>NC_136434.1:109427961-110695461 GCF_052849685.1 Lactuca virosa
TCCCCAGGGTGAACTTCTCGGTCTGATAAATCCCTTGTCAAACAACTCCTGCAGATGTGTAGACAACTCCTGCATCTCCGACGTTGCCAACCAATAAGGTGCCTTGGCTATCGAAGCCGCACTTAGGACCAGATCAATACAGAACTCCACCTGCCTCTCCGGAGGTACTCCAGGTAAGTCCTCCGGGAACACATCTGCATACTCTCGAATAACTGGCACATCATCAATCATCCTTTTTTGAAACATCCCAAAAATACAGACCAAAAATTTCTTTTATAAAATCATTAATAAAACCATAATTCATCCATCATCATAAAGAAAATCAAGAATCATGTATCTCAAAACATCGTGTCAAATACTGTATCAAATCATATGAGAAAAATATCAGAGTCTAAACAATCCCAGGCTGAAACTGTGGTGTGTGCCATGCGATCATCCCGAGCCCTTCCCCTTGCTAGTGGAAGTACCTGAAACCAAAACTGAAAACTGTAAGCACGAAGCTTAGTGAGTCTCCCCAAACTACCACATACCATACACATAACATATAACATAACCTTGGGACTCCGCCCAGCTACATCGAGACGAACCCGGCATCGGGCCCCGCCCAGCATCCGACCGCATCGGGCATCGGACCCCGTCCGGCATCGGGCTTGCCCCGACATACATACAACATAGCATAACAAATAACATAAGCATATGACATTAGCATATAAACATTCATCGGGCTTGCCCCGACATCGGACCAGAGTCCGGAACACAATACACATAACATACATACTAGAATACATCGGGCTTGCCCCGGCATCGGACCAAAGCCCGGAACACATAACACATAACATATAGACTAACATACAATGGTCTTGCCCCGACATCGGACCGAAATCCGGAACACATAACACATAACATGCAAGAATCATAAAGACATCAAGCATACATAAAAATTCCTCGGGACCGCCCCGACATCGGATCGTAATCCGGATAGCATATAACCTACATCGGGCCATGCCCGGCATCGGGTCGTAGCCCGGAACTACTAACATCTAAAAGGGCCGACATTGTAGCCTTAGACCTATTCCTACTGGAGAAAAACTCACCTCCTAAGTCTAACTACAGAAACTCGAGTGAAGAATCTCTGACGGCTGCTCTGGCGACTCCCCGGCTATCAACTACATAATACACTTAATCAAAATTTGATAATCCTCCTCAGGGTAAAATGACCATTTTACCCCTTGGTCAAAGTCAACACCCATGTCAAATTCAAAATCAAGGTCAACTCTCAGTTAACCCTAACTCGTCGAGTTATCTCCCAACTCGGCGAGTTCATGTACTACTCAGACTCGTGGTCAACCGAGTCAGCTCGTCGAGTCCCTTCCCAGACTCGTCGAGGTCTTCATGTCATATAATCGGGACACAACAACTTTAACTCTTCGAGTCCCTCCTTGGACTCGTCGAGTTCTTCAGCTTCTGAGTCCTAATCTTGCCCAACTCACTGAGTCATCTTCTAGACTCAATGATTTCACTCAAACCAGAAAAGTGGTTAAGGGTTCGCGGCCCGACTCGCCGAGTCACAAGAACAACTCGCCGAGTCCCCCATATACAAAATCTATACAATCAATTCCAATCAATTCCAATGCCTCCAACTCGTAGATCTAGACTCCTTAGACTAGCATTACATGTAAATTTGCTAACTTTACGTGCATGCATGGTGTTATGAAGCTAAAACATCCACCACAAGCTAAAATGGAGGTCTAAGTCATGGAATAGGGCCATGGCTGAATAAAGGTGGCAACTTTGAGCTTCTAAAGCTCAAGAGTGCCCAGATCTGAAGTCCTTTCATCCCCAAAAGTTCAAATCTCGGAATGACCTTGGAAATCGCCCAAAAATGACAACATACAAGCTCAAATGAAGATCTAAGTGAATAGAATCCAAGGTATAAGCTTTATACCTCTATCAAGACAGAAATGAGTCCTTATCTCTGGATCTTCAACCTTCCTTCTGCAAGTCCAAGCCTTTGCTTCCTTCTTCTAGCTTTAAATCACAACAATGGCAAGGAAATAGCTCAAGATCACTCAAGGCCGATTAGGGGTTTCGAGATTAGGGTTTGGAGGTGATGGAGGCTAGGATAGAGGCCATATGATGCTTAAATAGGGTGCAAACCCTAAAGATTAGGGTTTCATCCAGACTATCCTACTCGTCGAGTCAGGGCTTCGACTCGTCGAGTAGCTCACTTAAAACCCACGCATATTCTGCCTTCTACTCGACGAGTTAGGGCCACCAACTCGTCGAGTAGCCCTTCCAAAATGAATAAATAATAAAATTAAATGCATACTAGGAACCAGGCATTACAATTCTCCCCCACTTGTCTTAGACTTTGTCCTCGAAGTCTGCTGCATCTGAAAACAACTATGGGTAGTGCTCTCTCACCTCCTCCTCGGGCTCCCAAATCCACTCCGAACCCTTGCGGTGCTGCCATTGCACCTTTACCAACTCCACCCTCTTGTTCCTCAAATCCTTCGACTTCCTATCAAGGATAGCTACATGTCGCTCAATGTAGTTCAAGCTGTCATCAACCTGAATGTACTCCAAGGGTACCACTGCTGAATCATCCACTAAGCACTTCCTCAACTGAGACACATGAAAGGTGCTATGGATCTGGCTGAGCTCTGATGGAAGGTCTAACCGGTAAGCAACTCGGCCCACGCGGGCCAAAACCCTAAACAAACCCATGTACCTGGGGCCCAACTTGCCCTGTTTCTAGAATCGAATAACACCCTTCCAGGGTGACACCTTCAGGAGGACCATGTCGCCCACCTGGAACTCTAAATCTGAACACATCTTGTCGGTGTAGCTTTATGCGAACTCTGAGCAGTCTGGAGCCTGCCTCGGACCTGCTGGATCCTCTCAGTAGTCTTGAATACTACTTAAGTACTCCCCATAACTCTCTGACCGATCTCACCCCAATAGATTGGGGTCCTACACTTCCTCCCGTAAAGCATATCGAAGGGAGGTCGGGCTATGTTGGCGTGGTAACTGTTGTTATATGAAAATTCCGCTAACGGAAGATACGTATCCCAACTGCCACCGAAATCTAAAACACATGCGCGTAGCATGTTCTCGAGAGTCTGTATCGTCCTCTCACTATGTCCGTCTGTCTGAGGGTGGAAAGTGGTGCTGAAGTGGAGATGAGTACCCATCTCCTCGTGGAACTGCTTCCAAAATCTGGAAGTGAAACGGTCATCTCGGTCTGACACCACCGAGACAGGCACCCCATGTCATGCCACTATCTCACGCACGTATATCTCGGCCGATATACTCTCCTAGATCGGGATAAAATGAGCGCTCTTGGTCAAGCGATCCACTATGACCCATATCGAATCTACTCCACGTGCGGTCCTGGGAAGCTTGGTAATGAAATCCATGGTGATATCATCCCATTTCCACACGGGGATGTCTAGCGGATGCATCTTGCCGTGTGGTCTCTGGTGCTCAACCTTGACCTTCCTGCAGGTCAAGCACCTCTCCACATACCATGCTACGTCCCGCTTCATACAGGGCCACTAGTAATCAGGGCGAAGATCCTGATACATCTTCGTCGCCCCATGATGGATGGAGAACCTCGACTCATGGGCCTCATCCATCAGAACCTGTCGTACTCCGCCCCAGTACGGAACCCAGACCCTCCCATGCAGGGTCAGCAACCCTCGGCTATCATAATCAAACGAGGCCACCCGACCTACAATCCTCTCGCACTTCTGGCGCTCTTCCTTCAGGCCTCAACCTGCGCCTCTCTAATCTGCTCTAACAGTGGAGTGATCATTGTCATCCTCAAACATATATCTCTGATCGGAGCCGCTACCGCCTTGAGGCTCAGAGCGTCGGCCACCACATTGGCCTTGCCCGGGTGGTAAAGGATCACACAGTCATAATCCTTTACCACATCTAACCATCGACGTTGCCTCATGTTCAGATTCGGCTGATCCATGAGGTAACTCAAATTCTTGTGGTCCGTGTAAATGGTACAACAGACCCCATAGAGGTAATTCCACCAAATCTTGAGGGCGAACACTACAACCCCCATTTCTAAATCATGCGTCGGATAGTTAGCCTCGTGAGGCTTCAGCTGCCTCGACGCGTAGGCTATCACATGACCCCTCTGCATCAAACCTGCACCCATGCCCATAATCAACGCGTCACAATACACTACGAAGTCATCTACTCCCTCGGGCAAAGTCAAAGTCGGCCCCCAGCGGAATGTCACCGACTTCTTGGTCAGTCAGGTCAAAGGAACAGCAATCTTGGAGAAATACCAGTACATCATCCACTACCGTCTTACCCTTATCACGGGTATCCGTAACATAGGCGATATAACTTGCGCACCCCTGCTGAAGGTAGCGCCATCTCTCGCTGCTGAACATAGAGTCAACCCATGCTGCGGTCTCTCGCCCTGAATCACTAACCCTCCCCCACTAGGAGTCTGAACCATCACGAGCTGCTGCTCGCAGTCAATCACTTCCCCATTGGGGCTTAACCAGCTATACCAACTATAACCTTATTCCCTCGCAAGGGATTAGGAACCAGGTCCACTGAAAGCTGCTCGTCAAAAAACTGTAGCGTACATCCGTGGTAAACCCTCGCGACCCGTACCGTCCTATTATTTGCTATCTCGACGCCCAATGGACACTCTAGCTCCCCCGGAGTTCCAATGAATCACTTTCTAAGCGCGAGTGACACAAAAGATTGGGTAGCCCCCGAATCAAACAATACCAACGCAGATATACCGTTCACAAGGAACGATCCTATAATATAACACATAAACATGAGCGACAATTAATATAACTAAAGAGATAAAGAGAGAATACATATCAGTCACAACATCAGGAGTTGCACGTGCCTCCTTAGCCGTGAGCTGAAAAGCCCTCCTCCTCGCTGTGGGCGCCTCCGCCCGGCCCTAACGGCCATATATAATCCTCAGCGTGGAAGGGGCGGGTGCTGCCACCTGTCCTGCTGCTGCCAGACTCGGACACTGGGCCTTCTTGTGGCCCCTCTGATTTCACTGGAAGCAAATCAGATCTGAAACTGATGTGGTGGTGGTGGTAGCTGTACAATCCCTACTCATATGACCAGCTCGGCCGCACTTGTAGCAGCCCGAACTCTGCGCCTTGCACGCTCGCTCGTACATCTTGCCACACTTACCACACCGACCGCGACTCTGCTGGCTCCTCGATCTGTGATCTGATACCTTGGGCTTCTTGCCCGCACTCTCTGTCTGCACCCCCTCGGGTTTCCTCTTCCTCTCCATCTCCAAATCTAGCTCCCTTTCCCGAGCTCTCGCAACCATATCTTCCAACATCTTACAGCTGGAATGGCTCACAAACTGCCGTATGTCACTCCTCAACATCTCATGATGTTGGGCCTTATTCATCTCCTCGTCTGCCACGTACTGTGGAACAAGAAGGGCCCTCTCCCTAAACTTGGCGGTGATCTCTGCCACAGTCTCTGTCGTCTGCTCAAGATCCTGGAACTCCCTTGCTAGCTGTTCCACCTCAATCACAGGTGCAAACTCGGCCCTGAACCTGGTCGAGAAATCGCTCCAGGTCATACCATCTAAAACTGAATCATCCCAATTGGCTCACCCAACCTCCTCCCACCAGTCACGTGCCCTGTCCTTCAGAAGACAAGAAGCAAGTCTAACCTTGTCCCCCTCGGGACATTTGCTGGCGTGGAACGCGTTGGGGACATCCGCCAACCACCTGCTGCTAGCAATGGGGTCCCGTGCCCCATGGTAGTCGGGAGCTCCACACGGCCTGAACTCCCGATGTAACACCCAAAAATTCAAGCCGATTTAAAACTTTTAAAAACATTTCAAACCATTAAAAATCATTACAACTTCGTTTTCAAAATGTATAATATCAGAGTTTTCCCAAAAACGTGAACAAAACATGAGGAGTTGTACGATCACGCCTTCGCCTTGCCGCGATCCCCTGATGTACCTGAAACAATAAACTAAAACTGTAAGCCCGAGAGCTTAGTGAGTTCCCCCAAAATACCCATACCCACAACAATACACATAAAATCATAAACAACATACAATGGGTCCAATCAACCATCGGGTTGGAATACCCCAGGCCCTCAACCATCCAGTTGGAATGCCAACATACAATGGGTCCAATCATCCTCGGGATGGAATACCCCAGGCCCACAACTAACAGGTTGGAATGCCCACACACTATGAGTCTAATCATCCTCGGGATGGAATACTCACGGCCCACAACCTATAGGTTGGAATGCCCAGGTCTATTGGCCTTCGCACAAAGCAGATAAGCCTCAACCGCTAAACAAACATGTGCACATATAACAGATAATCACATAACAGTCTATAGACAATACTGGATCTAACAGATCATACTACATAGCATATAACACCATCCTATCTACCAGGATGTCGATCTAACAGATCATACCACATATCATATAATATTATCCTACCCTCTAGGATACCGATCTAACAGATCATACTAGCATAACATGACCAGATAACAATCCAATGGGCCGACCTTGGTGCCTTAGACCATTGAGTATAGTGAGGAAAACTCACCTCGCAAGTAGCTGGGAAGGTAGTGTCAAACTCTTCCAAAGGTAGCTCCAAATCCCACACCTATATGCACCAATGTCCTTTGCTATCAACATTCAATTTACCAAAATACCCTCAGAAGTCAACTGGTCAACCCTTGGTCAAAGTCAAAGTCAACTGTCAAGGTCAACAGTCCATGTTGACCTTAACTCGTCGAGTACCCTTAGCTACTCGCCGAGTTCCTTGCATAACTTGCCAACCCGCCGAGTCACTCGTGTGATTCGTCGAGTTCTTAGTGTCAGTGGTCGTAACTCCTTGGCAAACTCACCGAGTTTTCCCTTGACAACTCGCCGCGTTCATACGTGTCTAAAGGTTAGGAAAACCCTTGCCGACTCGCCGAGTCACTCGACCGACTCGCCGAGCTCACGGGAACTTTCATCGGACTCGCCGAGTCGTTCATACAACTCGCCGAGTCTCTTCAGTCATTTATTCACACAGACAATTTTAAGTCATGCTAAGGCTCCAGATTGTAGATCTAGCTTCCTAATGCATGTTTATCACGTAAAGTTGCAAACTTTACGTGCATGTAAGGCTCTAATGACTCATAATGCCAAATTTAAACTTGAAATGGAGTTTAACTCAAAAGGAAGGGTTCATACTTGATAAAGCTGTAAGCTTTATGGACCTAAAGACCAAGGAGAGTTCAGATCTTAAGTTGCAACTTCAGATCTTAGCTCATACCCAAGAATAGCTTCATAACATGATGAAAAGCCCTAATCTTCAACCCAAAAGAGATCTAGAAGGAAAGAAGGTCAAGGTAACGACTTGATACCTTCAAATGGTGCTATCTGAGGTAGATTTCAGGTCCACACAAGCGCCTTGCTGCTAGCTACTTGATCTTCAAGTTCCCTTCTCTAAGAATCTTCTTCCAAGGCTTGAAACAAACAAATGGAGCACACACACACGTATTAGGGTTTTGCTGAACTCTCTAGAGGCTGCAAAGGGAGGCTAAGGGGCAAGTGATCCTTTAAATAGGATGCAAAACCCCGGAATTTAGGGTTTCATCCTCCAGCTCCTACTCGTCGAGTCCCTTATTGGACTCAGCGAGTAGGTCACTAAAACACGCGACCCAACCCGCTGCTACTCGACGAGTAGGGCAACCGACTCGTCGAGTAGACCTTAAAAACAAGAAAATTCTTATATTAATTCAATACCTGAGAATCGGGGCGTTACAGTTCTCCCCCACTTGAACTAGACTTCGTCCTCGAAGTCCGCCGCGGCGAACAGCTCCGGATAGTGCTCCCGTATCTCTTCCTCTGGCTCCCAAGTCCACTCAGATCCTCTCCAATGCTTCCACTGTACCTTTACCAAAGGTATCTTCTTGTTCCGTAGAACCTTCCTCTTCCTCTCCAAAATGGCCACGGGCCTCTCCACATAATTCAGGCGCTCATCGACCTGAATATCATCCAACGATACTACTGCCTCCTGATCCATAATGCATTTTCGTAATTGTGAAACGTGAAAAGTGTTGTGGATCTGACTAAGCTCCTCCGGTAGCTCTAGCCTGTAAGCCAGATTGCAAATCCTGGCAATGATCCTGAACGACCCGATGTAACGGGGACCCAATTTGCCCCTCTTCCTGAATCGGATCACACCCTTCCAGGGTGAGACCTTCAGGAGAACCATATCACCCACCTGAAATTCTAACTCAGATCGACGCCTGTCGGCGTAACTCTTCTGCCGACTCTGAGCGATCTGCAATCGCTGCCTTATCTACTGAATCTTCTCAGTAGTCTGCAAGACTACTTCCGTCCGCCCCATCACCCTGTGTCCCACCTCACCCTAACAAACCGGGGTGCGACATCTCCGTCCATACAACAGCTCAAAAGGCGGGGCGCCAATGCTGGAATGATAGCTTTTGTTGTAGGCGAACTCTGCAAGCGGTAGGTGGGAATCCCAGCTCCCACCGAAGTCAATGACACACGCCCTCAACATGTCCTCGAGGGTCTAATTGGTCCGCTCGCTCTGACCGTCAGTGTGCGGATGGAATGCTGTGCTGAAGTGCAACCGCATGCCCAGCTCCTCGTGGAACTTCTGCCAGAAACGGGAGGTAAACCTGACATCCCGATCGGAGACAATGGAAACGGGAACCCCATGGCGAGACACGATCTCGCGAACGTACATGTCGGCCAACTTCTCGGCCGACGAACTCTCCCGAATCGCCAAGAAATGGGCACTCTTGGTCAATCGATCCACGATGACCCATATAGCATCAAATCCCTTCGCCGTCCTCGGCAACTTGGTAATGAAATCCATTATGATCTGTTCCCATTTCCACATGGGAATCTCTAGAGGCTGCAGCTTACCATGCGGCCTCTGATGCACGACCTTGACCATCCTGCAGGTCAAGCACCTCTCGACATACCAAGCGATTTCTCGCTTCATACATGGCCACCAGTAACTCAAACTCAGGTCTCCATACATCTTGGTGGCCCCCGGGTGAATAGAAAAATGAGACTTATGAGCCTCCTCCATGACCGTCTGCCTGACCCCACCAAACAGCGGAACCCAGACCCGACCGCATCGGGTCAATAATCCACGACTATCCTACAAAAACCGGGTATTCTCACCCTTGATCCTCTCCAACTTCCAATTCTCCGGTCGCATGCCATCAACCTGGGCATCTCTGATCAAACTCACAAGCGGAGAATCCACCGCTATCCTCATACATACCGCTGGGATGGAAGACCCAGCTGACTTGCGGCTCAAAGCATCCGCAACCACATTCGCTTTACCAGGGTGGTAAAGGATCTCGCAGTCGTAGTCCTTGACTACATCCAGCCACCTGCGCTGCCTCATGTTCAGGTTCGGCTGATCCATGATATGTCTCAAGCTCTTGTGATCCGTGTATATGGTACAACAGACCCCATAAAGGTAATGCCTCCATATCTTGAGGGTGAACACCACCGCTCCCAGCTCCAAATCATGCGTAGGGTATCACGTCTCATGCGGCTTCAACTGCGGCGACCCATAAGCTATCACTCGTTCCCTCTGCATGAGGACTGCCCCTAGACCTATGACGGATGCATCACAGAACACCACAAAGTCCTCAAATCCTTCCGGGAGTGTCAAAACTGGAGCCTCACACAACCGCTGGCGGAGGGTCTCGAACGCCCTCTGCTGCTCAGAGCCCCACCGGAAATCCACCCCCTTCCTCGTCAAACGATTGAGGGGTACTATAATCTTGGAGAAATCCTGAAGGAATCTCCGGTAGTATCCCGCTAATCCCAAAAAGCTCCTGATGTCGTAGGGAGATTTCGAAACCTCCCACTGCATGACCGCATCGATTTTGGCCGAATCGACCAAAATCCCCTCCTGGTTAACAAGGTGTCCAAGGAACTGGACCTCCCATAACCAAAAATCACACTTCGAGAACTTGGCATATAGCCGCTCTCGTCTCAGAACTCCCAATAGCTCCCTGAGATGCTCTCCGTGCTGCTCTCGGGTCTTGGAATACATCAAGATATCATCTATAAACACAATGACCGAGCGATCCAGCATCGGTCTGCAGACCCGATTCATCAGGTCCATGAATACCGTTGGCGCGTTGGTGAGCCCAAACGGCATCACCACGAACTCGTAATGTCCATAACAAGTTCGAAACCCGGTCTTCTCCACGTTCTCCTATCTGACCTTGACCTGATGATACCCGGACCTCAAATCGATCTTGGAAAACCAAGATGCGCCCTGCAACTGATCGAAGAGATCATCTATCCTCGGGAGTGGGTAACGGTTCTTCACCGTTAACTTATTCAACTCCCGGTAATCAATGTACATCCGGTGCGAACCGTCCTTCTTCTGGACGAAAAGAATTGGTGCTCCCTATGGAGAACTACTAGGTCGGATAAACTGCTTGCCCAGCAGTTCCTGCAGCTGTGACGACAGCTCCTGCATCTCGGGTGGCGCCAATCGGTACGACGCCTTGGTAATAGGGGCCGCACTAGGAACCAGGTCAATCCGAAACTCGACCCGCCTCTCCGGAGGTATCCCTGGCAACTCCTCCGGAAACACATCTACAAACTCCCTGACCACAGGAACATCGAAAACCGAAATCTGATCCCTGGATCGCGTATCCAATACATACGCTAGGTAACCTACACCCCCGTGCTAAATATATTGCCGAGCCCTGGCGGCTGAAAACCTTGATCCCGCTCTGGTGCCCTCGCCATATATAATCAACTCTCCCCCACTTGGGGTTCAAACCACTACCCTCTAACCCTCGCAATCAATCGTGGCACCGAAACGACTGAGCTAGTCCATCCCCACAATCACGCATACATCCCCTATGGGGATCGGAATCAAGTCTATCGGAAAAGGTACCCCGAAGATCTCCATCTCGCACCCTCGGTAGATCGAAGAAGCAGAAACCCCGTGTTCGTTGGTGATAGAAACTCGCAACAGACACTCTAGCTCGCCTACTGGCACTCTGAACTCCCTGCTAAATGTCTGAGATACAAAACACCGACTCGCCCTCGAGTCAAATAAAACCAATACAGGTAAGGAGTTCACTAGGAACGTACCTAATCACAAGTATAACAGATAAGCATACAACAGATATAACCAATGGGAGTAAGGATAGAAACATAACAGCAACCACATCAGGTTCTGCCCTGGCCTCTTCGGCTGTAAGCTGGAAGGCACGAACCTGAGCCTTCGGAGGCTCTGCCCTGACTGGTCTCCCATCCGTGATCCTCAAGGTAGTCGGCGCTGGAGCATGCGCCGGCTTGGCGGATAGTAGAGGACACTAGGCCTTCATATGGACCACCTGCTCACAATGATAACAAAGCCTGACTCCGGAAGTCGGAGTCGGCTGCCTGCAATCCCTGGCCAGATGGCCCTGCTTGCCACATCGGTGGAACCCACTCCCTGTCCGGTACATCCCTGAATGAGCCTTCCCGCACTTCCCATAAGTGCGCCCTGGCTGTCCCCCAGTCCTAGTATCAGCGGTCTTGGACCGCTTTGGCGCCGACTGTGACTGTGTCGGGGTCTACCGCTGCTCCCTCAACTGCAGCTCAATATCCAACTCACACCGTCTGGCGGCCTCCTGCAACTCCAGAAGAGTATCACATCGTTGGGTGGCAATAAACTGACGGATGTCAGTCTTGATCATGCTCAGATAACGGGTCATCTGAGCTTGCTCGGAAGCAAACTCCGGGCAAAACATCGCCTTCTCAGTGAACATACGGGTGATCTCCGTCACCGACTCCCCATCCTGTCTCAAACTCAGAAACTCCTGTGCCAATCGTTCCCGCTCTACCTGCGGAATGTAACGGGCGCGAAACATGTCCCTGAACTGCTCCCAAGTAACAACAGCTCTCTGATCATCAGTGTACGATCCAGTCACAAGTCTCCACCAGTCCTTGGCCCCGGACCTTAGCAGGTTCAGAGCACACCTGACCTTCTGGTCAGTAGGACACGAGCAGGTGAAGAAACACCCCTCAACATCTGAGATTCACCTCATAGCCTTGATGGGATCCTGCGTCCCATCAAAAGTAGGGGGCTTCGTGTTATCGAAGTCCCTGTACTGAAAAACTTGCCCTACTCCCCCTCCTGCCGCTGTTACAGCCACGGTGGCTGCAGCGGCAGCTGTCTCAGCGAGGGCTGCATATCTGTCATCAATGTACTCCATCATAGCGGACTTGATAGTCCCGAACAACTCTGGAATCTGACCCCGGACAATCTCGACCACCTCCTCGCGGATGATCTCCCTGACCCGATCCTCTATCAACACTGGCCCCTCCTGGCCGATAACCTTAGGTGCCACTGGGGCCTCCTGATCACCCTGTCCTAATCCTGATCCGGATCCGGTCGTGAAATGCCTCGTAACTGCCATACTGAAACATAACAGGAAGATATCAGACAATCCGCATAAATAACCGGGAATCAACTCCAGACTAATCCCTAGGGGTTGTGACTTCCTTGCTACGCGTATGGGTCCTGTGCTTTCCGTAGTATGGGCCCCTACTACCTTCCACTGCTACCCATATTTGTCTCAAGTATCACCACAACACCCTAACACTATACATACATCTGGTGGTCGCTCAACCTCACTCCTAGAGGAAGGCTAACTGTCTCATAACTGACCTACCGGTCTCGCACAACCCACCCATCCATGAAACTTCCACCAACCCTGCATCGCTAGTGTATGCTAATCATACATGACGCTGGACCCTATAGACTTTTGAATAATTGATCCTACCCTAAGCCCTTCATCATACAAAAACATGAAATAAGGCCAAACCAAACATTCTCAGGCTATAAGATCTTAGTTATGTACGATCGTGATGCATACACTAAGCAACTACAATAATGATGTCAATTTCATATAAGGAAAACCGTAGGCTACCAGGCATCATGTAACCAGGCAATTCTATCATGCAATTCCTGAAGATCCCTAACCTAGCACTAGCATGTTGTTCTAACATATCACATAATCAAATAATTGTATAGTATTTTGGGGTCTACTTACTGGCTTCGGCTGATCATACACCCTGCATCTTCCTTTACTTATTTTGAAAACCATTTGAAAAAAAAATCATTTTGAAAATCTTTTCCTTGATTTGAGACTGGAGTCACACGAGTGTTCCTCCAATTCACTCAAACCAAGGCTCTGATACCAACTTGTAACACCCAAAAATTCAAGCCGATTTAAAACTTTTAAAAACATTTCAAACCATTAAAAATCATTACAACTTCGTTTTCAAAATGTATAATATCAGAGTTTTCCCAGAAACATGAACAAACCATGAGGAGCTGTACGATCACGCCTTCGCCTTGCCGCGATCCCCTGATGTACCTGAAACAATAAACTGAAACTGTAAGCCTGAGAGCTTAGTGAGTTCCCCCAAAATACCCATACCCACAACAATACACATAAAATCATAAACAACATACTATGGGTCCAGTCAACCATCGGGTTGGAATACCCCAGGCCCTCAACCATCCAGTTGGAATGCCAACATACTATGGGTCCAATCATCCTCGGGATGGAATACCCCAGGCCCACAACCAACAGGTTGGAATTCCCACACACTATGAGTCCAATCATCCTCGGGATGGAATACTCACGGCCCACAACCTACAGGTTGGAATGCCCAGGTCTATTGGCCTTCACACAAAGCAGATAAGCCTCAACCTCTAAACAAACATGTGCACATATAACAACAGATAATCACATAACAGTCTATAGACAATACTGGATCTAACAGATCATACTACATAGCATATTGTTGGATTAATGTCTAAGTCCATAACTATAATTGGTAAGACTTGACCCGACCCGGCATGGTCCATTTGGGTTGCAAGGGATCATGCATTTGGATATACTATAATGAGAGAAATAACACTTAAGGTTGGTTAATATATTATAAGTTCTAATATATTAATAAGGTTATTTAATTAGTATTGATCAAGAATTAATTTGGAATTAATTAAGTGATCAAAAGGAGACTAATTAAATATATGGGTTGATTGTGTAAATCATTCATTCTTATATATGTGGGCTTGTGATCCAAGATTCCTTATGTTGGACTAAGTCCATGGGGTGACCCATGGATACTCCATGGAGGTTAAAATCCATGGAGCATAAGGAATGGGTAAAGTTATGAGTTACATGGTATAACCCTAATAGCTACCATATAAAAGAATCCCATGGCTCAAGAAATCGTGGACTAATGTGTGAGTGTGAGGGCTAGACGATTTCAAGGAGTGTTCAAGTTTCTCTCAAGTTATTCCAAGTTTATTTGGTGTTGTGTGAACCATTTGAGGTGTCACACTTGGGGCATAGGCACTCAAGCTTCATGAAGACATTCTACATCAAAGAGGTATGTATTCTATCTTGTCATATTTATTATTTTGTATGCTAGATTAGGATAATACCTTGGATGTTCATAATTGTATGTATAATAGAGAAAACATATATCCAAGGTATTTAGGGTTGCATGTACACTTAGAAGTGTTAGAATGCGCAAAACCCATCAGTGGTATCAGAGACAAGTTTTGTTTTCTTGTTATACTTGCAAAATTAGCTGAAAAATCGAATTGTATTAGTTTAAAAGTTATGCTAATTACTTGAAAAAAAATTAATGTGAATTATCTTTGTTCATATGAGTTTATTAGATTAATAGAAAAGTTAATTGATTATGTGTTTTCAATCCATTTTAATCTAAGAGTTGATTGTAAAATGTGTTTTTGTAACTTGTCCTCAAGTTATATGAAAAGTCACATTTAAGTTTCATAAAACTCATAAAAAATTGGCAATGGTTACAAAAATGAAGAGTCTTGTCCTCATTAAATGGTTTTATGACTCCATAACTTGTCCTCAAGTTATGGAGGTTCAAGAGTCACTTCATTAAATGATAAAATGTGTAACCTTAATTAGTTCCATAAGTTACAAAAATAAAGAAAAGTTACATTCTTTTATTAGTTTAAAGTCTTCCATAACTTGTCCTCAAGTTATGGAACTTGAAGAGTTTTTTTAATTAAAACTACTTTAAACACATAAGTTATGGAATTAATTAGTTTTGAATATTTTCAAAACTTGCCCTCAATTTTTGGAATTTGTAAAGTTTTCCCCATGAATACTTTAATTCCAAGTTAGCCCTTAGAATTTTAAAAGTTAAAATTCAACCCTTATACTTTATAGTATTATAAGTTAATAATAAATATATGTATAAGAGCAAGTCAGTCTTACCGTTAGTAGGCCTCATTCACGAAGCCGGTCTATAAGGGGGGTATAAGGTTACTGCCTATAAAATGGCAGTTTAATGGGTGTCCACTCTCACCCACCGCTTCCTTGACTGGTGGAGGGTCGTTAGCCGAACGGGTAGGACAAGGACTATAATTCTCCCTTCATTAAAAGTATTAATGATAAATACTAAGTAACTAAACACTTATAAATTCCCAATCTTAGTTACTTAGGAAAATGTGAATAAGGTGCTAATCCATGAAATTACACTTTGCACTTTGTTTAAACCGTTAGTGGAGCGTGTGTAGTTAACCGGCACACTAACCTGGATTTAACAAAGTAGGCAAAGGGTAACTTAATATTTATCATAGTATCGGTGGAGCTCGTGTGGTTAACCGGCACATCGATTGAGGGGTAAATATTAAGGGTACCAAGTATATTTACATGGTTACTTCACACCTTGTTTTGTGATCCTCGGCATCCCAGTCACAAATCCTGAAGGGCACACTCGAGATTGAAACATGCCATTGAAAAGTTTAATGAATCTCAAAAGATCTAGGAGTTTCAAATCCAATTAAAAACCTAATTACATTATTTCGTTTTTCATGGTGGAAATTGGTAAATCGTCATTTACCTACCTTCAACTATTTTATAACTCGGATTACGGCATCCCTCTTCCAGTTATAAATAGGTTGTTGGATCCTAGCCTTAATATTTCATATTGGGTGTTATATTAAGGACTTTAGATCTACTATCTTGAATATCTCCCAAAAGATGTCTAGTTCAGACATCTATGATCTTCCCAAATCTCTTGGAACTTTACTTCCTCCACCTCCTCCAATTATTCTCCCTAACCCACAAGTTCAAGGTCACTCAAGCCCTAATGGCAAGCAAGGTCTATGTGTGATCACATCTTAGAGATGAAGTCACATATTGACAAGCAGGGAGAGTTGGGTGTCAAAGTCTTGAGAAAGTTGGATGTTCAATCACTTTCTAAGTCACATAGTGAGTTCCTTTGGGACTACTATGAAACAGACTATGACATGAACCTTAATGATCATATCTATTTGCTTGGTGATGCTGAATCAGCAATGATTTGGAACGATAGTAAAGCAAATTTGATTAGAAGATCAACTTCCCAAAAACTTTATGGACAGTGACAATAGTGACACAGGAAATCCAGAAAAGCATTCTCTTCCCAATGGAAAGGGAGTGGCCATAGTCAACTTGGTTGACCAAATGGTAAAGAGAAAGGCTAAGTCTGAGATAGTCCCATGTACTATTACCTAAGGGTCCATATGTTTCTATTGCCAAAGGAAGGGGCTTTGGTTACGAAGCTGCCAAACTTACCTAAGGATGGTAAAGTCAATGAGTTTGACTTTATTTCAGGTAAAGTCCATTGTCTAACTCTATTAAGTTCCTACTTGGAGATTCTTATTACATGATGTGACTGGGTCACATGTTGATGTTATAAGAATCAAAGAAAAGAGAGAAAGCTTAAACGAAGTATATGCTGATTCTGATCGCGAAGATGGACTTCGATCGCATCAGAATTTTTGAGCTGTTACTTAGGAGTTATGACTCATTGCTTAGGAATAGATAACAACAAGGTTTTCATATGGATTGTAAGGATGAGTTTTTCCGCAAAGTTTTTTAAAATAAAAGAAAATTTTTGATTTTATTTATTTTAAGTATCCTTACAATGGCATTTGTGGAAAAAAAAAATTGTTGCTTATATGATTCCATTGCTAGTAATATAGGAAAATGGTTTTGATTCTTTCATTTGTGGTAGTGTCTTAATTTACCAAATAAGAAAAGTTTCTCATCACCCAAGTTTCAATTGGACCGAAACTTGGAATCATACAAGGTGTATAGTATGATGAATGAGAATTTTCAACTTTGGAAAAATTAAGACTAGTTACTTGTTCACATGTATATGTGACTCAAGAGAAGGACTAAGGGATCAAGTACACATTCATGTGCACTAGTCAAAGTTCACCACAAAAGATGGACAAGAATATTCGTCATGATTTACTAAAGCTTAGTAAATATGGTTATACTTACAAGTTTAAGTATAATTCTGAAAAACATTGAAAATACTTCAATGTATGGCAGAACGAATGAGAAGAATCAAATTTGGCAGAAAGATAAAAGTTTCTCAAATCTGAAAAGATGGGAGAGTACTTTAGTATCATGTTTTGTGATCATATTAATGATTTAAGAACCACATCACAATTGGTCTTCTAAGGACATCTTAGTGCATTCTTATGACTAAGAAGAGGAGTCATGAATTGTTGAAATGGTTAAATCAAGAAGATGAGTCATACTTCGTTTCAAAACAAGTCTTAGAGTCATACTCCAAGACTATAAGTTGAGTGGCATATCTTAAAGAAAGGTTTATAACACTTGTCAAATGTAAGAGTAAAAGTGTCCTACTCTTGTACATTTGAAGTTGGTAAGTTGTGATGTTTTGGATTAAACAAAGACCAACTAAGGCCAATTGTGTGAAGTGTTTGTCTTGATAAAGAATCCGCACTATCTCTTGAATATTTGGCAAGATAGTCTTATATGTCAAGAGGACAGTGGGAGTCTTAAAGATCCTAAAAAGAATTTCAAGAACTAATCAAGAATAAAACCTGAGGTTCTTCACTAGCACACGACTTGAGGTTTATAACCTATCATGTTGACATATTCTGTGCTCATACCAGTTAAAGTTGGCTTTGCATAGGAGTTCTGAAAGTTCTCAATTGGTTGCATAACAACTTGGAAGCAATGGCAGGCCCTGTACTGCCAGGTGGCAAGAAGTTAAGATTGCATAAGTTCAGTCCATATGAGTTTGGATTTGTCATTATCCTTGTCTTGTGACTATGGTTTTGACGATTCACATGGATAAGAACACATACACCATAAAATCTAAGGGTCATAAGGTTTCTCTCCGATTCATGAAAATGATGGTGAGGAAACACTTCCACCAAGTAGATTTGAAGCAGATGGCAAAAGGTCTAAACAATTGAGACTATGATTACGACATCCCTTTTCATAGTTATGAAATTGTTTAGACACACATGCATGCTATCTAAGGAAAGGTGTATGATTTTGATAAAGTTTTATCAAAGCATCTCGTATCAGAAATCTGAACTTTGGTAAGAAAGTCAATAAAGTATTGATTTCTAGAAGTCCAGCTGATTTCTGAGTACATGTCAAAGCTAGTAGGAGCATAAGTGTTATGCTAATAATCATCATGTTAGTGGGAGCATGATAATTATGATAAGTATTGCAAGTTAGCAATGTTAATTATAGAAAACAAAAGTTTCAATTCGTGAGGCAGCCATGGGTTGAAAGAGTTGCTTGCTATAATTAAGGGAGAGGATATACTTCATTTCAGTTCTAAAGGCTTAAATTGAGACCTTAATCATCTTTAGTCAAGAATATATATATGAATTTCATGTTGGATTGGTTCAACTTAAGGAAATTCTATATATTGCGTTCTCAAAATTCGATTATGATTACGGCATCCCTCTTCATAATCAAATTTTGAAAACATGGCAAATAAAAATATTGTAGCAAAAGACTGGTCTAGAATCATGTCTTTATGTGAGACATCATGAATCGTGTCCCATTTGCTTTGGGTACAGGATCGATTGCACGTGCTATAATATTTGTCCTTTCTAAAATTTTCCAAATGTCTGGGGCATTAAGAAGGGAAAAGGTCTACAATTGGATATGACTTAAAGGATTAAGCAATTGTCGAGGACAATCTAAGGTTTACCAAAGATTGGTTGCTCAAGGACAGTTGCAGTATACTGTTAATATTAGAAGGACCATATTGACATATTCTGAAAAAAAGGCATCTCTTGTTCAAAAGTGATAGTCAAAATGAGAATATGGAGTTGTCTCCATAGGTGGAAGTTATCTGTGTAAGATTAGAAAACTTAATGCAAGAAGCATGTTCAAAGCAATGTACTTTGAATATGAGACTTAGTTTCCATGGAGTGGATCTCCATTGGAATACCTTATAATGACTGTTGACAAGTCTTTGTGACTTTGTACATATTCATTACAGGAGGGTCAGTGCATATAAGTTTAAAATCTAAACAGATTTCGATAAATGATAGGAATTTGAAATTCTCACATTTTTCGATAAGGATTTGGGAGTGTGAAATTAGAATCATTGAAATTATGTTCAATTGGTTTATTTCACAAAGTAAGGATCATAGACAAACATAGAGTGCATACTTGGTGTATGGCAAAGCTATTGTTTAAGAAAAACATAGTGTACATGCTTGGAGCATGGGACAACTAGTGTTTTTAATTCAAGTATAAAGTTGATAAAACCGAAACAATGAATAATGAGTAATCAGTATGGTGATAAATAAAAGTGTTTATTTATATTCATAGGGTTTGATACCATATTTGATTCATTTATTCTTGTGTTTCACTTTGCATGTTTTGACTTCCAGAATAACTAAGTCGCTCTTCTTGAATGATTAAGTTATTCAAACAATCCACAGTCGGTTATATGTTGGAAGTAGATATGAATCAAGACTGTCATGGGTTGGTTTGTAGAGGTCCAAGTTGGTGGACAAAGTGGTGCTACAACACTCATGAGTGCTCATAAGTTCTGTGTATTGGATTCAACCCACGCTCATTTGAATCACTTCATGGATTTTATCACGAGTGATCATGAGACGATAATATCTTATATTCTTCAAACCTAGAGATATGAGTTGTTACTATGAGTTGGTTGTACATTGATTGCACGAAAACGCATTCGGTAACTCGATGTTATAAAACGTGCCTTTGTGTATGATTCAACAAGTAATAGAACAAGCCATATGAGTCGAAGTTTATCCATTCCTTTTACCTTCGGGATAAAAGCGATATCTGTGGGCCCCTCGATGATTTAAAGATGATACATGTGAGTGCTTGGCCAAGCCAGGACTGATTTGATTTGTTCAATCAGTCAGTCATCATAAATCGAAAATCGGGAAACAACAAATGGACAGAGAGAATGATTGATAATCCATGTCTCAGTCCATATGATATCTAGAATGGAGGAATATATGATCCCTTATCTAATGGACAAGTCATTGACAAAGGTCAGAGTTCGACAGAAGCTTTTGAGAGCTACGATTGCTGATCGGTTCCTGAAGTCATACGCAATAATAGTTTTAGACTTATCCAAGTGGGAGACTGTTGGATTAATGTCTAAGTCCATAACTATAATTGGTAAGACTTGACCCGACCCGACATGGTCCATTTGGGTTGCATGGCATCATGCATTTGGATATACTATAATGAGAGAAATAACACTTAAGGTTGGTTAATATATTATAAGTTCTAATATATTAATAAGGTTATTTAATTAGTATTGATCAAGAATTAATTTGGAATTAATTAAGTGATCAAAAGGAGACTAATTAAATATATGGGTTGATTGTGTAAATCATTCATTCTTATATATGTGGGCTTGTGATCCAAGATTCCTTATGTTGGACTAAGTCCATGGGGTGACCCATGGATACTCCATGGAGGTTAAAATCCATGGAGCATAAGGAATGGGTAAAGTTATGAGTTACATGGTATAACCCTAATAGCTACCATATAAAAGAATCCCATGGCTCAAGAAATCGTGGACTAATGTGTGAGTGTGAGGGCTAGACGATTTCAAGGAGTGTTCAAGTTTCTCTCAAGTTATTCCAAGTGTATTTGGTGTTGTGTGAACCATTTGAGGTGTCACACTTGGGGCACTAGGCACTCAAGCTTCATGAAGACATTCTACATCAAAGAGGTATGTATTCTATCTTGTCATATTTATTATTTTGTATGCTAGATTAGGATAATACCTTGGATGTTCATAATTGTATGTATAATAGAGAAAACATAGATCCAAGGTATTTAGGGTTGCATGTACACCTAGAAGTGTTAGAATGCGCAAAACCCATCACATATAACACCATCCTATCTACCAGGATGTCGATCTAACAGATCATACCACATATCATATAATATTATCCTACCCTCTAGGATACCGATCTAACAGATCATACTAGCATAACATGACCATATAACAATCCAAAGGGCCGACCTTGGTGCCTTAGACCCTTGAGTATAGTGAGGAAAACTCACCTCGCAAGTAGCTCGGAAGGTAGTGTCAAACTCTTCCAAAGGTAGCTCCAACTCCCACACCTATATTCACCAATGTCCTTTGCTATCAACATTCAATTTACCAAAATACCCTCAGAAGTCAACTGGTCAACCCTTGGTCAAATTCAAAGTCAACTGTCAAGGTCAACAGTCCATGTTGACCTTAACTCATCGAGTACCCTTAGCTACTCGCCGAGTTCCTTGCATAACTTGCCAACCCGCCGATTCACTCGTGTGACTCGTCGAGTTCCTAGTGTCAGTGGCCGTAACTCCTTGGCCAACTCGCCAATTTTTCACTTTACAACTCGCCGCGTTCATACGTGTCCAAAGGTTGGGAAAACCCACGCCGACTCGCCGAGTGACTCGACTGACTCGCCGAGCCCACGACAACCTTCATCGGACTCGCCAAGTCGTTCATACAACTCGCCGAGTCTCTTCAGTCCTTTATTCATACAGACGATTTTAAGCCATGCCAAGGCTCCAAATTGTAGATCCAGCTTCCCAATGCATGTTTATCACGTAAATTTGCAAACTTTACGTAAATGCAACGCTCTAATGACTCATAATGCCAAATCTAAACTTGAAATGGAGTTTAACTCAAAAGGAAGGGTTCATACTTGATAAAGCTGTAAGCTTTATGGACCTAAAGACCAAGGAGAGTTCAGATCTGAAGTTGCAACTTCAGATTTTAGCTCATACCCAAGAATAGCTTCATAACATGATGAAAAGCCCTAATCTTCAACCCAAAAGAGATCTAGAAGGAAAGAAGGTCAAGGTAACGACTTGATACCTTTAAATGGTGCTATATGAGGTAGATTTCAGGTCCACACCAGCTCCTTGCTGCTAGCTACTTGATCTTCAAGTTCCCTTCTCTAAGAATCTTCTTCCAAGGCTTGAAACACACAAATGGAGAACACACACACGTATTAGGGTTTTGTTGAACTCTCTAGAGGCTGTAAAGGGAGGCTAAGGGGCAAATGATCCTTTAAATATGATGTAAAACCCCGGAATTTAGGGTTTCATCCTCCAGCTCCTACTCGTCGAGTCCCTTATTGGACTCGGCGAGTAGGTCACTAAAACACGCGACCCAACCCGCTGCTACTCGACGAGTAGGGCAACCAACTTGTCGAGTAGACCTTGAAAACAAGAAAATTCTTATATTAATTCAATACCTGAGAATCGGGGTGTTACACCCGGAAAGTCAGTGTGTGCGACCCCATCATGGCCGCCACCTGAGTACGGAACGCGCTCAACTTCTCATCCAGAAGCTCAAAAATACCCTCCTTGACCGATCCAAAGATCACAGGAGTCTGATCTAGAATGTTGCGTGTGATCTCAGACGATATAAACTCCCTCGTCTGCTCATCCATCTGCCCGGCTCCAGAGCCGAGCCTGATCCCTCACAAGTGCCTGAAGTGCCAACCGGCCTAGTGTGTAGCGTCACCATATTGAAAATACTGTTGGGTTTTGAGCACTATAACACTCCTATGGTGCACATGCAACCCTAATTGCTTTGGATCTATGTTTTCTCTATTATACATGCATATTTTCATTTTTTCCAAAGCATCGTCCTAACTAGCATACAAATTGCTAATTGAATAAAACATCTAGATAGATGACATACATTTTGAAGGACTTGTTAGTTCTTGACCCTTGAAAGCTTGAGCACCTCAAGTGTGATGCCTCTAATGGTTCACAAACACCAATATGCAAGAGGATGATTTAAGTGATTAATCTATTTAGCTCAATGAGATGGTGCAACCGATTTTGGTCTATGGAGGGTTCTATTTATAGTGTTGGACATGTTAGGGTTACACTTGGTAAACCCTAATAACCCATGACTTTCCACATTCTCATGCTCCATGGGTTTAACCTCCATGGACTATCCATGGATTAGTTTAGCCCATAATCATGGATCATTAGCCCACACTACAAGAATGATTGATTTACATAATCAATCCCCATATATTTAATTAGTCTCTTTTGATCACAAAATTAATAAATTAATTCTTGATCAATACTAATTAAATAATTCCATATTAATATATTATACTTGTAATATATTAATAAACCATAAATAACCTTATTCTCAAAATTCATCCTATCAAATTGCACTGTTGAAGTACATACCAGTTATAGTTATGGGCTTAGACACCAAATCCAATAGTCTCCCACTTGGATAATTCTAATAACTATTACTGATAATGTACTTCAGAATCTGAATTAGCAATCGTAAGCTTTCAAAATCCGCTGTCGAACTCTGACCTAGTCAATGAATCGTCCTTCAAATAAGTGATCATATACTCCTCTGTTCTCAAGGTATCAGCTAGACAAATACATGGAACAATGTCTTACTTATTGTCCAACAGTTTGTTTCCCGATTTCTGATCCGTCTGACATAGATCATAACTGAACACATCAATTTAGTTCTGACCGGGCCCGGCACATAAGTCAAAGCAGAATCATCAAGGGGCCCAAGATATCGCTTTTAATCCTCTTAGGATAAAAGGAACATGTGACATCCCCAAATTTCTCGGCCAGAAAAGACCGATTTAAGTTATGCTTTTAAAATAAAATAAGAGTAATCCTTTTAAAAGATGTTGCGGAATTTGTTCCCAAAACAAAACATGATAAAAGTTTATCAAAACCTTTCTTTAAGAAATATATAATTTCCTTTTATATCAAACCTCGGGATGTCATGTTCCGATACAGATCAAAAGCATAAACAAGACATTATAAGCCTTACAACAATTATTTACAACTACTGGCCTATAATCCAAAAATCACTCATCATCATCCGACTATGCTCGGGGTCCACTACCTGTAATATAAAAAGCTGAGTGGGTCAGGCTTCGGAGCCTGGTGAGCATATAGGGTTTTCAACCCATAAATAATAAATTTATTATGCTTAAACATCAAACAATCAACCAAATTACATCAACCCCATTATCTTATTTATTTCTTATGGATTTACCCTAAGAATCAACTATCACTCATTCCTAAGGATTCATCCTAAGGAATAGGCACGAAGTCACATCGTCGCCAGGGTTTATACAACAGACACTAAGTCCATAGCTGTCAGGGTTTATACAACATGTGCTAACTCCATAGCTCTTATTTATCAACAGTATTATTCACGGGAATCCCCCCCTGCAATACATGTCAATGCGTTTTTAGAGTACAGCTGATGAACATATAGTTCACACACTTACAGGTTGCAAGCCTGCTAGTGTTCCACAGATCATCTAGAATAGTCCATGGTTGTCATCCATACTCTGCTGAATGACGGGGGCCAACGTTTGGGTAAGTGATTCTCTCATAATTCACCACTCACCCTCAACTCATGATCTATATCACTGATCATCTCATTTATCCAACTCATCTTTCATCACACACCCATTATTTCATCTACCCATGTTTTACCCAACATTTTTGTAGATAAAAATACATATACGATTTAAATTATTTAAAAATCTGTATAAATCATTCCTTCAACATCCATCTCAAATAAACAAACAATATATATTCACACAGCACGTATTTTATATAAAATATTTCATATCTATGTGTAAGGTGAAAGTAACTACACACTCACTTGATTTAATGATAATTGGACAGCACTTCGTTTCCTAAAACAATCGTTTCTAATAAAACCAGGAGTTTTATTGAGAAACCGGGCTCTGCGAGGGTCGGGCTTCGAAAACGAAAAGATAAATTTTTCGGGCTTCTCGGGAACTTCGGGACGTGTTTCGGGTGTTTGGTATAATACCGGGGCTTTGGGGGAAGTTGGAATGAAAGAAAATATGGGTTTAGGGTGTAAAATGTCACTTTTCTAAAATATACCCGGGAGGTCTCGCACCCTTCTACTTATAGGGGCGAGGCTTCTGATCCAACGGCTGAGAAGCTACCAGGTGGCAGCAGATCCGAAGAGGAGGCACATGGCTCGCACGTGCGAGGGTCCTGGTGTAGGCTTCTGATTGGACCGAGGTCTAGTTCCAAGGGATGGGAGGTGGTGCCTGTGAAGCTCGGACAGGTGGTGCGACACGCGTCGGTGGGAGGTAAGGCGGCTTCGGATGCGAGGAGTCACTTGGGCACGCGTCGGACCGCGGTCGGACCTGCACTTCGGATGCGAGGGTTGCGACACGACTCGCCAGCTGGCCTCGGTGACTTAGCAGTTTCGGACACGTGGCGCGCATGCAGCGAAGGTGACGTGGCTGAAGTCCCCCCATGCGAAATTTCTCGGATTTGGCATTTTTTTCTCGATTTTTGTGCAAAAACTTCTAAAATCCATAACTTTCGCATACGGGCTCCGTTTTTTGACGTTCTTTATATGCACGCGTAGGTAAAATTACGCTCTACAACTTTTGTTTAGACTTTGTCGGCTAATTTTGACTTTAACTTTTATATTATTATTTTTAACAGACCGGGACAAGAAATCCGTTAAAAATTCATAACTTATTCATCCGACGTCCGTTTTCGTCTGTCTTTTTACCGTTGTACTACTACTGACGAGACCTTCGATTCTCGTTTAGGTTGTGTCGGCTAAAAATCACTCGATATAAAATTCGAGTTTTTAGTTGTCTACTGCTAAGCTGAAACTTAGAAAAATCATAACTTCCTCATACGAAGTCAGATTTGGGCGTTCTTTTTATACATACTCTCGGTTTAACAAACACTACGACTTTCGTTTAGATCACTAAGGCTAAAAAAGTAGATTATCAAAAACTCACTTTTTACGTCATTCGGCACCATGCCGATTTTTTCGCGAAACTTCAACAGGTCATAACTTCTTCGTTATAACTCGGATTTCGGTATTCTTTATATATCCGTAATCCTTGTCACGACCACTACAACTTTCTTAATAGATATCGACTTTATCTAATATTTATTTTTGACGCTCATTTTTATTCTTAATTAATTAAACCCTAATAATTAAGCATAAAACACATAATTTTCACATAATATTCACATAATTCCTTTTCATTTCTTCAAAATGAGTTACAAAGGTTAACCTAGACTATCACATAAATATTAATGCCTAGCCTAGAAACACGGGCGTTACAATTCTCTCCCCCTTAGGATGTTTCCGTCCCCGGAATCACACATCAACAAACAACAGCGGGTAGCGACTCATCATGTCACTCTCCGTTTCCCAGGTGAGATTTGGCCCATTCGTATGTTTCCAACGCACAAGCACTAAATCGACCATATTGCATCGCAACGTCTTAGTCTTACAGTCAACGATTGCCTCAGGTTCTTCAATTAACCTCTTGTTTTCATCCAACCTTAATTCAGAAATGGGAATTATGTCGGGCACATCTCCCATGAACTTTCTCAAATAACACACATGAAAGGTATTATGAATACCCTCTAGTTCTTTCGGTATTTCTAGCTTGTAAGCTTGATTCCCGATCCTCTGAAGAACTTTAAACGGTCCAATAAACCTTTGACTCAATTTTCCCTTTTTACCAAATCTTATAAGTCCCTTCCACGGCGAGACTTTAAGTAAGACCGAATCTCCAACTTCGAATGATATCAGTTGTCTTTTCTTGTCAGCATAACTCTTTTTTCGATCTTGAGTTGCTAACATCCTTTCCCTAATCACTTTCAACTTTTCAGCAGTCTGATGGATTATTTCGGGTCCCATAAACTGCTTTTCCCTAGCTTCCAGCCAACATGACGACATTCGACACTTTTCTCCATACAAAGCGTGATAAGGTGCCATCTTAATGCTCGAGTGGAAACTATTATTATAGGAAAATTCTACTAGAGGTAAGTGTTCATCCCAGTTACCTTGGAATTCCAGGGTACATGCTCTCAGCATATCCTCCAATGTTTGAATTGTTCGTTCGCTCTGACCATCGGTTTGCGGATGGTAAGTTGTACTCAAACACAACTTGGTACACAATTCCTCTTGTAGACTCCTCCAAAACCTTGAGGTAAAACGGCTGTCACGATCGGATACAATCGTTAACGGAACACCGTGAAGCCTCACAATTTCCTTCACGTAAGAATTCGCAAGTTTATCCATAGACCATTTCTCATTGGCTGCTATGAAATGCGCACTCTTAGTGAAGCGATCAACTACCACCCAAATCATGTCGTGACCGTTCCTTGTTCTGGGCAGTTTAGTCACAAAATCCATGGTGATGTCTTCCCATTTACCCATGGGTACAGGCAAAGGTTCTAAACTCCCATACGGTTTCTGATGTTGTGCCTTAACCCTAGCACAAGTTACACACTCGGCCACATACTTAGCAACATCGAGCTTCATCGTCAGCCACCAGTAATAGGGTTTTAGATTCGTATACATTTTTGTACTGCCGGGATGAATCGAGTACATGGTCTTGTGAGATTCTTCCATCAGAAGATCTCTTACTCCTCCCGTCTTAGGTACCTAAATCCTATCTTTGAAGAGCTTCAGTCCTTGACCGTTTGTATCAAGCACTAACGTTTTGCCCAAACGTTCTTCCTTTCGGTCATTTTTCTCTAAAGATTCCTCTTGAGCTTTCTTTATACTTTCCACAATTGTCGAGACAACTTCAATCCTCAACGCTCTTGGCCTTTTCTTTTCAAGATTTACCTTCCGACTGAGAGCATCAGCAACAACATTTGCTTTACCAGGGTGGTAAAGTATCTCACAGTCGTAGTTCTTGAGTAATTCTAGCCAGCGCCGTTGCCTCATGTTCAATTCCTTCTGATTAAAGAGATATTGAAGACTCTTATGATTAGTGAAAAGTTTGCATTTAGTACCATAAAGATAGTGCCTCCATATCTTTAAGGCGAATACTACCGCTACCAACTCTAGATCATGAGTGGGGTAGTTCTTTTCATGCTCATTCAATTGCCTCGATGCATACGCTATCACTTTATCCCTTTGGGTCATAACACAACCTAACCCAAATCCAGAGGCATCACTATAAACTGTGAAGTCATCAACTCCTTCAGGTAACTAAAGAATCGGTGCTTCACACAACTTCTTCTTTAACTTCTCAAAAGCTTCCTTATGCTTCTCATTCCAAGTATAAATAGCTCCTTTGTGGGTCAAAGCTGTTAATGGAGTCGCGATAGAAGAAAAGCCTTGGATAAGTCTTCGATAATATCCGACGAATCCTAAAAAGCTTCAGATCTCCATAGGACTTTCAATTGTAACCTTCAAGTTACAAAATAAATCCTTATTGAGGACTCATTCTTCTTCTTAGAATAATTACTTTCCTTCATTTATTGTAACAGACCGATGGGTCATGTTCTAATGATCTCTCATCATATAATGCACTACTTAGACTCAGGTCTCTTAGAGACAAATTTCGGAACAAACTATACCTTCCTTCATGTTCTAATATGATACAATCACAGTTCAACATGTATCATTTCTAACTACCAACATCTTTAACAATGAGTGCGATACTTCTATTGATCGCTTTGATCATCTTTCACTTCAATCTTCTGGCTTAAGTCAAATGCTACATCGAACTTGGTTCAGACATACTTATCTTAGTCGGACTCGATTCGATATGACCTCTAAGGTCGGAATAACAATTATCTTCTTAGTCATTACCGAAACGATGGTAACGACAGACTAGAACAAGACGGAATCAATTACTAGCTCCTTGGTAACCTTGTGACTTTCCTTGATCCAAGTACGAGTCTTGTGCTTCCGGTAGTATAGGCCTCTACTACCATTCACACCTACTCATACTCGTCCCAAGTATTGTCTCGCAGTTCTCCAAATCACCATACAAGAATTTCACATAGTCATTCAATTCATCAGATGACAAAACCAGGGATTATATTATTTCCTTGAAACGATTACACAGAGGTTCAAGTTTACCCTATCCTATGCCTCTAATAGGCTAAACCACTTCTTACTATTCACATTACTACTTCATAACTTGATCTTCGGGTATCAAGTCTTTACTTCTAATTCCTAGCGTTGTTATTTGCTTCGTCAAGGATATTCTGAAATTCCCTTGGCGTTGGTGGTGCGCTTGGCCTTGTTACTTCATTTTTCTTCGGACAGTCCTTAGAAATATGGCCTTCTTCCTTACATCCGTAACACACCTCCATGGGAATCATACACTCATTGGCGTAATGCCCAATTTCTCCACACTTAAAGCAATTCACCTTCCTGCCATAATTCCCAGAGTGTTTATTTTTGCACTTCCCGCACCATTTTCCTTTACCTCCTCTTTTTCCAGACTTTGAGAATATGTTGCTCTTGTTGGGCCTTGAAGACCCCTCAAATTTCCTCTTCTTGCCAACTTCAACCTTGTTGGCGGTCCTGTCATTGATCATTTCTTCAATAGACTTAGCAACCCAGATAGTTGCCTCAAGAGTAGATGCCTGACATACTGGCACAGTAAGTTCATCCTTACTTTGTTGAAGTAAACGTTTTGTTTCTTCCATCTGTTGATCCAACATCGTACGCACCATTGCCTGCACCCCAGCCATCGTGATTGGCTCAGGCTGCGGATTATCGTTTCCGAATCCACTTTGAGTACTCGCCATTTCAATCTATACACCAATCATAGGTGAGTTTAGATCTTTATTTTCGATAGACGTTAAATCTTCATTCTTACTCCAAAACGTTTATATGTTAGTTCTAATATCGTAGTCATACGTTTAGAATCCTACACACATAAGGTTTCCAGATCTGGTCGGCAACAGACCATAGATCCGAACAAATAATGGCATATATGACAAACATTTAACATTTAGCACATAAAATCATTTTAGGCATCTTTCCTAAAATAGACTAGTGCTCGTGTCTAAAATATGGTAGACACTCATCTCACAATCATGACTTAGCATTCTAAGTTTAAGTCTAGAAATCCTACAAATTCCTAGTTCGCTTAAACTAATGCTCTGATACCAATTGTGACATCCCCAAATTTCTCGGCCAGAAAAGACCGATTTAAGTTATGCTTTTAAAATAAAATAAGAGTAATCCTTTTAAAAGATGTTGCGGAATTTGTTCCCAAAACAAAACATGACAAAATTTATCAAAACCTTTCTTTAAGAAATATATAATTTCCTTTTATATCAAACCTCGTGATGTCATGTTCCGATACAGATCAAAAGCATAAACAAGACATTATAAGCCTTACAACAGTTATTTACAACTACTGGCCTATAATCCAAAAATCACTCATCATCATCCAACTATGCTCGGGGTCCACTACCTGTAATATAAAAAGCTGAGTGGGTCAGGCTTGGGAGCCTGGTGAGCATATAGGGTTTTCAACCCACAAATAATAAATCTATTATGCTTAAACATCAAACAATCAACCAAATTACCCCAACCCCATTATCTTATTTATTTCTTAAGGATTTACCCTAAGAATCAACTATCACTCATTCCTAAGGATTCATCCTAAGGAATAGGCATGAAGTCACATCGTCGCCATGGTTTATACAACAGACACTAAGTCCATAGCTGCCAGGGTTTATACAACATGTGCTAACTCCATAGCTCTTATTTATCAACAGTATTATTCCCGGGAATCCCCCCCCTGCAATACATATCAATGGGTTTTTAGAGTACAACTGATGAACATATAGTTCACACACTTACAGGTTGCGAGCCGGCTAGTGTTCCACAGATCATCTAGAATAGTCCATGGTTGTCATCCATACTCTGCTGAATGACGGGGGCCAACGTTTGGGTAAGTGATTCTCTCATAATTCACCACTCACCCTCAACTCATGATCTATATCACTGATCATCTCATTTATCCAACTCATCTTTCATCACACACCCACTATTTCATCTACCCATGTTTTACCCAATATTTTTGTAGATAAAAATACATATACGGTTTAAATTATTTAAAAACCTGTATAAATCATTCCTTCAACATCCATCTCAAATAAACAAACAATATATATTCACACAGCACGTATTTTATATGAAATATTTCATATCTATGTGTAAGGTGAAAGTAACTACACACTCACTTGATTTAATGATAATCGGGCAGCACTTCGTTTTCTAAAACGATCGTTTCTAATAAAACCAGGAGTTTTATTGAGAAACCGGGCTCTGCGAGGGTCGGGCTTCGAAACCGAAAAGATAAATTTTTCGGGCTTCTCGGGAAATTCGGGACGTGTTTCTGGTGTTTGGTATAATACCGGGGATTTGGGGGAAGTTGGAATGAAAGAAATATGGGTTTAGGGTGTAAAATGTCACTTTTCCAAAATATACCCGGTAGGTCTCGCACCCTTCTATTTATAGGGGCGAGGCTTCTGATCCAACGGCTGAGAAGCTACCAGGTGGCAGCAGATCCGAAGAGGAGGCACATGGCTCGCACGTGCGAGGGTCCTGGTGTAGGCTTCTGATTGGACCGAGGTCTAGGTCCGAGGGATGGGAGGTGGCGCCTGCGAAGCTCGGACAGGTGGTGCGACACGCGTCGGTGCGAGGTAAGGCGGCTTCGGATGCGAGGAGTCACTTGGGCACGCGTCGGACCGCGGTTGGACCTGCACTTCGGATGCGAGGGTTGCGACACGCCTCGCCAGCTGGCCTCGGTGACTCAGCAGTTTCGGACACGTGGCGCGCATGCAGTGAAGGTGACGTGGCCGAAGTCCCATCATGCGAAATTTCTCGGATTTGGCATTTTTTTCTCGATTTTTGTGCAAAAACTTCTCAAAATCCATAACTTTCGCATACGGGCTCCGTTTTTGACGTTCTTTATATGCACGCCTAGGTAAAATTATGCTCTACAACTTTTGTTTAGACTTCATCTGCTAATTTTGACTTTAATTTTTATATTATTATTTTTAACAGACCGGGACAGGAAATTCGTTAAAAATTAATAACTTCTTCATCCGACGTCCGTTTTCGTCTGTCTTTTTACCATTGTACTACTATTGAAGAGACCTTCGATTCACGTTTAGGTTGTGTCGGCTAAAAATCAATCGATCTAAAATTCGAGTTTTTAGCTGTCTACTGCTAAGCTGAAACTTAGAAAAATCATAACTTCCTCATACGATGTCAGATTTGGGCGTTCTTTTTATACATACTCTCGGTTTAACGAACACTACGACTTTCATTTAGATCACTAAGGGTAAAAAAGTAGTTTATCAAAAACTCACTTTTTACGTCATTCGGCACCGTGCCGGTTTTGTCGCGAAACTTTGACAAGTTATAACTTGTTCGTTATAACTCGGATTTCGGTATTCTTTATATATCCGTAATCCTTGTCATGACCACTACAACTTTCTTAATAGATATCGGCTTTATCTAATATTTATTTTCGACGCTCATTTTGATTCTTAATTAATTAAACCCTAATAATTAAGCATAAAACACATAATTTTCACATAATATTCACATAATATTCACATAATTCCTTTTCATTTCGTCAAAATGAGTTACAAAGGTTAACCTAGAATATCACGTCAATATTAATGCCTAGCCTAGAAACACAGGCGTTACAGAACAGATAAACTCCGACATTATATGCTTGTACTAACTACTCGTCAAATCATGCACAACGACACGTTTTATAACATCAAGTTACCGATGCGTTTTCGTGCCATCAATGCACAACCAACTCGTAGTCAACAACTCATATATCTTGGTTTGAAGATTATATGATATTATCGTCTCACAATCACTCGTGATAAATTCCATGAAGTGATTCAGGTGAGCGCGGGTTGAATCCAATACTCAAATCTTATTTCAAGAGCATTCATGAATGGTGTAGCAAACGGTTGCTATGCCTAACTCCTTAGACAATCTACAAGCCAACTCATGACAGTCTTATTTCATACTTACTTCCAACGTATGATCGACTGTGGATAGTTTGAATAATAATAATCATAATTTTATTATTCTGGAAGTGAAAACATGCAAAGTGAAACAATAGTAAATAATTGACACAAGACAGTAACTTTACGTATAAATAAAACTCCTTTTATTCAAACATCAAATGTCAATTACTATTTAGCTATTACAAGTTTCGATTTATCTAATTACTAAAACTAATATCGTCCTTCAGCCCAATGCTCCTCGCATGCTGCAAGTGCTTAACCCTAGTCAGTCCCTTTGTAAGGGGATCTCCTGGGTTGTCCTCTGACGATATCCCTTTTACCACGATGTGCCCTTCTTCTACCTGATGTCTTATGAAGTGGTGTTTTCTATCGATGTGCTTGGATCTACCATGATCTCTCAGTTCCTTGGTTAAGGCAACCACACCTTCATGATCGCAGAAAATCTCTATAGGCTCCTTTATGGATGAAATGACTCCAAGGTCTCCGATGAAGTTTTTCAACCATATCGCCTCCTTCGATGCTTTGATTTCTGCTATGTACTCTGATTCGCACGTTGAATCACCTACAGTCACCTGCTTGGAACTTTTCCATGTCACTACTCCTCCATTCAGGGTAAACACCCAGCCCGACTGAGAGCGGAAATTATCTCTGTCGGTTTGAAAGTTGGCGTCGCTATACCCTGTCACTCTCAAGTCATCACTCCCACCAAGGGTAAGGATTCAATCCTTAGTCCTTCGCTGGTACATAAGAATGTTCTGAATTGCAGTCCAATGAGCTTTACCAGGATTCCCTTGATATATGCTGCCCAATATCAAAGAAAAGGCCACATCAGGGCAAGTACAAGTCATAGCATACATGATCGAACCAACTGCGGAAGCATATGGTATATGACTCATTTCTGCTATCTCAGCCTCTGTACTCGGACTCTGAGTCTTACTCAGTTGGGCATTGCCTTGGATAGGTAAATCACCTTTTTTGGAGTTCTCCATGCTGAAGCGTTTCAACAACTTGTCCAAGTAGATACTTTGACTAAGTCCTATTAGTCTTTTACTTCTGTATCTCAATATCCATATCCCTAGGATATAGGCAGCTTCTCCGAGGTCATTCATAGAGAAACACTTCCCAAGCCAGGACTTAACCTCTTGCAAGGTTGGGATGTCATTTCCTATGAGTAGTATGTCATCTACATACAATACCAGAAAGCTCACTATACTCCCACTAGTTTTGACATATACACAGGACTCATCCTTGCTTCTCGAAAATCCAAACTCTTTGAATTTCTCATCAAAACAAAGATTCCATCTACGAGATGCTTGTTTCAATCCATATACAGATTTCTCAAGCTTACACACTCTATCAGGGTACTTTGCATTGACAAAACCCTCTGGCTGACTCATGTAAACATCTTCAGCCAACTTTCCATTCAGGAAAGCGGTTTTGACATCCATTTGCCATATTTCATAATCATGAAATGCAGCTATGGCCAACATAACCCTTATAGATTTAATCTTCGCTACCGGTGAGAAGGTCTCATCATAGTCAACTCCCAGAGTTTGAGTAAAGCCCTTCGCAACCAGCCGCGCCTTATATGTGTGTACTTTCCCATCCATGTCGGTCTTCTTCTTGAAGATCCATTTGCACCCGACTGTCTTTCGACCCGGTACATTGTCAACCAAGTTCAAAACTTGATTGTTATACATGGACTGAAGCTCGCTGTCCATAACCTCTTTCCATTTTTCAGACTTGGGGCCTGTCATGGCTTCCTTGTAGTTGTTACGTTCATCCAAATTTACCAGTGTGCTATCACTGATAAATGTATCACCTTCAGTAGTAATATGGAAACCATAAAACTCAGGTGTATTTCTAACTCTACCGGAATGCCTCAGAGGTAAGGACTCGTCAATTAGATCAACTGGAGTTTCCTCCTCAGGTTGATTGCTAGTGTTTGAGGTTCCTTCACCGCTTGACTCTTGAAGCTCTTCAAGGTCAATTTGCCTCCTACTGTTTCCTTGGCCTATGAGTTCTCTCTCTCGAAAGACTCCTCTCCTCATAACAAAGACAACATTGTCACTCGGTCTGTAGAAGAGATATCCAAAGGATTTCTGTGGGTAGCCGATGAAAATACATCGCTCACTCCGAGTTTCGAGCTTTTCGTGACTTTCTTTTCTCACAAAAGCCTCGCAACCCCAAACTTTGATGTGGTATAAAGTGGGAACTTTCCATGTCCACATCTCGTGAGGTGTTTTGGAAACCTTTTTGGTAGGGACTAGATTAAGGATATGAGCGGCAGTCTCTAAGGCATACCCCCAGAATGAGATAGGTAATGAAGCTCGACTCATCATGGAACGAACCATGTCTAGAAAGGTACTATTGCGCCTCTCAGCCACACCATTAAGTTGTGGTGTCCTAGGTGGCATCAATTGTGAAACAATTCCACATTCCTTAAGATAGTCAATAAACTCGATACTAAGATAGTCTCCTCCACGATCGGATCGTAGCATCTTTATCTTCCTGCCCAATTGATTCTCCACTTCTTGCTTAAACTCTTTGAACTTTTCAAAGGCTTCTGACTTATGATTGATTAAGTTAATATACCCATATCTACTATAATCATCAGTAAAAGTCACATAGAAGCGGTTAGCATCCCTTGTGGCAGTTTTGAATGGTCCACACACATCAGTGTGTATGAGATCCAACAGACCTTCACCCCTTTCACAAGTACCAGTGAAGGGTGACTTGGTCATCTTTCCAAGTAAACAAGATTTCCAAGTGTCATCCGACTTTAAGTCGTATGACTCCAAAACTCCATCCTTTTGGAGTTGGGCTATGCGCTTCTTGTTGACATGTCCAAGACGACAATGCCACAAGCATGCCTTATCCAATTCATTGGAAGAATCAATATTCAACACATTATTTCCTAAGTTATCTACAATCATCACAGTTTCATATATACCATTGCAAGATAATGCTTCAAAATAAAATACACCATTACAATAAGCATAAATGCCACCATTTTCATTATTAAAAGAAAAGGTAAAACCTTGTTTATACAAACTGTGAAAGGAAATAACATTTCTCGCCATATCGGCCGAGTAACAACAATTATTCAAATCTAAATTTAAACCATTACTAACGAATAAAGAATAAACTCCAATCTTGGTCACAGGCGACACTTTCCTATTTCCCATGATTAAGTTTATCTTCCCGTGCTCCACATCCCTACTTCTTTTTAGTCCCTGCAAATAAGAACAAATGTGAATACCAAAACCTATATCAAGGACCCAAGAATTAGCATGTGATGAGTTATTAGATTGAATAGTGTAAATACCTGCAAAGGAGGGTTTGATCTTCCCATCCTTAATGTCTTGCAAGTACTTGGGGCAGCTTTGTTTCCAGTGCCCTTTATCATGACAGTGGAAGCACTCTGCTTCCTTCGGGTTGAAAGAGGGATTAACAGAACCAGCTTTGGTCCCACTTGAAGAGGATCCATCAAGAGACTTTCCCTTGCGACTCTTTTAGGGATCCTTCCTCTTCTTTCCCTTCCCATGCCCGATTGCCAGAACATGGGCATAAGTAGTAGTAGGAGTAGACACAACCGACTTGACTTTCAGGTTGCTTTCTGTAGTCCTAAGAAGGCCTTGAAGCTTGCTAAGAGTGACCTCCTCCTTGTTCATATGATAGGTCATACGAAACTGATCATAACAAGAAGGTAAAGAGTGTAGAATAGTATCTATGGCCAACTCTTCATCAAATGTGACATTCAATTTTAGCAAGCAGTCCATGAATCTCTGAATTTTCTGCAAGTGGGCCGTGATGGGTTCACCATCCTTCATTTTGGTTGTGATCATGGATGCAATGATCTCATACCTCTCGTGCCGAGCACTTTGATGGTATCTTTCCATCAAATCATGATACATTTCATAAGGATAGTAATCCTCATAGGACTTCTGCAGCTCAGCAGTCATGGTTGCAATCATAAGACACGACACCTTTGTCGCATCCCTCTCATGAGTAGTGTGTTCAGTGATTTGTTCAGGAGTAGCAGTGGTGACATCAATCTCTTTGAGCTCTTTATCAAGGATATATTCTTTGTCCTCATAGCGAATATCCATCCTGATGTTTCGAATCCAGTCATTGAAATTCGAGCCATCGAAAATGACCCTCCCACACAGATTCATTAGGGAGAAATAGCCTGAAGGGATTGGGTTGAAAGCATTGTTTGGGATAGACATCTATAAAAGAAGAAGAACAAAGTTTTACATTAGATGATAATCCTTAATATTACACCCAATATGAAATATTAAGGCTAGGATCCAACACAATATTCTACAATTGCGAAGAGGGATGCCGTAATCCAATTGTAATATATTTGAAGGTAAGTAAATGACGATTTAGCAATTTCCACCATGAAAAAAGAAATAGATTATTAAGTTTTAATTGGATTTGAAACTCCTAGATCTTTAAGATTCATTGAACATTTTCAATGGCATGTTTAAATCTCGATTGTGCCATTCAGGTTTGTGACTGGGATGTCGAGGATCACAAACAAGGAGTGAATAACCATGCAAATTAGCTTGGTACACCCAATGTTACAAATCACCTAATCAATGTGTCGATTAACCATACACGATCCATTGATCTATGATTAACACCAAGTTACCCTTTGCCACACATTTTCAGTCCCAGATTAGTGTGTCGGTTAACCATACACGCTCCACTAACGACTTAACAAGGTGCAAAGTGAAATTTCATGGATTAGCACCATTTCACATTTTCCTAAAGTAACTAATATTGATAATTTTAATAAAAGTTTAGTTACTTTATATTTTTATCATTATACTTTTAATGAGGGAGAATTAATGTCATATCCTACGCGTTCGGCTAACGACCCTCCACCAATCAAGGAAGCGGTGGGTGAGAGTGGACACCCATTAAACTACCATTTTATAGGCAGTAACCTTATACCCCCTTATAGACCGGCTTCGTGAATGAGGCCTACTAACGGTAATACCGACTTTATCTTTTATATATATATATATATATATATATATATATATATATATATATATATATATATATATATATATATATATATATATATATTATTAAACTTATAATATTATAAAGTATAAGGGTTGAATTTTAACTTTTAAAACTCTAGGGTTTGGAATTAAAGTTTCATTTAATGAGACTTTGCAAATTCCAAAACTTGAGGGCATGTTTTGAAACTTGTCAAAACTCTTCACATTCATAACCTATGAGTTTAATTTGATTTTAATGAAGAGACCTTTCATTTTCCATAACTTGAGGACAAGTTATGGAGGTCATTAAAATGCATTTAGATCATCTAATCTAACAACTAAATTATCACATAATTCTTGATCTAACTAAACTCATATGCAAGACAATTTCAAATCAACAATTTTGTTTATCATATAAAAACAACAATTATTTTAAAACTTTGACAATTATCTTCTGGTTGGATGAGCACTACCATATCAAAAAAAACATTTCCAATGATCCAAAACAGTTTATGGTAGTGTTCCAAATCCAAACCAGGCCAAGAAACTCGAATTTCTGCACACAGAGCCTTCAACTCGCCGAGTACATGAACTGGACTCGGCGAGTTGCTCTTTTACTGATTGGACTCGTCGAGTCTGTTCATGTACTCGGCGAGTTCACCAGTCAGAGGCAAAAATTCGGCTTTTTCAGCTTTGAAAAACTAATAAGCATCAAATATAATGGAAAACATTCCTTGTCTCTGATACCACTGTTGGGTTTTGAGCACTATAACACTCGTATGGTGCACATGCAACCCTAATTGCTTTGGATCTATGTTTTCTCGATTATACATGCATATTTTCATTTTTTCCAAAGCATTGTCCTAACTAGCATACAAATTGCTAATTGAATAAAACATCTAGATAGATGACATACCTTTTGAAGGACTTGTTAGTTCTTGACCCTTGAAAGCTTGAGCACCTTAAGTGTGATGCCTCTAATGGTTTACAAACACCAATATGAAAGAGGATGATTTAAGAGAATAATCTATTTAGCTCAATGAGATGGTGCAACCGATTTTGGTCTATGGAGGGTTCTATTTATAGTGTTGGACATGCTATGGTTACACTTAGTAAACCCTAATAACCCATGACTTTCCACATGCTCATGCTCCACGAGTTTAACCTCCATAATCATGGATCATTAGCCCACACTACAAGAATGATTGATTTACATAATCAATCCCCATATCTTTAATTAGTCTCTTTTGATCACAAAATTAATCAATTAATTCTTGATCAATACTAATTAAATAATTCCATATTAATATATTATACTTGTAATATATTAATAAACCATAAATAACCTTATTCTCCAAATTCATCCTATCAAATTGCACTGGTGAAGGCAACCCAAAAGGACCATGCTACAATCGGGTCAAGTACCTACCAGTTATAGTTATTGGATTAGACACCAAATCCAACAAATACGTCATAACAAACATCAGTATACTCATCATAACTCGAGGGATCTCACATACTACAAGTTTCCTGGATTCAACTCGGCCTTCCTTGATTCGAGTACGGATCCTCTGCTTTCAGTAGTACGAGCCCATACTACCTTCCACATCTATCCGTACTTTCCTCAAGAACTGCCTCGACTCCACCAAGTCCCTTCTACTACTAGTGCTGATCTCATACTAAAATCATCCTAGGCTTTCCCTAGGGTAATCACCAATCCATTCTCCTCCATCAGCTGCATAAGAAGTCCATGCTATCTTCCCCTAACTAACTCGTGAATACTATTACATATCACTAAGACTAGATAATTGTTCGAATGAGAGGTTCTACCCTATAACGGTTAGACTCAAACGAGAGCTGCGGAATAAGTCTAAACCTGAAATTATGAAATTATTTAGTCCTTGCAATATGTGACTTAATATATTCGTTTACTAGTTAGTAAAAGATAACTAGAACTCCTAAAAGCACAACGCAAGCAGCATTCGAGCATTGAGTACACATAATCAAGCATATCACATTCAGACCATCACTGACTAATCTATACTAGCATGCGGTTCATAAAGCTGAGATACGCATAACATGCACATAAGGCATCCTTCCTAGATCCTTAGCCCTAATCTAGCATGCAATTATCATAAAGCTGCTACACATATAATAGACCCATAAGGCATCCTTCCTAGATCCTTAATACTAATATAGCATGCAATTCTCATAACAAATCATAACATAACTTATATGGGTAATTTGGGAGTACTTATTTGAGCTCGGCTGATTGCATGCGTCACACCCTTTTTCTCTTTTCAAAGTTCTTTTTCTCTTTTAAAATTCTTTTGTAAAAATGATTTTCTTTTTAAAATTTTCATACCATGTCCTTAGTTTGTGTTCAGACACACCCGAAAGTTTGCCCTCTGATACCAACTTGAAACATCACAAAAATACAGATCAATTTTTTTTAAAATCATTAATAAAACCATAATTCATCCATCATCATCAAGAAAATCAAGAATCATGATCTCAAAACATCGTGTCAAATACTGTATCAAATCATATGAGAAAATATCAGAGTTTAAACAATCTTAGGCTGAAACTGTGGTGTGCGCCATGCGATCATTCCGAGCCCTTGCCGTTGCTAGTGGAAGTACCTGAAACCAAAACTGAAAACTGTAAGCACGAAGCTTAGTGAGTCTATACCATACACATAACATATAACATAACCTTGGGACTCCGCCCAGCTATATGTTATGTGTATTGTGTTTCGGACTCCAGTCCGATGCCGGGGCAAGCCCCGACATACATACAACATAGCATAACAAATAGCATAAGCATATCACATGAGCATATAAACATTCATCGGGCTTGCCCCGGCATCAGACTGGAGTCCGAAACACAATACACAAAACATATAGACTAGCATACATCGGGCTTGCCCCTGCATCGGACCGAAGCCCGGAACACAAAGCACATAACATATAGACTAACATACATCGGGCTTGCCCCAGAATCGGACCGAAGACCGAAGTCCTCAGGACCGCCCCGGCGTCGGAGCGTAATCCGGAAAGCATATAACCTACATCGGGCCATGCCCGGAATCGGTCCGTAGCCGGGAACTACTAACATCTAAACAGGCCTGTATTGTGGCCTTAGATCTGTTCCTACTAGAGAAAAACTCACCTCGTAAGGCTGACTGCTGAAACTCGAGTGAAGAATCTTTGACGGCTGATCCGGCGACTCCCCGACTATCAACTACATAATATACTTAATCAAAATTTGATAATCCTCCTCAGGGTAAAATTACCATTTTATCCCTTGGTCAAAGTCAACACCCAGGTCAAAGTCAAAGTCAAGGTCAACTCTCAGTCAACCCCAACTCGGCGAGTTCATGTACTACTCAGACTCGTGGTCAACCGAGTCAGCTCGTCGAGTCCCTTCCCATACTTGTCGAGTTCTTCCTGTCATATAATCGAGACACAACAGCTTTAACTCGTCGAGTCCCTCCTTGGACTCGTCTAGTTCTTCAGCTTCCGAGTCCTAATCTTGCCCAACTCACTGAGTCATCTTCTAGACTCAATGATTTCACTCAAACCAGAAAAGGGGGTTAGGGGTTCGCGACCCAACTTGCCGAGTCACAAGAACAACTCGTCGAGTCCCCCATATACCAAATCCATACAGTCGATTCTAATCAATTTGCAATGCCTCCGACTCATAGTTCTGGACACCTTAGACTAGCATTACACGTAAAGTTGCTAACTTTACTTGCATGCATGGGGTTATGAAGCTAAAACATCCACCATAAGCTAAAATGGATGTCTAAGTCATGGAATAGGGCCATGGCTGAATAAAGGTGGCAACTTTGAGCTTCTAAAGCTCAAGAGTTCCTAGATCTGAAGTCCTTTCATCCCCAAAAGTTCAAATCTCGGAATGACCTTGGAAATGGCCCAAAAATGACAACATACAAGCTCAAATGAAGATCTAAGTGAATAGAATCCAAGGTATAAGCTTTATACCTTTATCAAGATAGAAATAAGTCCTTGGCTCTGGATCTTCAACCTTCCTTCTGCAACTCCAAGCCTTTGCTTCCTTCTTCTAGCTTTAAATCACAACAATGGCAAGGAAATAGCTCAAGGTTGGTTAGGGGTTCGAGATTAGGGCTTGGAGGTAATGGAGGCTAGGATGGAGGCCAGATATGATGATTAAATAGGGTGCAAACCCTAAATATTAGGGTTTCATCCAGACTGTCCTACTCGTCGAGTCAGGGATTCGACTCGTCGAGTAGCTCACTTAAAACACGCACATATTAGCCTTCTACTCGACGAGTTAGGGCCACCAACTCGTCCAGTAGCCCTTCCAAAATGAATAAATAATAAAATTAAATGCATACCAGGAACCAGGCGTTACATTTTTTTCTCCTCTCTAGTGTCCAACACATAAGCCACAAAACCTGAAAAACCATGCTGTAGATTTGTCCTAGCCCTCGCAACTGAACAAAGAGTCAGTCCAAACTGAGCACCCTCTCCTTGAATAACTTGTTCTCCTCCACTTGGGGTTGAACCCGAACTAACTAGTGCTCATAATTAGTCATCGCCTCATTAAGGCACAACCAATCCATCCCTACAATCACTTTTCTGTCACTCAAAGGAATAGGAACCAAATCAATTAGATACCACTCACCAAATAACACCAAAACACAACCCCGGTGTACCCTCGATACCCGACCGGGACGATCATCGACAATCTCTACCTCTTTATGGATAATTAAGCTCCCCTGGAGCATCACCAAATCTCTTGATAAGTGCAAGTGATACAAACGATCGGGTAGTACCCGAATCAAATAGAACTAAAGCTGGAACATCTTTCTGTTGGGTTTAGTATACTACAACATCCTATGGTGCACATACAACCCTAAATACCTTGGATCTATGTTTTCACTAATTAACATGCAATGGTGTTTCCAAGGTATTAAGCCTATACCATATAAGATACTAGTTAGGGTGACATACCTTATATGTAGCTTGAAGTCTTGATGTATTTGGCCTTAATAGCTTAGCCCTAATAGTGTGGAAGCCTCAAATGAAGTCACAACACATCATGAACAAAGGTGGAACTTGAGAGAGAATTTCATGCACCAAAAACACCTCATAAACTCCAGGAATATGCTAAGTTGCGTTTTTGGCTATGTACTCACCTATTTATATCTAGGATTCCAAGGGTCATGGGTATAACCCAAATCCATACCCATGGGTGTTATGATCCATGGTTCATGTGGCCCAAACCTTTATGTATCCATACATAAACTTGGTCCAACATGGATCATAAGCCCAACACATATACATATAACTAATTACCATAATTAGTCCCCATAGATTTAATTAGTCTCTTTTGATCACTAAATTAATTCCAAATTAATTCTTGATCAATACTAATTAAACCATATGATTTCATATTAATATATTAAAACTTATAATATATTAATAAATCATATATAACCTTCTCTCAAGAATCTATCCTAACAAATTGTCCTGATGATATGCAACCAAAATGGACCATGCTACTCTCGGGTCAAGTACATACCAATAATATTTATGGGCTTAGACATCTAATCCAACAGTCTCCCACTTGGATAAGTCTAAAACTGTTATTGCAAGTACGATTCCAAAACCTGACTAGCAATCGTAGCTCTTAAAAGTCGCTGTCGGACTCTGATCTAGTCAATGACATGTCCATTAGATAAGGGATCATATATTCCTCCATTCTAGATATCATATGGACTGAGACATGGATTAAAATCATTCTCTCTGTCCATCTGTTGTTTCCCGATTTCTGATTTATGACGACCGACTAATTGAACAAATCAAATATGTCCAGGCTCGGTCGAGCACTTATGTTTGTCATCACTAAATCATCGAGGGGCCCACATATATCGCTTTTATCCACATGGGGTAAAAGGAACGGATAAACTTCGACTCATATGCTTGTACTAACTAATTCTTGAATCATACACAAAGGCACGTTTTATAATATCAAGTTACTGATGTGTTTTCGTACAATCAATGTACAACCAACTCATAGTCAACAACTCATATCTCTAGGTTTGAAGACTTATAGGATATTACCGTCTCACGATCACTCGAGATAAAATCTATGAAGTGATACAAGTGAGGGTGGGTTTAATCCAATACTCAGAACTTATGAGCACTCATGAATGTTGCAGCAACTTTTGCTATGTCTAAACACCTTAGACATCTACAAGCCCAATTCATGAAAATCTTGATTCATACCTACTTCCAAAGTATGATTGATTGTGGAGGGTTTGAATAACCTAGTTATTCGGGAAGTCAAAACATGAAAACTGAAACACAAGAACAATACTAATCCTATATGGCCAAAACACTTTTGAGTCATATTGATTACTCATTATTCATTGTATAATGTTTCGATTTATCAACTTAATACTTGAATTAAAACAATAGTTATGCCATGCTCTAAGCATACATGCTATGTTTGTTTATGGTCTTTACTTTGTGAAATAGATCAATTGAAAAACATGTCAATTGATACTCATTTCACAATTCCAAATCCTTATGATAAATGTAAGAATACAAGATTCTTTGCCATTTACTGAAATTTGTTAGATTCTAAACTTATATGCATTGATCCTTTTGTAATGACTATGCACAAAAGCCACAAAGACTCGGCAATAAACATTACAAAGTATTCCAATGGAGAGCAATTCCATGAAAACGAAGTCTCACATTCAAAGTACATTCCTTTGAACATCCTTCTTGCATTAAGTTTTCTAATCTTACACAGATTTGAAGAACAACTTCCACCTATGGAAACATTTCCATATTCCCATTTTGACTATCACTTATGAACAAGAGTTGCCACTTTTCAGAATATGTCAATATGGTCCTTCAAAAATTAACACTATATTTCCAACTTTCCATGAGTAACCAATATTTGGTAAGCCTCAGATTTTCCTCGACAATTGCTTAATCATTTTAGTCATATCCAGTTCTAGTCCTTTTCCATCTTAATTCCCTAGGCATTTGGAAAATTTAGAACGAATGAATATTATAGCACATGTAATCGATCCTATATCCAAAGCATATGGGACACGATTCATGATGTCTCACATAAAGACATGATACTAGACCAGTCTTTTGCTATAATATTTCTATTTCTATTTGCCATGTTCTCATAATTCAGATTATGAAAAGGAATGTCGTACTCATAATCAAATTTTAGAATGAAAATAATGTAATCATGACTAAATTTGATTAAAGACTCACAATCTAAGCTTTTAGAATTGGAATGAAGTATAATTTCCTCTCCCTTAATTATAGCAAAACAACTTTCCAAACCCTGCAATGTTGCAAATTGAAACTTTTGTTTTCTATAATTAACATTGCTAACTTGCAACACTTACCATAATCATTATGCTCCCACTAGCATAATAACCATTATTAGCATAACACTTATGCTCCCACTAGCTTTGACATGTATCCAGAAATCAGTTGGACTTCTAGAAATCAATACTTATTGACTTTCTTACCAAAGTTCTGATTTCTGATACGAGATGCTTTGTTAAACTTTATCTAAGCTTCCCGATTTCATACACCTTTCCTTAGATAGCTCACATGTGTGTCTAAACAATTACGAAGAGGGATGTCGTAATCATAACGTTTAGACCTTTTTCCATTCTTACTAATCCATGTTAGTGTGACGGTTAACCACACACACTCCACTAACGACTTTGAGAATGCAAATATCACAATTGCTATCTACTTAAAATCTACTTAGTGAAAGTGTTTCCTCACCCTCACTTTCATGAATCGGAGAGAAACCTTATGACACTTAGATTTTTATGGTGTATGTGTTCCTATCCATGTAAATTTGCCATAATCATAATCACAAGACAAGATTAGTGACAAAGCCAAACTCATATGGACTGAACTTGTTTAATCTTAGTTTTCTTGCCACCCGGAAGCACAAGGGCCTACCGTTGCTTCCAGGTTGTTATGCAAAGAATTGAGAACTCATAGAACCCATATGCATAGTCAGCTTTAATTGGAATGGGCATAGAAACAAGAATATGTCAACACGATAGGCGATAAACCTCAAGTCGTGTGCTGGTGATAAACAATACCCTTGATTAGTTCTTGAGACTTTTCAAGATCTTTAAGACTCCCACTGACCTCTTGACATATAAGAATCTCTTGTCAAGAACCATTCCTTGACAAAACAAATATTCAAGAGTTAGTGTGGATTCTTGTCAAGACAAACACTTCACACAATTGGCCTTAGTTAGTCTTTGTTTTATCCAAAACATCACAACTCACCAATTTCAAATGTACAAGAGTAGAAAACATTTTACTATACATTTGATAAGTGTTTTAAACCTTCTTAACATTATGTCACTCAAGTTACAATCTTGGAGTATGACTCTGAGACTTGTTTTGGAATGAAGTATGACTCATCTTCTTGATATAACCATTTCAACAATTCACGATTCCTCTTCTTAGCCGAACAAAAGCACTAAGATGTCCTTAGAGGATCAATTGTGATATGGTTTTTCCTAATCATTAAGATGATCAAAAAACATGATACTGAAGTACTCTCCCATCTTTTCAGATTGGAGAAACTTTTTATCTTTCTGCCTAATTTGATTCTTCTCATCCGTCCTGTCATACATTGAAACATTTCCAATGTTTTAGAATTATACTTAAAATTGTAAGCACAACCATATTTACTAAACTTCAGTAAATCATGACGAATAGCCTTATCGTTCTTTGTGGTGGACCTGATCAGCGCACAACCAAGTGTACCCGATCTCCTAGTCCTTCACATGACTCACATATACATGTGAACAAGGAATTAGTCTTAATTTCCCAAAAATGAAAATTCTCATTTATCATACAATACAAGTTGCATAATCCCAAGTTTCTATCCAACTGAAACTTGGTTGATGAGAATCTTTCCTTATTTGGTAAATTATGATAATACCACAAACGAAAGAATCAATTCTATTTTCCAATATTGCTATTAATGGAAACATATAAACAACAAATGTTCACAAATGTCATTATAAGGAAACTTAAAAAAAAATTCAAAAATTTTTCTTTTATTTTACAATTGCAGAAAAACTTATCCTTACAATGCAAATACAAGTGAAAAGTATGTTGTTATCCATTCCTAAGCAATCTATCATAACTGTTGAGAGAAAAACTTTGAGACACACTTGAACAAACGTTAGAACAAGTAGTAATGCGGAATAGTTAATCTCGAAGGATCTAAAAGCTCAACAATAATATTAATAAGTTATAGTTAGATAGTAAGAGAGTTAGTTGCGGAAAAGTAAAGAAATAGAAATGACAACAATTGTTATATCAAGTATACACTTAAGTTGATTCATAACGAGGAATGCATTCAAACCAAGTTAATAAGGAAGATCAAACTTAGTGATTAAGTCACAGAAGACTTGCTCCGAAGAGAGATTATATTCAGATGAATTCTGGTAAGTACAGAGAGATGAGTAATGGAGAGATAGAAAAGATAACTTCAGAAATGTGTATTCAGATAGAATGCATAAGTTATCCGTGTTGAATACAAGAGAATGACCTCTTATTTATAGAGACTCATGAATAACACTAGATTACATCTCTATGAGTAGCCATGCAAGGCATACTGGACCATAGAGTGTATTACAATAAAAACAAGTAAAGTAATCTAGCTAAATTGACTGTTGTAGATTGACTCCGGGTGCCGTTGTGGTTGCTGATGAACAATATGACTGCGGGTGCTGAACTGTTGCGGTAGTAGAAATGGTTGCGGTAGCTGAAGTTCAAGAGGGTCACTTTCATGATTCAACAATTTCCCCCTAAGTGACCTCTTTAACTTCGGTTCAGCTATCAAGTTTGAGGAACTTGATCAGAATCCACCAAAACTTCCTGATGTTTTCCAGCCAGGTGATTCTTCTTGAGATCTCGAACTTGACTTCTGCGGTGGTGTGCTTCGATCTTTCAACTGCGGTTCGGCAGATGTCAAGTTGTTTCCTGGTGAGGCGATGCATGGCAGTCATAGGAATGAAGTATTTGACATTGTCAGTCTTCCTTTTGAATATGACTCCAAGTTCAGGAAAGTTTGTTGCGCCTAGAGATCTTTCTTGAAAGCCTTCAGTATGCATTGGCACAGGTTCAAGAGGTGGGAGGTCAAACTTCTTGAGGATGGTGGGGTAGATATCCGCATCTATCTTGGCAAAGTCGCAGACAGTTTCCTTCAGAAAAGTGTTGGCCGTTTCAAGCGCAATCTTCATTTTGGGGTGCTTTTCTGATTTGTTTTGAAACACCTTGGCAATGAGGAAGATTTCTTCTGGATTCATGCAAGGGAAGTCTGCCTGGGTGCGGACGTAGTCATGCTCCCTTCTCGTGAGGGTGTACTGGATGTAGTAAGCCTTCATGAATTTCCGGACTTTGTAGTTCTTGACTGCGGATGGTCTATCGTTAGACCATATATTTTCAATGGAGGAGGCATGTTTAGCGTGAAAAAGATTAAGTCTCTCAAACTCCATTGCCAGTCTCTTGTGGTCAGGAAGGCTGCGGTCGAATAGCTCAAATACTGTGAAGAATTTGGCGTTTGGTGAAATTGGTACATCCCAGTAACCGTCCGAGGGGGGTTCAGCGTAGGTAACGTGGGGTCGGTAGTCTTCATCCAGCAACCTGCGGTGAGGATTGATCCAAGAATTTATCAAGGATTCATCCATCATGGTATCAAAACCGCATTCTCTCCAGATAAGCTCTGCCAGTTTGGCTGCCTTCCAGTCGTGTTTCCTTTGGGCGGTGGCAGGGGAGTCTGTTGAGCTTGGAGATGACATGTTCTCTGCAAGGTTTTTGAAGTGAGGAGGAGTCTCTGGCTTGTTGGGAGTGAACGCCTTTTGAGGTGAAGTGTGAGGAGATGGTTGCGATGAAGGCTGCGGTGTGGGAATTTTTTCTGTGATGATGGGAGGGCTCTGATGTTGAGAGATGGATTGCTCAGAATGATGGACTTCTTCTTCTTCTTCTTTACTTCCCCCCTCTTGAGGGATGCAACGAAGGAGCTTCCTCAAGCCATTGTTTAAGTCCATCAACCTTGGCATAGACTTCTTGGAATTGAGCTTTGAGGGCTTCTGCCAATTGTTGATTGTTGGGAATGGAGGAGCTGAAGAGAAGCTTGTGGATTTCTTTTGTGAGCTGGAGGATCTCGGGACCATGGAAGTTGGAGGACAGGGATTTCTGCAGTCTGTTAATTGTGGCTTGAAGAACAGAGATAGTGGACTCATAAGCAGTATGAGTCTCATCTATCAATTTCTTAGACTGAGTGGCTTGATCCTCGATGGCCGCTTGGAGATCCGTTTTGATTGCGGTCACCTCAATGATGAGGCGTTCCGCTGCTGCCATAAATTCCTTGTGGTCGGCCTTGCGGTTGTTGTCAAGGGACCGGATCCCCATCTCCACTTTGAGAGAGATTCTCTCTGCAGCCATGCGCTCCCTTGTTTCCAGACGTGCAATACGTTCGATCAGGGACTGCGGTCCCGGGGTGTCTTCTTGTTGTGGTTTTATTGGCTTGACCGCAGCTAGGATCTGATCAACTTTGGCTTGTAAGCTCATGAACTCCTTCTTGGTGACAACATTCTTCTTCTTTTTCTTCTTTTCTTTTGGCTTGGAAGTTGAATGTTGAGAACCGCTGGATTCCTCTTCCTCATCAAACATCATGAGGTCATCATCAGAAGGGCTGGGCTTGTTGACTTCCTGTATGTCGTCATCATCAAGACCGAAGGTGGGAGCTGAACTGAGTTCGATTGCGGTTCCTTCGTCTTGTGATCCATGGATTGATGGAGTGGGAATTGGATTGGGAGTTGGAGTTACTCTGGAGGTACCTGCAGCTGCACCTGTTGCTTGAGCTTTACGGATCGTTTCAGCCATTTCGTCCATCCAGTCTTGAACTTTGAGAATGGTGGCTACGGTATTGGCATTGCTGATAGCATTTGCCCAATACTTGGCCACGGACTGGATTTCTTGCTCCTTTAGCTGTTGTTGCTTGATCTATTGTTCCTTGCGGGCTTGGAATGCCCTTTTGAAAGCCGCATACTTCTTGATTTCGGACTCAGTTACAGGATTGTATTGTAACCATGAGTCGTTGGATTCATCGCCATCAAATCCTTCGAAACGCACCGAAGTGTCCTTCGGGTCCACGGATCCTTGCATGTTTGTGCTCACCGTGCCTAAAGCACCTGCTGCAGATGTAAGCAGAGTAGGATTTCCTGAGCTTCCTCGGTCTCCTTGACCCGTGGTCAAGTGTGGCCTCGGCTCAGTTCTGGCATGGGCGGAAGAATTGCCCTGCGGTTGGGAAGGTGTTTGCAGTGTTTGGGTGACGTTCGAAAGGATGGAGCGCAACTCCGCGGGTGAAAAGAAATGCAGTCGGGAAGCCCTGGAGACCTTAGGGCATACACTAGTGTCATCCCCTTGGGAGTGAACTGGGGGGAGTCTCCACGATGTGATGAAACAAACTCACTTTCTGAGCTTGAGTGGTATTCGATGGTGGTGTTGAATGGGTCTGCGGCCACCCCAAGGACTACCGGAGCCTTTTGAGAGGCTTCAGTATAGGTCCGGTCACGTATTTGGCCAGGGGAATCGGTTTTTCTTTTCTTAAGGATAGCAATTGGTTGCCTATCCTCATCAGAATTACTACTAGAAGAGATTGTGGGAGGTGTGATTTTACGTTTCTTGGTGGGTGCGGTTCGTTTAGGAGCATCCTCCTTAGGGGTTTTTTGTTTCTTCTTGGTTGCCAATTGCTTTCTTCTTTGAGAAAGATTGGAGAGTGTAGTGGTAGAAGGGACTGCTGTACCTTCAGGGTTAACAATTGCGGATAGTTATGGAAGAGGCGGGGTAGGAGGGTATGGGGCAATACCTTCCGTAGCCTCAATGTGGTCTGAGACATCAGCAGTCTCAAGACCAAGTGTTGTAAGAATGTGGGTGGGGAGTCTGCGGATAGGTCTAAAAACAGATTGATCAGAAGAAGGATTGTACCTTTTGAGATCCTTAGTGACAAAGAAGTTGATGGCACTGCCCATATCAATTCCAGCGTCCGCATGCAGGTCTGAGATGCAGAGTGACCAGAATCATGCAAATGTGAGCTCGGTTGGGTTCTCCCTTGGGCTTTCTTTGGGAATGTATTGAAGGAAATCGTCCCATAGGATCTTCCCATAGTTTACGTCGTGTCCGGTGAATATGCTCCACACCAATTCCAAAAGCTTGAGTCCCATGTTGTCTATGCCTCCGGTTCTGCCGGATAGACAGCGGATGACAAAATGACACACAAACTGCCATACCGCAGGCAGCTGATTTTTCTTGAATTCACCAATCCCTCGAATTGGTTTCTGATACCCCATTTGGTAGAGTGCAGAGGTAATGTCCGCCATTGAAGGAGAAAAGATCTTGATGGATGGATGAAGCAGAAGGTTTATAGCGGTGAGAAACGTTTCTTTGGACAATATGACCAAAGAATTGTTTATTAGGTTGAGATGAACTTCTTGGGGGTTTTCGTTGGGGCGATAAGCTGAGAATGCACACTTGAAGAGGGTCGAGACTGGAACAACATATGTAAATGCGTCGAAGGGACCAAAGAGTGGATGGTTCTTCAGAAAATTGATCATAAGCTTGGTTGGAGCATTGTATGAAGAATGATCTTCAAACACTGCTCTGAAATTGCTTGACGCGATTGTTGGAGAATCGGAACCGGTGGGATTCGCTGAGCCTGAAGCCTTGGATTGCTTCTTTGATGCACCTGATTTCACCATTGTTGGAGTTTGAGAGAAAAAGTAGAAAACAAAGTTCTTGAAGGTTTTTTTTTTAGAGGGGATGATCGATGTTCAGAAAGCGTAAAGTGAATTTGGGGAAGAAGATGGGTTTATAAACGTCGTTTGGTATTTGGGGGGAATCTTTGAATTTGGGATTAAATCTCAGCCACAAATATTTAAAACGGTTTAAAAGATTTAGGAGATTTACTAAAAGAGGGCTGCATTTAATGAAAAGTCAGACACCTATCAATGTGTCAGGTAATCGTGGGGTGAGGGGAAAGGAAATTGTAACGGATGGGACGTGCTGGGGAGAGGAAAAGACAGATTAAGGATGAGTTTATGGAAACACGTTCTTTTTTTCATCATCCCTAAAATAGGTCTGACTCAAGGTTTATTCAGAAAGAGAACGAGACAGTTTCTCAAGGGAATTTTTTTTATTTAATGTTCTATTTAATGAAGGGTCATTAAATAGCACACAAAGGTTCAAGCGTTGATGAAACAGTTGAGAAATTATCACAATGATCGTCGATGGAAACTTCATTGCGGTTGGGAACGTCATCGCGGATGGAAATTTCATTTTGGTTAGGAACGTCATCGCGGATGGAAATTTCATTGCGGTTGGGAACGTCATCGCGGATGGACAAGGAAAAGACTGCAATGAGGAACTGAGAAGAAACACTTGTACAAAGATTAGTAATAACAGACAATAAAGACCCATGAGAGATAAGTATGATATATGGTTGCGGTACCTAGACTGCGGTACCAAAACCATCTATCATAGGTAACTCTTAATTAGAACCGCAACGGAGACCAAGGATGGTCTGTGGTAGCTAACAACTCAAAAAGAATTGCGGGTCTGGATTCATCATTCGTAACATTTGCAGGAAGGTGTTAAGCTTTGTGGAGTCGAGCGCTTTTGTGAACACATCAGCAATCTCTTCATGAGAAGGGACAAAGATTAGTTCAATGTTACCTTTTAAGATGTGGTCTTTGATGAAGTGATACCGTAGTTCAATATGTTTTGTCTTGGAGTGCTGAATTGGATTGTGAGAGATAGCAATAGCACTTTCAGAGTCACAATAGATCGGTATCCGCAGCATTCTATACCCGTAGTCCATCAGTTGAGTTTTCATCCAAAGGACTTGAGAGCAACAGCTGGCTGCGGCCACATACTCAGCTTCTGCAGTAGATAGAGAAACACAGCTTTGTTTCCTTGAAGACCAGCTGACAAGTCTTCCACCCAAAAATTGACATCCTCCTGAAGTACTTTTGCAGTCTAATCGGCATCCGGCATGATCCGCATCTGTGAAAGCTTGCAGGCTGAAATCATTGCCTGTGGGGTACCATAGACCAAGAGATTTGCTTCCTTTCAGGTACCGTAGTATCTGTTTGGCTGCGGTCATATGTGACACTTTTAGGTCCGCCTGATATCTTTCACATACACCAGTTGCAAAGACAATGTCTGGCCTTCTTGCGGTGAGGTACATCAAAGAACCAATGATACCTCGATAAGTCTTGTGATCCACAGATTCGCCTGCGGGATCAGCAGAGATCTTATAACCGAAGGCCATGGGGACCTTAGCATAAGAACATTTGTCCATGGAATATTTCTTTAAAAGTTCAGTGTTGTATTTCTCTTGATGAATGAATATCCCTTGCGGAATTTGTTTCACTTGAAGTCCTAGAAAGAAATTGATCTCTCTATTCATGCTCATTTTGAACTTGTTGGTCATGAGCTTAGCAAATTCATCCACCATGCCTTGATCAGTCGAACCGAAGATGCTATCATCCACATATATTTGTACAAGCATAAGGTGGTTACCATTTGCTTTTCTAAATAACGTGGGGTCAATCACTCCTCTCTTGTACCCGGATGAGACGAGGAATTCAGAAAGAGTCTCATACCATGCTCTTGGGGATTGCTTCAGACCGTAGACTGCTTTTTCAAGCTTGTAGCAGTGGTCTGGGAATTCAACATTTTCAAAACCTGGAGGTTGCTGAAGATAAACCTCTTCTTTTAGTTCCCCATAGAGAAAGGCACTCTTAACGTCCATTTGGTGTACCTTGACGTTCTTGTGGGCTGCGTATGCAAGGAAGATCCGGATAGCTTCCATGCGTGCTACCGGAGCATACATTTCATCGTAGTCAATGCCTTCAAGTTGACTATACCCCTTTGCAACTAGCCTTGCCTTGTTTCTGACTACCGCACCAGATTCATCCAGCTTGTTTTTGAACACCCATCTAGTGCCAACAATGGAGTGACCACGTGGCTTCGGAACGAGCTGCCAAACTTTGTTTCTTTGAAATTCTTCTAGCTCTTCTTGCATCACAGCTATCTAGTCAGGTTCAAGCAATGCTTCTTTGATCGTTCTAGGCTCTACCGAGGACATGAATGTTGCGTAGTGGCAGTGGTCAGATAGGTCCTGGGAAGATCGAGTTTGGATGCCTGCGGATGGGTTGCCGATGATTTGACCTGGTGGGTGGTCCTTCGTCCATACATGTAGACGGGGCTGCAGATGATCAGCAGCTGCGGTAGAGGGAATATCTTGAATATCATAAGAATATGCGGTTGGAGATGGCAGTTCCCCCTGGATTTGAGAACATCCTGCTGAGTCATCTTGGTTTGTTGGAACGAGAGTGGAGTTTTCTTGAACAGTTGGGAGAGGTTCCCCCTGGATTGCTGATGGGAGTTCCTCTGGAACCTGAGAAGGTTCCCCCTGGACTGCGGATGGCAGAGTGATAATACTTGGATCGGTTCTAGTGTCAATGTTTTCTATGATTTCATCATCCGAATCCGAAGATACGTTTGATGGTAATGCTTCTCTGCGGGTGGGACTTTGAACAGCATCAGGTACTGGAACCTCGACGGTTGGTGCTTGATCCGGAGTAGAGCTTTCCCCCTCAACCGGAGAGGTGAAAGTATTGAGAGATACTACTTCAGATAGAGATGGACCAGAAATATCAGCATGTTGTTGTTGAGCTGCGGGTGACACAAGAACTTCGGATAGTTTCGCCGTTTCAACAGGATCGAAAAGATCGTCATAATTGACATCAACTAGATTCAAGGGACCTGAAGAGGCAGGAATATCGCTTTCCATCATTGTAGTGGTTTCAGTAGATGGAGGGGCGTTGCGGATGTGAGAATCATCAAATTTCACATCGAAGCTTTCAATGATCAGCCTTGTACGCCTGATGAGCATTCGATAAGCAACCTTGTTAGTGGAATAACCAAGGAATATGCCCTCATCAAACTTCAGTGCAAACTTGTTGAGCTGATCTCTGTTGTTGATCACGAAACATCTACACCCAAAAATATGAAAGAAGCAAACATTTGGCTTGCGGTTGTTAAGGCCCTCATATGGTGTTTTATTGAGGCATTTGCACACAATGCTTCGGTTTTGAACAAAGCATGCGGTTGCTACAGCTTCAGCCCAGAAATAGAGAGGAAGATGGGCGAAGTTAAGCATGGATCTGGCTGCTTCTACTAGTGTGTGGTTCCTTCTTTCAACTACTCCATTTTGTTGCAGTGTAAATGGGGCTGAGAAGTTGTGAGTGATGCCCTTTGACACCAAGAAACTGTTGAGAAGATGATTAGTGAACTCAGTGCCATTATCACTGCAGATGCGTCTAACTGGAAGCTTGATCTGAAGTTCGATTTCTTTGATGAAGTTGATGAAAATCTGCGGCGTCTCTGATTTGAGTCTGAGGAAGAAGACCCATGTGAAGCGTGTATAGTCATCAACAATAACCAGTATGTACTTCTTGTGGTGGAGACTGGATACGGTTGATGGACCGCAGAGATCAATGTGCAATAGCTCCAGTGGTTCAGAAATAGAAGAGTCCATTATCAGAGGGTGACTTGCTTTGGATTGTTTACCACATTCACAAGCCGGACAGAGAGTATCGTTGCTGAATTTGAGAATAGGGAGACCGCGGACTAGTTCTCCGGTGACTAGATTGTTGATGTACCTGAAGTTGAGATGGGCTAGCTTGCGGTGCCATAGCCAGCTGACTTCGGATACAGCTTTGGATAGGAAGCACAACTGCGGTCTACCAATGATCAGAGACACAGCCAAAGGGTACATGGTACCTTCGGATCGGGATTTGATTAGGCATGTGTTTCTGTCACTTGTCATTACATAGAAAAATTGATCATCAAATTCAACACGATGTCCTGCTTTACATAGTTGGCCAACACTGATGAGATTGTGTTTAAGGCTTTCTACATAAGCAACCCTCTGAATGGAAAAGTTCCCCGTAGTGAGAACACCGTAACCGCGGATGACACCATTCGCATTGTTGCTGAATGTGACATTTCCACCATTGCATAATGGCCTGAAATCCCGAAGGTACTCTAACCTTCCGGTAATGTGCAAGGAGCAGGCACTGCCAATTAACCACTCATCTTCTTGTTCTTCCTTGCACAAAGCCTGAGAATTACACGGTTATTTTAGGCATCCAAACTAGTTTGGAGCCTGGGGTAACTGATGTGTTTCTGAATGATGCATGGACCGAGGTTGCATGGACAGGTCTCTTGTCAATTTTTAGTCCTAGTCCTGGGTGTTTGAATAGATCTGGAGTGTTGTGAGTTTTTAAAAGAGTAAGAGGTTTCTGACTCCGATTAGATTTGTCATAAGATAAATCCTTCTGACAACTACACTGACATCTACAAAAAGAGGTTTTGTTTTTTGATCTGACACTATGTTTGGTCAGCGGTTTAAAAGATGAATTGGACTTGTTACCGGTCCGAGGTGGGTAACTCCTGACATGAGTGTTGTTGGGTTTTGAAAAAGTTTGTTTTTGAAAAGATTTGGCACGTGTAGATCTCTGAGTTCTTTTTGGTGGAGTTGGTAGAATACCTTTCCCTCTTTTGAAATTCTGATGTGACTTTAAAAGTGTTGGAATGGGTAAGATACCATTCCATTTTGGGTCGTCCAAGGAATACACTTGAAAACCATTGTTTTGAAAAGACTTCACACTCTTTTGATTTTTGTTAGAGGAACTAGGAATGACTGATGAAACTTGACATTCCTTATTGTTTGTTTTCTTGGTAGGAGAGTTTCTTGACATGTAGTGTGAGAAAACAAATTTTTCTGGACTCTTGGACTTTGGAATTCTGACATGCTTCTTATTTTTTGAAAAAATTTGTCTGTTTGTGTCTCGAGATCTAATTTCCTCTTTGAAGGCCTTTTTGGCCAAGGATTTTGGTGAACCGCAATCATTGTTGTTCAACTGCGGTTTCTTGGAATTCTTAGAATGATTGTGAAAACGTGGGCTTGAGTCATCTAAACTTGAAGATTATGGGATCTGAGAGCATTGTCCTACTTCAAAGTTCTCTATAGGTAATTCATGATGAATCGCCTGAAGAGTCACAGTTCCTTTTGCTGAGGACTACGGTAGTGACGTTTTAACTACTGCAGAATATGTCTGAGTTGAGACTGCCGTGGGACTTTTGTGGAACTTTTAGATACAGTGTGATTCACTGCGGTCTGAGGACAGCGGTGGAAAGTCTTTTGAGACTTCGGGACCTTCAATGACAATTTCTTCATCAACTACGGATGATGTTTGAGAATTTGGGTAGATGGTGCCACAGATAGGGATTAGATCACATGTGTGACCCGAAACTTCAGGCACAATTTCCTCAATTACACAATTATTGCTTAGAGTATGCAGTCTACCGAAGTGAGTTTTGATATCTTCGGGAAAGGTCTTGTCATTGACTGGGAAATGAAATTCTCGGTCAGGAGGGACATATAGTCTGTCTTTGTTGAACCGGGGTGAGGAATCCATTGCGGTAGGATATCCATTTGACCAACCCCAATTGTATGTATTGTCCACGGTTCCATTGTTCACCAAATTTTCAATAGCTTCACTTTCATTAAACAATTTTTCAATTAAGAGATTTAGGCGTACAATTTCACTCTGAGCTAAATCTCTCTGATTCAAAGCTATCTCTAATTGGGTTTCACTTAACATTCTTGCATCTTTTTCTAACTCTAGGTCCTTCTCTAACATAGCCATCTTAAGTCTTTTGTTATCCAGTCGTCCTCTTACGTGGAACATCTCTTGGGACGCAATGTTCTTCTCATCTAAGGCTTTGTTATAGTCTGTAAGGACGGCAGCACACGTGTCATTAAGATCATCTATGTAGGGTTGACAGTCATGCATGCTATAATTTAGAGTTTGGATCATGAGTTTTACTTGTTCGACGATGCTTAGAGTTCCATCCTTTGCCATGTAGCAGTAGTTCTTGTTCAGCATTGTAGACCCATCATCATCCGCAGTGGCGAGCATGCAAATTTTCCCTTTTCCTTTGACATTGCTGATGGCTTCATCTTCGTCTCCGGATGACCAAACCTGATGGTCTCTCTAGACATGGGCCACGTATGCCCTTGCTTTTTCCTTATCTTCCAACTCTTGAGCCATTCTAAGGTAGAATGCTCTGTCTTTCACTACATTGGCCTTACAATCCCTTGCAAAGTGATTCTCTTTGTTGCATTTGTGACAAATTACAACATCAGTCTTGTCTTCTGAAGGAGTACCGGAGTCAGTGGTTTGAGGAGACTGCGGTACCTCCTTTGGTTGATTATTTTGAGATTGCGGTGGTAGATGAGAACTTTTGGTATATCGAGAATGGTTATTCTGGGAACCGAAGTTACGGTTGAATGGAGGTCTGTTGAACTGTTGATTCTTGCAGAATGAAGGAGGTGGTAAACGGTTAAACTGTTGGCTAACCAGAGCAATAGCCTTCTGAAATTCTTCTTCATCATCATACTCTGAATCAGCTTCGTATGACTGCAGTGAAGTGTCATACAAGGAAGAGTGAGGTGACTGCGGTGGAGCTTGTGCTATGAGAGCAAGTGGTCCTCCGAAGTCAGCACAGTCTTTGAGTACAGTGGATTCTTGTGCTTGCAGCTCTCCATAAAGCTTGTAGAGTGACAAAGAGTGAATCTTTCTGTCGCCTTGGACTATCATCTTAGCCGTAGCCCAATGTCTTCCCAAACCATTAAGAAACTGAAGGTTTGTTTCATGGTTACTGCGGATGGTGTCCGCATTGGATAACTTGGTGACTATCAGATTGAACCTTTTGAAGGAGTCTTCTAAACTTTCTCCAGTATGAGCTTTGAAGTTGTTGAACTCATTGAGTGCGGTAGTGAGCTTCTTGTCTTGTGCTTGTTCTGAGCCTTCGTACAAATTCTTGAGAACTTCCCAGATCTCTTTTGTTGATTTGCAATTTATGATAATATCGAAGTTGTCAGGAGCAACTCCACAGGAGATTTCATAAAAAGCAACAACATCATTTTCCATTTTATCGAGATCATCCTTGGTGGGACGGCTCATGACTGGTTGACCTCCTCCTAATCTGGTTGTAGCGCCGTCGGTTTGAACAGGTGTAAGTACTGGGACATGTGGTCCTTCTTCTACGGATCGCCATACATCTCTACCAAGTCTTCTCAAGTACCTTTCCATTCTTTGTGACCAGTGATGATATTCATTTGCTACCAGTATTGGGGCTCGGTTAGAACCACCAACACTGTTGGAAACATTTAGAGATAACGATTGTGCCATTTGAAGATTTTTTTTTAAAGAAATGAGCTTTAGTGGTATAGAAGGCCCTTTGAAAAAATCAGAGTTCCGTTTTTCAAAAAGCAACCACTATGGCTCTGATACCAATTGTTGAGAGAAAAACTTTGAGACACACTTGAACAAACGTTAGAAAAGTAGTAATGCGGAATAGTTAATCTCGAAGGATCTAAAAGCTCAACAATAATATTAATAAGTTATAGTTAGATAGTTAGAGAGTTAGTTGCAGAAAAGTAAAGAAATAGAAATGACAACAATTGTTATATCAAGTATACACTTAAGTTGATTCATAATGAGGAATGCATTCAAACCAAGTTAATAAGGAAGATCAAACTTAGTGATTAAGTCACAGAAGACTTGCTCCGAAGAGAGATTATATTCAGATGAATTTTGGTAAGTACAAAGAGATGAGTAATGGAGAGATAGAAAAGATAACTTCAGGAATGTGTATTCAGATAGAATGTATAAGTTATCCGTGTTGAATACAAGAGAATGAGCTCTTATTTATAGAGACTCATGAAGAACATTATATTACATCTCTATGAGTAGCCATGCAAGGCATACTGGACCATAGAGTGTATTACAATAAAAACAAGTAAAGTAATCTAGCTAAATTGATTGTTGTAGATTGACTCCGGGTGCGGTTGTGGTTGCTGATGAACAATATGACTGCGGGTGCTGAACCGTTGCGGTAGAAGAAATGGTTGTGGTAGCTGAAGTTCAAGAGGGTCACTTTCATGATTCAACAATAACTCTTAGCAGCAGCTTAAAATTATGATCTTCAGATCATGCGATCGAAATCCATCTCTTCACGATCAGAATTAACTTATTCTTCCTTTAAGCTTCCTTTCTTCTCTTCGATTCTACAAAACATCAAAATGCGGCCTAGTCACATCCTGTAATAAGAATCTCCAAATAGGAACGTAATAGAGTTAGATAGTGGACTTTACCTGAAGCATAGTCAAATTTATTGACTTTTACCATCCTAGTGAACTTTCAGGTAAATAAGGCAGCTTCACAAACAAATGCCCCTTCCTTTAGCAATAGAAACTTATGGACTCTTTAGTAATGGTACATGGGACTATCTCAGACTAAGCCTTTCTCTTTACCATTTAGTCAACCGGGTTGACTATGGCCGATCCCTTTTCCATTGGGAAGATAAGACTTTTCTGGACTTCCAATGTTTCCATTGTCAATGTCCACGGAAGTTTGGGAAGTAGATCTTGCAATCAAATTTGCCTTACCAGTGCTCCAAATCATTGCTGATTCAGCAGCAACAAGCAAATAGGTAAGATCATTAAGGGTCATGTCGTGGTCTGTCACATAGTAGTCCTTTAAAGAACTCACTATATGACTCGGAAGTGATTGAAGAACCCATACAATAGTCAACTTCCTTCAGACTTTGACACCCAACTCTCCCAGCTTGTCAATATGAGACTTCATCTCCAAGATGAGAGTACATATAGAAACTGCTTGCCAATAGGGATTGAGTGACCTTGAACTTTTCAAGAACTTGTGGGTTGGGGAGAATAATTGGAGTAGGTGGAGGAAGTGAAGTATGATTTCCAGTCCCATTAATGCACAACAAACGGATTAATCTCTCACCTTGATTACCATTTGAGATATCATCTTTATTAGGAAAGCTTTATCCAAAAGGATAAGCAAGACCATATTTGTCATAACTAGACATATATGAGGGAGTTCAAGTTTAGTTGATTTAAGTCCTTAATATAACACCCAATATGAAATATTAAGGCTAGGACCCAACACAATATTTTATAACTTGGAAGAGGGATGTCGTAATCCAAGCTACAAAATATATGAAGGTAGGTAAATGACGATTTACCAATTTCCACCATGAAAAACGAAAAGGATTTTTAGGTCTTAAATGGATTGAAACTCCTAGATCTTTTGAGATTCATTGAACTATTCAATGGCATGTTTAAATCTCGATTGTTCCCTTCAAGTTTGTGACTGGGATGCCGAGGATCACAAACAAGGAGTGAATAACCATGCAAATTAACTTGGTACACTTAATGTTACAACCACCTAAGCAATGTGCCGGTTAACCACACACGCTCCATTGATCTATGATTAACATCAAGCTACCCTTTGCCACACATTGTCAGTCCCAGATTAGTGATCTGGTTAACCACACACGCTCCACTAACGACTTAACAAGGTGCAAAGTGAAATATCATGGGTTAGCACCAAATTCACATTTTCCTAAGTAACTAAGATTGGGAATTTATAAGTGTTTAGTTACTTAGTATTTCATTATACTTTTAATGAAGATAGAATTAATGTCCTGTCCTACCCGTTCGGCTAACGACCCTCCACCAGTCAAGGAAGCGGTGGGTAAGAGTGGACACCCATTAAACTGCCATTTTATAGGCAGTAACCTTATACCCCCTTATATACCGGCTTCGTGAATGAGGCCTACTAACGGTAAGACTGACTTACTCTTATACATATATAAATATTAAACCTATAATATTATAATAGTATAAGGGTTAAATTTTAAACTATTAAAATTCTAAGGGTTTAACTTGGAATTAAAGTATTCATGGGGGGAAACTTTACAAATTCCAAAACTTGAGGGCAAGTTTTGAACAATTCAAAAACTTTTGGTTTCCATAACTTATGAGTTTAAAGTAGTTTAATGGAAAAACTCTTCAAGTTCCATAACTTGAGGACAAGTTATGGAAGACTTTAAAACATTTAAAAATGAGACTCTTCATTTCCATAACTTATGGAAATTTTATGAGTTTTAAAATTCATAAATGAGACTTTTCATATAACTTGAGGACAAGTTACAAAAACTCATATTATGAACAACTTTTAGATCAATTTGAATCGAAAACCAATTATCACATAATTTTTCTATTAATCTAAACTAACTCATAAGAACAAGATAATTCATATCGTTAATCTTCAAGAAATTAGCATAAACATATAAACTAATACAAATCTTGAAATTATGACAATTATCTTTATTTTGGATGATATTAAACATTACCATAACATCAAAATCAAATTTTATGAACAAAAACACTTTGTGGTAATGATTCAAATCCAAAACAGGCCAAAAAACTTGAATATATGCTGTCAGGGGCTCCAACTCGTCGAGTGCAAGAACCAACTCAATGAGTTGGATGAATTTACACATGGACTTCTCGAGTCCCTCAATGGACTCGTCGAGTCCCAAGTCCAGACAGCCAAAAATTCGATTTTTTCAGCTTTTTTCAGCAAGTAGCATCAAGTATAATTTGAAAACAATCCATGGCTCTGATACCACTGTTGGGTTTTAGTATACTACAACATACAAGCTCAAATCTCAGAATGACCTTGGAAATGGCCCAAAAATGACAACATACAAGCTCAAATGAAGATCTAAGTGAATAGAATCTAAGGTATAAGCTTTATACCTTTATCAAGATAGAAATAAGTCCTTGGCTCTGGATCTTCAACCTTCCTTCTGCAACTCCAAGCCTTTGCTTCCTTCTTCTAGCTTTAAATCACAACAATGGCAAGGAAATAGCTCAAGGTTAGTTAGAGTTCGAGATTAGGGTTTGGAGGTAATGGAGGCTAGGATGGAGGCCAGATATGATGCTTAAATAGGGTGCAAACCCTAAATATTAGGGTTTCATCCAGACTGTCCTACTCGTCGAGTCAGGGCTTCGACTCGTCGAGTAGCTCACTTAAAACCCGCGCATATTAGCCTTCTACTCGACGAGTTAGGGCCACCAACTCGTCCAGTAGCCCTTCCAAAATGAATAAATAATAAAATTAAATGCATACCAGGAACCAGGCGTTACATTTTTTTCTCCTCTTTAGTGTCCAACTCATAAGCTACAAAACCTGAAAAACCATGCTGTAGATTTGTGCTAGCCCTCGCAACTGAACAAAGAGTCGGTCCAAACTGAGCACCCTCTCCATGAATAACTTGTTCTCCTCCACTTCGGGTTGAACCCGAACTAACTAGTGCTCATAATTAGTCATCGCCTCATTAGGGCACAACCAATCCATCCCTACAATCACTTTTCTGTCACTCAAAGGAATAGGAACCAAATCAATTAGATACCGCTCACCAAATAACACCAAAACACAACCCCGGTGTACCCTCGATACCCGAACGGGACGATCATCGACAATCTCTACCTCTTTATGGATAATTAAGCTCCCCTGGAGCATCACCAAATCTCTTGATAAGTGCAAGTGATACAAACGATCAGGTAGTACCCGAATCAAATAGAACTAAAGCTGGAACATCTTTCTGTTGGGTTTAGTATACTACAACATCCTATGGTGCACATACAACCCTAAATACCTTGGATCTATGTTTTCACTAATTATACATGCAATGGTGTTTCCAAGGTATTAAGCCTATACCATACAAGATACTAGTTAGGGTGACATACCTTATATGTAGCTTGAAGTCTTGATGTATTTGGCCTTAAGAGCTTAGCCCTAATAGTGTGGAAGCCTCAAATGGAGTCACAACACATCATGAACAAAGGTGGAACTTGAGAGAGAATTCCATGCACCAAAAACACCTCATAAACTCCAGGAATATGCTAAGTCGCGTTTTTGGCTATGTACTCACCTATTTATATGTAGGATTCCAAGGGTCATGGGTACAACCCAAATCCATACCCATGGGTGTTATGATCCATGGTTCATGTGGCCCAAACCTTTATGTATCCATACATAAACTTGGTCCAACATGGATCAAAAGCCCAACACATATAAATATAACTAATTACCATAATTAGTCCCCATAGATTTAATTAGTCTCTTTTGATCACTAAATTAATTCCAAATTAATTCTTGATCAATACTAATTAAACCATATGAATTCATATTAATATATTAGAACTTATAATATATTAATAAATCATATATAACCTTCTCTCAAGAATCCATCCTAACAAATTGTCCTGATGATATGCAACCCAAATGGACCATGCTACTCTACTGTCACACCTCCAAACCAGAACGGCGGAAACGTTCGGGGGCGGATGACTGTTGGATAAGGTGTCTAAGTCCATAACTATTTCTTGTATGTACTTGACCCGACCCGGCATGGTCCATTTGGGTTGCATGGCACCATGCAATTGGATAAACTAAAATGAGAGAAATAACACTTATGGTTTATTAATATATTATAAGTTCTAATATATTAATAATATTATTTAATTAGTTTGATCAAGAATTAATTTAGAATTAATTAAGTGATCAAAAGATAACTAATTAAATATATGGGTAGATTATGTAAATCTTCCATATCTTATATAGTGGGCTAAGAGGCTCCATGGATTATCAAGTTGGGTTCCACCCATAGGATGCTCCATGGATGCTCCATGGGAGTTACAAACCCATGGGTCATGGAAATGAAGAGTCATGACACATTAGGGTTTACATGGTGTAACCCTAGATGTGTCAACACTATATAAGAAACCCATTCTCCACCAAAATTGGCTACACTAAGAAACAAGAGGGCTAGAGCCGATTTTGCAAGTGTAAGATTCTCTCAAAACTTACTCCTTTGCATTTGGTGTTGTGTGAAGAATTTGAGGCATCACACTTGGGGTGCTAGGCTCACAAGGTTTCAAGGATCATAATCAACAACAAGGTAAGTTATTCTATCTTTCATTCAAGTTAAAAATGTTCCCCATGTATGCTAGATAGGAATATAACCTTGGAATTCAACTTTGCATGATTATTAGACAAACATAGATCCAAGGTTATTAGGGTTGCATGTACACTTAGGAAGTGTTAGAATGCTCAAAACCCATCAATGACGTCATGCTCAGTATCATAACCATAGTGAAGAAAGTAAAACACAACCATCATAGATATAATTTAAAAGATTACATCGTTTCCACAATACATGTTCCAAAAATACATGGTTCCAATTAAATTACATATGATGATGAAATGTAGCAAAAGAATCTACGCCTTAGCGTCTTGACTTCAGAAATCTTGCGGTTACCAGTATTACTGATTACCTGAGAATACAAGTTGTTTTGAAAAGAGGGTATCAGCATAAAGCTGGTGAGTTCATAAGTATTTTATAAAAATGAATGTTGTTTCCTTAACGTTTTTTACAAGTTTGTTTCCAGAAAATCCAATATTTTCTAAAAGATTTGTTGTAAACTGGATTGAAACAAAGCCTAGTATGTGTAAGTAAGTCGTCATACTTATGTGTGTGTTTAATATTTAAATAAAACTCCTTTGAATAAGACCTTAGAATTTCCGTGAATGGTATGTTGTGTTAATATTCCATGCGAGATGTTAATCATACTAAAGACTAGATGGCCTTGTATGCGACGTTCTTCAGGCGTCGGAAAGTTATGACATTTGTCACCCCAGACCTGCCGGTCTAGCTGTTGCAAGCAGCTTAGGTGCGGGTTTGTCAGACCCAGTATAGATCTATACACAACTATCACGTTCTCCCTTCCGGAGATTCTGATTATAACTACAGGACTTTTCTGTGGTACTTAGGAGTACCCCGAAGGAGCATATCTCGCGAGTTTAATTAATACAAGATCACATAGTGTGCAATGAAATATTTGTTTTGTAAGTCGATTGAGTTACTGTTTATTTGCCTAATGAAGTGCTCAAACTATACCTATTATAGTTTATCAAAAAGTATTGTCCGTGTTTGGATGAAAGCTTTTTATGCAAGTCATTGTATTTCCATAAATCGACAGTTAAAATGATAAATGTAAACCGTATACACACCTTGCTCAGCATGTTACAAGGTGTAGGAAAACTCTTAAACATGTATTAGATAATTTTGGTATTTTGAACTTGTATTCCCCCCCTGAAAACTAAAGAAAACATAAAAATGTAGGGGTATGAACTCACCGGGAAAGTGCGTGATTTGAAGAGAACAAGATTTTCTCGGGCGGCACCTCGACCGGAAAGTGGCAAATTTTTCGGGAATCTCGGAGCTTCGGACCTTCGTCGGGGCTTAGATATGAAACCGGGACTTCGGGATATTACTTGTACGCAAAACGAGGTAAAAATGTGAGAGAAGGAGAGAAAATGACCAACTTTGCCCGGAACCCTCGCATGCTATTTATAGGAGCTGGAACTGCCTTCGTACGCTGGGCGTACACCGAAGTACGCGGGGCGTACCTCGTACGCTGGGCGTACCCTCGTACGCGGGGCGTACGTCAGCGATGACGTCTCCGGCCTCTGGTCTTCGGATGGGACTGTCGTAGAGGGTGTAGGGGCGACGTGGCCGATCCGAGACCCTTCATTCGGTACGCTGGGCGTACTCCGAAGTACGCTGGGCGTACTCTTCGGATAAGCCTCGAAGTGTGTGCCAAAAACTTCAAAAATGCGTAACTTTCGTATACGAGCTCTGTTTTTGACGTTCTTTATATCCACGCGTAGGTGAGAATATACTCTACAACTTTCATTTAGACTTCGTCGGCTAATTTTGAATTTATTTTTAATTATATTTTATTTAATAGGCCGGGAGAGGATAATTCCGTTAGAAATCCATAACTTCTTCATCCGATCTCCGTTTTCGTCTTTCTTTTTACCGTTGTACTACTATTGTCGAGATTTTCAATTTCCGTTTAGGTTGCGTCGGCTAAAAATCGCTCGATCTTAAATTCGAATTTTTAGCTGTCTACCGCTGATCTGAAATTTAGAAAAATCATAACTTCCTCATACGAAGTCAGATTTGGACGTTCTTTTTATGTACGCTCACGGTTTAACATAATCTACGACTTTCGTTTAGATACTTAAGGCTAAAAAGTATTTTATTGAAATTTCACTTTTCACGCTTAACAGCGTTTTACCGGTTTTGTCACGAATCTTTGAATGGTCATAACTTCTTCGTTATAACTCGGATTTGAGTGTTCTCTATATTTTTGAAAACCTTGAAACAATATCTATCACTTTTTGTACTCCAATTGAGACTTTAGAACACTTCGGTTTTGACGCTAATTTTTATTGATTCAAAATAGTTTATAATATTTGACTTTTCGAACATTACGTTGACTCGAAATATCGGGTTGTCACATCATCGCCCCGTTAGAGGGAATTTCGTCCCGAAATTTTAATCTAAGACAAAGTTTATGGACTAGGAAAAAGATGCGGGTACTTATGTTTCATCTGATCCTCGCGTTCCCATGTGTATTTAGGTCCTCGCTTGGCGTTCCACCTGACCTTTACGATGGGGATGCGGCTTTGTTTCGTCGACTTCACTTGTCGGTCCATGATTTCAACAGGTTCCTCTACGAAGTGGAGGTTCTCGTTGATCTCAATTTCTTCCAAGGGAACGATAAGGGTCTCATCAGACAAACATTTCTTCATGTTTGACACATGAAAGGTAGGATGAACGTGATTGAGTTCCTATGGTAATCGTAGTTTGTATGCCACCGGGCCAATCCTGGCGAGGATTTCGAATGGTCCGATGTATCTTGGGTTTAGTTTCCCACGTTTTCCGAAACGTATGAGTCCCTTCCAAGGTGATACCTTCAGAAGTACACGATCCCCAACTTGAAACTCCAAAGGTTTCCGTCTCTTGTCCGCGTAGCTCTTTTGTCGGTCTTGCGAAGCCTTCATTCGTTCTCGAATCTGGACGATCTTTTCGGTTGTTTCCCTGATGATCTCCAAGCCAGTGAGTGCGCTGTTAGGGACTAGCCCTTTTGCTAGTTGCGTATCTCCCACCTCAGCCCAGCACAGGGGTGACCTGCACTTACGACCATAGAGGGCTTCGAACGGAGCAACTTTGATGCTAGTATGATAGCTATTATTGTAGGAAAACTCAATAAGAGGCAGATGAGTATCCCAAGCTTTTCCAAAGTCTATCACGCAAGCTCTTAGCATATCCTCTAACGTCTGAATGGTTCTTTCACTCTGACCGTCAGTCTGTGGGTGGTAAGCTGTACTCATGTCCAGCCTAGTTCCCATAGCTTTCTGTAGTGACTGCCAAAATCGTGATGTGAACCTACTATCTCTGTCGGAGATAATGGATATCGGTACTCCATGAAGGTGCACTACCTTTAATGTAGATCCTTGTCAGCTTCTCTATTTTGTCAATCTCTTTTATCGGTAGGAAGTGTGCGGATTTGGTCAGTCTGTCGACGATTATCCAAATGGTGTCAAGTCCACCCGTGGTCTTAGGTAACTTGGTAATGAAATCCATCGTAATCCGCTCCCACTTCCACTCGGGTATCTCTGGCTGTTGTATTAGTCCCGAGGGCTTTTGATATTCTACCTTAACCTTGGCGCAAGTCAGGCACTTGCCCAAAAAGGTAGCTATTTCGGCTTTCATGTTCGGCCACCAATATAACTTCTTGAGGCCTAAGTACATCTTGTCTGAGCCGGGATGCACGGAGTAGCGAGTTTTATGAGCTTCGTTCATGACAACGTCCCTGAATCCACCAAATTTTGGTGTCCAGATCCGGTTCATGAGACAACGAACTCTGTCATCCCTGACTTCAAGATTTTTGTCCATTCCTCTCAATGCTTCACCTGTCACGTTCTCTGGCTTCAAGGCTTCTTCCTGAGCTTCCTTGATTTGTGCGGACAGGTGTGAGTGGATGGTCATGGTTAATGCCTTTACTCGGCGGCCCGAGTACTCCTTTCTGCTTAAAGCGTCTGCAACCACGTTGGCCTTTCCGGGGTGATAACGAATCTCGCATTCGTAATCGTTTAGTAATTCCACCCATCGCCTTTGTCTCATGTTGAGTTCCTTCTGATTGAGCATATGCTGGAGGCTTTTGTGATCGGTGAAGATGGTGCACTTAGTGCCGTAAAGGTAATGCCTCCAGATTTTTAGGGCGAAAACTACTGCTCCTAATTCAAGGTCGTGCGTCGTGTAGTTTACATCATGCGTCTTCAGTTGTCTTGAGGCGTAGGCAATGACCTTTCCTCGTTGCATTAACACATACCCTAGACCTTGGTTTGAAGCATCACAGTAAACCACAAAGTCTTCGGTTCCATCTGGTAGGGAAAAGATCGGAGCACTGCATAGAGTTCGTTTTAGTGTTTGGAATGCAGCCTCTTGCTTATCTCCCCAGACGAATGTCACCCCTTTTTGAGTCAGGGTGGTGAGTGCTTTTGCGATTTTGGAGAAGTTTTGAATGAACCTCCGATAGTAACTGGCGAGCCCTAAAAATTGTCGGATCTCCGTGGGTGTTCTTGGTGCTGCCCAACTTTCAATCGCCTTGATCTTTGAAGGGTCCACATGGATTCCTTCCTTGCTGACTACGTGTCCGAGGAAATTCACCTCTCGAATCCAGAACTCACACTTTGAGAACTTTGCATACAGTCTCTCCGCCCTCAGGGTCTCTAGGACTTGACGTAAATGCTGGCTGTGTTCTTCCTTATTTCGGGAGTAGACTAGTATATCATCGATGAAAACAATCACGAACTTGTCTAAGTAAGGTCGACACACTCGGTTCATCAGATCCATAAACGTTGCGGGTGCATTGGTTAATCCGAAAGGCATCACTACAAATTCGTAGTGACCATAGCGCGTTCTGAAAGTTGTCTTGGGAATATCCTCCTCTTGAACTCGTAGCTGATGGTACCCAGATCTAAGGTCAATCTTCGAGAAGAAACTCGATCCTTGTAGTTGGTCGAAGAGGTCATCGATTCGAGGCAAAGGATATCGTTTTTTGATGGTGAGTTTGTTTAATTCGCGATAGTCAATGCACATGCGGAACGATCCGTCCTTCTTCTTGACGAACAAAACTGGTGCTCCCCAAGGCGAGAAGCTTGTTCTAATGAAGCCTTTGCTCAGTAGTTCGTTCAGTTGACTAGACAGTTCCTGCATTTCGGCTGGGGCTAGACGGTATGGCGATTTGGCTACGGGGGTAGCTCCGGGAATTAAGTCGATTCGGAATTCGACTTGTCGAGGAGCGGGCACTCCTGGAAGGTCTTCCGGGAATACATCGGGGAAATTGCAGACCTCCGGAATGTCCTTGATGTCTTTCATTCCTTCAGCCTTATCTACGACGTGGGCCAGGAAGGCGTGGCACTCCTTGCGGAGATACTTTCGAGCCTTGAGACAGGAGATGATCTAAAAGTTTGAGCTAGGTTTCCACGAGAGTTTCACCAATTGGCAGATTAAGGCGAACGGCCTTTTCGTGACATAGGATTTCAGCATAGTGAGGGCACAACCAATCCATGCCAATGATAACATCAAAACTTTTTATGGTGACCGGCATAAGGTCTATTTGGAAGGAATGATTGTTTAAAGTGAGGGTACACCCGATGTAAATGTCGTTAGTGTTCTCTGTTTTTCCGTTAGCCATTTCTACGGTGAATGTGTCTTTTAGTGTTTGTGGTGTTTGATTAAGCAGGCGTTTAAATTGGTGGCTCACGAAGCTTTTCTCTGCGCCATTATCGAAAAGAATGCATGCGTATATATTGATGAGGGGAAACGTACCGGTAACCACAGTTGGATCTGCGACGGCTTCCTCATGGCCTATCGCCAGAACTCTGCCCACTTCGCCGGGGTTGGGGTTTCTTGCCTTCGGGCAGTTACGTTTGAGGTGTCCTACTTCTCCACATCCATAGCAGGCTCGGCTTGCTCCGGCGTTGGCAGCTTGAGCGTTCGGTTGGGCTGGAGTTCTACAGAATCGGGCGGTGTGCCCCTTCTTGTTACAGTTGGTGCAATGCATTTCACGGCATGCACCGTTGTGGTGGTAGTTACATTTGTTGCACTTGGGTAGGTTCCCAGTGTATTGCCTTATCGGAGTAGGGTTGGTAGGGGTCGTGGCAGCGTGCACAACAACCACTTGTTGTTTCTTGGCAGGGTCTTGGGTAGGTTGGCCCTTCTTCTTATCCCAGAACTTCCTTTTGTTGTTTCCCCCTTTTTCTTGCTCGGAGGTGGTCGTTACAGTGCCATGACTAGCGTTATGGTCAATGAGTTGTTGTGCCAGTTCCTTGGCACTGTCGAAGGTAGTTGGCTTTGAGGCCAATACGTGTCCTTGGAGTTGTTGAGATAGTCCCCATATGTATCTTTCCACCTTCTTGTTTTCAGTAGGAACCATCCCGGGACACAGCATGGCTAGATCGCTGAACCTTGAGGTGTACGATAGGATGTCAGAGCCTGTCATTTTAAGACCCCAAAATTCTTCTTCCAGCTTCTGTATCTCACTCCTGGCGCAGTACTCCTTCATTAACATAGTTTTCAGATCTTCCCATGTTATCGCACTAGCCACCGGGAGTGTTAGTGCCTTGACGTGACCCTTCCACCAGGTGAGGGCTCTTTCGGAGAATGTGCATGAAGCAAATTTAACCTTGCTTGCTTCAGGGCATGCGCATATTTCGAAAATGATCTCGGTTTTCTCGAACCATTGTAGCAACGCTATGACACCTCCGCTTCCGTTGAAGGTTTTGGGCTTGGCGTTAGTAAAGTCTTTGTAGGTACACTCTCTCGAGCGTCCCTGGCCGTCCCCGTTATTAGAATTCGAGGCACCACTGCCTGCACCTCCTGAATTACTGGGGTTGATTCGCGCTATCACGGCTGCCACTGCGGCCGCCACCGCAGCCTGGAACATGGTTGGGTCGAACTGAGGAGGTGGTGGTGGGGATGGTGCAGTCTCAGCTGCGTCGGCGCGCCTAGGATTTCTACGAGGTGGCATTTTCTGCCATAATCAAGAATGGAAAGACAATAAGTCTTTGATAAAAGTCGAGTGTTAAACTAAACATTATTAGTTCTTTGTATGCATCATGATTCCGACTTGTAAGAATGTCGTAAGAATTTATTCATACTAGAAGTCTATAAACAATGAAATATAGACTTTATGAATTTCGGTAGTATTGATTTTTATGCAATGTCTGTGATAGTATCCATACCGGGTCCAACCAACAATCACTTGATGTATAATATTTACATGTAATTAAGATTAAATAAACTTTCGAATCTGATGGGTCTGCCCTGGGCCCACAACCAAACAAGGAACAGGATCCAAGGCGGAACCACCATTTCTAGGTCGACATGGCCCTAATTACATACAACTTTGATTTATATCTCGGGTGATCATAGGTTGGTCACCAATAAATTTTTATCTGAACATAGCTCATGTTATGAAATTGGAGTAGTGTTAATAAAGTAAATAGCATGCCAATATCATTGATATAACTTAGTATACAATACTTGGGAAAATTTGACCCTACTAGGGGCCTATGCTACATCAATGTACGGAACATTTTGGCCGCCTAACTGATCCCGGAAGTGTAAACACTTAAATCGCGAGATTGAACTTAAAATACTAGAAAGTAATATTTATCCGCAAAACTAAATTAAACTGGGGCGAATAGTGCAAGCACTACTTGTAGTGGTTGAAGCTTTGAGGATCACGAAGTTTAGATACGAAATTCCTCATCTCGGCTCTAGATTCCGCCGCTTGGCGCTCTGCTTCAGCTAGACATCCCTCTAGGGTGGCTCGGTGCTCTCGGAGTTCTTGCACTTTGGTTCGGGTTGCAGCCATTTCCCGTCGAAGAAGCTCGGTGCGGTCTCGAATCCGATCGTGGTCGTCATCTAACCGGCGAATGCGAACGGAGTTGACTTGGCTGGTAGCACCAACTTCCATGAGATGTTGGGTGTTAACTCTTGTTTGCTCTTCGTGACGTGTGACACGGTGAACTATGACAGGGAGAGCTCGGTCGGCTGACCCTCCTCTGCTGAGATCGTAGAAGCCTCGTTGCATGCCATAGGGAGGTCGTTGACCTTGTTCTCGGCTCCATCGATGTATTGCTTCGGGCCCTGGAAGTGTCGCGGAGGATTAGGGGCAGGGTGTGGATTGTAAACTTCGGGTTTGGAGTCGGTTCCATCTGAGTCTTCTTCCTCTTCACCGTCTACGGATTCTTCTTCTTCCATGGGTTCCTCGTCCTCCATGGGCTCTTCTTCGGGTTCTTCTTCTGGGTCTTCCACAATCCAACCGGCATTCCCTTGGTTGGGAAAGTAGGGATCACCTGGTAAATGGAATCCTGCCATCGTACCTGTACGAGAATGGGGATAAGGAGGAATGTCGCAAGAAACTTTGGGAACAAGAAGTTAGTTGTCGAAGTTGTGATTACGGCTTTTTGTGTTAAAATACTCCTATAGTATTTTTAAGTTTGATTCTTGGAATTTTTGGTAAGTTGCAGACTTGTTGCTCACCATGATCCTTCTTCGACATACATTGGTCCTATCTTGGCTGAATATAGTTGATCAGGCTATATTCATCCAAGATCTGACTACATACCCCGAAGCTGAACCATGGTGTCCAACTTGTCTTGATACTTTTATGTTATTGCCATTATGATACTGAATGTGGGATTGTGCGAATACTTTTATAAAAATATTAATTCTTATTTTTAAAGTATTTTTGAAAAGCTACGTCAGAGAATTTTTGTCCCGTTGTATTTATAGTTTGTATATCTTACATGGTTCGATATACTTAGTTCACTATAAACAAAGCTCTGATACCAATCTGTCACACCCCCAAACCAGAACGGCGGAAACGTTCGGGGGCGGATGACGTCATGCTCAGTATCATAACCATAGTGAAGAAAGTAAAACACAACGATCATAGATATAATTTAAAAGATTACATTGTTTCCAAAATACATGTTCCAATTACTGATTACCTGAGAATAAAAGTTGTTTTGAAAAGAGAGTATCAGCATAAAGCTGGTGAGTTCATAAGTATTTTATAAAAATGAATGTTGTTTCCTTAACATTTGTTACAAGTTTGTTTCCAGAAAATCCAATATTTTCTAAAAGATTTGTTGTAAACTAGATTGAAACAAAGCCTAGTATGTGTAAGTAAGTCGTAATACTTATGTGTGTGTTTTATATTTAAATAAAACTCCTTTGAATAAGACCTTAGAATTTCCGTGAATGGTATGCTGTGTTAATATTCCATGCGAGATGTTATAATCATACTAAAGACTAGATGGCCTTGTATGCGACGTTCTTCAGGCGTCGGAAAGTTATGACATTTGTCACCCCAGACCTGCCGGTCTAGCTGTTGCAAGCAGCTTAGGTGCGGGTTTGTCAGACCCAGTATAGATCTATACACAACTATCACGTTCTCCCTCCCGGAGATTCTGATTATAACTACAGGACTTTTCTGTGGTACTTAGGAGTAACCCGAAGGAGAATGTCTCGCGAGTTTAATTAATACAAGATCACATAGTGTGCAATGAAATATTTGTTTTGTAAGTCGATTGAGTTACTGTTTCTTTGTCTAATGAAGTGCTCAAACTATACCTATTATAGTTTATCAAAAAGTATTGTGCGTGTTTGGATGAAACCTTTTTATGCAAGTCATTGTATTTCCATAAATCGACAGTTGAAATGATAAATGTAAACCGTATACACACCTTGCTCAGCATGTTACAAGGTGTAGGAAAACTCTTAAACATGTATTAGATAATTTTGGTATTTTGAACTTGTATTCCCCCCCCCCCCCCCTGAAAACTAAAGAAAACGTAAAAATGTAGGGGTATGAACTCACCGGGAAAGTGCGTGATTTGAAGAGAACAAGATTTTCTCGGGCGGCACCTCGACCGGAAAGTGGCAAATTTTTCGGGAATCTCGGAGCTTCGGACCTTCGTCGGGGCTTAGATATGAAACCGGGACTTCGGGATATTACTTGTACGCAAAACGAGGTAAAAATGTGAGAGAAGGAGAGAAAATGACCAACTTTGCCCGGAACCCTCGCATGCTATTTATAGGAGCTAGAACTGCCTTCGTACGCTGGGCGTACACCGAAGTACGCGGGGCGTACCTCGTACGCTGGGCGTACCCTCGTACGCGGGGCGTACGTCAGCGATGACGTCTCCGGCCTCTGGTCTTCGGATGGCACTGTCGTAGAGGGTGTAGGGGCGACGTGGCCGATCCGAGACCCTTCATTCGGTACGCTGGGCGTACTCCGAAGTACGTTGGGCGTACTCTTCGGATAAGCCTCGAAGTGTGTGCCAAAAATTTCAAAAATGCGTAACTTTCGCATACAAGCTCCGTTTTTGACGTTCTTTATATCCACACGTAGGTGAGAATATACTCTACAACGTTCATTTAGACTTCATCGGCTAATTTTGACTTTATTTTTAATTATATTTTATTTAATAGGCCGGGACAGGATAATTCTGTTAAAAATCCATAACTTCTTCATCCGATCTCCGTTTTCGTCTGTCTTTTTACCGTTGTACTACTATTGTCGAGATTTTCAATTTCCGTTTAGGTTGCGTCGGCTAAAAATCGCTCGATCTTAAATTCGAATTTTTAGCTGTCTACCGCTGATCTGAAATTTAGAAAAATCATAACTTCCTCATACGAAGTCAGATTTGGACGGTCTTTTTATGTACGCTCACGGTTTAACATAATCTACGACTTTCATTTAGATACTTAAGGCTAAAAAGTATTTTATTGAAATTTCACTTTTCACGCTTAACAGCGTTTTACCGGTTTTGTCACGAATCTTTGATTGGTCATAACTTATTCGTTATAACTCGGATTTGAGTGTTCTCTATATTTTTGAAAACCTTGATACAATATCTATCACTTTTTGTACTCCAATTGAGACTTTAGAACACTTTGTTTTTTACGCTAATTTTTATTGATTCAAAATAGTTTATAATATTTGACTTTTCGAACATTACGTTGACTCGAAATATCGGGTTGTCACATCTCGGGTCAAGTACATACGAATAATAGTTATGGGCTTAGATATCTAATCCAACACTTTCACTAGGAACGTTCCTATATAACATCAAATATATATAATAAGCATAAACATCAAAGTAGTAAATGAGATAGGGAGAAAATACATACCCGTAACCACATCTGGTGTTGCGCGTGCCTCCTCGGCTGACAACTGGAAAGCTCGATTCCTCACAACTGGCACATCCGCCTTGCCCTGGTGACCATCAGTGATCCTCAATTTAGTTGGAGCAGGTGCTACCATCGCTCCCCCCCCCCCCCCCCGCCAAACTAGGACAATAGGAATTCTTGGGACCACTCTGATTGCAATGAAAGCAAGTCAGATCAGACGCTTGGGTGGTGGGGAAATCCCTGCTAAAGTAATCGGTCTTGTCGCAGTTATAGTAGCCGGACCCACCCATCCTACAAACTTTGTCGTGCGCCTTGCCGCACTTGCCACAACCGCCCCGACCCTGTTGGCCCCTCGATCGTGAATCGAGAACCTTGGTCTTCTTGCCCGAGCTCTCTGATACCTGAGCCTAAACCGACTTCCTCTTCCTTACTGTCTTCAAATCAATCTCCCGCTCGCGAGCCCGAGCTATCATATCCTCCAATGTCTTACAGCTATACAAGGTCACAAACTCTCGTATCTCATCTTTCAACATATCATGGTACCTAGCCTTCTTCATCTCCTCGTCCGCCACATACTGTGGAACTAGCAAGGCCCTCTCCCAACATGATGGTAATCTCTGCCACTGACTTAATACAGTTGTTGGACCTCGATTACAGGTGCAAACTCAACTTTGAACCTCGTAACAAAATCATCCCAAGTCATCACCTCAACAAACCTCGCCTCACAAGGCATGTCCTACCTCTTCCTAGTCACGGGCTCTGTCTTTTAGAAAACGGGATGCAAGTATGACATTCGTCTCTTCGGGACAGAGGCTAGACCGGAAGGCGTTTCCGATGTCCTCCAACCACCATCTGTTAGCAATGGGGTCCTTCTTCCCGAAGAACTCAAGAGCCCTACATACACGAAACTATGGAAAAGTCAAATTATGTGCATCCACCATAGCCACCATGTCGGTACGGAATGCACCTAGATGCTCATCCATCAACTCCATAATTCCCACCTTGATTGCACCAAAGATCACAGGAGTCTGCTCCAGAATACTGCAGGTAATATCAGATGAAATGAACTCTTGTATCTGATCATCCAATGATCTGACTCTAGAGCCCGAACCTGATCCTTCACCAGGACCTAAACCAGCTCGAGTGACCACCATACTGAAAATAAACGATGCAAACCATCAGAAAACACTCGAAGAATCTCACACCTAGCGAGTTTCTTTTATCCTCGTGACATCCATTGACTCGAGTATGGATCCTATGCTTTCAGTAGTACGGGCCCAATAATACCTTTCACACATATCCGCACTTTCCTTAAGAGTTGCCCCGACTCCCCTAAGTAACTCCCATACCCAACATTCTACATTCCCACTAAACGATGCATCCGATAATCTAGTATGCTTCCTAGATTCTCCTAGGATTCCCTTCCCGCCACTCTCCAACATCAGTTGTAGAAGAATCCCCCAATACCACCCGCTACCTACCTTACGAATATAATTACATGCAACAAACACAAGATAATTCTTCGAATACAAGGTCTCACACTACAATGGTTGGACTCAAACAAGAGCTACGTAATAGAGTTAAACCTAACCTTCTAAAATTATCTAATTTTTGGAACATGTAACCTAGCGTATTCGCTTGATAGTTAACTAGTACTAGCAATGGTTCCTAAAATCACAAAGCAAGCAACATTCGAGCATCGAGTTCTAACCAGAGCACTTCCTAACAGACCATTCTAACATATCATTTGTAATCCCAACTAGCATGATGTTCCACAAGCTCAGACAGTAGGAATACAAAGGAATCTCTCCTAACATATCATTCAGAGCAGACCCTTAGCCCTAAACTAGCATGCTATTCAAATTTTCATATACTAAAAATAAATAAACATGTATTGGTATTTTGGGAACACCTACTTGAGCTCGTCCGATTACATGCATCACACCCCATTTTATAAAAATCCTTTTTGAAAATGTTTTCCTTTTCACTTAATTCTTCAGTTTGAATTAAGAGACACCTGAGAGTGTGTCTGAATCCCTCATACCTAGGCTCTGGTAGCAACTTGTAACATCCCAAAAGTACTAAGTAAAAAACTTTGTTTAAAATCAACCAAACCATCAACCATGTATTTCAAAAATCATTAAGTATGTAATAAAAGAAAATAGTTATCAAAGTACAATCCCAAAATCATAAAACATCATACACAGGTGGATGCAATGCGATCATGTCGGTCCTTTCCCTTTTGAACCGGAAGTACATGAAAAACATTTAAACATAAATCGTAAACACAAAGCTTAGTGAGTTCCCCAAAATACCACATACCCTACATCATACATGCATATCATACTAAAGCATATAACGAGTCAATTTCACCTCTGACTCCCTTCCGACACTCTGAGTCCCTTTCGACTCCCTGAGTCCCTTCCGACTCGCCGAGTCCCTTCCAACTGCTTCAGTATCTTTCAACCGGTATGGGTATATTTTACCCCTACATCTAAGCATACAATCATACTAGCAATGGTCATAAAGACAACAATCACATACAAGCATATATGTAAGTGTCACAAAGGCCACTACTATCCTACAACATAATCCAGTGGGCCGACATTGGTGTCTGCGACCCATAATTATAGTGAGTAGACTCACTTCAATCTGATGATAAATAAACCACACTCTCGGGTTGTTGCTACCATGGCTCCTCACACTGAACATATCAAAATCAACTCTAATTACTAATCAGGGTAATAACCCATAAATAATGGTCCAAGTTACATTCCATCATGCCAAGGGTAAAAGTCCATTTTTACCCTTCCCATACCGGACACATCTAACCATGGCTCAAACCCATAATGACCTAAGGCCCAAAACTGTCCCAAAAGGCCTTCTGGTGAGTACACCATGTGTACCACCCCATTACGCCCAATGTACTAGTCTAACAGAGAAGGAAAATCAGGGCTGAACACGTTATGCCGAGCGTACCTATAGGGTACGCCCAACGTACTCCCCTGATGCCTAAAAATCCATATTATGCACTTAATACCTAAAGTCTAAATGTCTAATTCACAGATCTAGCTCTTGGGAATGCCTTCACTGATAAAGTTGACAACTTGATGCCTTTTCATGGCTCAAAGAAGTCCAAAACCAAATTCTAACCTTCTAACTTCATATTAAGAACAACAACTCATGCAAGGATGAACCAAAGTCATCAAGATACGATTTTTATGCACTGGGGACCTCAGAAACATCAAGGAATGCTATCCTAAGCTTCTAGAGTAGCTTTTACTCATAAGAATCAACCTATCGGACCAAAATATGCCAAAAACCAAAGCTAAACTAGATCTAAGAAATCAATCATCAAGGTTGAGACTTTATACCTCCAGAAGTGTAAGTCCCTAAATTGCTTGTGTATCAATCAGATCCGTTTGATGGTGAGGAAACCCAATCAAACGGATGATGTTATATCAGAAAGAAGAGAAGGAGAAGAAGAAGATGATGAATCTTGTATGTATTGATATGAATGAAGATCCGGATACAAGATTCACACACACTAACACACACTCTCTTTCTCTCTCTAGAACACCTTGGATTTCACACACTTAAGCTCCTCTATTCTATGTGTTCATCCCTCTACTCCTCACCCCTTACACCTATATTTATACATAAGAAACATGGGCTTGGTGAACATGGGCCGTAAATGGGTTTACGGCCGTAAACCTGTTTACGGCCGTAAACACAACCGTAAACACGTATACGACCGTAAACACCAAGCTGTTTACGGTCCAAGACACAAAAATACATTTTCCTAGAAAAGCAAAGTATAAACCATATTTTTGACCCAACAATCTCCCCCTAGGTTTATAGCTTTCTTTTCTTTTCTTAAATGACCCAACAAGCTCCCCCTAAAAAGTAGCTGGCTTTTCTTGTTAATCTTCATTGGGAACTTTGGCTTCAGCTTTAACTTCAAATTCTTCACAACTTCAAGATGAACTTGATGAATCTTCAATGAACGACTTCATCTTGAGCAGTTGGGCTTTTCTTCAGAATTTGACATTGAACGCACGTCGGGTGAGGAGGCTTGATGTACTGATTCTTGAAAGATAGCACTTTCAGCTTGAGAATCTTCAGAGAGAACATCAGAGAGAACAAATCTTCTGGATCACTTCAGCAGGTTCAAGATAGCAGCAGACTGATTGAGGAGGCTTCAATACAATCCGTCACATAATCTTCAATTGCAGCTTCACCTTGCTTCTGGGGTTGAAAGAATGAATGTCGAAAGAATAATCTTCATTTCTTGCTCCTTTGAATGAGAATTCTTCGATGCTCACGGATGAAACTTTGGCTCAGAAATCTTCAACACAAACTCCATGAGTTTCATCTTCACCTGAATTCACTATTCTAGACAAAACAAAACTAAAAGAAAAATTTAGCACACAATATTTTTGGATTTTCTTTATATTTTCTGAAAAAGAAATAAAACTGAAATAACACTATTTTTGGATTTTTAATTTTCTGATTTTTGTTTTTTTTTTTTTTGTTATTTTTTTTTTTTGTTTTTTTTTTAATTTTTTAATTCTCCCCTAATATTTAAATTAGAAGAAAACTATGAACAAATTTAACAAGAATAAAATGATATCTAACTTTAAGAGTGATTTGGGATCAAAGTTGTTAGATAGCCCTAATCCACTTGTCGGTACCTTTATATTCACGTCTTTGTCTGGTCGATCGCCGGTATTGTGGTCCACTTAAGCACGAAAAATTATGACAGATTTAGGACATACTATTAGTTACAAGACAAAGTGATCCTAAGTTCCTAGATACTATTTCTTTGGGGCCATTCAGCTGACGACGACCAGGGATATTGTTGTCCACCTAAATTGAGCAGCGAGATCTACAGACAATTTGTAAGTGTTCAATTGTTAATTGTACTAGAACATGGTTCCCGCTTCCTGATATGCTCCAGTAATCAAGGACTTCCAGAATACTCCTTACATCGGGTGAGCAGACAATCATTAAGATAGAAGATAGATTTAGAATACATATGTTATACACCTAGGTCGGATTTCTTCCAATCTCGCAGAGGGTGAAACATATGACTAACTGAAGTTTTAGAGGGATTGAGAAGTAGAATGGTGCATATACTGTGTACCAGGTCGGATTATGAGTCACGCAAAGGAGACAGTATATGGCTAACAGACAGAAAGAATTGCACAGATAGAAGATGCAGAGAAATAGAATTGCATATGTTACAGTCCAGGTCGGATTTTGAGTCACGCAGAGGAGGTAACATATGACTAACAGATAGATAGAGAAAGAAAACAATTTTCTACAGACCTAATTCATCGGAATTCACCAGTCACCCCATCAATACCGGAATTAAGGACAGAATCCGCACATCGAGGAAAAGTTAATCCACGGTTCCAAGTACGGGTTCATTTAATGTGACGAGTAGATTCCCATATATATCTCCCTGCTCAACCTATCCAAGCGTCGTATTGTCAGGCTAAATGGATCTAACTAGGTTAAGATTTGTCAAGTCTAAGAATCTCTTAAGTTCAACTCTGCCTAGTCAAGTCCCTTTAGAATCTTTCGTGCCTACCAGCGCATCAAACCCAGAGCATAGACCCTTCAACTTTGGGTACGTTACGCAGACTCAGATTGCCTGTTATCACTTGATAATATCACTTCCCAAAACATCTCACTCAAACTCATTTCATTAACCAACATATTTTTGGATTTTCTGATGTTCTAATGTTTTTGGATTTTTTTTAAAACTTTCTAATTTTTTGTTTTGTTTTTATTTCTCCCCCTAAATTTGTGCATAGGAGAGAAACGAAAATAAATGCGTAAATTTAAACTATCCTAAAACAAAAATTAGTCTTTAAAGCGAATCAGCTTACGAAAAACTCATGAGTATAAAGAAGAAAACTCAAACCGTAAGTCACCGATTGAATTTGCATCCAGAAGGTCTGAGAACAGCACGTGTAATCTCAGAACAGATCCGAAAATTCTTCATGTCATTAAGCACTAACCCCATGTGTGATCCCTTCTTTTCTTCCTTTCCCGCAAAGGACACATACTCCCAGACAAAGTTATGAATGTTGTACAGTTGAGAGATGTCCACTATCATGTGCCTGGAACAGCGACTACCAACAAACCGAAGTCTGATGATATGCCTCCATAGCTGCTCCGACACAGAGCGGGATTAGTTGGTCTTTGGAACCCAGTCCATTTTGAAACTGGGTCGACCTTTGTCATCCTTGCACGATACTCTCTCCCATGACATATCCTGTTTATCACAAATAGAAGATGAAGAAATATTAGAGTCATTAGTTGATTTGGGAGAGTGAGCCTTTGGAACCCATTTGTAGTTGGGTTTAACCCATTTCTTTTCCGATCCGATGGGTGGCTCAGTACTTGCTTTTGATCTTGATGTCGGCCGTTGAGATGACTTTGATTTTGGCTTCACGGGAGCATCTCTTGGATTTGGCTTCTTGGCCGGCATTCCCTTCTTGCCCTTGGGATTCAGATTCTTGGCCTTGTGGGATTGATTCTTGGCCTTTTGCACGTTCCAGTCACCATGGTCTGAACGTGACCTTGAGGGGTTTCTTTTGAAGTATCTCCCTCTTGGCGCGTTCTGCCAGCCTTGTGCATAGTAAGGAACGTATGCGCGATTTGGACAATTTCTGGCAATGTGTCCAGGTGTTCCATAGTGAAAACATGTCTTTTTCTTCACTGTGAAGTTGTTTCTTCCTGCCCCTGGTGGCGTATCTTTGCCTTGTTTCTTATTGTTCCCACAAGCACAATTACAACAGGCACTCTGTTTCACTGGAATTGGTGGCCTGTATTTCTCAACAGCAAGTTGATTAGAAACAGCTGAGTTCGAAGCAACAGATTCAGAGTTCAAGGAGATGTTGGTTTGTTCAATGGTTTTCTCCTTGTTCTCGTCCTCTGCTACTTTACCTGTACATGAAGTAGATGTGCTAGAAACAGGAACATCAGTATTTTCAAACAAATAATCAAATATGTCAAAAAAAATTAACTCAACATGATCCGATGCAAAAGCATCAAATGCATCACAAGATGTATCATCAACTTTATCATCAGAAACAGAAGGTTGTTCATTGGAAACAGAAACATCGGGTTCTTTAACTTTGTGCTTTGACTGATCTAAGGATTGATCTGCACGGGAAGTAGAAACGTCAGTACTTTCAACATTAATAAATCCTCCTGAGACGAAACCAGATGGCTTGCCATAAACCATGAAAGATTCATTGGCAATCTCATCCTTGGATAGGGGTTGATACTGATAGGTATGATTATATGGAGGAGGTACACTATCATATCCTAAACCCTTAGACTGATTTCGTTTAAAATCCATGCAGTGATCAATCATGGTGGCAACTACCTCGCTTGATCCATCAAATTTTTGAAAAGCAAAGTTTGCAGAATCAAACTCTTTCTTTAATGTGTCAAGCTCAGCAATTAACTCATCATTTTGTCTCTTAACATAATTATAAAGCTCACATTTTTCACTGTATTCTGTTTGAATTCTTCTAAAATCTTTTATTTTTGTTTCTAATTCAGCCTTCAGGGGTTTCTGTCCTTTCCTGAGTTGATATCCTTCATATCTCAGGTCCTCAACTTCTCTTTTTAATAAATCAATTTGTTCCCGAAGAAATTTAATCGTAGTTTCACAAGATGGAGTACATGAAACTTTAGTGATTGGAACGTTTGAAGAACTCATTTTTTTAAAAAAAAATATGCCCTTTAACTAAAAACTCAAAAGTCAACCTAAAAAGTCAAATTTAAAAAGTTAAACTCAAAAGTCAAACTTGAAAAGTCAAACTCAAAAGTCAAACCGAAAAGCTAAATTTGAAAATTTAAAAGTTAAATGAGAAAGTCAAAGTTTAAAGTCAAAGGTCAAATTTTAAAAGTCAAAGTCAAAATTTTAAGGAAAAAGGCAAAAGTAAAAGTCAAAAATTAAAAATTAAAATTTTGGGTTGAAAAAGGATTTTAAAAATAAAATTTTGAATTTTTGGGTTAAAATTGATAAAAATCCGAAAGTTGGTGCGAATGGCAATGTATTTGAATTAAAAACGGAAGGGATGAACCAAGGAGTAGCTTAGAGGAGTTGGTTAAGGCGCTGGTCGATGAATCAGAGGTCCCGAGTTCGATCCTCGGCACCCCCGAAATCCGTTTCTCCTTTTTAATGTGCGAAGGAAGATGCGAAGACGAGGTCCAAACTAAGACAAGGTCCAAACTTCGGACCCTATGCGAGGACGAGGTGCGAAGGCGAGGACCTGGTGCGAGGATGTTGCTGACCGAGAAGGCGTGCGAACCGGAAATTGCTGTTGACCGAGCCGAATTCCGAGCCGAGCCGCAGACGATCCGAGCCGTAAACTCCGGACCGTAAACTCCGGAAAACCCTAGCCGCCGCCGCCGACCGTAAACACTTCGGAAATCGCTGTTCTTGACGAAAAACAGCGTTTTTGCCCCTTTTTGCTCCAAAACTCGATCAAAAAGAACCCCCCCCCCCCCCTAAATTTCAGAGATCTATCCAAAAACGCAGAAATTTTTCAAAAATAAGATCAAATAAGCTCCATATCTGACAAAAAATTGATTGATACAACCAAGCTCTGATACCAATTGTAAGTCCCTAAATTGCTTGTGTATCAATCAGATCCGTTTGATGGTGCGGAAACTCAATCAAACGGATGATGTTAGATCAGAAAGAAGAGAAGGAGAAGAAGAAGATGATGAATCTTGTATGTATTGATATGAATGAAGATCCGGATACAAGATTCACACACACTAACACACACTCTCTTTCTCTCTCTAGAACACCTTGGATTTCACACACTTAAGCTCCTCTATTCTATGTGTTCATCCCTCTACTCCTCACCCCTTACACCTATATTTATACATAAGAAACATGGGCTTGGTGAACATGGGCCGTAAATGGGTTTACGGCCGTAAACCTATTTACGGCCGTAAACACAACCGTAAACACGTATACGATCGTAAACACCAAGCTGTTTACGGTACAAGACACAAAAATACATTTTCCTAGAAAAGCAAAGTATAAACCATATTTTTGACCCAACAAGAAGGATGATCGAGACGAACAAGGTCTGGATCTACAAGCTTCAAACCAACCAATACTTCTCAAATGAGCTCCTTCTTCTTCAATATGCACCAAAAACATACCAAATCACGCAAATGCTCAGGAATCTCACAAATGGGGATACGATTTCAAGGGGAATGCTTTGGGACAGTGGAGGCTAGTGATTGGAGAGGCCTTGAGGTCATAAGGTGTTTAAATGGGGTCCAAACCCTAAAATTTAGGATTTTTCATTCTGCATGAGTACGCCCAACGTACGTGTAGGAACCCGCGATCACATTAAATGACCTACGTCCGACGTACCTATTACGTACGCCCAACATAGGGACCGATTTTGGAAACTTTTAATAAATCAAGACAAAAATATAAAGTAACTAAAACATGGGTCTTACACCTTGTGTTTCCATCTACATCCTTTCTTGAACTACGTGCCTGTAGTGATGCTAATTTGGATAGTGATATTTATGATCGTAAATCCACAATTAGGTATTGTGTTTTTCTTGGAGATTTGTTGATATCATGGAAGAGTAAGAAGAAAAATGTTGACTCTCGATCTTCTACAAAATTTGAGTATCAAGCCATGGCTATCGCCACTTGTGAGATATTTGGTTGTGATGGCTTCTTGCAGATATGGGCGTTCACATCTCTCAGTCTATCCCTTTGTATTGTGACAAAGAGAGTGCGATAATGGTTGTCAAGAATTATATGTTTCATGAGCACAAAAAAACACAATGAGGTTGATTGTCATTTCACATGCCATGATCTCCAGAAGGGCACTATCTCCCTTCCTTACACTTTGCAGATTGTTGATATTCTTACGAAGCCATTAACTGCTCCTCAATTTCATTTTCTGTTTGACAAACTCTCAATGCTTATTGTTGTTGCATTGTGAGTTTGAGGGGCATGTTAGCCTAATAAGATTTTTGGGCTTTATTTTGTATTGGTTTTTATGTTGGCCCATTAGCTATGAAACCCTAATTAGCTAGTCTATAATAATGTATTTTCCTTTGTTTGTAAATGTACTTCTCATTTGATAATAATATGAAACCCTAGCCGTTCTATGCCTTTTTATTTGTTAGTTTACAGGAGTGACATTTACATTGCTTCTACAAGAGCTTTTCAGTATGTATTGGATTCAATTTTTGTTCCTATTCCTTGGGTTTCACTTGTCCTTATTAAAGTAAATGTTTTTTCTTAGCATTTAGAGTTGGATAAGCTCTCTACAAGGTATAACCTAGATCACAGACATGTGTGCATGTGTGTATATATATATATATATATATATATATATATATATATATATATATATATATATATATAACCTAAAGACTAAAGTAACGTCCCTTATATAATTTCTTTTTATAGTTTTCACTTTTATTAGTTTTATTAAGATATAATTTCAAGCTTTATATTCGTCCACATCTTTCATACATAATTGTTTGGATCGATACTTTGTTTTGATAATTTTGTGGTTCATTTTATATGGTTTAATCGTCTTTGTGGTATATGTGGACTATTGACATTTGCGAATCACATTCTATATACGAATTGCAAAGGAGATACCTCGAGTATCAAAGTTACGTTTTGGTCCCTTACACGATTTATTTTTATAATTCTCAATTTTTATTATTTGCTAACGAGTTCTCTATCGTATCGCAACACACAAGGTGACTTAAATACTAGTTAAACGTAAGCGTCAATTAGCATAATTTTCCAATCTTGAACTGTTAGTTAGCCCATAAACTTAAAATAAATGCATTTGCTTTTTAGTGTTGTAAGCTAAAATACAAAATTATATCTATATTAGTTTGCAATGTTGGTGGATGTTTTCATCGGAAAATTGCAACCCTACTACTTTCAAGAATGATATTTTCCACATTCTACTTTTTAAAATCTACTTTGAATAATGACAATGTTCATCTCTATACTTTTAAAATTTGCATCTTGACCCCCTATTTTTAAAATACTTTGTAAAATGTCATTTTCCACCTCTTTATGTTTTTAAATGTCATTTTAACCGCCTCGACTTTGAACTTTAAAAAATTTTACTTTCACCCCCTCCCCCTCTCCATTTTGTAAACTATCTCGTTTATCCTCGTAGTATACATAATACGATTTTTCCTAATAACTTTCATTCTTTAACTTAAAAATAAACTATTTTTACGTGTATATTTTTATGTTTGTGTCGGTATAAATTCGAGGTTATCAACATTTCAATGTAAATTTAGAACTTTCGTTTGTTGATTTAAAAAATAAAAAACTTACTTGCTTTTTTTTTATGTGCGTGTCGATTTTATTTCGAGGTTGTCTGTATTTTGACGTAAAAAAATTTATATATTTGTGCTTATTTTGATGTACGCTTTCTATGTATGAGTCTGGTCACATATCATACGTTTTTTTATCATTTGAACTTCCGTTCGTTAAATTAAAAAATATTTCTTATTTTTTTTTTACTTTTTGGTATAAAATTCAGTTTTTTTAAGTTTTGTGCTTATTTTTATGTATGTTTCATATGTATGAATTTTTTCATGTATAATACAATTTCATGCAATGATATATATATATATATATATATATATATATATATATATATATATATATATATATATATATATATATATATATATATATATATATATTCCATCATCTTGAACCATAAAAGGATATAATTTAGTAATAAAAGGTGTTCCTAAAATTAAAGGAGAAGTAAGATTTTTTACTAAAATTAAATGAGTTTTATAACAATAATCTTGATTGTTACAAATATGAACATCGGAAACTTTATAATTTATTTTTAAACTGGTTCCTTCAGCTCCAGTAAGCCTAGAAGAAGTTTTTTCATAAAATTGAGTGGGAAATATACCTTCTTGTATACAGTTCATATCAGCACCACTATCAATTAGAGCAGTAATATCCATTTTAAAATTATCCTTTACTAAAGTTATTTGAGTATTCCATTTTTGAGAAATTTGATCATTTATAATTCTTTCGATAATATATATATATATATATATATATATATATATATATATATATATATTTGGAGGTAGCCAATGGTACCGATATTATATATTTATTTACTAACTAATACAAAGGTACGTAATTTTTATCTATATAATCGTTAAAATTCAACTTAGAAAATGGATTTGTGTGGGGATTGGTGTCGCCGCACTGCGCGGCACAAAATCCTAATTATGTTTAATTGTTAAAGAAGCCTAAATACAATAACTCAACTGTTTTTATAGATCGGATTATTGGAATGTCTCAATATATGTGTGTTGGGGTTTAGGTAATTTTACTAAACTTTGCTAGGTGTTTTATTTTACTCATTATTTTTGTTAAAACTACTATTAGTCACTGAAATTATATATTTTCTTCATTTTAGTCACTCCAGCCGGCGATATTCGGTGTAAGTGACGTGACTGCTTACATCAATATGAAATGACAATGTCAATGTTATAATTAGTCACTAAACTTTTTTGAATGCTTTATTTTAGTTATTATATTTTGTTTAAGCTTCCATTAATCACTAGGAATATTTAAAATTTTCATTTTAGTCACTCTAACCAATGTTAGCTCATAAACTAATGTGGTGACTAATTTTTTTGCCATGATGGATTTACTTGTCGTTATCCTAAAAAGAGATAGTGAAAAATTACCGCCATGCCTACATCTTTTTTGAGGAGCTCGAATCAGGGGGAATCGATCATCATTCAACGCATATGTGATATGTTTTTTGTATGAGACAATCGAAAACACGAACATGTTAGATCAAAGAAAATGACCGTAAGAGGTTTGATGGTTGTCTAAATTTTATGGTAAGTTATTATTATCAGAAATTTTTGTTGAGGTCTTGAAATCCAAAATACATATAAGGAAAGAATTAATATGACATTTAAGTTTTAAACATCAAAATGAAGATGGTGGAGGTCAAGGTGAAACAATTTATCAATGGTGATTAGGTGTGTTTCTTCTAGCAAAACCAATTATTGACGGTGACAGAAGTGATGCGGTGGAGGAGGACAGACTAGTCTTTATAAAGCTATGAGAACCGTTTGAGTTAAAAAAAAAAAAAATAAACACAAGATGTGTATGCTACCCTAAATTATAGAGAACATTCGTATAATTTACTCTTAAATAATTGATGTAACAAATTTCGTTATGGAGAAAAGGAAAAAAAATGGTAGTTTTTTTTTTAAATGATAATAAAAAAATAAAGTGACTAAAATGAAAATTTTAAACAAGTCTAGCGACAAATAGTAGTTTAAACAAAGTATAATAACTAAAATAAAATATCCAAAAAATTTAAATGACTAATTATGACCTTGTCAGTATTTTTCCATGTTAATGTCAGTCGTGTCACTTACATTGGTCATCACCGTTTATAATAACTAAAATAGGAAGAAAAAAAATTAACAATTTCAATAACTAATACCAACTTAAATAAAATATAATGATTAAAATAAAATAAAAACAAATTATATGACTAATTATATATCTATTTTTTTCGAATGTCGATAAAATTTATTAATAAAGATATTTAGGCGTCGTTTTACATTATAATAAGACAAAATTTCATAAATGGTCCATGTGGTTTGTAACGGCTCAATTTTTAAAAGAAATTGTTCATTTTTCAATAGCCAAAAACATTTTCCATAAACCATAAAATCTCAAATACAATTGTTTTCAAAATTCATATCAATAACAATGTTATTTCAAATCATCATAGTGTCCCATAAAAACGCATGTGAGAGAGCGCACGCCGCGTCATCAAGCCTTGCCTTTGCCCTTAGGGTCAGATGTACCTGAAACAAATCCACAAACTGTAAACTAATGCTTAGTGAGTTCCCCAAAGCATACCCAACACAATCCACATAATCACATTAGCTATAAAAGCTACATAAACAACATAAGCCATGCATACAACATATAGGGATGTCGTGGGCTCGTCCCCAGGGTCTTACTCCAGGATGCCATAGGCTCCCCACATGGTCCTACACCTAAGTGACATGGGCTCTCCCATGGTCTTTAATAGGAAAGTCATGGGCTCTCCACATGGTCTTACATTCGAGTGTCATGGGCTCTCCCATGGTCTTTTAATAAGAAAGCCATGGGCTCTTCACATGGTCTTATATCGAGGTGTCATGGGCTCTCCCATGGTCTTCCATACAAGCATACTACATATACCACTAGCATACTTCCTAGAACATACCAACTAACATGCCACATAATACAACTTCAGCTAGGATACCACTTATCATAAAATGGGCCGGCCTTGGTGCCTTAGACCCATTGGTATGGTGAGGAAACTCACCTCTCGTGAAAGTTGAACTGACAAGATAAACTCTGATATGTCCAATGCACAACTTCAACTTAACTGCCTATAAACATCATGTGATTAACTTGTCACAATCCCGAAATACCATAAATACCCTCAATGTCAACCCTGGTCAAAGTCAAAGTCAACAGTCAAGGGCAATAGTCCATGTTGACCTCAACTCGTCGAGTGCATCCAGCAACTATTCGAGTTACCTGAATAACTCGTTAACTCGCCGAGTTACCTATGTAACTCGTCGAGTTCCTCAATGTCTCGAAGACCGAAAACTAATGCAGACCAAAAACTCTAATCCTTCACTGCACTCATTCAGAATCTCGAAAATGGGTAAACCCTACCCGACTCGTCGAGTCGACTAAGGGACTCGACGAGTTCCTTCAGTCCTTTTTGTGTTCAGTCCTTTCCAGTGGGATCCAAGGTCCCAAACTTCAGATCCAACTTCTCCTAGTGTAGTTACAACGTAAAGTTGCAAACTTTATGTGCATGCAAGGCCTCACAAGGCTAAAACACCAAAACTAATGTTCCTACAAGGTTTTAGTGTATGGAAAGGGCCTAAGTTGGATAAAGTGAGCAACTGTATGTCATTGAAGACTTAGAGGTGTCTAGATCTAGAACCATATCCTTGTGACAAGCCCAGATCCGAGGTTGACACCCTTTGGGCACCAAAAGTGACTATTTACTTCCAAGAAAAGAGATCTAAGAAACTAAAGGTCAAGATAGTGACTTTACACCTCAAGATGGCTGCCAATACAGAGTAGATGCCGGTTCTACTGCTTCTCTCCTTGCTCCTTCTTCTTCAAGCTCCAAAATCCTTCACAACCACACCAAAATTACTCTCAAAAGCTCTCTCTCTCTCTCTCACTCACTCACTCAAAAGGTTGCAAGGCTCAAACTAGGATTTCTCTGGGCTTAAAGAACGATGGAAGAGGCTGCAAATGAGCCATAAGTTCTTTAAATAGGGTACAAATCCCTGAAAATTAGGGTTTCCCTTTACAGTGCCTACTCGTCGAGTGGGGGCCTTCCGACTCGTCGAGTAGATCCGAAGCCCCGCGTCATCATAATAACCTCTACTCGACGAGTTGGAGCTCCCCAACTCGTCGAGTCCCAACATAAAATCCTAAAATTTATAAAATTAAATAATACCTCGAACAGGTGTTACAAATCTCCCTCACTTGAACTAGACTTCTTCCTCGAAGTCTGCTGACCCAAATAAGTATGGATAGTGATCCCGCATCTCTTCCTCCGGCTCCCATGTCCATTCGGAGCCCCTTTGGTGCTGCCATTGCACATTTACTAACTTCACCTCCTTGTTTTGAAGAACCTTTGTCTTCCTATCAAGAATCGCAACAGGCCTACCAATGTAGTTCAGGATCTCGTCCACCTAAATGTCGTCCAGAGAAACGACCGTGGCCTCGTTCGTGACACACTTCCGAAGCTGTGACACATGGAAGGTGTTATGTATCTGGCTAAGCTCGTCCGACAGATCCAAACGGTAAGCCACCTTGCCCACTCGGGCAGTAATTCTGAACAGTCTGATATATCGACGCCCTAGCTTGCCCCTCTTCCGAAACCTGACGACTCCCTTCCATGGAGACACTTTTAGTAACACAAAGTCCCTCACCTGGAACTCAAGGTCCTATCACCGTCGGTCAGCATAACTTTTCTGACGGCTCTATGCGACTTGCAGTCGGTCGCGCACCTGCTGAATCAACCTGGTAGTCTTGAGAACTACCTCAGTGCTCCCCATGACTCGGTGTCCAACCTCGCCCCAACAAACAGGGGCTACACCTCCGACTATACAACATCTCAAACGGTGGTCGGTCAATACTAGCATGATAACTATTATTGTATGAAAACTATGCTAGCGGGAGGTATGTATCCTAACTCCCTCCAAAATCCAACACGCATGCCCAAAGCATATCCTCAAGTGTCTGGATCGTCCTCTCACTTTAGCCATCTGTCTGGGGGTGGTACGCCGTGCTGAAATGCAACTGAGTGCCCAGTTCCTCGTGGAACATCTTCCAGAATCTAGATGTTAATCGAACATCCCGGTCAGAGACTACTGACACTAGCACTCCATGCCTGACCACCACCTCTCGCACATAAATATCCGCCAATTTCTCAGTGGATATACTATCACAGATCGGAATAAAGTGGGCACTCTTCGTCAACCTATCCACAATCATCCATATGGCATCTACACCCCTCGCTGTCCTCGGTAACTTCGTGAGGAAATCCATAGTGATCTCTTCCCACTTCCACATGGGATTAGGTAGCGGCTGAATCTTGTCATGAGTTCGATGATGCTCGGCCTTGACCTTCCGGTAGGTTAAGCACCGCTCCACAAACCAGGTGATCTCCCGCTTCATGAAGGGCCACCAGTAACTCAGTCTCAAGTCTATTTACATTTTTATAGCCCCCGGATGTATAGAGAACTTGGACTTGTGCACCTCCTCCAATAACTTCTGCCTCACTCCCCCAATCACCGGTACCCACACCCGGCCACACTGTGTCAGAAGGCCTCGGCTATCCTGAACAAACAAGGGATACTGAGCCCGAATCTGTTCTATCTTCCAATTCTCTTTCTTCACACCCTCGACCTGAGCTTGTTTGATCATATCTAACAATGGAGACATCACCATCATCCTCAAACAAACGTTCCCAATCGGGGAACCTGCCGCTTTGCGGCTCAAAGCATCGGCCACTACGTTGGCCTTCCCTGGATGGTATAAGATCTCGCAATCATAATCTTTCAGCACGTCCAACCACCTCCTCTGCCGCATGTTGAGGTTCTGCTGATCCATCAAATACTTCAAACTCTTATGATCAACATAAATAGTGCACCACACTCCATACAAGTAGTGCCTCCAAATGTTGAGGGCAAGCACCACTGCCCCTAATTCCAGGTTGTGAGTAGGGTAATTCGCCTCATGAGGCTTTAACTGCCTCGAGGCGTAAGTGATCACATGCCCCCTCTGCGTCAATACCGCCCCTAACCCTGAGATCGATGCATCACAATACACCACCAAATCATACAGCCCCTCCGGTAGCACTAGAATCGGTGCCTCACATAACTTCTGCCTCAGGGTCTCGAAAGCCAACTGCTGGTCCGGTCCCCACCGGAAAGTCACATTCTTCTTGGTCAAACGGGTCAAAGGCACAGCGATCTTGGAGAAATCGTGGATGAATCTCCGATAATAGCCCGCCAAACCCAAGAAGCTACGGATCTCGGATGCGTTCTTCGGTACTTCCCACCGCATCACTGCCTCAACCTTGGCTGGATTCACCGAAATACCCTCCTGGTTGATGATGTTCCACAAAAACTATACTTCTCGCAGCCAAAAGTCACACTTGGAGAACTTGGCATAAAGCCTTTCCATTCTCAGTGTCTCTAATACCTCTCTTATATGCTGCTCATGTTTCTCCTTGGTCTTAGAGTAGACCAGGATATCATCAATAAAAACGATCACCGACCGATCCAGCATCGGTCTGCACACCCTGTTTATGAGATCTATGAATGCTTCTGGGGCATTAGTGAGTTCGAATGGCATCACCACAAACTCATAGTGCCCATACCGACTCCAGAAAGTTGTCTTCGGTATATCCTCATCTCGAATCCTCATCTAATGGTACCCCGACTGAAGATCAATCTTGGAGAACCAAGACGCACCCTGCAGCTGATCGAACAAATTGTCAATCCTTGGTAACGGATGACGGTTCTTTACCGTTAGTTTGTTCAACTCTCGATAATCAATACACATCCTATGTGACCCATCCTTCTTTTTCACAAACAGGATCGGTGCTCCCCACGGGGAACTTCTCGGACGGATTAATCATCGGTCTAGCAGCTCCTGAAGCTGCGTAGATAGCTCCTGCATCTCGGGCGGAGCTAGCCGGTACGGTGCCTTGGCTATCGGAGCGGCACCCGACACTAAGTCAATGTGAAACTCCACCTGCCTCTCCGGAGGCACTCCAGGTAAGTCCTTGGGAAAGATATCCCGAAACTCCTGTACCACCGGTAAACTGCCCAAATCCATCATGGTCTCAACCCTCGTATCCTAGATATATGCCAGAAATCACGTACAACCCTGCTGCAGAAATATCCTAGCCCTTGCAGCTGAACAGAGGGTTGGCCCTTGCGAGGCCCTCTCTCCATGAATAACCAGTTCTCCCCCACTTAGGGTTCGAACCCTCACCAACTGGCGCTTGCAATCGATCATGACCCCATTAGCCCCCAACCAGACATCCCGACAATCACCTTCAGCCCTCGCAACGATATCGGGACTAGATCAACACGAAACCTCTCCCCAAGCACATTCAGGACACAATACCGATACACCCTCGCAACACTCACATTGCGGTCGTCCGCAATCTCAACCTCAAGCGGGGAATCCAAAGTCATCGGCGTATCTCGGAACCTTTTGCTAAGCGCAAGAGATACAAACGATCGGGTAGCACCCGAATCAAACAGAACGTGAGCTGACATACCATTGACCAAAAAGGTCCCTATACATGAGCACCTATATACATATAAGCGATACAATTCAATATCAGGTAGGAAAGATAAAGCATGTACCAGCCACGACTTCTGGCGCTACCCGAGCCTCCTCGGTAGTCGACTGAAATGTACGGCTCTTCACCGTTGGAGAATCCGCCTTAGCAGGGCGGCCATCGGTAATCCTCATTATAGTGGGCGCATGCACCGCCACTGCTCCTGCCCCTCCCTGCAACCTCAAACAATCGACCTTTTTATGGCCAGTCTGGTTGCAGTGGAAATAAATCAAGCCCTTCTTGGGGCAATCCCTGATCACGTGGCCCGACTGGCCATATTCATAGCATCCCGAGCCTGCCCTCCGACAAGCTCCACTGTGCGGCTTACCACACTTGGCACACCGGCCACGACCCTGCTGGCCCCTACTGGAAGAATCTGAGGTCTTAGGCTTTTTAGCCTGACCTACTGATGTTTGTGCCTGCTCAGGCTTCCGCTTGGTGCGGAAGTCCAACTCCATTTCCCGCTCACGGGCCTTCTCCACCATCTGATTCAGGGCTTTACACCCTGTATAGCTCACAAAATCCCGAATATCATCCCTCAGCATGGAATGATACCTCGTCCGCCTCATATCCTCGTATGTAGCATATTGTGGGATGAATAGTGCTCGTTCCCGAAACTTGGCGGTGATCTCCGCCACAGTCTCGGTGGTCTGCTGGAGGTCATGAAACTCCCTCACTAAATCTCCTAACAAACTCTGCCCACGTCATCTCATCCACACCGGTTGCTCCAACCTGGGTAGTCACCTCTCCCCACCAGTCTCGGGCTCCATCTCTCAGCATACATGAGGCAAAACCCACCTTTGCCGTATCAGGGCAAGAACTCGTGCGCTGGATGTTCTCTATGTCTGCCAGCCAGCGTCGGCTAACAATGGGATCCCTGACCCCGAAAAACTTCGGCGCCCCGCACGCCTTGAACTCCCAGAAAGAGGGAGTTCGGGCCCCGACCTGGCCCACAACAATCTCGGCTTTGAATGCCCTGAGCCTCTCCTCCATGATCTCCATCATACCCTCCTTAACAGTCCCAAAAATCATTGGGGTAGCATTAAGGATTCCCCTCGTCACCTCGGTTGCAATGAGCTCGCGCAACCTATCGTCAACGGGCTCGGTACCGCCGCCCGGCCCAGATCCAGATCCCGATCCTGATCCCCCTGCTCCCAATCGTGTCACCACCATACTGAACTGCAATATCACGAAACGTAATGATCAGGATGTCCAAAAAGGGGATCCTCCCACACCGGTCCTCCTTAGAACTTTCAGATCTAACATCGGTTCGGGTACAGGTCCTGTGCTTCCAGTATTATGGGCCCAATACTACCTTCCACTCCTACTTGTACCTTTCCCAAGGCTCTACCTGATAACTCCAATTCGTCTCAGAACAAATCATATCCCACAAGCTACAACATCACTCAAATCCTAGGTTATCCTAAGATTCGCTCTATCCACATCAAACCAATCATAACAGGTTGCCTTTATGCATGCATATTATACATAGAAAATGATGAAATAGACTTTCGAATAAGGGATTCTACCCTAGGACCACAACCAGACGAGGAACAGGAAATAAGGCCAAATCAATCATTCTAAGGCTATAAGCTCCTAACCGTATAAAATTTTAAAAGCATACACATAGCAAATCCATACAATTATCATAACTCAAATATCAGTATAACATGGCTAACATATTAGGGAACTACTTACTTGGCTCGGCCGATCACGCACGTTGCACTCTCCTCTTTTCCGTTCTTAAAAGTTTTTAACTTTTATTTTATTTTTGAAAACAATTTTACCATTTCCTTAGTTTGAGTCCCGACACACCTGAGAGTGTGCCCGAATCCCTCAAACCAAGGCTCCGATACCAACTTGCAATGACCCAATTTTCAAAAGAAAATTTTCATTTTTCAATAGCCAAAAACACTTTCCATAAACCATAAAATCTGAAATACAATTGTTTTCAAAATTCATATCAATAACAATGTTATTTCAAATCATCAGACTGTCCTATAAAAACGCCTGAGAGAGAGTGCACGTCGCGTCATCAAGCCTTTTCCCTTAGGGTCAGATGTACCTGAAACAAATCCACAAACTGTAAGTTAATGCTTAGTGAGTTCCCCATAGCATACCCCACACAATCCACATAATCACATTAGCTATAAAAGCTACATAAACCACATAAGCCATGCATACAATATATAGGGATGTCGTGGGCTCGTCCCCAGGGTCTTACTCCAGGATGCCATGGGCTCCCCACATGGTCTTACACCTAAGTGCCATGGGCTATTCCATGGTTTTTAATAGGAAAGCCATGGGCTCTCCACATGGTCTTACATCCGAGTGTCATGGGCTCTCCCATGGTCTTTTAATAGGAAAGCCATGGGCTCTCCACATGGTCTTACATCCAGGTGTCATGGGCTCTCCCATAGTCTTCCATACAAGCATACTACATATACCACTAGCATACTTCCTAGCACATACCAACTAACATGCCACATGATACAACTTCAGCTAGGATACCATTTATCATAAAATGGGCCAGCCTTGGTGCCTTAGACCCATTGGTATGGTGAGGAGACTCACCTCTCGTGAAATCTGAACTGACAAGATAAACTCAGATATGTCCAACGCACAGCTCCAACTCAACTGCCTATAAGCATCATGTGATTAACTTGTCACAATCCCGAAATACCATAAATACCCTCAATGTCAACCCTGGTCAAAGTCAAAGTCAACAGTCAAGGTCAACAGTCCATGTTGACCTCAACTCGTCGAGTGCATCCAGCAACTTTTCGAGTTACCTGAATAACTCGTCAACTCGCATAGTTACCTATGTAACTCGTCGAGTTCCTCAATGTCCTGAAGACCGAATAATCATGCAGACCAAAAACTTTAATCCTTCATTGCACTCATTCAGAATCTCGAAAACGGGTAAACCCTACCCGACTCGTTGAGTCGACTAAGTGACTCGACGAGTTCCTTCAGTCCTTTTTGTGTTCAGTCCTTTCCAGTGGGATCCAAGGTCCCAAACTTCAGATCCAACTTCTCTTAGTGTAGTCACCACGTAAAGTTGCAAACTTTACGTGCATGCAAAGCCTCACAAGGCTAAAACACCAAAACTAAGGTTCCTGTAATGTTTTAGTGCATGGAAAGGGCCTAAGCTGGATAAAGTGAGAAACTTAATGTCATTGAAGACCTAGAGGTGTCCAGATCTGGAACCATATACTTGTGACAAGCCAGATCCGAGTTTGGCACCAAAAGTGACTATTTACTTCCAAGAAAAGAGATCTAAGCAACTAAAGGTCAAGATAGTGACTTTACACCTCAAGATGGCTGCCAATACAGAGTAGATGTCGGTTCTACTGCTTCTCTCCTTGCTCTTTCTTCTTCAAGCTCCAAAATCCTTCACAACCACACCAAAATCCCTCTCAAAAGTTCTCTCTCTCTCTCTCACTCAAAAGGGTGCAAGGCTCAAACTAGGGTTTCTGTGGGTTGAAAGAGCGATGGAAGAGGCTGCAAAATAGGGTACAAACCCCTGAAAATTAGGGTTTCCCTTTACCGTGCCCACTCGTCGAGTCGGGGCCATCTAACTCGTCGAGTAGATCCGAAGTCCCGCGTCCTCATAATAACCTCTACTTGACGAGTTGGAGCTCCCTAACTCGTCGAGTCCCAACATAAAATCCTAAAATTTATAAAATTAAATAATATATGTAACAGGTGTTACATGGTTTACCAGAATTTGGGCTTTAGTCCCTAACTTCAAGAAACATCATGAATGGTCCGTATGGTTTTCAATTTTTATCATGGTTGGTCCCTCACCCATATAAAAAGACTTTTATATCCTTTTCATATTTTTTAAATTAATTTTAACTAAATTTATTTAAAAAAATAAATAAATAACCTCACATTGTGCCCACATCTCGTTCTCTATCCTACTTAAAGCTTAAACACATTAAGAAAAAAAATTGAAATCCACATCTTCATATTCTCCACCATCACTCGCTCTCTCATCTCCCTTTGCTGATTCAGTAATTTAGGGCAAACAAAATCCTATACCAACACATCCTACAAACCAATTGATGGACGAAGGACATGACGGGTATGCGAAATTCAATCAGAGTCTTAATCTTAATCCATATCCTTATCTTTATCTTCACCACTCTTAACGTAGGTAAACAGTGGAATGAACAAGACTCTAGCATGTACTAGAGGATGAAATGGTGGTGGTGGTGTTGCAACTGGTGAAGCTGAAGCCGAGATCTGAGTCTTGATAGGAGATGGTTTGATGATCCATTGAAGAGGATAGGATTCTCGAGTATTGGGAGGGGGCATCCGATAGTGTACTCTGGTGATATATGAAAGTCACCCTCGACAGCTATGGAGTGTATCTGGAAGCGAAGACTTGTTTGAACCGAGTAGCGAAGAGTTTGGAAGAGAAGTAATAATGAAGAGTTGTATTGTCTTGCCGAAAGACTTGAAGACCGGAGATAAGGAGATGTGAAGAGTTAAAAGCTTTTATATGTTGTGAATACCGCAGTCTTAGAAAAGTAATGATCACCTTTTCTGACATTGGATGTTAAGTTTGTTTTGCCAGTCTCAAGTGTGGGAAGCTTGGTCGTCTAAATCAGGATTACTTTTGCATTATCTTAATTATAGACTAGTACTTTTTCCTTCTATAAATAGATCGTCTTGTAATCCTTAGAACGTGTGTCTGATTTCCATCTCCTTTGTAATCGTATCAAGTGAAATACAAGTCTCATTATCTTTTATCTTATATTCTTCATTGTTCATACTTTGTTGTGCACCGTATAATAACTTGTATTTGAATGCAAACTAAGTTATGATTCCAAAAATGTTTCTTTAAACTTTCTTATATTTAATGATGTATGTTGTTGTTATGTTTCCTTATATTTCAGCTATCTTTTATTGTTGAGCTTCATCAAGATCCACAAGATTAACTTAAATTCCGCACCATAATCTCTTTATCAACAAGTTCTTCTCTCAACAATTGCTATCAGAGCCATTGTGGTTGCTTTTTAATTTTGTGGTTGCTTTTTAATTTTCTTTGAAAATCCATACTCTTTTCTAAAGAAAAAAATCTGATTTAAAAGGCATTCTATACCACTAAGCTCATATTTGTCCAAATCAAGGAAAATGGCACAAATTTACTCATTAAATGTATCTAACAGTGTTGGAGGTTCTAATCGAGCTCCAATACTTGTTGTAAGTGAATATCATCACTGGTCTCAAAGAATGGAAATATATTTACGGAGACTTGGAAAGGAAGTTTGGAGATCTGCATAAAAAAGACCACGTATACATGTCCTTACACCCATTGTCACTGAAGGAGTTCAAGTCAGACTTGGAGGTGGTAAACTTGCCATGACCAGACCTACCAATGATGACATAGAGAAGATGACGATAGATGAAATCGCTTTCTATGAAATCTCTTGTGGAGTTCCTCCTGACAGTTGTGATCTTATCATTAATTGCAAATCTGCAAAAGAAATTCGGGCTGTTCTTAGGCTGGAGGGAGTGGTGCCACAAAAGTTGCACTCCCTTCACTGCTATGTAGGCGCCTCCTCACTCTTTACCACAAAAGTGTGGTTTCATACCACGCCCAAGGAATGGTGCCACACTCCTTTAATTATTTTTATTTTTAAATAAATAAAATTTTTAGTTCTAGTTAAAAACAAAAGATTTCATTAATTAAAAATAAAAATCATTACATTACTTAAAAAAACATGACATTAAAAAAAAATCCTAGGAAATTAGAAAATAAAAAACTAGAAAGCTTAAACCTACAACTTTAAAAAAAACACACACACACATCAAATAATTAAAAACTTGGAAAACAACTACAAATTAACCATGATTAGCATAATGTTTTTTCACGTCTTCCTTCATTTTCAAAACAACTTGAAGCGCATCCTCGGTCAAATTCGACGTCTCCATCGATAGCACTCTCAGGCCGCTGTCCCTTTGTTTCCAACTCTCTCTATCCGAAGCAAGTTGCAAAAATTTATCCATTCTATCTTTTATGCCTTGCACATTATCGCCCATTTCTTTCAAGTCATCCGATTCTGACGCTTTGCCATTGCCTTTGTTTTTTGTTTTGTCCCTTCCCATTGGTCGGGGATGGTGACACTTGAACGAGCTCATCCTCGTTGAGGTCGAAACCAACACGAGCATCCGATGAAGTGTGTTCGGATTCAGAAGTTATTGGCCGTTTTGATCCACTATCGATGTGCTCGTCGCTTGTTTTTAGATTTTGCCATTTTTTGTTGCCTTTGAGTAGATTCCAAACTTCAAAAAACTTGAAAGTCTTCTTTTGCTCTTTTTGATAAATGTTAAAAGCTTTCTCCAAAATCACTTCATCACTTTTGTCGCTTTTCCATTGTCGTTTCATGTTGTTATATAAATCGTTAAACAACATGACGTCTTTGTTCATCTTTCCCCATTTTGAGTACACCTGATGTTTAGTACGATATGATTCTAGGTTCATTCCTTTGTGGAATCTAGCTCTAACGTGCATCCAAAAACACTCATTTTTTTGGTTCCCTACCGTCTTCGCGTCCTCTGAAACGTCAATCCATGATTGTGCTAATACTAACTCTTGTTGAGGTTCCCACGATTTAGCTTCTGCCTTCTCTTTTCTTTTATTTCCTGGTTGAGAGGGTTGAGTTTGTGGAATAAATTCTGGTTTGGAATCGGAAATGGGTGTTTGTGGTTGTGATTGTGTTTGTGGAACAAACTCTGGTTGAGAACCAAAATCAAAAGGATCAAAATCTTGGTCAAATTGTGGTTGTGTTTGTGGAAATGGTTGCGTAGGACGTTGTGGTTGTTGGATATGTTGCGGAAAATAGGGAATCATACCCCCGTAGTGGTAGAAAGGAGGTGAATAAATTGGTTGATCGAATGAAGGTCTTGGAGTTGTGGTTTTTCTAGTGGGTGTTTTTTGGTTGGTTGGATCTTTTGAGGATGACATTTTTGTGGGTTTTAAAATAGAGAAGATGTTAAAAAATAAAATGTTTGTGAGTGTTTTTGGTTAATTTGATAAGGTATTTATAGTGTTAGTAAAAAAAATTAATTTTTTTGAAAAATGACCGTTTGCAAACGGTAACCACGACGACGAATCATAAGCAAGGAAGAAACACTCCCCTGGAAGGCCATAGTGTGGCCTCAGCCGCACCTGGACCGCACCCAGGCGGCGATGTTTGTACTTATGTGGCTAATGGAGTGTGGCCTGGACCGCGCCCACTCTGCCTGGCCTTAAGAATATTTATGAAGGAACTGAACAAGCTCAAGACAAGAAGTTGACCACAACCTTTAACGATTTCATCAGCTTCAAAGCTCTCCCTGGAGAAAGTCTTGATGACACTTTCAAAAGATTCAACCTCATTGTTACCAAACTCTCAAATGCAGGTATTACTCGAAGTGATCATGAAACTAATCTGTAGTTCCTAAATGGTTTGGGAAAGCAGTGAACTATGGTGAAGATGATAGTTCAAGGAGATAGCAAGATCAAGACTCTTTTGTTATACAAACTCCAAGCTCAAGAGTCTACGATGATGAAAGACTAAATGGATCTTGACAGACCACTAGCCTTAGTCACTCACTCACCATAATTTACCAACAGACCACCTCAGTATCCTTATACCGAAGATTCCTCATACCAAACCTCATATGATGACACACTACATGTATATAACCCAGAGATGCAACCTAATCATGACGAAGCTTTTCAACATGCTTTAGCCTTGTTTAGTCAACAGTTCAACAAGCTTCCACAACCAAACTACCGTAAAAATCAATAGTTCACCAGACCTCCCTTTAACCGAAGCTACAATCCACAGAACAACACTCCTCATCGTTATCCTCAACCCTCCAGATACCCTAAAAAACCACCATATCAACCACAATCTCAGAACACACCTTTGATGCTTACCAACTCAACTGAAGCACCAAAAGAAGATAAACCCTCTGATACCGCATATAGCACCAAAGAGAAGAAAGAAGGAGTTCTCATATGCCACAAGTGCCACAAGGAAAATCATTTTGCTAGAGATTGTAAAGATAATGTGCTGAAGGACAAAACATTCTACCTTAGAATGGCTCAGGAGATTAAAGACAAGGAGAGTGCGACCGAGAAAGCTTTTATGGAACAAGTGAGAAGAGACCATCAAGTATGGTTTTCGGGAGATGAAGATGGTGAAATTAATAACAAGATGAATCAAGGAAAGCTATGTCTTGTTCCAAAAAAGAATGATGACGCTGAAGATAGATCCACAGGGGTGAAGAAAAACTACTGTTGCATGGCAAAGGAAGGAACCATCAGCATCGTTGAGTAGGTACAATTTATGATACAGTAAAATAATTATAGCATGCATGACTGTGAACCTTATCTAGAAAAACTCACTCAAACATGTGTTGGTGTCCTTACAGATTATAACAAAGCCTTAGATGAAAAGAACTTAGCGACCCAAGAGTTGTACCGTTTAAAAGGAAGACTAGAAGATAAGAAGCTTAAGGTCACTATTTTAGAAGCAGATTTGAAACTAGAAAAAGATGCTAGGTTGCTTAGTGAAACTCAGTTAGATCTTGCTTTTAATCAATGGGATTCAGCTCGAGCTGAACTTGTACGTTTGAATCAATTAATAGAAAATCTCTTTAATGAGAGTGAAGCAATCGAAAATCTTGTCAATAACGGATCTGTAGACAACACCTACAATTGGGGTTGGACTAATGGATACAACACCGAAAAGAAATCTCCACCTCGGTTGGATGCCGAACACCCTTATGTCTCACCTGACAGAACCTTTCATTTCCAATAAATTACAAGACCTACCCTGAAGACATCCAATGTGATTTTGGAAAACTTCATGGTTTAAGCAATAACTGTGTCATTGAAGAGATTCTCCCAGAAGCATCAGGACTCTCTGATGATTGTTACTCTATACCAGTCATTAGAACAATTTGTCCTGGATCAGGATATAAAGTGGATGAAGAGATCATTCTAGAAGGACAAAATACGTCCCCAAAATCTTATGTTAACGAGGAGATAATCTTATAAGGACCAGACCTACCCTTAAAAGAAAATTTCCCTGAAATTATGACTACTGCACGCTCTGCAATATCTCACTCTTAGACTCTAACAATGGTAGTAAAATTGAAAGATTAGAAACCAAGAATGCATACCTTTTTTATGGATTATAGCGGAATTAAAGAAGAAAATGGAGAAAAAGTTGAAATCCGAATGGGGGGGATGCTGTGTTTTTCGCAATCGTGTGTTGTTATAAGAAAGTGATGTTTGTTTTTGCCATTTAAAGTGAAACATATCCAACTGGTCGCTGCTGGGTCATGTCGTGGGGAGGTATTAGGCCACATCATGGGCCTCAAAGAATTATAAAGATCATGTTTTTTCAAATCAACACGTCGTGGTATAGATCACCACGTCGTGGGGTTTTAATTTTCGCAAAAACATAATCTTTTATCCAAATTGAAAATTTAATTATCAACACAACTCAGAATTTTAACCCCACATTTGAATGGAAAACGGGAAAGAATGATGAAAATATCATATATCCTAAAATTTAAAGTGAAAACTAAAATACAAAGAGACGAAAAGAAAATACAAACCAAGACGATCGGGTTGCCTCCCGATAAGCGCTTCTTTTTGGAGGAGTCATGAGTTAGACTCCTTTCTGCTCTATGTTGTTGCGGGTGGGAATTGAATCTCCATCTGCTCCTTTTGCTCCTTCCATTTTCCTTTGTATGCTTGAACTCGCCGAATGTACACCTTTTTCGAGTTCTCTTTCTTTCTTTGACTGGCGTTTTCTTCAAGCTTGCGCTTCAATCCCCTGTCTTTAGCCTTTGACTTGTCTCTTTTAAGGTTTTTCTTTTCAAAATGGGACTTATCATTCTTCTTCTTTTTCATCAATCGGTTATATGGCTTGATCTGGTGGTCTTGTAAAAGCGAACACTTCAAAAATCATTGGCGTTGAAACTGGAAGTTTCGAATGATTCACTACTTTTTCCAATTGCTATTTAGGTAAAGGCTCCTCGCATTCCTCCCACAATTCTTCCTTAACGCTTTCAAATTCATCATGCTTAAGGAACTTTGGGTGTTCTTGTTTCATCAGATTGGCATTGGCACAAGATGGGTAAGGGAAAGGTGGTCAATACGACTCCACGATAGAAAAATCATAATCTTCCTTCAGTGCCTACGACGTGGCACTATGGACTCCACGTCGTGGCAACTGATCAGATTCACAACTATTTTCTTATTATACTTTTCCTTTAGGTGGCTGACTAAACTGCTGATCCATTAAATGAAGGACCCCCATATGCTCTAGTTCTTCCTCTTCTTCTGTATAAACAACCATGACTTGAGAGATGGGTATTCACTCAACTTTTCTTGAAGTTGAATCTGGTAGCTTTTCTTGCACAAGCTTTGTTAATTTCCCCACTTGCGTACAAATGCTCAAAATATATTCTTTTTGTTCTTTAAGTGTTGCATCTGTAGCATCATGTCGTTTTTCTCTAGCTTCCATAAATCTAAATACGATTGACTCGAGAGCTGATATTTTCTCGGATTGAACTTGTTCTATTCGGTAGAGACCATGCTTTAGTTGTTGAATTTCTTTTGCATCTCGATCTCTCTTGTACTCCAGTTCACAATCCCTAGTAGAATGGGGTCCCCCACAAGCTCGACATCTATGTTGAATTGATCCACCCAATTTTGTGATCTTTTCTTCCATTGCGTCAAGCTTTACAATTATTGCACTGGTAGCATCTTGACCTCCATCTTTACTTGATTTTTCTTTGGTGAAATCCTCCTTTGAGTTGTGGTACTCTCTTGAATGCTTAGCGAATTCTTTGATCAAAGCTTTATTTGTTGTCAGATCCTTCCTTGTCATGGGCCCTTGCGAGTCTAGAAGTTGGCGAGTGCACACATTGACTCCATCATAAAATATTTATATTTCTTGTTGCACATTGAAGTCATGTTGAGGGCATTGTCGTAACAATCTCTTGTAACGCTCCCAAGCTTCATATAGCGACTCCCCCTCTAATTGTTGAAAGTTCTGGATATTTCTCTTTAGATTTGCCACTTTTGAAGGGGGTAAACTGGTTTATGAACTCGATCCTAATATTAGCCCATGTCGTGATTGATCAAAAGGGAAGTGATTTGAACCATTCCTTAGCTTCACCCTTTAACGTAACCGGAAAAATTCGAAGCATCACCGCATATTTACTTACGTTTGGTGCATTAAAATAATGTGAAATCTCCACCACCTCTTCTATATGTTCATAAGCGTCCTCATGCTCTTTCCCATAAAAGGTAGTTCCTTTAGCTTGCCAATAATGTGTCATGGGAGTTCGGACTTTTAGTGGTTGAGATTTTTGGTGGATCAAGACCCCATTTGTTGTCATTCCTCATATGTCGCTTGTACTCGTCCATTGACATGGTCATGATGTCCCCCATCTTTCCTGTTCAAACAAAAATAGAAAAACACACGTGTAAAAGGAACAAAAACCAAATAAACGAAAAACTAAAACCAAACAGTGCCCACGTTGTGGCAATTAAATTGCCACGTTGTGGGAGCTGATTTCACAGAAAAAAACAATGCTGAAAAATTACTTTTTTCGGGTTTTACCCCACAAAAAGGATCGATTAACTAGAAGCAATCAAACTATAAATCAAATAAGTCGTTCCCTGGCAACGACGCCAAAAACTTTGATGTGCACAAAAGTACCTACTAGTCTTAAATTTATAACCTAACAAACTCTTACTAACTATGGACTTATAGGCAGTGTACCTAGTCATATTATAGTATAGCTCAGGTAAGTCGGGTGTCGATCACAGGGAACGGAAGTCAATTAAATAAAGTAACTACTTTTAATTAAACTAAGAAACAAACTATTATCTGGGGTTTTTACTGATTTTACAAGATCGGAAGAACTTAAACTATTATCTACTAACAAGAAAAGAAACACAAATTAACTTCATGAATTAAAGAGTACTTCTGCTTAGATCCGATTTCACCTTCTCCTATGGTTGATTTCTAATGGATGGAATATATTGATTACCAACTTGTTATCTAGCTATTATGGTCGAATATATAGACTTACCTGTTTATGTATTACCATGCAATGATCATGCACAAGTTTAACACTAAATTGATAGTAAGCACAAATTGGACTATGAATGATAAAATTTACGTTCATACGATCAAATTAAACAACCAAGCACAAATTAAGATTAATTATGCTCTCTAACACAGTTAAAGTTACTAGCTTTAATTACCTAGTCTAAGATGTGAATAATCCTAGCTCTAATTATTTAATGATCATAAACAATTAGGACAACACGTTAATGCAAATAGAATGATCATCTACTACTAAACTCATATCAAGGCATTCAAAGACTAAAACTAAACATGTTAGGGTTTATCAAGCATAAGTAAAATCAATATAAATCATCCAATATTCGAAAGCAACACATATGTCCAGGGTTCATCTTCACCAAACAGAAGTATGGGGTGATTAGCCAATAACTAAGTCAGAAAGAAACAATAAATCTAAGTTAACTAAAAAAGACACGTTAAAATTTAGCAAATCGAACGATTTGATGATGTTCTTCCTTCAATTCTCTTCAACTCTTGCAATATATTTGATTCCTAGCCTTCTCCAGGTTTTCCAGAGGTTTTTAGTTGTAAATCAAAGCTTTTTCCTTAAGCCAACCTCCTAAATTCGACCTAATATACGCATATTTATAGTTGCTATATATCTGACCACCACGACGTGATTGACCGCCACCATGTCGTGGTCTTCTATGAAATCCCGTATGCAGCAAGTCACCAAAGCTTCTAGATTAGGACACGTGGCCACGTCGTGGCATGGGAAACCACACGACTTCTCTTCCAATTCCATGTTGCTGCAAACTTTGGCCTCCAAGATTCCAACTTTGTCATCTTTGGTCCCTTTCCTTCAAGATTGTCCTTTTTGGCTACATATTGTAATTTAACTTAATAAGTACCAAATATCTTTTCAATTAACCAAAATATAGTTTAAAATGTATTAAAATACTACCTAAATATATGTATAAATATGGTCATATCAAGCCACTAACAATAACTGACTACTGTAAGAAACTGCCTCCAGAGGCTTATTGGAAGCTAAAAATACGACGAAATAGGCGCACTCAGTAAATGGAAACTCCCACCCTTCACCCACGTAATTTATCATGTAAATCCCATGTGCCATTGATCCCAACAAGTAACTTTCGTGTCCAACAGTAAGCATGCTTCGTTCGGAGTCGGATGCACAAGAGTCTGTTGTCTGCCAAAGTTGTTTGCATCCGATAGTGTTCCGAGATTTGCATCGCAGCACGTTCCAAGAATCGCATCGCAACACCTTTTCAGGATCGCAACCAACCACACCGATCCCTTGCGACTGTGATGTTTTGCGATTGTTCGCATCCAGTCGTAATTGCAACTGTTCAACAATGACTCCAATTGGTTCCGATCGTTCGGAGTCAGTCGGAACCAAATACACCCAAATTGTAATTTGAAGCTTCGCTTTTCAGACTTGTATCATTGCGACGTCTTGCGATCGTTCGCACTTAGTTGCAACCAATCACCTCTGGGTTGGAATTTGAAGCACCGCCTTCCAGACTTGTATCATCCCCTCCCCCTTTGAAATGAATTGACCTCAATTCGTAAGGCCATCATCGTCAAGATAGGGTGAAAGATCTCCAACGTTAAACGTAGCTTGGACACCATATTCTCTTGGAAGTTCAGCCTTGTAAGCATTGTCATTCACACGTTCCACCACTTTGTAAGGACCTCCAGCCCTGATACCATTTATGATGCTTGTATGGGGTGTTTGTCTTTAATGTCTTCTGTGATTGCAGTGGAAGAAGAAATAAGAGATAGATTTGATAGACAATCTAAACTTATATATTGAATATCGGTAAAGACAAACCAATACCTATTAGTTTGAATTTTATCAAAATCAAGAAAGCCTCCTTCAATTGACAATGTTTGAGTGCAAGAACAAAAGTTCTTTGATTCATTATCGAATGACATGAGTTTAAATTATAAAAAATATTTTTTGAAAGAAAACAAATTATTTCACGTAGTGACCATTGACCAATGAAAACAACGAAGGACAATTATTTAAAAAGGAATGTGATAGCAAATATGCTATCAAAGATTTTTTTTTTTCTTTTTGACTTTTGTAACCTAAAATGTATGGTTTAGCTTTGGCTTCGTAGATATTTTATAAAAAGATTAAATTAATAATTAATCATTAAAAATTAAAACAGTTCAGTTTTTTTTTTTTTTTTTTTTTTTTTTTTTTTTTTTAAATCACTGGATTTATTAGTTTTTGTAAAGTAGTTTTTATGACCAGCAACAATATAGTTAAGCCAAAGTGCTCATTCGGTTTTTTTTTTAAATAAATAAATAATAACTAATATATTATAATGTATGTAAAATGTTTTATAGAGCATCTAATCAAATTAGTCAATTTTAAACACAAATTATATTTTAATATAAAAATATAAATACAACTATATCGGATATTTGTTTATATACAAAAAAATACATAAAATTGACACACTATAGTTATAAAAAAGTATTGAAAGTATACCGTAATCTTTATAAAATTTATATTTGATAATGCAATGTGATTATATATTTAACAAAAAATTAAATAGAAAAGAATTTTTTTTTGGAACAATATATATTTAAATGGTAAAATGTAATATTATTAAATAAGTGTCAGATGTTGAGAACATATAAATGTATTAACTATTCAATATATATATTAAGTGATCAGAAAAAATATTAGAAAAAAATTACTCCCCAATAACATTGTGTGTTGATTTGTTGTCAACCAAAGAGTAATTAATTATTAAAAACAATTTCATTAGAGTATTGGGTGTGGGCAATGATGTTATGAAGCCAAGTATTGTCACTTCGTTACCATGAGAATTAGCTTAACACCCCCTTAACGAGCAAGGGGTGTGGTGTTCTTGCGTCTTAACGGCGTTGTGTGCAATCCACCTCAATAACACCGAGATAAAAATTGTCCCAAGTGCTCTTAGATATGCTTTTAACCAATAATATTGTGTTGATATTTTGTCAACCAAAGAGTAACTAATTATTAAAAAAAACTTTCATTAAATATGCTTTTATTGTCATTGAATTTTTCTTTTGGTCTATTTAAAAACATATCCAATTGTTAAAATATATTATGATTCAAAATAATTTACAAATCATTATTGCACTAATTTTAACCTTCGACTATAACATCTTTAATGATTAATTTTTTCTAATAGTTTTGTATTAACTAATTTATATTCATCTATCGAAAATGTTTTATAAAACCTTATCATTTAACTAGTCCTTTTCTAAAACATACATTATATCTAAAATGTCACAAAAAAGAAAACATAAATACAACTATTTTGGGTCTTTATTTTATATAAAATAATAAAGAATTATATATATATATATATATATATATATATATATATATATATATATATATATATATATATCATCCCCAAAAAGAAGTCAAAACACAACAAAACCCAAAATAAGGAGATCTAATCATCTATAAGTCAGGGTATGAACATGATACCTTAAAATGATCGCAAGAAATGGAGTGATTTTGGATCCAATACTTCCTTCTCCAATCTAGAAACTTTAAGATCTTCTAATTCTTCACAATGCCTATATATATATATATATATATATATATATATATATATATAGAGAGAGAGAGAGAGAGGATCATTTGTAAATCTGTTTATCTCTTATAAAAAAGACTATTCAAATGAATATGGTTCAAGATAAGTTATATATCTTGAACCATATTCATTTCAAACCTCCAAACTCTTCAACTTATTCTAATTAATTGATATATTAATTGAAATATCATACCTATATAAGAACATGATTTCTCATATTTAGTTAGCCATACTTGCTTTCTTTCTCTTTCAAATTTTGTTATGTAGAATACATAAAAATTGAGAAGAATGTTGTAGTTGTTATATTTCTTGTAATGCCCATGTTTCTTGCTCAGCATTAATAAGATATGTAATTGACGTTGGTCAACAATTGTAATCTTTACATAAATTAATGAAAGAAATTTGTTTAAATATATGTGATTTATATGTATATAAGTTTATAGAATAACTTAATAATTAGCGCTAAAATAGGTGTCAAAAATAAAAGATTACTTACGAAAAATAATCTACACGGAAGTTGTAGTAGTGTGATGGTGATTCTGTACATATAAAGAAACACTCAAATTTGACTTTGTATGAAGAAGTTATGATCATTTGAAGTTTCGCGTTCAACCAGATACGGCAGAGTGCATCGTAAAAAGTAAATTTTAGATAGGTTGTTTATTAGCCTAAGCAATATAAACGAAAGTTGTCGTAATTGTAAAACCGAGAGCGTGCATATAGAGAACACCTAAATCTGACTTCATACAGATGTAGTATGAGAGACTTATGATTTTCTTACGGACTTTAACAGTCTAAGCCTGTTAAAAATATAACTTTAAAAATAAAGTGAGAATTAGCCGACAGATTCTAAATGAAAGTTGAAGATTTCGTCGATAACTACACTTGGATATAAAAAACGTCAAAACCGAAGTTCGTATGAAGAAGATATGAATTTTTGAAAATCTGAAAATTATGTGTGCGAACGCCTGGCGCGGCGCGCCCTTCTAAAAGTTGTCACATCGAACCAGTCAACGAATGCCACATGTCAGGAGTAGAGTGGTCGACCATAGCCAGGGCGTGGCGCGCACCTGGTCTGGGCGCGACACGCCTCCCCTGTTTTTTTCCCCATAAATACGTATTCAACCTCATTTGTTTCCTTACACCATTATAAGCTTTCTGTCATATTTTAGGCTCGATTTTAGATAACTTTTTTCGAAATTACAGAGTATTTTAGTTTAGCGAAGCTCTTGATATCTTGGCTCGACTAGTAGAGCTCCTCAGGTCGAAATTCTATCAGTGCAAGCTCCCATTTTTCGCTAGAAAATATCTGCAAGTTAAGCTACACTCTTATTGCTTTTAGTGTAAATTATATTTATATTCATACTCGTCGTTGTAAATTTATAAATAAGATTTATCAGTGATTCCATGTCATAATACTTACTTATATACTTATGATAGTAATGTCTAGGTGGGATTTAGTGGAGTGTTTAAAGTGGGTTTCTAAACAATATACTCTGTATATACCAAACAGACTCTACCTCCGATATGATCCTACCTGGTTTTTCTTTAATTGATAGATCTTGATGTAGACATTGAGATTGTTGAGAAATCTAGACTATCATTAATCATGAGGAATATCCGACTAAGACTTGGTAACAATTACACCTAGGTCGCGTCGAGGGAAAAAGATAAGTGCTAAGGCGAAAAACTGCCCAAATTCCGAGGCATCTACTTTTAACAAGTGTGTGCATAGTTATTTTTAGCTTACACATAGATATGAAGTATTTTTATGTACTATATGTGCTTGTTATTTGTGTTCTTGATATACGTGCTATATGCAATAATATGATATAATTTTGCTGTATAAATTACTTTATTGTATTTAAATTTGCATTGGGTAGTAAAGGGTTTTTAGGAAAATAAAATAATGGTTAGAGGCCATGCGCTGTACTATATGCACTACCAGGACCAATCATCTAACAGAGTATAGATGATGACCACTTACTATTCCAGGTAGTCTGGTAGAACACTAGCAAGTTTGCCACCTCTAGGTGTTAATGATCATACTTTTCAGGGAAAAGTAAAGTTGTTCGTTTTGGTACTCTATCCCTCTCAGGGTTTCCTTATTGACACATATTTCTACGGATTCCCCAAAGTGGTATTGTCTAATCACTGAGATTCTTTAGGGTAGGTCTCTTGAGATTAGCATTTTAGGTCAAAGAGTGAGAATAACGAGAATGGGTAATCGGGTTAATTGTTTGTTGAAAAAAATAAATAATATTATTATGGGTTGAAAATCCTATGATAGGTCCTAATGAAGTGGTTTGGGCTAGGCATCCATATTGTATAGGTCTTGGTAGGTTCTTGGGGTTTGTTATGGTGGTTGTAACCTTTGTGTGGCTGTGTACGGCCGGACATGTGTGTACGGCCATACACTCTGTGTACGGCCGTACACGCGTGTGCGGCTGTACACTCGTGTACTGCTAGGTGTGCTATAAATAGTAGGTGTCTGTATCAGTCTTAGGGTGACGTATGTGTGTGTTTTCCAAGGTGTATTTGACGTTTATATGATATAAATGTGTGCATGCTTGGCTTAATTCTTCTTCTACTCCTTCTACACTCTGATTGATTGCAATATCATTTGATCACTGATTTGGATCTTAGAATTCGGGACTTACAATTGGTATCAGAGCCAAATCAGTGTTAATTTGGATCCTCGTGAGTGTACGGCTAGAGAAACTTCACAATTTTTGAAGATAATTCAAAAGTGCTTATAGAGTATCTGTTTCTGAACAACATTTAAGGCTTTGGATTGAAAATCAAGTGTACGGTTGAGCTCAGTTGAAGGTGTACGGTTGAAGGTTGAAGGTGTACGGTTGAAGGTTAAAGGTGTACGGTTGAAGGTTGAAGGTGTACGGTTGAAGGTGTACGGTTAAGAGTGTGCGGTTGTAAATGTACAGTTGAGTGTACGATTGGGAGTGTACAGCTTCAGTGTACGGTTGGAAGTATACGGTTGAAGAGTGTACGGTTGGGAGTGTACGGTCGTAAACTCCTTAACTGCTTGAAGTTCTTATTTTAAGCGTTTTTTTCTTGTTAAGTTTTCGATCTGTTCATTTGTGAAAAGCCAAAAACAACAAACAAATAAAAATGGAATCTCAAACCACATTTGCTCATCAAGAACTAGATGATATCATGGGTACCACCTCACGCATTCCTAGACTACTATCTGCTAAGGGTTTTCCAGAATGGAAATACGGCATAGAGAAATATATCAAAATGAAAGACTTCAAAATTTGGAGAAGCATTTTAAGAGGACCAATTCGTATCACCACAACACTCGAAGATGAAACAGTCGTTGACAAGAAAATTGAAAACTACACCGATGCTAACTTTGAAAAAATTGAAGAGCAAGAAAAAGCATTGGCTATACTCACAATGGCATTATCCCCAGAGATTGCACATGGATTTAGAGAATACACTTCAGCAAAGGCTCTGTGGGAAGCCTTGATTGAAGTATATGAAGGGAACGAAGACATGAAACAGAGCCGTCAGGATATGCTAAGACAAAAATTCGATATGTTCAATCATATTCTTGGTGAAACCCTGGAATCTCAATTACAGCGATTTACCACACTCACTACTGAAATGAGTTCAGCCGGAATTTTCGTGCCTAAATCTGAAATAAACAAGAAACTACTCAATTCTCTGCCGAGGTCTTGGGATATGAATGTTATTGTGATCAAGAAAACAAAAGACCTCAATCATCTATGTTTAGCTGAAACAATGGCAATCATTAAAGCTTGTGACTTGGATGACAAGCAGAGAGAGATCAACCATGTTAATTCATACTCCACTGTGAATCTGGGTATTCAATCCAACGATGCTTTTTCATCTTTCACCACTTCTCAAGTTCAACCATTGGCTGCTTCCCAACCATCATCATATGTCATTCCATCTATGCAAAGTGCTCACTCCTCAGTATCCCATCCACAAGTTGCTTCTTCTTCAAAGGCACCTGTTCCAGCTCCCACACCAACCCTTGCTCCTAAAGAAAATGACGAAAATTTGGCTCTTGCAACTGGTTTAGTAAATTGTTATAATGCTTTTGTAGCCGGTGAACTGCCCCCTCAATTGTTATTTGCTGATTTGGACCAAATTCATCCCGAAGATGTTGAAGAAATGGATATTAGTTGGCAGATTGCAAGGGCAGTATTCAGGGCAAAGCAATTTTCAAAGAAAACTGGAAAGAACAATTGGGGAATGAATGCAGAAAAGAAGGTAGGTTTCAACAAGGGAAAGCTTCGTTTCTACAACTGTCACGAGCCGGGTCACTTTGCACATGATTGTTCGAAGCCTGACAGACGAGTAAACATTGATCGAACGATGGTACCAGTTAGGAACAATCGAGGAAATGCTATTGTTAACAGTGAGACTGCAAACCTGGCAATGGTAGCTCGGTCATTTGACTGGGAGGACCAGATTCAGGCCCTAAACATCTCAGGACCTAAAAATGCTCATCTTGCCCAGATCAATGACGTTGCTGAAAGAGAAGCTGAAATTGACCCAGAAGCAGAAATGATGTAACTCCAATTTGCATTCATGGTCCAAACTACGCCAGAGCCTGCAAAGCCGGAGGTTAGTGAAAATGGTTGTTCTCAATCCTGCATTAAAACTGTCAAATTTTGCGTGACCAAATCGATTTAATTAAGAGAGAAAATGAGGACCTAAAATACGAAGGATATCAACTCAGAAAAGGACAAAAACCATTAAAAGAAAAATTAGAAGCCAAAACAAATGATTTTAGGAAACTGCAAGAAGATTACAGCAACAGGTGTGAAAATTATGATCACATTAAAAACAAACTTGCTGTTGTAACCAAAGAACTTGACACATTGAAAATTCGTTTTTGAAAATGCTGATTTTAATTTTAAGAAGTTCGATGGGTCAAGTGAATTGGTTGCAAAAATAATTGAAGAACAAATGCAGTGGAGAGACCAAAAACAAGTAGGTATAGGATATGAGAGAGTCCCTCCTCCTTTTAATCATTCATATTATGTTACTCCTTTAACAAAAAAAGAGATCGACAGAGAACCTTATATGGTTTATGGAAAACCTGCTGCTGAACAGGCAACAAGACCTAGTGCTAGGGTTTTGGATACTAACATTTCTACTTAAAATACAGATGTGTCAGTAAACCAAGGAAAGCAAGGGGATGAGAAGTTTGAGTCTAATAATTTGGCGTCTAAGTTTGGTGTTCCCATTTGTGATGAGTCTGTGTCTGATGTTAAGACTGATGTTTTTACTTGTGAAAAAGTGATGTCAAACTTAAACGTTTATGATGTTTCTGATGTTGTTTTTGTAAAATCCACTGAATCTGGTGCTAACACATCCACACCCTCTACATCTGTCACACATTCTAATTTCTACAATTGCACATGTGGAAAGGTTAGAAAGGTCCATAAGAGCATGAAATCTGAAAAAGGCAGTACCAGGTTTAGTGATAATAAGCAAATTTGTTTCAATTGTGGTACTGTCGGTCATATCGCTCGAAATTGTCCTAATAGGGAATTTGTGCATTTTTCTTCACCAAGGAGAGAGAACGAGTCTCGAGGAAGGTCTTTAACTAGATAGTCCTCGAGATCTCGCCCTCGAGATGATGATTGGAAGGTTAATCATAACAAGGAAATGACCGTTTTTCAAATGAACAAACATGTTTTAAATAAACAAGTCACGAATAATTTTCCAAAATCGAATAAGGCTAAGCTAAGGTCGATTTCATCAAAGAGCGAATCTAGATCTTCAACCAATTCTGGTCGAAAATATACTTGCTCAAAATAAATAGAAAAGAAAAATATTTCAAAATTACCCATGATTTTTCAAAAACCTAAATACCAATGGGTACCCAAATCTGCTTCCGGCCAATCATCATCACCATCTGAAAGTGTTTCCAATAATGCTACTAAATCAAAAAGTACAAAGGATAAATCTGTGAATGTTAAGGGTCAACCCAGAGTTGTAATGACCTGGGTCCCCAAATCTAAATAATCCCGCTCATTGTGCAGGAACAATTGCGGAGGAATGTCGTCAGACCTTGGTATGTCGACAGCGGCTGTTCCCGGCACATGACATGAGACATCTCCCTGCTGAAAGACATTCAAACTTTTAATGGGGGATACGTTTCCTTTGCGGGAGGTGAAGGCAGAAAGATCACTCAAAGAGGAACAGTGTCTAATGGAGTGCTGAGTTTTGAGAATGTCAATTACACTCCCGAGTTAAAGCATAGCCTGTTGAGCGTTTCTCAGATCTGTGACAAGGGTTATTCAACTCATTTCACCGATAAGGAGTGTCTGATTCTGAAGCCAGGTATTGTTATCCTGGAAGACTGGATTCTTGTGAAATCAAAGCGGGATGACAATGCATACATCATTGACATGAATAGCAACATTCGTGAACAATTCACTTGCCTCTTTTCCAAAGTCTCCGAACAAAATGCTATGCTGTGGCACCGAAGACTCGGACATGCTAACGCAAAGAACTTGAATCGTCTTGCGAAGAATGCTATGGTGCGTGGACTTCTTGTCAGAGACTTCATCACTTTTGAAAAATATGTGTCATGTGCCCAAGGAAAGCATCATGGAACAACCACACTTGCCAAAACAAGTCAATTCAATCAACCAGGTGCTCCAATTATTGCATATGGACTTATTTGGTCTAGTCAATGTCCTTAGCATCAACAGAAATTCGTACTGTCTGGTTGTGATCGATGACTTCTTGCGTTTTACGTGGGTCTTCTTCTTGTCCAACAAAGATGGGGTTGCTGATTTGATTAAGAAGTTCATTGTGATGATGGAGAACCAAACAAATCACCGGGTGAAGGCGCTTCGAACTGACAATGGGACAGAATTCAAATATGCTATTCTTGATCATTTTTGCGCAGAAAAGGGGATCGTGCGTCAATATAGTTCCGTTCGCACGCCTCAACAAAATGGTGTTGCTGAACGGAGAAATCGAACATTGCAAGACACTGCAAGGACAATTCTATGTGACTCTAAGCTACCAGTCTTCTTTTGGGCTGAGGAGATCAACATAGCTTGTTATGTTCAGAATCGTGTTTTGATCAAAAAAGCCCAGATGAAGACTCCATACAAAATTCTCTACGGTCACAAGCCATCTGTCAGTCACTTCCATATTTTTGGCTGCCCTTGCACCCTTCTTCACCTGGAATCCAACCCAAAATTCAACGCCAAAGCTGATAACTGTTACTTTGTGGGGTATGTTGCATGCACAGCGTAGAGGGTCTACAATAAGGAGACAAAACAAATAGTAGAATCCTTTGATGTGCGCTGGTTGGAAGAGAATGAGACAGATGCTAGAGTGGGTCCAGATTGGTTGTTTGATTACACATCTTTATTCAAATCCTTTAATGTGTTTTCAAATGATTCACCTGGTTCTACATCTGGTTCGAAGACTGTGATTGAAGATGAAGACGAAGAAGTTGTTTACAGACCGTCGGTGGTATCCTCTTCGACTCCTCCAGTGGATGAACCTGTTCCAAGTGATTCGTCAGAGTCTCCATGTCAATAACATATTCCAGATGCTGATGCTACTCCTCTTACTCCTGATGAAAGAGAGTTCATGTCTAAAGATGCTTCCGCTGTTACTCAAACATTTATGGAACTACTCTTTCCTGAACCTATTGCAAATGAGTTCGTGGCAAGCCCTTCTCACGAGTCAGGACCGTCTGAAGTGGTTCATTCAGCAGATGATGGATTTGTCAATATTCACAATCTTCCCGTTTCGATTAATGACATCAGCCAGGAGATACCTTCCAGTATTCAACACGACCATTCGATCGAAAATGTCATTGGCCAGCTGGGCGATGGTGTTAAAACATGGATTCAGAGTGGAGATGTAAATACATGTCTCTACTCTTGCTTCATATCTCAAATTGAGCCTAAGAACGTTTAAATGGCTTTGAATGAACCCAGCTGGGTGGATGCTATGCATGAAGAATTGAATCAATTTGAAAAGCCAGGGGTTTGGAAATTAGTTGAGTTACCTAAGAGCAAGAAGTCTCTTGACACACGATGGGTCTATCGTAACAAGCAAGATCATTCCGGGGTCATTGTACGGAATAAGGCTAGGTTGGTTGTACGTGGATTTAGACAAATCGAGGGTCTTGACTACACCGAAGTTTATGCTCCAGTGGCTCGCTTGGAGGCTATTTGTATTTTCCTTGCGTATGCCTCCTACATGAACTTCACAGTATACCAGATGAATGTCAAGACTGCCTTCCTGTATGGCGCTGTGAAGGAAAAAATCTATGTTGATCAACCCCCTGGGTTCGTTAACTCAAAGTTTCCCAATCACGTCTACAAGTTGGACAAGGTTTTGTATGGGCTACATCAGGCTCCTCGAGCATGGTATGCGACTCTTACGAAGCACTTGCTCGAGCATGGCTATTCGCGAGGCACAATCGATCAAACCTTGTTCATTAAGCATGTTGGTGCGGATCAAATCATGGTTCAGATCTACGTAGATGACATTATTTTCGGTTCCACAATTCCACAACTATGCAAAGAGTTTGAAGGCGTGATGAAGAAAAGGTTTGAGATGAGTTCACTAGGAGAAATGACCATGTTTTTGGGGCTTCAGGTCAAACAAGATTCAACCGGAATCCTAATACATCAAGCAAAGTATGTTGAAGATATGCTAGAGAAGTTTGGGTTTCGAGACACAAAACCTGCATTGACACCAATGGCCGAGAGACTCCTGTTGACTCCTGATACTGATGGCGAACCCGTAGATCAGACTGATTACAGATCGATGATCGGATCGTGAATGTATCTTACTGCAAGCAGGCCAGACATCATGTTTGCCTTTTGTCAATGTGCACGATATCAGGCTAATCCTAAACTTTCACATCTTATTGTTGTCAAAAGAATTTTTCGGTATCTCAAAGGCAGCCCAAAACTGGGTCTTTGGTATCCGAAAAATTCTGAATTTGATTTATATGCTTTTGATGACAGTTATTATGGAGGCTGTGAGCTTGACAGGAAATCAACATCTGGTGGGTGTCAATTTCTTGGAGACCGGATGGTGTCATGGCAGTGCAAGAAACAGCACACTGTCTCAACCTCAACAGTAGAAGCGGAATATGTCGCTGCCTCTGCTTGTTGTTCTCAAGTTATCTGGATCCAACATCAGCTGTTGGATTACGGTTTGAATTATCTAGAAACCCCTATTTTTTGTGACAATGAGGCTGCAATTCAGATTGCCAAAAATCCAGTCCAACACTCGAAAACCAAGCACATCGATATCAAAGTGCATTTCATCAGAGATTGTTATGAGCGTTCGCTCATTCGGTTGGAACAGGTTCCCACTACTAATAATGTGGCGGATCTGTTCACTAAACCGTTTAACAAAGCTCGATTCGATGTGCTTGTGGGATTCTTGAAAATGCTACGTTTTGAAGACTAATTTTGTTTTGTTTTAGGTTAGTTTAAATTTGCGCATTTTAATTTCATTTTTGCCCATGCACAAATTTAGGGGGAGAAATAAACAAAAACCAAACAAAAAAAATAGAAAATCAAAAACCAAAAAAAAAAAATAGAAATTCAAAAAGCCAAAAATATAGTGTATTTCTGTAGGTGTTGTGACTGGGGAAGTGATATAAACTTTGTGATAACAGGCAATCTGAATCTGTGTCAGGTACCAAAGCTGAATTGTCTAGACTCTGTGTTCAATGCGCTGGTAGGCACGAAAGATTTAAATGGACTTGACTAGGTGTAGATGAACTTAAGGAATCTAGAAATTTGACAAATCTTAACCTAGATAGTTCCATCTAGCCTGACAATACGACGCTTGGGTAGATTGAGCTGAGAGATATACATGAGAATCCACCGGTCACACTGATAATCCGTATCTAGAACCGTGGTTTAACTCTTCCTCGATGTACGGACTCTGTCCTTAATTCCAGTTTTGATGGGGCGACTGGGAATTTCGATAAAGTAGGTCTGTAGGAAATTATTTTCTTGCTTTCTTTCTGTTAGTCATATGTTGCCTCCTCTGTGTGATCGAAAGATCCGACTTGGACTGTAACATATGCAATTCAATTTCTCTGCATCTTCTATCTATGCTATTCTTTTTGTCTGTTAGTCATATGTTGTCTTCTTTGCGTGATTGGAATACATCCGACGTGGTACACAGCATATGCACCATTCTACTTCTCAATCCCTCTAAATCTGGTTAGTCATATGTTTCATCCTCAGCGTGATCGGAAGATCCGACCTGGATGTATAGCATATGCATTTTAAATCTGTCTTCTCACATAATAATTGTCAGCTCACCTAAAGTAAGGAGTACTTTGGAAATTCCTGATTATTGGGGTATGTCAGGAAGCAGGGAACACGTTCTATTACATTTAAAAATTGAACAATCACTAGGTTGTCTGTAGATCTCGTTGCTCAATTTAGGTGGACAACAATATCCTTGGTCGTCGTCAGATGAATGTCCCTTTAGAAAGTTTAACTAGGAACATAGGGTCAAATACCTTGTCACTTATATTCTGTCCAGAGTTGTCACAAATATTTCGTGTTTAAGTGGATCACAATACCGACGATCGACTAGATTTATTCATAAAAGGGAAGGTACCGACAAATGGATAAAGGCTGTCCAATAACTATGATCCCAATCTCACAAAAATATTATCTGCATTAGAAATTAGTTTCGTTTAATTTCAATTTTATCTTATTTTATTTTATTTTATTTTTATTTTTTTATTTTTTATTTTTATTTTAAGTCCTTGAAATGCATTATTTTTAAAAGTCTATTGGGTTGTTGGGCTTGAGTCAATGTTTATTGGGTTGCATCCCATATCCAGGTGTAAGGGAGAGTATATAAGGTGGGTGTGGCCGGACTCACTCTTCTTCTTCACTTTCTGAGTACGGCCGCACACCCGAAAGAACCCTCTCTCTCTCTCTTAAAAACTTCAAAAATCTCGATTTTTCTTGAAATTAATTGCTCATCTATGTAAGTATCATCTAGTTTATCCTCGTGATGGTGTTCTTGAGCTAAAACGACTGTGAATCCATGGTTTATTGAAGGAAAAACGGTTTTCGGCAACGTTGTAGCGTGTACGGCCGCAGACCTGTGGACGGCCGCACACCCGTGTACGGCCTCACAACCCGTGTACGGCTGGACTTCTGTGTACGGCTGCACACCCCAATTTGCCCTTAAAAAATTTGAAATTTAACTGATTATTGGGAAAACACTTGATGTTTATTGATGAATTTTTGTGTTTTTCTCAGCTCAATATGGCAAGACTTGAATTCGCTAAAGTTCACAACTTGGCCATTTACCTTGCTGATCCTCCAGAGGCTCACTCCGAGTTTCAATTCATAGTCGATGGCTTAAGAAGATGCTGCTTGTTCACTGCTCTCACCACCAGTTCGGTCATTTATCAACAATTGATTAAGGAATTCTGGAGCAACACAGTTGTGATGAAGTATAATAAGGGTACAAAATATCTTGAGGCTTCTGTGCGTGGAAAGAAAGTCTTGGTTACCGAGAGGATTATTCAAAAAACTTTGTAGATCGGTGATAAGCTTGAATTCCCGAAGGAGATTGATCTAGACCGGACTCAAGAGATTTTAGATCAAATGGGTTATGAAGGAACTTCCCCCCCCCCCCCCACTCTCAATAAGCTATTGCCTCCGTGTTGGAAATATTTAGCTCATGTATTTGTGAGCTGTATCTCTGGTCGGAAATCAGGAGCTAATCTCTGGTCAACACCGGTGCAATTGCTGCTTTAGCTTCTGGATTTGAGTTCAATTTCTCAAAGTTTATTTTGCATGAGATGATTTTGAACATTAAAGGAAACAAAAGGGATAAGTTCTTCATGTACCCAAGATTCCTTCAACTGATCTTCAATGTCAAGCACGCTGAAATCGAAAGAGGAGGAGAGACCCTGGATCTTAAGTCTGTTGGCTCAAGTGCCTTTGGATTGATGAAGCAAAATCGACAAGGAAAGTTTAATTTTGAAGGGAAATATCCACTGATCAAGTTTGGAATTTTTACTGAAGAGAGTGACCAATCTGAATCTGATGATCTCTCTAGCCCCACGGAAACCGATGATGTCGTTATCTTGGTTTCAGAATATGAAAACGAAGAAGGTCATGTTTCCCCTGTCGCAATCTTGGCAGAAGAGCATGACCAACTGCGAAATGTGGAGGTTCAGAGTAATTTTGATGAAGAGGGTGATGATGAAGAGAATGATGGTGATGATGATTTTCTCAGAGACATGGATTTCTCTGGCTTTAACAATGAGGAAATCCCACTTAATCTTGATCTTGATCATGACAACCTAGGTCCAAGTTCAGAGTTCCTTGATAGGTTCTTTATCAATGGCAATGAAGTTGCTCAAACAGCAACAGAGACTAGGGTTGCTGATGAAGTTCTTGAAACAATGCCTCCTACATCAAGATCGATGGTAGAATCTTCAAGCCATAAGGATGCAGTTTCAGGGATTCCTACCCCTGATACATCTATTCCTTCATCTGTGCCATCTTCTAGTGATCCGACACAGACACAAACCTCTCTGCCTCCTGTGAAAAGAAGACGACTTGATCCAAGGCAGGGAGATTTTACCCAACAAGCATGACCCGCTCAATCCACAATCACAACTACATCTGTTACTGCACCACCTGTACCAACCCAACAAGGCCTAATCTCTTTAAATGAAACTGGAGGATCTTCAGTTGTTCAAGGATATTCCCCTACAAGGCCTTCTCTAGATGAAGCCTCTATCAGGCTAGCAAGGCACTTGGCACAACAACACAGTCCAGTACCTTCCTCACATGGAAAAGGTATAGCTATTGAGGAAGGTCATTCAGGGGATGATGATCCTACTATATCTAAGCTCAGTGAAGAAATCGGAATTCTAAATCAGAAAAACATTGAGAAGGACATTCTGATTGAAAATCATGATATAAGGATCGCTGAACTTGAAACTGATAATGCTCTAAAGTCAAAGCAAATCTCTGACTTGCAGACTAATCTTGGATCCTTGACTACATTCTGCTTCAACTTAAATAACAATATTTTTGAAGAGTTTGGTGATAGGTTTAATTCTTTATTTCAACAGCCTCCAACTAATGTAGATGCCTCCAGTGCTCAAGTCCAGTCTCCTCCTCATGACAACCCGGTTGTTCAACCTTCTCCCAGAACCACAAGGGTGGTTGATCGATTTGAAAAAGAACAAGCTCAAGCTCCTCACATTGTTACTTTGAAACTTGCCAAAGCTGTGTCATCCTCTAATAAGCAAAAGTATCTATTCAAGAGGAACTCAAATCAAAATGTTCGTGGAGGCCAACCCCAAATCACTGTTACAGATCTTGAACCGAGATGTTTTGGTGGCAAATATGGAGATAGATCTGGAATTGTGTCATGGGGATTTCATGATGAATTAAAATTATGGCTTGTGAAGCGGAAAAGTGCCAATGTGGAGTATTACAAGAGCATACATGATTTCAACTCTTTTACGAGGGTTGACTTGTCTGAACTTGCTGATGCTCCTTTTCTCAATCCAGGAAATGTTCCTCAAGCGACTAAATTCAATCATTTCCTGGAAGATCAAGTAAAAAGGGGATTTCCTAGTATGAAGACTGCTAAATCTTTTCTCAAGAGCCACCCTGACGTTCTTAATCCATTGACTGGCAAGCCTATCCAGACAGTGATGTGGCCAGCTACTAATCAAGTGAAACATATACCTATCTTGCAAAAAATTCCATGATGGTTCTTTAAGAAACATGCTCTACTGGGTATTTGATGAAACCACAGCTTCTGCTGTCATCAAATTCCCAGATGGATGTTTTTGTTTGTTTGACAAGAAGGATCTTCTTCAATTTGGAAAGTGGGATATTCATCAATTGGCTCTTCATCAAATCCGGGTTGCCGAAGAGATCTTTGAACCTGCCGCTAAGGAGTACACTGGAATGGTTGCGGAGATCATTAAGGAGCAGATGTGGTGTGGTACCATGGAAGGATCTGATGTACTAATCATTGAGAAAGACTGAGTTTATGCTAGCCACAAACCAAGGGGGAGATTGATAGGTCCTAATATAGTGCTTTGGGCTAGGCATCCATGTTGTATAGGTCTTGGTAGGGTCTTGGGGTTTGTTATGGTGGTTGTAACCTTTGTGTGGCTGTGTACGGCCGGACATGTGTGTACGGCCGTACACTCTGTGTACGGCCATACACGCGTGTGCGGCTGTACACTCGTGTACTGCTAGGTGTGCTATAAATAGTAGGTGTCTGTGTCAGTCTTAGGGTGACGTATGTGTGTGTTTTTCAAGGTGTATTTGATGTTTATATGATATAAATGTGTGCATGCTTGGCTTAATTCTTCTTCTACTCCTTCTACACTCTGATTGATTGCAATATCATTTGATCACTGATTTGGATCTTAGAATTCGGGACTTACATCCTATGTGCTCACCAGGATCCCAAGTCTAACCTACTTAGTTTCTTTGTATCGCATATAGAGGTACGGATGTATAATCCACTGAGAGATCGAGGAGTTTAGGCCATTAGTACATTAAGTTAATGTATGGCCACTAATGATTATGTTTATGCTTATGTTGTGTATCAGTTATTACGTCCTAAGTTTTAATAATCAATGGAAAACATATATATATATATATATATATATATGTGTGTGTGTGTGTGTGTATATATATATATATATATATGTATGTATGTATGTATGTATGTATGTATATATATATATATATATATATATATATATATATATATATATATATATATGTTTTGCATGATGATATTGCCATATTTATACACATATTTAGGCATTATTTTAGTACATTTAAGGTATACTTTGGTAAAATGCAAAGATATTTGGTACTTTACAATTTAAATTGTATTTTGCAGCTGAAAATGACATTTTTGACGAAAGAGAGCTGAAATTGACAAGAGTTGGATACTTTGAGGAATGTAGCTAAAAGGAGGAGCTTAAGGAAGAAAAATCGAGTATTTTACATTTCCCACGACATGGAGTTACAAATCTCACAATATGGCATCCAGAAGATTCTCGATTCTGTGCATGAAGAAGAGTTTCACGACATGACCATCTCTTGGTCACGACGTGACCTCATGTCGTTAGAAGAATCATGCATGGACATAAAAGCCATGGCAAGCACGGGATATACTCTATTTCATGTCGCTACACATATATGGTCACGACACGACGACCAATTTTATCGAAACTATATATATCGAGTATTAGATCGAATTGAGGGATGACTTGCCGACTTTGGAGATAGAGTTGTGTGACAACAGCCAAATCTGGTCAAACAAAGTCAACAAACGTCAACCAGGTCAACTTGTCTTGTATTGGAAATTTAGGAGAAGTGTGATATCCCCTAGTGTTTCTAATGTACTATTGACAAATTTTAATACAAAGTACCTCTCTGGATAGCCAATTATCAAATATAAACCCTAATTAGGGTTAGTAACGTAACAAATCAATAATTCATCTATATGTTATTTGGGAATAAATAATACTTGTAACACAATGTAGTTGAGTTCATAAACCTAACACTACGTGGCAAATTCATAGCAAAGGCTACAAACACAAATTTTTGGTGAATTCGTCACCAAATGCGACAAAGTCTATACCCGGTTAAACACCAAATTTTTAACGAAACAAACTTAGAAATTCAACCTAACTTTCATGTAACGTATTATTATTTTGATAATAATGTTTGTTGTAATAATTTGAATTTTTATAATTCAAATTAAATATTTTATACATCCTTTATACCATATTTATTTTATAAAAACACCATCATTTTTATAAAATTACCAAAAGTTTATAAAGGTTTGATTTTTTATTTTATAAAAGTCACTAGTTACTAAGTTGTACTTCCATCTTAAATAACCAACCACTTTAACCCTAGAATAGCTTACCATTAGTCTAATCCATGTCCCTCCATACCACCCCCTCATACCCCCCCGCCCACCCCCCACCCTCCTCCCCCCTCTCTCCTTTAACTTCGACCGAGAGGCCTTTTATTCACGATCATCTTCATCATTGTCATCTTCTTCTACAAGAAAAGCTCCCATCTTCCCTAGCAAATTTCTTCCAAGTTGTTCCTTGAGCTTTTGGTAAGAATTTCCTTCTTAATTTATTGATTCAACACACTTATAAACTAGTTTTAATCCATTTATACACATTATCCTGTGTTACTATTCATAGGATCTTCAAATCTTCAAGTGTTCTTAACTTGAATCTTTCCATCTACAACCTTTCATCCATCAATAAAACACATATAAGGTGAGTTCATACCCCTCATTTTCGAGTTTTTCCAAGTTTTAGGAGGAGGATACAAGTAAACTTGTATAAATATACAAGTTGTTATGCATACTTACTTATATGTTATGTAAAAGTGCTATATACATGAAATAATGTTAACACTTAGCATTATGAACATTTAAATGTAAAAGTTTGTTTAAAATACAAAACTATGAAAACAAGTATAAACATGTCATATGTTCTTAAGAAAAAATTATAAACACAAAACTATAAAAACTAGGGTTTTTATGAACATAATGTGACTTTTCTAGCAAAAATGGTTGTAACCAAATTATTTCACCATTTTTGTCGGATATAATCCAAAATATGTTATTTGGAATATATGTCTTGAAACTAGTTAAAAATACCAAAGATTTAGTTTTACAAAAAAAAAGGAAACTTAAAAATCTATCATTTTATGAAAATGTGGGTTTTCTAACAAAGATGGTCATAACTAGGTTATGGTACCATTTTTGTGGGTTTTGACCAAAAATATGTTGTTTTAGACATATAAAGTTAACTTGACATAAATATCATAAAAAGGTAAAAATAAGTTTTTACAAAGTTTATATTTCACTATTTACCGTTTGTGACGTAAAAAATCAAAAACTAGAAAAATGGACATTTTCATACTAAAGACTCACTTACTTGTTTTAGATGTAAAATATTTGTTATTTATGAATATCTAAGCATGTTAGCATCTCTCTCTCTCTCTCTCTCTGTGTGTATATATATATATATATATATATATATATATATATATATATATATATATATATATATATATATATATATATATATATATATAGAGTAGGATCAAATGAGAACACCAAAAAAGTTGAGAACGCGAGAACAAAGTATATTCATTTGCAATTCCACGTATTCATTTGTGGAGAAATGATAAATTTTTACACCTTTAATTTCAATTGAAGAGGAAAAGCATATTCATGTTGATTGTGCGTAAAAATTTATCATTTCTCCATAAATGAATACATGGAATCACAAATGAATATACTTGTTCTCGCGTTCTCAACCTTTTAGGTGTTCTCATTTGATCCTTTCCCTATATATATATATATATATATATATATATATATATATATATATATATATATATATATATATATATATATATATATATATATATATATATATATATTATAAACTATAATAGATATAGTTTATGGTTCATTAATACTATTGTAACATTTTCGAACAAAACGGATAATTATATAAAGATATATATAATTATTTTATACTATTTTATTATCATGGAAATGTGATAATTGCACATACAAAGGTTTTCATTACAACAAAACGTAAACGCGTTGAATCAATTATTGTGAGACAAAGTCTTAATTGTACCTACCAGAGTACCTACAAAAGTCTTGTATTATAACCAAAATCTCTCGTAAGAGAGCGTGATACTTGTGTATAGATCTATACGAGACTGACAATCTCACACCTAAGCTGCTCGCTACAGCTAGACCGGCAGGTCTGGGGTGACAAATGTCTAACATTCTGACGCCTGAAGAACATCGTAACAGACCATCTATGTTTTAGTACGGTTATAAGAACTCACATGGGAAAACCAACGATACATTTAGTTTACGGGGAAACATACATTCAAATAGTTTTATATAAGATTAAAACTACATATTACTATTTTAAGTATTAAAATACTTGTACATTTCGGTCTTAGGGCTTCTAAGACTACACCCATTTGTAAGGAAAATATTGGATTTTCTGGAAACGAACACTATCATTTTACAATGAAAGACTTACAATTCTTCACACAAACTCTTATGAACTCACCAACTTAATTGTTGACACTTTTCATAACTACTTGTATTCTCAGGAAATCATTAAAGCAGGTAATTACAAGCTTTTGAGGATGGGACGCTAAGACGTCATACAAATCTTTTTATCATCATATTGTAATTGCTTTTGAAACATGCAACTCTTACAACAATGTAATTTTTCAATTATATTTATGATGGTTGTGTTTTGCTTTGATCACTATTATACATATTGTTGTGATACGATTCATGAAGTCATCCACCCCCAGACATTTCCGCCATCCTGGTGTGGGGGTGTGACAAGTTGTGATAAAAACCGTCTGGAAAGACCTTGGAAGATCTTCAATCGTTTTTGAGTTAAAGCTTGGAGATTTGAAAAATAAAACAACATTCAATCATTCAGTTTGCTAGTTTCTATCATGTCTAGTATAATTAGCTTTGATTTTATCGTTGTTTCTGCTTTAATCATGTGCTAAGACCCTCATACTTTTGTTTGGTGATGATGAACCTTTTGACTATGTGTTGATTTCAAATTTATGAAGATTTTATGTTGGTTTAACTAGTGTTGATAAATCATATTCCTTGCATTTTTAGGTTCTAACTTAAATTTTTTTCCTACAAGTTTTGTGTAGTATATGATCATTCTATTTGCATAAATTCGTTTATAAATATGTTTATGAGCAATGAATTGCTAGATCTAGTGATTGAACAAATACTAGAGTTAGGTGATATAAGTTAGTAACTTTGATTGTGTTAGAGAGCATAATTAATCCCAAATTTGTGCTTGATTTACTTGTCTTCATCCTAGATAGGTAATTCTAGATTTATCATGCATAGCCAAATTTATCTCTATACTAATTTAGTGTCAACTTGTGTTTGAACATTACATGGTAGTACATAAGTTGGTAAGAACTAGGAATTTCAACATAATAACTAGTTACATAATAATTTGATAACCAATATAAATATTCACTAGAAATCAACCATAGGAAAAGGGGGGGAATCAGAACTAAACGAAAGTACTGCTTAATCTTGAATTTATAGCGTTTTCTTTTCGTGTTTTTGGTTGTTGAATTACTATTTGTTTGATTTAAGTTGTTAGTCTTGCAAAATCAGTAAAAACCCCCCATTTTAAGTTGTTTTTCTTAGTTTAGCTTTTAGTAATTCTTTTATTAGCTAAATATTGTTCCCTGTGACGACATCCTACTTATTTTTTTTATATTATAATCTGACTAGGTACATTGCCTAAGTGCATTAGTTAGTTAAGTTTGGTTAGGTTATAAATTTAAAACTAGTAGGTATAATTTTACACATCACATGATATATTTATCTTTCATATATTATAAATAGATACTGTAAGTGCAATGTTGTATTAGATTGTAGGCATGAAAGATCTTGGATCAACCAACAATCAACATTGATGTATATTTCATGATATTGAATCATTCTTCAAGTACAATAATATTGTTTCTCGATCAATTAAATGATAGGTCATTTGTACTATAATGTTATAATTGTAGAGGAAAGGGTTAGAGAGGTTTAGGGGTATTTGTATCATGGATTCATAGTTATTATTATGAATATATTTTAACCTTTGTGAATTGTTGAAAATTTACGATTTGTCGTTTCATATGTATGTTTTTTGTATTGAAACATTTAATCTTAACTTTTAGCATTTTCTAACATAACATGAATAAGTTATAAAATATTAAGATACTGACATGAATATTAAATGTTATTTTAAATATCTAACTAGCCCTTAGAAAATGTTTTTGGATCATATATATAAAAGACTTTTTAATATTTTATTTTTTATAAAAATCGTTGTGATTTGAAATTATTCTAAAAAATATAAGTAATGATAAGTAAAAACATATTAGTATTTATATATAGCTTTAATGAAAATTTGGTTTTAACAAAACTTTAAGTTTTGTCACATTAGTAATAATGACCGATAATATGCTATGAAAATTCAATATTGACGTTTTTTAAAAAGAAAATAAAAAACATTAAAATGAAATACAAAAGAAGAAAATGACAATGAGAACTAATCTAAAACAATGTTTTTAGTTGTAAATGAGTCATTTATTATTAATATATTTGAATTAATAGCAAATCAAAACTTATATTTATTTTTACGCTTAAAACATAATGATTTTAAATAATAACTCATAGTTTTATATAATTTATTTAATATAAATAATACACACAAAATATAAGAGGCTTATAATTAAATCTCACTTAAACAATCTCCTAAATACCAATTAATGTAGTAACTCATTAATACTCATATATGATTTTAATAAAAAAAATTGGTTTAAATAGAAATTTTAGTTTCGGCAAAAATAATATGACTTTTTTCTAAAAGAAAATGAAAAGTATTGAAGTTATACAAAAGAATTTTTTTCTTGGCAATGAGTTCTCAAATAAATACTCTAAATCAACGTGTTATTTGTAAATACATTATTTAATTATTAATATAGTTGAGTTAATGGAAATTTAATATTTTTATTTATTTTAGGTTTAAAAGAATGTTTTTATATAACAACTCATAGTCTTATACAACTTATTATATATAAATAATAGGCAAAAAAAAATTATATGCTTATAATTATGATTTTAATAGTATGTTAGGAGGTTTTTGATATAAATTTTGATTTAGACATTAGAAAGCATGTTCATTTAATTGATTATATATAATTTAACTATTTAATTATGTTTCATAAATATAAATTAAGTACCATTACTACAAAAATTAGTTGTAACGGATTAATTCTAAATAACTCTTGCTTGGAATTTGAGGAGTTGTAATATTAAAATAAAATTTTAATATATTAACACATTAGTAATTTGTATATGACTTTAATATAAAATTTTGTTTTAAAAAAAGTTTGAATTTTGACGTATTAGTATGATAGTTTTTCAGAAAGAAGCTGAAAAACATGCGAGTAAAATACCAAAAATGGCATTTAATATTTAATACAATTGAATTAGTAAACAAAATCAAAACTTTTATTTATTTTCAGTTTAAAAAAAATATTTTTATAAAAAAAGTCAGTCTTATACAAATATTTTTATATAGATAATACACAATAATATTTAGCGTTTATAATTAAGTTTTCAATAATAAGTTTTGAGATTTTGACAATAATTTTTATCTAAATATTAGATGATCATATTAACCATTTAATTGACTAAATGTAACTTAATTATTAAAATTATATTTAATTATGACTCATAACTATCATTAAGTGTCATAAGTAAAAAAAAAAACTTTTAAGTTGTAGTTGTTTAATGTCAAATAGTTGTGATATTTCATTAAAGCTTCAAGTATTGACTAACTTTGATTACAAACGAAAATATTGTAATATACTATCACACACACGGTCGGCGGCCGAATTGTCAGGATGTACGACGTTAGGATGTTGGATCATAGTCATTGAACATACATTAAACAGTACAAAACAATATGTAATATAAACATCACTTCCATTTATAGGTAAAACATTACATCGTAAAATGTTTTGGAAGTACTAAAACTTCTAATGCGAAAGGTGCCTTGACAGTTAGGCATAACTATAACGATAGTAGGTCTTTAGTAGATTCGTCAATCAACTACTGCTTCCGAGGGTGCAATCTTTCATCACTTAGTTTCCTACGAATACATGTGGTTTTGAGAAGTCAACATAATGTTGGTGAATTCATAGGTTTTGTATTACTCTTTGCAAATACTTTCTGTATATAACATTGTTATGTCGTAAAAGTATTTTGATTCTTTGAAAATAGTGTTATACTATTCCTAGGTACTATGGTTCCTGTAATTCTCATTCATCTTATATATTATTATTGTATCCGTATCTGAATGGTATACTTGAGGAAATGAGAGCTTTTAAGAGAAGAATAACCGAGAATGAACTCAATGTAGGTTAGTTGGATAAAGTCCAACCTTTTCTTATATAACTATAGACTTATGACATGAATGGAGTCTCAATGCTTTATTATTGTTGGGCTATATTTAGTGGTTTATGGTTTGTTTTGAATGTATTATGTTGTTCTCGGGTTGGTCCGAAATCACCTAGTAATTTCGGTGGGCTTAGTGTGTTCTCGGTGGGCTTATTATGTTTGGGCTTTAGGTTATCGGTTTAGTATATATATGGTATGTGTATAGCCGTTCTAGGCTAATGCGTTTTTGGTGAATACTAGTGATTCACGGCTGAAGAGTGATTAAATGTACTTGACGATTATTCAATAGAATTGTGTGCATTCACCTTATTGAAACGTGTTCTTGATATATTGAATTGATTGTTTCGCATCCTTGTTTGATTAAGTTTCCGCATTAATTCAAACAGTTGCATTGATGCTTTGATAGATCTGAGTTCAGGGACTTACAGGTGTTATCAGAGCCTTAAAACCAACTTAAGGCTGTTTTTGTATCAATTGCTTTCGAAACAATAATTTGTTTGTGCTGTTTTTGGGAAAAAGGATTTTGCTGTTCATCGTGTTGTTGTTCTTCGTGTTCATCAATTTTTGGTGTTCTTCACTAATTTTGGAGGATATTGTGTTAGAGATCGTTTTTGGTAAATTACCAAATTTGGGATTCATTGGATAAGGAAACACGATCAAAACCTTGATTTCAGTTAGGGTTTAGTGTTCTCGGCGGCTGAATAACGTTCTCGGTAACAAGATATAGAGTTCTCGGCTTGAAAGAGTTCTCGGCCAAGATATATAGTTCTCAGTCAACTGTTTTCGGTTAAACTATTGGATTTCAGAGATTTCGGTCAAACTGGTTGACTTTCAAGGTTTTTGGTCAAAGGGCATTTATCTTGGTTTTCGGTCAAAATCAAATTACACAATCAGATTCCTTTTCGTTGGTAATTAATGAGTTCTTACAACAGTACTAAGGAGGTTAGTGAAGCTTCATGCTCTCAGTCCTGTGAAAGTAAAATAAATAAATACCATGAACAAAATGAATTATTAGTTAGAGATGTTTTGACCTTAAAAATGAAATATATGAAATTAAGAAAGTAAATAAACCGCTTAAAGAAAAACTAGAAGCACAAACTAAAGATTTAAGAAGGATTAAAGAAGAATATAGCATCAAATGTGTTCACTATCGTTTTGCCAAAGAAAAAATTGCAAACTTAATTGCCGAACTTGATGGATTAAAGGCTAATTTAAGGATGCCGACTTTAATTTTAAGAAATTCGATGTGTCAAGTGAGATTGTTGAGTCTATGTTTGAAAAATAGTTTAAGTGGAAGAGTAACCAGAAAGAGGGTCTAGGGTATCACAATGTACCACCTCCTTTCAATGATAACTATACTCCGACTTCTGAAACCATAGAGATAGAAAAATATGTTCAACATGGTTAGCCTACTGTCACTATTTCAGTTAAGACTGAACGATCCGGAAAAACTGAGAATATTGAGGTGAACGATAATAATGTTTCTACTTCATGTGCAGAGAAAGTAACAGTGAAAGGCGGGAGCGGGAAAAACAAAGATAATTCTAGTTTTATTGAAATCTCTTCAAAAACTAACATTTTATCTTTTGTTGCTTCAAGAGCTTGTGATAATGCTGCTAACAATTTTATGCCACATAAAGTTGTGAAACAATTTGTTAAATGTGTCTGTACTTGTGGAAATTCAGTTGGACAGGGACCAAGTTCTGAACGTATTCCTTTTAAAAGACAGACCTGCTTTATCTGTGGAATTCCTGGTCACATTGCCAGAAATTATCCAAATCGTGCATATATTCTCTTTTATGCCCAAGGTAGGCATAACGTATCTCGAGGAAGATCTTTCAAGAGAAACTCCTCGAGATAACGTGATGGTGATTGGAATTCTACCAAGACCAAAAATAAGACTCTCAAGAACAAAAAGTTCATGTCTGACAAGAGATCTGATTCGAGAAATAGTTCAGTCAAACCAAGATCGGTAAGGTCGAAGTCATCTCGACGATTGGTCTCAAGCTCCAAAACAAGTACTGAAGCATCCATCCGATTAAAAAGAAAATGGTTAAACCTGACTACAGATGGGTACCAAAAGTTCCCACTCCCAAATCTCCTGAATATTCTAAATCTCTTCATTTTTTGTGTTTGATAAACCGGGTATGACTTAGGAACGCGTATCATGTGTAAATGGCAAAGGTCAACCCAGTTTCAAAATGGACTAGGTTCCCAAAACCAATTAATCTCGCACTCTGTGCCGGAGCAGCTATGGAGGAATATCATCAGACTTCAGTATGTTGATAGTGGCTGTTCCAGGCACATGATAGGAGACATCTCTCATCTGCACGACATTTAGAATTTTATTGGAGAGCATGTGTCCTTTGCGGGAAAGGAAAAGGAAAGATCACAAATGGGGATTACATCAATTACTGAATTACGGTTTGAGTTTTCTGACTTTTCTCTTCTCTGTGGTAATAATGCTGATTTTCGATCGTGTAACATCCCAAAATTCAAGGCCAAAAATTTCATTTTTAAATAAGTTATTACATAAACCATCAGTATAAAAACATTCATAATAATATCTCGTGTCAAGCCAAAGTGTCAGTAATCAAAACATATTATCATAAAACCATATCAGAGTGTGATCCCAAAGATCTCATGTGCGGAAAACATAGTGTGATGCGCTGTGATCGAGCCGGCTCCTTTCCTTGAAAACAAAGTACCTGAAACCAAAACTGAAAACCGTAAGCACGAAGCTTAGTGAGTTCCCCAGATACTACATACCATACAAACCAACTGATCCATACATGCCATACGTAACCATGAGCCATACATAACAAACATATCCATAATCAAGTAAAGTGCTATGTGCCAAACATAGTCTTGCTGTATTGCCACGGGCCGCACGTGGTCTTTCTTGTCAAGCCTGGGGGCCACTCCTTGGGTCTTACAGACAAGTGCCAAGGGCCACCCCTGATCTTCCATGCAAGCATCACAAAGACAAGTATACATACTACTCTACTAGGCTACTCATCATACAGTGTGCCAGGAGCCACCTCCTGGTCTTTCATTCATAATAGTATACAGTGTGCTAGGAGCCACCTCCTGGTCTTTCATACATGTTGCCTAGGGCTAACCCCCCGGGTCTTCCTACCATACATAATAACATACTGTGTGCCAGGAGCCTCCTCCTGGTCTTTCATGCATAATGCCTAGGGCTAACCCCCGGGTCTTCCCACCATACATAATAACATACTGTGTGCCAGGAGCCTCCTCCTGGTCTTTCATGCATAATGCCTAGGGCTAACCCCCAGGTCTTCCTACCATACATAATAACATACTGTGTGCCAGGAGCCTCCTCCTGGTCTTTCATGCATAATGCCTAGGGCTAACCCCCGGGTCTTCCTACCATACATAAACTAAATGGGTCGGCATTGTGGCCGTAGACCCATACAAACAGTGTGGAGACTCACCTCGCACTGCTGAAATTTGCTGATAACCTTCTGGCTGTTGTCCGACCACTCTCTGAACCGCTGCTCCAATAGCTCCCCGAGCTACTAATATCAATAAAACACATAGTTCCAAACTGAACTCTAGAAGTCAAACTAAGTCGACTCTGGTTAAAGTCAAAGTCCTGGTCAAAGTCAACCTTCCAGTTGACTCGACTCGCCGAGTCAACCCGTAGACTCGCCGAGTCCTTAAACTCAGAAGCCCTGAAAATACGACCCAACTCGCCGAGTCACCCCAGGACTCGTCGAGTTCAACGATCTCTGAGTCCCATCCTGTCCAACTCACTGAGTCACCACTCAACTCACTGATCTGCGTCTTAACCAGAAGAGGTTGGGGGTTCTGCGACCTGACTCGTCGAGCCCAAGAACAGACTCGCCGAGTCCAAGGCAATCTTCAACAGACTCGCCGAGTTGTTCTTCCAACTCGCCGATTCCATGCACATATTCATACAACTCGTCGAGTACACCCATGTGACTCGCCGAGTCTCTCCAGTTCTCAATCCATACAGTGGCTTTTCGAGCCATGCAGGGGCTCCAATCCATAGATCCACTCTTCTACAGTCTATCCCCCACATAAAGTTGCAAACTTTACGTGAAACCAAGGAGATATAGGCCCAAAACACTCTAGGGCTAGGGTTTAAGACAAAGGGGCTTCACCAATGACTCATTGACTGCTGCTTTAAGACATTCTGGACCATCACAACCCTAGATCTGAAGTAGCAACCTCAGATCTAAGCCCCAAACCCGAAATAGACCTCAAATCTCATTCAAGAATAGATCTAGATGCAAAAAGGGTGAAGGTAACAGCTTATTACCTCCAAGATGACCTCCCATTGAAGATTAATCCAAATCTCTGCAAACCCCCTTGATCCAAGCGTCTTGATCTTCAAGATCTCTTCACAAAACCACTTATCTATGCTCCAAATTGCTTCCAAGGACTCTCACTCACGATTTAGGGTTTCTGGATCTCAAAAGGGTAGCAAAGAGGCTGGGGAAGGGATGTAATGTTCTTTAAATAGGGCACAACCCTCGAGATTAGGGTTTTTCTCGTCCAGACCAGACTCGCCGAGTCCACTAGCCGACTTGCCGAGTCGGTCACTTACTCTATGCCCCAGATCCCGCTCCGACTCGTCGAGTTCCTCCCTGGACTCGACGAGTTGACTCTTGACTTAGAGCCTTTCCTTTCTTTTCTTGGTCTTTCTGATTCTGGGTGTTACAACACTCCCCCACTTAAACCAGACTTCGTCCTCGAAGTCTGCCACGGCCAACTACCTTACTATCTGGTCGCCACTTTACCACTAGGTACACACTCCGCCCATCCGATCCAAACCTTGAAGATGTCATCTTCAGAATAACTCGTTACTTACTACCTTCGAGTACAACACTTTTATCCAACCGATAATCCTACGGATACTCCTGATACACTTACCCTTGATTCGCAAGGGGTTTACCCTTTTACCCTACACTGTCACTGGCCTTTCTAAGGCACTTTCCACAAGCAACAACCTTCCCAATTTCCTTCGAGGACCGATCCTCTGCTGAAACCGCAATCCCGGCCACTCCCAGTCCCGACCATCATACCAATACTCACGGAATAACCCCCATACAATGCTCCAATACTGAAAGCTCCACCCAATCGTGAGAATTCAGACAATCATTCGGGTAGCAGATCCCTCTCTGCTACATTTAAGGCTCAGACGAGAACGGCGTCACCGAGCCAAATACTTTACTCTGAGATCATTCGATCCCGCGATGAGCAGCTTAGCATCATCCGATCAGCTCACGACTTTTCACACCGAAACCCTTACCATCATTCCTGCCTGTAGTCCTGTTGACTCCCATCCGCCTACCGGATGAACCGAGACCGCCCTGGTCCCAACTGATCTACCATTACCCGGAATACTGGTTTCCCCCATGCTACCTCGGAGATACGGGCCCCCGCCCACACTCCGCGAACTAAGCTACTAATGAATGCCACGGCTTACCCGCAGTCTTACGCCACTCTTGGTCTCCAATGACCTACCTTCTTCCGGACCCAACCATATTGTGGCCCACTCACATCCGGGCGGCTGCCCCGTCCTGAACTTAACTATCTGAAAAACCCTACCACTGAATCACACACCTGATACATTCGCACTAGCGAATAGGGACCGACGAATGGTACGGGCCACCCCGTAGTCTTACTATACTCGCTCTGACAACTAGCGAATGCTACGGCCACCCACATAGTCTTACAACACTTCTGCGCTGCCAGCCAACTAAAGCTACGGGCCACCCCGCAGTCTTGCTAAACCAGTGCTACGGGCCACACCGCAGCCTAACTATACTCACATACGATTGCTACGGGCCACACCGCAGTCTTACTAAACTAATGCTACGGGCCACACCGCAGTCTTACTAAACTAATGCTACGGGCCACACCGCAGTCTAACTATCCTAACATACGATTGCTACGGGCCACACCGCAGTCGCACCACACTTCGATGCTATGTGCTAACCATTGCTACAGACCGCCCCGCAGTCTTACCACACTCTTCTTACTATCTGACCACTGGTGAATTCTACGTCCATCCGGCAGTCTAACAACACCTTTCCACACCGACTGGCTGCTAGTGGATGCTACGACTAACCCATAGTCGAGCATACAAGCACAATCTAGTACCCCCAAGTGGTACTCATGTCCCAACTGGAACTCCCAACCGATTCCTCTGCGATCTGCTATCAGACATCTCGAGAATGAGGTCTCACAATTGGCAAGTTTTTCCAAACTTCCAATTCACACTGTCCTCAATTCATACAGCCACCTGGGCCGTCTTTCTTCCTGACAGGAGAGCGAAACTTATCCTAGTTTCAAAACCGCTTCTGTTCCCATAACATGATTGTTTCTCCCCCACTTAGCTTCAGCTAAGTCTTTCCTGCACGCGAAAACCCGAGGATTTCCATTCCTTCCTCCCTTGCACAAAAGGCATGATAACTACCATCGCCTTGATGTCGCTAGCGATCCATCACTAGTCTGCTCCAAATATCGTACGATTACCGAATACTAGATGAACACCTCCTGCATCCCCGATACTGATAATCCCCTAAGCTCCAACTAATGCCCTTAAGGTCCGAATAACTAATGCTCAGAGCAACCCCATCAGTGATAGACCACTTCCCTTGATGCTTCCAAAAGCTATCACAAGTACCAAGACTAGAACCACCAAACCCTAATGATGGTGGAGGGCTACTCCATGGACTCTGTCCACCAACCTCCACGCAACGCTCCTGAACCGCTTTTGGTCATAATCGAGATAATACTGGACACTTCGAACCCGAAGTGAGGGATGACCCTACACTAGCTACTAATAGTTCCCGGTATGCAATTGGCATATGACAATTCTGAAAGTACAATCCGAATACAAGCAGAGAGACAACTCATACATACTATTACCTTAGTCCGGGGTAAGAACAACCCTAATACACATAGAATCGAAAATAGCCATAGATACGTACCTGCAACATTCCCTGCTGTAATCCAGATCTCCCTCATCTGTCACTGCAAGGCCCTACCCTCTCACTCATCCGTAATCCTCGAAGTTGTCGGGGCAGACGCACTCCCTGCTCCTCCCCTCACCGTCGGGCAGTCGGCCTTCTTTTGTCCCACCTGATTGCAGTGAAAACATAATGGGCTTGCCCCCTGTGGGCAGTCCCTGCTGACGTGACCATCACTGCCATACTTGTAGCAGCCTGAACCCCTGGAACGACAAACTCCCTCGTGTGGTTTCCCGCACGTGATGCACTGAATTCAGACCTGCCGACCTACTAATCGCTGATCTGAAGTCTTGGGTCTCTTCCCGGGACCCTCCAAAGTATACGTCTGATCCGACCTCCTCTTCGCAATGTGCTCCAAATCAATCTCCCTTTCCTGCGCCCTGGCAATCATAGAGTCCAGGGTCGGGCATGCCGAGAAGCTGACATGCTCCCGAATATCAGCTCTCAACATGTCATGATAGCGGGTCCTCTGCATCTCATCATCCCCTATATACTGAGACACCAATAAGGCCCTCTCCCGAAACTTGGCGGTAATCTCCGCCACCGACTCTGTCGTCTGTCTCATGTCTAGGAACTCTCTGGCCAGCTGCTGAAGCTCCACCGCCGGCGCAAACTCCGCCCTAAACCTGGTCACAAAGTCTGACCAGGTCATAGCCTCGACGACCGAGGCTCCTAATGAGTCACCAACCGACTCCCACCAATCTCTAGCTCTGTCTCTCAAACATCCCGCTGCAAAGCGGACCTTCGACCCCTCCGGGCAGAAGCTCGTCAACTGCGCAGACTCAATGTCTGCGATCCATCTCGTGGCAGCAATGGGGTCCTTCACCCCGTGAAAATCCGGCGCACCACTCCCTCTGAAGTCCTTGAAGGACAGTGTGTGCGTACTCGCCTAGCCAGACGCCAAATCACTCCTGAAAGCTCGGAGGCGCTCCTCCATCAGCTCAATGATCCCCTCCTTGATTGACCTGAAAATGACCGGGGTCGCCTCAACGATGCCTCTCGTAATCTCAGACGCGATGAACTCGCGTAACCCATCATCAACTTGCTCGGATCCCGTGCCCGAGCCCGATCCTGATCCAGATCCTGAGCCTCCTGCTCCATGTCGCGTGGTCACCATACTGGAGATAAACACATAATGTCCAGATCAAAACATACCCCGAGAGGTCTCGTACATTATCCAAGATTCTTGGTTCCATCTCAGCCCTCCTTGACTCGAGTACTGATCCTATGCTTCCAGTAGTACGGGCCCATACTACCTTCCACATCTATCCGTACTTTCCTCAAGGGTTGCTTCAACTTCACCAAGTCCCTTTCACTACTACTAACATTGCTCCCAGCGCTACTCTCATCCTAGGCTTGCCCTAGGGTAACCTCCGACCCGCACCCAGTCCTCAACTACTGAAGGCATCTTTATAATTCCAATTAGCCACTACCTGGATACCATCACATGTGACGAGGCTCAAATAATCCTTCGGGTAAAGGACTCGTCCCTACAACGGTTAGACTCATACGAGAGCTGCGAAATAGGGCCAAATCTAACACTCTAAGATTATTCAACCCTGATCACATGTGTCTTGGCGTATTCACCTAATGGCTAACTCTCATCACTCAGAGTCCCACAAAGGACAAAGCAAGTAGCATTCAGACAAAAGGGAAATCTAACCAGAACATAATCAAGCAATTCTATCCACACAACAAGAATCTGTACTAGCATGCGATGCTAAGCTCATATAATCAGGCATAACCTAAACAGGCTATCCTATTACTGTCTACTCAATACTAGCATGCAATCCTTATAAGCTGAAGCACATAAAGCAGGCACATAAGGCATCATTCCTAGATCCTTAGTCCTATTCTAGCATGCTATTCTACTGAAACTGATAAACATAATATAAACTTGTATGGGTATCTTGGGGTAAACTTACTTGAGCTCGGCTGACTGCACGCATCACAAACTTTGTTCTTCTCAAAGTTCTTTTCTCCTTTCAAATTCTTTTCAAACTCATTTTTTTTTATAAAAATGGTTTTCCTTTTGAAAATTTTCATACCAAGCCCTTAGTTTGAGTTCAGACACACCTAAGAGTATGTCCGAATCCCTCAAACCAAGGCTCTGATACCAATTTGTAACATCCCAAAATTCAAGGCCAAAAATTTCATTTTTAAATAAGTTATTACATAAACCATCAGTATAAAAACATTCATAATAATATCTCGTGTCAAGCAAAGTGTCAGTAATCAAAACATATTATCATAAAACCATATCAGAGTGAGATCCCAAAGATCTCATGTGCGGAAAACATAGTGTGATGCGCTGTGATCGAGCCGGCTCCTTTCCTTGAAAACAAAGTACCTGAAACCAAAACTGAAAACCGTAAGCACGAAGCTTAGTGAGTTCCCCAGATACCACATACCATACAAACCAACGGATCCATACATGCCATACGTAACCATGAGCCATACATAACAAACATATCCATAATCAAGTAAAGTGCTATGTGCCAAACATAGTCTTGCTGTATTGCCACGGGCCGCACGTGGTCTTTCTTGTCAAGCCTAGGGGCCACTCCCTGGGTCTTACAGACAAGTGCCAAGGGCCACCCCTGGTCTTCCATGCAAGCATCACAAAGACAACTATACATACTACTCTACTAGGCTGCTCAGCATACAGTGTGCCAGGAGCCACCTCCTGGTCTTTCATTCATAATAGTATACAGTGTGCCAGGAGCCACCTCCTGGTCTTTCATACATGTTGCCTAGGGCTAACCCCCGGGTCTTCCTACCATACATAATAACATACTGTGTGCCAGGAGCCTCCTCCTGGTCTTTCATGCATAATGCCTAGGGCTAACCCCCGGGTCTTCCTACCATACATAATAACATACTGTGTGCCAGGAGCCTCCTCCTGGTCTTTCATGCATAATGCCTAGAGCTAACCCCCGGGTCTTCCTACTATACATAAACTAAATGGGTCGGCATTGTGGTCGTAGACTCATACAAATAGTGAGGAGACTCACCTCGCACTGTTAAACTTTGCTGATAACCCTCTGGCTGCTGTCCGACCACTCTCTGAACCGCTGCTCCACTAGCTCCCCGAGCTACTAATATCAATAAAACACTTAGTTCCACACTGAACTCTAGAAGTCAAACTAAGTCAACTCTGGTTAAAGTCAAAGTCCTGGTCAAAGTCAACCTTCCAGTTGACTCGACTCGCCTAGTCAACCCGTAGACTCGCCGAGTCCTTAAACTCAGAAGCTCTCAAAATACGACCCAACTCGCCGAGTCACCCCAGGACTCGTCGAGTTCAACGATATCTGAGTCTCATCCTGTCCAACTCACTGAGTCACCACTCAACTCACTGATCTGCGTCTTAACCAGAAGAGGTTGGGGGTTCTGCGACCTGACTCGTCGAGTCCAAGAACAGACTCGCCGAGTCCTAGGCAATCTTCAACAAACTCGCCGAGTTGTTCTTCCAACTCGCCGATTCCATACACATATTCATACAACTCGTCGAGTACACCCATGTGACTCGCCGAGTCTCTCCAGTTCTCAATCCATACAGTGGCTTTTCGAGCTATGCAGGGGCTCCAATCCATAGATCCACTCTTCTACAGTCTATCCCCCACATAAAGTTGCAAACTTTACGTGAAACCAAGGAGATATAGGCCCAAAACACTCTAGGGCTAGGGTTTAAGACAAAGGGGCTTCACCAATGACTCACTGACTGCTGCTTAAAGACATTATGGACCATCACAACCCTAGATCTGAAGTAGCAACCTCAGATCTAAGCCCCAAACCCGAAATAGACCTCAAATCTCATTCATGAATAGATCTAGATGCGAAAAGGGTGAAGGTAACAGCTTATTACCTCCAAGATGACCTCCCACTGAAGATTAATCCAAATCTCTACAAACCCCCTTGATCCAAGCGTCTTGATCTTCAAGATCTCTTCACAAAACCACTTATCTATGCTCCAAATTGCTTCCAAAGACTCTCACTCACGATTTAGGGTTTCTGGATCTCAAAAGGGTAGCAAAGAGGCTGGGGAAGGGATGTAATGTTCTTTAAATAGGGCACAACCCTCGGGATTAGGGTTTTTCTCGTCCAGACCAAACTCGCCGAATCCACTAGCCGACTCGCCGAGTCGGTCACTTACTCTATGCCCCGGATCCCGCTCCGACTCGTCGAGTTCCTCCCTGGACTCGACGAGTTCCTCCCTGGACTCGACGAGTTCCTCCCTGGACTCGACGAGTTGACTCTTGAATTAGAGACTTTCCTTTTTTTTCTTGGTCTTTCTGATTCTGGGTGTTACAGGTCGTCCAAAAACCTATTTTTTAAACCAAGCTCGTGCTTGTGGGATTTCTTGAGATGATACGTTTCGAAGACTGAAATTTCTTTTCATTTTTATTTTGTATTTCTTATTTTTTTCCATTCTATTTTATTTTTAGAAAAAGAAATTTTGTGACAGTCTTTTGGGAAGTGATATGAGTTAGTGATAAAGGGCAAACGAAATACGTGTAATGCACTAAAGCTCAATTGTCTAAACTATGTATTCAATGTGTTGGTAGGCATAAAGGACTAAGGCTAATGGACTAGACAATGTGGACTCTTTTGGACTTAGAAAACCTCATTTGGACTGACAATACGACGCTTGGATAAAATTAACAGTAAAATAGACAAGGAGGCCTATGACATAAATTGAAGCTAACTATCATCTATATCTGTATCTCAACACTTCATTGGCGTATGGACTTGTGTCCTTAATTCTTGTATTGATAGGGGGTGACTAAGGGGTTTTGATAAATTGGGTCTATTTAAAATTGTTCTTCTTTCCTTCTTAGTCAGCCACATGTTGTCCCCTCTGCGTGATCGGAAGATACGACCTGGGACACAACATATGCACTCAGATGATGTTCACTGCTTTTAAGTTAGTATATCGTCTCCTACATATATCCTACTCTCTATGTTAGTCATATATTGTCTCCTCTGCGTGATCGGTAGATCCGACCTGGGACACAACATATGCACTCCACAATGATTATCTACTCACCTAAAGTAAAGGATTCTGAAGAAATTTCCTTGATTACTGGGGTATGCCATGAAGTAGGGAACATGTTCCAGTGTACTAACATAAACTGCACCTATAACTTAAGGCTGACTGGTAGATTTTACTGGCTAAATTTAAATGGACAACAATATTCTTGGTCGTCGTCAGACAAAATGGTCTATCTAGGAATATAGTAGCTATATATCGTCACTCATGATATGTCCTGAAAAATGTCCTTTGCGTTTAAGTGGATCACAATATCAATGATTGACCAGAGCTTTTCATGAACGTGTGTGCTGATAAACTATAACACTCCAAATCAGGTAGACAATTTTAATTCCTTTAAATAATTCAGTTGGCAAAAATGGCCCCTTTTAGTACGCTGGGCGTACCTAAGGGTACGCTTAGTGTACCATGGAGGAAGGATCGCGGAGGAGTTTCACGTACGCGGGGTGTACATAAGGGTACATGGGGTGTATGCGACAGAGGAACAAAACCTAATTTTTGGACTTAAGACATATATAAGCATCCTTATCTTATTTGAGCCTCACCCGAACTAGCCTCCTTCACCCTCAAACATTCCTGAAAACCCTAAAATCATTAGAGTGTGTGTTCTTGAGCTTGTGAGTGTTTAAACACCATCCTTTTGGTGTATTAGCGACAAGGAAGAGGATGAAACAAGCTTGGACGAAGAAGAGCTTCTGGATCTTACATTTTGAGCAGGCTATGAAGCTTAAGGAGGTAAAAAGTTTTCACCTTGGTCATTATTTTGATTTCTAGAGCTAGGGTTTTCTCTTTAGTCCCTTTTTGTGTTCTTGGACCACCTCTTGAGAGTTTGAGCAACTCCAGAGTTTAGGGAGGATAGATCTGAGGTCTTTTGGTCCATTCCAAGCATAAAAATGGAGTCTTGATGGGTGTTTTCACCTCATGCATGGTTTAAGACTCTTGAAAAGGTCTTAATGGGTTGTTGGGAGCATATGGAACATGCAAAGGCATAAAGTTGCCAACTTTATGCCTTAGGATGTCTTAATGAACTCAGATCTAAAGATTGGACGTTGGAACAAGTATTAAGAACTTAATGGAAAAGGTGCTTAATCTATTTGTATGCTGGGCGTAGCATGGTGTACGCAGCGTATACAACTCAAGGACTTAGTACACTAAGCGTACAGAAGTAGTACACAGGGCGTGTGCACTCAGATGGACTTGGACTTGTTTTGGGCTTGAAAGCCCTTTGGGCCTTAATCAGTCATTGGGCCTGGACATGTTTTGTGTTAGTGGGCGATTTATCTGTTTTGGGCCATGGTTGCTAAAGTTAGGCCTTATTGGGCCATGAGGCCCACTTTGGACATGGAATTTGGGCCCATTAGCAAAGGAAGACTTTTTGGCCATTGTGAAAGGACTTGGGGCTTCGATTCGTTAATTGGATTATGTTGAGCCCTAACCGTGGGTTAATGGTATTCTTGTTCAGCACGGGTGGTTACGGACTATTAGGAAAGTAGCTTTCGGATTCAGCAGACAGAGGTGAGTCTCCTCACCATATCAATGGGTCTAAGGCACCAAGGCCAACCCATTTTATGATATGTGGTACACTAATTGATGTAGTGTTATGTGGCATGTTAGTTAGTTATATGCTAGGAGGTATGCTAGTTGTATATGTGGTATGCTTGTATGGAAGACCATGGGGGAGCCCATGGCACTTGGATGTAAGACCATGTGGAGATCCCATGGCACTTAGGTGTAAGACCATGTGGGGAGCCCATTGCATCCTGGAGTAAGACCCTGGGGGGAGCCCACGACACCCCTATATGTTGTATGCATGGCTTATATGGTTTGTGTAGCTTTTATAGCTAATACAGATTATGTGATTATGTGGATTGTGTGAGGTATGCTCTGGGGAACTCACTAAGCATTAGCTTACAGTTTGTTGATTTGTTTCAGGTACTTCTGAGCCTAAGGGCAAGGGAAAGGCTTGATGGGGCGGCATGTACTATCCGACATTTGATTTGATGGGACACTCTGATATTTGAAATAAAATGTTGGTGTTATGGATTTGAAAACAATTGTCATTGATATTTCACACTTTATGGGAATGTTTTGGTTAATTAAAAATGAAAAATTAATTTGAAAATTTGGTTCGTTACATAAACCTGGTTAATTTGCTTCATAACCTTTGATCCCAAAAGTTTTTGTTTTATTAGAATCTGTTTATTACATTTTTGTTTTTATTTAAATTTGTACATATTTTCATTGTTATGCACAAATTTAGGGGGAAAAATTATATAAAAAAACTAATAATAAAATATAAAAAAATATTTTAAAAAAAATAATAAAAATAAAAAAATAATAATAATAAGTGTGTTTAATTTTATTTTTATTTTCGTATTTGGTTTTTGAAACGTAAAATCTAAAGAAATCCTTTTTATTAAAAATGGGTATTTCTTTTGGGCCGAAATCATTTAGGTGGGCCATATTGGTCGTCTTTTCGGTAATATGCATATATATATATATATATATATATATATATATATATATATATATATATATATATATATATATATATTGTGTTTTCAGCTGGTTAGAGTTTCTCACCGAAAAACCCCACACAGCCATAGTCGATTTCTCTCCTAAATTTTTTCGAGTTTTTTCTGCAAAAACCTACTCATTCATTGTTTTGTTGCAAATTGTTAGGTGAATCAGGTATTGTTTGGGTTTTCGATCATGGCAATGACATTTAAGTTGTTTTTGGTGTACTCGGTTTCATAGATTTGCAGGTTTTCAAGTGGATTTTTCAAGGTTTTTGAAGAACTGAGTTGGAACAGGTTCCGATGAGATTTCGGGTCTTCGGTTCAACCCGGATTCGACTGAAATCAACTAAAGATTTGATTGAAATCTGGGTTCTCGGCCGAAATCAACCAACGTTGACCGAAATCGACTGGTCAAAAAGTAATTTTGGCCGAAATCGATCATTTTGACCGAAATCAACTAAAATCTTGACATTAACCGAAAACAACTGAAACCTTGTCTTTGACCGAAATCGACTAAAATTTTGACTTTAACTGAAATCAGATTTCAGACTCAATTTAATTAATTTTTAAATTAATTCTTACTTGGCTAGTTTGGTGCAGATAAATGGCAGAGCAACTTAAATTCGTAGACTCTCACAAGATTACTGGATCTCTCATGGATCCACCTGCTGCTCATCAAGAATCCATGATGGTGGGTTTGAACAAGTACATGATATATCAAGCCCTTCGTGCCAATCCAGTCATTCACAAAGACATGATCACTGATTTCTGGAGAAATGCCTCGATCAACAAGCTAGGAGCAGATGGAGCTGGTACAGTGGAATGTATGGTGAAAGGAACTCAAGTGATTATCTCTGAACAAGTTGTCCGAGAGGTACTTGAATTTGGTGATGCATCCTCATTTCCGATTGAGTACTCTGCTGATCGGGTCAAGGAAGTTCTGGAGAAAATGTGTTATGAAGGAACCTATCATCCCACCATCAAGAAGCTACTGCCACCCTAGTGGAGGTTCCTGGCACACTCCTTTGTGATTTTCATTTCTAGAAAAAAGGGAGGCTCTGATGAAAATAGTCATACTGTGACCTCAACCATTGTTGCTCTGGCTATGGACTGGGATTACAACTTGTCAAAGTTCGTCTTCGAAGAAATGAAGAGCAACCTCCTGGGAAAGAAAAAGGACCTATTTTTGATGTACCCCAGGTTCCTTCAAATGATCTTTAATGAAAAATACCCCCAAATCGAAAGGACATCTGATACTTTGGATATGAAAGCTTTGGGTCCCAACTCTTTTGGACTCATGAAGCAATCAAGAAAGGCTGCCAAAGTTGCTTATCAAGTATTAAAGGAGTTAGTTAAAATTGGAAAGTTTGTTGAGATTGAAGACACTTCTGCTATTAGTTCCACAAATGTTAAGGTTGTCGACGAACATGTGGCGCCCAAACCAAAGTTTCAATTTGCCTTTGAAGAGATTGAATTGTCTGATGATGAAGACGATCAAGAGGATCAAGAAAAGGAATTGACAGAAAATGAGTTTGGAGATTTTATTCAGCAAAGTATTTCAAACCCAGAAGAGGATGCAGCTGTCACAACTCTGATTGTGACCGAAAGGGAAAGTGATACAATGGTGCAATCTTCCATACCGACCCCTGAATAGATGAATGCTCTTATAGCAGAACTTCAGCAAACTGCAAGGAAGCCTCCCCAAACAGTTCCTGTTGATACCGAAACTCCATCTGAAAGTGATCCAAAAGACTCAGCCAACGCTTTACTCCCAAGGAAGCAAAAGAGAAGAGATCCAAGGGCGGGAGTGCTTATCACAGACCTAGTTCACAAGAAATCTACACCGATTGAGCCTGGTTCTATGGCTCAAAACATTCAAGGCACATTCATTGAGTCCTCTTCAGTGATTCAATACATACCAAGCCCAACTCCCGGGTCCATTCCTATGGATCAGGATTTTCAAAGCCCTATTGTTGAAGAAGAAGTCATACCTTCAGAAGGAGCTCAAGCTTCAAGATGCTCATTTGAAACACCCGAGCTGGACATCTCCAAAGGCAAAAACAAGTTGCCTGAATCTGAATTCGTTGATGTGGTTCTGCTTCAGAACAAAGTCTTTGATCTGGAACAAAGCTCTACTGAAAAGGATTTGATTATTGGAAAGCAGGACATTCGAATCAGCGAGCTTGAGAAAGAGAACTCCAATAAAGATTCAAAGATCTCAGAACTTCAAGAAAATATTGGTGGTCTAACTGCTCTATTCTTTGATCTGAAACAACGCCTATTTCAAAAGTTTAGTGATGAATTTCAACCTTTGAGTGCTGAAGGAGAAAAGATCACTGCTTCTAGTTTAGGTCCCGCCAATCCAGCTTCTCAATCTTCAAGTGAAAGAGCTACAAGACCTACTCCAGATGCTAATTTTGATACATTCTTATCTTCTGGTCCTACTACTGCTCAAGAAAGAAGAGAGAAGCAAATTAGGGTTGAGCAGTTGAAAGGGAAAATACTCATGATGAAGCATTCATATCAAAATGCTCCAGGTGATCACTCTAAAATGTTCTTCAGGAAAACTGGGAAGAAGTTCTTAGACAAATATGGGGATCGTTCTGGAATCATTGTATGGGGATATAATGCTGATAAGAAGATGTGGGTCGTGAGGCGGAAAAGTGGAAGAATTGAATATTATGAGAAGAAAGTCGACTTCTTTTCCTGGACAAAAGTTGATCTTTCTGAACTCATCCACGCACATTTCCACAATCCAAAGAATGATACCATGGCATGGTCCTTTAAGAATTTTCTTGAGATTAAAGCGAAAAATAACTTTGAAGACTTAAATACTGCTTCATCGTTTACTAAGAAGTCCAAGAGTGTCATTGATCCACGTACCAACAAAACAATGGTGAATGTCATGTGGCCACCCACAAAGCAAGCCAAAAGGATTCCTCTTCCCAAACGCTTACCTGAAGGAACTTTGGATACAATACAATTCTGGGTTTATGATGAGGCTACTACAACGGTGGTGATCAAGCTAAAGAAAAACCAGTTTCGTATTATTGATCCCAAGGATTTGTTGAAGTTTCGAGAACGTGATATCCACACTTTATCAAACTTTCAGATTATCGTAGAGAATGAATTATTTAAGGCTGTCGCGAAAGCTTTCACTGGTATGATAGCTACAATTATTGACAAGAAGCTGTGGGAAGGGGCTTTTGACCAAACAAACGTGCATCTCGTAGAGAAACCTTGAAGAGGACAAAAAGTAATAAACCAAGGGGGAGATTGTTGGGCTATATTTAGTGGTTTATGCTTTGTTTTGAATGTATTATGTTGTTCTCGGTTTGGACCAAAATCACCTAGTAATTTCGGTGGGCTTAGTGTGTTCTCGGTGGGCTTATTATGTTTGGGCTTTAGGTTATCGGTTTAGTATATATATGGTCTGTGTCTAGCCGTTCTAGGCTAATGCGTTTTTGGTGAATACTATTGATTCACGGCTGAAGTGTGATTGAATGTACTTGACAATTATTCAATAGAATTGTATGCATTCACCTTATTGAAACGTGTTCTTGATATATTGAATTGATTGTTTTGCATCATTGTTTGATTAAGTTTCCGCATTAATTCAAACAATTTCATTGATACTTTGATAGATCTGAGTTCAGGGACTTACAATTATATAATTACAATTAATATATAATTATATTTAAATAGATATTCTTAGTAAAGTCAACTGGCAGAGTGGTAATATAACCATTATTCGAGTTGAGTGACGGAATAACATACTACAATTATCCGTTTGAAATCGGGTGTAAGGACGCATAATATACCACAATTATCCGTTTAAATCAAGCATAATGATGGCATAATATACTACTATTATTCGTTTGAGTTTAGAGTAGTGACGACATAATATACCACTATTTTTAGTTTGATTCGAGCGTAGTGACGGCGTAATATATTACTATTATCCGTTTGAGTCTAACATAGTGACGACATAATATACTACTGTTATCCGTTTGAGTTGAACGTGGCGACGACATAATATAATACTATTATCCGTTTGAGTCGAGCGTAGTGACGACGTAATATATTATTATTACTTGTTTTGAGTTTAGCGTAGTGACGACATAATATATTACTATTATATGTTTGAGTCTAACATAGTGACGACATAATATACTAGTATTATCCGTTTGAGTTGAGCGTGGCGATGACATAATATACTACTATTATCCGTTTGAGTCGAGCGTAGTGACAGTATAATGTATTACTATTATCCATTAGACTCGAGTGTAACAATGACATAATATATTTCTATTATCCATTTGGAGTGAGCATAATGACGACATAGTGTAAACATTATCTATGAGTATTAGGCAGAATAACGACTAGGTATAGTATTTTCCTAGAGAGTTGGCCAGAGTGACGACTAGACATAATGGGATCCCAGAGATTTGGCCAAAACAAAGGCTAGGTACTAAGTAAACCTAGAGATTTGGCTATATTAACTACAAGAGTATTGATGTTTCCTGGCAACTGGTCAGCATAACAACTAGGTATGACGTTTTCTATCAATGTCAGGCAGTATAACAACTAGGCTTAATATTATCTTTAAAAGTTCGGCAAAGTATCTACCAGATATAATATTATCCTAATATTATGAGCATAATTATCTAACTAATCTTATTTAATTAGTAATAACTATGTAATATGTGTATTTTAACATGTATCCCCCCCTAAAAGTTTGGAAAATGGGTCGTGAACTCATTATTGAAGTACGAAACCGTTGATGTAGGGTAGAATTCGAAATTCCTGAACTCAGGAGGCGCTCGGGATCGACCGCAATTGAGAGTATAACTTAATGATAGCTAAAATATATAAATATAGGGTTTTCTAGGGTTTTTATAGGCATATTTCGAAGTAGAAACGAGAGAAAGAAAGGAAATGAGGTGTGAGAAATGGATCTGTCGGGACCTGCTATTTATAGCAGTTTTTTGGAGTTTGCACCGCGCAAGTACGCTTGAGCCACAAGAAACTGCCACGTGTTTCCTTCTAGAAGCTTCTGGAAGTGCCCGACGCGCACCCGGCGCGCACTCGCGCGCCGTGTACCGTGCAAAACGTTGATTTTTGTAAAATTCACAATTTCCTTATTCGAGATCCGTTTTCAACATTCTTTATATCCACGCGTAGCTATCGACAAGTAATACAACTTTACTTTAGGTTGCATTGGCTACTTCTGACTTTATTTTTATCCCTTAATTTTATAAGATTTAATGATTTTGCGAAAATCATATCTTTCTCGTATGGATTCCGATTTTGGTGTTCCTTTTTCTCAAAATTCTTATCTTGATGAGTACTACAATTCTCCTTTTGGTGAGTTTAGCTAAAAGTCAAACATTCTCTTTGTAGTTAAAAGTCAAACATTCTCTTCGTTGCCAAAACAAAGGCTAGGTACTAAGTAAACCTAGAGTGACGAGTAGACATAATGCAATCCGAGAGATCTTGGAATGGACTCCTATGATATTTGGTTGAGTCAAGGAAAATATTTTGGAGCTCTTGGATGGTCGTATCGGGGCTTTTCAGTCTGGGATTGTAGCGGGGAAGTTGGGGGCTCATCTGGAGCCCAAAGCTTGTGGAGTCGAAGAATCCTTCAGGAAGGAGGATCCTATTGCTAGTTCTTGTCATTTGGGATCGGAGGTAGGTTATGGGCCATGTTTTTAGGGGGTTGATCCCATGATTGGATTGCCGCGGAGGTTTCGCTAGCCTTACGCGAGGAGTTACCCGACATCATTGGGCGTGTCACTGATAGATTAGTCACCGGGTCCAAGGGTCGGAGCTTGGTTGTTCAGACGGATGATGGGATGGTCGGGGTAACCTAACAGTAGGAGATTGATTTTGAGCACCCGGGGAAGAGGGAGCCAGAGCGTGTGCAGGCATTTGAGGGTCCTGTGAAGAGACCCAAGACTTCAGATCTACGATTGAGGGGCCAACAGGGTCGAGGTCAGTGCAGCACGTGCGAGAAGTAGCACGATGTGGTTTTTCGTTATAGGGGCATGGGCTGCTACAAGTGTGGAAGGGTTGGCCATGTCAGTCGGTATTGTCCTCGGGGGGCAAGCCCATTATGATTACCCTGCAATCAAGTGGCCCACAAGAAGGCCGACTGTCCGATGTTGAGGGGTGGAGCAGTGAGTGCACCTACTCCGGTTGCTATGAGGATCTCTGATGGTCGTGAGGATGGGGAAGGATCCCCAGCTGGGAGGAGCCGAGTATTGCAGCGTCAGTCAGGGAAGACCAGGGTTCCATCAGGTGCTATTGCGGGTATGTTATCTTTTGCTTTCTTCTTGGTTATTATCAGAATTTATATTTCTTGGGAATTTCGTATTGGTTTGGGTAAGCATTATCTCTGGGTTGGTCCTCTGCTATTGTCTGGGTTATATCATCAAAAATTACTATATGCCTTTTTGCATGCCAATAGTTATTAGTGAGTCATATCTTGTTAAACGGGTTCAGTTTGTTCGGTTGTTGTTTCGATTCGTTGGTGGGGTCAATTCAGGGGTATTGTTTGAAAGGTTTATGGTCGGATTAGCTGGTTAGTTCTCCAATGAAGTCATAGTTCAGTTGTATTAGCATCTGTTCTGGTATGATCGGCAGTTGTCCATGGAAGAACCTTTGGGTTCAATCACTACCGTTGATAAGGAAGGAGCGGTAGCAAGAAGATGGGGGTGGCAGTCGTATGAGTTAGTTTGGTATTTGGAAGTTCCAGGGGAATTTTATAATCATAAGGGTTGTAGATGGTTAGAATTCAGAGATTCTTTTGAGGATGGGGAGTTGGGGGTGAAGATTCCCCAGTTTCGAGCAAGGGTTATGGTCTGTAATCTTCGGCATAAAGGACTTTAGGGTTTGGTGTCGTATCATGGAAATCGTTTGGTCTTATCGGGCTGTTGGGATCTCGAGGAGTATCTATATGGATTTCAGGAGTTGGGCAATCATCCAGATCAGGTAGTATTGGAACACTAGTATTGGTAAGCGCAGGTCATAGTCGGTTCATGTATATGAAGATAAGATGGGTTGGAAATCCATCCAACTATGTGGGATGTGAGAGCTTTGACGAGTCCAAGTGGGGGAGAATTGATCAGAATTTCTGGGAGTTGGATCGGGTGTGGAACTAGGGCAAGTTTCACATCCCGGTCAGGAGGAGAGCCGAACCGAGTGGCTGTCTGGATCGAAGTGGTGTAAGTTGGGAGTCAGGAAACTTCCAATAGCTCGGCGTCTTCTTTATAGCAGGATTGTGAATGGATCCAGGTTGAGGGTTGTGTTAGAGCCTCACTTCCTGTTCTTGTTTGATGAAGGTTTTGGGGTTTGAAGCATGAGTCGAACGCTTGATTGGAATTCAGTCGGATGCGGGTTCGACTCAGGATAATTGGGGTTGAGATGGTTCGACTGTAGTAAAACCATGGTTGGTTAGAAGTGTTGGAAGACTATGACTGGATCGTAGCATTCACCAGTTTGAGGCAGACTATCGTTGAGGTTGTCATGATTATAAAGGAGGATTAGACTGTGACGGGATTGTAGCATTTACCATTAGGGTCCGAGGCGGGGTCGGGACTGTGTAGCTCTTGATAGGTGGGACCTATGGGTGTGGCATGCTCCGTGGTGTAGATTAGGTGGGACCCGTGGGCGAGGCCCGTGTGTATATGGCAATGCAGGTGGGACCTGATAGAGACCGTTGGGTCGAGGTATTGGATCTTGGTTTGTAGGATTGAGTGTGTGGTCAGTAAGTGGCACAGAGGGATGGTTAGGCTAGGATAACATTGTCATTTGGACTCTTGGGAACCTGGTGGTTGGACCAGGTGCAAGTCTGGTAGATTCAGCAATGGTTTGGAAATCATTATATCCCGGTTTAGTGAGCGGTTGCCGTGAATCAGAATATTTCGGGTTAAATGCAAGTATAGATCCTTGGATCTTGGGTTATGAGTTATGTACCGAGTCAGCTTTTGGTTGAGACTCGCGTTGGGAATTGTTAGTGTATATGTGCGAGATCTTCATTTATGTAGGATATGAATTAAGGAATCTGTATGCCAAGGGCATCGGTTGAAGGATTCAGGGTTAAAGGATGTTTTCAGTTTTGACGGTTGATCAGAGTATTGTGATTGTGTTTTGGGATTGGTTCCGCCTGGGTGGGGGGTCAGGAAAGTATGGGAATTCAGGATCTTTACAGCGGTGTGTTGGTTCGGAAGTTAAAGGAAGCAGTTTCTTGTTCAACACTAGAAGGTCTATCTCCCAGTTGTCTTGCGCTGTTCATTATATTCATGGAATCGTTAACATTAGGATGAGCCTTTTCTCGAAGGAATATCTAATCCCATTGGTCAAGTAAAAGTTATCGGCAGCAGTGTATGGTCTTTGATTCTGTTTTTGAGTGCGAACCTCAGGTAATCAGAATTTGAATAGTCAGTTTGGAAGACCAGTGGAATGGAATTAGCAATGTTTCAATATGGGTGGTCTATCGGGGAGTCATACCAATTTGAGGCTTCAGGTTTCAAGTTGAGTAGAAGTGGTTATTCTGCATGGGATTGTTTTAGGCTGAGAAAGGATTCGTTCATCATCGGGTTTGAAGAGGTTTGCTAAAGCTGGGTTCGGTTGCCTTGGGAGGGTCTTTGTATGCTCGGGGTTGTGGTTATGATGCTCAGGTTGTCCGACATGCCTGGGATGCTAAGGAATGATTTCGAGGACGAAATCTAATTTAAGTGGGGGAGAGTTGTAACGCTTGGTTCTTTGTGCATATCGGTTTAGACCCTGTAGGGGTGTTTTGGTTGCATTTTGGTCCTTGGGGTTAGTACGTGGGGCATACCATAGGGTACACTTAACTTACTAGCTGAAAAGTCAGTACGCGGGGCGTACCACATGGTATGCGTAGCATACTAAGGGGGTGTTGATCGCGGATGCAAACCTCGTACGTTGGGTGTATGAGGGGCACGCTGGGCGTATGAGGGGTTTATTGAAACCCTAGTTTTGGGGTGTTGCACCCTATATAAGCTCCTTAAGTCTCTAGGGTTGGCCTCTTTATCAGCCTCCATTGTCCTAAAACCCTAATCTCGAATCCTAATAACCTCTTCGAGTGTTCTGGAGCTTTGGTCTTGATTTTTGGGAGGTTTGTGCTCCTTGAAGTGTTAGAAGACGAAGTTGGAAGACTCATTCAATGGAGGGAAGCCCAAAGATCCAGATTTAGCTCCATCTTTTGGTGACTTTTGAGGTATAAAGTTCATACCTTGTATATTGTTTGCTTAGATCTCTTCATATTATGGTTTTATGCTTCTTTGTCTATTTTTGGTTGGTCTTGATGGGTTAAGACCGTTTTAGTAGCTAAATCTTGTAGATTTGGATGTTTGGAGAGTTCCTCAAGCTTAAGGGTGCAAACTTTATGGGTTTATGGTCTCATGCATGCATTAAGTCATTTATTAAGCTCTTTTGAGCTCTAGGGTCTCATCAAGCCATGCATGCACGTAAAGTTGGCAACTTTATGTGATAAACCATCTTAAGGAATTCAAATATGAGTTTGGGTTGAGGTCTTAATCGGTTAAGAGCTGCAAATGGAAAGTTGGAAAATCAGGGGGAGTACGTTGGGCATACAAGCTCGTACGCATCGCGTACAAGCCCTAAAGTGAGTACGATTAGTGTACATGCTTAGTACGCCCCGTGTACTCAGCAGTGGGATGCACAATTTGGACTTTTCGGTTTTGGGCTTCATTTTGGACTTTAGGAGTCTAGGGCTTTATTTTGGGCCATCATAATATTGTTTTGGGGCTATGTATGTTTTTGGACCTTGGTTTAAGGCGCATGAAGGGGTTTGGGCCTAATTAGGAAAATTAGGCCATATTGGCCTTTGAATGATTATTGTGGAATTGGGCCTTTGGACAATTATATTGGGCTTTGGCCTTGGGCCAAGTTGGATAAAGGGTAAAAAGGTATTTTACCCTATTTTAAACTCTTAGTGTGGATCGGGATCTATTATTGATGGATGATTATTTTGGTGATTGATAGCGTAGGGATATTAGCAGGCCAGCAGGAAGGGATTCTATCTGTGAGATTCGTCAGTGCGAGGTGAGTTTTCTCACTATATCTATGGGTCGAAGGCACCAATGTTGGCCCATTACTTGTTATGTGGAATGCTAGTTGTCGTTATGATACTTTCCTGGAAGACCCAGGGGGTAGCCCGTGGCATTTGTATGAAAGACCATGGGGCAACCCATGTAACTTGGATGTCAGACCATGAGGGCAGCCCATTACATTTCAAGGAAAGCACATGGGGTAGCGCATGGCACTTGGATGTCAGACCATGGGGGTAGCCCATGACATTTCAGGGTAAAGACCATGGGGCTAGCCCATGGAAAATGTATGTATGATATGTGGTATTTTGGGGAACTCACTAAGCTTTGTGCTTACGGTTTTCAGTTTATGTTTCAGGTACTTTTGTTTTCAAAGGAAAGAACTCGGGACGATTGTAGAGCACACACGACCCGATTCCGCATTCTGTGATTTACTCTGATAATGATGATGTATTGATAAAACTTTGATTACCCTGGTTTTATGAAAATGATATGATTTACTATTTTATTAATTTAAAAATAAAAAATTTCGGGTCTTATTTTTGTGACGTTACACCTGTTCGGTGTGAGAAAATACTCGGTGGTAATATCGATGAAGTTGTCTCTATTTTCAAACGTATTGAAACTGAACAAACCTTTTATAATACTCATGATCTTGAGAAGGACTTTAAAACTACATTTGTTAGTAACTCTTTTATACATCAAACCTTGATTGACAAATATTTCATAACTGATTCTAATGGTCACACCAAATGTAATTCTCACCTTTACGCTCTTGATCCTTCTCAACAACCTCCTAACCGTGATAATGTGTTGCCTCAGACTAAGGTTTTACTAAAATTTCCCATTTCTAATGGTGAAACTCACCCAGTAAATGAAATTCTTAGCGAATTTCCTCATTGCACTATTAGTGATCTTGAAGCTGACTATGACTCACTTTCCTCTGACATGAATGTCTTCTCTCATTGCACCTTCAATAACATACCTAGTTCTAGAAAAAAAGGAAGAGATTTTAAAATAAATAAACAAGATTCCACTCACCAGAAGTCGAATGTGAAAAGAAATCAGAGTTCTAATTCTAAAGAAAAAAAACCTTTGGAATCAGGGTATGTTACAGATGCAGAGACTCCTCTCACAAAGTCAGTGAGTGCACTTTTAAAGAGAACACCAAACGTGTTGTTAATATCATTTCACGAAAGAAAAAAAGATCAAAAAGGAAAACTCCTTAAACTTCCTTTCTGATGAATTCTATAATCTTTTATCTCTTAAGAGACCCATTGCAAAATGGGTCAGTGAGTGGTAACTGTTTGACTAAGCATTTGTAACATCCCATTTTCACGGCCAAAAATATTCATTTTTATATAAAGTGCAACTTCTCATGTTATAAAAACCATTTTAAGAAAAACCATTTATTCTCAATTATAATTAATGAAATCAGAGTATTATGATGAACGCGAAATTCTCAATGCTGCTGGTGAGTGTGTACAGTCTCGCCTTCGCCTTCCCGCAATCACTGATGATACCTAAAACCATAAATCACTAGGTAAGCATAAAGCTTATTGAGTTTCCACCAAAATACACCATACGATAAACATACAAGCATGCATCAGGTCCACTCAGTCATCGGTCTAGAATACCCAGGGTTTGTTGGCCTACCGCCTCAACCCAACCGCTCTTCCAGAGCCTTCGTGCCTACGGCTTGCCGCCGGCCCGCACCGGGTATCTTGGCCTAAAGCACAAAGCAGGATCGCCTCAACCCACCACTACCATATGTCGACACATAAACAATCAAGGATCAAGTAGGCATATATCACATGCAAACATCAATCATACAGCTCACTACCACCTACTTTTCCTCTCACAGCATACAATCCCACTACCAGCTAACCTCCATGAAATGCGTAACCATAAGTAGCCAGAGGTGAGATAGCGACCGGAACAGATGATCCTACTCTAGATCCATAACCAAACAAGGAACATACCAGAAACCCTAGATCAAGAGTTCTTGTAACATCCTGTTTTAAATAGAATAATTAAATAAGTAGTGGGGTGTTGGTTTCGGGAAGCCAAATGGCAAGATTTGAATCTCCAGGGGTTAAAGTGTAATTTTGGGACTTAATTTATAAAGATTTTCATAAGTCAAGGGGTGTTTAGTATCTTTTGGACTGAACATGAACGGATTTATGGGAGCAGGGGTTAAAAAGTAAATTATCGACCTAAGATGAAGGGATTTTGGAAAGGCGGGGTCTAATTAGTAAATTTGGGATTTGTTTTGAAAAGAATTCGTCATGGAGAGGCCATTTTGTAACTTTTGGGTTTGGTTTGAAATAAAAAGGGAAAGGAAGGGTCGATAGTGTTATTATGGGAATAAAGCTTAAAGGGAGTCGGGTATATAAACCCGTTACCCTCTCAAACCCTAACCCTAGTATGTTGCAGCCGTCACCCCACCTCCCTCCAGTCGCCACCGTTCGTCTCCCTTGTCGTTCCGACTAACCAAGACTGCCGACATCTGCCATGACCGAAGCAAATCCTCTACGTCGGAATGAGAGCACGACTGTCGGGGTTTAGTGGCTGTTGGGAACCACCGAGACTCAGCCGCCACACCTCCACCGTTTCCCTTCTCCTTCTTTCTGTCACCAACCCTTCTCCTTCTTCCATCATGTCACGAATCGACGTGGCCGGCTGTCAACCACCATGGCCGCAGCTCTGCCGCTAATTATTGTCGCCGGACGCCATGTTGTTGCTGCTGCCGCCCGTTTCCTGTGCTACTGCCGTCGCCGCCCACCATAGGTGGGCGTTGGGTTTATTTTCCGAGCAAAAAGGATGTATGTGTAGCATAGTGTGTACAATGTAGAGTGTGTATAAGCAACCATTGGTCGGAATCTAGAAAAGAAGTCACCACCACCACCGTGAGGTGGTGGCTGCCACCATCTACCACCGCCTGCCGCTGCCAGGTGGTTGTGTGTACGTTTTTATTAGTGTGTGTGTGTGTTTATTAGTGTGTGTGTGTTATTTGGATTGTGCTGTAAGTTGTAATCAATCGGAATAGTAAAGAAAATCCGTCACCACCACCGTAAGGTGGTGGCCGCCGCCGTGAGCCGCCGTTGACCACCACTACCCAAGGTGGTAGTGGGTGGTGCCCGACTAACAAAACCCTAATTGACCTGTTGAAACCCTAATGGGCCTAATGAACCTTAATTGATCAAAAGTCCTAGCTACTGGGCCTATTGGGCTAAGATGGGGTTGGAAACCCTAATTAGGGTTTAGAAAACCCTAATATTGGATTTGCGGGCCTTGGACTTATCGGGACCCAAATTTGGGCAATTGGAATGGGAGTTGTGTATAAAGCCCAATCTCACCATATGATTTATTTAAAAGAGTGATGGACTTAATGGATTAAGTCCTTAATGGGTTAAGTGAGAAACACTTAACCCTAGTTGTCATTTTATGAGAAACCTTAATTTTGGGAATTTGATCGAGACCCGCACTTGAATCATTCGCTAAACTTAATATATTAATTCAGAATCATTTGCAATCAAACTAAAGCGATATTGGACTTGATGAATTAAGTCCTTAATGGGTTAAGTAGGAACACTTAACCCTAATCATCATTTCATGTAAGAAACCCTAATTTTTAATTGGGCCTTGAGTTGGGCCTTTTTCTATTGGGCTTTCGTAATTGGGTTATTAATGGGCCATCCAAGAACAAGCAAATGGACTAGAATAATTATATGGGCCTTAAAGAAAGACCATGTAAAGGCTTGGGCCCAATTTGGAAAATCGGGCCATATGTTGGGCTTTGAGCCATAATTGGACTATTGGGCCTTTGGAGTGTGAGTTGGACCTTGAGCTTGGAACCCAATTATTAATTGGGTGTTGTTTGATGTTGACAGCTCGGGAATCTATCAACCAGCAGCTGGAGTTTTATCCGCGAGACTTCAGCAGTGCCAGGTGAGTTCTCCTCACTATATCAACAGGGTCTAAAGCACCAATGCCGACCCTTATCGGATTCGTATCTGGGTTTATTGCATGATATGCTTATTGATTTACATCCTAGTAATTAGGATGGTGATATGCTTAGTGACCTGGTAGGTCTGTATCCTGGTTTATAGGATTATGCTATGTTAGTGATCTGTTAGATCGGTATCCTGATTATAGGATGGTTGATATGTTATTGATCGATTAGATCTGTATCCTGGTTATAGGATGTTGTTATGTTAGTGATTTGTTAGATCGGTATCCTGATTATAGGATGGTTGATATGTTATTGATTGGTTAGATCTGTATCCTGGTTATAGGATGTTGTAATGATTATTGATCTGTTAGATCGGTATCCTGCTTATAGGATGGTTGATATGTTATTGATCGGTTAGATCTGTATCCTGGTTATAGGATGTTGTTATGATTATTTATATGTTAGATCGGTTGACTGTTATATATGCTAGCGTATGATATTTATGTGCACATGTTGGTTTGATTTGGGGATGGGTTGAGGCGGTCCTGCTTTGTGCTGAAGGCCAACATACCTAGGGCGGTCCGGGTAACCTGAAGGCCCTGCAAAGGGATTCAGTCAGGCCGAAGGCCCGGCAAGCGGTCCGGATAGGCTGTAGGCCCTGCGAGGCGGTCCAGTCATGCCGAAGGCTCGGGAGCGGTCCAGATAGGCTATAGGCCCTGCGAGGCCGTCCAGTCAGGCTAAACGCTCATTATGCATGATGTTTGTTCTGTATTCATTATATGATATGGTTATATTGGTATGACGTTGGTATTTTGGGGGAACTCACTAAACTTCGGGCTTACAGTTGTTGATTTTGTTTCAGGTACTTCTGATGATCGCGGGAAGGCGAAGGCGTGATTGTGCACCTCCTCATATTTTCATGATTGATTGTGGGGATACTCTGATGCTTAAACTATTTTGAAAACAAATTTTAATAACTTAATTGTTTCTAAATGTTTTAAAAAAAAGTTTTAAATTGGCTTGAATTTTATGGGTGTTACAGTTCTCAAGCTATCCTACATGACCACAGACAGTCCCTAGCGCACTCCACTACATGATAACCATGAAGTACATATAACATACAAATCCAACAATGCACTATAGGATAGCAACATCCTATATAACAGGATACCGATCTAACAGATCACAACAGCAAAACAACATCCTATATAACAGGATACATATCTAACAGATCACGAAAACATAGCAACATAATATATAATAGGATACCGATCTAACAGATCACAACAGCATAACAACATCCTATATAACAGGATACCTATCTGTCAGATCACTACAACATAGCAACATATTATATAATAGGATACTGATCTAACAGATCACTACTGCATAACAACATACTAAGTATCAACAATCCAAGGAATGCATGACCGTATATATTCAGAGGTGAGACAGCCACCCGGACAGGTGGTCCTACTCTAGAACCACAACCAAACAAAGAACATGTAAGCGAGCCTAGACCAAGAGTCCTCAGTCTATCCTACATGACTATATACAGTCCCTATGGCATCCTTCTACTGACAGATAACCAAAATTAGTGGGCTGGCATTGGTGCCTTCGACCCACGGTACAATGAGGCGAAACTCACCTGAAATGAAGAAACCCAACAACACCGTGATAAAATCCCTGCTACATTGCTTGCTCCCATGGATCCACTAACATCAGAACCAATAAAATATTAATCACCCCTCAAAGTCCAAGGCTGGTTAAGTACGCCCCTCTATAGGTCACCTATTTAATAGATAGAGACCAAGGATTAACTATGGCTCAACATACCCAGAATACTCTTAAGTCAAACTTGGTCAAAGTCAAAATCAAGAAAGGTCAACCCAGACCGAGTACACCTCGCGTACTCATGATCCAGATCGGGCTCCCCTCAGGCGTACGTTCGACATACGAAAGTTACGCCTAGCGTACGCAATGGCTTAATAACTTCATTTTGAGTGCTTAATTCCTTAAGTGACTACATCAGACTTTTAGTATTATCCCAAATGACATCCTAAACCATAAAGTTTCCAACTTTATGGTTCAACATGTCTAGATCAAGCCCAACAACAAAACCCTAACTTGTCTTAACCATTAAGGTTCTTAATGGCTTATATGAAGGAATCTCACGGGCCAAGATCATATTTTTATGACTCAAGACATGGAAATACGTCCAAAAGGACAGCTCAAAGGCTCTATAACATGCCATGCACAAGGACATATTTGGGGACAAAAAGCTCATATATCACCATGCAAGCTAGATCTAGTAACTTAATCATGAAGGTGGGAACTTTTTACCTTCTGGAGATGGAGAATGATGCAAAACTTCCAGATCCAAGCTTGCTTCTAGCTTCTAAGGTTCACCACCACCTTCCTCCTCCTTTGGAACACACAAAAACCCACTCAAAGGTCACAAATGCACTAAAGAAGGCTAGGATTTGCTAAGGAACGTCTCAAATGATGGAGGCTGGGAATGAGGTGAAGAAATGGGACTTAAGGATCAATAAATAGGGTCCAAACCCTCAATATTAGGGTTTTCGTCCAGACAGAGTACACCCAACGTACTCTGGGAGTGCGCTCAATGTACTTAAAATGGGGTCGTTCCATTAAAAGTCCTTACGCCCCGCGTACTATGCTGGTACGCCCAGCGTACGTTTGATTCGCCTAAAATTACAACAATGCACTATGGGCCATTTTGCAAACAAAACTGATTCCAAGGGTCAAAAATGTAATATTTAAAAATTGAGGTATTACAACATTGTATGGTCAGGATTATATCTGGTACTTAGACAGTGGATGCTCAAGAAATATGACAGGATTCAAGTCTCTTCTGGATGATTATGTTAAAGAGGATGACCCTACAGTTACTTGTGGAGACAATAACAAAGGAGCAACAAAAGGTTTTGGTGTAATGAAATTCAAATCCATGGATCTGAAGAATGTGTTTTATGTTGAAGGCCTACAAAATAATCTCATCTCAATTAGCCAATTGTGCGATGCTGGTTATAAGGTGTTGTTCAGCAAGGAGAAAGGAAAATTTGTGGATTCAAGGAGTTCTATTGTGATTTCTTCATTCAGGAAGAATAATGTTTATATTTTCAGCTAATTCTATATGTTAAACACATTTTATTTTATTGTTTTTCTCTTTCAATAACTATTCAAACATAAATTTCTTGCTTTAAGAAACACAATCTGTAGCTTTTGTTCTACCAAAGGAGTATACGTTGTATTTGTTTATGTAATGTCTACTATATGTTTTCTTATCTCTTGACCTCTTTCTCACAAGATCATCTATTTCTTCTTTAACACTGACCATTATTGTTAATCTTTTGGAGAAAAGATCAGCTCCTTCTTCCCTTCCCTTCCTGTTGGTGCAGGGTAATCTTTTAAAGTTGGCTTTGCATTGTTTCTTCAGCACCAACATCCTTCATCTAGAAGCTGATTGTTAGGTTGTGCGACATGGAGTGTACGGTCAACTCAAGATAAGGAAGAATTGTGCCTAAACTTGTTTTTCTGGACACCCCTCTTGCCCTTTCCTACAACCTATTTCTGTTTCAATGGAATGAAGTGAATCTAGGTAGCATGACATCACTAATTTTCATAGACGCTTCTACAACCTCACCTATTCCCATCGAAGATTTAAAGAACACATTGTTAAAACAACGGTCCTCAATGCTTCTATCCTGATTCATAATGAATGGAACCTTCGAGTATTGTCTTGGTGAGTCTCATAACTCGAAGGTTACAAATATTGGAACCTTATAACTTGTTGGTTACAAAGACTACTTGGTTGGATCTCTTTTGTTCTTGTTGAACATGAAGCTTGAAATCCATCTTCATAATTTCAATAAGTGCAGTAATTTCTTTATGTTTTGAGATTTTCTTAATCTTATATGTAACTCTTTTATAGACTATGTTAAGGGGAGACATCTCGGAGAAAGGAAGCTTAATAATGGACTTTCAAGTCAAAAGATTTGTTAGATCAGATATTTATTACTTTTCTGAAAAAATTGCATGGTTATCATTTTGGAAAACTTCCTTGTTTGACTAATTCTTTTGTTTTATCTATTTATCTATTTATTTGTTTATTTTTTTTATTTCACTATTTTTCATTGTACCTCGTTAATATAATTAAGTGTAAACCTGTTATTCTAGACTGTAACTCAACTCTATGATACAGAAGTTAAACCACTTCTTGTTGATGAGCTGACACTGTTTATGATTCACGCTATGTCACCTCAGCGTGATTGATCCCATAAATCTTCTCCATAAAGCTTTATGATTCAACGTATGAAACCAAACGTTGATGAAAGTTTGAAATATTTGTGCCTATGGTTAGATTATGTACCGTAGTTTATCACACGCACCAACCCACTCTAACCATATTTCTTCTTTAAAGCTTTATGATTTCGCATATGAAACCAGACGCATATGAGAACTTGAAAAATTTGTGCTGATGGTTAGACTATGTGTCGTAGTTTATCACACACACCAACCCATTCATGCCCTATCTTCTTCTTTAAAGTTTTATGATGCAGCGTATAAAACCAGACGCTGATGAGAACTTGACAAATCTATGCTGATGGGTATATCATGTACCGTGATGTATTACACACACCAATCCATTCTCGCCCTAAAAATATTCTATCAAAGAGGTTAATGATTTACTGTATTTGCCATACACTGATAAAACTTCGACATTCTGTTTCGATGGGTATACTAAAACACCAAAGTGTATTACACACATCTCTCCTCTGTTGTCCTTATTCTTCTAATAAATGAAGTTTATGATTCGGCATACCAAAACCATACACTGATGAAACTTCACAATACTATGTTAATGATTCATAGCAAAATCACATTCTATCAGGAGACATCACAATCTTATCTATCCTTTCACTGAAATTCCTGATACGCTGATTCTTCCCGTTGCTATGCTAGCCTTGTTGACATCTTGACACTCCGATGTTAACGGTAATTTTTTAACATTTACTATCAGCAATTCAACCTTCATTGTAGGATTCGAGGATTTTACGGCATTCTATTTGCCGGTTACCGTTATGTGGAAAGTGGGATGATTTTCAATAAAAAACTTATATCCTGATCTTCTTCTTCATTACCTCAAGTGTTGCAAATTTGTTAGAATTGCTTCGACTATGATCAATGGGTCCAACTCTTTTATTTGACTTCATTATTGCTGAAAATGTAGTCAAAGCCCCAAACACCCCTGAAACACCAATTATTGTTCAAGCAAACAATGTCGCCTCTTCGACACTATTCCTCCTCATCATCAAGGTTTAGGCATGGAAGATTTCGTCAATTTCTTCAAGAGTTTTCTATTGTGCTGTGCACCAAGTGATGTTCCTAAGCCCTTCTTCCCAAAACAAGTGTGTGAGTTCTATTATTCTTGCATTGTTGATGCAAGTGGCCAAACTATCTCTAGAACTGGTGGAGATGGTTATTCTAGGGTTCACATCTCAGCGACCACCATTTGCCAAGTTCTTCATCTTCCTCTCATGGTGGACTATGAAGGAACCACTTCCGAAGCCAGATGCCGATCAATCCTACCACATCTTAATTATGATTTCTCTTACCATGATGACAAATGTGACTCTTATTATGTTCTTCGTCAGCGTCTTCCTACTGGCTGGAAGTATGTTACAGGGGTGATTGGAAAATGTCTTGGTCATAAATATGGTAATCTAGACCAGTTGAATCTATTTGAACTATGCATTATGTATGCTTTGGCTCGAGACAAGAAATTAGATTTCACTCGACCTTTCTTTGATTAATTGGTTGAATGTATCAGTGACAAAAAGAGACCAACATTTGTATCATATCCAAGATGACTTGTTCTGTTCCTGGAACACGTTCGTATGGGATACATCATAAATCACGGAGAATGTGTTCTAATTGATGTTCTATCCACAAGAATCATTAATGTTGATCTTGTCGATGGAGATCCTCGCTTGTCTAATCTAATGATGGCTTGGATTGAGAATCCATATGAAGCTGAGGAACATCAAGAAAACCCTATATCAGAGCCTAAAACTAATGATGAAGAATGACTCGTTGACGTTTCGTGATTAAACGGACACAACTCTTCGTATCGTAAAAAGTGAGATTTGGATAAAATGCTTTTTAGTATAAATGATCTAAATGAAAGTCATAGTATTCTTTAAACTGAGAGCGTGCATATAGAGAACGTCCAAACCTGACTTCAATAGATGAAGTTATGATTTTTCGAAGTTTCAACGTAGCAGTGCGGGCACATAAATTGCATTTTAGATTGGTTGGCTAAAGCTGGAATGATCTTAAAAGGAATCGAATATCTCGTTAATAGGAGTTCAACGATAAAAAATAGTCTAAAACGGAGTCCGTATATGAATTTTACACGATCATTAGTAGTGTAATCTTCTCAAATTTTTAAATTTAATATCGGTCTAGAATTAGCAGGCGAGGTCAAAAGGAAAGTTGTAGCAATCGGAAATACTAACGTGTGGATATGAAGAACGTAAAAAACGGAGATAGTATGCAAAAGTTTTTAATTTTTGAAGATTGAAGTTTTACCTACGTTTTTGCTTGCTACCCACGCCACTAAGCTGGGGGTAGCACAAAAGTACGTTGGGGATACACCAAAACTACGTGGGGCGTAATCGTTGCTAGACTTCTTTCAAATCCAATTATTCCTAGACTTCTTTCTTCTTGACCCCAAGTTCTTCTAGTTCTTAGGGGTGTTTAGCAAGGCTCAGAGGCATCAAAGAGCCCAGAAAATAGAAGCTTTTGGGTCGGAGTTCTGCCAACGCAGTTTCGAGGTTTTCGTTAGAACCTCTATAAATTAAGATGCACTTACTACGCTTTAAGTGTAACTTATATTTATAGTCATAAGTTGTTATTATGAACCTATAAATAAGATTTGACAGTGATTCCAACATCATATTACTGATTGATCTACTTATGGGGATGATGTCTAGGCTGGATTTAGTGAGGTGTTTAAAGTGGGATTTCCAAACAGTATATATACTCTTTATACCAAATGGATCCTACCCCCTATATGATCCCACCTGGTTGTCTCTTATCATCTATAAATCAGTTGACATTGGTATTATTAAGAAATCTAGACTATTAATTAATCATAAAGAAATATTAAACTAGGACTTAGTGATAATGATACTAGGTTACGTCAAAGGAAAATTCAGTTGCTAGAAGCGAAGCGCTGCCCAACTTTCCAGTCATCACTTTCACAAATGAGTGCATAGTTACTTTCATCTTACACATAGATATGAAGTATTTAACTACTTAGATGCTATGTGTGCCTATTGTCTGAATTTGGAATACTTGTGCTCGATATGATTACTTGTTTATACTATATTGAACTATTTTATAATACCTAAAGTGTATTGCGTAGTAATGGGTTCTATGAAGTAATATATAATGAGGGATTGTAGCCAGCATGGTATTATTGTACTGCCAAGGATTTGTCATCTAGTAGGATATATAGAACGGCCACAAACTAATCTAGACAAGTCTGGTCAACATGGACAACTTTGCAACTTGTTGATGTTTTGTTAAGTCCTCCACGGGCGGGTGCACAACCTATAGATCATACATGGGCAAGCTTACAACCTGTAGGTTTTAATCAATTGTACATGGGTAGGTTTACAACCTGTGGGTGTTAATCAATCAAGAATGGACAGGTATACAACATGTAGGTGTTAGCAAAATTATCTTGCGGGCAGGTCTATGGCCTGTAGGAATTAATGAACCATACACGGACAGGTCTTCTACCTACATGTGTTACTAAATTATACATGGGCAGGTCCCCGACCTGTAGATGTTAAGGAACTTCATACGAACAGGACTACGAACTGTAGGTATGAATGAATTATTCATGTGCATACTTCATTCACTCCATGACTATCTTATTAGCACATACTGCTAATGGACCTGCGAAGCAATATTGTTCACTTAGAGACCCTTTAGGATAGATCCCTTGAGATCATTGATCTAGGATCAAGGAGTGAGAACAACGGGAACGACTAATTGGATTAACTGTTTGATGTGAATTTTATAACTGTCACAAACTGATTATAATATTGTAGGTTGAAAACCCTATGTACTCACCAGGTTTCCCAACCTGAGCCACTAAGTTTATTGTATCACAAGTAGCGATTTAAAAGATACATTCTACTGAGAGATTCGAGGAGTATTAGGCCACTATTTTAATTACTGTAAGGCTTTTAATATTTTGTTATGCTTATGTTTTTGTAGTGATGATAACATCCCAATGTTTTAATATAAATGAAATACATTTCTTCCGAAAGGCGTTGATAATATGATTATCATGTTTTTGGGAACAAATTCTGCTATATTATTCCTCAAAAAGGATACTCTGATTTTAAATAAGCATAAAAAATTAGTCTTTTTGACTGTGAAATTGGGGATGTCACAGTTGGTATCATAGCATTAGTTTAAGCGAAGCAAGAATTTGTAAGATATATAGACTTAATCTTAGAATGCTAAGAGATGATTGTGTTGGAACCTGAAAGTGAACCTCTAGCAATCACAATAATTGAAGATCCGAAGTCAGCAAGTTCCGAAGTAGAGATGGAGTCCGAGGTGAAGATCATTCCGAGATGGAGCAATGATATGTGATTGTTTGTCTGTTTGTGCATTTATCATTTCTTGTCTTTTATGTGATGTAACATTTCATAGGACTTAACTTTTTGTATCAGTTGGATTATCAGTTGTCAGAAGTTGGTTATTATCCAGTCCTAAGTATGAAATGTAGTTTGTACGATGTACCTCCTTTTCCTATATAAGGAGTGTTTTTAATGACAAGAATGTTACGGATTGTTCCTCCAAAGATAGAAAATATTTCACTTAACTCTCTTTCACTTTTCTCTCAAGTCAAGAAGTTTCAAACATTCTTCATGTTCATTTATTGTCTTTACATTGATCATACTCAGAGTTTCTTCATTTAATATCTTGAGCATTTTGTTGAATATTAACTTCAAGTCTCGACTGGTATTACCAGACTTGACTGGAACATGAATTAAGAACAGACATTGATCTTTAAGATTAACTCAAGGTTTGAGTTTTCAAACCTTGTCCTTGCGCATCATTTCTTGTACTCATAATTGGTATCAGAGCTTGAGTGGCTGTCCTTTGAATCCATAATAACAGATTATAGTTGATTCGAAATTACCTTGGTATTTCGATCATTTTTGTATTCAGGATAAAAGTTCTTCTATATACCGCTTCTGCTCTTATATCTTAGATTACATGGCTACTCTTAATTCTTAACAAATGTATTCAATGCAAATAACAAATAACGTTGGTTGCCCTTCTTGTGCCCCATTACTAGTTGTTGAAGAGTATGATCACTAGAAAGTCAGAATGGAAAGGTTCTTACTTGGTACAGAAAAAGGTGAAGCTATCGGGAGATCCGTTAAAGAAGGTCCACATGTTCCTATGACACAAACTGCAAGAGATGCTGCTGTAACTCTCATGGGATAGGATGAACAGCGTCAAGCACCTCTCCTTGCTGATGACGTCGAGAAATTGCATGCAGATCAAGTTGCATTTTCCGAAATGGTGTTTGGTGCCAACTTCTCTCTTTGAGCACATTAAGTTGTGCAAATCAGCTAAAGAGATTTGGGGCACTCTCCAAGACCTGTTCGACGGATCAGAAAACATGAAGGATAAGCGTTAGACTTCCATCGTCAATGAGTTTGATACTTTCACCACTACTCCTGGTGAATCAGTTGCCTCGGCCTCTAATAGATACCGAATCGTCATCAACAACATGACAACGCATGGGATTGTCCGAACTCCTCTAGAGTACAGCCTCAAGTTCATCAACAGCCTTGGTAAAGGATGGGGAAATGTGAAATCGTGTCTTCGGAGTAATGGATCTCTAAAGAAGCTGAAGCTTTACCAACTGTTTGACGAGCTTCAAGGTCATGAATCAAATGTTGCACAAACTTTGAGAGAACTCTCAAGAGGTCCTCTTGCTCTTGTCAGTTCCTATGATCGCCAAGTTCCAAACCTCTCTGCTTCGGACCCTTTCAAAGCTATTATCCCATCTATCCCACCAGTTCAACCCTCTCCACCAACTTTACCAGGTTTTGCTAGTTCAAACTATCAGTTTGATGGAGACCTCGACCCTGAAGCAATGAACTCCGAACTACGTTTTCAACAAGAGTTTGCTTTACTCTCCATCAAATACAAATTTCCTTTCAATCCCTCTCACAAACTATACCACAACCATTTCTAAGCTCCTCATCAAAGTAATCCCCAACCATACCCTAAACCCTATGAAAATCCACCTGCATACAAGCCAAACATTCTGGCACAAAGTCAATCCTTGGAATCTCATGAGACTCCGAAGTCAGACAAACCTAAAATTGTTTGCCACAAGTGTGGTCAAGCTATGCACGTCGAGCCCAAGAGATGGCTGCTAGTGAAAAAACTTTCGTTATCACTGTGTCGAGAGATGTGGAAGGATATTGGTCACCTGGAGATGAAGATGATGTGGGTACTGGAAGAAACATGTGTCTTATGGCTAGACAAACCATCGAATGTGATGAAGGCTACTGGTCATCTGGATCAGAGGAAGATGATGATGATGTGAACCAAACTACTGCTACATGGCGACCAACGACCCTCCCGATAGAAGCATCGTCAACTAGTAAAATCTATGATTACTGATAATAATTTTGATTTATCTCTTTGTGAACCATATCTAACCCAGATCCAATCAGATATAAACATCATTTACAAATCCTATGAGTCAGCCATAAAAGCCAGTGAGAAGACGGAAAGTGAATTAAGTCGTCTTAGATTACGTTTCGAGGATAAGAAACTTAAAATAGAGTCTTTAGAACATGAACTTGTAATGTCAAAAGATGAATGTATCATTCTTAAAGACAAATGTGAAATCACTTATTCTGAAAGAAAGTTTTAATTTATGATAACAAACGTATCAATGCCAAAATAGATGCTTTACATAATTCCATAGACATTCTTGAAGAAAATGAAAGGATGGCACCTGGTCTCGGAAGCGGGTTTCCGAAACCAATTGCTCGTCCCTTGAAGGAGTTACAAAATCTAACTTTTATGAGAGACATTTCAAACCACAAACATTCGGATACCCTTGTCTCACCATGGTCACCCCTTCATGAGACCTCAGACAGTTTTTCTTCCCTAATTCTTGAGTTTCAACCAATAATTGTCAAGTTTCCTGATTCCATGCCTCTTCCGCCTCTGATACCCCTGGACCTGAATCAGACCTCAGAATTTTCTCCCATCATTCCCAACATTGTAGTTCACATTCTGAACCACAGTCCTCCTAACAATTGCCTTGTTGAGGAAATTATTCCGGAGACAACTGGACCTGACTCTGAAAAGTCAACCTTTGGTTGGGCATCCTTAGGTAATGACATTGATGTAGAAACCATAAGTGACAATTCATCCGACTTGTGTGATTTGTACTCTCAAGCGATTTCTAAAACCACCTTAGTGCCAATCAAACCCAAGTTTAACCACCCATCCATTGGCCAAACTTCCAAGTCAACATCTGACTCCAACAAGAAACCTTCATTGAACAGAGAAGATGTCGTCGAGCCTAAGATAGAAGCCAAAAATGCACTAAAAAGGAAATGAGGTCTAGACAGAATTCCAGATTCATTGAGAACTCTAAGAAGAAAGTATCTCGGAGTGTGATCCTTAACCTTAGGAACCATAAAACATTTGTGCCTATTAAGATCCTTAAGAGGCCATCCATCCTTCCTAGTCTAGTTGTTCAAAACAAAGTTGTCAGTCCCATTCCGAAAAAGACTGTTGATACTTGTCCCACAAGGAATAACTCTCCTCGTATTGTTTCATCTGTTTTCATTTCTAAATCTGATGGTACGATTTTTAAACCTCAACAGCTTTCAAAACCAAATGCACCATCAAAAACAGATAACAAAGAACGTTTGGTTAAAAACACTGTCACTCAAACATTTTCAAAGAAATCAAAACAAAAATTTGAGTGGAGAGCTAAGAGTGTTGAAAAAGATTTTGCAACTTCAAATAACACTGTGATTCCTACAGCTTCAAAAACCGTTGGTCCGAGAAAAGTTGTTCGGAAACAACCTATAGTTGAATATGATTTATGGATTAACGAAAAGACCTTAGCATTTTTTCTTCTTTCCCAAATCATCTCGGAACGAGCCTTCTGAGACACTTGTTGCTCACAAGTCACTGCCAAAGTCCAAAGCACGTGCCCAAGTCCCAAAACCTAAATCGGAGCCTAAAAACTCCAAACTTCACTAATCGTTGCAGGCACTCTATGCTTCGAAACAAGATACAATATGGTATATTGACAGTGCTTGTTCCATGCACATGACGGGGTGATCTCAAACTTTCCCCAAATGTTGGCTATGCGACATATGGCAACAACTCCAACTCTCAAATCCGAATTTATGGCATCCTCGCCAATGGAAACTTCTCTGTATCATACGTGGAATATGTATTTGACCTGAAGCACAATATAATTAGTGTGGCTCAACTTACCGATGCAAATCGTCGAGTTGAATTCTACAAGAAACACGGCTATGTCATGTCCGAAGACCGGAAAGAATGTCTGATCAAGTCAAATCGCAACAAGAACATGTATCCCGTTGACATCAACGTGATTTTTGGAAAGCCTGAACTTTGTTTTCTCTCAAAGGCAGTTCCTGATGTCAGTTGGTTATGGCATCGAAGGCTTGCTCATCTTAACTTCCGATATATGAACGATCTTGTTTCCGGTGAAATGGTCAGAGGTTTTCCTTTCCTCAAGTTCGAAAACGATCATCTATGTGCTGCATGTGAGTATGGGAAGCAATCGAAGAAAGTTCATCCTACTATCATCGAAAAATCTATCTCGAAACCTTTAGAACTGCTTCATATTGATCTTTGTGGACCCACCACTGTAGAAAGTCTACATCATAAGAAATACATTCTTGTGATTGTGGATGATTTTACAAGGTTCACCTAGGTTTTCTTCATCAGGCTCAAGTCAGAAATTGCCTCGGAACTTATTACCTTCATTAAGGGTATTGAAGTTATAGTAAAGTTGTCTGTTCTTCGAATCCGAAGTGATAATGGTTCAGAGTTTACTAATGTCACCATTGAGAAATTCCTGTCCGAGAAAGGAATTGACCACAATTTCTCAGCCCCTATACCCCTAAAAAAATGGTGTAGTCGAAAGACGAAACAGAACCTTAGGTGAAGCTGCTCGGTCGATGCTCAATTTTGCAAATCTTCCACTTTATCTCTGGGCTGAAGCCGTGTCTACCGCATGCTTTACTCAGAATTGTAGCATCATCAATCAACGCCTCAATATGACACCATACGAATCCATGAATGGTTGTAAGTCGAGTATCTCATTTCTGCATGTCTTTGGCTTTCAATGCTTTATCAAGAACAATCGTGATCAACTCATGAAATTTCAGCCCAAAGCAGATGAAACAATCTTTCTCAGATACTCAGTAAAATCAAAAGCTTATCGGGTTCTGAATCGACGAACTCGTGTTCTTGAAGAAAGCTTTGATGTCACATTTGATGACAAATACGTTCGGAATTCTGGCCCAACCCATGTCACAACTCACATCATGGAGTCCGATGCTCCACCGCCACGATGTCCAAATCCTCAAATAATTCATGAAGTTGATTTTGAAACAATGTTCAGACCATTAGAAAAATCTCTTGATTCGGAATCTCGATCAAGACAATCATCCTCTGTTATTGCTCCTACGTCCCAAAATGTTTATGGTCCGACCCCCACTTTTTATCCATTTGATTCCGAACCGTTTCAACCTTCTCAGGTTGAGGTGGAGAATGGTCTACCTTCCCTTGAATCAAATGTGGATGGATTTCAAGATGCAGCTGATCGATTTGTTGAATTTAATCCTATTCCGAACAACGACAACGACAATGTCAACTTCTTTGACTTTCCAGACGAAAATGATGTTGATATCTTTGGTTCAGAAGTTCAGGGAGAGCATCATCCTTCAATTCAAGTTGTTAAGGGGGAGAAACACAACCCCATCGTTAGTGTCGGATAATCTGCTACATAAGAGCTTCCAAGACTACACATATGGACCAAGGATCATCCTCCAAACCAAGCCATTGGAAATCTAAACGTCGGTATTCAAACTCGCTTTTCCACTAACATCCAAAATGAATGTCATTTCTCGGAATTCATCTCAATGGTTGAACCAAAATCCATCAAGGAAGCACTTGAACATGCTGACTGGATTACAACCATGCAAGAAGAGTTGGCAGAATTTGACAAAAATGAAGTGTGAACTCTCGTTCCTCCTCATCAGGATCATCCCATTGTAGGTACGAGAAGGATGTCCCGAAACAAGCTACACGATGCAGGAGTTATCATTCGAAACAAAGCAAGATTGGTGGCCAAAGGATTCACACAGATTGAAGGAGTTGATTACGATGAGACCTTTGCTCTTGTTGCCCGTCTTGAAGCCATCAGAATCTTTCTTGCTTATGTAGCTCGTAAAGGCTTTAAAGTATACCAAATGGACGTTAAGAGTGCTTTTCTTAATGGTGAACTTGATACCAAAGTGTATCTCCAACAGCACCCTGGTTTTGTCAATCTTTCTTATCCGAACTATTTCTAGAAACCCGAAAATCTGTTTACGGCCTAAAACAAGCTCCTCAAGCCTGGTATGAGACTCTCACAGACTTTCTCAAGCGTTCTGGTTTTCAAAGAGCCTGGTATGAGATTCATGCTGGTACAAATCTACGTTGACGATATCAGCATGAATCATTAACTAAGTTTCTTCTTAGGTCTCCAAGTAAAACAGACCAACAGAGGAATCTTTATTCACCAAGAAAAATATATTTCCGTGCTTCTCAAAAAGTATTTGATGGACACTTGTGCCTCTGACAAGGTACCTATGGGTTTCAGACACAAGATCTTCTCGGACCCATCAGGTGTTGCTGTCGATGAAAATAAGTATAGAGGAATGATTGGATCGGTACTCTACCTAACAACAAGTCATCTGGATATCATGTTCTCAACATGTTTGTGTGCTAGATTTCAAGTCAGTCCAAAGATGTCTCATCTTTTGGCTATTAAGCAAATATTCCGATACCTCAAAGGTACAAAGAGTCTCGGAATCTAGTACCCAGCAAATGAGAGTTTCCTTCTACAAGCATACTCCGATTCTTTCAGTTGGACAGAAAAAGCACCTCTGGTGGCTGTCAATTTTTGGGTGGAAGACTCGTTAGCTGGTCATCAAAGAAGCAGAATTACATTGCACTATGAACAGCTAAAGCGGAATACATTGGTGCTGCTAGTTGCACCTCTCAAGTTCTTTGGATGAAATCTCAGCTCATGGATTATGGTTACCGATTTCAACAAATTCCCATCTATTGATTCTCAAAGTGCCATTGTGATTTCACACAATCCAATTCAGCACTCCATGATGAAGCACATCGATATACGGTACCATTTCATTAAAGATCATGTTTTAAAAGGAAACATTGAACTTATTTTTGTTCAATCTGACGATGAAATTGTTGATGTCTTTACTAAGGCGTTAGACGAAACTAAATTCAATGGTTTTCTGAACAAAATGGGTATGATGTTACTTGGTCCTCAATTCTTTCAAGAGGCTTGCACTCTCTGATGTAATCATCAGGAAGTGAAATAATTCCGAAGTCAAATTTGATTTTTCATCTCGGAATTGTATCCTCTCGGAATAAATAGGATCATTTTACATGTTTTTTTATCTGACCTCTTCTTCTAGTTATAAGTTGTACAACTCCCTCAATCTTTTGAAGTTCATGACCAATATAGTCACATTGGTATGTTGTTTGATCCCATCTCGGAATCTGTATCTAAAAGTGTGTTTTGAAGTTCATCTCGGAATTCCATTCCGAAACGGTAATGTGTTTTCATCTCTTACCTTGTCCGAGATCAGTTCCTTCTCATCTCGGAACTTCAAAATTTGTTTAAAACTTGTCCTCTAAGATCTTCTATATCATGTACAATCTCGGACTCTATATCATGTACTAGTATTTTCATTTTCATCTCGAAAGTATCTTATGACAATCTATCTCGGAACATTCATGCTCCAAGATCTCTTTGTAAATTCTTCTCGGAACTTTATGACTGCAACATCTTTTTCTTGAAAAGAAGTTCAAAAGGTTTTTCGTCATTAGTTGTGAACCGTTTTCTTGATAGCTGGAATGGTTATATTTTAATGATGGTTAAACTCTAATCCTAGAAAATTGCATTTTTTTTGCACACGTCTCTGTAAAGTAAACATGATGTCAATCAAATGATGGTTTCCATTTTGCACGTCTGGCCATTGTTTTCTTTAGTCCTTGCAGTTCAACTCATACTAAAAGTGGAAACACATTTAATGCGGTCCATATCCTCATTACACCTCTTAACCCGACCCATTTCTTTAGAACCTATAAAAACCTTTCAAAAACCCTTTTGTCACTTTACGTTCTCTAAACAGTCATCCCTTTCTCTCTGCAAGAAAATTGTTCTTCGAGCTCTCATAACCTGCAACAATGGCGTCTTCACAATCCATTACCAAAATCACCAAAACTGCTCCTAAGAAGAAATCCTCCAAGGGTTCGGCTTCCTCATCGTCGACTGAACTTTTTCTCCGTGATACCACACATCTTTTCTCCTTGGATCCCATGGACTACGGCGAGTCCATCCAGGTCATGATCGAGTTTATTACTCACCATCCCATCTCAGTTCCACTCACCAAAATTCCGGACCAGCCCATTCCTCTTCGTCTCCTTCATACGACATTTGACAGAATCAAGATAGAAGACGGTGTTCTTGAGACTAGGGTTACTGGTGATCGTATTGTACCAGTTCACAAATCAACATTCTTGAAGGCTATTGGGATTCCAGAAAACCCTAAGGGTTTCAAGGTTCAAGAACCATCGGCTGAAGAGTTTTAGACGTTCCTTATTCACATCGGGCACGATGAAGAGTTCAAAGCAAAGAAATTCAAGAAATTTGCAGTTCACGGGCTATGGACAGTCCTTATGCACTTAATCCTTAGTGGTTTTTCTGGGATACATGGAGGTACAGACACGATGAGTAAGGATTGGCTCTATGTCGTCTATAACATCTTTTCAGGGAAGACGAACGTTGTTGATCTTACGAAAGTTTGCTATCAAATGTAAGCCACAAGAGATCTTGAGTCCGAGATTCTAGGCTATGACTATCCAACAGCTCTACCAAGAGAGGAAAGATCCCATCCCAGTCAACGTAATTCCGAAAGAGGTATTTCTATCCTTCAAAACTATTAAGACTTATCGCATTCCGAGCCAGGAATCTTTCGGACCCATTCGTAGATTGCCTGAGAATATGTTTGCCAATTTACCATACTAGTCCCCTTACTTGAAACAACACTTGGAGACTTCGATTGTGTATATCCCTACACAGTCTACCCCTGTCTCCGTTGAGCCCACCTAAGATGTGGCCAAGCCAGTTCCTTCTGACGGTAAGAAAGAGAAGGTTGCCAAAAGAAAGACATCTCCCTCGAAACCTAAAGCTAGAAAGAGAACCAAATTCGACACTTCCTCTCAAAAGGAATCTGTCAAAGACATTCCGACTGACTCTGGTCATCAGCTCACCCCACCTACCCACTCTTCTGAAGTACCCTTTAGAGTTTCAAAAACCACCGCACACACTCGCGGGGAGTCTCCACATAATCCACCCTCACCTTCCCAACAAGGTGATGTCAGTGTTGAACAAAGTTCCTTGCACCCCCTGGAACAAACCCACGAGTCATCTCGAAAATCCCTCCTTCTTTCACACAAACACAATTTGAGACCCCTGTCTCGGATCCCAAGCATTCCGAAGTAGGAGTTGTCCCTCCTGTCTCGGATGCCACAACTGGTCTAATAACTGGAAAAGCTACAGGACGCCCAGGTTCTAATGATCAAAAATGGTTAGATTTTGTCAGCAAAGCTCATACAAGGGTCCTGAGCTTAGCAGATCACAGGTTGAAGCCATTCTCATTTCAATGAGGAACAGAGCGATCCAAAGCAATCTTCCATTTGTTGCTCCATCAGATGAAGTTGTTGGCCATGAGTTTGCATCTGGAGAGACTGACCACGACAACATCATCTCGGACAACACTCCGAAGTCTCCCCACCATGATGCACTCCACCTTGATCTCGATGTCGAACACTCTTATGAATTCATGTTCGATGATGACAGTGCTTTCATTGTTGCTCCTACTGTTCGCTCATCCATTCATCTCTTTAAGAAACGATCTTCATCCCGACCAACTTCATCCTTATCCGAACCAGTTGATGAATCAATATCAACAATCTTGAAGGAGAAACTGAAACCAATCCTCCCAAGGATGATCAAGTAACAACTGTTAACAATTCAGGCCCTTCCGAACCACCCATGAATCAAGATCCTGATAAAGCCAAGACTGTAAGTTCCTCTTCAGACACGGGATCATCAGCAGGAAATTATGTTGATCCCTTTTCCCTGATGGAACTCCGAGACAATGTCTCTGATGTAGTATCCAAGGTCGAATCACTGGATAAGTCGGTTACCCAGTTTGACTCCAAGTTTGATGCCAAAGTGTCTAGTCTTGACACTAATCTGAATTCAATTCTCCAATCCATATCGGACGTCAAGAAGCCAGGGCCCTCAGATGAAGAACGAGCTCAATAGTTGGATCAACTTATTTCCCTCCGTCTCAAGCACACCATTGAGGAGGTCGAACAGATATACAATTCCAGTCTTGATCATTATCTTGACACCATCACCACCATGCTGAAAGTACACGATGATATGATTTGTGCTACAACTGAGCTGATCAAACAGACGCATGTGAGGTATGAGAATCAAATTTAGAGGATGGAGAAGGAGAATAAGAAGAAAGATGAGATGAATCTCATTATGAAACAAGTTCTCATCAAACTCCTCAGGGCCTGCTGGAATATCGTGTACGTTCCGAACAACAAGTGTGATGAAATGTTGTCCATTCTTGCATCCTTATTTGACCACCTCAAGGCTCAGGCTCCGAAAACTGAAGCCTTTGATGCTCTTACCCTGCAAATGAAGACCAGCTTCCAGAAGGTGTTCAATCGACTCTTGGAATTTCAACAATATGCATTGCTTGCCTCGGTTTCTAAGCCATCCAATGCAAGAGGGGGAGAAGGCCCAAGCAACAGAGATAATTCTATCTATTGGATGCCCACCTCATAGTTTAAACTTCGAGATGAGTCTGATGATGAGTGTGTTCAAATTCTTTCCACAGGTACCCCATCCAGTGATGATGATGATGATGATGAAGACAAGTATATTACCAATGCAGTGAGTGGAATTCAATCTCCAAGGAAGTTCCCTGCCAAAATTCTTTCCGGGGAAGCGCAACAGATATGGTCTGTTGTATCATGGCCATCATCCCTAGCTGACGTACTTCAACAAAGCCGTGAAATGGCTAAGGCAAAGACTAAGTTAACAATCAAAGCTTTCCGAGACACTTGGTCAATGATACCTCCAATTCCCTCACCAAGAATCGCTCCAATCGATGAAGGTTCTCCACTGCAGAAACCTGATAACATTCCTGAAGAGCCCCTGATTCCCCCTCTTCCAGAATTCAACATTGATGAAAACATGCAGCACATCATCTCAGTCCTCAAAAAGCAACAAGATAAGGGAAAAGCCCATCTCGGAATTTCAAAGCTCCGAAAAGACCACCAAGAAGCCGGATGGTTGGTCTCAAGAACAAATCGCTCAAGCTCTTGAAGAGAGCATCCTGATTCAAGCTCTGAAAGACAACCCCAATCCGATGCTAGGTCTTTCCCCACTCTACAAAGAAGGAATAATTCATGACGTGGACATAGTGCCATTTATGTATTATGACCTTCCAACTCAGGTTTCAGACCAGCTTGATCTACTTATCTCTCCATACGACAAGTTTTATATCAAAATTGCTCCTCTCTAACCAGAAGATGATCCGCAAGTGATCATCAGAACAGAAAGAGAACGGTTGAAGGCTTTCTACTCCCTGAACTCACATCCCCAAAAGGAAGTGTGGTAAAACACGAGAATCACCAAGATCTTTGGGTTTGCAAGGAAAGTGTTGACGAAGTTTGATTTATATTGCCTCTTACATTGCTTCTATGTGTATCGGAATAAAACAACACAACTCACCATTTCGGACACCGATTTTCTAGTCATCAATCCTAATGATATCCTAACCATTGCTACTCATTTCTGAACGTGTCAAGACAGTCAAATGAGCATGGCTGCATACAGCGCCACAATGAGTTACTTGAAGGATTATGTCGTTGAATTTTGTAGATGCGACTTCGAATTGGCTCACTTGTTCGGAACTGAAACATTCTTGGCAAAGATCGACTTTAAACTTCCAGAAGCTGAAATCTTGGCAGAAGGGCCAATAAATGAATTGGTGTTGGGATATGTCTACCTTCAGAAGAAGACAAACAATAAGGACATCTTCCGAGTCCTAGATAAGCATCTCGTCCCCACCAAAGCTCTTCAAAAGTTCATAAGGAATGCAGCTAAGTCAGATGCCCCCGAAAATGTGAAGTGCAAGGTTATAAGTCAACTCCAATGGTATCTCGAAGTCCGAGATTGGTTGTTCCGAGCTCACGTGTTCATTCAAGAAGAAGCCAACTAGCTGACTAAGATTGCTAAGTTCACTTAGGGGATATTGTTGGAACCTGAAAGTGAACCTTTAGCAATCACAAGAATTGAAGATCCGGAGTAGAGATGGAGTCCAAGGTGAAGATCATTCCGAGATGGAGTAATGATCCAAGATTGTTTGTATGTTTGTGCATTTATCATTTCTTGTCTTTTATGTGTTGTAACAGTTCATACGACTTAGCTTTTTGTTTTAGTTAGATAATCAGTTGTCAGAAGTTGCTTATTATCCAGTCCTAAGTATGAAATGTAGTTTGTACGATGTACCTCCTTTTCCTATATAAGGAGTGTTTTTAATAACAAGAATGTTACTGATTGTTCCTCCAAAGATAGAAAATATTTCACTTAACTCTCTTTCACTATTCTCTCAAGTCAAGAACTTTCAAACATTCTTCTTGTTCATTTATTGTCTCAAGCCACTGACTCTTTCTGGTAGCCCAACACCGGTGGAAGTTATGGATTGGATCTCCGAGATGGAGATGGTATTTGAGAGTTGCGACTACAACAACAAGCAGAAGATCGTTCTCGTGGTCAGACAGTTGAAGATATGAGTATTAAGTTGGTGGAAGTTAATGGTTGATACCTTGCCCAAGGGAGAATCTAGTAAGATGTCTTGGGAAGACTTTCTTGTGCAACTAAAAATGCAATACTACTTTGAGCAAGATCTTCTAGAGATTAATAATGAATTCCAGAACCTGGAGAACGGTAAAATGAGTGTCAACAAGTATGCTGAAGCTTTCATGGAAAAGATTAAGCTAGTTCCTAACTTGGTTCCTACTGAACTTTCCAAGGTAAATAAGTTTGATATGGGACTACCAGTGGATTATAGGCCAATGGTGAAGTTAGCAACTACTCTAAAAGTAGTCATCTGGGCAGCTAGGAATGTGGAGACTCATATAAAGGAAAAAGATCTGGAGAAAACTGAAACTGGAGAGAAAAGGAGGTTTGAGGGATCTTCAAGGTCCGATAAAAAGAGCAGATTTTCAAAGTCCTGTCCCAACGATAAAACGATTGGGGATATAAATGAGGCAAAGTTGTATAAGAAGTGCAAGAAGAAACACTTCGGAAGATGCACCAATGAAGTGATTTGCTTCAACTGTGGAAAGGCTGGTCACTACGCCAGTCACTGCACCCAGAGCATGTGCTACGAATCTGGAGAAGCAGGGAATCTAAGGAATGACTGCCCAGAGAGAAATGAAGCAGCAAGGCCGAATACACCGCCGGAGCCAAAGGCAAGAGCATTCCAGATGATCCTTGATGAAGCAGGTGACAATGCAAGGGATCAGCAATAAGGATCTATATATCTAAAGATCAAGATATAAAGTAGCCATATAGATAGTATCATGTGGTGTAGCCTAATATAAGAGGTATAGTGTAGGGTGAACTTGAATATTTATGTAATCGTTTCAAGAAATAATATAAACCTTAGTTATGTTATCCAATGTGTTAAGTTGCTATATGATTTCTTGTGTGGTGACTTGGAGATCTAAGAGGCAATAATTGGGACGAGTATGAGTAGGTGTGAAAGGTAGTAGAGGCCTATAATATTGGAAGAACATGACTCACACTTGGATCAGGGAAAATCACAAGGTAACTAAGCCATTAGTAGTTGAGTTTGTTTTCTTTGTTTCCGTCACTACCATCGTTTCGGTAATGACTATGAAGATGACTGTTATTCCAACCCTATTGGTCATATAAAATCGACTCCGACGTGAGAATAAGTCTACGAAATAAGTTAGTTGGTTCATAGAACCATGTTCGTTGTAGTATCCGACTCAATCCAAGAGGTTAAAGGAAGGGATAATCAAAGCAATCGATAGAAGTGTCGCGACCATCGTTAAGGCTAAGAAACTTGTAGCTAGAATTGCTACTTGCTGTAATGTGATTATATCACATTAGAACATGAAGGAAGGTGTCATCCATGTTGGATTCAGATTCAAAAGACCAGATTCTAGCCATTTCATCATACCACGAAAGGTTATTAGATGCACAACCCATTGGTATGTTACGGTAATCGAAGTAAAGACCTTATCTTAAGTTTAGTCTGTTTAAGAAGGAGCAGGAGTCTCTAATAAGGATCGAGTTTGTAACTCGAAGGTTACGATTGAAAGTCCAACATAGGATAAGAACGGGTGCAAAACTGAGCACCGCCAGTAGTAAAGAAGTCCTAGAGTTACATACTCATTTGAAAGGATATAAGAGTTATGGTTATTACCTAGGATGAAAAGATAATGTGCGGAGTCATTATAGAAGCCCTGTTTTGTTGATGATTCTAGGAATTAATCATCCTAAGGGGGAGATAATTGTAACACCCATAGATTCGGGCTAGTCAATTAAGATATAATAAGCGTTAAAAATGAATATTTGATAGAAGATTATTTAGGAAAAATAATCTTAACAAAATTTATAGTATATGTGACAAGGATTCCGGAGATATAAGGAATGCTTAAATCCAACTTATAAAGAAGAAGTTATGACCCGTTGAAGTTTCACGATTAAACCGACATGGCTCTACGTATCGTAAAAAGTGAGATTTTGATAAAATGCTTTTTAGCCTCAATGATCTGAATGAAAGTCATAGTATTCGTTAAAATGAGAGGGTGCATATAGAAAACGTCGAAATCTGACTTCAGTAGATGAAGTTTTGATTTTTCGAAGTTTCAACATAGAAGTGCGGGTATAGAAATCGAATTTTAGATCGGTCGATTTTTAGCCAAAATGATCTAAACAAGAATTGAATATCTCATTAATAGGAGTTCAATGATAAAAAGACAGTCTAAAACGGAGTCCGTATGTAGAAGTTATGAATTTTACACGGTCATTAGTTGTGTAATCTTCTCAGACAGTTAAATTTAAGATCGGTCGAGAATTAGCGAACGGAGTCAAAAGGAAAGTTGTAGTAATCGAAAATACCTACGATTGGATATGAAGAACGTCAAAAATGGAGATCGTATGCAAAAGTTATGAATTTTTGAAGATTGAAGTTTTACCTGCGTTTTTGCTTGCAGCACACGCCACTACGTTGGACGTAGCACAAAAGTACGTTGGGCATACACCAATATTACGTGGGACTTACAACCCGTAGGTATTAATCAATAGTACACGGGCATGTTTACAACCTGTAGGTGTTAATCATCAGAAATGTATAATTTTGGTGTATTAAACTGCAAATTGATTGTATTAAGTTGTGAATTGACTTAATTAAGCTACAATTTTTTTGTGAATTTTGCGTTCAAATATAAATGATTTATATATGAATGTTCGTAATTATTTTTTGTGAATATATTTATTTCTTGTGTTGTATAAATATATAAAAATGTATTAGTTTTTATAATTATTTTACATTAATCTTTTAATGAGTATATTAATAGGTTTATTAAATTATGAATATATAATTTAAGATGTTAATGAATGATTTTATCTATACATATCTGATTTGGAAGAATGATGGTTGTGACGGTGGCACATGTGGTTAGTAGCGGCGTGTGGTAGTTTGTGGTGGTCGAATTTAGGTTTAACTTCCCTCAATATATGAACTAATGTATAATGAAATTGTATTAAGTTGTGAATTTTATAAATAAAACTATCAATGAACCGCATTAAGTTGTGTATTTTATATAAAATTTATGTTTGAAAATAAATGAATGTATGAATGACAATAATATATTTGTAAAATTACAATTTTGCCATTTTCTTACCAAAAGTCAGATTTAAACATATTTAATTAGTATTTACAACACATAGTTAATAAATATTTGTGAAATGAGGGTTCTTAGGGTTCCTAATCTTTTGTGGTTCTTATTTTAACCAATATATATATATATATATATATATATATATATATATATATATATATATATATATATATATATATATATATAGAGAGAGAGAGAGAGAGAGGAAAATTCTTAGATAACTCAAAGATGTCAGAGAATCCTGAAACTCTTTATTCGGCCAAAATTTTTCAAAACTAACACCACCAATCTGCTCGAAATTCAGCTTAAAAGACATATCAATGCACAAAAAACAAGATTTGACAAACTTTTTTTTTGTTAAAATGTGCATATATATATATATATATATATATATATATATATATATATATATATAGAGAGAGAGAGAGAGAGAGAGAGTAAAGTTCTTAGAGAACTCAAAGATGTGCGAGAATCCGGAAACTCCTAATTCAGCCAATATTTTTCTAAACTAACACCACCAACCTGCTCGACATTCAGTGTAAAAATCATCAATGCACAAAAAACAAGATTTAACAAACTTTTTTTTGTTGAAATGTGTGCCTATGTCTATATATATATATATATATATATATATATATATATATATATATATATATATATATATATATATATATATTGTTTTTTTACATTTTCAAGTTGCAATTTTTTAAACATTGTTATTAAAGTCTCGTGGCTGTGTTGATTTAGAAATTTTTTTGAAGAAAATACAAATGTTTATATATATATATATATATATATATATATATATATATATATATATATATATATATATATATATATATATTTCAAAAAACGTTTGTCAAATATTTTTTTAACCTAGATATGACTTACATGTAACATTTAGAGACTAATGGTTGTCTTCACTTTGAAAAAAAATGAGTGGATTAAGAGTTCTCGGGTTTTCGTACATCTTTAAGTTCTCAAAATAACTTATATATATATATATATATATATATATATATATATATATATATATATATATATATATATATATATGTGTGTGTGTGCGTGTGTGTGTGTGTGTGTGTGTGTCATGATCTTTTGCGAAATCATATTTTCCTGCGAATTCCGCGAACTTTTTGGTGTGGATTTTTTTTCTTAAAAAAATGACTTAGGGCATTAAGTCGGTTATATAGAAGTGCATTCACAAAACAAAAAAAAATCAAAAAAATGTGTTCATATGTCGGTTATTTTTGACGAAGAAATGCACTTCCGACGTTCATGCATATATGCACTTTTCATGTGTGTATATTTTTTTTTTGAATTTTTTTTTGCAAACACACTTCTATATGACCGACTTAATGCTTTAATTCACTTTTTAAAAAAAATAATAAACTCACATGAATAAGTTCGCGGGAAAATATGTGTTCGCAAAAGATCATGACCTTGTATAGATAGATGTATAGATAGATAGATACATTGAAAGATAAATAGATAGATATGTATATACCATTGGCTCACATTGTATTATACATTCACACAATAATTGTCTATTGATAAATGATCTTTTATATATATATATATATATATATATATATATATATATATATATATATATATATATATATATATATATATATAGAGGATCATTTGTGAGTACATAATTATTGTATGAATGTATAACACAATGTGAGCGAATCACATCAAAATTTTGGCTCCCAATGTATTATACATTCACTTAATAACTGTCTTTTAGGTGAATTCATGTGCGTTGTGTCGAAATTAATTACATAGATAAAATATTAGTATTATATGTCATTTAAAATGCGGTCGAATCATTTGGTTCATATGTGGTTGTAAGATGTGATTAAAAAAATCAATAGGGGCAACTAACATATCTTAAGATGATGGGGTCCACGTGTAAGTTTGGTGTCCAATTTTTTTTTATTTGAATATAGAGTAAATCACATTTAGCAAAAAAATTTATTTTTTGGTGCATCGGGAGTAAATAACATTTAGCAGAAGTAGTTGATTTTTTGGTGTTAATCTTTGTGACTATACATTCATATATTTTACTTATATGGTGTGTGTTTGGTGTTGTATTTGGGGTTCAGATTCATTTCTAGGGGCGTTGTACTACACAATTTTTTTTATATTTAGGCACTACACTTTGAGATATTTTGAATGAATATTATAAAAGTGGTGTCTATGATTTGGATATGACATAATGTCCTACGATGTTTGCTGATTAATTTTAGTTTGGATTCATCGGTTGTACAATTGTGATCACCCTTATTGTTGATCAAGTTCGTGGCTTGAATTTTTCTGTTTCATTAGTTTTATACCATGACTTGTTATATACAGTTAAATATGTCACCACTTTTATCTATATTAAGAATGTGATTATTGTTCTTTGTATTCATACATATGAATGAGTTTTAAAAAAATACACAACGGAAAGAAATTTAAAGAAGTATGTTGGAATTAAAGTTTTATAACCTTATGAATGATTTATTTCGGCTAAATTAGGAACAACTTATGTAGAATATTAATGAACAGTTACGATGTTTTGTTGGCAAATCATAATTAGTAATGTTTCGATAAATAAAAATAAAAGTTTTTATTTACTCAAATAAGTTGTTTTTGAGAATTATATTTTTTTAATTGAAGAAAATAAATAGTAAATGAAGATATTGATTGGCTTATGAAATAGGTATTTTTCGTGTATTCAGGTTAATATTATAAAATTATGACAAAACTGCAAAAATGGTCCCAGTGGTATGTATTTTTTTGGGGTTTTCAAACAAACCTTGATGTTTTTGGTTTCATGGTGTTTTTTGACTAGTTTCATTGTAAAATCGGTCCATGTTAAACTTGAAAAGACCAATCTACCCTTTTAATTTGTTTTTTCATTTTTTAAACACTTTATTTTTATTTTTATTTAAATTTTAATGTTAAAACAAATAAAAAAGGGCTCTCTCTCTCTCTCTCTTTCTCTCTCTCTCTCTCTCTCTCTCTCTCTCTCTCTCCATCACCTAATCAAACCTTGAAACCACCATTGTTCTCTGATGAAAATCAAAGTTGTAAACCAAAATAAGAACCCAAATCAACAACCCAAATCTTATACTAATTGTTTATGAAGATAAACAAATCGAGCCAGTGAGATCAACAACCCAAATCGAAGTGGTGATTGTAGATAATCCCTACCTCGAACCCACTCTGCTCTCTCCCTCTCTCTCTCGAACCCCTTTTGCCTTCTTCACACCCAAAGCTTTGAAACCATATTAATCTTCACATGTGAGCAGGAAATTGTAGGAGTTGCTTTCATGGTGCTGGTAGAAGGGGATGAGTTCCTTGCTTATTGTTCTTCGAGTTCCTTTAGACTTTCATCATCAAATCAAATCGTTGTTTTTGCTAGCGTTTCCACAATGGGTGTGAGAGAATGATGGTCATTGATTAAATCCCTCCAGTCACCATGTACACGATGTTGACACCGACTTCAACGATGAGCTGCTGTGGAACGACGATGTATCGACCGAGTTTTCCCCCCAAAAGTGTGTTGCCCGATCTCATTGTATCTGTCGAATCGTTTTTCGGGAAGCATTTCGTGCATCTCAACCATTTGCCAGAGCGTGTAGAGAGTTACGACCCATGAGATCACCATTACTGATACTCCAGGACCATGAAATTCCATACAATACAACGATTTCATTTCACAATTATTAGGGCATAAGAATGGTTTCCCTATTTTTGTTGGATGCTGATCGGAACGCACAAATCTATTTTCATTTTTGTGTTTCAGGTCAACAGAGAGAGAGAGAGAGAGGTGGGCCCCATTCTATTTTTTAATTACATTAATATTAAAATAAAGGATAAAAATTTTAAAAAAGTGAGAAAAACAAATTAAAAGGGTATATTAGTAATTTTGAGTTTAACATGGACCATTTCCACATAGAAACATGGCCAAAAGGACCATGAAACCAAAAACATCAAAGTTTGGACGAAAACCCCAAAAAAATCATACCATAGGGACCATTTTTGCAATTTTGTCTAAAATTATTATAGAAAAATATGCAATTTTGCTTTAAGTCTAATTTTACAAAGAAAAAAAATCAAAATTACTTAGTGCAAGATTAAAATTTTATTTTGGAAGGTTGGACAATTTAGGATTATAGATTTCATATATTTGAATTTAGGATTAAAGATTTATAATTGTTCATTTTCAACTTTTGTATTTGTTGTGTATATTATGATTGTATTTGAAAGTTATTAAATGCAAATATGTTTTATTAGATGTATTATATAGAATATATGTTTTTACTATTTATTATATAATACCTAGAAAAGAAAATATAGTTTCATATGTTTCGATCTCAACTCACATTAATAAAGGTAGTGACAATCATTAATATATAGCATTTGACATTGAAGGTTCGCTTATCACATACAAACAAGTATAAACACAAGGAAAAACAAATGAACATGAGAACAATGATTATCACAAAAATGGGTTTTCACTAACAAAAGTGTTCTCACAAAGAAAACGGTGCACAAAGCGGTCACAAAGATGATCACCAAGATGCATTAGGGTTTGGCCCTAATGCATGACAATATACGATTACGATAAACATAAATCCCTTTATTTTAGGGATGTAATCTAATCTACGTATACACCGATCCTAATCACTAAGATTACGGATCAGATATCTATATGTGACAACCCGATATTCCAAGTCAATGTATTGTTCCAAAAGTCAAATGTTATAATCTATTTTGGAATCAATAAAAATAGCGTCAAAAATAAAGTGCTCTAAAGTCTCAATTGGCATAAATAAAATGTTAGATATTGTGTCAAGGTTTTCAGAAATATAAAAAACACTCAAATCCGAGTTATAACGAAGAAGTTATAACCAATCGAAAATTCACGACACAACCGGTAAAACACTGTTAAGCGTAAAAAGTGAAATTTCAAAAAAATACTTTTTAGCCTTAATTATCTAAGCGAAAGTCGTAGATAATAACAAACTGTGAGCGTACATAAAAAGAACGTCTAAATCTGACTTCGTATGAGGAAGTTATGATTTTTCTAAGTTTCAGAACAGCAGTAAACAGCTAAAAATTTGAAATAAAGATCGAATGATTTTTAGCCAACGCAACCTAAACGAGAATTGAAGATCTCGACAATAGTAGTACAACGGTAAAAAGACAGACGAAAACGGACATCGGATGAAGAAGTTATGAATTTTTAACGGATTTATCTTCTCCCGGCCTATTAAAAATTATACAATTAAAAATAAAGTCAAAATTTGCCGACGGAGTCTAAACGAAAGTTGTAGAGTATATTCTCACCTACGGGTGGATATAAAGAACGTCGAAAACGGAGCTCGTATGCGAAAGTTACGGATTTTCAAAGATTTGGGAACACACTTCGAGACATATCTGAAGGATTACGCCCCGCGTACTTCGGAGTACGCCCAGCGTACCCACTGCACGGCCTCGGATCGGCCACGTCGCCCCTATACCCTCTACAACCGTCCCACCCGAAGACCGGCGATTGGTGACGTCATCGCTGACGTACGCCCCGCGTACGAGGGTACGCCCAGCGTACGAGGTACGCCCCGCGTACTTTGGCGTACGTCCAGCGTACGAGGCCAACTTCCACCCCTATAAATTGGATGCGAGGGTTCCGACTTTTAGTTGCAAATTTACCACCTTCTCTCCCAAATTTCATACTTCTACCCTCTCGAGACTATCCCGACGCCGCGGCTCCGTATCCAAGTCCCAACGAAGGTCCGAAGCTCCGAGACTCCCGAAAAACTTACCACTCTCCGGTCGAAGGGCTTCCCGAGAAAATCTCGTTTTCTTCAAATCACCACACTTCCCAGGTGAGTTCATACCCCTACATTTTCACGTCTTTTTCATGTTTTAAGGGGGGAAATACAAGTGAAACACGAGAAAAACTTATGTTTTAAGTACGCATCGTTACATATGGTTTCAAATACTTTACCTACGTTTTGTTTATAAATGTTAAACAACATTACTACCAACATTACACTTTACATGCAAAGTTGGTATTACACCGAAATTTCATCACCAAATGAAACACACTTTCGAAAAACTATAATGGGTATAGTTTACAAGTTATTCTTGACATCTTTCTATAAACACAATAAAAAGATAATACTTTCATTTACAAGAAATGTGAACTTTTCATTCCATAAATATATTGATACTAAGTTTTGTGAGACAATCGGCTTCACCGTACTTTCAAGTACGCATTTCAAGTCCTGTATTATAAACCATAATCTCTTGTAGGGAGAGCGTGATACTTGTGTGTAGATCTATACAGGATTGACAATCCCGCACCTAAACTGTTAGCTACAGTTAGACCGGCAGGTCTGGGGTGACAAACGTCATAACACTGCAACGCCTGAAGAACGTTGTTACAGGCATTCTGGGTCAATAGCATGGTTATAAAACTCACATGGAGTATCGAAATATCTTTGATTTACGAGACTATTAGATGCATTCAGTAATTACATTATATATGTATAAATCCACTCACACCATTTTTAGCATGAAAGATACTATTGCATTCCACCCCTTGGAACTTTTTCAAACTACCACACATACATGGAAAATATTGGATTTTCTGGAAACACTTTCAGTTATTTTTACCGAAAGACATACAAATTTTAGTACAAAAACGCTTATGAACTCACCAACTTAATTGTTGACACTTTTTCAAAACTACTTGTATTTCTCAGAGAATCAGTAATATAGGTAAAACATCAGCTTTTGGAGAAGGGACGCTAAGGCGTCAGTCTTTTTAAAACTTATTAAATCATCATATTTGTAATATTCTTTTGGAGACATGTATCACATGCAACAATGTAACTTTCAAATTATATTATGATGGTTGTGTTTACTTTCTTTACAAATATTCAACTGTTATGATACTACGTGAAGTCATCCACCCCCGAATGTTTCCGCCATTCTGGTTTGGGGGTGTAACAGATTGGTATCAGAGCATTGTTTATAATGAACTAAGTATATCGAACCACATAAGATATACAAACTATAAATGCAAAGGGACTAAAATCCTCTGACAAAACGTTTTCACAAACTATACTTTTAATAAATTAAAATGATATATATTTTTATTTTTATAAAAGTATAAGTACATGCATGCATCGGTCTAGTATCATAGTCAAAACTATACAAAAGTATAAAGGCAAGTTGCGACGCTACGATTAGGCCTCGGGGTATGTAATCAGATCGAGAATAAATATAGCCTGATCAACTATATTTATCCTAGATGTGACCAACGTATGTCGAGGAATGGTCTTAGTGAGCAACAAGTCAAAAACTTACCAAAGAAAATACTAGAATCAAACTTACAAATTTGAAATACTATAGGAGTATTTTATAAAACTATAAGAACTATAATAATCGTGCGAACCTCGATATTTAGTTAAAATTAAGAATCGTCAAATAAATAAAAATTTTACTTATCAAAAATTACCTTTTTACTCCCAAGTTTTATATATAATTCTCATACCTCTATTCTCGATCAGACGAAATGGTAGGATTTCACATTCCCGGGGATCCCTACTACCCTAACCAGGGTAATGGAGGCTGGATTGAGGAGGACCCACAGGAAGATCCCGAAGAGATTCACGAGGAAGAGCCAGAAGAGGATTCCGAAGAGGATCCCGAGGAAGACCCAGACGAGGATTCAGAAGAGGAAGGAGATGGTGGGAGCACTGACTCGGAACCGGAGATCTACAATCATCCCCGAGGAGCAGCAAATCCCCGAAGGAACTTTCAGGGCCCGGCGCCCCGCTGGGCTGTGGACCTGAAACGATGGAGCAAGGAACAAGGACAACGCTCACCGTACGGCATGGGACAAGGCTTTTAAAACCTCAGCAACGTAGGTTCGGCTCACAGGGCACTCCCAGTCATGGTTCGTCGCATCGCCAACTAAGGCGAGCAGGCAAGAGTGAACGCCGACCAGCTCTTGGACATTGGTGCCACCGCTACAGTCACTGCAGTACGTCTTCGTCGTCTGGACGAAGAACATGAGCGAACAATAGAGCACACCTTTTCCCTTCAGAAGGACATTACTGCTGCTAGAGCCGAAGTGAGGGAGTTCCGTAAGGTCCGAATGCTGTCAAAATTTTCCCGCTTTCATTGATGTACTCTAGACCTATGTAAGGTCAAATTTTCCTGATCGTTGTATCAAATATTAATATCAATGAGATTGACACGCATTTATTATTTTTTTGAGTATTCCATTAAGTTCTTAAAATACTAAGGAAATCATACACTTATTATTGTAAGTTTCCATTAACTTACAAAATTCGGTAATGTTCGAAATGCAAAAATACTAAGACTTTCCATAATCATTTCTGAAGACTTATCAAGAATTCGTCTCTTAACTTATGGCAGAATCATGCCGCCAAGAAGGAATCCTCGACGCTTCAATACTACAGAAGCACCAACACCACCTCCACCACCACCTCCATCGATGGATGCTGCTACCTTTCAGGCTGCTGTTACGGCTGCCGTAACCGCAGCAATGGCACAAATGTGTAACAACGGATCGGGAGGAGGAATAAATAGCTCTACTAATGGCCAAAACCAGGGTCGTTCCGGAGAATGTACTTACAAGGACTTCTCCAACAGCAAACCCATCCCCTTTAATGGGACTGGGGGAGTAATGGCTCTATCCCAATGGATAGAGAAAACGGAAGCCGTATTCGAGATCTGCTCATGCCCAGAAGAGAGCAAAGTAAAATTTGTTGTCTGTACCTTCTCCGAACGAGCCTTAACGTGGTGGAATGTCCACGTCAAGTCACTAACTCTGGTGGTGGCAAACTCCATGGGTTGGGAGAACCTGAAGCAAATGCTACTGCGAGAGTATTGCCCAAGGGGCGAGATTCAGAAACTTCAACAGGAGCTTTGGGGCCTGACTATGGTGGGCTCGGACATCACAACCTACACAAACAGGTTCAGTGACTTGACAATACTTTGCCCAGGGATGATGGCCCTAGAAAGCAAGAAGGTGGAAAGGTATATCTGGGGGTTGTCGCCCCAGCTTCGAGGAAGTGTGCTAGCTTCCAAACCCACGACGTTCGACAGTGCCAAACAACTGGCACAGTCCCTCGTTGATCATGGGGTCTGCCAAGATGTCACTGTTGGGTTTTGGTATAATACAACATCTTATGGTGCACATACAACCCTAAATACCTTGGACCTATGTTTTCACTAATTATACATGCAAATGGTTTCCAAGGTATTGAACCTATAGCTAGCATGCAATTGTCATACAAACTACATAAAATACTAGATAGTGTAACATACCTTTTTGTGTGGCTAGAAGTCTTGATGTATTTGGCCTTACGAACTTAGTCCCAATAGTGTGGAAGCCTCAAATGAAGTCACAACACATCAAGGACAAAGGTAGGACTTGAGAGAGAATCTCCATGCACTCTAAAACCTTCATGAACTCCAAGAACATGCACACACACTAAATGGGTGACTAGGGGTGGTGGTTTTAGGTCATAACATATGTATTTATATGTGTTGAATTCTAAGAGTCATGGGTATAACCCAAACCCATATCCATGGATTTTATGATCCATGGTTCATGTGGCCCAACTCTTTATGTATCCATACATAAACTTGGTCCAACATGGATCATAAGCCCAACACATATAAATATAACTAAATACCATAATTAGTCCCCATAGTTTTAATTAGTCTCTTTTGATCACTAAATTAATTCCAAATTAATTCTTGATCAATACTAATTAAAACATATGATTTCATATTAATATATTAGAACTTATAATATATTAATAAATCATATATAACCTCTTCTCTCAAAAGTCCATCCTAACAAATTGTCCTGATGATATGCAACCCAAATGGACCATGCTACTCTCGGGTCGAATACATACCAATAATAGTTATGGGCTTAGACACCTAATCCAACAGTCTCCCACTTGGATAAGTCTAAAACTATTATTACATATGACTCCAAAACCCGACTAGCAATCGTAGCTCTTAAAGCCGCTGTCGAACTCTAAACAAATCAATGACACGTCCATTAGATAAGGGATCATATATTCCTCCATTCTAGATATCATATGGACTGAGACATGGATTATAATCATTCTCTCTGTCCATTTGTTGTTTCCCGATTTCCGATTTATGACGACTGATTAATTGAACAAATCAAATCAGTCCAGGCCCGGCCGAGCACTTACGTTTGTCATCACCAAATCATCGAGGGGCCCACAGATATCGCTTTTATCCCTTTAAGGGTAAAAGGAATGGATAAACTTCGACTCATATGCTTGTTCTACTACTTGTTGAATCATACACAAAGGCACGTTTTATAACATCGAGTTACCAAATGCGTTTACATGCAATCAATGTATAATCAACTCATATGCAACAAGTAATATCTCTAGGTTTGAAGAATATAAGATATTATCGTCTCATGATCACTCGTGATAAAATCCATGAAGTGAGTCAAATGAGCGTGGGTTTAATCCAATACTCGAATCTCATTCCAGGAGCACTCATGAATGTTGCAGCAACTTTTGCTATGTCCAACACCTTAGACATCTACAAACCCAATTCATGACAGTCTTGCTTTAATACCTACTTCCAACGGATTATCGACTGTGGATGGTTTGAATAAATTAGTCATTCGGAAAGAATAACCTAGCAATTCTGGAAGTCAAAACATGCAAAGTGAAACACAAGAATAATACTAATCACTCTATGGTCCCAAACACCTTTGAGAGTAAATAAAACACCTTTTATTTAAACACCATATTGATTACTCATTATTCATTATATAATGTTTCAAATAATCAACTTTATACTTGAATTAAAACAATAGTTGTCCCACGCTCCAAGCATGTAAACTATGTTTTCTAAAAACTAGTCATGCCATATACCAAGTATGAACACTATGTTTATCTATGATCTTTACTTTGTGAAATAGATCAATTGAACATGATTCCAATGATGCTCATTTCACAATCCCAAATCTTTATCGTAAATGTAAGAATTCCAAATTCCTACAATTTAACGAAATCTGTTAGATTCTAAACTTATATGCATTGATCCTCTCGTAATGACTATGCACAAAGTCACAAAGACTTGTCAACAGACATTACAGAGTATTCCAATGGAGATCAATTCCATGGAAACGAAGTCTCACATTCAAAGTACATTCCTTTGAACATCCTTCTTGCATTAAGTTTTCTAATCTTACACAGATTTGAAGAACAACTTCCATCTATGGAAACCTTTCCAGATTCGCATTTTGACTATCACTTTTGAACAAGAGTTTCCTCTTTTCAGAATATGTTAATACGGTCCTACCAAAATTAACAATATACTTCCAACTGTCCATGAGCAATCAATCTTTGGTAAACCTTAGATTGTCCTCGACAATTGCTTAATCATTTTAGTCATATCCAATTCTAGACTTTTCCCTTCTTAATGCCCTGAGCATTTGGAAAATTTAGAAAGGATAAATATTATAGCACACGTAATCAATCCTATATCTGAAGCATATGGGACACGATTCATGATGTCTCACATAAAGACGTGATCATAGACCACTCTTTTGCTACAATATTTTTTATTTGCCATGTTTTCAAAATTTGACTATGAAGAGGGATGTCGTAATCATAATCGAATTTTGAGAACGCAATATATATAGAATTTCCTTGTGTTGAACCATTCCAACATAAAATTCATATATATATCCTTGAATAAAGATGATCAAAATCTCAATCTAAGCTTTTAGAATTGAAATGAAGTATAATTTCCTCTCCCTTAATTATAGCAAAACAACTTTTCCCAATTGAAACCTTTTGTTTTCTATAATTAACACTTAATATAATGATCATGTTCCCACTTACATGATAATTATTAGCATAACACTTATGCTCCCACTAGCTTTGACATGTATCCAGAAATCAGTTGGACTTCTAGAAATCAATGCTTTATTGACTTTCTTACCAAAGTTCAGACTTCTGATACAAGATGCTTCGATAAATCTTTATCAAAATCATACACCTTTCCTTAGATAACTCATATGAGTGTCTAAACAATTTTAGAACTATGAAAAGGGATGTCGTAATCATAGTCTCAATTGTTTAGACCTTTTCCACTTCTCACAAGTCCATGTTAGTGTGCCGGTTAACCACACACGCTCCACTAACGACTTTGAGAATGCAAATAACACAATTGCTATCTACTTAAAATCTACTTAGTGAAAGCGTTTCCTCACCATCATTTTCATGAATCGGAGAGAAACCTTATGACACTTAGATTTTGTGGTGAATGAGTTCCTATCCATGTGAATTTGTCAAAACCATAATCACAAGACAAGGTTAGTGACAAATCCAACCTCATATGGATTGAACTTCTGCAATCTTAACTTCTTGCCAACTGGCAGCACAAGGGCCTGCCATTGCTTCCAAGTTGTTATGCAACCAATTGAGAACTCTCAGAACTCCTATGCAAAGCCAACTTTAACTGGAATAGGCACAAAAATGTCAACACGATAGGTTATAAACCTCAAGTCGTGTGCTAGTGAAGAACTTCACGTTTTTATTCTTGATTAGTTCTTGGAACTTTCAAGAGCTTTAAGACTCCCACTGTCCTCTTGACATATAAGACTCTCTTGTCAGGAACCATTTCTTATCAAGGGTCAGTGCAGATTCTTATCAAGACTAACACTTCACATAATTGGCCTTAGTTGGTCTCTGTTTAATCCAAAACATCACAACTTACCAATTTCAAATGTACAAGAGTAGAGACACATTTTACTCTTACACTTGACAAGTGTTACAAACCTTCCTTAAGATATGTCACTCGAGTCACAATCTTGGAGTATCACTCTAAGACTTGTTATGGAACGAAGTATGATTCATCTTTTTTATTTTAACCATTTCAACAATCCATGATTTCTCTTCTTAGCCAAACAAATGCACTAAGATGTCCTTAGAGAAACAATTGTGATATGGTTTCATAATCACTAAGATAATCATAAAACAAGATACTCAAGTACTCTCCCATCTTTTCAGATTGAGAAACTTTTATCTTCCTGCCTTATTTGATTCTTCTCATTCGTTCTGCCATACATTGAAACTTTTGCAATGCTTCAGAATTATACTTAAACTTGTAAGTATAACCATATTTACTAAACCTTAGTAAATCATGACAAATAGTCTTATCGATCTTTGTGGTGGACTTGACCAGTGCACAAGAATGTGTACTCGATCCCTTAGTCCTTCACTTGACTTACATATACATGTAAACAAGGAATTAGTCTTAATTTTCCAAAGTTGAAAATTCTCATTCTTCATACAACTTGCATGATTCCAAGCTTCTATCCACCTGAAACTTGGGTGATGAGAATCTTTCCTTATTTGGTAAATTATGACACTACCACAGTCGAAAGAATCAAATCCATTTTCCAATATCGCTATCAATGGAAACATATAAACAACAATTTCTCACAAATGCCACTGTAAGGATATTTTAAAATAAATAAAATCAAAACTTTTCTTTTACTTTAAAACTTTACGGAAAAACTTATCATTACAATGCAAATGCATCTGAAGAACTATGTTGTTATGTATTCCTAAGCAATCTATCACAACTCTTTAAGTAACAACTCAAAAATCTTCCTTTAAGCTTCCTCTTCACTTTGATTCTTAAAACATCAAAATGTGATCTAGTCACATCATGTAATAAGAATCTCCAAATAGGAACTTAATAGAGTTAGATAATGGACTTTACCTAAAGTAGAGTCAAAACTTTTGACTTTACCGTCCTTACAGACTATCAGGTAAATTTGGCCAGCTTCGCAACCAATGCCCCTTCCTTTGGCAATAGAACGTTTGGGAAGTCGATCTTCTAATCAAATTTTCTTTTACCAGTGCTCAAAATCATTGCTGACTCAGCAGCACCAAGCAAATAGGTAAGATCATTAAGGGTCAAGTCATGGTCTGTCACATAGTAGTCCCAAAGGAACTCACTATGTGACTTAGAAAGTGATTGAAGATCCAACTTTCTCAAGACTTTGACACCCAACTCTCCCAGCTTGTCAATATGTGACTTCATCTCCAAGATGTGAGCACACATAGACTTTGCTTGCCAATAGGGCCTGAGTGACCTTGAACTTGTGGGTTAGGGAGAATAATTGGAGGGGGTGGAGGAAGTGAAATTCCAAGAGATTTGGGAAGATCATAGATGTCTAAACTAGACATCTACAATGGGAGATCTTCAAGTTAGTTGATTTTTAAGTCCTTAATATAACACCCAATATGAAATATTAAGGCTAGGACCCAACACAATATTTTACAACTTGGAAGAGGGATGCCGTAATCCAAGCTATAAAATATTTGAAGGTAGGCGAATGACGATTCACCAATTTCCACCACGAACAACGAAATAATTTATTAGGTTTTAATTGGTTTTGAAACTCCTAGATCTTTTGAGATTCATTGAACTTTTCAATGGCATGTTTCAATCTCGATTGTGCCCTCTCAAATTTTGTGACTGGGATGCCGAGGATCACAAAACAAGGTGTGAATAACCATGCAAATTCACTTGGTACCCTTAATATTATCACCTAATCGATGTGCCGGTTAACCACACACGCTCCACTAACGACTTGGTAAGGTACAAAGTGTAAATTTCATGGGTTAGCACCAAATTCACATTTTTCCTAAGTAACTAAGATTGGGAATTTATAAGTGTTTAGTTACTTAGTATTTATCATTAATACTTTTAATGAAGGGATAATTATAGTCCTGTCAAACCCGTTCGGCTAACGACCCTCCACCAGTCAAGGAAGCGGTGGGTGAGAGTGGACACCCATTAAACTGCCATTTTATAGGCAGTAACCTTATACCCCCCTTATAGACCGGCTTCGTGAATGAGGCCTACTAACGGCAAGACTGACTTTTACTCTTATACATATATATAAATATTAAACCTATAATATTATAATAGTATAAGCGTTGAATTTTAAACTATTAAAATTCTAAGGGTTTAACTTGGACCTAAAGTATTCATGGGGGGAAACTTTACAAATTCCAAAACTTGAGGGCAAGTTTTGAACAATTCAAAAACCTTTTCAATTCCATAACTTATGAATTTAAAGTAGTTTTAATGAAAACTCTTCAAGTTCCATAACTTGAGGACAAGTTATGGAAGACTTTAAAAAACATTTAAGGAAAAAATAAACTATTCATTTTCATAACCTATGAGTTTAAAGTAGTTTAATGAATAAACTCTTCAAGTTCCATAACTTGAGAACAAGTTATGGAAGACTTTAAAATCATTCAAGAAAATAAGACTCTTCATTTTTCCTAACTTATGGAAATCTTATGAGTTTTAAAGAATCATAAATGTGACTTTTCATATAACTTGAGGACAAGTTACAAAAACACATTTCATGAGAAACTTTAAGATTAATATGGATTGAAAACAAATTATCACATAACTTTTCTATTAATCTAAACTAACTCATAAGAACAAGATAATTCAAGTCAAACAATTTTCATGAAATTAGACTAACCATTAAACTAATACAAAACATGAATCTATTGACAATTATCTTTGAAATTGGTTTAGCATGAACATTACCACATCAAAAACAGGTTTACAAGACCAAAAACAGCTTAGGGTAATGTTTCTAGTCCAATTCCAGCCTTAAAAGTCGAAAATATGCTGTCAGGGGGTCCAACTCGTCGAGTGCATGAACCAACTCGACGAGTTGGATGAATTTCTTCATGGACTCGGCGAGTCCATCAGTGGACTCGACGAGTCCAGCACTCAGACAGCCAAAATTTTCGATTTTCAGCCATTTCAGCAAGTATAACATGAAAACAAGCCTTGGCTCTGATACCACTGTTGGGTTTTGGTATAATACAACATCCTATGGTGCACATACAACCCTAAATACCTTGGACCTATGTTTTCACTAATTATACATGCAAATGGTTTCCAAGGTATTGAACCTATAGCTAGCATGCAATTGTCATACAAACTACATAAAATACTAGATAGTGTAACATACCTTTTTGTGTGGCTGGAAGTCTTGATGTATTTGGCCTTAAGAACTTAGCCCCAATACTGTGGAAGCCTCAAATGAAGTCACAACACATCAAGGACAAAGGTAGGACTTGAGAGAGAATCTCCATGCACTCTAAAACCTTCATGAACTCCAAGAACATGCACACACACTAAATGGGTGACTAGGGGTGGTGGTTTTAGGTCATAACATATGTATTTATATGTGTTGAATTCTAAGAGTCATGGGTATAACCCAAACCCATATCCATGGATTTTATGATCCATGGTTCATGTGGCCCAACTCTTTATGTATCCATACATAAACTTGGTCCAACATGGATCATAAGCCCAACACATATAAATATAACTAATTACCATAATTAGTCCCCATAGTTTTAATTAGTCTCTTTTGAACACTAAATTAATTCCAAATTAATTCTTGATCAATACTAATTAAAACATATGATTTCATATTAATATATTAGAACTTATAATATATTAATAAATCATATATAACCTCTTCTCTCAAAAGTCCATCCTAACAAATTGTCCTGATGATATGCAACCCAAATGGACCATGCTACTCTTGGGTCGAATACATACCAATAATAGTTATGGGCTTAGACACCTAATCCAACAGTCACGACCGTCGTCCCAAAACCAACCAAAGGGAGCAACAACAACAACAGCAATGCCAACAAAAACAACAAGAAGAAGTTTTGGAACAAGAGGAAATGTCAAACTTCGCAAGAACCTTCAAAGAAACAACAGATAGTGGCGGTCCACGCCGCTACTGCCCCAACTGTTGTTCCCGTTACCCCTATGTCGGCAAAACAATATGCTGGGAACCTACCAAAGTGCAACAAATGCAATTACCATCACAACGGGAATTGTCGGGAGATGCACTGTAAAAACTGCGACAGGAAAGGGCACACTGCCCGTTTCTATAAGGCACCGGCACGACCAATCACCCAAGTTCCTGATGCTGGAGTGAGCCAGCCATGTTATGGGTGTGGGGAAACTGGGCACTACAAGAGGGATTTCCCTAAGGCAAAGAATGTTGGAGGCGTAGGAAGAGTGCTGGAAATAGGGCAGAACGAGGCAATAGCCAATCCCACAGTGGTTACGGGTACGTTTCTCCTCAACCACATGTATGCATGCATACTCTTTGACTGTGGTGCGGAGAGAAGTTTCGTGAGTCATAAATTCAAACACTTACTTAATCAAAAACCCCAAGCACTCAATAAGATATTTACAATAGAAATGGCAAACGATAAAACAGAAAGCACAAACGATTTGTATATAGGCTGCACACTAGCTCTAAATGAACACTTTTTTCCGAATCGATCTAATGCCGATCACTATAAGAAGCTTTGATGTCATCATCGGTATGGATTGGTTAAGCCTTCACCATGCTGATATACTGTGTCACGAAAGGGCTGTTCACCTTAATCTGCCTAGTGGCGAAACTCTTGTCATTTATGGTGACAAGCCCGGTACCAACTTACAAATCGTCTCTTGCGTCAAAGCCCGAAAATATATGTGCAAAGAATATCATGCCTTCCTAGCCCACGTGGTAGATAAGAAACGAGAAGTAAAAGACATTAAAGACATTTCGGAAGTCTGCAACTTCCCCGACATTTTCCCTGAAGATCTTCCAGGAGTTCCACCAGAACGTCAAGTCGAGTTCATAATCGACTTGATTCCCGGGGCTACACCAGTAGCAAAATCGCCATACCGTCTAGCACCGGCAGAAATGCATGAATTATCCAGCCAGCTGAACGAACTTCTCAGCAAAGGATTCATCAGGCCGAGCTTCTCACCTTGGGGAGCACCGGTTCTGTTCGTGAAGAAGAAGGATGGATCTTTTCGCATATGCATCGATTACCAGGAACTGAACAAACTCACGATCAAGAACCGATATCCCTTACCGCGCATAGAAGATCTGTTCGACCAACTACAAGGAGCGAGCTACTTCTCAAATATCGATTTAAGATCTGGGTATCACCAACTGCGAGTCCTAGAAGGAGACATTCCCAAAACGGCATTCCGGACTCGCTATGGTCACTACGAGTTTGTAGTGATACCCTTCGGATTGACAAACGCACCGGCGGTGTTCATGGACTTGATGAACCGAGTATGTCGTCCTATCTTGGATAAATTTGTGATTGTGTTCATAGATTATATACTCATCTATTCAAGGAGCAAAGAGGAACATAGCCAACACCTCCGACACGTCTTGGAAACATTAAGGACAGAGAAGATATACGCAAAATTCTCAAAGTGCGAATTTTGGATTCGGAAAGTAGATTTCCTAGGTCACATGGTCAGCAAGGAGGGGATACACGTGGACCCTTCCAAAATCAAGGCAATCGAGAGCTGGTCAAATCCAAGGACTCCAACGGAAATCCGACAATTTTTGGGCCTCGCTGGGTATTACCGGAGGTTCATACAAAACTTCTCGAAGATTGCTAATCCACTTACCACCCTGACTCAGAAGGGTGTAACCTTCAGCTGGGGAGAAAAACAAGACGTTGCATTCCAAACACTAAAGCGAGCCCTATGCAGCGCACCAATATTATCTTTTCCAGAAGGAACAGAAGACTTTATGGTCTACTGTGATGCGTCAAACCAGGGACTTGGATGTGTCCTAATGCAACGAGGGAAGGTCATCGCATATGCCGCGAGACAGCTCAAGACGTACGAGGTCAATTATACCACGCACGATCTCGAACTAGGACCAGTCATCTTCGCTCTAAAGATCTGGAGACACTATCTCTACGGCACGAAATGTACAATCTTCACCGACCATAAGAGCCTCCAGCACATCATCAATCAAAAGGAACTCAACATGAGGCAAAGACGATGGGTAGAACTACTAAACGATTACGAATGCAAAATTCATTATTATCCCGGAAAAGCTAATGTAGTAGCTGATGCCCTCAGCCGAAAGGAATACTCGGGCCGCCGCGTGAAATCCTTAACCATGAAGATCCATTCACACCTGTCCACACAAATCAAGGAAGCTCAAATAGAAGCCTTGAAATCCGAAAATGTGGCGAGTGAAGCCTTAAGAGGAATGGATAAGAATCTTGAAGTCAAGGATGACGGAGTTCGTTACTTCATGAATCGGATCTGGGCGCCGAAGTTTGGAGGATTCAGAGATGTTTTCATGAATGAAGCCCATAATACTCGATACTCTGTACATCCTGGTTCAGACAAGATGTATCTGGATCTCAAGAAACTGTATTGGTGGCCAAACATGAAAGCCGAAATCGCTACCTATGTAGGCAAATGTCTGACTTGCGCCAAAGTCAAGGTAGACTACCAAAAGCCCTCGGGATTGTTGCAACAACCGGAAATACCCGAGTGGAAGTGTGAGTGGATAACCATGGATTTCATAACCAAGTTACCCAAGACAGCAAGTGGACTTAACACCATCTGAGTGATCGTCGACAGGTTAACCAAATCCGCGCACTTCCTACCAATAAAGGAAACGGATAAACTGGAGAAACTAACCAGAACATACATCAAGGAAATTGTGCGATTGCATGGTGTACCAATATCCATTATCTCGGACCGAGATAGCAGATTCACATCGAGGTTCTGGCAGTCACTACAAAAATCTCTAGGAACGAGGATAGACATGAGTACCGCCTACCACCCACAAACCGACGGTCAGAGTGAGAGAACCATTCAAACCTTGAAAGATATGCTAAGAGCTTGTGTGATCGATTTTGGTAAGGCTTGGGATACCCATTTACCATTGGTTGAGTTCTCGTACAACAATAGCTACCACACTAGCATCAAAGTTGCCCATTCGAAGCCCTCTATGGCCGTAAGTGCAGATCACCTCTGTGCTGGGCTGAAGTGGGTGACACGCAACTTGCTAGAGGTCAAGTACCCGACAGCACTCTCACTGGCCTGGAAATCATAAGGGAAACCACCGAGAAGATTGTCCAAATCCGAGAATGACTAAAGGCTTCAAGAGACAGACAAAAGAGTTATGCGGATAAAAGACGGAAACCCTTGAAATTCCAGGGTGGGGACCGGGTGCTATTGAAAGTCTCACCCTAGAAGGGATTAATACGTTTCGGAAAGCGTGGGAAACTAAACCCAAGGTATATCGGACCATTCGAGATCCTTTCCAGGATCGGTCCGGTAGCATACAGACTACGACTACCGCAGGAACTCAATAACGTACACCCTACCTTTCACGTGTCGAACCTAAAGAAATGCCTGTCCGATGAGACTCTCGTCATCCCTATGGACGAAATTGAAATCAACGAGAATCTCCACTTCGTGGAAGAGCCTGTAGAAATCATGGATCGGGAAATTAAAAGAACAAAACAAAGTCGCATAAGGTCCGTTGGAATGCCAAGTGAGGACCTGAATACACCTGGGAGCGCGAAGATCAAATGAGACAAAAGTATCTGCATCTTTTTCCTAGTCCATGAACTCTACCTTAGATTAAATTTCGGGACGAAATTCCCTCTAACGGGGGGATGATGTGACAACCCGATATTCCAAGTCAATGTATTGTTCAAAAAGTCAAATGTTATAATCTATTTTAGAATCAATAAAAATAGCGTCAAAAATAAAGTGTTCTAAAGTCTCAATTGGGATACATAAAATGTTAGATATTGTGTCAAGGTTTTCAGAAATATAAAGAACACTCAAATCCGAGTTATAACGAAGAAGTTATAACCAATCGAAAATCCACGACACAACCGGTAAAACACTGTTAAGCGTAAAAAGTGAAATTTCAATAAAATACTTTTTAGCCTTAAGTATCTAAACGAAAGTTGTAGATAATAACAAACCGTGAGCGTACATAAAAAGAACGCCCAAATCTAACTTCGTATGAGGAAGTTATGATTTTTCTAAGTTTCAGAACAACAGTAGACAGCTAAAAATTCGAAATAAAGATCGAACGATTTTTAGCCGACGCAACCTAAACGAGAATTTAATATCTCGACAATAATAGTACAACGGTAAAAAGACAGACGAAAACGGACATCGGATGAAGAAGTTATGAATTTTTAACGGATTTATCGTGTCCCGGCCTATTAAAAATTATATAATTAAAAATAAATCAAAGTTTGCCGACGGAGTCTAAATGAAAGTTGTAGAGTATATTTTTCACCTATGCGTGGATATAAAGAACGTCGAAAACGGAGCTCGTATGCGAAAGTTACAGATTTTCAAAGATTTGGGCACACACTTCGAGGCTTATCCGAAGGATTACGCCCCGCGTACTTCGGAGTACGCCCAGCGTACCTACTGCACGGCCTCGGATCGGCCACGTCGCCCCTATACCCTCTACTACCGTCCCATCCGAAGACCGGCGACCGGTGACGTCATCGCTGACATACACCCCGCGTACGAGGGTACGCCCAGCGTACGAGGTACGCCCCGCGTACTTCGGCGTACGAGGCCAGCTTCCACCCCTATAAATAGGATGCGAGGGTTCCGACTTTTAGTTTCAAATTTACCACCTTCTCTCCCAAATTTCATACTTCTACCCTTTCGAGACTATCCCGACGCCCCGGTTCCGTATCCAAGTTCTGACGAAGGTCCGAAGCTCCGAGATTCCCGAAAAACATACCACTCTCCGGTCGAAGGGATGCCCGAGAAAATCTCGTTTTCTTCAAATCACCACACTTTCCAGGTGAGTTCATACCCCTACATTTTCACGTCTTTTTCATGTTTTAAGGGGGGGAAATACAAGTGAAACACGAGAAAAACTTATGTTTTAAGTACGCATCGTTACATATGGTTTCAAATACTTTACCTACGTTTTGTTTATAAATGTTAAACAACATTACTACCAACGTTACACTTTACATGCAAAGTTGGTATTACACCGAAATTTCATCACCAAATGGAACACACTTTCGAAAAACTATAATGGGTATAGTTTACAAGTTATTCTTGACATCTTTCCATAAACACAATAAAAAGATAATACTTTCGTTTACAAGAAATGTGAACTTTTCATTCCGTAAATCTATTGATACTAAGTTTTGTGAGACAATCGGCTTCACCGTACTTTCAAGTACGCATTTCAAGTCCTGTATTATAAACCATAATCTCTTGTAGGGAGAGCGTGATACTTGTGTGTAGATCTATACGGGATTGACAATCCCGCACCTAAACTGTTAGCTACAGTTAGACCGGCAGGTCTGGGGTGACAAACGTCATAACACTGCAACGCCTGAAGAACGTTGTTACAGGCAGTCTGGGTCAATAGCATGGTTATAAAACTCACATGGAGTATCGAAATATCTTTGATTTACGAAACTATTAAATGCATTCAGTAATTACATTATATATGTATAAATCCACTCACACCATTTTTAGCATGAAAGATACTATTGCATTCCAGCCCTTGGAACTTTTTCAAACTACCACACATACATGGAAAATATTGGATTTTCTGGAAACACGTTCAGTTATTTTTACCGAAAGACATACAAATTTTAGTACAAAAACGCTTATGAACTCACCAACTTAATTGTTGACACTTTTTCAAAACTACTTGTATTTCTCAGGGAATCAGTAATACAGGTAAATATCAGCTTTTGGAGAAGGGATGCTAAGGCGTCAGTCTTTTTAAAACTTATTAAATCATCATATTTGTAATATTCTTTTGGAGACATGTATCACATGCAACAATGTAAGTTTCAAATTATATTATGATGGTTGTGTTTACTTTCTTTACAAATATTCAACTGTTATGATACTACGTGAAGTCATCCACCCCCGAATGTTTCTGCCATTCTGGTTTGGGGGTGTGACACTATAAAAGAGCAGTGTCAACTTGAGGTGAAGACTGTTCTTTCTTTGAAACCTTGGAAGGAGAAGAGGATGAGGGAGAAGACGATGGAACTTGAATGTGCTTGTTCAAATATGAAGAAGGAACATTTACTTGTGTCTTAGTAGCTTGTACTGAAGCATCAATCATTACAGTATCAATGCCAACATTAGAAGATATGGATTCCTCATTATCAGACTCTTCATCATCATCACCAGTGTCATCTGAAGAATTGATTCGTTCTAAGTCGGATTTAAGCGTTCCTTATATCTCCAGAATCTTTGTCACATATACTATAACTTTTGTTAAGATTATTTGTCCTAAATAATATTCTATCAATAAGTTATTTTTAATGTTTATTATATCTTAATCGATTAGCCCGAATCTGCAGGTGTTACATTAATACAGTTAATTCACAGCTTAATATAGTCAAATCACAGTTTAATACAACTGATTTAGAGTTTAAGACACATAATTCATAGCTTAATATAATAATTTTACAGTTTAAGACATCCAAAATTATACATTTACAACCATATTCTCAGTTTAAGAGACTAGTTCGGGCACCAATTTATAGATTAATACTTATAAAAACTCATATATTCACAGCTTAAAAATTACATTTTCTTATTAATAATAGATATAACTAACATTAACATAACTAAATAATAATTGAAACATTAAAAGAACAAAATTCACAACTTAAAAATAGCTAAATTCACATTATTTGAGAAAACAGTAACATAATAACACACATTCTAAATTCAATCCACATCATAACAACCATAAAACATAAACTGTTTAAAACATTAAATTCACACACTAACAAATAAGATAAATAAACTTGGATTCATAACTTAATAGCAGGTAAAACTAAGATTAACAAAAGTAAAAAACAAATAAGAGATTAAAACATTAAATTCACAGCATAACATACGTAAAAAAAATTTAAAAAAATCGACATACCTTATGCAAAACTACTGGTGTTTCATCATAGATCGCAAAGAAAGAGACGGTTGTGACTTGGTAGTGGTTCATCGGAGCGGCAAGGCAGCAATGGTGGTGGTGGTTGATGACGATCTCAATTGTGGACCCTCAATCTCGTCGGAGATCATTGATCTGGAGGCGTAAATCATAGATATAGAGAAAAAAATCATAGATCTGTCACCAGAGATTGTAGATCTATTATTGGAGATCGTAGATATGGACCGAAACACTTTAGATCTGAGAGCGTCATTGATGAAATCGCAACTCTAATGTTCTACCTAGGGTTGTGGAACGGGAGGGATCGAAATGAACAATGTTCAAGTTCTTTTTTGGTGAAGGTGAAGCCTCCGAAGAAGGTAAAAACGATGGTAGATCATGACTATGGTAGACAAGCAAGACCATTTTGTTGTAAAATGGGGGTATACCGCTAGTGATCGGAGGTGGTGGCAGTGGAAACACCGTCGATGGCTCGAAATCACAAAACCAACACCGGAGACGAAATATTGGAGTTGTCAAAAGTCGGATTCACTTAGATCTAACCATATCTAGACAGATCCGGACTATGAACACAGTTGGAGACAAGAAAAATCATTGAAATCACTTGGATCTAACTAGATCTGAGCCGGAAGAAGAAAGGAAAGTCATTGGAATCATTATCTGTTAGAGATCACATACGTCAAGTGGTTGTTGGTTCGAACAGAGATTGTAGATATGATAGTAGACTAAAATGATATAAGAGTTTCGACGATGGCGATGGTGTTGGTAGTGGCCGGAGAAAATGGTGTTCGAATTTGTGTGCTCTTGAAGATGGGTGGAGAGAGAATGAGAGAAGTTGAGAGTGTTTCTATATAGGGAAAATGACACCTTGGACCAACGATGTATTTCGAATTTGCCCATTCAGTCCCATAATTTATTTTCGTGCTTTATGAGGGAATAAACTTTGAAGTGACTTGTCTTTTTAGTCCCTCTAGCCTATATTAGCCAGTTTCATATGCCACTTAAGCATTTTTCCATTTAAAACTCAAAATATTACTTTAATAGTCAAAATCATAGAAATGTACTCTATGAGTTAGCAAAAAACTTCGAACCCATTTTCAATCAAAATTACAAACATTAAATTTTTTACTTCCATTTTTTTCCATCTTCAGTTTTCTATGATTAGCACTTAAACAAATAAATTCCAATAAGCTTCGTATCACACACATTCATCTGACGTCCTTCTATAGACATCAATTTTGATATTCCTTTCTTTTTTTGTCGAATCATAACAAACCGTCTGAATAATTAATTCTCAGTGAATTCGAAATCTAATTTTAATAGAAAGTCAAAATGCATCATCGATTTTGACTTTTTTGCTTTGATCATTGAATTAGATTAGCATTCCAAAGCTATCAACTTCAACAATCACTTCTATTTCTCAATTCGGGATAACACCTAACATCTTGAAGTAACACTTCAGAACCACTCCGAAGATAGGTATCAATTAGAAAAGTGAACGGGCCATCCATGGTGAATACGAACTATGAATCCATTGTGGGTCGATCAATGTTTCAGATTCAAATTTAAATCGAGAATTGTTTATCAATGAGTTACGAAAATTTACTCTCATTATTGTCTTAGATAGTAAAACTAAAAGTAATCAAACAAAACTATTGAAGAATAATATGAGCTAGAGATTACTGATTCTTCAATTTTTGTTGATCTTCGGGAGAAGGTGCTTCTTCAGTTGTGCGATGATCAAATAGAAAAAGTCAGAAATAAGAATAGGATTTGAAGCGAACTGGATCATCTGGATTCGGTTTGGGAAAAGTACCATTGAAGTCAATTTTGTTCTTGGCTGAAATCGAGATTAGCATAGCACGACTCCATGAATTGTAATTTTCACCGGTGAGGATTTCAGAAACTAGATTTGTTCCAGGATTATCAGAATAATTAAGGAAAACGGATCATTAGCAGAGTTTAGATTTGCTTTACCATGTACAGTATCAGAAGAATTTGACATGATTTTGACTAGGGCAAGAGATCGATAACAACTAAAATCGACGAAATCAAAAATTTATTCAACTGATAAGAAAGATAATCGATTAGAAGAAATGAAATCAAGAATTGACGATCAAACCAATAAAGTTACCTTTTTCGTGGATTCAACGATTTTAGTTGTGAGAATTTTAGAGTGAGAAATAATTGAGAGAGAAGAAGGAAGAGGAACTCTTTTGACCGGAAAATGGGACAATGTCTATGTGGCAAAGGGGTAACCGAGTTATACCTTCATTTTGTCCAAAGTTATCAAATCGGCCCGAAAAAAACAGTTTGTTCCCTTAGAAGGTACGAAAAAAAACTTTAGGGACTGAAATGACAAAATCGAAATGTATTTTAGTGCTAATGTGTCATTCCCCTTCTATATATGAATGTAATAATGTTGTTGAAGATAAGACTTATATTGCTAGTGTTTAAATTTACAAAAATGCCTTTAATAAAAATGGTTCGTAGATGCTTCCTAACCTTTAGTGGTTCTCGTTTAATCTTATATATATATATATATATATATATATATATATATATATATATAGGTAATTTCAATTGAGAAAATAAAAAAGGTTCAGAATTGGAGAATCATTCTCAGCCAATCAATTATCTAACATCTACACCTTAAAAATATGCACGTGTCATTTTTCATTAAGGGTATCTTTCTAAATTAGCCACTTTTTTATATTTAACTTACTTGTTCGTTGTTATCAGTTTCCGATTTGATGATATTTTTAGCTCGTTTGAATCGGATATGAGGAATTCATTATCAAGATTCTTTTCTTTATATAACTCATTAGCCATTATATGTATTTTTTTCCATTAATCGTGAAGTTTCGCATCTGTATTTCAGTTTTCTTCTTCGTATTCAGTTTCCGATTTGATCAGGTGTGTATATCGTTTGAATCGGAGTTTATTATCAAGATTATTGCTTTATATAATTTGTTAGGAATTACGCGTATTATTTTCGTTTTTGCTTAAGTTTCGAATATGTATTGGAGTTGTTTCATCGGATTTTTGTTATGTAGTTTGAGATCTTTATTTCAAATCGGAGCTGATTTAATTTTCAGTCGGATATATCGCTGTAGTTTTTATGCTCTGAACTGAGAGAGATTGCTTAATTGCATCATCTGATCGAGCTGATTTTCACAACCATCCACTTGAGAAGATAAGTGATTTAAAAAAAGCGAGGCAAATGTCATATTCAGAAAAAGAGTTTAGAGTGCGTGCTTCCACATAAAAAATAGGCCCAACTATGGCTCATAAGTTGAGGGCAAGTCTGAGAGGTGGGTATGAGTTTGTAAAGCCCAAAGTGGTTGACTATAAAAATTTAAGGAGAGATATCAACAGGGTTATAGGTTATAAAGATGCCCAAATGATAGTACACATAATGAATGACCGTTGAGCTCACTATCCAAATTACTCATTTGAGTTTAATTGTCAAGATGATGTTTTGGACTGTATGTTTTGGGTTGATGAAATGGAGAAGGCATATTATGCTGAATTTGGTGATGGTATCTCGTTTGATGCGACTTTCTGAACAAACAAGTAAGTTATTCTATCTACTTTTTTATTGCTTATTCATATATTAATATTTTAACTTTTATGTTTAATGTTCAGTTTTTATTTTTGAAATTATTCTAATAATATATTGTAACTGTATTCATACATGAATATTTTTAAATTTACTTATGAATACATCAAAAATTGACTTTAATGAACACTTTTTTTTGTGTGTTACGTATCGAATGGTTTTTGTTCCATTTATTGTTTTGACCATCATAAAAAATCAGTTACTGTTGGAGCGGGTTTGCTAAGCAATGAAAGCATTGAGTCCTACTCTTGGTTGCTTAAAGCGTTTCTTAAACTCATGGGAAAAAACCAACACTTGTTTTAACCGATCAAGATGTTGCAATAAAACAAGCTATTGGGAATGTTTTTCCTAATTCAAAGCACCAATTATGTATGTGGCATATAATGAAGAAGTTGAAAAACAAGGTATTATTTTAATATATTTCAAATATGTATGATAGTATTTAGTTATTCATAGATGAATATACTAATTTTTTCAAATATTAGTATATTCATTTATGAATATCTATTGATATTTTACTTATTCATATTTATTCATTTATGAATAAATATAGAAGTTTATTTTATTTTTGTTTTAATACAAATATTAGATGATTTATTTACGAACACGGACTTTAGAAAAAGATTCTCGAAGCTTGTTTGGGACATTAATATGAAACCTGATGTATTTGAGGTGAAATGGGGTTTGCTTATGAAGGAATTCAATCTGGAAGACACGAGTTGGTTTAAAGACATGTTTACAAAACGTGATTCATGGATACCTAAATATTTTAATGATATTGCAATGTGTGGGTTGATGAAGACTACGTCGAAGTCAGAGAGTATGAATTCATTCTTTAATACCTACTCAGAAAGTGGTAATTTACTTTTGAATTTCATGATGAATTACGACACTGCCATTCAAAAGCAAAGGAATACTCAACGAGAGCTTGATAAGGCATCAAAGAAAGCATCATATAAAATGCAAACACCTCGAGAAATAGAACTACAAGCATCAAAGGTTTATACAAGTACATTATTTTTTGAGGTGCAAAAGGAAATATATAAAACAAGTTTTTTCTGTACATACTCGTATGTTGGTATTGAAGATGGGTGAGAAGTTTACATTGTGCAACACAACAACACTAAAAGAGAATTTAAAAATGAATTTAAGGTAATTTAATAGTTTTTTATGAAAAATGTAATGTTTATATATGAATATGAGAATATTCATATAAATGAATATTCTTATTATTTTAAACTTAGAACATTTTCATATATGAATATTTATTTATTATTATTCATATATGAATATGTATTATTGTATATGATTAGAATGTAATATTCATATATGAATACTTATATATGATTGTTCATATATGAGTATTCATATATGAATGTAAATGTGTAATTTTTGTTTAAATTGTTTTTTCATTTTTTTTATTATGTTTTTGTATCAGGTTGAAATAAAAGCTGAAGAGAAAGAAATAAATTGCAATTGTAAACATTTCAAGAGTATGAGTGTTTTATGCAGACATGCTTTTACAATAATGATGAGATGTGGTGTGAAAGAAATTCCTGAAAGGTACATTCTGAAAAGATGGAGAAAGAATGTGATATCAAGAAATTATCGTTGTAGTTCTCTTCAATCTGATTCAGGGGATTGTGAGAATGTGAAGCTAGTCAGTGATTCATATTATAATTTTGAATCATGTTTGGATATTGTAAGAGATGACAAAAAGAAATTGGCTTTGTTTGCTGAGAAACAACAGATGTTGTTGAAGGAATTTGAGAGTGAGAGTGATTATACATCTGCTGTATTGAAAAGCAAGACGGATGGTGAAGTCGTATGCAAGTTTATGGGTGTTTCTATTCCTATTCCAAAAGAGATTAATATTCATGTTCCTCAAGTTCAAAGTAATAAAGGTTTTGGAATCAAGAAAAGAATTCCAAGTGCAGGTGAAGTAGCATATGAAAATTCTAAAAAAGAACATAGAATGTGTCCAGGATGTGAAAAACGAGTTCCTCACAATTTACGTACATGTTCAATAAGAATTGCAGCTGCTCAATCAACAAAAGACATTTAGGGTTTTTTTTTATGTTTTTTGGTTTTATTCATTTATGAATATATGCAGATAATAACCATAAACAATAATATTCATATATGAATAATACACATTTATATTGATATGGTAAATTGAGATGTGAAATATATGTTCTTTTAAAATGAATATATCATATTTGTTTTTTAATTTACTATTAAATAAGTTATATTGATATGGTAAATTTATATGTGAAATTCACATATTATTTGTAAGTTATTCATAAATGAATACATAATATGTGGATTCATTTATCAATGAAGATGTTATTATTAAAGGTGAATGAATGAATATACAATGTTGGTATTCAATTATGAATAAAATTAAATAAAATTGAAAACTAGCATAAATGAATACAAATATGTGAACTTTGTTATACTAATAAATAAGTTATATTCATATCTGAACTTTGTTATGTTCATATCTGAACTTTGTTATACTAACATATTACTCCTAACTTAATCATAAATGAATATATCATATTCGTATTCATTTATGAATAAACAGAAATAAACTTTAAAAATATTTGAATATAAAAAAATGACAGAAATAAACAAACTTGTTTCTACTAATAAAGAAGTTATATTTATATCTGAAATTTCTTATATTCATATATGAAATTTGTTATACTGACATATTACTCCTAACTTAATCATATATGAATATATCATATTCGTATTCATTTATGAATAAACAGAAATAAACTTTGAAAATATTTGAATATAAAAAACTGACAGAAATAAGCAAAGTTGTTTCTATTACATAATCATTCAACACAAGATAATAAAACCTGTTCATAAGCATTTCACAAACTATTTAAAAGATGTTCAATAACACTTAACAAACCATCTAAAACTTGTTTGCATCTTCAACACAAACTGTTCTATACCATCACACTTCATCACAAGCAATCATCAATATTATTTTAACCTTTTTTGAATTGTTTGCATAGCCTTGTATGCATGAGCAATACGCACTTTGAATTCAACTTTTTGATATTTTCAGCAAGATCCAACACCTTAGCCTTCAACATGTTAATTTCAGAACTTAGCATTCGGTGTGATACCTTTGCCTGAGCTTCTCTAAAGTATTTTGTTGAATTGCACTTTCTTTATGAAGACCTGGTTTCCACTTTGAGATTGGTTGTCCCATATAGGTCTCCATATGTCTCATTGCAAAGACCCGACAATCAACTTTGTTTTTATTGTTCTCCATGACATTTCAAGTCGTTAGGGTGTGATACTTTCTTTTGAGATTGCATTGGCTTTTGGATGGTTTATTTCTTTAAAGTATCTCACTAACAAATTTTTCTGATCATTAAATAAAATAAAAGTTAGATATGTAATAAATTAGTTCTTTTATGTTGTTGTGAATTGGGTACATACCAAAGGTTTCAATAGCAATCTGTATTTCCCTTCATAATCCCCCTCAACTGCACTGTTGTCCAGAATTTCAATTGATGGTTTCTTTAAGTTGAAGACAATCACAAAAATGTGAGCACTTCTAACAACCGGAAAGAATACCTGTTTTTATGTATATAATGGTAAGTATTTTGTTGATAAAATATATATAAAAAAACAAGTTTAATTAACATACCATGTCAATATATTTTATGTTCAAGATTTTTTTGTACCCATCGGTACTGTCATGAAAGTTCTCCTTGAATTTTTCATACTTTCTTTCATCAGACAATGTTGAAGTTAGATAAGCAGTCTGTAACCAATATAATTTTAAAGGATTAGTAAATTGTTAATCATAAATGAATACATCGTGTTGGTATAATAATCATAAGTATATACTAAAGATATTTATTTTTGATTTTTTTTATTCAAATATGAATACATAATCATATGTGAATTTCAGTTGAATATACATAATTATCTTAAAGAATACATCATATTTGTATAATCATATGTGAATTTCAGTTGTAAAAAATATAATATTCATAAATGAATACATCACATTGATGTATTCATTTATCAATAAAGAAGAAATTAAGGTTAGAACATAAACTTACAGAAACTCCAACTTTCAAGAAGAGTCTGTATGGTGAATTTCCAAAATCCCTTCCCAGTTCTTGGTGGTTAAGTAAATCAGCCCAAGTGTCTAAAACTTCTCCAAAAATCTCTGTGCTTGCATATAGACTTTCCATAATTGTTTTTTCTATTATCTGACCATATTTTGTCTGGACAACCACATCTCTGCAAATATATAATCAAAATGTCATACATTATTATCTATATAATAATCATATATGAATTTCTATAAAATAAAGTTTTTTACGATGTATTCCCTTGCAAGTTGAACAACCACTCACAGACAATACTCTCCTGGTGTGTCAGTTTAGGTTTTGTGTCTATTATTCTACATTTGAAAGGTGATTTGAAAGCATCGGCAAGCTTCTTCTCTCTTGGTTCATCCAGATCATGCTTTGATGGTCCTACTTCAGTAGGAATTGCTACAGAGATTAGATTTGGATTAAGAACATTTTTGTTTGCTAATCTGATAACAACCTTCTGATGGTCGTCTTTGATTTGTTTCTTTATAAGTGGTTTTTTTTTTGGTGAAGATTCATTAGATTTTTTACTTGAAGTTTGATCTGAATCTTGGTTGAGACCTAGATTAAAGCTTGGATGAGTATCTGCATGCCAGGAGATTTATCATATAAATAGTTGTAAGTTAATTATAATATTTTTTTATATTTTGAAATGTTTTTCCAAATTGTTACCTCCTTCATTTCCTTTTGTATTGTCAGCTTTTTCTCCTTTTTTGTTTTCATTTTCTGACTTTTTCTTTCCTGAAAGATAAAGAACTTTGATTAAGTAATTCATTTGTGAATAAGTAATGTATTCATTTATGAATAAGTAATGAATATCATTATTTATGAATAAGTAATACTATATTTTTTATTTATTCGTATATTGTGTTAGTCATTTGTGAATAATAAAACTTATTATATTCATTTATTAGTGAATCAACTATTTACCTCTATCTTCTGCATTTCCTTTCTCAAATTTTGTTTGTTTATCTGCACCTCCATCTTTCGTGTTCTTAGCTTCTGTTCCTCCTTTATTTCCATGTTCATAGTTTTCCTTGCCTGAAACATATACATCATATATGAATATTTTATATTTTTTACTCATTTATATAGTGTATTATTCACTTGTGAATAAACAATGTTATTAAAAAAATCAATATAAATGTTGTAATATATTTTAAATCATTCATTTACATGTATCATCTCCCTTTATTTTTTCAACTTCTTTTCCTTGTTTATGTACACCTTCTGATTTTCCTTTTTCTGCAAGATCCATTTAATATTATATATTAAATATAATTAATTAATTAATTAGTGAATAAATAATAATTTTATAGTACCATACCTTGAATAACTTGACTGATAAGAGTATTAGTTTTACTTCTAGTTATTGGTGACCCTTGTCAAAATTTAATAAACAAAATTGTTGTTGTGTATTAATATTTTTATATATTTTTTTAAAATAAAAGTAAGTCAAAATTTACCTATATCAATATTATCCAAAATAGTTTTCATTTCAGGGTCATTCCAGATTTCATCTTCTTGACTATTTGAACTTGAAAATCCAATTCCAAGCACATTATCCACAATGTTGTCAACAACTTTATCCAACATATTTTCATTTTCAGTTTATTGAATAGTCTCTTCATGATTATTTGTTTCTTCAGCATCATTATCTTTTTTCTCTTCATCATTGTCATTTTCATTGTTCTTTCCATCTTTCTCTTTTACTTCAGTTTAACCTTCTTTTTTATTCTTATCTCCATCATTCTTTATTCCTTCATTCACTGCTTCATTTGAATCAAACAAATAATCTACTTCCGGTTGACTTTCATCATTATCATTGTGTTCTTCACCATTTCCCTCTTTATCTTCATTTTCTTTTTGATCATTTGTTTTTTGACCTATTATTGGTGTCAAATTGATTCATTCAACTCCAGTTTCATTACTTGGAAATTAAAAAAGTGTTGTGCTTTGAGTTTTTTCTTCAACAATTATATTTGTCATCTTTTCTTTGAAAATCCTAAAACTTTCCTTTTCAGGGAACTTTGTTATCGCATCATTGAGTTTTGAATTCAGCTTTTCCTTCATCCTCTCAAAACTATTAAGCATTTTAGATATTTTTGATTCATATGCCTATGTAATAAAAAGAAGTATGATTAGAATTTAATATAATAATTTAATGTAATCATATATTATTAACATGTTCAAACTAATTACCTCAACAAATTGCTCTTCATCTTTATCAGAATCACTGTCTTCGAGATCTGTATCTCCTTCATCTTGTTCATTAACAAATTCTTCATTTAATTCTCCAAGTCCAAATCTACATTCTTCTTGTTCAAATGTCTCTCGATATCTAATCTTCTCTGAACTCCAATAACAAATTGTTAGACATTTACATGTTACCGTTAAAGCTTCTGAGTGGATGTTATCAGCATAGAACAACTGCACATAAATAATAACTAATTGATATTCATATATGAATAAGTAATTCAAACCATTACTTATTCATATATGAATATATATATATATATATATATATATATATATATATATATATATGAACAAGTAATATTATTTTTTACTTATTCATATATGAATATGTGCTATTCAGTTATGAATAATTAATATTATTAAAAATTGAGTATAAACATTATAATAACTTACCACCAAGAAAGTTGAAGGTCCAACAAAGTAGTTGTTATATGAGTATGGTACGTATGAGTTCTTTGTTCTGACAAGACAGTCCAAAACATAGTTGCACTAGTCTATTTTGCTGATATTTGTTTTTCTTGAAATATAACTTAAAGGAAACAGGTTGCATCTTCCCATTGATGTTGACTCACAAAACGTGTTGACAAAAAGAACTAAGAAGTTCAATTTGAAATTGAAATCAGCTTCTGTGGTACTAACAATAACTTTTTTGATCGCATTCAATCGGATGATTGATCCTTCTTGAAATTGTTGCTTCCATTCATCATAACTAGTATCATCTTTAGGCCATTGATCCAGTTGTGTAAGTATGGTTCCACCTTTTGGAATGCCCAACATGTCATGAACAGACTGTGTTGTTACTTTCAGTTCATTTCCTTCAACATCTATCAGCATTTTCTCATAATCAAATTTTGAAGAATATAAAATCCCAACTTCAGTGGTATATCTGTGATTTTCATTTTTAGCAAACTTCCAAAACCCATAGATCTTATACATTCTTTTTGTTTTTTGCTCAACCCAAGGATTATAGATAGTAATGACTCTGGTGAACATCTGTATTTTTCATCGAGTAAAATTCCTTTACCACTGGTTTTTTTCTCTTTCTTGATTGGTGACTCCTTTTTTTTGCCTTCTTTGATAGACGACTACTTTCAAAATCATAGTCTGAATCATGTAGTTGTCGTTTTTCAGGAGTTTTCCTTTTTGATGGACTTTTTCTGCTTTGATGCTTTCTTTTCTTTGGTGTTTTTGTTTCTTTTTTATCTGGGAAATGAAAACATATAATATTTGAATAAGTTATTGATATATGAATATGATATACATTTGTTGATTTATTAATATTTATTTATTACAAAAATGTAACTAAGATATAGAATTTTATTCATATATGAATATATTAGATATGATAGGAATTTTATACCTTTCGCATTTTCCTCTTCAAATCTGTTTCTATCATTGTTGTGGGGTCTTTATCAGAAATACAAATCTTCTTACCTTCATGAATTAGTGAGTAGAAGATAAATAATTTTGAAATACATTTTACAAAGAAAATATTTTATATTCATAAATGAATAAATGAAGATAGCAGTATATATATATATATATATATATATATATATATATATATATATATATATATATATACATATGTTATATTCATATGTGAAGATACTGAAGATCAATCACCAATTTCAAAAGAAAAATGTTCCAAAACAAAAAAAAAAACATAAAGGAATGAATAATTGTTTACATTCACATATGATTAGTTTTTAAATACAAACAAAGCTAAGCCATATACATTTATTATTATATGAATACAGGAATTCAATAGTTTTTTTATTATAAAACATATCCAGATTGTGATTGAAGTATTCATATGTTAATAGAAGAAAATTATAGTTGGGATATATAAGTTATTCATAAATGAATATAACAGATATATATATATATATATATATATATATATATATATATATATATATATATATATATATATATGGTATATTCATATGTGAAGATCAATCACCAATTTCAAAAGAAAAATGTTCCAAAACAAAACAACATAAAGGTATTAATACTTGTTTCCTTTCGCATATGATTAGCTTTTGAATACAAACAAAGCTAAGCCGTATATTTATTCATATATGAATACAAGAATTCAATAGTTTTTTTTAATATAAAACATATCCAGATTGAATTATTCATATGTTAATAGAAAAAATTTATAGGTGGGATATACATGTTATTTAAAAATTATTGCAGGGATATAAATGATATGATATGTATTTTATACCTTTTTGATTTTTCTGCATTGATCGTGTTTCTCTCATTGTTGGTGAATCTTTATCGGAAACGTTAGTCTTCTTACCTTCATTCAATAGTGAGTAGAAGATAAATGAGTTTGATATTCACAAATGAATATTTGAATAAAACATATATATTCATATTTTTTATTCACATATGAATATGTATGTTATATTCATATGTGAATAGAACATATATAAGTCATTTTTGTTGCATTCATATTTGAATAGTGTATATATGACAACAAATTATGTTCTATTCATATGTGAATATAACATACATATTTACAAATGAATATTTGAATAAAACATATATATTCATATTTTTTTAGTCACGTATGAATATGTATGATATATTCATATGTGAATATAACATATATAAGTCATTTTTGTTGTATTCATATTTGAATAATGTATATATGACAGCAAATTATGTTCTATTCATATGTGATTATAACATACATATTCACAAATGAATATTTGAATAAAACATATATATTCATATGTTTTGTTCACATATGAATATGTATGTTATATTCATATGTGAATAGAACATATATAAGTTATTTTTGTTGTATTCATATTTGAATAATGTATATATGACAACAAATTATGTTCTATTCATATGTGAATATAACATATATAATTTAGTATTGTTTGTGTTCAGAAGTAAACAAAACATATCAAAACAAAATTATCTTCAGTATCTTCATTTACTGTTGTATTTTTAAGTAAAATCTCATCTAAATGTTGGCAATCACTTATGAATAAAGTTAATTAGATCTAAATGGAATACATATTTTATTTACATTTTTGATTTGTTTTTGTTTTTCGTTTATATGTATTCTTCACTGTCGGTGTTGTTTCTGTAAGGGTAAGTAGTTAATATTAGGAAAACATAAGCGAAATGTGAAATAACGTTTATATTTTGACAGAAAAGTTGTGAATAAGTATGAAAAATGAAGAGAAGATGTAAAATCATTTATATATCAACTAATAATGGATGATTCTTACAAAAATTTCAAGTAAATCAAGTAATAACGAAGGAGGGTTACGAGAATGAACGATTATCACAAAATTATAAGTAACAACCTAGTTTGAAGATTGAACAGTGTGAATACAAAATTTTTAGTTCTAAATCAACTAATAATGAACGACGATTACGAAAAATTTCAAGTATCAAGTGATAATTTTAGAAATGATTAGAAATCGTTAAAAATCGAATAAAAAAACACCGATGGTTACCTTTCATAGTCAAGAGTGAGGAAATGGTTTCGTTTATGCTTTCGTCGGAAAACATTTTTCTTCATTTTCTTCTTCTCGATGTTGAGAATCCTTTATGTTGTTGAATCATTCTACAAATGGTTTTCGTGTTATGGAGTATCGAAGAGGGAAATGATGGTTTTCTGTCAAGATTTGATGTGTGATTAAATTACTGAAGTGTCCTGACGGTTTAATGATTTTGGATTATTTACAAATTTGCCACCGCTCATTAATGTATTTGGATTATTTACAAGTTTGTCACCGCGCGTTTTTTAAGCTCATTAAATAATTGGCTGATAATGGTTCCCCTATTCTTAACTTTTTTTTTCTCAATTGAACCATCCTCTCTCTCTCTCTCTCTCTCTCTCTATATATATATATATATATATATATATATATATATATATATATATATATATATATATATATATATATAGGGTGATGTTCAATAGAGAATCATAATTAACCAAGGAACCAATCTTTTTTTCAACTTTTAGAACTTATTTTTTATCAAAAAAAAAAAAACTAAAAATACAGAAATTAATAACTTTTTATCATTTTTCCAATGATATCAAATTCGATTTTTTTTTACGTCAAATTCACAATGTGAATCTTTGAAAATTCACAATATGAATCTGGATTCACACGGTGAATCCGAAAAATATTTTTCACATTCACAATGTTAATATATGAATTTAGATATTTTTAGATTTTTTTTTCGATAAAGAATAAGCTTTAGAAATTGAAAAAAAGATTTGTTTCCTTGAAAAACCAATAATTATAATTCTCTATTGAACTTTTCCATATATATATATATATATATATATATATATATATATATATATATATATATATATATATATATATATATATATTGTTTATGCTTGTATACCGTTAGACCATGAAAAAATTTATTCGCTTTTGGTATATCTATTGTTTTTCCCATAACTGAAAATAAAAATTGTGTGAATTCGACGAAGCCAATATATAATGAGGTAGTATATTCTAAAAAACAAAGTACATTAACAAGTGATCTTGAGATATGAATGTATTATGGTAAAATCAATTTGTTTTATTATATTGATGATAGAGTTTTTACATTCTCATTGGTTCAAGTCATGAGAGGGGGGAAATCAATCAATATATCTGAAATCTAAATCTAAATCGAATATATATATGCTAACTCCATAATGACTCGTCAGCACAAAATTCCACGTCATCCCCATAATCGCCATACCCCACCATCTGAGGAGGCGCAACCATCAGTCCCTCCGCCATGCTAGCAAAAAACTCCGGCATCTCGAAAACATCTTCTTCATCCACGAAAAACAGAATTTCCGGCAACTCCTCCGTTTCCGAAATCTCCACCACATCCTCCGTGTATCTAAAAGCCTCCGCAGCTTCTGCAGCGGCCTTTTGTATATCCACTATACTGCTAGACTTCGGGATCGGCAGCCGCCACACTGAATCAGCAAAATTCAAACACGCCAGTCGCCCCCTGAAAGCAAACGCCGCCACATCATGTGCTCTTGCTGCCATTATAGCAGTAGGATGAGTCCCTAACCACACCCTCAACTTATTGTTGGGCTCTCTTAACTCACAAACCCACTTCCCGTTATCCCTCATTCTCACTCCCCTGTACACTGGATGTCGAGTCTCCCTAAACTTCTTCCTTCCGGCCTTCTTCTTCGGGTTCAGTGAAGCCAGCATCACTTCTGCTTCAGCAGCGGCATTCAAGACAGAGGTTGTGCTGCAATTTGTGGTCAAAATGCATACTAACGGAACACTTTCCGATGATAATGCTGGAACTGGGAAATACGATTCCATAAAGGCATCCATGTGTTTCAGTGTTTACAGGTTATGAGTGAAGTAATGGTTGTTGTTGGTAGTAGTTGTGAGTGATTGATATGCAAATTAAGATGTATATATAGACATTTATGGAGTATGTGGAGTGTGGAGTGTGGAGTGTACTGGTGACCAGTGATGTTAGAGACTAGGTGGAGGAAGGGTGTAGAAGGAAAGATGCTTTAATAATTTAATTTGTTTTTCACGCGTGATATTTTGCATATATAGTAAAATTACAAGTCTGGTCCCTATAGTATTGCATAAAATACGGATTGAATCATATGGATATAGCTGTTGTCATTGAGGTACAAAATAGTTTTGGTAAAACAAAATAGGGAAATCTTCGGAAAAATCCTAATATTTCACCATAATTTACGAAAAATACCCAAACTAAAATTGGTTTATGAAAAAGTCCCGATTACCCGAAAAAATGACGATTTGACCATTTTTTTCCGGTTTGTCGGTTTCAATACTTACCTGGTTTCATTAAAGTCTCATTATTTTACCATAACTTTCATTAAAGTCCCATTATTTTATCATAATTTGGGACTTATTCGTAAATTATAGTAAAATAATGAGACTTTATTAAAACCCGGTAATTAATGAAACCGGTAAATCGGGAAAATAGGGTCAAATCGTCGTTTTTACCGGTAATTGAGACTTTTTCGTAAATAAATTTTAGTTTGAGACTTTTTCGTAAATTAGGGTAAAATATTGAGATTTTTGCGGAGATTTCCCAACAAAATATATCCAATTTATAGACACTTTATATACAGCTTCTTCTTTGCTTCTTAAAATTTTATTTTATTTAAATAAAATTACGGCGTAACTTTGTTAATTAGACTTTTGTGTTGGTATATTTTTTGTTCCAAAGTTTTTTTTTTTTTTTTCCAATATTTCAAGATTTTGTTCGGAGTTTTGGTGATTTACCTTGATTCCATTAGGTTTAATCCATTAAATCCTTGTCAAAAGACTATTTTGTTATTTCATTTTGTATTTATCATTAAATTATAGTTTTGATTTATGTGGTTTACATCTATGTGTAGTTTGAGTCCAATTTTTTAAAAATTGATATGACTTTATCTCAATGCTTTTCAAAAGTTGAACGCATGATCTCTAAAGTTATCACCCGTTAAAAAGACTTGTTAAAAAAGAGATCATGTATGCATGAAGGTAATTTTGTCTTTTCAAGTTCTCTTTTCATTTCTAACGACTTATCGCCGCTCTGAATTATGGTTATGATTTATACATCGCTCCTTAATCTACAACCCATCATATCCACCTCCCCTAAATAAATAAATAAAAACAAAGCAAAACTTCTTCTAAAACCTTCTCTATCTAATTACTTGTTTTCATCATCAAAAATTTTAATTAGAAAAATCTTAGGACAAAAAGTAACAAATCAAGATGTTCCACCCTAAATCTACCTATCCCGACAAATGAAACATAAAATAGTCATATTTTTCTATGATTTCTACCATTTTTGATTTTTGTTTTGTAACAGACCAATTTCAATTCAAATTTTGAAATTAAAAAATAATATTAAATCTCTCGGACTTTAATATATCCCAATAAATCAGTGATACAGTCTCATAATTACCTTTTTTTTGTCTATATAATAATTTTAAATATAACCATCGTGGTTTCCACGGGTTATAATCTAGTGTGAAATATTCACAACTTATATGTGGATGCGAATGAAGTTAGATTAAGAAACCAATCTTTGCACTTAAACTCTTGAAAAATAGGGTTTTCTTTCTTGATTTTTTATAGATCTTCTATTTTTTTTTCACAATTACAATCAATCATGGTGGGTTTTTTCTCCAAAGTTCTTGGGAGAAAGTACCTAGATGGAAAGGTAACAATTTAGAGGTGAGCAAAAACCGAACCGTGTCTAAAAAACCCGCATAAACCGCATAAACCGAAACAAAAATCGATGGTGCGGTTTTTACTTTTGCAAAAACCGAATTTTTTTGGTGCGGTGCGGTTTTGAAATATATACAAACCGCAAAAACCGAACCGCACCGGTATTTACATATTAAATAGCTGTATATAATATTTATTATTTGATTATTAATAAATTAATTATCAAAAATTATCTTTCTATTCAAGCGGGATCAATAGATATGTACTATGGTTTTTAATTGTTTTCAAAACTGAACCGCACCTGAAGTTAATTCATACGCATGTTACTTTATATGTACAATGTTTTTAATTGTTTTCTACAAACTTTAGCATTATTATGAAATAACAACATATATTATAATTCTGATTTGATAAATACAAGTCTTTTTCTCATGTATCCAGTCATGCACCTCTCCATTCAGATGAATAGTTTTGTATATTATTGAAAAAAACTTGTTGGTACAAGACCTGATTGTTTTTCATTACTATAAAAACATTATATGATGATTTTTCGAAGTTCATTATGTCTAATAGTGTAGAATTTTTTAAAACCGTACCAGAAAGTTCTAACAGCCAAACAAGTTGGATTACAATTAAAATGTTTAATTGTGGTTTAAAACCATAGCAAAGTTATGCTGTTTAAAATCGCATAAAAATGCACCAAGTTACGCGGTTAAAAACCGAACCGCAACCGAATAAAACCGCACCACATAAAAAAACCGAAAAACCGCACCACTTTAAAACCGCACCATTCGGTTTAATTAAATTGAATAACCGCATTTGCGGTTTACGGTTCGGTTTTAACCAAAAGCCACACCAAACCGCACCATGCTCACTCCTGAATAACATACATGGACTATGCTGAGATTGATGCGTTCTATGTATAGAACTCTATGTGATGAAAGAAATATGGTACGTTAAACATAAATTAATGTACTCCCACTTTGCATGTCTAAAGTCCAGTTAGACTTTAGTCTTCTGCCACTTGGCACTAATATGTGATTACTCTGTCTATGTATGTTTCCAAGTTTAAGGATATAAATGTTTACACCGAGCATTAAAAAACAAACATACTTAATTTATGTATATATTAAAGTGATGATTGAAGAGATAATAGATGGCCCATCCACTAAATATAGTAGAAGCATGAGACAAAATAAAAAAAATAGGTTATCGTAACAAGAAAATTGATTTTGACTAAAACGAACCTGTAGAATTTTCCCAAGTAATCTATATTGATGATCCTAGTCACATATTCTCATCCTTGGTCCCGTATCAACAGTCTATTACATATGGGTAACAAGTATGTGATGGTGATTGTGTTGTTAATGACACCATATTGGACAAAGACATAATATATGATGGTAAAGATGACCCAATGAAAACATAGGATGTCCCAAAACCTCTAAAAATGCTCTTTTGTTTTAATAAGAGGAAGTTGATTTTTTTTTATCTATGACAAAAAGTGTACTATATGATGGCAACATTGAGGAGGACTATCAAATAAACAATGAAGTTGAATATAAGACTCGATGGATGAAAATTTAGTTGAAAACCTAAATGATTTAAATATAGATGTAGGAGATGGATCAAACACATATAATGAAAAAGGGGGAAGCAGTTATGATAATGGCATTGATGATGAACTAGACATGCTAAATTTTATTGAGGTTGATATGGTTAAGTTCCATGTTGTAATTGATCATAATATGGAGTGTGTTGGAAGGGGAAGCCAATCTATAAATAATCATGATTTGCAACAGATGACATAGAGGTTCCTAATACTGAAAAAATTAGGTTTATTGGGGTTAAGGAGGATAACAAACAAAATATGTTAAATAATTTGAGGAAACCTAGGAATTGTAGTTTAAGATAAGCACATGAAGAATAATTTGTGTAACGTCCAAAAACACTACCACAATTGTAACAACCCAAAAATCATAAAATTAAAAATTTTCAAAAACAACCTATTTCATCCATAAAGTGTTTACAAAACCATTGTTTCAAAATTATTATTCAAAATCAGAGTTTCCCAAGATCCAATGTCATAAAACAGGAAGATGTGCACGATCATGCATTCCCTTTCCCACGATCCTCTGAAGTACCTAAAACAATGAACTAAAACTGTAAGCCAAAGCTTAGTGAGTTCCCCCAAAATACCACCACACAACATAATAAACAAAAACATACAAACATGAGTCTTCAACCTGACTGGACTGCCTCGCAAGGCCTACATCCTATATGGACTGCTTTACGGACCTTCGGCCTGACTAGACCACCTCGCATGGCCTACAACCTATCTGGACCGCCCCGAGTGTCTTGGCCTTCAGCACAAAGCATGACCGCCTCAACCCAACCACAATATGTTAACATATGTAACAGATAAATATAAACACAAATCCAACAAAAACAAATAGTCATACAGGTCTACTAATCATCCATATACTAGCATATCACTATCCTATAACCAAGTTACATAATCTAGTGGGTCGGCATTGGTGCCTTCGACTCACGGGTACAGTGAGGAAAAACTCACCTCTTAGTTCGACAAGTAGCAGAAAAATACACAGGACCGAGTACAACTCCAACACCAACTCTACCGATCACCTAAAAAATTTGTAACCTAAGATTAGTTAATAATCCCAAAGACCTAAAATAGCCAAACTACTCTTAGGTCAACCTTGGTCAAAAGGTCAAAGTCAACAAACTAGCCGAGTCAACCTAACCAAGTACGTTGGGTGTTCCCAGCTAAACGCGGGGCGTACTCCTCTTGACCAAGAAGTCGAGGGCTTGACCGCGTATGCGCATCATACCATTTGGTACGCCCAGCGTACGCACCTGGTCACCTCAACTTCTTATTAAGAGCTTAATACATAAAGTCCTTACGTCCAAATCCATATTTAGGTATAAAATAACATTATAAGTCAAAAAGTTTCCAACTTTATGACTTCGCATGGCTACAAGTGCTTAATACCAACAAACCCTAACTTCTTAATCCATTATGACATCCTAACACATGCATGGGGAAGGACTAAGAGCCAAGATCATATTTTTATGCTTCTAGACATCTCAAAACATCTGAAAGGACAGTTTATATGGGCTGGAGCATGCCATACTCATAAAGGGCAAGACATGGGACCAAAATGCTTCATGAATCAAGAACTAACAAGATGTAAAGAAATGCAAGCCAAGTTCAGAACTTTATACCTCTTGGAGGTTTCTAGGTAGATGGGGATTCTAGATCCAAAGCTTCTTCAAGCTTCCAAAGTGATTCTACTTCCTTCCTTCTCCTTCAAGGTCACCAAAATGCACACCAAAGGTCCAGAATGCTCAAACAAGGGACTAGGGTTTGCTAAGGTCAAATAAGGTGATGGAGGCTGATGAGAGAATAGACTTGGAGGCCATAAGGATGATTAAATAGGGTCTAAAACCTAAAAATTAGGGTATGGGATCTTACAACGTACAATATGTACGCCTGGTGTACGTGCCCACACCCCATTATTTACTAAAATGACATTATGGGCCATTTTGCAATATTTCTCATACACAAGGGCTAAAATGCAATAATCTTCATACTTATGGTTAAAATTTGGAATTACCTCAGCATCAGGATGTTACAATTCTCCCCCACTTGAACTAGACTGCGTCCTCGAATTCAGCTGTTGTGAACAAGTCAGGGTAATTCTCCCACATCTCAGACTCGGGTTCCCATGTCCATTCGGAACCTTTTCGGTGCTGCCAATGCACCTTGACCAAAGATACTACCTTGTTGCGCAAGGCCTTCGTCTTTCGATCCAACATCGTCACTGATCTCTCCACATAATTTAGGCGATCATCAACCTGAATATCCTCCAAAGGAACAACCGTTGAATCATCAGCCACACACTTCCGATGTTACGAAACATGGAAGGTGTTGTGGATCTGGCTGAGCTCCTCTGGAAAATCCAATATATACGCTACCTTTCCAACCCTGGCTATCACCCGAAATGGCCCAATATATTGGGGCCCCAACTTGCCCTCTTCTTGAAGCGTATTACACCCTGCCAGGGCGTACCTTCAGCAAGACCATACCCTCGACCTGGAACTCCAACTCGGATGGACGCTTGTTGGCATGACTCTTCTACCGACTCTGAGTTGTTTGAAGTCTCTGCCTAATCTGCTGAATGAGCTTTGTTTTCTGAAGAACTACCTCAGTCCTGTTGGATTAATGTCTAAGTCCATAACTATAATTGGTAAGACTTGACCCGACCAGGCATGGTCCATTTGGGTTGCATGGCATTATGCATTTGGATAGACTATAATGAGAGAAATAACACTTAAGGTTGGTTAATATATTATAAGGTCTAATATATTAATAAGGTTATTTAATTAGTATTGATCAAAAATTAATTTGGAATTAATTAAGTGATCAAAAGGAGACTAATTAAATATATGGGTTGATTGTGTAAATCATTCATTCTTATATATGTGGGCTTGTGATCCAAGATTCCTTATGTTGGACTAAGTCCATGGGGTGACCCATGGATACTCCATGGAGGTTAAAATCCATGGAGCATAAGGAATGGGTAAAGTTATGAGTTACATGGTGTAACCCTAATAGCCACCATATAAAAGAATCTCATGGCTCAAGAAATCGTGCACTAATGTGTGAGTGTGAGGACTAGACGATTTCAAGGAGTGTTCAAGTTTCTCTCAAGTTATTCCAAGTGTATTTGGTGTTGTGTGAACCATTTGAGGTGTCACACTTGGGGCACTAGGCACTCAAGCTTAATTAAGACATTCTACATCAAAGAGGTATGTATTCTATCTTGTTATATTTATTATTTTGTATGCTAGATTAGGATAATACCTTGGATGTTCATAATTGTATGTATAATAGAGAAAACATAGATCCAATGTATTTAGGGTTGCATGTACACTTAGGAGTGTTAGAATGCTCATAACCCAACAATGGTATCAGAGCCTAGGCTTGTTTTCTTGTTATACTTGCAAAAGTAGCTGAAAAATCGAGTTGGATGCATATATTCGATTGTTTTGGCTGGAATTGGACTAGGAACATTACCCTAAGATGTTTTTGGACTTATAAACTTGTTTTTGATGTGGTAATGTTCATGCTAATCCAATTTCTAAGATAATTGTCATAATTTCAAGATTTGTATTAGTTTGTATGCTCATGCTAGTTTCTTGAAGATTGATGATTTGAATTATCTTGTTCTTATGAGGTTCTTAGATTAATAGAAAAGTTGTGTGAAATAGTTGTTTTCAATCCATTTTAATCTAAGAGTTGATTCCAAAGTGTGTTTTTGTAACTTGTCCTCAAGTTATATGAAAAGTCACATTTAAGAATCATAAAACTCATAAAAGTTGGCAAATGTTACAAAATGAAGAGTCTAGTTCTATTTAAATTGTTTTATGACTCCATAACTTGTCCTCAAGTTATGGAGGTTCAAGAGTCTCTTCATTAAATTAAAAAAAAAGTGTAACCTTAATTAGTTCCATAAGTTACAATAAAAAAAAAGTTATTTTTTTTATTAATTAGTTTAAAGTCTTCCATAACTTGTCCTCAAGTTATAGAACTTGAAGAGTTTTTTTTTAATTAAAACTACTTTAAACTCATAAGTTATGGAATTAATTAGTTTTGAATAGTTTCAAAACTTGCCCTCAAGTTTTGGAATTTGAAAAGTTTTCACTTACGAATACTTTAATTCCAAGTTAGCCCTTAGAATTTTAAAAGTTAAAATTCAACCCTTATACTTTATAATATTATAAGTTAATAATATTTATATATATGTATAAGTGTAAAGTCAGTCTTACCGTTAGTAGGCCTCATTCACGAAGCCGATCTATAAGGGGGTATAAGGTTACTGCCTATAAAATGGCAGTTTAATGGGTGTCCACTCTCACCCACCGCTTCCTTGACTGGTGGAGGGTCGTTAGCCGAACGGGTAGGACAAGGACTATAATTCTCCTTTCATTAAAAGTATTAATGATAAATACTAAGTAACTAAACTCTTATTAATACCCAATCTTAGTTACTTAGGAAAATGTGAATTTGGTGCTAACCCATGAAATTACACTTTGCACTTTGCTTAAGTCGTTAGTGGAGCGTGTGTGGTTAACCGGCACACTAACCTGGACTTAACAAGGTAGGCAAAGGGTAACTTAATATTTATCATAGTATCGGTGGAGCGTGTGTGGTTAACCGGCACACTGATTAAGGGGTAAAGAAAAGTCACGTTTAAGATTCATAAAACTCATAAATATTTCCATAGGTTATGAATAAAGAAAAGTCATATTCTTTTAATAGTTTAAAGTCTTCCATAACTTGTCCTCAAGTTATGGAACTTGAAGAGTTTTTTGAATTAAAACTACTTTAAACTCATAAGTTATGGAATTGAATAGTTTTGAATAGTTTCAAAACTTGCCCTCAAGTTTTGGAATTTGTAAAGTTTTCCCTTATGACTACTTTAATTCCAAGTTAAGCCCTTAGAATTTTAAAAGTTAAAATTCAACCCTTATACTTTATAGTATTATAAGTTAATAATATATATATGTATAAGAGCAAGTCAGTCTTACCGTTAGTAGGCCTCATTCACGAAGCCGGTCTATAAGGGGGGTATAAGGTTACTGCCTATAAAATGGCAGTTTAATGGGTGTCCACTCTCACCCACCGCTTCCTTGACTGGTGGAGGGTCGTTAGCCGAACGGGTAGGACAAGGACTAGAATTCTCCCTTCATTAAAAGTATTAATGATAAATATAAAGTAACTAAACCTTTTATAAATTCCCAATCTTAGTTACTTTAGGAAAATGTGAATTTGGTGCTAACCCATGAAATTACAATTTGCACTTTGCTTAAGTCGGTTAGTGGAGCGCGTGTGGTTAACCGGCACACTAGCTGGATTTAACAAGGTAGGCAAAGGGTAACTTAATGTTTATCATAGTATTGGTGGAGCGCGTGTGGCTAACCGGCACATCGATTAAGGGGTAAATATTAAGGGTACCAAGTATATTTGCATGGTTATTCACACCTTGTTTTGTGATCCTCGGCATCCCAGTCACAAAACCTGAAGGGCACACTCGAGATTGAAACATGCCTTTGAACAGTTCAATGAATCTCAAAGATCTAGGACTTTCAAATCCAATTAAAACCTAATAAATTATTTCGTTTTTCATGGTGGAAATTGGTGAATCGTCATTCACCTACCTTCAAATATTTTATAGCTTGGATTACGGCATCCCTCTTCTAAGTTATAAAATAGTTTGTTGGGTCCTAGCCTTAATATTTCATATTGGGTGTCATATTAAGGACTTTAAATCAACTATCTTGAATATCTCCCAAAAAGATGTCTGGTCTAGACATTTATGATCTTCCCAAATCTCTTGAAACAAGCTTTCCTAAATGAAGATGATGTCCCATGGATATCATACTTCTTTCACCTCCTCCAATTATTCTCCCTAACCCACAAGTTCCAAAAAGTTTAAGGTCACTCAAGCCCTATTGGCAAGGCAAGGTCTAGGTGTGATCACATCTTGGAGATGTAGTCACATATTGACAAGCCGGGAGAGTTGGGTGTCAAAGTCTTGAGAAAGTTGGTGGCTCAACTACTTTCTAAGTCACATAGTGAGTTCTTTTGGGAATCCTATGAAACAGACTAATACAAGACCCTTAATGATCTTATCTATTTGCTAAGATCAACTTCCTAAAACGCTATGGACATTGACAATGATGACATTGGATATCCAGTAAAGCTCTCTCTTCCCAATGGAAAGGGATCGGCCATAGTCAACTCGGTTGACCCAATGGTAAAGAGAGAGGAGAAGTCTGAGATAGTCCCATTATCAAGGGTCCATAGGTAACTATTACCAAAGGAAGGGGCATTGGTTACGAAGCTGCCAAATTTACCTAAGGATGTTAAAGTCAATAAGTTTGGCTCTACTTCAGGTAAAGTCCATTGTCTAACTCTATTAAGTACATGCTGATTCTGATCGCGAAGATGGATTTCAATCGCATGGTTCGGTGATCAGAATTTTGGGCTATTACTTAAGAGTTATGATATTTATATTGCTTAGGAATAGATAACAACAAGGTTTTCATATGGATTGTAAGGATAAGTTTTTCCGCAAAGTTTTAAAATAAAAGAAAAAGGTTTTGATTTTATTTATTTTAAGTATCCTTACAATGGCATTTGTGAAAATTTGTTGCTTATAAGATTCCATTGATAGCAATATTGGAAAAATGGATTTGATTCTTTCGGTTGTGGTAGTGTCTAATATTACCAAATAAGGAAAGATTCTCATCACCCAAGGTTCAATTGGACTGAAACTTGGAATCATGCAAGTTGTATAGTATGATGAATGAGAACTTTCAGCTTGGAAAATTAAGACTAATTCCTTATGTGAATAAGGAAAGGACTAAGGGATCGAGTACACATTCTTGTGCACTGGTCAAGTCCACCACAAAAGATCAAGAAGACTATTCGTCATGATTTACTTAAGTTCAGTAAATATGGTTATACTTATAAGTTTAAGTATAAGTCTGTAGCATTGGAGAAGTTTCAATGTGAGACAGAACGAATAAGAAGAATCAAAGTATGGCAGAAAGATAAAAGTTTCTCAAATCTGAAAAGATGGGAGAGTACTTTAGTATCATGTTTATGATCATCTTAATGATTAAGATACCATATCACAATTGGTCCTCTAAAGTCATCTCTTATGACTAAGAAGAGGAGTCATGAATTGTTGAAATGGTTAAATCAAAAAGATGAGTCATACTTCGTTCCAAAACAATTCTTAGAGTCATACTCCAAGATTGTAACTTGAGTGACATATCTTAAAGAGGGTTTGTTAACACTAGTCAAATGTAAGAGTAAAAGGTTATCTACTCTTGTACATTTGAAATTGGTAAGTTGTGATGTTTTGGATAAAACAGAGACCAACTTAGGCCAATTGTGTAAAGTGTTAGTCTTGATAAAGAATCTGCACTATCTCTTGAATATTTTACAAGGGAGTCTTATATGTCAAGAGGACAGTGGGAGTCTTAAAGCTCTTGAAAGTTTCAAGACTTAATCAAGAATAAAACCTAAAGTCCTTCACTAGCACACGACTTGAGGTTTATAACCTATCGTGTTGAAATTTTTGTGCCTATTCAAGTTGGCTTTGCATAGGAGTTCTGAGAGTTCTCAATTGGTTGCACAACTACTTGGAAGCAATGGCAGGCACCTGAGCTGCCAAATGGCAAGAATTTAAGATTGCACAAGTTTAATCAATATGAGTTTGGATTTGTCACTAACCTTGTCTTGTGATTATGGTTTTGACAAATTCACATGGATAAGAACACATACACTATTTAATCTAAGTGTCATAAGGTTTCTCTCCGATTCATAAAAATGATGGTGAGGAAACACTTTCACTAAGTAGATTTTAGCTAGATAGCAATTGTGATATTTGCATTCTCAAAGTCGTTAGTGGAGCGTGTGTGGTTTACCGGCACACTAACATGGACTTGTGAGAAGTGGCAAAGGTCTAAACAATTGAGACTATGATTACGGCTTCCCTTTTCATAGTTCTAAAATTGTTTAGACATACATGTGAGCTATCTAAGAGAGGTGTATGATTTTGATAAAGTTTTATCAAAACAATCTAGTATCAGAAATCTGAACTTTGGTAAGAAAGTCAGCTGATTTCTGAGTACATGTCAAAGCTAGTGGGAGCATAAGTGTTATGCTAATAATCATCATGTTAGTGGGAGCATGATAATTATGACAAAGGTTGCAAGTTAGCAATGTTAATTATAGAAAACAAAAGTTTCAATTCGTGAGGTTGCAGGGGTTGAAAAAGTTGTTTTGCTATAATTAAGGGAGAGGAAATTATACTTCATTTCAATTCTAAAAGCTTAGATTGAGATTTTAATCGTATTTAATCAAGGATATATATATGAATTTCATGTTGGAATGGCTCAACATAAGGAAATTCTATATATGGGTCCATTATTTGCGTTCTAAAATTCGATTATGATTACGGCATCCCTTTTCATAATCTGAATTTTGAGAACTTGGCAAATTGAAATGGAAATATTATAGCAAAAGACTGGTTTAGTCTTTATGTGAGACATCATGAATCGTGTCCCATATGCTTCAGATATAGGATCGATTACATGTACTATATTCATCATTTCTAAAATTTTCCAAATGCCTGGGGCATTGTGAAGGGAAAAGGTCTAGAATTGGATATGACTAAAATGATTAAGCAATTGTCTAGGACAATCTAAGGTTTACCAAAGATTGGTTGCTCAAGGACAGTTGGAAGTATAATGTTAATTCTGGAAGGACCATATTGACATAATCTGTAAGGAGGCAACTCTTGTTCAGAAGTGATAGTCAAAATGGAATATGGAAATGTTTCAAAGTTAGAAATTATTCAATCTGTGTAAGATTAGGAAACTTAATGAAAGAAGGATGTTTCCAAGGAGCTGATCTCCTTTGGAATGCTCTGTAATGATTGTTGTCAAGTCTTTCTGACTTCGTGCATAATCATTAAGAGGATCAATGCATATAAGTTTAGAATCTAACAAATTTCAGTAAATGGCATGAATTTGGAATTCTTGCATTTGCAGTAAGGATTTGGGACTGTGAAAAGAGGATCATTGGAGTGATGTTCGATTGATCTATTTTACAAAGTAAAGATCATAGACAAACATAGTATGCATACTTGGTGTATGGCATGACTAGTGTTTAGAAAACATAGTGTACATGCTTGGAGCATGGGACAACTATTGTTTTAAATTCAAGTATAAAGTTGATAAAACCGAAACAATGAATAATGAGTAATTAGTATGGTGATAAATAAAAGTGTTTATTTATATTCATAGGGTTTGATACCATATTTGATTCATTTATTCTTGTGTTTCACTTTGCATGTTTTGACTTCCAGAATAACTAAGTCGCTCTTCCTGAATGATTAAGTTATTCAAACCATCCACAGTCGGTCATATGTTGGAAGTAGATATGAATCAAGACTGTCATGGGTTGGTTTGTAGAGGTCCAAGTTGGTGGACAAAGTGGTGCTACAACATTCATGAGTGCTCATAAGTTCTGAGTATTGGATTCAACCCGCGCTCATTTGAATCACTTCATGGGTTTTATCACGAGTGATCATGAGACGATAATATCTTATATTCTTCAAACCTAGAGATATGAGTTGTTACTATGAGTTGGTTGTACATTGATTGCACGAAAACGCATTCGGTAACTCGATGTTATAAAACGTGCCTTTGTGTATGATTCAACAAGTAGTAGAACAAGCCATATGAGTCGAAGTTTATACATTCCTTTTACCTTCGGGATAAAAGCGATATATGTGGGCCCCTCGATGATTTAAAGATGATACATGTGAGTGCTTGGCCAAGCCAGGACTGATTTGATTTGTTCAATCAGTCAGTCATCATGAATCGGAAATCAGGAAACAACAAATGGACAGAGAGAATGATTGATAATCCATGTCTCAGTCCATATGATATCTAGAATGGAGGAATATATGATCCCTTATCTGATGGACAAGTCATTGACAAAGGTCAGAGTTCATCGACAAGGTCAGAGTTCGACAGAAGATTTTGAGAGCTACGATTGCTGATCTGTTCCTGAAGTCATACACAATAATAGTTTTAGACTTATCCAAGTGGGAGACTGTTGGATTAATGTCTAAGTCCATAACTATAATTGGTAAGACTTGACCCGACCCGGCATGGTCCATTTGGGTTGCATGGCATCATGCATTTGGATAGACTATAATGAGAGAAATAACACTTAAGGTTGGTTAATATATTATAAGGTCTAATATATTAATAAGGTTATTTAATTAGTATTGATCAAGAATTAATTTGGAATTAATTAAGTGATCAAAAGGAGACTAATTAAATATATGGGTTGATTGTGTAAATCATTCATTCTTATATATGTGGGCTTGTGATCCAAGATTCCTTATGTTGGACTAAGTCCATGGGGTGACCCATGGATACTCCATGGAGGTTAAAATCCATGGAGCATAAGGAATGGGTAAATTTATGAGTTACATGGTGTAACCCTAATAGCCACCATATAAAAGAATCACATGGCTCAAGAAATCGTGCACTAATGTGTGAGTGTGAGGACTAGACAATTTCAAGGAGTGTTCAAGTTTCTCTCAAGTTATTCCAAGTGTATTTGGTGTTGTGTGAACCATTTGAGGTGTCACACTTGGGGCACTAGGCACTCAAGCTTAATTAAGACATTCTACATCAAAGAGGTATGTATTCTATCTTGTTATATTTATTATTTTGTATGCTAGATTAGGATAATACCTTGGATGTTCATAATTGTATGTATAATAGAGAAAACATAGATCCAAGGTATTTAGGGTTGCATGTACACTTAGGAGTGTTAGAATGCTCATAACCCAACAAGTCCTTCCCATGACTCTATGACCAACCTATCCCAAACAAACTGGGGTACGAAACCCCCTCCCATAGAGAAGCTCGAAAGGTGGCGCACCGATACTGGAGTGATAGCTATTGTTGTACGAAAACTCAGCTAAGGGAAGGTAGGAGTCCCAACTCCCACCAAAATCTATGACACACGCCCTCAACGTGTCCTCAAGCGTTGAATGGTCCTCTCACTCAAACCGTCTGTCTGTGGATGATAAGCAGTGCTAAAGTGCAACCTCGTACTTAGTTCCTCATTGAACTTCTGCAAAAAATGAGACGTAAACTGAAAATATCGATCAGATACAATGGAGACTGGAATACTATGTCGATCAATGACCTCGCGCACGTAAATATCGGCTAATTTCTCTGCCGATGAGATCTCACGGATGGCTAGGAAGTGGGCACTCTTGGTTAACCGGTGCACAATTACCCAAATCGCATCAAACCCCTTAGCCGTCCGCGGTAACTTGGTGATGAAATTTATGGTGGTTTGTTCCAACTTCCACATGGGAACCTCCAAAGTCTAAAGCTTGCCATGCAGCCTCTAGTGCTCGGCTTTGACCATCCGACATGTCAAGAGCCTCTCAACATACCAGACTATCCCTCTCTTCATGCACGACCACCAATAACGAAGTCGCAAATCTCGATACATCTTGGTGGCTCCAGGGTGTATCGTAAACCTGGAATTGTAGGCCTCCTCCAGCACACTCTGCCTGATCCCACCAAAGTCTGGCACCCAAACTCGTCCATACCGGGTCAATAATCCATGCCTGTCAGTAGCAAACCTATCAATCTCACCCCATAGTCTCTCTCATTTCCAATTTTCCTTCTTGACTCCCTGAGTCTGGGCCTCCCTAATCGAATCCAACAACGGCGAAACAATTGAAATCCTCATACAAAGTCCCCCAATAGCAGAGCTAGCCGTCTTGCGGCTCAAAACATCAGCCACCACATTGGCTTTACTGGGATGATACAGAAACTCACAGTCGTAATCCTTAACTACGTCCAGCCACCGGCGTTGCCTCATATTTAGATTTAGCTGATCCATGAGATATCTCAGACTTTTGTGATCCGTGTAAATGGTACAACGAAACCCATATAGATAATACCGCCAAATCTTGAGAGCGAACATCATTGCTCCCAATTCCAAATCATGAGTCGGATAGCAAACCTCGTGCGGCTTCAGCTGCCGAGAAGCATAAGAAATAACCCTACCTCACTGCATATGAACGGCTCCTAGGCCGGTGATGGATGCATCACAAAATACCACAAAATTCTCAACACCCTCGGGGAGGGTCAACACTGGGGTCCCACACAATTTCTGTCTCAGAGTGTCGAATGTGGCATGCTGATCAGGCCCCCATCGAAAATGCATGCCCTTCCTTGTCAGACGAGTGAGGGGTACTGCAATCCTGGAGAAGTCCTGAATAAATCTCTAATAATACCCTGCCAATCCCAAGAAACTCCTGATCTCCTAGGGAGATTTTCGAACCTCCCACTGCATCACGCCCTCAATATTGGCCGGATCGACAAAAATACAGTTTTGGTTAACGAGATATCCTAAGAACTGGACCTCTCGTAACCAAAACTCACACTTTGAGAACTTGGCATACAGTCGTTCTCGTCTCAAAATTCCCAAAAGCTCTTGAAGGCGTTCCTCATGCTGCTCCCTGGTCTTGGAATACACCAAGATATCATTGATGAATAAAATAACTGGTCGATCGAGCATTAGCCTGCATACCAGATTCATCAAATCCATAAATTCTGCAGGCGCATTGGTGAGCCCAAATGGCATCACCACGAACTCGTAATGACCACAATGAGTCTGAAACGTGGTGTTCTCCACGTCCTCCTCTCTAACCCTCATCTGATGATACCCTGACCTCAAATCGATCTTGGAGAACCAAGATGCACCCTGCCACTGATCGAGGAGGTCATCAATCTGTGGGAGGGGATAACGGTTATTCACCTTTAACTTGTTCAACTCGCGGTAATTAATACATATCTGATATGAACCATCCTTCTTCTTGACGAACAAAATCGGTGCTCCCCGCGGCGAACTGCTCGGTCTAATAAACTTCTTACCCAACAGATTCTGAAGCTGGGAGGACAACTCCCGCATCTCGGGTGGTGCCAATCGGTACGGTACCTTAGCAATTGGAGCCGCACCCGGAACCAAATCAATCCTGAACTCAACCTGCCTCTCCGGAGGCACACCGGGTAACTCCTCCAGGAACACATCAACAAACTCTCTAACAACAGGCACATTTGAAACCGAAGCCTGCTTCCCAACTCGAGTATCAACCACATAAGCAAGATAACCCATACAATCATGTTGAATATATTGTCGAGGCCTAGCAGCAGAACAAAAGGCTAGTCTAAAGCTGGTACCCTCTCCATAAATAACCAGTTATCCGCCACTTGGGGTTCGAACTACTACCCGCTGACCCTCACAATCGATCATAGCCTCGAATCTACTCAGCCAGTCCATCCCTACAATCACACACATCTCCCATGGGAATAGGGATCAGATCAATCGGGTAAGGCAACCCAAAAATCTCCAAGACACAACCCTGAAAAACACTTGATGTAGAAATCTCATGTTCGTTGGCGATAGAAACCCGCAACAGACACTCCAGCTCCCCAAGAGTCACATCAAAATCCCTACTAAAAGACTGAGATACAAAGGACCGACTCGCACCCGAGTCGAATAGCACAAGAGGAGGCAAGGAGTTCACTAAGAAGGTACCTAGAAAAATCTTAAACATAAGCATATCATAAAATAACTGAAAAAATGATAAATAGAAACATACCAGTGATGACGTCTGGCGTCACCCTACCCTCCTTTGCTGTGACCTAGAAAGCATGGCCTCTGGCCATCGGGGGCTCCACCCTACCCTGGTGCCCATCTGTGATTCTCAAGGTAGCCGGTGCTAGAGCCTGCGTCGACCTCACAACAAGCAAGGGAGAATTGGCCTTAATATGGCCAACCTGCTCACAGTGGTAACAAATCTTGGTGATCGATACTGGGGTCTGCTGACGATAATCCTTGGCATAATGCCCCTCCTTTCCACATTTATGGCATCCAGATGAAGATCGAAAAGCACGATCATGAGACTTGTCGCACTTGCCATAAGTGTGGCCCCTCTTTCCCCAGGTCTCGAATCAGCGGGCTTGAACCTCTTTGCCGCAGGTTGTGACTCCATAGGAGCCTGCCTCAGCTCCCTTTCCTGGAGGTCCTATCACAACCTACAGGTCTTGTGCTTCTAGTAGTACGGCCCATACTACCTTACACACCTACCTGTATTTGTCTTAGAAGATCATCACAAAACTCCCTAACAATACAACATATAAGATACGCATACATCCTATCCTCACTCTCTCGAGAATGGCTAAACATTCCTCAACTGGCCGGCTGCTCACACATATACTCGTCCATGAAACTTCCACCAACCCTGCAACACTCGTGTATGCTAATCATACATAACACTGGATCCTATAGACAATTTGTTGGGTTTTGAGAATTCAAACATTCCTAAGGTGTACATGCAACCTTAAATACCTTGGATCTATGTTTTCTCTATTATACATGCAAATATCAATTTTTCCAAGGTATCATCCTAACTAGCATATTATGGAGTATATACAATATAAAATATAGTTGAATGGCATACCTTTTGTTGTAGCTTGATTCCTTGGACCTTAAAGAGATTAGTGCCCCAAGTGTTGCACCTCAAATGGTTCACACAACACCACCAACAGTTGGAATAACTTGAGAGAAGATTATTTACACTCAAAATCGGCTAGCCCTCATGTGTCTATCACTAGTCACTCCTTAGTGCCAATTTCATGAGCTTTGAGGCTTCTTATATAGTGTGCACATTAGGGTTACACCATGTAACTCATGACTTTCCATATTCCTCATGATCCATGGGTTTTAACCTCCATGGAGTATCCATGGGTCACCACATGGGTTTAGCCCAACATGAAGAACTATGGATCATAAGCCCATTTTATAAGAATGAATGATTTACCAAATCAATCCCCATTTATTTAATTAGTCTCTTTTGATCACAAAATTAATTCCAAACTAATTCTTGATCAATACTAATTAAATAATATTAATATATTAGAACTTATAATATATTAATAAATCATAAATATCCTCTTCTTACAAAAGTCTATCCAAATTGTTCTGATGCCATGCAACCCAAATGGACCATGCTACTCTCGGTTCAAGTACATACCAATAATACTTATTGGCTTAGACACCTAATCCAACAGTCTCCCACTTGGATAAGTCTAATAACTATTATTGCAAGCATGACTCCAACCCGACTAGCAATCGTAGCTCTTAAAAGCCGATGTCGAACTCTGATCTAGTCAATGACGTGTCCATTAGATAAGGGATCATATATTCCTCCATTCTGGATATCATATGGACTGAGACATGGATTATAATCATTCTCTCTGTCCATATGTTGTTTCCCGATTTCTCATTTATGACGACCGACTAATTGAACAAATCAAATTAGTCAGGCTTGGCCAAGCACTTAGGAGTGTCATCACTAAATCATCGAGAGGGCCATATATATCGCTTTTATCCACATGGGGTAAAAGGAACGGATAAACTTCGACCCAAATGCTCGCTTGTACTTACTCATCAAATTACACACAACGATATCTTTTATAACATTCAAGTTATTGGTGCGTTTACATATGTCAATGTGCAACCGAATTGCAACTACAACTCACACGTCTCCGTTTGAAGAATATAATATATTATCGTCTAATGATAACTCGTGATAAAATCCATGAAGTGATTCAAATGAGTGTGGGTTGAATCCAATACTCGAATCTTATTTCAGGAGCACTCATGAACACTGTAGCCACTTTGTCCTAGACAAACTACAGACCCATTCATGACAGTCTTGCCTCAATACGTACTTCCAAAATATGATCATCGGTGGATGGTTTGAATAACCTAGTTATTCGGGAAGTTAAAACATGCAAAGTGAAACACAAGAATAATACTAATCCTATATAGCCCCAAAACTTTTGAGTCATATTTATTACTCATTATTCATTGTATAATGTTTCGAATAATCAAATTAATACTTGAATTAAAACCATAGTCATGCCATGCTCCAAGCATGCACACTATGTTTGTCTAAACAATAGTTATGCCATGCTCCAAGTATGCACACTATGTTTGTCTATGGTCATTACTTTGTGAAATAGGCCAATTGAAAAACATTTCAATGATGCTCATTTCACAATTCCAAATCCTCATTGCAAGTGTAGGAATTCCAAATTCTTGTCACTGCTAGAAAGTGTTAGATTCTAAACTATCATGCAATGATTCCTTTTGTAATGTCTAGGTGCCAAAAGTCACAGAGACTTGACCAATGATATTACAAAATATTCCTTTGGAAATTGTTACAGGACAATTCCATGGAAATGAAGTCTCAAATTCGAAGTACATTCTTTTGAACATCCTTCTTGCATAAAAGTTTCTAACTTTTCCATCTATTCTTCAACTCCCAATATGGAAACATTCCATATTTTCCATAAGAAAATTCATTATTAACAGACTTCTGTCTATTCATAATAATGTCAATATGGTCCTTCCATTACTATACTTCCAACTGTCCTTAAGCGACCAATCTTTGGCGAACCTTAGATTGTCCTTAACAGTTGTTTAACCACTTTAGTCAAATCCGGTTCTATTCCTTTTTCCCTCTTAATGCCCTAGGCATTTGGAAAATTAGAACACAAGAATATTATAGCATATTCAATCGATCCTTTACCCGAAGCATATGGGACACGATTCATAATGTCTAACATAAAGACATGATGCTTAATCAGTCTTTTGCTATAATATTTCTATTTTCCATGTTCTCACAATTCAAATTATGAAAAGGGATGTCGTAATCATAATCAAATTTTGAGAACGCAATAAACATTTCCATATATAGAATTTCCTTACGTTGAACCATTCCAACACAACATTTATATATATTTGACTAAATTCAATTAAAACTTAATCTAAGCTTTTAGGATTGAAATGAAGTATGAATTCTTCTCCCTTAATTATAGCAAAACAACTTTTTAAACCCTGCAACTTGCGATTTTAAACTTTTGTTTTCTATAATTAACATTGCTAACTTCCAACACTTTCCATAATAATTATGCTCCCACTAGCATTATAATTATTATCTTACCAGCATAACACTTATGCTCCCACTAGCTTTGACATGTACCCAGAAATCAGCTGGACTTCTAGAAATCAATACTTATTGACTTTCTTACCAACGTTCAGATTTCTGATACGAGATGCTTCGATAATACTTTATCTCGGCTTTTCAAACTCATACACCTTTCCTTAGACAGCTCGCATGTGTGTCTAAACAGTTTTAAGAACTTACATCAATAAGTCTCAAATGTTTAGACTCTTGCCATTCCTCACAATTTGAATTATGAAAAGGGATGCCGTAATCATAATCAAATTTTAGAATGCAAATATCACAACTTCTATCTCCTTAAAATCTACTTAGTGAAAACGTTTCCTCACAATCATTTTCATGAATCGGAGAGAAACCTTATGACACTTAGATTTGTCATGACCATAATCACAAGACATGGTTAGTGACAAAACCAAACTCATATGGACTGAACTTGTTCAATCTTAAGTTCTTGCCACTTGGCAGCACAAGGGCCTGCCATCGCTTCCATGTTGTTATGCAACCAATTGAGAACTCTCAGAACTCACATGTATAGTCAACTTTAACTGGAATAGGCACAGAAACAAGAATATGTCAACACGATAGGTCACAAACCTCAAGTCGTGTGCTAGTGTTTAACAATAGGTTTATTCTTGATTAGTTCTGGAAACTTGTAAAGATCTTTAATACTCCCACTGACCTCTTGACATATATGATTCACTTTGTCAATGAACTTTCCTTAACAAATCAAATATTCAAGACTTAGTGCGGATTCTTATCAAGACAAACACTTCACACAATTGGCCTTAGTTGGTATTTGTTTTATCCAAAACATCACAACTTACCAATTTTAAATGTACAAGAGTAGAAAACATTTTACTCTACATTTGATGACTGTTTTAAACCTTTCTTAAGATTATGTCACTCAAGGTTACAATCTTGGAGTATGACTCTAAGACTTGTTTTGGGAACGAAGTATGACTCATCTTCTTGATTTAACCATTTCAACAATTCATGATTCTTCTTCTTATCCATAAAAGTGCACTAAGATGTCCTTAGAGGATCAATTGTGATATGGTTTTCCATAACCATTAAGATGATCATAAAACACGATACTAAAGTACTCTCCCATCTTTTCAGATTGGAGAAACTTTTATCTATCTGCCTAATTTGATTCTTCTCATTCGTTCTGCCATACATTGAACCTTTTCCAATGTTTCAGAATTATACTTAAACTTGTAAGCATAACCATGTTTACTAAACTTTAGTAAATCATGACGAATAGTCTTATCGATCTTTGTGATCTTGACCAGCACACACCCAGTGTACCCGATCCCCTAGTCATTCACTTGACTCACTTATACATGTGAATAAGGAATTAGTCTTAATTTACCAAATATGAAAATTCTCATTCATCATACAATACAACTTGCATGATTCCAAGTTTCTGTCCAATTGAAACTTGGGTGATGAGAATCTTTCCTTATTTGGCAAATCCTCGACACTACCACAAACGAAAGAATCAAATTCATATTGCTAACATAGAAACATACAAACATCAATTTTTCATAAATGCCATTGTAAGGAGATATAAGATAAGATAAAATCAACAAAAAATTTACTTATTTATAAAATGCGTAAAAACTTTTCCTTACAATGCAATTATAAATGAAAACTATGTTATTACATATTTCCTAGCAATCTATCATAACTCCTAAGCAGCAGCTCAAAAATCCGATCTTCGAACCATACGATTGTAATCCATCTTCGCGACCAGATTCAGCATACTCTTCTTTTAAGCTTCCTTCCTTTTGTATGATCCTACAAAACATCAAAATGCAACCTTGTCACATCATGTATTAAGAATCAACAATTAGGAACTTAATAGAGTTAGACAGTAGACTTACCTGAAGCAGAGTCAAACTTTTCGGTTCTACCTTTTCTCAGATCTTTCAGGTAGTCAGGGCAGCTTCGCAACCAATGCCCCTTCTCTTGGCAATAGAAACCTATAGACTCTTTGGGAATGGTACACGGGACAGACTCAGACTTAGCCTTTCTCTTTCCCTTGTAAAGAGAAATCTTTTTTGGACTTCCAATGTTTCCATTGTCACTGTCCATGGAACTTTGGGGAGTAGATCTTCCAATCAAATTTGCTTTTCCAGTACGCCAAATCATTGCTGATTCAGCAGCAACAAGCAAATAGGTAAGATCAATAAGGGTCATGTCGTGGTTTGTCACATAGTAGTCCTTAATGAACTCACTATATGACTCAGGAAGTGATTGAAGAGCCCAGTCAACAGCCAACTTCCTTGAGACTTCGACACCCAATACTCTCAGCCTGTCAATATGTGACTTCATCTCCAAGACGTGAGTACACACATGCCTTCCATCTTCATGTTTCATTGCAAGTAGGGCTTGAGTGACCTTGAAATTTTCAAGTCTTTGAACTTGTGGGTTAGGGAGAATTATTGGAGGAGGTGGAGGAAGTGAAGTATGACTTCCACGATCCAACCGCAGGACATCATCTTCAAGATGAAAATTTGTTCCAAAGGATTTGGGAAGACCATAGTTGTCTGATCCAGACATCTACAATGGGAGAAATTCAAGTTAGTTGATTTAGTCCTTAATATAACACCCAAATGAAATATTAAGGCTAGGACCCAACACAATATTTTACAATTTGGAAGAGGGATGCCGTAATCCAAACCGCAAAATATTTAAAGGTAGGTAAATGACGATTACCAATTTCCATCACGAAAAAAAAACTTTAGGTTTTAAGTGAATTGAAATTCCTAGATCCTTTGAGATTCATTGCACAATTCAATGGCATGTTTAAATCTTGATTGTGCCCTTCAAGTTTGTGACTGGGATTCCGAGGATCACAAACAAGGTGTGAATAACCATGCAAATTAGCTTGGTACACCCAATGTTATAACCACCTAATCAATGTGCCGGTTAACCACACACGGTCCATTGATCTATGATTAACATCAAGCTACCCTTTGCCACACAATTTCGGTCCCGATTAGTGTGCCGTTTAACCACACACGCTCCACTAACGGCTTAACAAGGTGCAAAGTGCAATTTCATGGGTTAGCACCATATTCACATTTTCCTAAGTAACTAAGATTTGGGAATTTATAAGTGTTTAGTTACTTTATATTTATCATTATACTTTTAATGAAGGGAGAATTAGAGTCGTATCCTACCCGTTCGGCTAACGACCCTCCACCAGTCAAGGAAGCGGTGGGTGAGAGTGGACACCCATTAAACTGTCATTTTATAGGCAGTAACCTTATTTCCCCCTTATAGACCGGCTTCGTTAATGAGGCCTACTAACGGTAAGACTGACTTTGTTCTTACACACACACACACACACACATATATATATATATATATATATATATATATATATATATATAAATATTAAGCCTATAATATTATAATAGTATAAGGGTAGAATTTTAAACTTTAAAATTCTAGGGTTTGGAATTAAATGTTTCAAAAGTTAGACTTTTACATTTACAATTCAAAAAACTTTTGGAATCCATAACATATGAGTTTAATATAGATTTAATGGAGAGACTCTTGAGAATCCATAACTTAAGGACAAGTTATGGAGTTCATAAAACTATTTATGGGAAACGACTCTTCAAGTTTATAACCTATGACTTTAATAACTTTTTAAAGGAAAAACTTTTGGTTTTACATAACTTGAGGACAAGTTATGGAATACATTAAAGGACATTTAAATCACCAAATAAACTAACAAACATATCTAGCAATACTCATGATCTAGATTAAACTCATATAGGAACAAGACAATTCAAATCAAACAATTTTCATGTAATTAGCATAACCATTAAACTAATACAAAACTTGAAACTTTGACAGTTATTTGAATTGGATTAGCATGATCATTACCACATCAAAAATAGGTTTATAAGTTCAAAAACAGCTTAGGGTAATGATCCTAGTCCAATTCCAGCCAAAAACATCGAAAATATGCACTTAGGGGCTTTAACTCGTCGAGTGTATGAACAAACTCGGCGAGTTGGATGAGTTTGTGCTTGGACTCGGCGAGTCCACTGTCCAGAACAGCAGAAAATCGATTTTAAGGCATTTTCAAGCAAGTAGCATCAAGTATAATTGAAAACAAGGCTAGTCTCTGATACCGCTGTTGGGTTTTGAGCATTCTAATACTCCTAAGGTGTACATGCAACCCTAAATACCTTGGATCTATGGTTTCTCTATTATACATTCAAATATCAATTTTTCCAAGGTATCATCCTAACTAGCATATTATGGAGTATATACAATATAAAATATAGTTGAATGGCATATCTTTTGTTGTAGCTTGATTCCTTGTACCTTAAAGAGCTTAGTGCCCCAAGTGTTGCACCTCAAATGGTTCACACAACACCACCAACAATTGGAATAACTTGAGAGAAGATTATTTACACTCAAAATCGGCTAGCCCTCATGTGTCTATCACTAGTCACTCCTTAGTGCCAATTTCATGAGCTTTGAGGCTTCTTATATAGTGTGCACATTAGGGTTACACCATGTAACTCATGACTTTCCATATTCCTCATGATCCATGGGTTTTAACCTCCATGGAGTATCCATGGGTCACCACATGGGTTTAGCCCAACATGAAGAACTATGGATCATAAGCCCACTTTATAAGAATGAATGATTTACCAAATCAATCCCCATTTATTTAATTAGTCTCTTTTGATCACAAAATTAATTCCAAACTAATTCTTGATCAATACTAATTAAATAATATTAATATATTAGAACTTATAATATATTAATAAATCATAAATATCCTCTTCTCACAAAAGTCTATCCAAATTGTTCCGATGCCATGCAACCCAAATGGACCATGCTACTCTCGGGTCAAGTACATACCGATAATAGTTATGCGCTTAGACACCTAATCCAACACAATCAAATACTTGATTCTACCCTATGCCCACAACCAGACAAGGAACAGACAATAAGGCTAAACCAAACATTCTCAAGCTATAAAATCTTCGTTATGTACAACTATGATGGACACACTAAGAAACTACAATAATGATGTCAATTTCATACAAGAAGTCACCTTATGCTATCAGGGGCATCATATATGAGGCAATTCTATCATGCAATTCCTGAAGATCCCTAGCCTATCACTAGCATGTTGCTCTATCATAAACATCATATCAAATAACAGTGTGGTATTTTGGGGTATACTTTCTTTCTGCAGCTGATCGTACACATCACATCCTTCATTGGTTACTTTTGAAAACAAGTTTTGAAAAACGTTATAAAACTTTAGCAGTTCCTTAGTTTGAGTATGGTTTCACACGAATTCTCATCCAATTCAGTCAAACCAAGACTCTGATACTAACATGTAACAACCCAAAAATCATAAAAATTTAAAATTTTCAAAAGAACCCATTTCATTCATAAAGTGTTTACAAAACCATTGTTTGAAAAATATTATTCAAAATCAGAGTTTCCCAATATCTAATGTCATAAAACAGGAAGATGTACACGATCATGCCTTCACTTTCCCACGATCCTTTGAAGTACTAGAAACAATGAACTAAAACTGTAAGCCAAAGCTTACTAAGTTCCCCCAAAGTCCCACCACAAAATTAGACTCTACTAGGACTTCTTCCATGCGTATCTTCAATCATCAATTCTACTTCAACTCGGTTGGTGATGGAAATTCCAGACGATGGGACAACTTCAAGAATTACACCAATCGTTCCACCATCCTGCCAAGCGAAGGTGTACCTCAGACGTACCGTACTCCCCTAAACGTTCCGTTATTTTATCAAACATATTCTAAAGGCAAGATACCACTCTTAAGATATCTTCCGATAGGTGTCATTCAGTATCATAAGCCTTTCATTTCCTCCATTTACTCAATTCTCTACGAGTCTCCACCATAACATTTTGTACACCCAAGCAGACGTTCGGTGTACCGGGCGAGAATTTAAGATAAGAAAGCTTTATTTACGATAGATATATAAATCTCCTTATCACTCCGAAACGTTTACATGCTATTTCTAATACCGTATTCGTACGCTTAGAATCCTAAACACATAAGGTTTCCAGATCTGGTCGGCAACAGACCATAGATCCGAACAAATAATATCATATATGGCAAACATATAACATTTAGCACATAAAAGCATTTTAGACAACTTTCCTAAAATATACTAGTGCTCGTGTCTTAAAATATGGTAGAAACTCATCTCACAATCATCGCTTAGCATTCTAAGTTTAAGTCTAGAAATCCTACAAATTCCTAGTTCGCTTAAACTAATGCTCTGATACCAACTGTGACATCCCCAAAATCACGGCCAGAAAAGACCGATTTGTTTATGCTTTGTTTTATAAATCAGAGTAATCTTTTAAAGAAAACAGTTGCGGAATTTGTTCCCAAAACAAAACGTGATAAGAATTTATCAAAGCATTTCTTTAAATAAATGTATTTTCATTAAATAACAAAATCTCAGGATGTCATGTTCCGATACAGACCAAAAGCATAAACAGTATAAAATAGACCTTACAACAGTCATTTATAACTACTGATCTATAATCCAAAATCTCTCGTCAAGTCCACCAACTTATACTCTTTTGCCATTACCTGTAATGCAAAGAAAACTGAGTGGGTCAGGCTTGGGAGCCTGGTGAGCGTATAGGGTTTTCAACCCACAATAATATAATTATTATATTTAATCATCAAACAATCAACCCAATTACCCATCCCCATTATCTTCATTTAATCTTCCCTAAAGATATTATCCTAAGGGTCATCTCTTATATCATATTTACTTCTCATCTCCTTACATCTTATTTCCTTATATGTTTGTTCCTAAGAACTTTTCCTAAGGATCATCGCCTACATCGCATAGACAATACTAATTCGGGGATCACTCCCTCAATATGTGTCTAGTAAGGGTTAGGGTATCATCGCATGATTACGCAGCCACAACATCGTCTAGACTCGTAAATCATAATAAGGGTTAGACTATCATCACATGAATACGCAGCCACAACATCGCCTGGACTCGTAATTCATAATAAGGGTTAGACTATCATCGCATGAATACGCAGCCACAACATCGCCTGGACTCGTAATTCATAATAAGGGTTAGATTATCATCGCATGAATACGCAGCCACAACATCGCCTGGACTCGTAATTCATCACCTATCTATCATCACCTAATTATCCTCACCATTATATCCTCACCTATCTCTTATCACATTATTTCATCACACACCAACTATTTCATCTACCCATGTTCTACCCAACATATTCGTAGATATAAATTAGATATACAGTTTAAAACTATTTAAAAACTCGTATAAAACATTCATTCAACATCCATCTCAAGTAAAAAAACAATGTATAAACACATAGCACGTATTTCATAGCAAATACTTCATATCTATGTGTTAGAAGAAAGTAACTACACACTCACCCAAATCATATACTTAATACATTCAAACAAATACTTGTATTAAAATCGTGTTTATGAAAGGGACTATACACTCACTTGATTAGACGATTCTCTGACAGCACTACGGCTCGTAAAGTAGTATTCTTCGGTAAAACTGGAAGATCTTCACACACCGGGCTTCTCGCGGGCAGAGCTTCGGCTCAGAAGCCCTTTTCTTCTCGGGATCTTCGGGCTTTGGGACTTGCTTCGTGTCTCGGGATGATACCGGGGCTTCGGGGAGGTTAAAATAGGGCTTAGATAGGGTATCGGGACTGGGAGAGAAGAGATAGAGCAACCAAAATCGGCTGACCCTCGATTTCTATTTATAGGGTCATCTTTCAGCTCTCACGTCGTGACTTTTAAGTTCTCACGTCGTAAATTCAATAGTCATCAGGTGCGTCATCGCCACTTGCGTCTGTCAGGCTCCAGAAGTCATAAATACTGAGTTCACGTCGTGAACATTGTATTCACGTCGTGAACTCTAACAGTTTTGGGGTTTCGCGCCCCGAACTTCAGAAATTCATAACTTTCGCATACGAACTCCGTTTTCGACGTTCTTTATATCCACGCGTAGGTGAGATTATGATCTACAACTCTCGTTTAGACTCCGTTGGATAATTTTGAATTTAATTTTAATATATTATATTTAGTAGGCCGGGACAGGAAAACTCCGTTCGAAATTCATAACTCCTTCATCTGAACTCCGTTTTCGTCTGTATTTTTATCGTTGGACTACTATTGATGAGATCTTCAATTCTCATTTAGAAAGTTTTGGCTAAATATCGCTCGACCTCAATCTCGAGTTTCGGGGTGTATACTGTTAATGCTGAAACTTCGAAAAATCATAACTTCCTCATACGACGTCAGATTTAGACGTTCTTTTTATGCATGCTCTCGGTTTAACATATTCTATGACTTTCATTTAGATTGCAAAGGCCAAATATCGCTCTAACATAAATTCACTATTTACGTCGCGCTGTGTCGTGCCGGTTTTGTCGCGAATCTTCGACATGTCATAACTTCTTCGTTATAACTCGGATTTCGGCGTTCTTTATATTTTCGGAAACCTTGAGGCATATACTACAGCTTGGTTGAGATTAATCCTTCTAAATAATCTTCCATCAAAAAGTCATTTTTGATGCTTATTGTCTCTAACTTAACTAGCCCGGATCTACGGGCGTTACAATTATTTCCCCCTTAGGATGATTACGTCCCGGAATCATCAACGAAATAGGACTTGTATAATGATTCCATACGTTATCTCTTCATCCTAGGTAATAACTGTAAGTTCTCTGTTTCCTCGAAAGAGTATCTAACTCTTGGACTTCTCGATAGCAGGTAGTGCTCAATCCTGCATCTGCTCTTCGTACTATGTTGGACTTTCAATCGTAACCTTCGAGTTACAAAATAAATCCTTATAGATGACTCCTTCTTCTTCTTAGGATAAATACTTTCATTTATCTATTGTAACAGACCGATGGGTCGTGTTCTAATGACCTCTCATCGTATGATGCAACGCTTAGACTCAAGTCTCTTAAAGTCAAATTCCAGAATGGAATATACCTTCCTTCATATTCTAATGTGATATAATCACATTTTTACATGTAGCATTTCTAGCTACAAGCTTCCTTAACAACGAGCGCGATGCTATCGATCGCATTGATTTCAATCTTCTGACTTGAGTCAGATGCTACCTCGAACTTGGTTCTATGCACCACCACGTAACAAACTCATCGTAGTCGGACTCAATATGATATGACCGCTAGGGTCAGAATATCAATCATCTTCTTAGTCACTACCGAAACAATGGTAACGACATACTTGAATAAAACGAGACCAATCACTAGCTTCTTGGTAACCTTGTGACTTTCCCTGATCTAAGCGTGAGTCATGTGCTTCCAGTAGTATAGATCTCTACTACTATTCACACCTACTCATACTCGTCCCAAGTATTGTCTCGTAGTCCCCAAGTCCTAAAATCACCAAACAATTTAACACATACGAATGTGTTCAATTAATCATAAAAAATTTCCTAGACTCTACTAGGACTTCTTCCATGCGTATCTTCAATCATCAATTCTACTTCAACTCGGTTGGTGATGGAAATTCCAGACGATGGGACAACTTCAAGAATTACACCAATCGTTCCACCATCCTGCCAAGCGAAGGTGTACCTCAGACGTACCGTACTCCCCTAAATGTTCCGTTATTTTATCAAACATATTCTAAAGGCAAGATACCACTCTTAAGATATCTTCTGATAGGTGTCATTCAGTATCATAAGCCTTTCATTTCCTCCATTTACTCAATTCTCTACGAGTCTCCACCGTAACGTTTTGTACACCCAAGCAGACGTTCGGTGTACCGGGCGAGAATTTAAGATAAGAAAGCTTTATTTACGATAGATATATAAATCTCCTTATCACTCCGAAACGTTTACATGCTAGTTCTAATACCGTATTCGTACGCTTAGAATCCTAAACACATAAGGTTTCCAGATCTGGTCGGCAACAGACCATAGATCCGAACAAATAATATCATATATGGCAAACATATAACATTTAGCACATAAAAGCATTTTAGACAACTTTCCTAAAATATACTAGTGCTCGTGTCTTAAAATATGGTAGACACTCATCTCACAATCATCGCTTAGCATTCTAAGTTTAAGTCTAGAAATCCTACAAATTCCTAGTTCGCTTAAACTAACGCTCTGATACCAACTGTGACATCCCCAAAATCACGGCCAGAAAAGACCGATTTGTTTATGCTTTGTTTTATAAATCAGAGTAATCTTTTAAAGAAAACAGTTGCGGAATTTGTTCCCAAAACAAAACGTGATAAGAATTTATCAAAGCATTTCTTTAAATAAATGTATTTTCATTAAATAACAAAATCTCAGGATGTCATGTTCCGATACAGACCAAAAGCATAAACAGTATAAAATAGACCTTACAACAGTCATTTATAACTACTGATCTATAATCCAAAATCTCTCGTCAAGTCCACCAACTTATACTCTTTTGCCATTACCTGTAATGCAAAGAAAACTGAGTGGGTCAGGCTTGGGAGCCTGGTGAGCGTATAGGGTTTTCAACCCACAATAATATAATTATTATATTTAATCATCAAACAATCAACCCAATTACCCATCCCCATTATCTTCATTTAATCTTCCCTAAAGATATTATCCTAAGGGTCATCTCTTATATCATATTTACTTCTCATCTCCTTACATCTTATTTCCTTATATGTTTGTTCCTAAGAACTTTTCCTAAGGATCATCGCCTACATCGCATAGACAATACTAATTCGGGGATCAGTCCCTCAATATGTGTCTAGTAAGGGTTAGGGTATCATCGCATGATTACGCAGCCACAACATCGTCTGGACTCGAAAATCATAATAAGGGTTAGACTATCATCACATGAATACGCAGCCACAACATCGCCTGGACTCGTAATTCATAATAAGGGTTAGACTATCATCGCATGAATACGCAGCCACAACATCGCCTGGACTCGTAATTCATAATAAGGGTTAGATTATCATCGCATGAATACGCAGCCACAACATCGCCTGGACTCGTAATTCATCACCTATCTATCATCACCTAATTATCCTCACCATTATATCCTCACCTATCTCTTATCACATTATTTCATCACACACCAACTATTTCATCTACCCATGTTCTACCCAACATATTCGTAGATATAAATTAGATATACAGTTTAAAACTATTTAAAAACTCGTATAAAACATTCATTCAACATCCATCTCAAGTAAAAAAACAATGTATAAACACATAGCACGTATTTCATAGCAAATACTTCATATCTATGTGTTAGAAGAAAGTAACTACACACTCACCCAAATCATATACTTAATACATTCAAACAAATACTTGTATTAAAATCGTGTTTATGAAAGGGACTATACACTCACTTGATTAGACGATTCTCTGACAGCACTACGGCTCGTAAAGTAGTATTCTTCGGTAAAACTGGAAGATCTTCACACACCGAGCTTCTCGCGGGCAGAGCTTCGGCTCAGAAGCCCTTTTCTTCTCGGGATCTTCGGGCTTTGGGACTTGCTTCGTGTCTCGGGATGATACCGGGGCTTCGGGGAGGTTAAAATAGGGCTTAGATAGGGTATCGGGACTGGGAGAGAAGAGATAGAGCAACCAAAATCGGCTGACCCTCGATTTCTATTTATAGGGTCATTTTTCAGCTCTCACGTCGTGACTTTTAAGTTCTCACGTCTCAAATTCAATAGTCATCAGGTGTGTCATCGCCACTTGCGTCTGTCAGGCTCCAGAAGTCATAAATACTGAGTTCACATCGTGAACATTGTATTCACGTCGTGAACTCTAACAGTTTTGGGGTTTCGCGCCCCGAACTTCAGAAATTCATAACTTTCGCATACGAACTCCGTTTTCGACGTTCTTTATATCCACGCGTAGGTGAGATTGTGATCTACAACTCTCGTTTAGACTCCGTTGGATAATTTTGAATTTAATTTTAATATATTATTAATATATTATTTTTAGTAGGCCGGGACAGGAAAACTCCGTTCGAAATTCATAACTCCTTCATCTGAACTCCGTTTTCGTCTGTCTTTTTATCGTTGGACTACTATTGATGAGATCTTCAATTCTCATTTAGAAAGTTTTGGCTAAATATCGCTCGACCTCAATCTCGAGTTTCGGGGTGTATACTGTTAATGCTGAAACTTCGAAAAATCATAACTTCCTCATACGACGTCAGATTTAGACGTTCTTTTTATGCATGCTCTCGGTTTAACATATTCTATGACTTTCATTTAGATTGCAAAGGCCAAATATCGCTCTAACATAAATTCACTATTTACGTCGCGCTGTGTCGTGCCGGTTTTGTCGCGAATCTTCGACATGTCATAACTTCTTCGTTATAACTCGGATTTCGGCGTTCTTTATATTTTCGGAAACCTTGAGACATATACTACAGCTTGGTTGAGATTAATCCTTCTAAATAATCTTCCATCAAAAAGTCATTTTTGATGCTTATTGTCTCTAAATTAACTAGCTCGGATCTACGGGCGTTACAATTATTTCCCCCTTAGGATGATTACGTCCCGGAATCATCAACGAAATAGGACTTGTATAATGATTCCATACGTTATCTCTTCATCCTAGGTAATAACTGTAAGTTCTCTGTTTCCTCGAAAGAGTATCTAACTCTTGGACTTCTCGATAGCAGGTAGTGCTCAATCCTGCATCTGCTCTTCGTACTATGTTGGACTTTCAATCGTAACCTTCGAGTTACAAAATAAATCCTTATAGAGGACTCCTTCTTCTTCTTAGGATAAATACTTTCATTTATCTATTGTAACAGACCGATGGGTCGTGTTCTAATGACCTCTCATCATATGATGCAACGCTTAGACTCAAGTATCTTAAAGTCAAATTCCAGAATGGAATATACCTTCCTTCATATTCTAATGTGATATAATCACATTTTTACATGTAGCATTTCTAGCTACAAGCTTCCTTAACAACGAGCGCGATGCTATCGATCGCATTGATTTCAATCTTCTGACTTGAGTCAGATGCTACCTCGAACTTGGTTCTATGCACCACCACGTAACAAACTCATCGTAGTCGGACTCAATATGATATGACCGCTAGGGTCAGAATATCAATCATCTTCTTAGTCACTACCGAAACAATGGTAACGACATACTTGAATAAAACGAGACCAATCACTAGCTTCTTGGTAACCTTGTGACTTTCCCTGATCTAAGCGTGAGTCATGTGCTTCCAGTAGTATAGATCTCTACTACTATTCACACCTACTCATACTCGTCCCAAGTATTGTCTCGTAGTCCCCAAGTCCTAAAATCACCAAACAATTTAACACATACGAATGTGTTCAATTAATCATAAAAAATTTCCTAGACTCTACTAGGACTTCTTCCATGCGTATCTTCAATCATCAATTCTACTTCAACTCGGTTGGTGATGGAAATTCCAGACGATGGGACAACTTCAAGAATTACACCAATCGTTCCACCATCCTGCCAAGCGAAGGTGTACCTCAGACGTACCGTACTCCCCTAAACGTTCCGTTATTTTATCAAACATATTCTAAAGGCAAGATACCACTCTTAAGATATCTTCTGATAGGTGTCATTCAGTATCATAAGCCTTTCATTTCCTCCATTTACTCAATTCTCTACGAGTCTCCACCATAACGTTTTGTACACCCAAGCAGACGTTCGGTGTACCGGGCGAGAATTTAAGATAAGAAAGCTTTATTTACGATAGATATATAAATCTCCTTATCACTCCGAAACGTTTACATGCTAGTTCTAATACCGTATTCGTACGCTTAGAATCCTAAACACATAAGGTTTCCAGATCTGGTCGGCAACAGACCATAGATCCGAACAAATAATATCATATATGGCAAACATATAACATTTAGCACATAAAAGCATTTTAGACAACTTTCCTAAAATATACTAGTGCTCGTGTCTTAAAATATGGTAGACACTCATCTCACAATCATCGCTTAGCATTCTAAGTTTAAGTCTAGAAATCCTACAAATTCCTAGTTCGCTTAAACTAACGCTCTGATACCAACTGTGACATCCCCAAAATCACGGCCAGAAAAGACCGATTTGTTTATGCTTTGTTTTATAAATCAGAGTAATCTTTTAAAGAAAACAGTTGCGGAATTTGTTCCCAAAACAAAACGTGATAAGAATTTATCAAAGCATTTCTTTAAATAAATGTATTTTCATTAAATAACAAAATCTCAGGATGTCATGTTCCGATACAGACCAAAAGCATAAACAGTATAAAATAGACCTTACAACAGTCATTTATAACTACTGATCTATAATCCAAAATCTCTCGTCAAGTCCACCAACTTATACTCTTTTGCCATTACCTGTAATGCAAAGAAAACTGAGTGGGTCAGGCTTGGGAGCCTGGTGAGCGTATAGGGTTTTCAACCCACAATAATATAATTATTATATTTAATCATCAAACAATCAACCCAATTACCCATCCCCATTATCTTCATTTAATCTTCCCTAAAGATATTATCCTAAGGGTCATCTCTTATATCATATTTACTTCTCATCTCCTTACATCTTATTTCCTTATATGTTTGTTCCTAAGAACTTTTCCTAAGGATCATCGCCTACATCGCATAGACAATACTAATTCGGGGATCACTCCCTCAATATGTGTCTAGTAAGGGTTAGGGTATCATCGCATGATTACGCAGCCACAACATCGCCTGGACTCGTAAATCATAATAAGGGTTAGACTATCATCACATGAATACGCAGCCACAACATCGCCTGGACTCGTAATTCATAATAAGGGTTAGACTATCATCGCATGAATACACAGCCACAACATCGTCTGGACTCGTAATTCATAATAAGGGTTAGATTATCTTCCCATGAATACGCAGCCACAACATCGCCTGGACTCGTAATTCATCACCTATCTATCATCACCTAATTATCCTCACCATTATATCCTCACCTATCTCTTATCACATTATTTCATCACACACCAACTATTTCATCTACCCATGTTCTACCCAACATATTCGTAGATATAAATTAGATATACAGTTTAAAACTATTTAAAAACTCGTATAAAACATTCATTCAACATCCATCTCAAGTAAAAAAACAATGTATAAACACATAGCACGTATTTCATAGCAAATACTTCATATCTATGTGTTAGAAGAAAGTAACTACACACTCACCCAAAACATATACTCAATACATTCAAACAAATACTTGTATTAAAATCGTGTTTATGAAAGGGACTATACACTCACTTGATTAGACGATTCTCTGACAGCACTACGGCTCGTAAAGTAGTATTCTTCGGTAAATCTGGAAGATCTTCACACACCGGGCTTCTCGCGGGCAGAGCTTCGGCTCAGAAGCCCTTTTCTTCTCGGGATCTTCGGGCTTCGGGACTTGCTTCGTGTCTCGGGATGATACCGGGGCTTCAGGGAGGTTAAAATAGGGCTTAGATAGGGTATCGGGACTGGGAGAGAAGAGATAGAGCAACCAAAATCGGCTGACCCTCAATTTCTATTTATAGGGTCATTTTTCATCTCTCACGTCGTGACTTTTAAGTTCTCACGTCGTGAATTCAATAGTCATCAGGTGCGTCATCGCCACTTGCGTCTGTCAGGCTCCAGAAGTCATAAATACTGAGTTCACGTCGTGAACACTGTATTCACGTCGTGAACTCTAACAGTTTTGGGGTTTCGCGCCCCGAACTTCAGAAATTCATAACTTTCGCATACGAACTCCGTTTTCGACGTTCTTTATATCCACGCGTAGGTGAGATTATGATCTACAACTCTCGTTTAGACTCCGTTGGATAATTTTGAATTTAATTTTAATATATTATTAATATATTATTTTTAGTAGGCCGGGACAGGAAAACTCCGTTCGAAATTCATAACTCCTTCATCTGAACTCCGTTTTCGTCTGTATTTTTATCGTTGGACTACTATTGATGAGATCTTCAATTCTCATTTAGAAAGTTTTGGCTAAATATCGCTCGACCTCAATCTCGAGTTTCGGGGTGTATACTGTTAATGCTGAAACTTCGAAAAATCATAACTTCCTCATACGACGTCAGATTTAGACGTTCTTTTTATGCATGCTCTCGGTTTAACATATTCTATGACTTTCATTTAGATTGCAAAGGCCAAATATCGCTCTAACATAAATTCACTATTTACGTCGCGCTGTGTCGTGCCGGTTCTGTCGCGAAACTTCGACATGTCATAACTTCTTCGTTATAACTCGGATTTCGGCGTTCTTTATATTTTCGGAAACCTTGAGACATATACTACAACTTGGTTGAGATTAATCCTTCTAAATAATCTTCCATCAAAAAGTCATTTTTGATGCTTATCGTCTCTAAATTGACTAGCCCGGATCTACGGGCGTTACAATTATTTCCCCCTTAGGATGATTACGTCCCGGAATCATCAACGAAATAGGACTTGTATAATGATTCCATACGTTATCTCTTCATCCTAGGTAATAACTGTAAGTTCTATGTTTCCTCGAAAGAGTATCTAACTCTTGGACTTCTCGATAGCAGGTAGTGCTCAATCCTGCATCTGCTCTTCGTACTATGTTGGACTTTCAATCGTAACCTTCGAGTTACAAAATAAATCCTTATAGAGGACTCCTTCTTCTTCTTAGGATAAATACTTTCATTTATCTATTGTAACAGACCGATGGGTCGTGTTCTAATGACCTCTCTTCGTATGATGCAACGCTTAGACTCAAGTCTCTTAAAGTCAAATTCCAGAATGGAATATACCTTCCTTCATATTCTAATGTGGTTTTTACACCTAACCCTAAAGATCAATTCCTTTGCCTTTATTTACTTGCACCCAAACTAAAATCAGAAGGAGACATTAGGGAGTAAGTCGAAGAGAGCATCAAAGATCAACTATCTCAGGTGAAGGAAGAACTGTCGGCGACGAAGCATCTTCGAAATGTATTCTCCCTTCTTCTTCGGCATGCTTTTCTTTCAACCCTTCTTCGCTTACGCCTATATGATAATCAGGAAGGAGTGACTGGCGACCAAGGCGAAGGAAGCACTATCGGCGACAAAGCATCACAGAAAAGTATTATTCCCTTTTCTCCAACCTGCTTTTCTTTCCATCATGTTTCACCGATTTGTTTGTATTCATGCTACTAAAATGTCATAGCTTCTAATTCCATAATTTCTAGAATAAAGTTTCCATTTGATGTTCATGATTTCAATTTCAAGCAAAGCAACTTATATGTTTTGGTATATCACTTCTAATTATACATACAAAGCAACTCATGGTGGAAAAATATGTCGGTACATTCTAGTGTTGGGTTTTATTTAAAAACTAGTTTCAAAAACTACAAATAATGGCAAACGGAAAATTTGAGTTTTATAAGTAACATAAACATTTTATCACCCACCAAGGATCATCTTGCAAGTAGTAGAAAGATTTAAAGCACAACCATAGAAAGAAGAAAAAGCAACAACCTTTGATGAACTTTGGGTCCTCTAGGGGAGGCTTGAATGTTGAAGAAGATGGATGAACTTTAGGACACCAACAATTGATCAACTTGATGTAATGCTAGTTACAACTCTTAAGTTTTAAGTCAAAACAAAGGTATGAATTAAAGAGAGAATGCAAGTAACTTCTAACTCTTCAATACTTGCAAGAAGGTAAGAGAGTGAGAGGGATGAGAGGATTTCGGCCAAAAATGATGCAAGAGAGTGTCTTGCAAATGAAAGCCTCTAAAGCCTTCATAAAGCAAGAATATTACCCACAAGTCCTTAACCCATTAAGCACTCTATGCACCTAAGGCTACTTGTATCCCAATGCTTGCACCTTACCCATTTCTTTTTAATAAACAAATCAAAAGACCATAACTCTCTTAACTAAAAGAGTTTTGGCCATATATATATATATATATATATATATATATATATATATATATATATATATATATATATATATATATATAAAATATGGATAACTTATATTTTATAAAACCTAAGTTTATAAAATATAAACTTTGTCTTTTGCTAAAAGACAAAAGGTTTCAACTAGTCCAAAATGTTGTGCATGACTTATTAATTCATACCGTATGAAATAATGTGTTACTTGTATTGTAAAATAATTATTCCCATGAAATAAATATTTTTCCAATTTATTATAAGAGTTTATGAATATTTATTAAAATCAATTTCTAATAAATAATCAATTGTATCAAGTTGTTGTTAGTGTGACCCTTAGTATCATATGTTATTTAGCAATATCATTTTAATATGACTCTTGAGCATACTTGATCTTTCATCTAGTACAAAGAATGTTTAGTTTTAGTTAATGAGTATATAAAACTGTCATATGTTTTATAATTACATATACAAAGCTAATAACTTTAGCTTTGGTGCCACAATACATGGATTTGGTTTTAGCTTTTAGCCATCTCCACTTCCATACGGTGGTCATTGTGTTTTGGTAGAGTATAAGTATTTAATTCACTAATCTGTATTTTTTTGTTACAATTGATCTTAATATGTGTGTTATATTTGTTGAAATATGTTATTTATCAGCTTATTGTATGAATGTCTGATGTGATTGCTAAGATAATGTTAAAAATTTTATATTCATTGTCATACAAATTGTTTATTCTTTTAACAGAAGTCTAAATCGAGGTTATGAAACTTGTTGCGCGAGAGCATGGTGGAGATGGTTGGGAGTTCCCCAAAATACCACATACCATACATAACATTACGGGTCTATTTCAACCCCAAGAGGATTCTATAGGCCAAATCATAATCTTACTCCCTGCCATGGGCCAAAGCATGATCTTTACTTGTACAAGTGTTAGGGCTAGATCCTGGTCTTCTATACAATTGTGAGGGGTCAAACCCTGGATTTTCATGCAAATGGTAAGGACCAAACCCTGGTTTTCGATGAAAGTGTCACAAAGACAACCAATATCTTACATAGTATAATAAGAAAACTCACCTCGCAACACAGTCAACAACTAACCAACTCACACAACCAAGAAATGGGTACTACCCACCACCTACCGAATCATACAAGGTAAACCCTTAGTCTACCTTCCAAAACTAGCATTTTTACCAAAAGTCAAAACTGGTCAAAAGTCAACGGTCAAAGTCAGCGTCAGTTAACCTCCACATCGTGGGACCTTCTTAACAAAACAGTCATAGTCGAGCCATCCACCACGTCATGGCAAGCATGACAATATGTTGTGGAAACTAGATAAAAACTGCTTAATGGATTAAGCTCTCATCAAGTTAATACAAGAGCTCCAAAGCTTAGATCTGATCCCCCTCAAGGTTTAGATGGATAAAGTTTCCAACTTTATCCATTAATATCACCCAATAAGTCCAAATATCTAATGCTAAGATCTTAATGGTTGCACCAATTGCATGAAAACTACACAAATTCATGCAAGGCCACTTTCTAACCAACACCATTGTCTAAAAGCTAGATAATGCACTCAAATGCTCTGGAGTTCACCCAAACTCCAAAGACAAGAAGATTGGGACTAAAAAGCTCATAAAATAACCTAATATGTGATCTAAAGATATAATGAAAAAGGTTGAGACTTTATACCTGCTCAAGGTCATAAATGAGATAAAGAAGCTAGATCCAAGCCAAATCCAAGATTCCAATCCTCAAGATGGACTCTGTCTTCTTCCAAGCTTCACAAAATGGCTTCAAACGCTCAAAACATACACAAAGAGGCTAGGGTTTGGGTAGGGGTTATTCTCAGATGATGTAGGTTGTCAAATGAGGCAACCCTAGGAGTTATTGTCTTTAAATAAGGCACTAATCTCGGAATCTAGGCTTTTAAACCCTAGATGCCTCCACGTCTTGGCCAAGATATTGCCACGACATGGTAATTTACAAATGCGCGTTTTTCGGAACCGGGATGCCATGTCGTGGTCAATCTATCACCATGTTGTGGGCTAGGAAAAAATCCCAACACTTAATAAATGAGATTAAATTCAAAAGAACCAAACCAGGTAACAAGTATTACAATTTGTTGTTTGTGAAACTTTCATGAATAAAAAATAATTAACATAACTAATTGAAAATCTTGTTACTCAAAGTAGGAATGTAACTCCCAAGTTTTCATACCAAGTGCACCCCAAAAACTTCATTTCTCATTTAAAATTTATATATAATTTTGGTGTACATCGGTACTGTGGTATACAAGAAGTTATCACAATGATCATACTGGCCTCAAGTACAGGATCGAGTCAGACGTCAAAATAATCTACCTGCAAGATAAATCATCATAAAAACATAAGCCTCACGGCTTAGTGAATAACAACTACAATAATATAATCACATATATCGAAATCAAGTAATCATCACTAATATGTAAAAAAAAATTACAACAATTACTGGTATTCTCATAATCTCTTATCGGTTCTAATAATAATCAGCTTCTCAATAATGATTTAGTACTCACTAACTCTCTATCTTTTTGTAATTTATCTCTCGGTAATGATTTCTCTCTCTATCTCCCTATCGTAATCAATCTCTCCCCCATGATCAATCTCTGAATCATGACCTCTCTCAATCATGATCAGTTGCTTATTCAAGATCTCTCTCTCTCTCTCTCTCTCTCTCTCTCTCTCTCTCTCTTTATCTATCATGATCTATCTCTTTTAGTGTTAACAAATCCCTCTACCAAGATCTATCGCTCTCAAATTAATCACTCTCTCTATAATTGTCTATCTCTCTCAATGGAAATTAATCTCTCAATAAAGATATATCTCTATCATAATCTATTTATCAATCGAGATTAATCTGTCAATTATAATCTATATATCAATATGCTCAATTCCTCATTCGTGATCTCGATAAAATCTATTACTCAGTAATGAATAGTTTCTCCATAATAATAAATGTCTCAACAATAATCAATCATTTAGATCTCTATATAATTCAAATATAGTATATCACAATATCATATATATATATATATATATATATATATATATATATATATATATATATATCACGAATCTAATACAAACAATTACTCACAAATGACTTATCTTTCAATGTGATCTACTTCTCGATTATAATTTTTCTCAATCAGAATTTATCTCATCAGGGATTTATTTCATTTATAATCTATCTTTCAATTAATAATCTATCTCTCAATCAAGATCAGTCTTTTAATCAAATTGTAACACCTATTCATCAAATACAAGTTCCTCAAACCCTATCACGGCTCATTACTAGTTATACCCAATGACCTCTTGTCACAATAATAATCAAATCTTATAATATGATCACAATAGGTTTAACTCGTAAGCCATTAGCACATTCTCTCATAACTAGCATTTCTCAAATATTAGGGTTTATAACCTTACAGTCTCGAGTAAATATTTAGACGTAAGATTTTCTCACAACCTCACTAACGAGTCTGTAATAACGCCATATCACGAATACCCATAACATATACTCAGGTCTATCAAATCTCAATATCTATCACATATCATAATTACAAATTAACGGGGTAAAATATACCTCAACGAATCACATACTCAACCTCGTATCTCTCGTACAACGGTATATCTCCTACGTCATAATCTCCTGAGAACGATTCATGAGCAGCATCTCCGATCGAATGTGTCAAAATCTATCAAATGACACAAAATGTTCATATTTATAATCTGAGCATGCCACGCTGTAACGCCCGCATTTCCTGCTAGATTATTCGTAGTCTATAATCACTTTGGTTAACTATTGTAATCATTATATGAATGAATAAGAAAGGATCAATCATATAATTATGTGCTTATGTGTTATACGGTATTTTATAAGTATTTAATAATTAAATAAATAAGATTAAAATACACGTCGAAAATAAAAGGTTAGTTAGGACAAATAATCTTAACCTAGTTGTAGTATACATAATATGGATTCCGGAGATATATGGAACGTTCGAATCCGACTTAGAACGAAGAAGTTATGCTTCTTAGAAGTTTCATGGTTAAACTGGCACGCCTCTGCATATCGTAAAAAGGGAAATTTTGATAAATTACCTTTTTAGCCTAAGTAATCTAAACAAAATTCATAGTAGTCGTTAAACCGAGAGCGTGCATATAGAGAACGTCAAAATCGGACTTCGTATAAGGATGTTATGATTTTTCTAAGTTTCAGCGCAGCAGTGTGCAACACTGATATAGAAATTTAGAACGGTTGATTGTTAGAAAAATAGTCAACACAAGAGTTGAAGATCTCTTCCATACTTATCCTTCGATATAAATACAGTCGAGAACGGATATCGTATGAGAGGGTTATGATATTTACACAGACTTTAACAGTCTAAGCCTGTAAAAATATAACTTTAAAACTAAACTAAAAATTAGCCGATGGAGTCTAAATGAAAGTTGTAGATCTCGTCGATAGTTACATGTGGATATAGCACTCATAAAAATAGAGTTCATATGAGCAATTTACGGATTTTTTAAGAAATTAGAAATTTCCGAACACAGTCGCGCGCACCGACCAGATGCGTGGCGCGCACTAACACACCACCCAAATCATGATACGTGGCACCATATGAAAGTGACACGTCACCGCCTTCGACCACATGTACGACACGCAGGGAACACAGTGTGTGGTGCACACTCATTTTTTGCCTATAAATTGATGTGATTTTCAGCTTAATCCTCACCCCGTCACTCAAATTCTCTCTGAATCTCTTCGATATTTTTAGCCCTTTTACCCTCTAGTCCCCGACTACTTTACTGAACCCCTGCGGTGACTGATATCTGGAGAATAGAAGCTCTCGGGTCAGATTTATGCCCGCATATTTCCTGGTTTTCGTTAGATTAATCTGTAAGTCAAGCTACGCTTATTTATTTTAAGTGTAACTTTTAATTATAGACATAGTCGTTATTATGAACCTATAATTAACATTTATCAGTGATTCCAAGTTATTATACTGATTAATATACTTATGTGAGTGATGTCTAGGCTGGATTTAATGAGGTGTTTAAAGTGGGATTTCCAAACAGTATACTATGTACCAAACGGACCCTACCTTTGATATGATCCTACCTGGTTATTCTTTACTTGATAGATCTTGATGTAGACATTGAGATTATTGAGGAATCTAGACTATCATTAATTAGTCGCCAGGATTATGAAACTAGACTAAGACTTAGTGCCTTATACGTTTAGGTCTTTGAGAAGTGTTAAGGTGAAGCGCTTCCCTAACCTCGAGTCACCTATTTTTCTCAGTAAGTGCTTAGTTACTTTTAAGAACATAATTTAGTAAAAATATTGGTTAAATACTAATTTTTTTAATATAAGTCTGGATTAGTATAATAGGACTTGTATAAGGTGTTTAGTTCCTAATAAGTTGTATATTGATTAGGTATCATTATGGGGTAGAGTGTGAGATCAAAACGGACTGTCATAATCCTCCTCTTTCTTGGATGACTAGAAATGATGGTTCCAGATCAGACAACTGGCAGGTATGTCTGAGTCATCGAACATAGTAGATGACAACACTTGACTATTCTAGGTCGTCTAGTGAATTACGTTGCTAGTGTGGACTTATAACCCACATACGTAGATAAAATATTTATCAATAACTCTGAATATTGGTTGCTTTTATATGAATTACACTAGCCATGGACTCCCCTAGACGTGTAGTCAACTAGATACTGAAATGGTTTATCAGGTAGGGTGATTCCTCCAGATAATCTTTGACTTAGGATTTGTGAGAATCAGTTGGGGTGGGTAGAATGCCTTTGAGGATATTTATGTCAGATTTCATATACCTATATTATATGTTAATGATTGTTCTTGCAGAAATAATATTATGATTTCATTACAAGAAAAACGCGATTTTGCTAAGGAAGGTCGCTATGGAACGTATTTTGGTTGTTAATCTGCAATGGATCGTGCTATGGAATGTTGTTCCATAGCAATGTTGCTACCACATTGTCTACGGATTTTATTTCTGGTAGCGAGAATGGGACTTGCTAGGGAAAATGCTACCGACCCTATATCCGTTGGTATTATGCTACCGATATTTCTATGGAAAAAAATTCGTAGCAATTTTTCAATGACATTTGTTACGGAATTACTTTCCGTTGTACTGCTGCTAAGGAATTAATTATCGTGGTTACTATGCAATGGAGTTTGTGACGGAAACCAATTCCATAGTTGATTTGCAATGGAAGTACCATTCGTCGGTATTTGCTAGGGAATTCTACAATGGAATTTGATTTCGTTTGCTTGTTTTGCTATGGAATAAAAAGCCTAGCTAATTTGTGATGGCATTTGTTATGAAATTATATTCCATAGCAACGTTGATAAGGACTATACACTATATAATTTCACTTTTTTGAATGACATTTTGGAAAGGTCAGATATATACTTGTTGTTTATCCGGATATTACGTGCCTATATGAAAAATGGTAAAACACTTAACTATACTTCATCACCAAAATAACATAGGTTTTAACTATACTTCATCCTACTCAAACAACATAGCAAGAAAAAATGACTAAAATGCCCTTTTAACAGAATGATGTAAACATAAACCCAAAATAAAATTATATACAACTTCATATACAATACAATATGAACACTAATATTCAAAGCCCGATCTATTATCAACCATTTATATTTTTAAGAAATATACAAAACCTACCATACTCTATATACCAACGACAAACCATGTAGTATCTTTGTCGATCCTCATCCTCTTCATGGCCTATCGCAAATTCCCCTTTAACAGAATGATGTGGGTGTTCACATTGGAATGTGATGTCCTTCGTTGTAAGTATATGAACAACATCAACAGCCCGCAACAACTCTTTGGCACTATCAACAACACCCGTGTACTCCCCATCATCCGGAACTGCCCAGCCAAAATAGGCATCAAGTAATTGTAAACCTACACATTAAAATAACCATCAATTAATCCAATGTATCCTTTTCAACACAACAGTAAATATTATACAACACAACACAGATAAATACTAACCCCAAACTACAAACATGCATTAATTAACTATATATAAAATTTAATTTACATATATACCATACATACCTTCATCACATTGATGAGGCCCTCTTGAAATGTAGATCATTCCAAGCAAATAAATTGCCTCAAGATGATCTTCATCTGATGCTTGTCTCAACAAAGTCAATCCTAAATGAAAATTGCCATACTAAAAACACTCATCCTGTTGACAGAATAACAATATCAATATATAACATCAATGACACTAAATATTAATAAATGGTATAGATTACATATATATACTGAAACTACACATACAATTCCTTGTCTGAACATGGCTTCAATGTTATTATGCAATGCACATGTGCGTATAAATAAATCAGCTTTCATATTTTTGGGACCCATTCCTTTAAACATGACAATGCATGTTGTTCTGTACACTTGAGGATCACGCCCCGCTTCATACATCTTCTTTGAACTTCAAAAATTTAAATACACAGTAAATAACAAATAAATAAAGTTGTATTTCATCAAATATACATTCATTAGTTGATGTTTATTGAGAATTACCAAAGTCTTGCAGAGACGATGTCTTTCGCAGATTTTGCCCCTAATACTACAAATATCCGACTCAAAATCTCTAGTGGGAGAGCATCTAACGAACGGCGACTTCTAGTATTCGACATTCTACTTACAAAATACACATTGGAGTAGTTGATTTCAATTTTTTTTAAATTAAGCGTAACTATGAAAGACAGTGTAACAGGGTATGGAAAAAAACTTACTTTATGATGATCTGGTCGCGAGGAGTACAGGAGTCTCGATTATCGGAGAAAATCGTTTTTAAGAACGATTATCCTTCGACGATTTGGGGGTTTTAGTGTTTGTATGCAGATTTATCGTCCGGAAAAGTTGAGATGTTCTGAATGGTTGAAGAACTGAAACGCCGACATGACGTCAGAGGTATGATGGCGCCTTAACGATTTAGAGTGCAAAAAGACCAAATTGCCCTTGAAATCATTCCAAATATATGAATACTAAGGGTATTTGTGTCAAAACACATTATTCAAATATTATAACCTTTTATAGCTAGGTAATAGTGGACTTTTGAATATTGAAATGAAAAAGACAAAAATAACATATATATCATAATCAATAATGTAATACATTTATATTAACATTTCACCAAATTACTAGTATATATTCATGTATTAATATATATATATTAAAAGTGGAACAAGATTTTAACAGTAAACTTTTTTACTTTAGATTTTAGACACAATAGTTTTCTTTTGTTGCTACTTTTAGTCCCTATGTTTATAGTAACTTTTTTTACTTTGATTTTAGCCACAATAGTTTTTCTTTGTTGCCACTTTTAGTCTCTATGTTTATACCTTTACAATTTTACCCCATGCAAAGCATGGGTTCTCCACTAGTTGATATTAAAACAAATTACCAAATCCAAAATAAAATACATTTATGTATTGATATTAAACCAAATTACAAATTAATACATATTAGCATTTAATCAAATTACAAGTATGTATTCATGTATTGATATTAAATCAAATTGGTAAGAAATGGTTTGAATGATATTTTTTTGAATTGGTAATATATTTTGTTTGTTTTATTGTATTTTATATGTATTTAATACTAGGAAAGAACAAAAATTTGCTACATACAACTATAATCACAATACAATATAAATACTAATATTGAAAGTCCAAAACACATTATTCAAACATCATTCAACCTCATTCCAAACGTTTACTCTTTTAGTCCCTTATTAACAACACAACATGTTTACTAATAAAGTAACAACATCAAGTAATTACTTATCAAGTAAATTACTATATATTCGTATATTAAACCAAAAGAATGTACATAGCATTAATTGTCATAATATGAAAGTACATATCAATAAACTACTCATAAATTATACCTAACTCCCTAGAAAACCGAACAAAACAAGCATCCCACAAACAAATTTCACACCTAAACACCCATTTGTATCCATTCACAAAATCGTCTGACACACTAATCACATACTTATGCATTACACAAGTTCTATGGAAGCCATGGAAGTGTTCATGTTTCCTCCCCTCCCTATTTAAGTGGAGATGAACCTTAGAACAAGTTGCTCTAAGATTCCACTTACCTTTTGCTCTGCGGTAAGCATTGTTCAACATGTCCAAAGCTTCCTGCTTCCTATGTCTCCCTTCAGCCATCAGCATCATTCCGAGGACAAATGTTGAATCCAAATGTCCCAATGCAGATGCTTCTTCAAGCATCGTTTTCCCTTCATGATCAGCTTCTAAGAAAAATAACTTCATCTGAAAAAAACATTAAACGCATAATTTCTAGTTAAGGTTATGCAAAACAAGAAACAAATTAATTAATACTATATATATATATATATATATATATATATATATATATATATATATATATATATATATATATATAACAACGTACCAATCCATTCCTGAACAAAATATTTGGGTTTCTCATCTCTATGCATTTGTTGACAACTGCATGTTTCTGGTCAGACCAACCACGAAATCGTAATCCATCTAACTTCATATGTTTATATACTTCATCCGTTTTCCTGCCTCGTTGAAGAATCTGCAACTGCAAACGAAACACAATATTCGCTCCATAATGTAAAGACAACTCAAATACACTTGTGAAATAGAATGATCGAAGACAAAACTTACACACTCTTCATCCTGAAAGCCTTGACTGCTGAAATTTTTCCCAAGTTGACTATTATTTTCTCCATCACTTCCAATGGCATGTCTGTTAGCGATTTCCTTTGATTTCTTGATTGCATCTTCGAAGAAGTACTGGCTTCCATAATAATAAACCTTCACTAAGATAATGATTCTGTGAAAATGATTTTAGGGTTATTTTACTGTCGAAATTTTGAAATTGGGGTTGTTTGCAAGTGACTGAAATAAGACTGAAGAACTGAAACAACGTGTTCCATCAGAAAACATTATGGTGCCTAAAATATGTTCCATTATAAAATGACCAAATTGTCCTCATACATACAATGACTCATATTTAATTAGTAAGGGTAGTTTTGTCAAAAGTCATAATTATAAGAAAAATCAATTTCTATTTTAATACACAACCGGAATAAATGATATATGTCTTTTTAATCTAGCAACTACCACATTTTACCATCACAACAATGACCCATATGTCATCCATGGACACCATAAGCAACTACCATATGTTGACCAATGACCCATATGTCATCCATGTACACCATAAGCAACTACCATGTTGACCAATGACCCATATGTCATCCATGGGTGATATCATGACACCATAAGGAACTACCATATGTTGACCAATGATCCATATGTCATCCATGGACACCATAAGCAACTACCATATGTTGACCAATGACCCATATGTCATCCATGGACACCATAATCAACTACCATGTTGACCAATGACTCATATGTGATCAATGGGTGATACCATGACACCATAAGCAACTACCATATGTTGACCAATGACCCATATGTCATCCATGGACACCATAAGCAACTACCATATGTTGACCAATGACCCATATGTCATCCATGGACACCATAAGCAACTACCATATGTTGACCAATGACCCATATGTCATCCATGGACACCATAAGCAACTACCATATGTTGACCAATGACCCATATGTCATCCATGGACACCATAATCAACTACCATGTTGACCAATGACTCATATGTGATCAATGGGTGATACCATGACACCATAAGCAACTACCATATGTTGACCAATGACCCATATGTCATCCATGGACACCATAAGCAACTACCATATGTTGACCAATGACCCATATGTCATCCATGGACACCATAAGCAACTACCATATGTTGACCAATGACCCATATGTCATCCATGTACACCATAAGCAACTACCATGTTGACCAATGACCCATATGTCATCCATGGGTGATACCATGACACCATAAGCAACTACAATGTTGACCAATGACCCATATGTCATCCATGGGTGATACCATGACACCATAAGCAACTACCATATATATTGACATGAACCATATATCTTTTATATATAAATTTTGGTTTAAACATAACATCATAAAGATCTATAGTTTATTAATGTTTAATCTTCGTTTATAATTTTAAATTAAAATCATGCTATGAACACCTCATTAGTCTATGTTCTTTCTTGATGTTATATGTATACACCCTATCTATCAATCTGGAACTAATTTAATAAATTTGAATTACTAAATATATAGCGCTAATTAGCACAGTTCGAATTTTTCATAAGCGGAGCTTCAAAATATTTCGCAATTCCTTTCCCTCCAACCTACACACGTTTAGGCTGCATATTAGGGTAAGTTTACTGATTAGAAATAGGGTTTACATTTTCTGTAATCATCATCTTCGGAAGCTAATTGATCGAAATCTTTGTTCATTATACGTTTGTGCACTGACTTTGGCGATATAGGTTGTCACTCATCTAAAATTTTTTTTATGTAATTTACTCTTGTCGTGATGATCGTTTCTTGTTCTCTGATCATCTTCATGATTGTTATCATCTAAAATTACATTTAAATTGGTTTTGATTGTGTTCAACAGTTTGCATGCGTACGTAGTAATGCCTTCATATATAATTTATTTTTATTGTTTGTTTGTTCTCTCTTCTCATCAGTAGTTTATCATCTTTAATATATTGGTATATATTGACTACAGTTTTTTGTTTATTTTTAAGCAAGAAAGATGTCGAACTCGAAAGCAAAAGGAGCATCCGGTGTGAAGCCAACTAAATTCATTGCACCACAGGTTATGAAACGCAACAGGATTTCAACTGCAAAATTCATAAGCGGACAATTACAAGATGAAGAAATCGACTTCCCAATACCAACAACCACATCCAATGCACCTATAACATCTACCAACAAAACCCCTAAACCTAAATTATTAACATCAACCATGACTACCACTTCCTCGGCATCACTTACAACATCCACACCATCCTTAGAAAATGCATCTAAAACTACAGAAACTGGAACAATACAATCCTCAACACTTACATCAATAACCAAAACTTCAGCACCTACATCATCTAAACCATCCTCAACACCGACACCCACTACCACATAATCAACACCTATATCTACTACCACAACCTCAAAACCTGCATCTACAACTACAATAACTACCACATCCTCCATAAGTAAAGGAACTACCACATCTACATCTATCCCAACAACCACCCCAGAATATACCCCATCAACAACACTTATGCCAAAATCTACCCCATCATCAACACAATCAACCATGAACGGATCTGTAGTGGAAAATGTACAAGGTGAAAACAATTCCTCTGAAGATTGTCGACCAGATGGACGTTTAACTGTTCATATTTGGAAAAAAACGTGAGTTACCAATCATATCTTACAACTTTTTCTATGTATAACCTTTTCGTTTACACGTACATATCAATTCAAAACTTAAACCATCACATGATTACTTGCAGGCTCATGCCATCAGGCCCTTGTGCACACTTTATTAGTCGGTCCTTTTTACAAAGAGTAGACCCACAAGGGTACGCTTGGGGAAAAGTAACCAAAGAAATGTGCGAATTATATTATGAGGAGTTTCAGGTAATTAACTATATGCGATAAATTGTTGTTTGGTAAACATTTACACTTAAACTTATGTTTATATTTTTAATATGTAGAAAAATTGTTATTGGGATGAAACAATAGACTCGCTGGTGAGGCAAGCTTGAGCAAGGAAAACGGCACAAAGTTATGGTCAATATCTCTTCAACATGCGGAGCCCAAAAAGAAACAAACATGGCTTTAAACCAGCTCATATTCCACAGGAAGTCTGGAACTCATGGCAATTAAAATGGAATACAGATGAAGCTGAAATCTGAGCAGAACAAGAAAAATAGGCGTAACAATGTGGCTGATGGAGTAGCAAAACCTACACATAACGCTGGATCCGCAAGTCATTTGAAGATAGCTTCTGATTTGGTAATTTTTTTTAATGGTACATCGTATCAATGTTTATATATGTTTATCTATATATTTGACATTTTATATGGTATTTATGCAGAAGAGGACATTAGGACATGATCCACGCCATAGTGAATTGTTCCTGTATACACACACGAAGAATCACGATGGAGTCACTTTCACAAATGAAAAAGATAGACAAATTCATGTAATATTCATTTCAGTGTTAAACTTTTATATTGTAGCTAGTCCATAATATCATTCATAAATTTGATATCTTTTAACTTATATTAATTTTATTTTGTAGGGGGCCTATACAAAAAAACGGGAAGAGTTGGAAGCTGAAGGTGTTGAATTTGAGGAGGACAAGCTATTTTATGATGTTGTTGGTGGTCATGACAAAAAAAAAGACTTTATGGATTAGGCTCTTTTGCAAAGGTAGTTCCCAATACGAACGGTAAAACGGATGTATCTTACATTCCGGAAAAAAATGATGAAATAGAAGAAATAAGGGAGCTTGTTGCTAAACAAAAACAGCAAAACGAAGAATTTAAAGAAATGATGAACGCCCAACAAGAAGAAAACAAAGCAAGGGTCGAGCATCTTGAAAAACAACTTCAAACGGCAATGGATCTTATTAATGTTTTTATAAAACAACAACAATAGTAGGCCATAAAGTGATGATATATGTTTATTGTTGAGTATTTATTTTAGATTAGCAACTTTCCTTTTTCTATGTAATAAATAATTATTGTTTTATTTTATGATATAATCTTTTGATTTTTTTGTTATTTCTTTTCATATATTACTACAAAATAATTTGGATATAATTTATAAATCAACTATCCATCGGTCCATATGGAATCTGGTATATAATATACACCACGAAAATTGCTAGGGATTCATGACCACAGAATTTGCTTGTAGGTCATCAAACAGAATTTGCTAGGGATTCAACACGACGGAATTTGCTACGGAATCACCACCACGGAATTTTCTAGGGAATGACCACCACAGAATTTACTAGGGATTCACCACCACGGAATTTGCTAGGGAATGACCACCACGAAAATTGCTAGGGAATGCCCACCACGGAATTTACTAGGGATTCACCACCACGGAAGTTGCTAGGGAACCACCACCATAGAATTTGTGATGGAATAACTACCACGGATTGTGTGATGGAATCCTACTACGGAATACATGACGGAATACCATCTGCCACGGATTTCATTCCGTTGTCACATTTGTGACGGAAGTATCGTTTCCGTTGCAAACCCTCGCTACGGCGTTTTTAGGGACGAAAATGGGTCGTTGCAAATTCCATAGCAAATCATCTTTTTCAACGGAATTTTAGCTTTTCGCAACAGATTCCTTCCGTAGCAAAATCGCATTTTTCTTGTAGTGTTTCTTATCATTAAATGGTTATGGTCTTGAAAACCCTATGCATCTCACCAGGCTTACCAAACCTAACCCACTCATTTTATGTGCATCACAGGCAGTAGATGTAAGGCTGTCAAAGTTTAGTTAGGTTGTCGAGTGAAATAAGAGATGTGCCTGTTATAGTATTTCAGGACCTTTTGTGTATTTACGTTGTAAGTTATCTTTCGATATGAATGATGACATCCATGGAATTTAATATAACGAAATAACTTTTGTTATCTTAATATGTTTTAATTAACTGGGAATTTCCGCCTCTTAATTAAATAAAGCGTAAATAAAGAGTTTTAATCGGTTCTGAAAAATGGGGGATGTCTCAGTGGGTATCAGAGCCTTAGTTTAAGCGGGCTAGGAATTTAGGTAAATTATAGACTTGAACTTAGAAGCTAAGTATGAACGGTCAGTTTTGTGATAAAATGCTTTAGGGGAGATGCCTTAGTTGCTTTAGACATCAACACTAGCATATTATAGGACAATGACTTACCTGCTAATTACGTGATAAATATGTATGTGTATAGTAAGTAATATATCGCCTTATTAAAACAACTCGCCTCTACGACTAGAGTATGTCATGACAATCACGAGGAGCGATAGAGTCGTCAATAACGAAGGAGGTCCAGCACCTCAAAACGTCGGAGCAGGAGCTACTCAGTTCACGATGAATGAAGCTAGAGTAATGATGCAAGAAATGCTCAACCCGTAACAACGTGAGTTTAGGGAGCTCTTAGCTCAGGAACTAGCTAATACTAGAGGAGCAGTGTCTATGATCACTGAGCCGGTGGTTTTTGAACAAGTCAACAACGGACCGATTCCTTCTCGTCCTGAGACAGTTCAAGAAGGAAATAATGATGACTCGGAAAGTTATCAAGGACTAGAGAAATCCGAAGAAATTATGAACCTAGAGGCTATTGCAAGTATAAAGACTTCACGAATTTCAAGCCGTCATCGTTCAACAGGAAGGAGGATCCAGTGGCAGTAATGGACTGGATCTAGGAAATGGAGATGGCTTTCGTCACAAGTGGTTGCACTGGCAAGATTCAAACCACCTACGCTGTGAGGCAATTTAAAGGTGCAACGATCCGTTGGTGGAACACGTTGGGGAAAATTAAACCCTAACAAGTCGTTGCAACAGACGTGGGAAGAGTTTTTGACCCACTTAAAAAGGAATTTCTCTTCAGCTAAGGACATGTTGGAGTTAGAGAATCAACTTCTGACGTTGAAAAAGGGAAGTATGACGGTTGATAAGTACACCGATGCTTTCACTGACAAAATGAAGTTTTTACTTATAGTGGTCCCTAATGAACTGGCCAAGATTGATAGGTACTCCAAGGGACTACCATAGGAGTATTTTTTGCTTGTAAAGCATGCACCGAATTTTGAGGCAGCTATCTGGGCTGCAAAGTCTGTGGAGAATATAATTAAGAAAAGGATCACCGACGGATCTGAATTCGGTGAGAAGAGGAAAGCTGATGGGTCCTCAGGAAACAAAAACAACAGCAAGAAGAAGAAGAAGAAGTTTTCGAAGTCAAGCACCAAGCCTGGAAGCAACCAAGAAGGAAATTGGTGCAATCAGTGCAAGAAAGAGCACTCCGGCGACTACGTCATCAGTTTCAAGTGCAAGAAGCGTGGGCATATTTATTCAAATTGCCCAGTGAACGCCAAAGTTTGTTTCAATTGTGGAGAGGAGGGGCACATGAAAGCAGAGTGCCGAAAAGCTGAGAAGCAAACTCCGAGAGACATGTCACCAAAGACCAAGGGTCGAAGCTACCAGATGACCCTTAATGAAGCAAAGGAAGAGACTGATGTTGCTTCAGGTACATTCTTAGTTAATCAAATACTGCAAAGATATTATTTGATTTTGGAGTAGATCATTCGTTTATAACGCAAGAATTTGGTAGAAAACTTAGATTATCACAACTTACGCTAAGTACCCGTATCTTAGTAGAAGTAGCTAGTGGTAGGAATGTATTTGTTAGCAATAGGCCAGAGGTCGTAACTATTGACTTGACTAATGAATTTCGTCTAGATATTTTACCTTTCGAGTTAAGTGAGTTCGACATAATTCTCAGAATGGATTGGTTGGGAGAAAACCTCGCAAATATTTTATACGGACGAAAGATGGTGTGTATCAATCCCCCTAGAAGAGAGCCATTCATCGTATATGGACACAAGAGTAGAGTAAATCTAGAATCATCATGATGTTGAAATCCAAAAAATGCCTAGTCAAGGGATTTATGGCATTCTTAGCATACGTGATAGACACGAAGAAGGAAAAGTAGGCAATGACTAATATACCTATGGTGCGAGATTTTCGTGAGGTATTTCCAGATGAATTACCGGGATTACCACCAGAGAGATAGGTAGAATTCAGGATCGACTTATTTCTAGGCATTACGCCGATTGCAAAAGTACTGTATCATTTAGCGCCTACTAAAATGAAGGAGCTAATGAAACAACTCCAGGAGTTATTGGAAAAAGGTTTTATAAGGCTTCGTTCATCACCCTCGGGAGCTCCCGTACTGTTCGTAAAGAAGAAAGAAGGTACTATAAGAATGTGTATTGACTATAGAGATCTAAACAAGGCTACTATAAAGAATAGATACCCCTTACCTGGCATAGATGACTTGTTCGATCAAATGTAGGGAGCAACCGTTTTCTCCAAAATTGATCTTAGTTCAGGCTATCACCAGTTTAAGATAAGGGAGGAAGACATTGAAAATTCAGCCTTTGGAACAAGGTATGGACACTACGAATTCCTTGTTATGTCCTTTGGACTAACAAATGCTCAATCGGCATTCATGGATCTGATGCATCGAGTTTGTAAACCTTTTCTCGAGAAACCAGTAATAGTGTTCATTGATGATATCTTGGTTTAATCCAAGAACAATCAAGTTCATGGTAAACACCTCCGATAAGTACTAGAAGTCTGAAAGAGGGATAAGCTTTATGCGAAGTTCTCGAACTGTAACTTTTGGATACGGGAGATACAATTATTGGGTCATATTGTTAACTAGGAAGGCATTATCGTTGACCCAGCAAAGATAGAAGTCATTATGAAATGGGAAAAGCCAAAGAGTCCAACATAAATTTGTAGTTTCCTAGGATTGGCAGGCTACTATCGAAGGTTCATCCAAAATTTATCTTCTATTGCGGCACCATTGACAACCCTGACCAAAAATGGAGTTTCCTATACTTGGAACGAGAAGCAATGAAAAGCTTTTGGTGAATTGAAGATGAGGTTGTGTGAAGCACCAATGCTCGTCCTACCAGAAGGAACTGATGACTTTGCGGTTTTTAGTGATGCTTCTAAGATTAGACTAGGATGTGTCCTTACCTAGAGGGGCAAAGTAGTAGCTTATGCCTCGAGACAATTAAAGCCCTACGAGCAAAACTATCCAACACATGATCTAGAGCTTGCAGCAGTGGTTTTTGCCCTAAAGATCTAGAGACAGTATCTTTATCGAACCAAATGCAAACTATTTACAGATCATAAAAGACTTCAATATCTCCTCACGCAAAAGGAATTGAATATGAGGCAGATACGATGGTTGGAGCTACTCAAGGACTACGATTGCGAGATACTTTACCACCCAGGTAAAGCAAATATCATCGCTGCCGCCTTAAGTTGAAATATGATTCCAGAAGGGAAAAGAGCTAGATCGTTGACGATTAAAGTGATCTCAATGATTATGGAAAAGATCAAGGAAGTTCAGACAAGGGCTCTGGCAGAAGGTGATAAGAAGGAAGAATGTCTAGGCAAGATATATGTATTTGATGAAGATAAGCAAGGGTTGAAGACGTTTAAGAATGACATTTGGGTACCAAAGTTGGGTGGTATACAAGATCTTCTTATGGAAAAATCTCATAAGACCATGTATTATATACACCAAGGCAACACCAAAATGTACTTGGATTTAAAATCCTATTACTGGTGGTCGACAATGAAGATCGATGTGGCAACTTAAGTATCAGAATGCGTAACTTGTGCAAGGGTAAAGGCACAACATCAGAGGCCATACGGGGATTTAGAACCCTTACCTACACCCATAGGAAAATGGGATGATGTTACCAAGGATTTTATAACAAAGTTGCCAAAGATAGAGAGAGTTCACGATATGATCTAGGTTATAGTAGACCGACTTACGAAGAGTGCGCATTTCATAGCCGAACGGGAGAATTCGTCTATACAGAAGTTGGCAGAAACTTATGTAAGGGAAATCATTAGGACCTATGGAGTATCCTTATCTATCGTGACAGATAGGGAAAGTCGATTCACTTCCAGATTTTGGAAGAGTTTGTAGGAAGAATTATGCATGAAGTTGTGTTTGAGTACTGCCTATCATCCACAAATGGACGGACAAAGTGAGAGAACTATCCAAACCTTGGAGGATATGTTGCGGGTATGTGCCTTAGAATTTCCTGGTAGCTAGGATGACCACTTATCACTAGCCGAATTTGCCTACAACAATAGTTGTCACTTAAGCATCAAAATGTCTCCTTACGAATCACTATACGGAAGAAAGAAAGTACCATACACCATCATGTTGGTTGGAAGCAGGAGAGAGATAATTTTTTGGGTCCTGAGATAGTACATCAGACCACCGAAAAGTTAAAAGTGATCAGGGAAAGAATTCTAGCTGCTCAAAGTCACCAGAAAAGCTACGCAAACAAAAAGCAACAATCGATAACATTTGATGTGGGTGATCAAGTGTTACTTAAAGTCTCACCATGGAAGGGAGTTATTATATTCGGAAAACATGGAAAGTTGAGTCCTCATTTTATAGGACCATTCAAGGTACTTCAAAGGATAGGGAATCAAGCTTACAAGCTTGAATTGCCTGCTGAACTGGAAGGTATCCATAATACCTTTCATGTGTGTTACTTGATGAAGTACTCAGGAGAAGAAATGGATATGCTTCCACTTTTAGACTTAAGGATTGATGAAAATAGAAGGTTGGTTGAAGAGCCTGAAGCAATCGTTGACCGTAATGGGAAGAAATTACGTCATAAGATGATTAACTTGGTGCTAGTGCGATGGAAACACACAACATGGCCAAATCTCACCTGAGAAACAGAAAGCGAAATGAAAAGTTGTTATCCTCATCTGTTTGTTGATGCATGATTCCGGTACAAAATCATCTTAAGAGGGAGATAATTGTAATACTCGTGTTTCCTGCTAGATTAGTCATAGTCTGTAATCACTTTGGCCAACTATTGTAATCTTTATATTAACTAAATAAGAAAGGATCATTTATATATTTATGTGCTTATGTGTTACATGATATTTTATAAGCATTTAATAATGAAATAAATAAGATTAAAATATCCGTCGAAAATAAAAGTTATTTAGGACAAATAACCTTAACCTAGTTGTAGTATACGTAATAAGGATTCCGGAGATATATGGAATGTTCGAATTCGACTTAGAACGAAGAAGTTATGCTTCATTGAAGTTTCACGGTTAAACCGGCATGCCATCGCGTATCGTAAAAAGGGAAATTTTGATAAATTACTTTTTTAGCCCAAGTAATCTAAAGTAAAGTAGTAGTAGTCGTTAAACCAAGAGCGTGCATATAGAGAACGTCTAAATCTAACTTCGTATAAGGAAATTATGATTTTTCTAAGTTTCAGCACAACAGTATGCAATATTGATATCGGAATTTTGAACGGTTGATTTTTAGGATAAACAATCTAAATGAGAGTTGAAGATCTCTTCCATACATATCCTTTGATATTAAGATAGTCGAGAATGGAAATTTTATGAGAGGATTACGATTTTTACATGGACTTTAACAGTCTAAGCGTGTAAAAATATAACTTAAAAACAAAAATTCAAAATTAGCCGATGGAGTCTAAATGAAAGTTGTAGATCTCATCAATAGCTACATGTGGATATAAAACATGTCGAAAATGGAGCTCATATGAGCAAGTTATGGATTTTTTAAGAAATTAGAAATTTCCACGTGTAGTTGCGCGCACCGACCAGATGCGCGACGCACACTGACACACCACCCAAATCGTGACACGTGGAACCATAGGAAAGTGACACATCACCACCTCCAACCACATGCGTGACACACACTCATTTTCTTCCTATATAATTGCCTGCATATTTCCCGGTTTTCGTTAGATTACTCTGTAAGTCAAGCTATGTTTATTTATTTTAAGTGTAGCTTTTAACTATAGTCATAGTCATTATTATGAACCTATAATTAAGATTTATCAGTGATTCCAAGTCATTATACTGATTGATCTAATTACGAGAGTGATGTCTAAGCTGGATTTAGTGAGGTGTTTAAATTGGGATTTCCAAGCTGTATACTCTATATACTAAACGGACCCTACCTCCGACATGATCCTACCTAGTTATTGCTTACTTGATAGATCTTGATGTAGACATTGGGATTGTTGAGGAATCTATACTATCATTAAATATTCGTCAGGATTATGAGACTAGACTAAGACTTAGTACCTTATATGTTTAGGTCTTTGAGAAGTGTTAAGGCGAAGCGCTGCCCTAACCTCGAGTAACCTATTTTTCTCAGGTGAGTGCGTAGTTACTTTTAAGAACATAATTTAGTAAAACTATTTATTAAATGTTAATTTTTTTATTTATACTTTGTGCTACTTGTATATCTATAATAGTATTGCGTACTAGGAACTGTATTGGACATAGTTGCCTTTAGTATAAGTCTGGATTAGTATATTAGGACTTGTATAAGGTGTTTAGTTCCCAATAAGCTGGATATTGATTAGGTATCACTCTAGGGTAGAGTGTGTGATCAGAACGAAGTGTCGTATTCCTCCTCTTTCTTGGATGACCATAAATGGTGGTTCTAGATCAGCCAACAGGCAAGTATGCACGGGTCATCGACCAGAGTAGATGACAACACGTGACTATTTTAGACAGTCTAGTGAATTGCGTTGCTAGTGTGGACTTATAACTTACCGACGTAGATAAAATATTTATCAATAACTTTGAACATTGGTTGCCTTTATATTACTTACACTGTCCATGGACTCCCCTAGATGTGTAGTCAACCAGATACTCAAACGGTTTATCAGGTAGGGTGATTCCTCCACGTAATTGTTGATTTAGGATTCGTGAGAATCAGTTGGGCTGGGTAGAATGTCTTTAATGATATTTATGTCAGATTTTATATACCTATATTATCTGTTAATGATTGTTTTTGTAGGAATAATATTATGATTTATTATTATTAAATTATTATGGGCTTGAAAACCCTATTCATCTCACCAGGTTTCCCTATGCATCACAAGTAGTGGATGTCAGGCTGCTGAAGCTTAGTTAGGTTGTCGAGTGAAATAAGAGATGTGTCTGTTATAGTATTCCAGGACCTTTTATATATTTACGTTGTAATGTATGTTTTGATATGAACGATAACATCCTCATAATTTAATATAACAAAATAACTTTTGTTATCTCAATATACTTTAATTAAGTGGGAATTTCCACCTCTCAATTAAATAGAGTGTAAATAAAAAGTTTTAATCGGTTTTGAAAAAATGGGAGATGTCTCACATGTTGTGGCCATCTATGTGCCACGTTGTGGTGATTAAATGAACCCTCGTTTCGCCACATGTTACACTCTCCTGCCAAGTGTCTCGGTGACTTGCTTCATACCATGTCGTGGTGAATCTTCTACCACGCCTTGGTGATCATATTACCACGTGTTACTCTTTGGTTGACACGTGTCTCAGTGATTCATTCATTTCCATGTTGTGGTAAACCTACCATCACGTCATGTTAGTCATAAAATTGGCTGTTAACTTTGACTTTCGTTGACTTTCTCCAAATAGCAACGTACTTTCTTCTCAACTTCAAACGACCATAACTTTCTCCTACAAACTCCATTTTCGACGATATTTATATCCACGCGTTCATCTTTAAAAGGTCTATCACTTTCTTAACTCTATTTTGAGAAATAGAAAAAACTCAATTTAAAGCAATTGTATGCTTTATCTCGCTTACTCGTCTCACATCAATTTACATCTTTCAAAACAATACATGCTACAAAAAATAGGTGTTACAAGTTCTCTCCCCTTAAGAAGATTCCATCCTCGAAATATCATTAAATAAATATGTGTATATCATGCTAAATGTCTTTTCTTATATCATGTAATACTCGTAAGTATTTTAAATTAGTCTTTCTCTTAAATCTTCTCCAATAACTCATTAATCAATTATCTCAATTATAATAATAACCTAAATAAGTCATATCTTGACTTATCTTGTTGATTATTGTACTCCCACTACTGTAGTGTCTGGAACTCTCATCATTGATTATAATTCAAAAAATTTACATGTATCTCAAACATGTTTGTATCAGTTCCTAAACTCTACTCAAGTATCTAATGGTTTCGCATTTTATCCCCTGTTATTATCAAACATTCTCAATGTTTTGTCATCTTTCTAACTCTAATCATTTTTTAATGATGTATCTTACTTACTACCAGTCATGACACTTAACTCTTTTCAATCACTAGTAATCATCTTACTACCATCCACAATCAATTATAGTATTTGGCTCTTTTCAACTAATAATATCTCTCTTACTATTAGACATTGTCTCAAACTATAATTCCTCACTCATCTCAATTCATCATCTGGTTCTCACTAAAGACATAATTCAAACTTTTACTTCAACTGGACTCAATACTATACATCTTTTATAACACTCGTATTAACTACAAAAGATATTAATCTAATAAACTCTCAATTCTTACCTCAAATTTGTATATACAAGAATTAATGTATTATATGATAATCGAATAACTCTTTGACTTTTAATAATGATATCAATCCTCTGATGATATCATATCATCATCAATTAACTCACACAAGTTTTAGCTCGTTTCTCTTTATACTCAACTAAAAGCTCATTTTACTCATGTATCCATAGTTTTATCTTCACTCTTATTTTCTCATGTATCCTCTAAGTTTAAGCAACTTACATGTTTCTCTTATGTTTAGTAACTTCTTGTGTCTTAATTTACTATTCCTCTCATCTAACTCTCTAGTAGTGATCGACTTAAATTGTTAGGGAAAATGGACCTGACAATAACAAATCGTTACTTCTCTTACTCATTGACATTTTTCTTGAATATCCAAAATCAATCGATATTCCTACTAATATTTGGATTTTTTTTATCATCCTCCTCATAATTGGTAGTATTTCACATACCATTACTGAAAGTCTGCTATTTCTATTAGCGTTTTCTCAACTATCATTTGATACTCGACTTATGGCTCATCTCCAAGGCCATGAGTATATCACTAATATCTAATATATGAATTAAAAAACTCATCAATTCCCTCACATAATACATATCAACTAAGCATTTAGCAGGTCGAACCATAGTAAATCGTATTTCAATATTGTCACTCATTTCTTATTAACTCAACCTTTACACAATACTCAAGTTATCTATCAATAATTCTATGTGGTCATTCTATAGACATTTTTCCACACTTAATTAAATAAATCACATCTCTTGTGAGTTCGCAATTTACTCAAGTCAATCTCAATCGATTTAATACTCACAGTGTGGTTGATCTGCTCAAATACCCATAAATTACTCAGATCAACAACTCTGGTTACTTAGATTAATTACTCAAATTAATATCAATTGCTCAAATAAATCACTTTGATCGCTTAGATCAATTTCTCAAATCAACACTCTCATATCAATGATTAATTTCTCAGTTTAATCACTCATATTACTTAGATCAATCACTCAGGTTAATTAGATTAATCACTCAATTTATTCACTTAGATCAATTATTCAAATCAATCAGATCAATTACTCAGTCTAATTACTCAGATTACTCAAATTAATATTAGTCGCTCAGATCAGTCACTCGGATTTATCAATTGCTCAAATCAGTTACTCATATTAATCATTATGATCAATTTCAATTACTTAGATCTATTACTCATATCAATCAGATCAATCACTCAGATCAATATCATCATCTTAAATCAATTTCTCAGATTAATATCATTTAATCAAATCAACTACTCAGATAGATCTTTCGTATCAATTACAATGGGTCTCATATTAGGATTAGGCGTCGTCACCTCTCGGAGATCTATCCATAAAATATCATCTACATCTAAGTTAAATCGTCTACATATAAGTCTAATCGTTTACATGTAATGATCTAATCACCTCTCATAGATCAATCATGTAAGTCTATCGATCGTCTACATGAATAATCATGTAAGTGTATGATATCGATCAATATTCTCATTTTATCTCAATCTTTTACAATGATCGAATCACCTCTCATGGATCTATTATGTAAATCTCATGATCTCAAGAAAAAGTTCCCATTTCTCAATCTCGCTGTATCTACATCTTTCTCTCTTTATCTTAGCTCATTCAATATCTCTCTCATCATCCCTCTCTCGGGTTTAATCATCTCTCATCTAAATCAAAATTTCTCGTTATAGTTTCTCATATCATCTCAACTTAGGAGTTATATCACTACTCTGATTTATACTCTTATACTATATATACTCTTGGCATTTATTCTTCTAATGCTACTTAATTAACATTTGTATGTACTCTAATTCATTTCTCATTAAACATCATGTCGTGGTAAAACTCTTGTCGTGTCACGGTCTATCAACATAAATAATCATATAGTAATCTACTTTCCATTTGCGTCGGGGTAAATTCCATCGCAATGTGGTAACTCTAAGTATGTTACCTCCTTTACTCTCTTATTGCTACCACGTCGTGGTCCAGTAACGTCGTGGTCTTCACTCTCGCCACATTGTGTTCTCCATAAATCAATTATTGCACTCTACTTAGTGGCCGCATTGTGGTCACTCTTCGTCCGCGTCGTGGTTATCAAAGTACATTACTATTTCTTGATCTAGCTATATTACATATCTCTTGTCACTTCGCCGCATATCTCTAGTCGTCACGCCTCATATTCCACTGTGAATTTCACAATCATACTTCGTAACTCTCTCCACAATTCTCCATGATATTATTTATGGGGAAACAAAATAATATATACATATTTATATTAGAATTTTGTAAATATCAAATAATTTATCGAACTCATACTCATCAGATCAGATTAATTATCATTTTTACTCTATGTTTTAAGATTAGGAATCTACTATATGAACCTAATTCACTTAAATCATGGCTCTGATACCAATTTGTAATGCCCAGGTTGTCATACCAAGTACACCCAAATTTTTTTTATTCTTATTTAAAATTTATAAATAATTTTGGTGTATACTGGAACTTTGGTATACAAGAAGTTATCACAAGGATCGTATTGGCCTCAAGTACAAGATCGAGTCGGACGTCACAATAATCTACCTACAAAATAAATCATCACAAAAACATAAGCCTTACCGCTTAGTGAAAAACAACTGCAATAACAGAATCACATATATTGAAATCAAGTAATCATCACTAATATGTAACAAATAAATTACAACAATTAGTGGTATTCTCATACTCTCTTATCAGTTCTAATAATAATCAGTTTCTCAATAAAGTTATAGTACTCAGTAATGATATGTGTGTGTAATCTATCTCTCGGTATTGATTTCTTTTCCCTCTCTCTCTCTCTCTCTATCATAATCAATTTTTCACTCGTGATCAATCTCTGAATCGTGATATGTCTTAATCATGACCTGTCTCTTATTCAAGATCTCTCTCTTTCTCTATCATGATCTATTTAATAAATCTCTTTATCAAGATCTATCTCTCTCAAGTTAATCACTATCTCTGTCATTGTGTATCTCTCTTAATGGAAATCAATCTCTCTATTAAGATCTATCTCAAGCAATAATTTATTTATCAGTCGTGATTAATCTATCAATCAATATGATCAATTCCTCACTCGTGATCTTGATAAAATCTATTACTCAGTAATGAGTAGTTTCTCCATAATAATAAATGTCTCAACAATAATCAATTATTTAGATCTCTATATAAATCACTTATTGTATATCACAAATATCATATATATATATATATATATATATATATATATATATATATATATATATATAACACAAATAATTACTCGGAAATGATCTATCTTTCAATAAGATCTACTTCTTGGTTATAATGTATCTTAATCAGAATTTATCTCATCAAGGATCTATTTCATTTATAAGTTATTATTCAATTAATAATTTTTCTCTCAATCAAGATGTAACACCCGATTCAAAGTACATTCCGTTTAGACCCTTGGTGTGTTAATGTTTTGCAAAATTGGTCCCTAGGAGGCAGATTTGCCAACTTTAGGAAAGCTTGATTACACTGGGCGTACTCCTTGTACGTTGGTCGTACTGGTGCAATTCAGGATCGCGAGTCTTAACCACATACGCGGGGCGTACGTGGAGTACGTATGGCATACGTGAGCATGAGTGAAACCCTAATTTTTAGGGTTTGCACCCTATTTAAACCTTATGATAGCCTCATTTGGTCATGTTTAGCCAGCATGCACCTTCCTTTGTCCTAAAGTCGAAACCCTAGTGTGTTTTTGTGAGTTTTGAGCCTTAAATTGTGTTTGTTGGTGGTTTGTGAAGGAGAAGAAGAAGTGGATCACTTGGAGAGATGTCTTGAACTTGAAGATCTGGGGTTAGCTCATCATTTGCAATCTTTTTGAGGTAAAAAAACTCACATCTTGATGATCCATGATGCTAGATCTATATATGTTGTTATTTTATGCATTTTAGTCTTTGGAGTGATTAATGAGCTTCTTGACTCACTCCAAAAGTATTGGTGTTAGATCTAGACTTCTTTTGGTCCCCTTGTTCATAAAAATGCAAGATTTATGGTGCATCTTGAACCATGCATGTGTTAAGACCTTTGTTAAGCTCTTTTTGAGCTCTTGAGCCCCATTAAGCCATGCATGTGTGTAAAGTTGCCAACTTTACGTGATAAGTGGTCTTATAGAATCAAATCTGATAGTTTGGCTTGAAGTCTCACTGGATTAAGTTATTAATGAAGTGGGGTGGTCAACTAGGGAGTACGATGGGCATACCAAGCTGGTACTGGTACGCTGAACGTACTAGCACCAGAGGGAGTACGCTAAACGTACAAGCTGAGTACGCCCTGCGTACTCAGCAGGTGGGCTTCGGATTTAGGCTTCTCGGTTTTGGGACCATGTTTGGACCTTAGGAGATTAGGGTCTTGTTGGGCCATCAGGTTTCTATTCTTGGGTTGATGTTTTTATATTGGGTTCTTTTAGTTGAAGGCCCACGAAGGGATTTGGGCTCAATTCAGAAGATTGGGCCATAATTGGGCTTTGGGTGACCATTTTTGAAATTGGGCCTTTTTTTGAGTAGTTGGTTTGGGCCTTGGCCTTGGGCCAATTTAGGTAAAGGGTAAAATGGTCTTCTACCCTAGATTAGACTCTTACTTTTGGGTCAGAATCCAATTATCAATTGGATGTTATTTTATGATGATAGCGCGGTGATTTTATCGGACCAGTAGGCAAAGATTTATCTGAGTGGCTCAGTAGCTGGAGGTGAGTTTCCTCACTGTGTTTAGCAGGTCGAAGGCACCAATGTCGGCCCATGGTTTATTATGTTAGTATGCTAGATGTCTGCGTGACTCTTTCATGTGTATGCATTTGTATGTATACCGAGCGGGGCTCAATGCTTGGCGGGGCCTGATGACTGTATTGTATGTTATTGTCTTTGTGATTATCGCATGTGTTTGTATGACTATATGTTTATATGTTTAGATGTTTACCGGGTGGGGCCTGTTGACCAACAAATTTGTATATTGGGCGGGGTTCGATGTCGGGGAGGGCCTGATGCCGGGCGGGGCCCATTATGTGTTTATTATGTATGGTATGTGGTATTTTGGGGGTCTCACTAAGTTTTGTGCTTACAGTTTTTAGTTTACGTTTTAGGTACTTCTTGTTCAAAAGGGAAGAGCCCGGGATGATTACAGAGCACACACCATCTGATTTCGCATTTTGTGACTTACTTTGATATTTTATGATGTAGTGATACACTTTGATCCATCTTGGTTGTATGAAAATGTTTAGGATTACCGTTTTATAAATTTCAAAATGAAACTGTTGGGTCTTATTTTTGGGACGTTACATGTTGGTATGAGAGCCTTAGTTTGAGGGATTCAGACATACTCTCGTGTATTTCTGAACTCAAACTGAGGATTTGGTAAAAAAATTTCAAAAAGAAATTTAAAGAAAATGGTTTTATAATACAAGAAAGGGTGTGGTGGATGCAATCGACCGAGCGCAAGTAAGTTTTCCCAAAATACCCATACATGTTATTTGATATGATTTGATTTGTGAATCTGTGAATCGCATGCTAGTTAGGGCTAAGGATATGCTCATTATTTTCATGATAGAATGCTAGGAGAGATGCTTTTGTATGCTTATTGCATGATCTTGTAGACTTGCATGCCAATATTGATCAGTCAGTGATGGGATGGCCTGATTAGGTTATGTTTGGTTCTGATTACTCGATGCTCGAATGCTGCTTGTTTTGTGCTTTTTAGGAGTTCTCACTAACATCGGCTAACTAGTAAGTGCATATGTTAGGTTACATATTGCGGAGACTAAATAATTTCAGAAGGTTAGGTTTTAACTCTATTACGCAGCTCTTGTCTTACCCCAACTGTTGTAGTGTGAGACCTTTCATTCGAAGAATTATCTGGTGTTAGTGATATATAATTGTATTTGTGAGCTAGTTAGAGGGTGTCGGTAGGAGTCCCTTCTGCAGCTGATGGCGGAGAGTAGTGTGGTGGTTGCCCTAGGAAAACCTAGGAAGAGATTTAGTGTTGGGAGCGTTGTCTTGTGGGATTATTGTGTGGGTAAAGAGTGACTTAGAGGAATCAAAGCGATTCTTAAGGAAAGTATAGATAGATGTGGAAGGTAGTATGGGCCCGTACTACTGGAAGCAGAGGATCTGTACTCGAGTCAAGGAGAGTTGCGGTGAAACCAAGAAGCTTATGATTATGAGATGACAATTTGGTATTGATGTACAGGATGTTGATGCCTGGAAGAGAAGCGGAGTCCTATGAGATGGGTTGAGACAACGCAGGACTTCGTGACTAAATTGCCACTAAGGTTTCACAGATCTTCCTGGAGGAGTTTCTCGGTATCATTGGTCGGATCACTGACATAATGATTGTCAAATTCGAGGAGCGGTCCATAATCTCGTGTAGTGCAAGAAAAGTTGGTGAGGCTGCTAGCGAAGGAAATTTGGGTATGGAGACACGGCTAGGAAAAAGAAGGCTAACACATAACTCGGGACGATTGGAAGGAGGTAGAGAGTGTGATTCAGCTGATCTGGGTGTTGGAAGTCAGGAGAACCATGATATGTGTGGCAAGTGTGGTGGGACTCATGGGTTTGCTTGTCACAAGTTCAAGTGTTTCAAGTATGGGGAAAGAGGGCATATGCATCGGGATTGTAAGAAGGATCAGATATGCTTTCATTGTCACCAGCCAGGTCATTTCAAGTCTAGCTGTCATGCCTGGGTGGCGGAGGGAGTTCAGGTCCCAACATTCATCATTCCTCAGGAGGTCAAGATCGAGCCGCAAGAAATCACTGGTATGTATTTTGAGCCCTAGTTCTGTAATGATATTAATATAAATATGTTCTTGGTCAGTGTTGTATCATCATATCAAAAACCTTTTGTATGGTAGGACTGTTAGCACCATATCATAATTTCTACAATTTCAACAAATTAGAGTTCAGTCCTCAGTAAGTTTCATATTTCAGAGCGTGTAGATCGCTCTCGCTAGGTTTGGAGTTGTGACATCGGAAAGTTTCCAATAACCCCATCTAAGGTTAAGAGTTCCTCTATTATTGGTTGACTCATCGTTCAAAGAACTATCATATTCCATTTTTCATACTATGGACCGCGTTTAGAAGAGGCTCGAGTATTCCACTTAGGAGCCCCAACATCGAATAGTCGAGCATTGCAGTGTCAGTCTGTAGATGCTAGAGTTTCATCAGATGTTGTTGCGGATATGTTATCTTTAGCTTTCTTCATGCTTGTTATCAGTATTTATTTTTTGCCTTGGAATCTTGTATTGGTATGGTTAAGCATTATCTTTGGTTCAGTTCTCTGTTATCGCCTGACTTATGTAATTAAGAATTATTAGAGGGTTGTATCTTGCCGGACGGGATTCGGTGGTTCGTTGTTGTTCCGTTTCTTTCATAGGGTCAGTTTAGGAGTATTGTTTGGAAGATCTATGGTCGAATTAGCATGAGTAGTTCATCAGCAGAGTCAGAGTTTGGAAGTGTTAGCATTTGTTCTAATAGGATTGGCAGCCGTCTATGGAAGGACCTTTGGGTCCAAATCACTATCGTCGCTAGGGGAGGAGCGACAACAGGGAGATGAAGTTGGAATCCGCATGGGTTGTTTGGTCATTGGGTGTGCCAAGGGAATTTCATAATCGCGAAGGTTGAAGATGGTTAGAACGCATAGATCCTTCTGGGAACGGGAAGTTGGAGTGAAGATTCGCCAGTTTCGGTCAAGGGTTATAGTCTTTCTCACCAGCATAAAGTGTTGGATTAGATGTTTAAGCCCATAAATATTATTGGTATGTACTCGACCCGCGAGTAGCATGGTCCATTTGGGTTTCATATCATCAAGACAATTTGTTAGGATGGACTTTTGAGAGAAGGTTATATATGATTTATTAATATATTATAAGTTATAATATATTAATATGAAATCATATGTTTTAATTAGTATTGATCAAGAATTAATTTGGAATTAATTTAGTGATCAAAAGAGACTAATTAAATCTATGGGGACTAATTATGGTAATTAGTTATATTTATATGTGTTGGGCTTTTGATCCATGTTGGACCAAGTTTATGTATGGATACATAAAGAGTTGGGCCACATGAACCATGGATCATAAACCCATGGGTATGGATTTGGGTTATACTCATGACCCTTGAAATCCAACATATAAATACATGCTCTTAACCTAAAAAACGCCTACATGCTTGTTCTTGGAGTTCATGGGTGTTTTTGGGTGCATGGAATTCTCTCTCAAGTTCCACCTTTGTCCATGATGTGTTGCGACTTCATTTGAGGCTTCCATACTATTGGGGCTAAGCTTTTAAAGGCCAAATTCATCAAGTTCTACAAACTATACAAAGAGGTAAAACTTCTAACTAGTATTTTATGTAGTTTATATCATTTGTATGCTGGTTGTAGGCTTAAAGCTTTGGAAACAATATTGCATATATAATTAGAGAAAACATAGATCCAAAGCTTTTAGGGTTGTATGTGCACCATAGAATGTTGTAGTATACAAAACCCAACAGTGGTATCATAGACATGGGTTGTTTTCTGTTATATTGATGCAAATGTTTGATTTTCATAGTTGAAAAAAAAAAGAAAAAAAAACATGAAGTTTGTCAAATTTTAAGATAATTACTTGTTTTTGTGAAAAACTAATTATTTGTAATGAATCATTTGCTATATGAGTTGAATTAGGTCAAATTTAGTAAAAGATAAAATGATATGATTATTTTATTAGTTTAAAAGTTTGATCTAAAGAGTTTTTTTTTTTTTTTGAAACCTCCATAAGTTATGGATATGAAAGTTTTTAAAAAAAATTGATTCAAAGTTTTTATGGAGTTACAAAACTTGGTATTAATGTTTTAAAGAATTCCATAACTTGATCTTATGTTATGGAACATGAAAAGTTTCATCATAAAACAAGCATTTAACATCATAAGTTATGGAATCCAAAAGTTTTCAAGAGTTACAAAACTTGCGCTCAAGTTTTGGAATTTGAAAAAAGTTTTTTATGAAAAAAAAATTGAATTCTAAAACTCTTGGGTTCATAACTTAAACAATTAATTAAATGGTTTTAATTTTGAATTTAATATGATGTTTTGTTGAGTAGTTCAAATTAACTCTTATGGACTTTATTAATAGTTAATTAAAGCGTTTAATTAAAAGAGTATTATTAAATTCATAAACATATGGTTTGAGTTTAATTAAATTAAAAGTCTAGTTTAATTAATAGATTAAACCACCAAGTATTTTAAATGTCTAAAATACACCCTTATACTATTATAATATTAAAAGTTTATTATATTATATGTATAAGTAAAAAGTCGGTCTTACCGTTAGTAGGCCTCATTCACGAAGCCGGTCTATAAGGGGGTATAAGGTTACTGCCTATAAAATGGCAGTTTAATGGGCGTCCACTCTCACCCACCGCTTCCTTGACTGGTGGAGGGTCGTTAGCCGAACGGGTTTGACAGGACATTAATTCTCCCTTCATTAAAAGTATAATGATAAATATAAAGTAACTAAACCTTATTAAATTCCCAATCTCTGTTACTTTAGGAAAATGTGAATTTGGTGCTAACCCATGAAATTACACTTTGTACCTTACCAAGTCGTTGGTGGAGCGTGTGTGGGTAACCGACACACTAACATGGACTAGTAAGAGTGGCACAGGGTGACTTAATGTTTATCATAGATCGGTGGAGCACGTGTAGGTAACCAGCACATCGATTAGGTGATAAAGTTAATGGTACCAAGTTAATTTGTATGGTTATTCACACCTTGTTTATGATCCTCGGCATCCCAGACACAAACTTGAGAGGGCACAATCGAGATTTAAACATGCCATTGAAAAGTTCAATGAATCTCAAAGGATCTAGGAGTTTCAATTCACTTAAGACCTAAAATTCTTTTTCGTTTTTCGTGGTGGAAATTGGTAAATCGTCATTTACCTACCTTCAAATATTTTATGGCTTGGATTACGGCATCCCTCTTCCAAGTTATAAAATGTTGTGTTGGGTCCTAGCCTTAATATTTCATATTGGGTGTTATATTAAGGACTTAAATCATCTAACTTGAATTTCTCCCATTGTAGATGTTTGGTTCAGACAACTATGATCTTCCCAAATCTCTTGGAACAAGCTTTTCTAATGAAGATATGATGTCCCGCGATTGGATCATGGAAATCATACTTCTCTTCCTCTACCTCCTCCAATAATTCTCCCTAACCCACAAGTTCAAGGTCACTCAAGCCCTATTGGCAAGCAAAGTCTGTGTATGCTCACATCTTGGAGATGAAGTCATATATAGACAGGCCGGGAGAGTTAAGTGTCAAAGTCTTGAGGAAGTTGGTTGTTGATTAGGTTCTTCAATCACTTCCAGAATCACAAAGTGAGTTCTTTTAGGACTACTATATGACAGACCATGGCATGACCCTTAATGATCTTACCTATTTGCTTGATGCTACTGAATCAGCAATGATTTGGAGCACTCGTAAAGCAAATTTTATTGGAAGATCTACTCCCCAAACTTCCATGGACATTGACAATGGTAACATTAGAAGTCCAGAAAAGCTTTCTCTTCCCAACGGAAAGGGATCAACCATAGTCAAGTCATTTGACCCAATGGTAAAGAGAAAGGCTAAGTCTGAGATAGTCTCGTGTACCATTCCCAAAGAGTCCATATGTTTCTTTTGCCAAAGGAAGGGGCATTGGTTGCGAAGCTGCCCTGTTTACCTGAAAGTTCACTAGGATGGTAAAAGTCAAAATTTGACTATGCTTCGGGTAAAGTCCAATATCTAACTCTACTAAGTTTCTATTTGGAGATTCTTATTACATGATGTGACTAGGTCACATTTTGATGTTTTGTACAGTCGGAGAAATGAAAGGGAACTTAAAAGAAGAGTAAGTTGATTCTGATCGCGAAGATGGATTTCGATCGCATGGTTCGAAGATCAGAATTTTGAGCTGCTGCTTAAGAGTCATGATAGATTGCTTAGGAATAAATAACAACATTGTTTTCATATGCATTTGCATTGTAAGGATAAGTTTTTTCCGCAAGTTTTAAAATAAAAGAAACAGTTTTAATTTTATTTATTTTAAATATCCTTACAATGGCATTTGTGAAAAATTGTTTTTTATATGATTCCATTGTTAGCAATATTGGAAAATGGATTTGATTCTTTTGTTTGTGATAGTGTCACAATTTACCAAATGAGGAAAGATTCTCATCACCCAAGTTTCAGTTGGATAGAAACTTGGAATCATGCAACTTGTATTGTATGATGAATGAGAATTTTCATCTTTGGGAAATTAAGACTAATTCCTTGATCACATGTATATGTGAGTCAAGTTAAGGATTAGGGGATCGGGTACACTTGAGTGTGTGCTAGTCAGGTCCACCACAGAGAACGATAAGACTATTCGTCATGATTTACTGAAGTTTAGTAAATATGGTTATGCTTACAAGTTTAAGTGTAATTCTGAAACATTAGAAAAGTTTCAATGTAAGGCAGAACGGATGAGAAGAATCAAACTAGGCAGAAATATAAAATTTTCTCCAATCTGAAAAGATGGGAGAGTACTTGAGTATCTTGTTTTATGATTATCTTAGTGATTATGAAACCATATCACAATTGATTCTCTAAGGACATCTTAGTGCATTTGTTTGGCTAAGAAGAGGAATCGTGAATTGTTGAAATGGTTAAATCAAGAAGATGAATCATACTTCGTTCCAAAACAATTCTTAGAGTGATGCTTCAAGATTGTAACTTGAGTGACATAATCCTTAGAAGGTTTATAACACTTGTCAAATGTAGAATAAGATGTTTCTTATTATTTTACATTTGAAGTTGGTAAGTTGTGATGTCTTGGATAAGACAAAGACCAACTGAAATCAATTGTGTGAAGTGTTATCTTGATAAGAATCCGCACTAACTCTTGAATATTTGTTTTGTCAAGGAATGGTTCTTGACATGAGAATCTTATATGTCAAGAGGTCAGTGGGAGTCTTAAAGATCTTGAAAAAGTTTCAAGAACTAATCAAGAATAAAACTTGTTGTTTATCACTAGCACACGACTTGAGGTTTGTAGCCTATCATGTTGACATATTCTTGTTTCTGTGCCAATTCCAGCTAAAGTTGACTATGTATGTGAGTTCTATGAGTTCTCAATTGTTTGCATAACAACCTGGAAGCAATGGTAGGCCCTTGTGCTGCCAAGTGGCAAGAAGTTAAGATTGCACAAGTTCAATCCATATGGGTTTGGATTTGTCACTAACCTTATCTTGTGATTATGGTTTTGACAAATTCAAAATGGATAGGAACACATACACCATAGAAATTTAAGTGTCATAAGGTTTCTCTTCGATTCATGAAAATGATGGTAAGGAAACGCTTTCACTAAGTAGATTTTAAGTAGATAGTAATTGTGATATTTGCATTCTCAAAGTCGTTAGTGGAGCGTGTGTGGTTAACCGACACATTAACATAGACTTGTGAGAAATGGCAAAGGTCTAAACAACTGAGACTATGATTACGACATCCCTTTTCATTGTTCTAAAAAATTTTTAGACACGCATGTGAGTTATCTAAGGAAAGGTGTGTGATTTTGGATACATTTCAAAGCTAGTAGGAGCATAAGTGTTATGCTAATAATTATCATGATTAGTGGGAGCATGATTTTTATGTTGAGTTTTGCAAGTTAGCAATGTTAATTATAGAAAACAAAAGTTTCAATTTGCAAAGTTGCAGGGTTTGAAAAGTTGTTTTGCTATAATTAAGGGAGAGGAAATTATACTTCATCCCAATTCTAAAAGCTTAGATTGAGATTTTAATCAAATTTAGTCTAGTATATATATGAATGTTATGTTGGAATGGTTCAACATAAGGAAATTCTATATATGGGAACATTATTTGCGTTCTAAAATTTGATTATGATTACGGCATCCCTTTTCATAATCTGAATTATGAGAACATGGCAAATAGAAATAGAAATATTATAGCAAAAGACTGGTCTAGTATCGTGTCATTATGTGAGACATCATGAATCGTGTCCCATATGCTTCGGATATAGGATCGATTACATGTGCCGTAATATTCATCCGTTCTAAATTTTCCAAATGCCTAGGGAATTACGGCATCCCTTTTCATAATCTGAATTATGAGAACATGGCAAATAGAAATAGAAATATTATAGCAAAAGACTGGTCTAGTATCGTGTCATTATGTGAGACATCATGAATCGTGTCCCATATGCTTCGGATATAGGATCGATTACATGTGCCGTAATATTCATCCGTTCTAAATTTTCCAAATGCCTAGGGAATTAAGAGGGAAAAGGACTAGAACGGGATATGACTAAAATGATTAAGCAATTGTCGAGGACAATCTGAGGTTTACCAAAGATTGGTTGCTCATGGACAGTTGGAAGTATGGTGTAAATTTTGGAAAGGGCCATATTGACATATTCTGAAAAGAGGCAACTCTTGTTTAGAAGTGATAGTCAAAATGGGAGTACGGAAATGTTTCCATAGGTGGAAGTTATACATTAAATCTGTGTAAGATTAGAAAACTGAATGCAAGAAGGATGTTCAAAGGAATGTACTTTGAATATGAGACTTTGTTTCCATGGAATTTCTCTCCATTGGAATACTTTGTAAATGTCTGTTGCCAAGTCTTTGTAACTTTTGTGCATAGTCATTACAAGAGGATCAATGCATATAAGTTTAGAATTTAACAGATTTCAGTAAATGGCAAAGAATCTTGTATTCTTACATTTGCGGTAAGGATTTGGGATTGTGAAATGAGCATCATTGGAATCATGTTCAATTGGTCTATTTCACAGAGCAAGGATCATAGACAAACATAGTGTGCATACTTGGAGTATGGCATAACTATTGTTTGGACAAACATAGTGTGCATGCTTGAAGCATGGCATGACTATTGTTTTAATTCAAGTATTAGGTTGATAAATCGAAACATTATACAATGAATAATGTGTAATCAATATGGTGATAAATAAAAGGTGTTTTATTTATATTCATAAGTTCTGAGACCATATTAGATTCGATTATTCTTGTGTTTCACTTTGCATGTTTTGACTTCCCGAATAACTAGGTTATTCAAACTCTCCACAGTCAATCATACTTTGGAAGTAGGTATGAATCAAAACTGTCATGAATTGGGCTTGTAGATGTCTAAAGTGTTTAGACATAGCAAAAGTTGCTGCAACATTCATGAGTGCTCCTGGAATAAGATTCGAGTATTGGATTAAACCCACGCTCATTTGACTCACTTCATGGATTTTATCACGAGTGATCATGAGACGATAATATCTTATATTCTTCAAACCTAGAGATATGAGTTGTTGACTATGAGTTGGTTGTACATTGATTGTACGAAACGCATCAGTAACTTGATGTTATAAAACGTGCCTTTGTGTATGATTCAACAAGTAGTTAGTACAAGCATATGAGTCGAAATTTATCCATTCCTTTTACCCTTGGAGGGATAAAAGCGATATCTGTGGGCCCCTCGATTATTTAGTAATGACAAACGTAAGTGCTCGGCCGGGCCTGGACTGATTTGATTTGTTCAATTAGTCGGTCGTCATAAATCGAAAATCAGGAAACAACAAATGGACAGAGAGAATAATTATAATCCATGTCTCAGTCCATATGATATCTAGAATGGAGGAATATATGATCCCATATCTAATGGATGTGTCATTGACTAGGTCAGAGTTCGACAACGACTTTTAAGTGCTACGATTGCTAGTTGGGTTTTGGAGTCATATTTGCAATAATAGTTTTAGACTTATCCGAGTGGGAGACTGTTGGATTAGATGTTTAAGCCCATAACTATTATTGGTATGTACTCGACCCGAGAGTAGCATGGTCCATTTGGGTTGCATATCATCAGGACAATTTGTTAGGATGGAATTTTGAGAGAAGGTTATATATGATTTATTAATATATTATAAGTTATAATATATTAATATGAAATCATATGTTTTAATTATTATTGATCAAGAATTAATTTGGAATTAATTTAGTGATCAAAAGAGACTAATTAAATCTATGGGGACTAATTATGGTAATTAGTTATATTTATATGTGTTGGGCTTATGATCCATGTTGGACCAAGTTTATGTATGGATACATAAAGAGTTGGGTCACATGAACCATGGATCATAAACTCATGGGTATGGATTTGGGTTATACCCATGACCCTTGAAATCCAACATATAAATACATGCTCTTAACCTAAAAAACGCCTAATGCTTGTTCTTGGAGTTCATGGGTGTTTTTGGGTGCATGGAATTTCTGTCTCAAGTTCCACCTTTGTCCATGATGTTGATGGGTTTTTGACATTCGTAACACTCCTATGGTGTACATGCAACCCTAGAAACCTTGGATCTATGTTTGACTAAGATACATGCAAATAATTATTTTTCCAAGGTTCTTATCCTAACTAGCATGGCATGGGGTACTTGAATCAAATAAAACTAGTATAATTACTTACCTTGTAGTAGTAGTTGATTGCTTGGAGTTTGAGAGCCTAGCACCAATAATGTGGATGCCTCAAATGGAAGTCACAAATCACCACAAACTTGGAAACTTGAGAGAATAGTCGCAAACTTCTTGAAATCGGCCCTCTTAGTTTACACACATCAACTCCTCCAATTTCAAGAACCAAAGCCTCCTTTATATAGTGTGGTGGATTAGGGTTACATCCATGTAAACTCTAATACCCATGTCTTTTTATTTCCATGAGATCCATGGGTTAAATCTCCATGGAGTATCCATGGACTTTCCATGCAAGCCTAGCCCATTCTAAATAAGCATTAGCCCACACTATATAAATACAAGAGCCCATATTTAATTAGTCATACTTTTGATCTCTAAATTAATTCTAAATTAATTATAGATCAATACTAATTAAATAATATGATTTTATATTAATATATTAGGACTTATAATATATTAATAAATCATAACTTATACTATTCTCAAACGATTATCCATAAATTGTTCGGGTGAAGTGCAACCCAAATGGACCATGCCGGGTCGGGTCAAGTACATACCAAATATAGTTATGGACTTAGACACTATATCCAACAGTCTCCCACTTGGATAAGTCTAATAACTATAGTTGCAAGTATGACTTCAGGAACCGATCAGCAATCGTAGCTCTTTAAACTCTGTTGAACTATGAAGCGCCATTTTAGATAAGAGATCATATAATCCTCTGTTCTAGATATCAGCCGGACAAATACATGGAACATGGTCTTGCTTATTGTCCAACATTTGTTTCCCGATTTCCGATTTGTTTGACATAGAACTTAACTGAACACATCAATTTAGTTCTGACCGGGCCCGGTACATAGGTCAAAACAAAATCATCGAGGGGCCCAGATATCGCTTCCAATCCTAGAAGGAACAGATAAACTTCGACTCATATGTTTGCTCTACTACTTGTTGAATTACACACAAAAGCACGGTTTATAACATCGAGTTACCAATGCATTTTCGTGCAATCAATGCATAACCAACTCATAGGCAACAAATCATATCTCTAGGTTTGAAGACTTATATGATATTACCGTCTCATGATCACTCGAGATAAATTCCATGAAGTGATACAAGTGAGTGTGGGTTGAATCCAATACTCAGAACTTATGAGCACTCATGAGTGTTGTAGCCCCGCTTTGTCTAACATCTTAGACCTCTACAAGCCAACCCATGACAATCTTGATTCATATCTACTTCCAACATATGACCGACTGTGGAGAGTTTGAATAATATGATATAAACCATAACATAATTATTCTGGAAGTCAAAACATGCAAAAAGAAATAATAGTAAACGATTGACAAGAGATAGCAACACTTTACTCATAAATAACAGCTTTTATTTATCATCAAATGTCAATTACATTTTACAAATTTCAAGATTATCTAACTACTAAAACTAATATCATCCTTCAGCCCTATGCTCCGAGCATGCTGGAGATGCTTAGCCCGAGTCAGTCCCTTCGTGAGGGGATCTGCTGGGTTCTCATCCAATGATACCCTCTTTGCCACGAGTATTCCTTCTTATATTCGATGTCTGATAAAGTGATATTTTCTGTCAATGTGTCTGGATCTCCCATGATCTCTTGGTTCCTTGGCTAAGGCAACCGCACTATTGCTGTCACAGAAAATCTCCATTGGCTCCTTTATAGCTGGTACAACTCCAAGGTCTCCGATGAAGTTCTTTAGCCATATAGCCTCCTTTGCTGCCTCGCTTGCTGCTATATACTCTGATTCACAAGTGGAATCAGCCACTGTCTCCTGCTTGGAACTTTTCCAAGTAATTGCCCCTCCGTTTAGAGTAAAGACCCAGCCCGACTGAGAGCAGAAATTATCCCTGTCATTCTGAAAGCTACATCATTGTACCCTACAACTCTCAAGTCCTCACTGCCACCGAGGGTAAGGACCCAGTCCTTAGTCCTCCGTAGGTACTTGAGGATATTCTTTACCGTAGTCCAGTGTGCCTTGCCAGGGTTCCCCTGATACCTGCTAACCATGCTCAAAGCAAAGGCTACATCAGGTCGAGTACACGTCATAGCATACATGATCGATCCTACAACTGAAGCATAAGGTATTCGACTCATTTCTGCTATCTCAGCCTCAGTACTAGGGCTTTGTGTCTTACTCAATCTGGCGTTACTCTGGATGGGTAACTCTCCTTTCTTGGAGTTATGCATGTTGAACCTTTTCAACACTTTGTCCACATAGGTGCTTTGACTAAGTCCAATTAGTCTTTTACTCCTGTTTCTCAAAATCCTTATCCCTAGGATATAGGCAGCTTCTCCAAGGTCCTTCATAGCGAAACACTTCCCAAGCCAGGACTTTACTTCCTGCAGGGTTGGGATATCATTTCCTATGAGTAGTATGTCATCCACATACAGTACCAAAAAGCTGACTATACTCCCACTAGCCTTGATATAGACACAAGATTCATCTTCACTTCTTGAAAAGCCAAATTCTTTGACTTTCTCATCAAAGAAAAGATTCCATCTGCGAGGTGCCTGTTTTAATCCATAAATGGATTTCTCGAGCTTATACACTCTACTGGGGTACTCTGTACTGACAAAACCCTCTGGCTGAACCATGTAAACATCTTCAGCCAAGTTTCCATTAAGGAAAGCGGTTTTGACATCCATTTGCCATATTTCATAATCATGAAATGCAGCAATGGCTAACAGAACCCTAATAGACTTAATCTTGGCCACTGGTGAAAAGGTATCATCATAATCAACTCCCGGAGTTTGAGAATAACCCTTTGCAACCAGTCGTGCCTTATAAGTGTGTACATTACCATCCATGTCGGTCTTCTTCTTGAAGATCCATTTGCACCCAACTATCTTACGATCAGGTACATTGTCAACCAAGTTCCAAACTTGATTGTCATACATGGACTGTATCTCGCTATCCATAGCCTCTTTCCATTTAGCAGCCTCAGGGCCTACCATGGCTTCCGTGTAGCTGTTAGGCTCATCCAGATTTACCAGTGTGTTATCACTGATAAGTGTCTCACCTTCTGCAGTAATATGAAAACCATAATAATGCTCAGGTGCATTCCTAACTCTGGTGGAACGCCTCAGAGGTATAGATTCTTCAGTCGGCTCAACAGGAGTTTCCTCCTCAGGTTGAGGGCTAGGGTTTAAGGTTCCTTCACCACTTGACTCTTGAATTTCCTCAAGGTCAATTTGCCTCCCACTGTCTCCTTGGCTCATGAATTCTCTCTCTCGAAAGAATCCTCTTCTTGCTACAAAGACCACATTATCACTGGGTCTGTAGAAGATGTAACCAAAGGATTTATGTGGGTAGCCGATGAAAATACACCTTTCGCTTCGGGGTTTGAGCTTATCATGAGTCTCGCGTCTCACGAAAGCCTCGCAACCCCAAATCTTGATGTGGTCTAGATTGGGAACTTTTCCAGTCCACACCTCGTGAGGTGTTTTGGCAACCTTCTTTGTAGGGACTAGATTAAGGATATGGGCGGCAGTCTCTAAGGCATACCCCCAAAATGAGATTGGTAGCGAAGCTCGACTCATCATGGAACGAACCATGTCCAACAAGGTCCGATTGCGCCTCTCAGCTACACCATTCAACTGTGGTGTCCTAGGAGGTGTTAATTGTGAGACAATCCCACATTCCTTAAGATAGTAAAGGAACTCAGTACTAAGATACTCACCACCACGATCGGATCGAAGCATCTTAATGTTCCTGCCCAACTGATTCTCCACTTCTTGCTTAAACTCTTTGAATTTCTCAAAGGTTTCTGACTTATGCTTGATTAGGTAGACATATCCATATCTACTAAAATCATCAGTAAAAGTCACATAGAACCGATTAGCATCTCTTGTGGCGGTTCTGAAGGGTCCACACACATCCGTGTGTATGAGGTCCAACAAACCTTCACCCCTAGCACAAGTGCCAGTAAAAGGTGACTTTGTCATTTTACCAAGAAAACAAGCTTCACAACTATCATCTGACTTTAGGTCAAATGACTCCAAGACTCCATCCTTTTGGAGTTGGCCTATGCGTTTCTTGCTTACATGTCCAAGACGACAATGCCATAAGGATGCTTTATCTAAGCTAGTGGAAGAGTTAATACACAATACATTATTTCCTAGATTATCTACAACAGATACAGTTTCATACACGCCATCACAAGGTAATGCTTTAAAATAAAGAACATTATTAAAGAAAGCATCAATACTACCATTATTATTATCAAAATAAAAGGTAAAACCTTGTTTATACAATGCATGAAAGGAAATAACATTTTTTGCCATTTCTGGCGAATAATAACATTTATTCAAATCTAATGTAAACCCACTATTTAGCACTAAGGAATAAACTCCTATCTTGGTGACAGGTGAAGCTTTCCTGTTTCCCATGATCAAGTTTATCTTTCCCTGCTCCACATTCTCACTTCTTTTTAGTCCCTGCAAATCACAACATATGTGAATACCACAACCTGTATCAAGGACCCAAGACTTAGAATGAGGTGAGTTATTAGACAATATAGTGTATATACCTGCATGGTTGGGTTTTACTTTCCCATCCTTCAAATCTTGCTGGTACTTTGGGCAGTTTCGCTTCCAGTGTGACTTTTCATGGCAATAGAAGCATTCAACCTCATTAGGGTTAGCAGAAGGAGTGACAAAACCTTTCTTGGTTTTGCTTGAAGAGGATCCTTCAAGGGTCTTACCCTTGGTACCCTTAGAAGGGTTCTTTCTCTTCTTCCCTTTGCGATGCCCGATTGCCAAGACATTGGCCGCAGTTGGAGTAGGAGTAGGAGTAGTAACAACCGACTTACCCTTTAGACCACTTTCGGCGGTCTTCAAGAGTCCTTGAAGTTTGCTGAGGGTGACTTCTTCCTTGTTCATGTGATATGTCATGCGGAATTGATCATAACACGATGGCAAGGAGTGCAAAATGATGTCTATTGCTAACTCCTCAGGGAAGTTCACATTCAGCTTCAGTAAACGGTCCACATACCTTTGCATTTTCTGCATGTGGCCTGTAATGGGTTCACCATCCTTCGTTCGGGTTGTTATCATGGAGGAGATTATTTCATATCGCTCTTGACGAGCACTTTGATGGTAGCGGTCCATCAAGTCCTGGTGCATCTCAAAAGGATAATAGTCCTCATAGGACTTTTGGAGCTCGGCTGTCATGGTGGCCATCATGATGCATGCCACTTTTGTAGCATCTCTTTCATGTACCTCATATTCACCAAGCTCTTCAGGAGTAGCAGTTGGCTCGGGTACCTTCAGCTCCTTGTCGAGAACATATTCTTTGTTCTCATACCGAGTGACCATCCTGATGTTTCTGATCCAATCTGTAAAGTTGGACCCATCAAAGATGACTCTCCCACAAAGATTCATGAGAGAGAAGGAGCTATTAGGGTTTGAGCTAGAAGCATTGTTATTGGAAGACATCTGAAAAGAAGAGGGAATAGATTAGATTAGATATAGAGATAGTCCTTAACAAAACACCCAAATGTAATATTAAGGCTAGGACCCAACACAATATTTTATAACTTAGAAGAGGGATGCCGTAATCTAAGCTATAAGATATTTGAAGGTAGGTGAATGACGATTCACCAATTTCCACCATGAAAAACGAAATATTTAATTAGGTTTTAATTGGTTTAGAAACTCCTAGATTCTTTGAGATTCATTGAACTTTCTTCAATGGCATGTTTCAATCTCGAGTGTGCCCTTCAAGTTTTGTGACTGGGATGTCGAGGATCACAAAACAAGGTGTGAAGTAACCATGCAAATTACTTGGTACCCTTAATGTATTACCCCTCAATCGATGTGCCGGTTAACCACACACGCTCCATCGATACTATGATAAACATTAAGTCACCCTTTACCTACCTTGTTAAGTTCAAGTTAGTGTGCCGGTTAACCACACACGCTCCACTAACGACTTAAACAAAGTGTAAAGTGTAATTTCATGGATTAGCACCTTATTCACATTTTCCTAAAATAACTAAGATTGGGAATTCAATAAAGTTTAGTTACTTTAGTATTATCATTATACTTTTAATGAGAATTTATAAGTCCTTGTCCTACCCGTTCGGCTAACGACCCTCCACCGATCAAGGAAGCGGTGGGTGAGAGTGGACACCCATTAAGTTGCCATTTTATAGGCAACAACCTTATACCCCCCTTATAGACCGGCTTCGTGAATGAGGCGTACTGGCGGTAAGACGACTTGATCTTATACATATATAAATATTATTAAACTTATAATATTTTAAAGTATAAGGGTTGAATTTTAACTTTTAAAATTCTAGGGGTTGGAACTAAAGTTTTTAATATGACTTTACATGTTCCAAAACTTGAGGGCAAGTTTTGTAAACTTTCAAAACTTTTCATTTCTCATAACTTATGAGTTAATGGTTATTAAAAATGAAGACTCTTCATTTTTTTGTAACCTATGTGTTCTTTTAATGGTTATTTATAAATGTGACTTTTGGTTATCCATAACTTAAGAATTAGTTATGGACTCCATTAAAACACATAAAGATCAAGAATTAATCTAATCAATTATTAGCACATAATTTCTATGATCTTCTAAACTCATATGTTTTTATGAGTGTTCATATCAAAAATTTCAAGAATCGTAAGTACATATACAAAACTTGAAATTTTGATACGAGCTTTTGAACAAAACTTCGATTTTTCAAGTTTTTTTTTTTTTGCATCAAGTATCAAATAAACAAACCAGACTCTGATACCACTGATGGGTTTTTGACATTCCTAACACTCCTATGGTGTACATGCAACCCTAGAAACCTTGGATCTATGTTTGACTAAGATACATGCAAATAATTATTTTTCCAAGGTTCTTATCCTAACTAGCATGGCATGGGGTACTTGAATCAAATAAAACTAGTATAATTACTTACCTTGTAGTAGTAGTTGATTGCTTGGAGTTTGAGAGCCTAGCACCAATAATGTGGATGCCTCAAATGGAAGTCACAAATCACCACAAACTTGGAAACTTGAGAGAATAGTCGCAAACTTCTTGAAATCGGCCCTCTTAGTTTACACACATCAACTCCTCCAATTTCAAGAACCAAAGCCTCCTTTATATAGTGTGGTGGATTAGGGTTACATCCATGTAAACCCTAATACCCATGTCTTTTCATTTCCATGAGATCCATGGGTTAAAGCTCCATGGAGTATCCATGGACTTTCCATGCAAGCCTAGCCCATTCCAAATAAGCATTAGCCCACACTATATAAATACAAGAGCCCATATTTAATTAGTCATACTTTTGATCTCTAAATTAAGTATAGATCAATACTAATTAAATAATATGATTCTATATTAATATATTAGGACTTATAATATATTAATAAATCATAACTTATACTATTCTCAAACGATTATCCATAAATTGTTCGGGTGAAGTGCAACCCAAATGGACCATGCCGGGTCGGGTCAAGTACATACCAAATATAGTTATGGACTTAGACACTATATCCAACAGATGTGTTGTGACTTCATTTGAGGCTTCCACACTATTGGGGCTAAGCTTTTAAAGGCCAAATTCATCAAGTTCTACAAACTATACAAAGAGGTAAAACTTCTAACTAGTATTTTATGTAGTTTATATCATTTGTATGCTAGTTGTAAGCTTAAAGCTTCGGAAAAATATTGCATGTATAATTAGAGAAAACATAGATCCAAAGCTTTTAGGGTTGTATGTGCACCATAGGATGTTGTAGTATACAAAACCCAACATAAAGGACCTGAGGATTTGCTGCGGTATAATGGGAAATGATTGGCATTATCGGGCTTGCTGAGATTTCGGGGAGTATTCATCTGTATTTTAAGAGTTATACGATCATCGAGATTGGCTAGTAATGGAAAGCTGGCATTTATAAGCTCAGGATGTCAACAGTTTGAATCGCATGGTTGCAAGATGGATTGGAAATCCATCTAATATTATGGATCGGAAGGAAACAGTTGAGCCCAAGTGGGGGAGAATCGTTGGTCTAAAGGATTGCAAAAGGAAGGATAATCATATTTTGTTGCTCAATTGTAGGGACGCATGGCGGGTATATGGATGGATCCAGATCAAGGGTGTTGATAGAGCCTCTCTGGCTATTGTTGTCTGATAAAGGCTTTGGGGTTCGAATCATGACCCAAACACCTGATTGGGATACAGTTGGATGCAGGTTCGACTGAGTTCGGTTTTCGATGGTATGGTAGAGGTGGGGTAAAACCATGGGCGGTGACCATGGCGGAATTGAGGTGTCGTAAGACTGCAGGGTGGCCATAACATTCACTAGATTTGTAGATAGTGTGGGAGTGTTATAAGACTACGAGGTAGCCGTAGCATTAACCAGGATATTATACAGTTGTGGAAATGTTGTAAGTCTGCGATGGGATCATAGTATTCGCCAGACTGAGATAGACCATCGTCGGGACTTGTTGGTATAAAGGAGGATCAGTTCGTGCCTTGGGTAAGGCGGACAGTATTGTCGGAAAGCATTTCTTTGTAATAGGAGGAGGACCATTGGGGTCCGAGGCGAGGTTAGGCCTGTATATCTCTCGATGGGGTAAGACCCATGGGCGTGGCCCGTTCGTTGGTATATACCGGGTGAGATCTGTGGGCGAGGCTCGCATGATTATGGAAGTGCAGGTGAGACCTGGTAGAGACCGGTTGGTTCAAGGTATTGGATCATGGTTTTAATGGGATGATTATATGGTCAGTGAATGGCAAAGGGTGATGCATAGGCTAGGGTAGCCTTATCAGTTGGACTCTCAGGAACCTGGTGGCTGGACCAGGTGCAAGACTGGCAGTCTCAGCAGTGGTTTGGGGATTTTTATATCCCAGTTTAGTGAATGGTTGCCGTGAATCAGAAGCTTTCTGGTGAAGTGCAAGTGTAAATCCTTGGATCTCAAGTTATGAGTTATATATCGAGTTGGCTTTTGGTTGAGACACGTGTTGGGAATCGTGAGTGTATATGTACAAGATATTTATTTTAGCAAGATATGAATTAAGGAATCTGTATGCCAAGGGCATCGGCTGAAGGGTTCAGGGTCAAAAAGGGATGTTTTCAGTTCTAATGGTAGAAAAGGCCCTTGTGATTGTGCTTTGGAATGGTTCTACCTGTGTGTTGGTCTGGCAAGTTATGGGACTTCAGAATTATAGCAGTAGTGTATCGGTTCGGCAGTTAAGGAATCAGTGACTTGTTCATCACTAGAAGGTTTAACTCCCAGATTGTCTCTTTTTCTCATTATGTTCATGGATTCGTTAACTTCAGGATGAGTCTTTTACTCGAAGGATTATCTAATCCCTTTTTATCAAGTGAAAAGTTTCCGGCAGCAGCAGATGGTCGGTGATTCTGTTTTCCAAGGGAAACAACTAGGTAACCAGAAGTTGGATAATCAGTTTGGAATGAAAAGTGGAGTTGAATTAGCAGTGGTTTAGTATAGGTTGTCTGTCGGGGAGTCAGACAAGTTTTTAAGATTTCAGATTTCGGTCAGAGTAGAAACGGTTATTCTTTAGGGGTTAATTTAAGTTGAGTAAGGATTCGTTCATTGTCAGGATTTGGGAGCCCTGCTAAGGCTGGGTTCGGTTGCATTTTGGAAGACTGTTGTATGCTCGGGGTTCCCTACTCGGTCCGCATCGGAGTTGTGGTAGAATTATTCAAGCTAGCTGGCGTACCTGGGATGGTAAAGAATGATTTCGAGGACGAAATCTAATTTAAGTGGGGGAGAATTGTAACACCCGATTCAAAGTACTTTCAGTTTAGACCCTTGCTGTGTTAATATTTTGCAGAATTGGTCCTTAAGGGGAAGATTTGCCAACTTCAGGAAAGTTGGAGTACGCCGGGCGTACTCCTTGTATGTTGGGCGTACTGGTGCAATTCAGGATCGCGGGTCTTAACCATATATGCAGGGCGTACATGGAGTATGCATGGCATACATGAGCATGAGTGAAACCCCAATTTTTAGGGTTTGCACCCTATTTAAACCTTATGATAGCCTCATTTGGTCATGTTTAGCCAGCCTCCAGCTTCCTTTGTCCTGAAGTCGAAACCCTAGTGTGTTTTTGTGAGTTTTGAGCCTTAAAGAGTGTTTGTTGGTTGTTTGTGAAGGAGAAGAAGAAGTGGATCACATGGAGAGGTGTCTTGAACTTGAAGATTTGGGGTTAGCTCATCATTTTCAAGCCTTTTGTGGTAAAAATATGACATCTTGATGATCCATGATTCTAGATCTAGTTATGTTGTTATTTTATGCATTTTGAGTCCCTGGAGTGATTGATGAGCTTCTTGACTCACTACAAAAGTATTGGTGTTAGATCTAGGCTTCTTTTGGTCCTTTGTCCATAAAAATGAAAGCTTTATGGTGTATCTTGAACCATGCATTTGTTAAGACCTTTGTTAAGCTCTTTTTGAGCTCTTGATCCCCATTAAGCCATGCATGTGTGTAAAGTTGCCAACTTTACGTGATAAATGATCTTATAGAATCAGATATGAGAGTTTGGCTTGAAGTCTTAATGGATTAAGTGCTTAATGAAGTGGGGTGGTCAACTGAGGAGTACGCTAGGCATACCAAGCTGGTACGTTGCACGTACTAGCCCCGGAGGGAGTACACTAAATGTACAAGCTGAGTACGCTCTGCGTACTCAGCAAGTGGGCTTCGGATTTGGGCCCAGTTCTGGACCTTAGGAGATTAGGGTCTTGTTGGGCCATCAGGTTTCTATTTTTGGGCTAATGTATTTATATTGGGTTCTTTTGGTTGAAGGCCTACAAAGGGATTGGGGCCCAATTCGGAAGATTGGGCCATAATTGGGTTATGGGTGACCATTTTTGAAATTGGGCCTTTTTTTGAGTAGTTGGTTTGGGCCTTGACCTCGGGCCAAGTTAGGTAAAGGGTAAAATGGTCTTTTACCCTAGTTTAGACTCTTAGTTATGGGTCGGAATCCAAATATTAATTGGATGTTATTTTATGATGATAGCGCGTGGATTTTATTGGACCAACAGGCAGAGATTTATCTGAGTGACTCAGCAGCTGGAGGTGAGTTTCCTCACTATGTTTAGAGAGTCGAAGGCACTAATTCCAGCCCATGGTTTATTATGTTAGGATGCTAGATGTCCGCGTGACTCTTGAATGTGTATGCACTGGTATGTATACCGAGCGGGGCCCGATGATTGTATTGTATGCTATTGTCTTTGTAATTATCGCATGTGTTTGTATGACTGTATATTTATATGTTTATCGGGCAGGGCCCGATGCCAGGAGGGGCCCATTATGTGTTTATTATGTATGGTATATGGTATTTTGCAGATTTCACTAAGTTTTGTGCTTACAGTTTTCAGTCTACATTTCAGGTACTTCTGGTTCAAAAGGGAAGAGCTCGGGATGATTGCAGAGCAAACACCATCTCATTCCATATTTTGTGACTAACTCTGATATTTTATGATGTAGTGATACACTTTGATCCATCTTGGTTGTATGACAATGTTTCAGATTACCGTTATATAAATTTCGAAATGAAATTTTTGGGTCTTTATTTTGGGACGTTACACATGATCAATCTTTTAATCAGATATTAATCTCTCATAATAATCAATTATTCAAATATCAATCGATTACTCAATAATAATTAATCACATAAATCATGTAATATAAATTACAGATAATACATCAATGAATGTTAGAGTAGTGTTACTCATCTGGTTAGTTAGTATACTAATTCCAGTTTCGGTTTTGATCCTTTGTTGACTATTAGCTCATCATATGGTAACACTTATTCATCAAATAACAAGTTCCTCAGAACCTGTAACTACTCATTACTAGTTATACCCTATGACCTCTTGTCACGATAATAATAAGATCTTATAATATGATCATAATAGGATTAACCCCAAGCCATTAGCTAATTCTCTCATAATGAGTATTTCTCAAATATTATGGTTTATAACCTTTACAGTCTCGATTAAATCTTTAGTCGTAAGATTTGCTCACAATCTCACTAACGGGTTTGTAATAGCCCCATATCACGAACACCTGTAACAAATATTGGGGTATATCAAAGTTGAATATCTATCACATATCATAATTACAAATTAATGGGGTAAAGATACCTCAACGAATCTCCTACTCGACCACGTATCTCCCGTACAATGGTATATGTCCTCCGTCATAATCTCCCGAGAATGATTCCTGAGCAGCATCTCCGGTCAAATGTGCCAAAATCTCTCAAACGACACAACATGTTCATATTTATAATCTAAGCATGCCATGTCGTGGCCATCTGTGTGTCATGTCATGGTGATTCAATGAACCCCGATTTCGCCACGTGTCACACTCTCCCGCCAAGTGTCCCGGTGACTTGCCTCATACCACGTCATGGTGATCATATTGCCACATGTTACTGTCTGGTTGACATGTGTCTCGGTGAGTCATTCATTTCCACGTCGTAGTAAACACACCACCACGTCGTGCAAATCATAAAGTTGAATTTTGACTTTGACTTTCTGAAAATTGCAACGTACTTTCATTTCAATCTTTAAACGATCATAACTTTTTTATACGAACACCGTTTTCGACGATATTTATATCCATACATTCATCTTTAAAAGGTGTATCACTTTCTCAATTCAATTTTTCTAAATAGCAAATACCAAACTTAAAGCAATTCTATGTTTTATCTCGCTTACTCGTCTCACATCAACTTACATTTTTCAAAATAATACCTGCTACGAAAAACAGGTGTTACAAGGAAGGACCTACATTTTCTAAAAATTGACAAAGTTAGAGTAAGGGAAGATAGGAAGATGGGAGACCATAAGTGGAAAGAAACGATATGAAAGGGTTGCTGCCGGTGGAAGGAATGGGGTGATGTAGGAGTGAAATGTGTCTTTTTTTTCTATTTTTTTTATTAAATAAATATTATAATGAATGATACAACTAATTAAAAATATACACAATATGAGTATAATAGTCATTTTAATTTGTATATGGACCTAAACCACAAATAAAATCCTATCATGTTGTTGTGATTGATCATTTTAGTTTTTTCTATTTTACGATTATATAAATATTAAAATAAGTTCTAAAAATGTTTTCAAAAATAATATATCACAGAAGTATATATAGTAATCAGTTTGATTTGTACATTGACCAAAACCACAATAAAACCCGGTTAAAACACAATTTTGCAATAAAAAAAGAACAAAAAATTTTTAGAGACCCAATAAGATAAAACTAAGAAACTACAAAGACCATTTTTCAATAAATTTATATTCATATATCTTCAATATTTATAAAAAATTGTTTTTAAATAAGCAATGCACAAACCATCCAATCATAATCCTAAATTTATAATTTTTTTCAACCACATGACTTAACATGCAACAACTTATTCAAAACACATTTCTAACACAACTAATACCTTTAGACAAAAGATATTTTGATAGCATTTACAAAAGCTTATTATCTAGTCTTTTATTTTAAACACCAAATTTATTTCTTAAATTGCCATTCCTTTAATTAGTAATATAGTTTGTATAATATATATATATATATATATATATATATATATATATATATATATATATATATATATATATATACTAGTTTATATCCCCAGGAAACTACGGTTACTAAATTAATTAAACTTTCATAGTAAAAATTCGTACTTATTAATCAATTATTTTAAATAAATAATTTTAAATAAATTATTAATTAAGAGATATACAAAAAATTTTAAGTTATTTATAACTTCAAATTTAACATATAATTAAAAAAAAGTAAATGTTTCTATAAAAAGTTTAAATTCTATTATTTAAAAACCTTATCGTCATTAATTATGATAGTGATTTGTCTAATATATTTTCCTGACATGTGACATAATATTAATGAAAAGTTGTATTAGAGTGACACATGTCAAAAGAATATTAAAACTATTCTTTTAATAGTATACTAGGTGTAAGACCCATATATTAAATGGGTTCATTTTAAATATAAAATTCTAAACATTTGAAAAGTTTTAATTTATAAGAATTAGAAAAATATTGAATTATTAAAAATAAAGTGTTTTTTCTCTTTTAAATTTAAACAAATATTTTAGATAAATAAACAAAGGAAACCAATGGGTTTTAATTTAGTAATTTTAAAATTAGAAGGAAAAGTCAATTAATGAAATTGAAATGCATTTATTATTAAATTTATTACACTTAATAAATTTAATTAAATATTATGTGAATTTTAATTGAAAATAACCACAAAATAACATGTGACAAAATCAATAAGAGTGTGACATGTGGCAAAAAGTTCTTTATTTATTTGGGTTATATATATATATATATATATATATATATATATATATATATATATATATATATATATATATATATATATAAAGAATACAGACTAACTAGTCAAAACTTAATAAACATTTAACGTGTGTGTGTGTGTATATATATATATATATATATATATATATATATATATATATATATATATATAGGGTGAGGTTCAATAGAGAACCATAATTAACCAAGGAACTAATTTTTTTTTCAACTTTTAGAACTTATTTTTTATCAAAAAAAAAACTAAAAATACAGAAATTCATAACTTTTTATCCTTTTTCCAATGATATCAAATTCGATTTTTTTTTACGTCAAATTCACAATGTGAATCCGAAAAATATTTTTCACATTCACAATGTTAATATATGAATTTAGATATTTTTAGATTTTTTTTTCGATAAAGAATAAGCTCTAGAAATTAAAAAAAAATATTTGGTTCCTTGAAGAACCAATAATTATGGTTCTCTATTGAACTTTTCCCTATATATATATATATATATATATATATATATATATATATATATATATATATATATATATATATATATATATATATATATCTTCTAATAAAAGAATCCCTAGCATGCCACATGGCTTTTTTCTACGTCTCTTCTTTGCCACGTGGCATCTACTCGTAAGTCCTTCACTTTTATTCCCGCCTATTCCTTCAAACTAAGTTACATACGAATCCTGAGATCTCGCCTGCTATCTCTTCTTATCTTGACCTAGCCTTCTTTCAAACTAATCACCCCTTAAAATCAACATTGTTTCAATCGATACATAAATGCCAAGATTTGATGAAGGAATTAGGGAGAAGTTTCCAACTAAGAAGCCCCTAAATCTGGAAGTAATTCAGCGAAAATTGTTCAATTGCTATATGATCCCAAGATTTGAAGAGGTAAACAGATTCCATTACTCCCCATTGAGCAACGCCTCCATCTCATGGTATCTCTCTATCGATTTGCCTACTGTCAAACGCTTCCTCCCATCAAAATTGATTGCGAGAATCACCATCTCTTGAAATCAACAATGACAATCTACAAATTTTTATTCAAAATGCAAGAAATCATGAACAAGAACATCTTTCTGGATCAGCAAAGAATCAATATCTACAAATCATGGGCTTCAATCAATTTATCTGGTAGCAGTTATCTCTATCAATGCTTTTCATCTATATAAACGTGAGCGGTGCCCTAAATCGAAGCAATAATCTCTATCAAAGCTTTTAAACTGTATAAAACCAAGTTTGATTTTTTATTTGGTTTTCGATCTTTAGCCCTAAATCAATTTGTGTTGGTTGAACTAGATTGTATTTGTTGTGCTTGATGCATTGGCTGGATCATTTTTAGCCATAGGAGTCTGATGTTGTTAGGTGAGTTTGATGGTTTCTTTGATTTTTGGGGAAACGGGCTTAAGAAGGCTGCTTAAGAAACAAAAAAATGTGGATGGAGTTACGTTTTTCATGTAGGAGTTGATTGTATATGATTGTCTTTTTTTTTCTTTTTTTAATTTCTCCATCATCAGGTATGTCTGATGGTTTCATTGAAGTTTCTTATCCTCCTTTCTGGTTTTTGTACATCAGAACTTAAGGCTTGCTCATTTTTTCTTGCTAATATTTGAATTCAGTTACATTCCTAAACTAAAAAGAAAATAGTTTTCTTACACATTCAAGGTCTATTGAAGGTGGAAATTTAAAATAGAATCAAGTTATATGAAGAAGCAAAGAAACTAAAGGATCGAGTTCTCCCTTTCCAGGTGAATCATGTCTTTAATAATTTTGTTTGTTTTTCATCCATACATGCTTTTGTATCTGAAGGTAAATTTACAATCTGATATGAAGTATACAATGATATCGATTTGGATATAAAGATCTGCAGCGCTAAATCCTTTCACTTGGATATTTTAATCAATAATTTTTTTATGTTTCTATTTCTACTTTCAATTTCTGATTTTTTTTTCAATTTGAAATTTTCTTTCTTTTTTGCCAAGACATGATTTCAGTAGTTATCAGATTGGAGATGAACTTGGATCTATAACCAATATGGACAAAAAGGAGAAAATTATGTACTTTTGAAATAAAGAAACCATATATGTATCAACTTTTCCACAATCATTTATGTGCATGTTATTTTTAATATCTTAGATTAAAGGAGATTTTTACTCTCAGATTATTTTGGGTTTTAGAAACTTTCATGTCTACTCAATTGATAGTTGAGTTTGTGTGTATACAGGTAGAGACAGATGGAAGGATAAAAAAGAGAGTGACACCTTCCAAGACCCTTTATAAAGGGTATTTTAGGAAGTTACATCTTTCCTTATGCCCCTGGTAACTCAGATGACCAGAAATCTGAAATTGAAGTGCTGGAATGGTATTGAACTTATATAAAAATATGAGAACAACAGTTGTTTTCCTTCTAATACTCTAACCGGATAGATTTCATTGTTTATGTTGGCAACTTTTACAAATTACATTTTTGACCTTATATGTACATGCTTGACATTTGTTTGTTTAGGAAAATATCTTTTGGATATCAACTATCATGTTTACCTCTGTTGCATGACATTGTGTAGAAGCACTTGCTAATCAAAACAATTAAAGAGTTAATTGGATTGGAAATCCATTTGTAAATGTCTGATTCATTCAAAATCAATAAAGGGAAGTCATAGTTCTGGAATTTTAACCTTTACATTCTCTTGTCTAACTAAGCCTAAAATTTTGACCACTATTGTTTATTTAATTCAATGTTGGAAAAGTTATTATTATTATTATTATTATTATTTGCATATAGTTTGCATCAATGTTTTCTCATTTACTATGTTGTCATGTGTCACTTTTTCAACATGTTACTCATTATTTTTTCAGCTCAGTGCCTCATTCATCTATTCGACCATCATATCATTTATATAATTCAAACCCAAAAATACATGCAATCAAAACCAACTCTATTTATGTAAATAATTCAAACGCATTTATATATCATATCCTTTAAATCATGATAGTATTCAACCATCATATCCTTTATATCAATATTTGAGTTTTAAATGTTTGTCATTTTATACCTAAAAATACATGCAATTAAAACCAACTTTATCTATGTAAATAATTCAAACACTTTTAATCTATCATGTCCCTTAAAATCAACAATTATTTTTTGAATTTATTTATTTTATACTAAATATACATCCAACAGAAATGGAATGCAACCCGGTAGAGAAATATTAAAATTGTTAATTTTATATAACAATGTCATTTCCGTGATTGAATATGTTTCCTTTTTTTTCACTCTACTCAAATTTATATTGCATTGTACAAAATCCGAATTTTATAAAATATCTACAAATACACGGCGTCGATCAGAGTGTGTTGTAATTTGAACCGATCATTATATCATTTTATTAGTTTATAGACAAACATCTATCTTTATAAAAAAAATAATAAATAAATAAATTTTTTCTTATCATTAGCCAATAATTACGTTATGATTTATTTATAGTATTTTTTTTTCTTTCTCATCCGTAGAATCCACGGGTTATAACCTAATATATATATATATATATATATATATATATATATATATATATATATATATATATATATATATATATATATATATATATATAGACACGCCAGCCTAGTCAAAACTTAATAAACATTTAACGTGTGAATATGATTAGTGTTTATGATGAAATTTAATTAAATTTTAAATGACTTCAAAAAAGAGTTTACTTCTTTAACGGTAAAAATGCTTTTTAAATGGTTTTCAACTAGTAATAACCTTATTAAAAGTTATTTAATTATAAAAAAAAATTTAAAGAAAAGAAACTATTTCACATAGTGGCAGTGACAACACGCTGTCGAAGGACAATTATTTAAAACTGTATATGATAGCAACGATGCCTTTTTCTATTGTTAGCAATTAAAAGTTTTTTTTTTCCTTCTTTTGACTTTTGTAACCCAAAATGTATGTTTTAGCTTTAGTTTCGCAGATATTTTTTACGTTAAAGTCTTTCATTATTTTTTAAATATTAAAAGGTCAAAATGAACTTCTTAGTTCTTACCAAAATGATTGACAACAACATGTTTAAATCAAGATACTAGTTTTTTGTGGCGATTTAAATTATTGGATTTATTTTATATGTTTAAGGGTATTGAACTATTTTGATTATGTAAGTTGTCTTACAAAATTTTCTATAAAGGTTAATATCATTTAAAAAAAAGTTTTATATATCTAATTTTTTTCGAATAAAACTTTAATTTTTGTTTTGAAAAAGACTTCATAGTTTTTTATTTTTTCTGAAAAATCACTCAATTTTTATTTTGAAAGAACCCTCAACCTATTAGTTACGAAAAAAACCACAATTTTTTATATTTTTTTACAAAAAACCCCATAGTTTACAACTTTTTTTTCGGAAAAAATTGCTAAAAAAGTCAAATCGAAAAATAAAAAATTTAGGGTTGTTTAAAAAAATTAAGGTTTAATACAGAAAAAACAAAAATATGATATTAACCATTTTCACAAATTATATTTAAAATTATATTTTTTTATTTCGTTTTTATTGTTTTTTCATAATCTATATATATATATATATATATATATATATATATATATATATATATATATATATATATATATATATATATATTGGTTCCGTTGAGATTCTAAAAAAAATAAAGATCTTGATATATTCAATATCAACCATATATTTCTCAAAATTACCGCTTTAGCGCTCCGACATACTTATGTGGCGGAAGAGTTATAATCATAAATGATTATTCAGCATCGCCTGTTCCTTTTCCCCTCACCACCTTCCCCACCAACACAACCGCCACCGCCACTATCACTACCACCACCTCTACCACCAATTGACTCCACTACTGTCACATTCGTCAATTATACTTATTATTTTCTTTTTATAACTTTATTAGTTTTACTTGTAAAAATAAAGTTTTAAATATGGATTGTGAAAATTTTAGTAAAAAATAAATAAATAAATAAAATTGTAAAAACAAATTATAAAAAAACATGTAAAAATAAATTTAAATAAATAAATAAAAATAAAATAATAAAAACAAATGAGCATAATTTTAAAAATTTTGTGATACATTTTTGTTAAAAAATATTTAGATAGCCTTAGATAGCAAAATAAAATCCAGTGAACTAAAAAAAATTAATTGAACTAATGAACACAATTTAAAAAACTTAATGAATAATTATTACCTTAACCTTTATTATATGATGGTAATACCTAAGAAATTAAATAATTCATTAGTAGCAAGTAAATAATCAATTGGTGGTGGCAATTGTCTAAAAAAACTTGATAATAATTGAAGCTAAAGATATTACAAGTAGGGATGAGCATTAGAACCGTCGGAACCGGAACCGGACCGGAACCCGAACCGGAATTGGTAATAGGTCCGGTTACCGGTTCTCCATTTTTATGAAAACCGGTCCCGATTCTAAAAACCGGAACCGGTTTGACATTTTTTTCATTTTTTAAAATGCGCATAACTCGTTTATATGAAGTCGAAATTATTTGATTTTTTTTCCAACATGTAATTTGGAGTTTGTAATTCATTTTTTACGGTACAAACATATGTTTTTGTTAGATATGGAATCAGACACATGCCCCGAAAGAAAGCATATCGATGTTGCGTTTTTTTTATTTCAGCATTATTTTTTTGTTTTTTTGAATATGTCCCATTTTTTAAATGTGTATAACTCATTCATATGACGTCGGAATTACTTAATTTTTTTTCCAGCATGTAATTTGGTGTTTGTAGTTCATTTTAGACTATAAAAACATATACTTTGGTTAGATATTGAATCATTTATAGACCCCGGAAGACAACATATCAATGCTGTGTTTTTTCTGTTTCAACATTTTTTATTTTTTTGGAATCTGTCCCCGCTTTTAAAATGCGCATAACTCACTCCTATGAAGTCGGAATTACTTGATTCTTTTTTCATCATGTAATTTAGTGTTTGTACTTCAATTTAGAATGTAAAAAGTCATAATTTGGTTAAATATTGAATCATTTACAATCTCTAGAAGATAGCATATAATCTATAGTATTTCAACCGGTTCTATTTTGAAAAATAACCGAAAAACCGGGACCGGAACCGGAACCGGCGCTAGAACTGGCGGTCCGGTTCCCGGTTCTTATAATATAGGAAAACCGGTTCCGGTTCCGAACCGGTCCGGTTCCAAAGCTCATCCCTAATTACAAGTGTCATTGAGGCCAAGTAAGCCCAAACTCCACAAGGTTGAGACGAGCCACATATGCAGCAAGCCAGCAAGATGTGGTGGAAGCTGTCGACAAGATGCAGCAACCATTCCTTTTGAGGAAAGACCTACCGTTGTTATTTCCGAGGAAACAGGTTGGGTCACATAACTTTTGTTTCTAAAGGGACACCATGAATAGGACCTTTCCAATTAAATATTTAATCTCAAATCCATTATTTGATTATAAATATCGGGAAACAATTTCTACCAATATAAAAATTGAGTAAATTAAAACGAAAAAAAAACAGGTACATGCAGTATACTGAAGGTCGCATTTTGAGTCCAAGTTTTAGAAATTTTGTATTAGCAATTTTTATTGTTGGGTAAATTACACCAATCGTCCCTCGATCAGGTGCCGAAAATCATGTTTAGTCCCTATTTTCAAAAATTATCTCGGTCCGTCCTTAGGTTTGATTTTTCTTGCACGCTTAGTCTCTATTAACATGAAATGACTGTTTTACCCTTAATAATTTCTTTTTGCTTTTTGTTTTATATCTTTAACAGTTTTAAATTAATAAAAAAATAAACCAAAAGTCCCCACACCCCAACCCACCCCTCCCTTCCCACTTCCCTTTTCCTTCTACATTGCCTGGAAACCAGAACCACCGTCTACCACCACCGACTACCACCGGAAACCACAATCCACCACCACCGAAACCCAACAAATAGTATCGCTTCTCTCCCTCCCTCTCTTTGTCTCTCACATAGCTCTCTAATTTTCTTTATTTCATATCCTCTCTCTAAACTATATCACCTCCCTCTCTTCCCTATCCTCTTTCTCAAATCCGGCACCACCACCTCTTGAAACTTGTAATCAAAATCAAACCCCCAAAGTGAAAATCAGTCCGAAATTTAGACAAAAATGGAATTGTAATGCTGGGATCTTGGGTGGAAACAGGTGATATTTTAGTAGGTAAATTAACGCCCCAAATGGTGAAAGAATCCTCGTATGCCCCCGAAGATAGATTGTTTTTTTCATTCAAGAACAAGAAGTTTGACCCCCTTCTAATTTTTCATTTTTTTCTTATATTTATTTGGATTTTGGGGACTTATATTGAATGCATCTCACAACCAAGAATAATTCAGGGGGTCATTTCGGTTTTGGATCTAGAACAATAGGTTCAAAAGATGAGAGAATTAAGGATACCCACCAGAAAGACTAATCCAATCCATAATGATGTACCTGAAAATACAACATTTTTGTTACTTGACCAACCATCAGGAGAAGCAAATACAACGGGTACGCTAATCAATTAGATTGATGAAGTAGCAATTAATGCAAAAACAGCCAATTGGAAAGCAAGAGTTTATGACAGTGGAGCTCGATCTAAAACCTGTGGTGGTTGTTCGGAAACCTAGTAGCGACGATCTTAGATTTGAGACCTTAGGCGACAATGGCTTTCACTATCAGGCAGACGGAGTAGTTCCTGACAGTTTCTTTCACAATCCACACCCTTTGATGATGTAGTTAATGATCTTAAACTGCTGATTCGAAACCCTTGACAATTTGAAACCCACCTTACAGAGATCTTAGATGTAGTGGTTCTGAAACCCTAACCAACGTCGATGGCGGCACAGATTTGACGAAGCGCTAGCCGATGGAAAATGGGCTTGACCTACCTGGTTCCCTTTATCAGAAAGATCTTTTCCGCCCCTTTATGGTTTGTTCATCTTCTATGTCGTCGCCGCCTGTAAACCCCCTCAATCGCCAGAAAGATCTCGATCGATCTTTGTTTTTTGTCTACGCATTTCGTTTTTTTTTTTTTTTGTGTTTCATATTAAGATCGGAGAGAGAGAGAGAGGATGGGTTATGGTTCGTTGATGGTGATAAGCGGTGGTCTGATGACTCTCTTCTCCGGCGAGATAGTGTCTTCTCCGGTGGTAGCTTAGGGAAAAGAGGGTTTAAAGGGTAGGGGGTTAAGATAAGGTGGGTAGGGTGAGTTTTTTATTTTATTTTGTATTTTATAAATAATTATAAGAAGGAAAAAATAATTCAAAATAATAATAAAAAGGGCATAACAGTCATTTCATGTCTCACAAAGGATGAAACATGTAAATTTAAACTAACGAGGGATGACATGTGCAACTTTCAACCAATCGAGGGACGGTCCGAGTTAATTTTGGAAAATAGGGACTAAACGTGTTTTTCGGCACCTGATCGAGTGACGATTGGTGTAATTTACCCTTTATTGTTTCATTTTGACTAACATTGTTATAAAATCATGAGTAAGTTACACCAATCGTCCCTATTGTTTGGAGCCCTTTGCGTGTTTGATCATTAATTTTTTTTTTTTAAGAAAAAACTGCAAAAGTTGTCTATATGGTTTGTATATTTTCAGGTCTAAGTTCAAACCTTTCAAAATTTGTAGAAATAATCAATTTCAACCGGTTTCATTATTTTTAATTGTTTTACCATTTATATCTTGTAAAAATGGCTTACAATAAATATGATTTGGCTATTTGATTTTATTGAAACTGATAAATCGAATCAATATTTGTTTATGCAACAACGTAATTTATAATAATTGCTAACAATAGATAAATCGAACCAGTATTACATGATTCTTCCAAATGCTCTTTGATTTCAACGTCAAAATAATTATTACTTCATCCCCTTCAAAATAAATGTAACAAGTTTTGTTAAATTTTTGTTCTCTTAAAATACATACAACATAGTATTATTTTTCATACAAAGCCCATCCAAATATTGTTTTTCTATCCACTAGTGATAATAAATGGCAAATTCTATAAAAGTTATTATTATAAAAATTCGATTTGACATTGTATTTTTTTGTTTTAAATGTGATATTATTTTTACAAGTTTATTATAATTCTGATTACTGAACCGTTCAACCAAGTTGCTACCTTACATGACATGTTGGCATAAAACTTGATGACATGATAACGTGACATTGTTTAATGAAATTATAAGCTAATTGTCAAAAAAATGGTGAATTTTGTGATATTTATATGTTTGAGTGTCAAACCACAAATAAAAAGGGTAATAATAATATCAAAAATCACTGTTACAATATACTAAAAAATAATATTTAGTAAACAGACGTGACACAAGATTAACTATTTCATCATTTTTCACAAGACACAAAATTACCCATTAAAAAGGGGTTTTGTTGATTTTAGATGAAATTTCATAAACAAATGACAAACAATGTAATGATTAAAATTTAGAAATTAAAAGAGATTTCTGCTTCCAAATTCTGTTGCAAGCACTTGTGTTGTTGATCATAATGTAGCATCAAGTTCCGTTCTATCTAAATTGGTACTAAAATATTAATATGTTCTAATATTTTATAATAGCCAAAAGTACTTAACTAAAATAAGTTCTTTGAATTAAGCTTCCTCTTAATAATCTAAGTTTAAACAAGTTCTTAAACCCAATCATTTAATAACTTTATGTTTTATGTAATTATTACAAAAAATACTCGATATTCCGTATATACTCGGGAATGTAAAGGTATGTAATTTTTTTATCTCAACTAAAAATAAAAAAATTTGTTGTGAAAAATGAGACGTGACACTTAGCTTAAGGTTTTAGATCTTGAAAGTTTGTGTCATTATTATGGATAAAATTGGAAACTTTTTCCATATGAACATCATGTTGATTTAGATCTGAAAAATGAAGATTTAAACTTAACAGATTAAGTCGAGAAAGATGCATTCATGGACTCTTTGAGACTTAAAGTTTAGATCTTGGTTGTTTAGACAATCCTAATGGATAAAGCCGGAAACTTTATCCATTATGAAGCTATTAAGTACGAGATCTCAAAAGTTGGAAACTTGGACTTAAGAGTTAAGAGCTTAATGGAATAAGTTGTTGAGGACGTCCACCACGACGCGGTATATTGCATGTCCCACGTCTGTTTTGTTCTTTTGTAACCATGGTGTGGTCATGGGGTTGGCCACGACGCGGTTGGTCAACTGCTGACTTTGACCGTTGACCGATCACTTTTTGACCAGTTTGATTTTTTTGACAAACTTTAGTATAATTGAATATTTGACTAAGGAATGGTTTCAGATCGACTTTAGGTAGCTTGGGTTAGCTGTTATGTTGTTGAGCTAATGTTGAGTTATTCAGGTGAGACTTCTCACTATACTATGTAGGACACAAGGTATCATTGTATGTTTGTTTGTCTTTGTGACATGCATGAAAGACCATAGTGGGAACATGTCAGGAAAAACTGCAGTTGGGTTGTAGCAACGAAAGTGGATGTAAGACTATGGTTGGACCATAACATTCACATCGGTTGAAAAATATATGTTGGCTGAAATAGGCCGGAAGTGATTGTAAGACTATGGGTGGACCATAGCATTCACATTGGTTGAAATATACCCCTAGGGCGGGGCCCATTGTTATGCAGGGTATGTGGTATCTTTGGGAATTGTTTAGTGCCCATTTCACAATCACAAAATGATTTAAAAAGCCTATTTTTACCCTAAATTTTAAAAAATTTACATTTTTTTAGCTTAAAAAGACAATTTTATGTTAAATTTCGTGATGGATTTCAAATCTCCTAGTTGGTTTTTTTATTCCCATTTAGTTGAGATTGACCTGCTTTGGTGGGTCCCTCATCGCCTATTCGATATGTTGGTGGGAGTTGGGTTTCCTTTTATGAAATCCAAAGTTCTTAAATGAATTGACGGTTTAATAACTTGTTTTTACAAGTTCGCCTAAGTTTCTTAGGTCTCATTGCCTATTCGACGGGTATTGGTGGGAGTCGGTTTTCATCTAACAAAATCCAAATATAGTTTTTTACAAGCTTCTTGTTATGAATTGACGGTCTGCAACACCACTTGTCATCACAAATGCAACTCGAGTTCCTCGGGTTCCCCTCTGCTTATTCGACGGGTTGGTGGGAGTTGGTTTTCTTTTTATGAAAATCAAAATACAAAATGTTTTGCTTGCAATTGAATTGACAATTTTTTATTTCACTTGTTATTTCAAGCAGGGCCGGTTCCGAGGATTCATATGACCAGGACGAGCCGAAAAAAAGGCCCTTAGGCTTGCAAAAAATCTCCAGATCTTTTTATTTTCTAGATTGGCTAATTCACCTTAACATCTATAAATTCCTAAATCCCACTCCAGGCTAATCTGAAAACCAAATAGTATCAATAGAACAGTTCTAAAAATTAAATTTGTATTATCCATAAAGATAATAAAAATCAATATTTTGCTTTGTATTAACCAAATCTCATTAATTTTCACATTTACACCACTGTGACCAGATTTCATATCCAAGAGTTAAACAAAACTTCTTCCAAAATCAATCTGGTAAAAAAATAGGATCATGATTAATCTCCTTAAAGAGCTTCCAATTCCTCTCTTTCCATATGTAGTTAAAAGAGGCAGCAAGAAGAAACTTAAAAATATCATTCTGAAGTTGCTTGCTTTCAATCTTCCATGCAAAAAGTAACTTTAGAACCCACAAAGTCAAAGTTGCTTGCTTTCAATCTTCCATGCAAAAAGTTACTTTAGAACCCACAAAGTCAGTTACCCTTTGTCAAGTCTCTTTTGAGAAACCATAATCAAGTTGATCATTGCAAAAAAACACATGGCATGTCATTTGTGAATTCCCAATTCCTAAGTCGGTTTTGAGTTTTTAACTGGCCAAAAATTTCAAGCCACAAGATGAAATTGTGTCTTAGAATGTTTAAATTAAACGACACCAAATCTGTCCCAACGATCTTCTTTCTAAAGATATTATCAAGTTCACATAATTTTAGAAATGAACAGACAAGGAGGGAGCGATCATATAAAAATCCTAGACGAAGAAAACGTACCTGATCTTGTAGCTTAGATGAACAAACCGAATATTATTCCATATAATCAAACCCAAATGTTAAAAGCAATGCAATTTGGTTGCTGAAGAGAAAATAAATCTTCCCTTTTCAATTTTGAAGATGATTTGCTCCATGATTTCTTGCGATTTGGTTGCTGAAGAGAAAATAGGTATGCTTTAAATCTAATTTAGGTCCTAATTGAACGGGATTGATAAGAAGAATTGCCACTGTCAAGGAAAAAGAAGCAAAACAGTCGTGTAATCTAATGCAAGATTAAAAGTCTAAAAGGATATTTTCGAAATAAGCATAAAAAAAATTTGCCCCCCCTAAAAAAATGGGCTTTGTGCACATGCCCCACTTGCCCCTCCGTATAACCGGGTCTGATTTCAAGTCCCACATGTGCTTCATGGGTTCCCTACCGCTTATTCCACAAGTTTTGGTAGGAGTTAATCTTCTTTTCATGAAGTCCAAATTATTTTTATAATGAATTGGTGGAATTTATTTCACTTGTTAAAGTAAGTGTGACATGCTTTGGTGGGTACCTCATCTTCTATTCGACGAGATGATGAAAGTTGAAGTTCTTTTTATAAAGTCCAAAGTTTTTTAGGAATTGACGGTGTGATGGTCTTCATTTTTATGAAGCCTAAATACTTATTCAAAATCAAAGAAATTAATGGATATTGTTCGCACGCAAGTCTTATCATTAATGTTTTTCATGTTGGAGATGTTCGGGTTTGGTTGTAGATGCAAATTAAAAATAAAAATATCGTGTAATTAATTTCATCAAAACATACAAGGCTAGTACATCAAGATGCAATATCAAAAAGCCCAATAAAGTATCAAATTTAAGTTCATTATTTTAGTCTAGTTCAAATTGATTATGGTCTTAATATCTTTGAAACACAAACAATGAGACAAAAGGAAATAGATAAAGTTTAAATTGATTGTTCAACAAGTGAAAGATCTTTTCATTCACACAAATCAAAACAAGGAAAAAAAATGGTAGCTTGTTAAATTGGTTATACATGGTTTTCAAGACGAAAAAGTAACTTGTTAACTTGGACTTTGAAGATTTCCTTTAAAGATTTTTCTCAAACTAAAAGGATGGACCTCTTTAACCCATCTAAAAAAAAGCGCCACCCTTCTCCACCTTATACCTCCGTCCACCACCAACCCTCCGCTATTCCAGCCTCCTCCTTCACTACCCCTTAGCATCTTCATCACCCAAAAACCATCCATTACAGCCAACCCCTTATACAGCCAACCTTCTCCCTAACTCCCTTCACAATCTCCACCGAGAAGCTACACCGTCCATCAGCCATCACCGAACCAAAATCACCACAACAATCACCAATTCTGCCAAAGAAAAATAAATAAGAAAAAAGAAGGGGATGCGATCGATTCAGAAAGGAGAAGAAGGAGAACCTGTGATTGATTATGAAGAAGGAAAGAACGAGACACAGAGACACCTGCGATCGATCAGCAAGATTTTGGGGCTATCAATTTCGTCTATGGATTGTTGGATTTCTCTCGTTACTGGGATACATACGCAAACACAGGTGAGGAAGTTGGTCTTATGGAGCTACCTTTGGGCTTGTGGAGCTAACATTCATTTTGTGATCTGGTCTTTTTTGTTGGGCTACACTTAAACGAAAAAGATAAGGGGATGTATTTCGAGGCTAGGTATCGACTTGGCGCGTTGTCGGGTCAGAAAACATAAACTCAACACAACCCATATAATATATGGGTTGGCGGGTCATGGGTTAGTGGGTCATGGGTTAGCGGTTGGAAATCTCAACCCAACTCAACCCGTTTAAGTATATGGGTTTATGGATTCGCAGGTTAGTGGGTCAACCCAACCCGCATAACCCATTTGCATTCGTTGATGTTCAAATTCATTACATTTTGAGTTAGGTTGTCACGAACCACATTCAAATCAACTACATAAGGAATAGGAAAAAAAGAATAATTAATACAATGATACGTTCATCGTTCGTGACTCGTTAGTATGTGTGTTTTCTTTTTTTGATTAGGACGCCGCAAAAAACTAGCCATACGATTATACTAAAACAGAAGACGAATGAATACAATGATACATAATATTACGGAAGAAAATAAGATTTCAAGAATATATATATATATATATATATATATATATATATATATATATATATATATATATATATATAAAAGATCGGGTGAGAACTCTTTTTAAAGTGATGATTCGTGAGGACACCTTAAAAAAATAGAAAAAAATCTAAAAAAAAATACAAATCATAAAATCGAGCATAGTACTATATCGGAGACAAAAAAAATTTGAAAAAATTATTTTGATCATTAAAATTGAAGCATGGATCATTTTTATGATCAATGATTCAATTTTTATGATCCATGATTAATTTTTATGATCCATGATTAAATTTTAATGATGCAAAAAAAAATTTCAATTTTTTTTCTCTTGGATATATTATACTATGCTTAATTTTGTGATTTGTATTTTTTTTTTAGATTTTTCTAAGATGTCCTCACGAGTCCTCATGTGTGTGTGTGTATATATATATATATATATATATATATATATATATATATATATATATATATATATATATATATATATATATATATATATATATATATATATATATATATATATATATGCGGGTTGACCCGCGAACCCAAACAGACAAACTAACGCAACCCATGAAATTAACAGGTTGGTAGGTTGGCAGGTCAAAAATCTTAACACAGACGCGTTTATTTCTGGTTTGGTCAGTATGGAGTTACGGGTTGAGTCGAGAGTTGTCACCCTTAGGTACTTCCTTCTGTTTACGTTTTGTTAATTGAAATTTGATATAAAAAATGTTTTTCTCCTTAACTTTTATTTGATGACAATTAGTTTTAATTTTATGGAATAGTTTCTTTGTGGGTTTAATTCACTTGGGTTTTGTGATAATCTTAATGCTTTTAAATTAATTGACATAATGTGTGGTAATTATTTGATGTTTAAATGTATGTTTTATTTCAAATTATTTTATGAAATTAGGTTAATTGACAATGTTTATTATCTAGCCTATAATAGATGTTAGATGTTAATTTAAATTTCATTTTATAAATAATTGCAACTTCTGACTTCGAGAGAAACTTTAGTTGGGAAATCATTTGAACATTAGTGTGTGATTTCGTGATCACACTTAAAAGCAACATAGACGTGTGTTGGTGCACTTTTAACAAAACCACTAAACGTAATGTTTTTTAATTTCATGAGTTGCATAGAGATATGAGTGAGTAAAATTAAATCGAATCAAGAGACCGATAGGTAATTAATAATTTTAGTTGATGTTAGCAAATTTATTACCACTACATTTCTGTTAGTTAGTTAATGCATTAGATGAATCATGGACCCGCAAATGTAAACTAAACCCCACTTTTCTCTTGCTTGTGAAATCCCAAATTGTGTGTTTTCTTCTTCAGTCACTTTGGTTTTAGTATTGCATTCTGATTTCATTTGAGTTTGTTTTAGAAATATTAGTTGCTTATTAACTTTATTTTATTTTAGTTTTTTATAATTACTTTCCCTAGTTTAATCAAACCAAATCACTTTTAACCAACAATTACCTGATTTATCTTTATTTAAGATAGATAGTACTTGTGTGTATGATATCTGGTCTTACGACTATACTACTTGCACGGCCTGAGTGCACGTTTTCATCAACATGAACTCACTAAGCGTTGTGATTACAGTTTTAAGTTTAAATGTTGCGTGTCTTTTTGGCAATTCAGAAAGAGCATGGTGTGATTGCATCACATCTGTTGTTATGTTTCCAAGATGTTCTGCATTATAGTATTAATACTCAGATATATATATTTTTGAAACAATTGAATATTTACTTTTATGAATGAATGGTATGGTTTCCTTGATTTTAAAAATGAAAAAATTGGTTTGAAATTTGGGACGTTACATTTAGGCTCCAGCACATGCAACTGTGAGGATCACTAATGGGCGTTAGGACCGAGCTAAGGCTCCGAAGGTCAAGGGTCGAGGCTATCAAGTTATAGTCAAGGAAGTCGGGGCAACGCGAGATGTTGTTATTGGTGTGTATCCACTTATCTTTTATGTCGATTATGATGGGTATTATAAGTTATAAATAAAAACATGTGGCGAAAAAACTTAACCCTTAAGTTCACATGTAACCTATTTGGATCTAAGTTTTTTCTATTGATAGCAACAATCTATGAACATCAAGAATCCTAAAGAAACCCTACTATAATCAAACATTACAAGGGAATAGGGTTTACATACCTTTTGCTTATTATTGTAAATAATTAACCAAATCCTTCTTCAAAAAGCTCTTAGAAAGCAAGCACATGAAATCTAATGCCTCTGATGGTTTGTACCCAAACCCTAGCAATAATAACACTTGAGGAGAGAGGAGATGGGATGAGATTTTTGGCTATTCCTTTGGTATCAATGGTGGTTGTTAAGATCTTTAAGTCTTTGCATGTTGAAAACGTTAGCTTGGGTGGGAATTAGCTTGGCTAACACCCGTCCAATGCTTAAGTCGGTGATGATCTTGAGAAAAAATTATTAAAGGGAAAAGTGAGGGTAAGGATGAGGTGTGTACCTTGACTTTGTTGTAATGAAATGTGATGAACTTGACTTACATGAAGTATTCTTTGAGGTGTATAGAATTACAGGATCTTGGCAAGATACTTCCTTCTAGAGTAGTCAGCCAATATTCCCCATTTCCTGATTCTGAATCAATAAGATAGGGTCCTTCCTACTTGGGTGCTAGTTTACCTGCCTTAGGATCGTTGGTATCTTGAAATGCCTTTCTGAGGACCAAGTCACCTACTTGGAATCTTCTGACCTTGATATTTTAATTGTAAGATTCGGAAATCCTTTGGTGATGGGCATCATTGTAGATCTTGGCGAGATCCCTTAGTTCATCAATCGTGTCAAGATCCTATTGTTATTATCTTGAGTCTACAGTTGGTATATTGTCGTAGGAATCACCACTTCAGTTGGGATCACGAATTCTGTTCCAAATACTAAGGAGTGTGGGGTTTAACTTGTTGCCATCTTTGTTGTAGTTCTATCTGCCCATAAATGAAAGGAAGTTCTTCAACCCATTTCCCCTTCTTTTCATCTAATCTGCTCTTTATGTTATTATCTATGATCTTGTTACTGGATTCTATCTGTCTGTTAGCTTGAGGGTGAACTAGGGTGGACATTATTGTTGGATTAGGTGTCTAATTCCGTAACTATAATTGGTTTATACATGAATTGATAGTAGCATAATCCTTTTGGGTTGCCTTCATACTAGCAACTAGACATGATGACCTATTGAGAAAGAGGAAGAATTTATTATTTGATTAATAAATTAATATGAATGATTTATTAATGTATTATGGAAATAATATATTAATTGGAAATCATAGTATTTAATTAATAGTTAATCAGAAATTAATTGGAATTAGTTTTGTGATTAATTGAATTAATTAAAAGTTCGGGGGCTGTTTGGCAATTTATTGATAGTTGAGGAAAGAAGATCTAGAACCTCCCTAAAGAGGCTTTGATGAAAACTTCTAGGAAGGCCCTAGAATTTTCGTCCAAGGGCTTTTAGATGGAAGGTTTAGGGTTTCTTGGTCCTTAAGCAAAGCAATTAGTGTTTCCTACTTCTAACCCTAGTTTTAGCTCTAAGTCACCTCACTATATAAAGACCCTAACCCTTGGTATTTTCGGCCACATGAAACCCTAAAGAAGAGTAGCTGAAAATTGAGCTTCCTCCTCCCTCTCATATCGCATCCTCTTGCTAAGTGTGTTTGTGATTCATTAGAGGCGTTACACTTGTGACACTTGCTCTCAAGCTTCAACATCTTCAAGGTTTTGGATTTTTATTACTACATAACAATCAAAGGTATGTATTATAACCCTTATTATGTGATTTTCGATTATTTTTATATATCTAGGGTTTACATAATGTTGTTCATATTGTATGTTTAATTAGAGAAGACATAAATCTTATTAGGGTTGCATGCACACATAGGATTGTATGTTATGTTGAAAACCCATCAATTATCATCTTGATTCCCCAACTAGTTCAAAAGTCATGTGTTCTTTTTCTAATGAACAGGAATCCATTGTCACATATGATTTCCGCCGGGATCCCGAATCTAGTCAGGATATTACGTCTGATGAATGAGACTACTTCTTTATCCCTAACTTGAACAAAAGCGTCAATTCGATCGAATTTGAGAAGTAATATGTCATTTCTAGCATGCAGACTTTTCCACCAGGTGCCTTAGGCAATTTTCCGAATATGTCCATCCCCCATATCATGAACGGCCAAGGAGAAATGATGGGGTGTAGAGGTTCTGATGGCTGATGAAAGATATTGTTATGTCTTTGGAAAGCATCACACTTCTAAGTGTGTAAAAATGCATTTTTTTTCATGGTTGGCCAGTAGTATCTTGTTCTTAATACTTTGGAACATAAAGATCTGCCCCCAGTATGCTTTCCAAAATCCCCTTAATGTATATCTTTTAATAATTCCATAGCTTCATGATCTTCTAAGCACCTTAGATATGGCCCTGCCAACTTCTTGTATAATACTCATTGGATCATCACAAAGCGTGGGATCCTCATTTTGAATGCTTTGGCACTATCTTCTTCTTTTAGAATCATACCATTCTTGAGGTATACTCTTATGGGTTGGATCCAGGATCTTGTATATTGTTGTGGATTCTGAATGTTTGGACCAGGATCTTGAACATTAGGAGCCTGGTGAGGGGATCGGAGAATTGGATCTTCGATTGATGCGATGTTAGTTGCTTCATCAGGATCATGGGCGGTGAGATCTTCTGGCATCTTGGTTGGATCTCCTATTATTGGGATCATTATGTGAACTATTTGGATTTTGGTCTTCGGTGGGATCTTGATAGAAGATCCTAGATCGGCTAGTGCGTCTACTTCGGCATTATCTTCTCTAGAAACTTGGTTTAAACTAAAATTTGTATGAGATGTTGTGGTGTTGCAAACTTTATCAAAGAAATATAAAACTCCAGAGATATTTTGCTTTTGCATCTGGACATGTTTTAGGATCTTGACCCTTAATATATATATATATATATATATATATATATATATATATATATATATATATATATATATATATATTGTTTTGGACAAAAATCGATAAATGATATCAACCAAATTGCATGAGAGGCTGTGGTGTTGTAGGTGAAGTGATTAATGAAATTAGAACAAGATTGCACAATTGATTTACAAGGAAAGCACTCGATCCTTGCTAGGATCTTCGACATAAAACCTTGGCAGGTGATAATGATCACCCGCCTTGTTTGATTTTATTGATTTAAACGTATAATTATAGAGATGATAATAAGAATATGAGTACAAGTGTTTCTGTAACTCTAAGTGTGTAAGCTGTACAAATATTGTGTTGTTGTCTACATGCTACAAGTGTATACATAGTCTAGGTTATGTAACTAAAAGTCCGATATTTCTGGGATCCTGCTAAACTGGTATTTGCAACGTGCTTTGACTTGGTATTCCCGGGTTTTAAGCCTGGTTGAGATGACTCTTTGTTGAGAATAAGTCTTGCGTTCACCATTTCTACACATGTGGGAAATAAACAAGAAATATAGTCGTTAAACTTGTTAGGAAATAATAATGGCAATGTTCAAGATTTTGATGTATGTTCGGGATCTTGAGACTCCATTTGGGATCCTGGATAGTTTTAAGGATCCTTAGATATCTTTGAGATCTGGGATCCTGGATAGGATTGAGGATCTTGGCCTAACAATTGCCTCCAAATTATACCTACAAAAATATTTGAATTAATTTCAAGTATTTGAAGTGTATAATTTAATTAATTGGAAATAAATGATTTCAAATTCAAACTTTAATGGATAGAACCGTATCCGTTCAAAAGATGTGATTATGTTGTCAAATATCTTATCTATCATCTGTGATCCACATAAATAGGGGTTAATGGTCACCGATCTTCTGTTACTTCTTTTAGCTCTCTTTCAAGGGTTATCTGTTATGTTGAAGATAAATTTCCTGTTCCTTTCTTCTCATTTTTCTTGTTTCATGATCATGGGTAAAAAGGAACTTCGTTCTCGCTCGAGCATCCTTACTCTTCCTGGCGAGGACTTCCTCGATCAAAAGATCTTGTCTTACGAGGGGAATTGCTCTTTTGATGATAATGACACTGAGTCCTTGAAATCGATCGGAGCTTCTCTTGTCGATGTCATTTTCAAGCCTTTGATGTTAAGGCGAAACTTGGCTTCGTCTTTCCTACTTGGGTTTGCTTCCATCCAAACTGTGTCTATGATCTGCGGGATCCTATTTTAGGTTGATCAATTGAATCAATCTAAGGATCTACGCACGGGATTAGCTGAGTTTGCCCATTTTTATGATCTCCTAACTTTTGGGTCTTCTCGTTTCCTACTCAAAGTCAAAACAAATAAATCACATCTTATTTTGAAATTGAAACAAAACGATGGTCCTTGGTAAGAGAAATATTTCTTTGTGAAACGTGAATCCATCCCCGATGGTGATCTCATGCTAAGAAATTAGGTTATAAAGGATAGGATTTTATTTTATTTTGTTGAGGATCTAAAATACACACTTCCTTGTTTTATTTAATTTGATGCAACATTCAAGTTCGAGGATCCCGTCCCTGCTGCTGAAGATACCGAGGAGAAGATTTGGAGTTTCCTTGCTTTTTTGAGACTGAAAGATCCTTTAGGTTCGAACAACTTAGCTTTCCAGAGAGTACATCTGCTACTGCCCCCATGTCGACATGTAAAGATCCTTTGTTTGTCTATCTTTTATTTTTCATGGAGGATCCTGAACTTATTTAGTTCCTTTGTTATGTTTAGGATCCAAGGCTACACACTCTAGCGCTTGGTTCACCCTTGTTGATGTCGACTCCGCCATGTCCGGTGGTCAACTTGTAGTCAAGAATGAGAAGACCTCATCTTCTCTTCCTCCGAAGAGAACCTCGATAGATTTGACCGTCAAGACACCAAGATCCCAAAAGATGAAGTCGACTGAGACCTTGGATTTGGAGTGACTTGGGGTGGACGAGGCGATGAGGAAGCCGATCTCTTTCTCGCAAGCTGTAAGGATCTTGGTGATTTTTTATGTTTGATTTCAATTCACTTATCATGGTCCTTTATAGGTTGTTGATCATGTTTCTTGATCCACTGTAGATATGAAGGTTAAGCTTGACCAGGTGGAGCATGCCTTGAAGGAGCAAGAGGGGATCAATAAGGAGCTTTTAAAGAGGTTGGAGAAACTGAGTAAGGAGAAAGTTGAGAAAGAGGAGGAGCAGGCGCTAGAGATCGAGGATGTGATTGCGGAGTTTAAGATCAATGTAATTGAGGCCATCTAGGAGGAAAAGATCAAGCAGGCAGAGGATGTGGAGAATGCAGGATCCTGGAACATGGCTAGTTGGCGTGAAACTCTGGCTAAGTTGACTGGCAAGCTTGTAAATGTTAGTCAATATCCTGGAGAGAAGAAGAGAAGAAAGAGACAGAGTATATCCCAGCTGGGGGTGATCAAACATTGAATTAAGTTTGATTAAAAACAATTTTAATTTTTTGTTCTGTAAAACAATATTTTCTTTTTTGTTGGGTAGGAGGGTAACCACTTTTAATACTGATGTTTGGTTTATATCTTTTCTTGTGTGGTTGATTTGGTTGTAGAAATAGGGTTAAAACAGGTTTTTCTAGGGTTCTTAAATGATCAGAATCCTAATGAGTTTAGAATTTACAAAAACATTTTAGGATCCTAAAGATCTGAGATGAAAAGTTACTTGAGCAGGATCTTGAAATAGTCAAGATCCTGAGGTTTTAGAAGAGGTAAGTTTTGGTTTGAAAAGTAGGAAAACATTTAGAAGAAAAGTGTGTGTTTGTGTGTGTATATATAAATATATATATATATCTATATATATATATATATATATATATATATATATATATATATATTGTTTTAGGAACAACTTCATGCATAATAAGCATAGAAGATAAAGATAGATAGAACCTGGAGAGAGCTTCCTTCTTAGATTTCCATTAGACTTATAATGGTCTCTTTGAACTTCTCTTTAGGATTCTGATCTTATCATCTTGAAGAGAATTCTTTTGAATATGCTCTTGGGAGATGATCCTAGCTTTAGAATTTACTAGGAAAATTCCCAACTCATGTAATATTAGGAAAGATCCTACATAGGAATTCACTGGGGAAGGTCCCAGTTTATTGTTTTACTGGGGATAATCCCAACTTAAGAGATCTTGGAGAATATCCCACTTAATAAATACTGGAAAAGATCCTAACTTAAGAAATCTTGGAGAAGATCCCAACTTAATAAATACTAGGGAAGATCCTTAACTTAAGAAATCTTGGAGAAGATCCCAACTTAATAAATCTTGGAGAAGATCTTAACTTAAGAAATATTGGATAAGATCGCAACTTAAGAAATCTTGGAGAAGATCCCAACTTAAGAAATATTGGAGAAGATCCCAACTTAATAAATACTGGGGATTATCCAACTTTAGATAATAACTGGGGAAAATCCCAACTTTAGATAATAACTAGGGAACATCCCAACTTCAGATAATAACTGGGGAAAATCCTAACTTCATAAGATAACATGACAATGTTATAAGCCTTATAAATTTACTGGGGAGGATCCCAACTTAGGATAACATGATAATGTCATAAACCTTAGAAATTTATTTTAGATTTTAACATATGTTCTTAAATAAGAGGGTTGCCAAGTCACTAAAGAGTGAAATGATTCCCTTATTCACATCCCATAATTAGATATTGTGCGTCCAAGCGAAGTGTAGAAACCTAAACTCGTGACAAAGAGGTCATTAACTCTTTAAACCTTAGGATCTTAACATATGTTCATAAATAAGAGGGTTGCCAAGTCACTAAAGCGTGTATGTATTTTAGGACTTACATGGCTTCTTGATCTTAGTTATGGACCTGTTTTGGATTTCTTGTATAATACTCCATGGATCATCACAAAGCAAGAGATCCTCATCTTGAACGCTTTATCGCTTTTTTTTCTTTTGGGATTGTTGGGTTTAAGTGTTGCGTCTTTGGGCTCGTTTTTAAGTCCATTTTGTTTACCCGGTTTGGGCCTGTCCAACCGTGGATTATTATTATTAGGGTTAGCGTATATATTATGCATGCATGTATAGTTTTCAGGGAATCGTTCTCATTAATTACTTTTGCATTGTAACCCTAGCACACCTCTCCAATCGAAGTTCTTCATCGAGCTCTTCTTAGGTGTGAGATATTAATCATTCGACACCATTTGATCCATTCCTGTGTTCTTTACTTGATTAATATTGTTTTTCTGTTTAGAATCTATCGATCTATAGCGCAATATTTCCATCAATTGGTATCAGAGCAGGAGACTGTGTAATACATACGCATCTCTTCTGTTTGAAGAATCCTTTAGGGTTTCCGCTTTTATCAATATATAGAAGCTGTCTTCTTCTTGTCGATGGTATCTCTTGTGTTTGATAAAACCCTAAGTTCAACTTTACAAGTTTGATTCTAGCAGATTAAAAGAAAAAGTTCATCATGTCTCACGATGACTCTCAAATCAATCCGATCAACATCTCCAACAGTATAGGATCCACTACAAGGGTTCCCATTCTTTATACTCAAGATTATGAAGTATGGGCGCATCACTTCGAAGACTATGTCGTTGGATCTGAAGACAATGGCTATCTTATCTGGGAAGCAATAACATTGGGTCCGTTTGTTCACTCTGGAACGAACAGAACGGTCAAGACTCAAAAAGAGTATAACCAACTCCTGGCTGACGTAGATAAGATCCATCAAGATGAAAAAGACAAGGTGTTATGCAACGTTAAAGCCATGAGGATGATCCGATTCGCTTTGCAATCCGACACTTTTTGTCTGGTAAGTTCGTGCACAACAGCTAAAGCAATATGGGATAGGTTGAAAGAATTATATTCAACTGATGAGGATCTAGAGCACTCGATCCAAACCCTATTGCTCTCTGAATTCGGTGCTTTCGAACAAAAACCTGAGGAGAAACTCATTCAGACATTCGATCGTTTCAACCATTTGCTTAGCAAGATGATGAAGCATGGTATTGAAAGGAAGGTGATCGAACAAAAGGTTACATTCATGAATGGCTTAAGGCCCGAATGGATGGCAGTGGTCTCGACCGTGAAGGCTCATGAGCAATTTAAATCATATTCACTGGCGAAACTGATGGGTATAATCAAATCTCACGAAAGCGTGGTGACAAAGGAAGCGAAGGTAGTTTCGGGTGTGGGTTCACTGGCCCTTGTTTCTAAGAGCAAGAATGTAGCAGACAAAGAGGAGGAATCTGATATGTCAGAGTGCGATCTATCTAGTGAAGAATATGCAATGATGGTTACAAACCCAAAGAAGTTTGCTCGCAGAAAGTTCCCAGTCAACAAGAACCGAAACTGGCAGGGAAGCTACAGCTCAGAAAAAGTGAAAGAAGAAACCAAGAACACCTCTCAAAAGGACGATGAAAAGAAGGAGAGCAAGATTGTGAGAGACTCTGGGTACGATTGCAACTACTGTCATGGCAAGAACCACTTTGCCAAGGATTGCATGCTAAGGAAGATGGCTGAGAAGAAGGATGGTGAAGATGACGAAGCTTGTTACATGAGAAAGCTGGAGGAGATAAAGAAGAAGAAAGCAACTAACGTTTCTATGAATGCTTTAATTGTGCACGAACATGTTATTGATGATGAGTTTGGTGGAGTAGAAGTCTGGTCTGCAGACTCTGAAGATAAAGAGGTACGCAGACCCTCACATGGAAGAGCTTATGTGGCGAGAGAAGGAGTTGCTGAGTCGGCTGGGAGATGCTTAATGGTAACAACCGAAAGTAAGCATGAGGAAGCGAAGCTTAAGGAAGACAAATGTTTCGCTGCCAAGCCTGTGAGTGAAAAGATCAGCGATTGCGATCAGTTGATCAAGAAGGTACAATCTATCCTAGAATCACTTAAAATACCAGTAACAAACTACGAAAAAGAACTAAATGAATTAAAATTCAAGTTCTCTAACTTAAGTGGCAGTCTTATGCAAACTCGCTTAGCAAATTCTAACCTAACTGACCAACTCAGCAGGGAGTCTTCCAAGAGTGAGGAAAGAAGGATGTGGATACAGCAGAAGGAGTCAGAGTTAGTTAGGGCTAGGGATGAACTTATTTATGTGCAACGAGACAATTTAAAGTTTTTAAAACAAAGAAATGTTTTCTGTTTGATTGCTAAACGCTTATATACTAACATCACCCAGTTACATCTAGATTGTGAGATAGGTAAAAAGATTCATAAAATGATTTTGCCCTTCCTTGAATTTAAGGAAGACGAAGTCATTGCTGAATGTGAATCTATAATGTCTTCAGATGAGATTTCAGTAACCTACAAATATGGACTGGAAAAAATTGAATCTTTCATTGAGTCCAAAGAACATAAATGCATGCTTAAGAATTTACTGGACGAAAATGATAAATTAAAAATCAAGACCGAGACTATATAGAAGTCTGACTCATCCAACGCCAAATTAAGTTCAGAAAATAAAATAAATTTAGAAACCACTTCTGAATTTGATGAGGACAGTGAGATGAGCGAAATCTCCGTAGAAGACGAGGTCGATTGTTCAGAATTCCTTAAGAGCGAACCCGAAGCAGCAAAACCACTCATATCTGAAAATTCGGTTGAGTACGCTCGGGTGTCAAAGGACAAATCCAAGAAACTCAAAGAAAAGGCCGTTGTTTATCAGAAGGTACAAACTACACCAAACCAAGTGTATGCAGTCACAGGAGTAACTAAGAAACAAACGGCGGAGTTGATGTCCATGGTTGACAAAAATAATGCTGAAGGTTGCGATAACCACTTCTGGTCTGCTCCTATCGATAATGCAGACGAAACAGTTGGTCTGTCAGAGCAAACCTCATGGAGAGTTAAGGGACGATACATTCATGAACCCCTCAACAAACCCTCAAGCTTTGATAAACCCAGTTCAAGTGGTACAAAAGAAATACCAAACGAACCAATGAAAGCTTCCAGCGTATCATCAACATTAACCGAGGCTCATGAGAAGAAAACGAAACCTAAGGCCAAAATTCACTTGACTCAAGAGCAACTTGCTGAACAGAAACGCCAGAGGAACAAAAGATACATGAAGAACCTCAATGAGAGAAAACAGTTTTGGCAATCCCAAAACCCCTCTTATGTTCGCTCTGAAAAAGCTTCTAATCTCAAAAAGAAGAACATGCCAAGTCTCATTCTTGCAATCACTGCCAGTCATGCAGTCAGGTAAACCGAACTATCAGTTTCGGTCCTAATTCTAGTAGTCACAAGAACCGAAAGTCAAGTTTCGGTCCTAACTCTTACTACGCCAAGAACCGAAAGTCCTGTTTCGGTCCCAACACAAGTGCTCAGAACCAAAAGTCAAGTTTCGGTCCTAAATCCCATCCTCCTCAATCTCAACCAAAGTCCAACTCTGTGAAGGATATCAAAGGAAAGGGAAAGCTGTGCTCAGATTCTGAAATCCAAAATAACAAAAAGTCAGCTAACCCTAGGACTCCAAAGAAAACCTCAATAAAGAAACCAACTAAAGATAAACAATCTACAACATCCCAACTAAAACAAGAGAAAAATAAAATCAAAGTTTATACCATCAAAAGAAAAGATGAAACCACTTTAATAAAAAGAACATATATGGTTGATCTTTCGGTTGCAATTCCCCATTCTATAAAAGACTCACCAGGGCCCAAGAGACTTTGGGTTCCTAAATCTGCTTAATTTTGCACGTTATAAGTGACGAGCTGTTTGACGACGAATGGTATATTGACAGTGGCTGCTCTCGTCACATGACTGGAAGGAGGGAAGAGCTTAGGGAGTTTCGGTCCCTTAAGGATGGTGGATGTGTTAAATATGGAAACAACTTATACGACACGATCAAAGGGTATGGGATGATCACCAACGAAGAGTTCTCAATATGAAAAGTAGCCTACGTGGAAGGATTGCAACACAACCTCATCAGTGTTTCTCAACTATTCGTGGGAACCGGTTTGAAAGTCTTGTTTGATGATGAGGGCTCATAGATAATTGAAAAGAAAACGAAGAAAGTTCTGTTGAAATCTGAGCACAAAGGGGAGATGTATCCTCTAAATCTCAACCCGATAAAAGGAAAGCCGGCAATATGCTTGCTGTCGAAGGCGAACTCAGATGAAAGTTGGTTGTGGCACCGAAGACTATCGCATCTGAACTTCAAAGATATTAATAAACTGGTGCTTGGTAATCACGTGTGTGGACTTCTTGTTCTCAAATTTGACAAAGAACACATGTGTTCAGCATGCGAGATGGGCAAGCAAAGCAGAAAGAGTCACCCTTCTCGTATCAATACAAAGATCATCGAACCTCTTGAACCACTGCACATCGACCTATGTGGTCCTTCGGCTATCGAAAGCATCGGTGGTAGTAAGTTTATACTTGTAATTGTAGATGATTTTTCACGATCCACCTGGGTTTTCTTTCTTAAACAGAAATCAGAGGCAACTCCCAAGCTGAAGGCTTTTATCAAGCAAGTGGAAGTGCAGCTGCGAAAGGTGGTAAGAAACATAAGAAGCGATAATGGTCTAGAGTTCAAAAATAAAGCCTTTGAAGAGTTTCTGGCTGAAAAGGGAGTAACTCACAATTTCTTTGCTCCCTATACTCCACAACAGAATGGAATCGTTGAAAGGCGAAACCGTTCATTGTGTGAAGCCGCCCGAACCATGCTGAGTTTCGCTTCCCTTCCATTATACTTTTGGGCAGATGCAATTTCTACTGCATGTTACACTCAAAACCGATCCTTCCTCAACAAGCGATTTTCCATCACTCCATACGAGATTTTGAACAATCGCAAGCCCAATGTAAAGTTTTTCCATGTGTTCGGTTCTAGATGCTTTATTTTCAACTCCAAAGCAAACCGAAACAAGTTTGATGTTAAGGCAGATGAAGGGATCTTTCTTGGCTATTCGCTTACTCCAAAAGCATATAGGGTTCTGAATAAACGCTCAAGGAAAATTGAAGAAACCAACTATGTAACTTTTGATGATAATTACATGAAGAAGATTCAAGCAAGCGAACGTTCAACGGAAGAAATCTTTCCGAAATCAGGTCAAGTCTCTATTCCCATTTCCAATATGTTTGAAGAGTACATGCTGCTCTTTGATGAACCAGAGAAAGCGATCTACTCAGAAGCGAAAGCAGCAGATAACAAAGATACCTTGAAGAAAATCATCGATGAAGCTGCTAAAGACATGGAAAGTGAACCTCGACAACCAACTGAGAAGCAAACTCAAAGTGAACCTACTGCATCAGGTGATCATCCAGCTACTAATGACCCTCCAAGAGAAAGCACTATACTCCAGGGGAGGGTTCGTCTACACCAAAAACAACCGACATGCCTTTCCAGAGGTAGAATCCATCTAAAACGCCAACCCATGAAGATCCATTTGAGGGGGAGAGCATTGAACCTGACATGGGATTTGGTTCGCCATTTGAGGGGGAGAATGAAAATGCTAATGACGAAGGCGATCTGTCAGAACTAGAAGAAGAAGTCAATGCTGAGCTGGATCCTGCCTATGATCCAAATTACCCTCCTCTAATAAAATGGACAAAGGATCATCCTAAAACTCAAATCATTGGTGAATCATCTGAGGGTGTTCTCACACGCTCTCAAATGAAAGCGAAGCAAACTGCTTTATTCTCTCAAGTAGAATTTTGCATATTTAATTCGTTTGTCTCTAAAGTCGAACCGAAGACGGTAAATGCTGCTCTTGATCACTCTGATTGGGTGCAAGCTATGCAAGACGAACTCCATGAGTTTGAACGAAATCGGGTTTGGAGGCTGATTCCCACACCAAAGGATGTATATGTAGTCGGTTTAAAATGGGTTTTTAGAAATAAGTTGGACAAAGAAGGTAACGTCATTCGCAACAAAGCGAGGCTTGTGGTGAAAGGATATTGCCAGGAAGAAGGAATAGACTATGAAGAGACCTTCGCTCCAGTAGTAAGGTTGGAATCAGTGAGAATCTTTTTGGCATATGCTGCACATAAAAACTTCGAAGTTTTCCAAATGGACGTAAAATGTGCCTTCTTGAATGGAGAACTAGAAGAAACGGTATACGTTGAGCAACCACCCGGATTTGTGAACGAGAAGTATCCCGATCACTGCTACATACTAGATAAAGAAGTCTATGGATTGAAGCAAGCCCTGAGAGCTTGGTATGAAACTCTAACACGCTTTCTCAAAATGTCAAAATTCAAACAAGGTTCGGTCGACCCAACCTTCTTTCGCAAGAAAGAAGGCGAACACTTAATGATAGTTCAAATTTACGTCGATGACATCATCTTTGGCTCCACGAATCCTAGCTTAACAGCTGAATTCAGGAGGTTGATGGAGACTAAGTTTGAAATGAGCGTAATGGGTCTGATTAACTTTTTCCTTGGACTGAATATAAGACAGGGACCAGAAGGCATCTTTATTAATCAGGAAGCATACACGAAGACTCTGTTGGCAAAGTTCGGTATGGCGGGAGATTCCAAAGTATAGGTTCCAATGGCATTTGGCACGAAGCTGACTCCATCTCTTGAGAAACCGGCTATTGATATGACTCTCTATCGTCAGATGATAGGATCTCTAATGTATCTAACAGCTAGTAGACCGGACATAATGTTTTATGTCTACTATTGTGCCAGGTTTCAGGCAAATCCTAGAGAACCTCATATGGTTGCAGTGAAAAATATCTTCTGGTATTTGAAGCGAACCACGTCTCTCGGTCTTTGGTATCCTGCAAAATTCGGCTTCTTTGTTCAAGCTTTCTCTGACGCTGATCTTGGTGGATGTGGATTAGACCGAAAGAGCACAACCGGCGGATGCCAGTTCCTTGATGGCAAACTTGTCAGTTGGCAGTCAAAGAAACAAACTTGCGTGTCTCTTTCCACAGTCGAAGCTGAGTACATCGTTGTATCTGTTGGATATAGTGTCTAAGTCCATAACTATATTTGGTATGTACTTGACCCGACCCGGCATGGTCCATTTGGGTTGCACTTCACCCGAACAATTTATGGATAATCGTTTGAGAATAGTATAAGTTATGATTTATTAATATATTATAAGTCCTAATATATTAATATAAAATCATATTATTCAATTAGTATTGATCTATAATTAATTTAGAATTAATTTAGAGATCAAAAGTATGACTAATTAAATATGGGCTCTTGTATTTATATAGTGTGGGCTAATGCTTATTTGGAATGGGCTAGGCTTGCATGGAAAGTCCATGGATACTCCATGGAGCTTTAACCCATGGATCTCATGGAAATGAAAAGACATGGGTATTAGGGTTTACATGGATGTAACCCTAATCCACCACACTATATAAAGGAGGCTTTGGTTCTTGAAATTGCACTAGTTGATGTGTGTAAACTAAGAGGGCCGATTTCAAGAAGTTTGCGACTATTCTCTCAAGTTTCCAAGTTTGTGGTGATTTGTGACTTCCATTTGAGGCATCCACATTATTGGTGCTAGGCTCTCAAACTCCAAGCAATCAACTACTACTACAAGGTAAGTAATTCTACTAGTTTTATTTGATTCAAGTACCCCATGCCATGCTAGTTAGGATAAGAACCTTGGAAAAATAATTATTTGCATGTATCTTAGTCAAACATAGATCCAAGGTTTCTAGGGTTGCATGTACACCATAGGAGTGTTAGAATGCTCAAAACCCATCAGTGGTATCAGAGCCTGGTTTGTTTATTTGATACTTGATGCAAAAAAAAAAAAAAAAAACTTGAAAATCAAAGTTTTGTTCAAAAGCTCGTATCAAAATTTCAAGTTTTGTATATGTACTTACGATTCTTGAAATTTTTGATATGAACACTCATAAACATATGAGTTTAGAAGATCATAGAAATTATGTGCTATTAATTGATTAGATTAATTCTTGATCTTTATGTGTTTTAATGGAGTCCATAACTAGTTCTTAAGTTATGGATAACCAAAAGTCACATTTATAAATAACCATTAAAAGAACACATAGGTTACAAAAAATGAAGAGTCTTCATTTTTAATAACCATTAACTCATAAGTTATGAGAAATGAAAAGTTTTGAAAGTTTACAAAACTTGCCCTCAAGTTTTGGAACATGTAAAGTCATATTAAAAACTTTAGTTCCAACCCCTAGAATTTTAAAAGTTAAAATTCAACCCTTATACTTTATAATATTATAAGTTTAATAATATTTATATATGTATAAGATCAATTCGTCTTACCGCTAGTACGTCTCATTCACGAAGCCGGTCTATAAAGGGGGTATAAGGTTGTTGCCTATAAAATGGCAACTTAATGGGTGTCCACTCTCACCCACCGCTTCCTTGATCGGTGGAGGGTCGTTAGCCGAACGGGTAGGACAAGGACTTATAAATTCTCATTAAAAGTATAATGATAATACTAAAGTAACTAAACGTTATTGAATTCCCAATCTTAGTTATTTTAGGAAAATGTGAATAAGGTGCTAATCCTTGAAATTACACTTTACACTTTGTTTAAGTCGTTAGTGGAGCGTGTGTGGTTAACCGGCACACTAACTTGAACTTAACAAGGTAGGTAAATGGTGACTTAATGTTTATTATAGTATCGATGGAGCGTGTGTGGTTAACCAGCACATCGATTGAGGGGTAATACATTAAGGGTACCAAGTAATTTGCATGGTTACTTCACACCTTGTTTTGTGATCCTCGGCATCCCAGTCACAAAACTTGAAGGGCACACTCGAGATTAAAACATGCCATTGAAAAAAGTCCAATGAATCTCAAAGAATCTAGGAGTTTATAAACCAATTAAAACCTAATTAAATATTTCATTTTTCATGGTGGAAATTGGTGAATCGTCATTCACCTACCTTCAAATATGTTATAGCTTAGATTACGGCATCCCTCTTCTAAGTTATAAAATATTGTGTTGTGTCCTAGACTTAATATTACATTTGGGTGTTTTGTTAAGGACTATCTCTATATCTAATCTAATCTATTCCCTCTTCTTTTCAGATGTCTTCCAATAACAATGCTTCTGGCTCAAACCCTACTAGGTCCTTCTCTCTCATGAATCTTTGTGGGAGAGTCATCTTTGATGGGTCCAACTTTACAGATTGGATCAGAAACATCAGGATGGTCACTCAGTATGAGAACAAAGAATATGTTCTCGACAAGGAGCTGAAGGTACCCGTGCCAACTGCTACTCCTGAAGAGCTTGCTGAATATGAGGTACATGAAAGAGATGTTACAAAAGTGGCATGCATCATGACGGCCACCATGACAGCCGAGCTCCAAAAGTCCTATGAGGACTATTATCCTTTTGAGATGCACCAGGACTTGATGGACCGCTACCATCACGGGCCACATGCAGAAAATGCAAAGGTATGTGGACCGTTTACTGAAGCTGAATGTGAACTTCCCTGAGGAGTTAGCAATAGACATCATTTTGCACTCCTTTCCATCGTGTTATGATCAATTCCGCATGACATATCACATGAACAAGGAAGAAGTCACCCTCAGCAAACTTCAAGGACTCTTGAAGACCGCCGAAAGTGGTCTAAAGGGTAAGTCGGTTGTTACTACTCCTACTCCTACTCCAACTGCGGCCAATGTCTTGGCAATCGGGCATGGCAAAGGGAAGAAGAGAAAGAACCCTTCTAAGGGTACCAAGGGTAAGACCCTTGAAGGCTCCTCTTCAAGCAAAACCAAGAAAGGTTTTGTCACTCCTTCTGCTAACCCTAATGAGGCTGAATGCTTCTATTGCAATTAAAAGTCGCACTGGAAGCGAAACTGCCCAAAGTACCAGCAAGATTTGAAGGATGGGAAAGTAAAACCCAACCATGCTGGTATATACACTATATTGTCTAATAACTCACCTCATTCTAAGTCTTGGGTCCTTGATACAGGTTGTGGTATTCACATATGTTGTGATTTGCAGGGACTAAAAAGAAGTGAGAATGTGGAGCAGGGAAAGATAAACTTGATCATGGGAAACAGGAAAGCTTCACCTGTCACCAAGATATGAGTTTATTCCTTAGTGCTAAATAGTGGGTTTACATTAGATTTGAATAAATGTTATTATTCGCCAGAAAGGGCAAGAAATGTTATTTCCTTTCATGCATTGTATAAACAAGGTTTTACCTTTTATTTTGATAATAATAATTGTAGTATTGATGCTTTCTTTAATAATGTTCTTTATTTTAAAGCATTACCTTGTGATGGCGTGTATGAAACTGTATCTGTTGTAAATAATCTATGAAATAATGTATTGTGTATTAACTCTTCCACTAGCTTAGATAAATCATCCTTATGGCATTGTCGTCTTGGACATGTAAGCAAGAAACGCATAGGCCAACTCCAAAAGGATGGAGTCTTGGAGTCATTTGACCTAAAGTCAGATGATAGTTGTGAATCTTGTTTGCTTGGTAAAATGACAAAGTCACCTTTTACTGGCACTTGTGCTAGGGGTGAAGGTTTGTTGGACCTCATACACACGGATGTGTGTGGACCCTTCAGAACCGCCACAAGAGATGCTAATCGGTTCTATGTGACTTTTACTGATGATTTTAGTAGATATGGATATGTCTACCTAATCAAGCATAAGTCAGAAACCTTTGAGAAATTCAAAGAGTTTAAGCAAGAAGTGGAGAATCAGTTGGGCAGGAACATTAAGATGCTTCGATCTGATCGTGGTGGTGAGTATCTTAGTACTGAGTTCCTTGACTATCTTAAGGAATGTGGGATTGTCTCACAATTGACACCTCCTAGGACACCACAGTTGAATGGTGTAGCTGAGAGGCGCAATCGGACCTTGTCGGACATGGTTCGTTCCATGATGAGTCGAGCTTCGCTACCAATCTCATTTTGGGGGTATGCCTTAGAGACTGCCGCCCATATCCTTAATCTAGTCCCTACAAAGAAGGTTGCCAAAACACCTCACGAGGTGTGGACTGGAAAAGTTCCCAATATAGACCACATCAAGATTTGGGGTTGCGAGGCTTTCGTGAGACGCGAGACTCACGATAAGCTCGAACCCCGAAGCGAAAGGTGTATTTTCATCGGCTACCCACAGAAATCCTTTGGTTACATCTTCTACAAACCCAGTGATAATGTGGTCTTTGTAGCAAGAAGAGGATTCTTTCGAGAGAGAGAATTCATGAGCCAAGGAGACAGTGGGAGGCAAATTGACCTTGAGGAAATTCAAGAGTCAAGTGGTGAAGGAACCTCAAACCCTAGCCCTCAACCTGAGGAGGAAACTCCTGTTGAGCCGACTGAAGAATCTATACCTCTGAGGCGTTCCACCAGAGTTAGGAATGCACCTGAGCATTATTATGGTTTTCATATTACTGCAGAAGGTGAGACACTTATAAGTGATAACACACTGGTAAATCTGGATGAGCCTAACAGCTACACGGAAGCCATGGCAGGCCCTGAGGCTGCTAAATGGAAAGAGGCTATGGATAGCGAGATACAGTCCATGTATGACAATCAAGTTTGGAACTTGGTTGACAATGTACCTGATCGTAAGATAGTTGGGTGCAAATGGATCTTCAAGAAGAAGACCGACATGGATGGTAATGTACACACTTATAAGGCACGACTGGTTGCAAAGGGTTATTCTCAAACTCCGGGAGTTGATTATGATGAGACCTTTTCACCAGTGGCCAAGATTAAGTCTATTAGGGTTCTGTTAGCCATTGCTGCATTTCATGATTATGAAATATGGCAAATGGATGTCAAAACCACTTTCCTTAATGGAAACTTGGCTGAAGATGTTTACATGGTTCAGCCAGAGGGTTTTGTCAGTACAAAGTACCCCAGTAGAGTGTGTAAGCTCGAGAAATCAATTTATGGATTAAAACAGGCACCTCGCAGATGGAATCTTTGCTTTGATGAGAAAGTCAAAGAATTTGGCTTTTCAAGGAGTGAAGATGAATCTTGTGTCTATATCAAGGCTAGTGGGAGTATAGTCAGCTTTTTGGTACTGTATGTGGATGACATACTACTCATAGGAAATGACATCCCAACCCTGCAGGAAGTAAAGTCCTGGCTTGGGAAGTGTTTCGCTATGAAGGACCTTGGAGAAGCTGCCTATATCCTAGGGATAAGGATTTTGAGAAACAGGAGTAAAAGACTAATTGGACTTAGTCAAAGCACCTATGTGGACAAAGTGTTGAAAAGGTTCAACATGCATAACTCCAAGAAAGGAGAGTTACCCATCCAGAGTAACGCCAGATTGAGTAAGACACAAAGCGCTAGTACTGAGGCTGAGATAGCAGAAATGAGTCGAATACCTTATGCTTCAGCTGTAGGATCGATCATGTATGCTATGACGTGTACTCGACCTGATGTAGCCTTTGCTTTGATCATGGTTAGCAGGTATCAGGGGAACCCTGGCAAGGCACACTGGACTGCGGTAAAGAATATCCTCAAGTACCTACGGAGGACTAAGGACTGGGTCCTTACCCTCGGTGGCAGTGAGGACTTGAGAGTTGTAGGGTACAGTGATGCTAGCTTTCAGACTGACAGGGATATTTTCCACTCTCAGTCGGGCTGGGTCTTTACTCTAAACGGAGGGGCAATTACTTGGAAAAGTTCCAAGCAGGAGACAGTGGCTGATTCCACTTGTGAATCAGAGTATATAGCAGCAAGCGAGCCAGCAAAGGAGGCTATATGGCTAAAGAACTTCATCGGAGACCTTGGAGTTGTACCAGCTATAAAGGAGCCAATGGAGATTTTCTGTGACAGCAATAGTGCGGTTGCCTTAGCCAAGGAACCAAGAGATCATGGGAGATCCAGACACATTGACAGAAAATGTCACTTCATCAGACATCGAATATAAGAAGGAATCATCGTGGCAAAGAGGGTATCATTGGATGAGAACCCAGCAGATCCCCTCACGAAGGGACTGACTCGGGCTAAGCATCTCCAGCATGCTCGGAGCATAGGGCTGAAGGATGATATTAGTTTTAGTAGTTAGATAATCTTGAAATTTGTAAAATGTAATTGACATTTGATGATAAATAAAAGCTGTTATTTATGAGTAAAGTGTTGCTATCTCTTGTCAATCGTTTACTATTATTTCTTTTTGCATGTTTTGACTTCCAGAATAATTATGTTATGGTTTATATCATATTATTCAAACTCTCCACAGTCGGTCATATGTTGGAAGTAGATATGAATCAAGACTGTCATGGGTTGGCTTGTAGAGGTCTAAGATGTTAGACAAAGCGGGGCTACAGTACTCATGAGTGCTCATAAGTTCTGAGTATTGGATTCAACCCACGCTCACTTGTATTACTTCATGGAATTTATCTCGAGTGATCGTGAGACGGTAATATCATATAAGTCTTCAAACCTAGAGATATGATTTGTTGCCTATGAGTTGGTTATGCATTGATTGCACGAAAACGCATTGGTAACTCGATGTTATAAACTGTGCCTTTGTGTGTAGTTCAACAAGTAGTAGAGCAAACATATGAGTCGAAGTTTATCTGTTCCTTCTAGGATTAGAAGCGATATCTGGGCCCCTCGATGATTTTGTTTTGACCTATGTACCGGGCCCGGTCAGAACTAAATTGATGTGTTCAGTTAAGTTCTATGTCAAACAAATCGGAAATCAGGAAACAAATGTTGGACAATAAGCAAGACCATGTTCCACGTATTTGTCCGGCTGATATCTAGAACAGAGGATTATATGATCACTTATCTAAAATGGCGCTTCATAGTTCAACAGAGTTTAAAGAGCTACGATTGCTGATCGGTTCCTGAAGTCATACTTGCAACTATAGTTATTAGACTTATCCAAGTGGGAGACTGTTGGATATAGTGTCTAAGTCCATAACTATATTTGGTATGTACTTGACCCGACCCGGCATGGTCCATTTGGGTTGCAATTCACCCGAACAATTTATGGATAATCGTTTGAGAATAGTATAAGTTATGATTTATTAATATATTATAAGTCCTAATATATTAATATAAAATCATATTATTTAATTAGTATTGATCTATAATTAATTTAGAGATCAAAAGTTTGACTAATTAAATATGGGCTCTTGTATTTATATAGTGTGGGCTAATGCTTATTTGGAATGGGCTAGGCTTGCATGGAAAGTCCATGGATACTCCATGGAGCTTTAACCCATGGATCTCATGGAAATGAAAAGACATGGGTATTAGGGTTTACATGGATGTAACCCTAATCCACCACACTATATAAAGGAGGCTTTTGTTCTTGAAATTGCACTAGTTGATGTGTGTAAACTAAGAGGGCCGATTTCAAGAAGTTTGTGACTATTCTCTCAAGTTTCCAAGTTTGTGGTGATTTGTGACTTCCATTTGAGGCATCCACATTATTGGTGCTAGGCTCTCAAACTCCAAGCAATCAACTACTACTACAAGGTAAGTAATTCTACTAGTTTTATTTGATTCAAGTACCCCATGCCATGCTAGTTAGGATAAGAACCTTGGAAAAATAATTATTTGCATGTATCTTAGTCAAACATAGATCCAAGGTTTCTAGGGTTGCATGTACACCATAGGAGTGTTAGAATGCTCAAAACCCATCAGCATCATCCTGTACATCACAGGTTATATGGATACAAAGCCAACTTAGAGATTATGGCTTAAGCATGAAGAAAATCCCTCTCTATTGTGACTCTGAAAGTGCGATTCGAATATGTCACAATCCAGTGCAACATTCCAAGACCAAGCATATTGCACTGAGATACCACTTTATTAAGGACCATGTTGAAGATGGTAATGTTGAAGTTCACTTCGTTCGGTCCTCAGATCAACTGGCTGACATCTTCACTAAGGCCTTACCAGAAGCAAGCTTTAACAAGATACTCCAAGGCTTGGGACTGATGGAAGCTGAGTCAGTACCGAAACCTCTTTCTTCTCACTAAAGTTGAACAAGCGAAATAGAGCGAACGCTCGTTCTATTTCGGTTCTAGAATTTTTCGGGAACCGAGATGAACCGAACGCTCGGTCTATTTCGACTCTATAATTTTTCGGGAACCGAAATGAACCGAACGCTCGGTCTATTTCGGCTCTAGAATTTTTTGGGAACCGAAATGAACCGAACGCTCGGTCTATTTCGGCTCTGGAATTTTTTTTGGAACCGAAATGAACCGAACGCTCGGTCTATTTCGCTTCATCTTTTCTAAGGTATGGTTTCGGTTGTATATTTTTGTAAAGCTTTCTTATTCTTTCGTGTGTTTATATTTACTATTCTTTTTCATTTCTGTTATTTTTTTTCAGAAATTACAAAAAAAAAAGATCCAAAAATATTTTATTTTCTGTTTTTTTTTCAGAAATTACAAAAAAAAATCCAAAAATATTTTCTTTTGTGTTTTTTTTATTATTTTTCAGAAATTCCAAAAATCCAAAAATATTTTCCTTTCTGTTTTTTATTATTTTTCAGAAAAATCCAAAAACTACAAAAATATTTCTATGTGTTTTTAAGTTTTATCTCTCAGTTCTCAAAATTGATTCAGGTTCATAGATGCGAAACACAATGATGTTGGGGCAGGTATAACATTCTTATCTATGTACTAGTTGAGTGTCCCTAGAAGCATGATGCTGCATGTAGACCGAAGCCTCCATGACTCTGAGTGAAGCCTTAATGATTTGATTAACACCAATCGTTTCTTCCCAATCAGGCTGCTAAAATCACTCAAGTCACGAGCTACCTTACTCTTCTCATAGTGAGTTAAGAGTTTTCTGCTTTGACATTCTTATATAGCAGAGGTACTTTCGGTTCCTTAACCATCCTCTCACATTTCTCCATTAAGTTTCGCTTCATAAAAAGTAACCCTTGAGATTCTCAGTTATTACCACTGAGGTTTATGGTTACACAACATCTGTGTTGATGATCTTAGACACGCTCACCACGTGCTGAGTGAGACCCAAAATCCAACACCTTGAATGAATTGACGGTGAACGCTAAAATGTTCAAGCTATAACTTGTACCAAAGAAATCTCCTTATTAATTTTTGCGTGATCTTTATGATATTGTCTATCACCAAGACGTTTCTTCCAATAAGATCCAGTTTCAGATTTGTTTTTGAGATTTCTTATTATTATCAAGTCACAAAATAAATTCTCCAACCTACTTGTTCAACAGACCACATCGGTCTCACAAGTACTTCATCCTTCTTTCGGTCTTATGTTAAGTATCAAAGTTCGGTTGAAGCTAAACCACCCACTAAAGTCTATACATAAAAAGATGCCTTTCAATGTTTCTTAACAAAGATTTGATCGTATTTCACGGGAAACCACACAGACACTTCTCAGTCTCTCTTTACTTTGAAGGAAGAGATTTGTGCCCGGGATCATTCGTTTCATGTCTTCAAAGACATCACTTATATCCCATACACATCTTGCATTTTTTTTTCTTTGGCACACTCTTGCACGAAGATCTTTATGATTTTCCAAACTCTTGTTTGTGGTTCTAATGGCACTTTTCAGATTTTTGCTTTCGTTTATAACATATATGGTGGTTCCCTTTCTTAGGGAGGAGCGATGGTTACTTAACATGAAGCGAACGAATGAGTCTCGTTTGTAGCTGCTTGCACTTGACTTTGAAGCATTTTCAAAATTAAAGAGACAATAATTGGATAAGAATTGGGATTGGGCGCGTGAATTTGAAACAGTTCCTACACCCACACCCGCTGACGTATATCTAGGGAAACCAAGCTGTCAAATCGCGCTTTTTCAGGCGACGTTTCAGAGATCGTATGTCACACCCCCAAACCAGAATGGCGGAAACATTCAGGGGTGGGTGACTTCACGTAGTATCATAACAGTTGAATATTCGTAAAGAAAGTAAACACAACCAACATAATATAATTTGAAAGTTACATTGTTGCATGTGATACATGTCTCAAAAGAATATTACAATATGATTGATTTAATAAGTTTTGAAAACTGACGCCTTAGCGTCCCTTCTCCAAAAGCTGATGTTTTACCTGTATTACTGATTCCCTGAGAAATACAAGTAGTTTTGAAAAGTGTCAACAATTAAGTTGGTGAGTTCATAAGCGTTTTTGTGCTAAAACTGTATGTCTTTCGGTAAAAATAACTGAGCGTGTTTCTAGAAAATCCAATATTTTCCATGTATGTGTGGTAGTTTGAAAGATTTCCAAAGACTGGAATGCATAAGTATCTTCTGTACTAAAAGTGGTGTAAGTGGATTTATACATATATAATGTAATTACTGAATGCATTTAATAGTCTCGTAAATCAAAATGTTTTGATACTCCATGTGAGTTTTAAAACCATGCTATTGACCCAGACTGCCTGTAACAACATTCTTCAGGCGTTGTAGTGTTATGACGTTTGTCACCCTAGACCTGCCGGTCTAACTGTAGCTAACAGTTTAGGTGCGGGATCGATTGTCAATCTCGTATAGATCTATACACAAGTATCACGCTCTCCCTACAAGAGATTATGGTTTATAATACAGGACTTGAAATGCGTACATGAGAGTACGGTGAAGCCGGATGTCTCACAAAACTTAGTATCAATAGATTTACGGAATGAAAAGTCCACATTTCTTGTAAATGAAAGTATTTCCTTTTTATAATGTTTATGTAAAGATGTCATGAATAACTTGTAAACTATACCCATTATAGTTTTTCGAAACTGTGTTCCGTTTGGTGATAAAACTCGGTGTAATACCAACTTTGCATGTAAAGTGTAACGTTGGTAGTAATGTTGTTTAACATTTATGAATAAAATGTAGGTAAAGTATTTGAAACCATATGTAACGATGCGTATTTTAACATAAGTTTTTCTCGTGTTTCACTTGTATCCCCCCCCCCCTAAAACATGAAAAAGACGTGGAAATGTAGGGGTATGAACTCACCTGGAAAGTGTGGTGATTTGAAGAAACAAGTTTTCTCGGGCAGCACTTCGACCGGAAAGTGGTGAATTTTTCGGGAATCTCGGAGCTTCGGACCTTAGTCGGGGCTTGGATATGAAACCGGGGTGTCGGGGTAGTCTCGGGATAGTAGAAGTATGAAACTAGGGAGAGAAATTGGTGAATGAGCAAGTAACTCCCAGAAGTCTCGAATGCTATTTATAGGAGGGCTGCCAGGCTTCGTACGCTGGGCGTACTCCGAAGTACGCGGGCGTACCTCGTCCGCAGCTCGTACGTTGGGCGTACCCTCGTACGCGGGGCGTACGTCAACGATGACGTCATTGGTCGCCGGTCTTCGGATGGGATGGGAGTAGAGGGCATAGGTGCGACGTGGTCGATCTGAGGCCCTTCATTTGCGTACGCTGGGCGTACCCTCGTATGCGGGGCGTAATTCTTCGGATAAGCCTCGAAGTGTGTGCCCAAATCTTTGAAAATCCGTAACTTTCGCATACAAGCTCCGTTTTTGACGTTCTTTATAACCACACGTAGGTGACAATATACTCTACAACTCTTGTGTAGACTTCGTCGGCAAAATTTGACTTTATTTTTAATTATATAATTTTTGATAGGCCGGGACAAGATAAATCCGTTAAAAATTCATAACTTCTTCATCTGGTGTTCGTTTTGATCTGTCTTTTTACCGTTGTACTACTATTGTCAAGATCTTCAATTATCGTTTAGGTTGCGTCGGCTAAAAATTGTTCGATCTTTATTTCGAATTTTTAGCTGTCTACTGCTGTTTTGAAACTTAGAAAAATCATAACTTCATCATACGAAGTCAGATATGGACGTTCTTTTTATTAACGCTCACGGTTTGTTATTATCTACGACTTTCGTTTAGATACTTAAGGCTAAAAAGTATTTTATTGAAATTTCACTTTTTACGCTTAACAGTGTTTTACCGGTTGTGTAGCGGATTTTCGATTGTTCATAACTTCTTCGTTATAAATCGGATTTGAGTGTTATTTATATTTCTGAAAACCTTGACACGATATCTAACATTTTATGTATCCTAATTGAGACTTTAGAATATTTCATTCTTGACGCTATTTTTATTGATTCCAAAAATAGATTTATAATATTTGACTTTTCGAACATTACGTTGACTTGGAATATCGGGTTGTCACATCATCCCTCCGTTAGAGGGAATTTTGTCCCGAAATTAATTCTACATTAAGTATTTAATGACTAGGGAAAAGATGCGGGTATTTTTGTTTCATTTGATCTTCGCGCTCCCAGGTGTATTCAGGTCCTCGCTTGGCATTCCAACGGACCTTCACAATGGGTATGCGACTTTGTTTTGTTCTTTTAATTTCCGGATCCATGATTTCTACAGGCTCTTCTACGAAGTGGAGACTCTCGTCGATTTCAATTTCGTCCAGAGGGATGACGAGAGTCTCATCGGACAGACATTTCTTTAGGTTCGACACGTGAAAGGTAGGGTGTACGTTATTGAGTTCCTGCGGTAGTCGAAGTTTGTATGATACTGGGCCAATCCTGGCAAGGATCTCGAAGGGTCCGATATATCTTGGGTTTAGTTTCCCACATTTTCTAAAACGTATTAATCCCTTCCAGGGGGGAGACTTTCAATAGTACTCGGTCCCCAACCTGGAATTCCAAGGGTTTTCGTCTTTTGTCCGCATAACTCTTTTGTCTGTCTGTTGAAGCTTTTAATCGTTCTCGTATTTGGACAATCTTCTCGGTAGTTTCCCTTATGATTTCCGGGCCAGTGAGAGTGCTGTCAGGTACTTGTCCTTTAGCTAGTTGCGTGTCACCCGCTTCAGCCCAGCACAAAGCTGATCTGCACTTATGGCCATAAAGGGCTTCAAATGGAGCAACCTTGATGATAGTGTGATAGCTATTGTTGTACGAGAACTCAACCAATGGTAAATGGGTATCCCAAGCCTTACCAAAATCGATCACACAAGCTCTTAGCATATCTTCTAAGGTTTGAATGGTTCTCTCACTTTGTCCGTCAGTTTGTGGGTGGTAGGCGGTACTCATGTCTAGTCTCGTTCCTAGGGATTTTTGTAGTGACTGCCAGAACCGCGAGGTGAATCTACTATCTTGGTAGGAAGTGTGCGGATTTGGTTAACATGTCGACGATCACCCAGATAGTGTCAAGTCCACTTGCTGTCTTGGGTAACTTGGTTATGAAATCCATGGTTATCCGCTCCCACTTCCACTCGGGTATTTCCGGTTGTTGCAACAATCCCGAGGGCTTTTGGTACTCTACCTTGACTTTGGCGCAAGTCAGACAATTGGCTACATAGGTAGCGATTTCAGCTTTCATGTTTTGCCACCAATACTGTTTCTTGAGATCCAGATACATCTTGTCTGAACCGGGATGTATGGAGTATCAAGTCTTATGGGCCTCATTCATGACAACGTCTATGAATCCGCCAAACTTCGGCGTCCAAATCCGATTCATGAAATAACGAACTACGTCATCCTTGACTTCAAGATTCTTATCCATTCCTCTTAAGGCTTCACTCGCCACATTTTCAGATTTCAAGGCTTCTAATTAAGCTTCCTTGATTTGTGTGGACAAGTTTGAATGGATCGTCATGGTTAAGGATTTCACTCGGCGGCCGAGTATTCCTTTCGGCTGAGGGCATCAGCTACTACATTAGCTTTTCCGGGATGATAACGAATTTCGCATTCGTAATCGTTTAGTAGTTCTACTCATCGTCTTTGCCTCATGTTGAGTTCCTTTTGATTGAGGATGTGCTGAAGGCTCTTATGGTCGGTGAAGATTGTACATTTCGTGCTGTAGAGATAGTGTCTCCAGATCTTTAGAGCGAAGATGACTGCTCCCAGTTCGAGACCGTGTGTAGTGTAGTTGACCTCGTGCATCTTGAGCTGTCTCGAGGCGTATGCGATGACTTTTCCTCGTTGCATTAGAACACATCCGAGGCCCTGGTATGACACATCACAGTAGACCACAAAGTCTTATGTTCCTTCTGGCAAAGATAATATAGGTGCGCTGCATAGAGCTCGCTTCAGTGTTTGGAACGCAGTGTCTTGTTTTTCTCCCCAGCTAAAGGTTACACCTTTCTGAGTCAGGGTGGTAAGTGGTTTAGCAATCTTTGAAAAGTTTTGTATGAATCTTCGTTAATACCCAGCAAGGCCCAAGAATTGTCGGATTTCCGTTGGAGTCCTTGGAGTTGACCAGTTCTCGATTGCCTTGATTTTGGAAGGGTCCAGGTGTATCCCTTCCTTGCTAACCACATGACCTAGGAAATCTACTTTCCGAATCCAAAATTCGCACTTTGAGAATTTCGCGTATAGCTTCTCTGTCCTTAATGTTTCCAAGACCTGTCGGAGGTGTTGGCTATGTTCTTCTTTACTCCTTGAATAGATAAGTATATCGTCTATGAACATGATCACAAATTTATCCAGGAAGGGGCGATATACTCGGCTCATCAAGTCCATGAACACCACCAGTGCATTTGTCAATCCGAAGGGCATTACTACAAACTCGTAGTGAACATAGCGGGTTCGGAATGCCGTTTTGGGAACGTCTCCTTCCAGGACTCGCAGCTGGTGATACCCAGATCTTAAATCGATCTTTGAGAAGTAGCTCGCTCCTTGTAGTTGGTCGAACAGACGTATATGCGGGGTAAGGGATATCAGTTCTTGATTGTTAGTTTGTTTAGTTCCCGGTAATCGATGCACATGCGAAAATATCCATCCTTCTTCTTGACGAACAGAACCGGTGCTCCCCAAGGTGAGAAGCTCGGCCTGATGAATCCTTTGCTGAGAAGTTCGTTCAGCTGGCTAGATAATTCCTGCATTTCTGCCGATGCTAGACGGTACGGCGATTTTGCTACTAGGGTAGCCCCGGGAATCAAGTCGATTCTGAACTCGACTTAACGTTCTGGTGGAATTCCTGGAAGATCTTCAAGGAAAATGTCGGGGAAATTGCAGACTTCCGAAATGTCTTCAATGTCTTTCACTTCTCGTTTGTTATCTACCACGTGGGCTAGGAAGACATGATATTCTTTGCGCAGATATTTTCGGGCTTTGACGCAAGAGATGATTTGTAAATTGGTACTGGGTTTGTCACCATAAATGACAAGAGTTTCGCCACTTGGCAGATTAAGGCGAACGGCCCTTTCGTGACACAGTATATCGGCATGGTGAAGGCTTAACCAATCCATACCAATAATGAAATCAAAGCTTCTTATAGTGATCGGCATTAGATCGATTTGGAAAAAGTGTTCATTTAGAGCTAGTGTGCAGCCTACATACAAATCGTTTGTGCTTTCTGTTTTACCGTTTGCCATTTCTACTCTAAATATCTTATTGAGTGATTGGGGTTTTTGATTAAGTAAGTGTTTGAACTTATGGCTCACGAAACTTCTCTCCGCACCACAGTCAAAGAGTATGCATGCATAAATGTTGTTAAGGAGAAACGTACCCGTAACCATCGTGGGATCGGCTATTGCTTCGTTCTGCCCTATTGCCGGCACTCTTCCTACACCGCCATCATTCTTTGCCTTAGGGAAATCCCTCTTATAGTGTTCAGTTTCCCCACACCCATAACATGCCTGGCTCACTCCGACACCAGGAACTTGGGTGATTGGTGGCGTCGGTGCCTTACAGAAACGGGCAGTGTGCCCTTTCCTGTCGCAGTTCTTACAGTGCATCTCCCGACAATTTCCGTTGTGATGGTAATTGCATTTGTTGCACTTCGGTAGGTTCCCAGCATATTGTTTTACTGGCGTAGGGGTAACAGGGACAGCAGTGGGGGTAGTAGCGGCATGGACCGCCACTATCTATTGTTTCTTTGAAGGTTTTGCGAAGATTGCCCTTTCCTCTTGTTCCAAAACTTCTTCTTCTTGTTGTTGTTGGCATTGCTGTTATTGTTGTTGCTTCCTCTGGTTGTTTCTGGGACGATGGTCATGACATCTTGGCAGACTCCATGATCAACGAGGGACTGTGCCAGTTGTTTGGCACTGTCGAACGTCGTGGGTTTGGAAGCTAGCATACTTCCTCGAAGCTGGGGTGACAGCCCCCAAATATACCTTTCCACCTTTTTGCTTTCTAGGGCCATCATCCCTGGGCAAAGTATTTTCAAGTCACTGAACCTATTCGTATAGGTTGTAATGTCCTAGCCCACCATAGTAAGGCCCCAAAGCTCCTGTTTGAGTTTCTGAATCTCGCCCCTTGGGCAGTACTGTCACACCCCCAAACCAAGGATGGCGGAAACGTCCAGGGGTGGAGGACTTCATGTATAGTATCATAGCAACAATTGTAATAGTAATTGAAGCAAACACAACCAACATATATATAATTGAAAAAGTTACATCATTGTATGAATTACATGTTTACGAATCAATTACAATATGTTGACAAAATATGAAATAGTAGACACCTTAGCGCCCCATCCTCAAAAGCACTTGGTTACCTGTTTAATGATTTCCTGAGAATACAAGTTGTTTTGAAAGAGTGTCAACACAAAGGTTGGTGAGTTCATAAGCTTTTGTTTGGTATTATTAAAAGCCTTTCGTTTGTAAAAGTAGTATTTGTTTTAGAAAATCCAATATTTTCCTTAAAATGTATATGTAGTCTTAAATTCAAAGACCGAAATGTATAAGTAACTTTTCTTACTTATAATAAATAATGTAAGTTTAAATCGACATAAACTCGTTTAATTTTAATGAAGTTCCCGTAAATTCCAATATTTATTAATACTTTGTGTGAGTTTATTATAACCATGCTATGACCAAGGTTGCCTAAAACGACGTTCTTCGGGCGTCGGAAATGTTATGACATTTGTCACCCCAGACCTATCGGTCTAACTGTTGCATGCAGTTTAGGTGTGGGTTTGTCAAACCCAATATAGATCTATACACAACTATCACGCTCTCCCTCAAGGAGACTCTGGTTACAATACAGGACTTAATGGTAATTTGAAGTAAATGTCTCACAAAGTCATTAACGGAATTACGTGTTATGAAAACTTGGTACCGTATGGCCGTACCTTGCTTAATGAAAATATCCTTTGTATAAATGTACCCTTTTTAAATGTATGTGTTATGTAATGTTTGATAAACTATACCTATTATAGTTTATCAACCAAGGGTAGTACGTAGTAATGTATGCAAACTATATTCAAAATAGTTTATTAAATGTTTGAATGTATCGGTTGTACTTTGATTATAATCACTTGTTATTCTTTATATTTTATATGTCCAAATCCATTTGTAAACTGATGTGTGTCTAAATATTAAGAAAAAATGTCATATATTGTAATAACATATAATCACATAAAGATATACACCTTGCTCAACATGTTACAAGGTGAAATGAAATTGACAGCAACTTTTTGTTGTATACAGTTTCTGTTACTGTTCTTAGAAAATTTATAGAAAAATCATCAAAGCTCCAAATCCAAATCCACAAATTATGAGAGTTTGGAATATGAGTCTAGTTTGTTCATAAATTTTATCATGATTTTTAGTGATCTCTAACAGAGGTCAAAATGTCCATAATCACAGGCTGGTCCGGGTTTGCCTCTGAAATGATAGGCAGTTTTGTAAAAATCACTATAAATTGTAGAAACATCATATGGAGATGTGCAAGTAGTCATTTTAAAGCTAGGAGTTTGAACGACTTGCACCTGGAACAGTTTTGAAAACTAAAATATTTAAGTTGACCAAAACAGTCCGTGATTAAAGTCCATCTTTTCTGATGTAATCTGTTAGAAAAAGTTTAATTGTGTTCTTGATGATTTTACTTGTATTCCCCCCTTAAAACTTAAGAAAACATGTAAATGTAGGGGTATGAACTCACCTTATGTGATTTCAGTAGATGAAAGTGAGATAGAGGAAGTGTTCAACCCAAGAACACTAAGAAGATGTCTTGATGATTCGAGAATCTAACACCGAATAAGATGGAATTTGTGTAAGATATCAATGATTTGAGTAGAATGGAGTTTAATAATTATGTGAATGATGAAGATACTTACTAATTGAAGGAAGAAATCCCTGGAGAAAGCCTTGAAGTTCTTGAAGTTGAGAGAAAAGATGAGAGAATTTTGGAGAGTGTCCTTTGGTTGCTAAGTGTAGAATTAAAGAACTTTATGGAGAATGAGGAGAGAGGATCAATCCTCCAGCTCTTAGAACGTGGGAAGAGCTGGAGATTGGATGTAAAGGTCCACTAAGGTGACAAGGAGTAGTGGGAAAGAGTGGATGATCATAGAGTGAGGTGGTGGTGGCTTGCTTTTGTCATAAAATAAGGAAAAGCAAATATTCCCTCAATAATTAGTCCAACCACCAATTATTTTAATACATTTTTATAAAAACCCTGGAGATTTATATATTTTGGGGCCTTAGTTTATAAAATAAAGTTTTGGGTGAAAATCCCACGTTAAAATAATGAAAAACGGAGTTAAAACGAAGTCGTAGTCGAAAAACCGGTAAAAAGGGGCCGTCTGCGAGAGAGATTTGGGAGAGATTTCAAATAGAAAGAGATAAAGTGAAAACGATTTAGAGAGGTTTCGTTTGTGATTAATTTGAGTGTCCGGCTTCACAACGCAAGGTTCGTAAACCCCGTTAAACCGTGTTTTAGTGTCGTACACAATCCCGATGATTGTGCAATAGTGTTTTATCGCTTTGGTTCGTTGTTTAGCACTGTTAAGGCTAAGGAAAATCAAACACATGAACTTTCCAAATGATGATTTCTCATTAAAATAGCGAATTGTATAGTGATTACATAACGTAAACCCTAACATACAAGGGTTATTGGAGTTGACCGGTTTGACTTGTTGACTTTGTTTGACTTTGACTTGACCGAAATTTGACGGTTGTCACAAGTACTCTTGTAGTAGCATTTGCTTCAGGTTCTCCCAACCCATGGAGTTTGCCACCACCAGAGTTAGTGACTTGACGTGGCCATTCCACCACGTTAGGGCTTGTTCGGAGAAAGTACATGCAGCAAATTTTACTTTGCTCCCTTCGGGGCATGAGCAGATTTCGAATACAGCTTCCGTTTTCTCTATCCATTGGGATAGAGCCATTACTCCCCCAGTCCCATTAAAGGGTATGGGTTTGCTGTTGGTGAAGTCTTTGTACGTACATTCCCAGGAACGACCATGGTTTTGGCCATTAGTAGAGCTATTTATTCCTCCTCCTGATCCGTTGTTACTCATTTGTGCCATTGATGCGGTTACGGCAGCCGTTACAGCAGCCTGAAAGGTAGCAGCATCCATCGATGGAGGTGGTGGAGGTGGTGTTGGTGCTCCTGTAGTATTGAAGCGTCGGGGATTCCTTCTTGGCGGCATGATTTTGCCATAAGTTAAGAGACGAATTATTGATAAGTCTTCAGAAATGATTATGGAAAGTCTTAGTATTATGTGTTTTGCGTTCCGAACATTACCGAATTTTGTAAGTTAATGGAAACTTGCAATAATAAGTGTATGATTTCCTTAGTATTTTAAGAACTTAATGGAATACTCAAAGAAATAATAAATACGCGTCAATCTCATTGATATTAATATTAGATACAACGATCAGGAAAATTTGACCTTACATGGGTCTAGGGTACATCAATGAAAGCGGGAAAATTTTGACAGCATTCGGACCCCCGAATTGTGCACTCACAATCCGTCGGGTTTACATTTATAAAAGAAAGAGTAGCACCAACGCTCACTCGACAAGTCTAATCTATAACATTAGTGCAAGTAGTATGCGTCCTACTCCGAACGGGTGGTACGCTGCGGACCATGGTATGTGGTTGTGGAAGTCTGAGCTCGGGCTACTTGACGTTCAGCCTCGATAACGCGCCTTTAAAATGAGGCTTGGCTTTTACGGAACTCCCTTACTTCGGCTCTAGCAGCAGTAATGTCCTTCTGAAGGGAAAAGGTGTGCTCTATTGTTCGCTCATGTTCTCCGTCCAGACGACGAAGACGTACCGCAGTGACAGCAGTGGTGGCCCTAATGTCCAAGAGTTGGCTGGCATTCACTCTTGCTTGCTCGCCTTGGTTGGCGATGCGACGAACCATGACAGGGAGTGCCATGTCAGCCGAACCTCCGTTGCTGAGGTTATAAAAGCCTTGTCCCATGTCGTACGGTGGGCGTTGTCCTTGTTCGTTGCTCCATCGTTTCAGGTCCACAGCCCAGCGGGGCGCCGGGCCCTGAAAGTTCCTTCGGGGATTTGCTGCTCCTCGGGGAGGATTGTAGATCTCCGGTTCCGAGTCAGTGCTCCCACCATCTCCTTCCTCTTCTGAATCTTCGTCTGGGTCTTCCTCGGGATCCTCTTCGGAATCCTCTTCTGGCTGTTCATCGGGAATCTCTTCGGGATCTTCTTCTGGGTCCTCCTCAATCCAGCCTCCATTACCCTGGTTAGGGTAGTAGGGATCCCCGGGAATGTGAAATCCTGCCATTTCGTCTGGTCGAGAATAGAGATAAGAGAATTATATATAAAACTTGGGAGTAAAAAGGGAATTTTTTTTTTTGATAAGTATAATTCTATTTATTTGACGATTCCTATTTCTAACTAAATATCAAGGTTCGCGCGATTATTACAGTTCTTATAGTTTTATAAAATACTCCTATAGTATTTCAAATTTGTAAGTTTGATTCTAGTATTTTCTTTGGTAAGTTTTTGACTTGTTGCTCACTACGACCATTCCCTGACATACGTTGGTCATATCTCGGATAAATATAGTTGATCAGGCTATATTTATTCTCGATCTGATTACATACCCCGAGGCCTAATCGTAGTGTCCAACTTGTCTTAAAACTTTTGTATAGTTTTGACTATGATACTAGACCGATGCATGCATGTACTTATACTTTTATAATATATATATATATATATATATATATATATATATATATATATATATATATATATATATATATATATATATATATATATATATCATTTTAATTTATTAAAAGTATAGTTTGTGAAAACGTTTTGTCAGAGGGTTTTAGTCCCTTTGCATTTATAGTTTGTATATCTTATGTGGTTCGATATACTTAGTTCACTATAAACGATTCTCTGATACCAATCTGTCACACCCCCAAACCAGAATGGCGGAAACATTCGGGGGTGGGTGACTTCACGTAGTATCATAACAGTTGAATATTCGTAAAGAAAGTAAACACAACCATCATAATATAATTTGAAAGTTACATTGTTGCATGTGATACATGTCTCAAAAGAATATTACAATATGATTGATTTAATAAGTTTTGAAAACTGACGCCTTAGCTTCCCTTCTCCAAAAGCTGATGTTTTACCTGTATTACTGATTCCCTGATAAATACAAGTAGTTTTGAAAAGTGTCAACAATTAAGTTGGTGAGTTCATAAGCGTTTTGTACTAAAATTGTATGTCTTTCGGTAAAAATAACTGAGCGTGTTTCTAGAAAATCCAATATTTTCCATGTATGTGTGGTAATTTGAAAGAGTTCCAAAGACTAGAATACAGAAGTATCTTCTGTACTAAAAGTGGTGTAAGTGGATTTATACATATATAATGTAATTACTGAATGCATTTAATAGTCTCGTAAATCAAAATGTTTTGATACTCCATGTGAATTTTATAACCATGCTATTGACCCAGACTGCCTGTAACAACGTTCTTCAGGAGTTGTAGTGTTATGACGTTTGTCACCCCAGACCTGCCGGTCTAACTGTAGCTAACAGTTTAGGTGCGGGATCGATTGTCAATCCCGTATAGATCTATACACAAGTATCACGCTCTCCCTACAAGAGATTATGGTTTATAATACAGGACTTGAAATGCGTACGTGAGAGTACGGTGAAGCCGGATGTCTCACAAAACTTAGTATCAATAGATTTACGGAATGAAAAGTTCACATTTCTTGTAAATGAAAGTATTTCCTTTTTATAATGTTTATGTAAAGATGTCATGAATAACTTGTAAACTATACCCATTATAGTTTTTTGAAAGTGTGATCCGTTTGGTGATAAAACTCGGTGTAATACCAACTTTGCATGTAAAGTGTAACGTTGGTAGTAATGTTGTTTAACATTTATGAATAAAATGTAGGTAAAGTATTTGAAACGATATGTAACGATGCGTATTTTAACATAAGTTTTTCTCGTGTGTCACTTGTATTCCCCCCCCCCCTAAAACAAGAAAAAGACGTGAAAATGTAGGGGTATGAACTCACCTGGAAAGTGTGGTGATTTGAAGAAAATGAGATTTTCTCGGGCAGCACTTCGACCGGAAAGTGGTGAATTTTTCGGGAATCTCGGAGCTTCGGACCTTCGTCGGGGCTTGGATATGAAACCGGGGTGTCGGGATAGTCTCGAGATAGTAGAAGTATGAAACTAGGGAGAGAAATTGGTGAATGAGCAAGTAAATCCCGGAAGTCTCGAATGCTATTTATAGGAGGGATGCCAGGCTTCGTACGCCGGGCGTACTCCGAAGTACGCGGGGCGTACCTCGTCCGCAACTCGTACGCTGGGCGTACCCTCGTACGCGGGGCGTACGTCAACGATGACGTCATCGGTCGCCGGTCTTCGGATGGGACGGGAGTAGAGGGCATAGGTGCGACGTGGTCGATCCGAGGCCCTTCATTTGCGTACGCTGGGCGTACCCTCGTACGCGGGGTGTAATCCTTCAGATAAGCCTCGTAGTGTGTGCCCAAATCTTTGAAAATCCGTAACTTTCGCATACGAGCTCCGTTTTTTACGTTCTTTATATCCACGCGTAGGTGAGAATATACTCTACAACTCCCGTTTAGACTTCGTTGGCAAATTTTGAATTTATTTTGAATTATATAATTTTTAATAGGCCGGGACAGGATAAATCCGTTAAAAATTCATAACTTCTTCATCTGATGTCCGTTTTCGTCTGTCTTTTTACCGTTGTACTTCTATTGTCGAGATATTCAATTCTCGTTTAGGTTGCGTCACCTAAAAATTGTTCGATCTTTATTTCGAATTTTTAGCTGTCTAATGCTGTTTTGAAACTTAGAAAAATCATAACTTCATCATACAAAGTCAGATATGGACGTTCTTTTTATGTACGCTCACGGTTTGTTATTATCCATGACTATTGTTTAGATACTTAAGGCTAAAAAGTATTTTATTGAAATTTCACTTTTTACGCTTAACAGTGTTTTACCGGTTGTGTCGCGTATTTTCGATTAGTCATAACTTCTTCGTTATAACTCGGATTTGAGTGTTCTTTATATTTCTGAAAACCTTGACACGATATCTAACATTTTATGTATCCCAATTGAGACTTTAGAATATTTCATTCTTGACGCTATTTTTATTGATTCCAAAAATAGATTTATAATATTTGACTTTTCGAACATTACATTGACTTGGAATATCGGGTTGTTACGTCGTATCATCATCACAGCGGATATTTTCTCTCTCCTGGAAACAGTATAAAAGTGGGTTCTCACACCTGCTGTACCTCCTTACCTTCTTTAACCTCTCTCTTGAAAACTGCAAGCGATTTACAACTGTTCATCTTCTTCTTCACTACAACCATGGCGGAATCATCCACTCTTCAAGATCAAACAGCTTCATCATCTTTGCTTACGATAAAACCCAATCAGAATCTCATCATTCAACTGGACCCTTTCCTTTATGATTCGTACATGCTTCACGTTGTAGAGTGTCTCAAGTATTCTCCATTGCTGATTGCTCTTACACAAGTCGAATCAGTTCCCATGTCCCTTTTATCGCAGGTCTACTTCACTGCTTCCTACGACAAACGCAAGGAACGGATCTTCTTCGATATCTCTGATCACAAGACATATGTATCCAAAGCACGCTTTTGTTCACTGCTAGGTCTTGCTGCAGATGCTTCTGTCATCTCACCGGATTTCATAAATACAACTCAGTTGTTTTCGATGTTATATGACATGGGATACACGGACGTTCTAACCACGGTGATGAAATTCAAGAAGTCGTGTTTACCTCCTCAATGGAACGGACTGCTTACAATTCTCTACAAGGGGTTAGCAGAAAGGGTTGCAGGGTCAGATGGGGCGAGTAAAGGTTTCATGACCATTCTTAATGGTCTCTACAATTGAATCAATTTGGATTATGGTTCACTAATCTGGTCACAACTGGTGCAGAGTCTCAACTCCTCCTCCAAACATTCTGAAATTTCATGCGGTCGTTTCTGGACATTAGTCACTCGCAGAGCCATTGACACTTTTCATATTCCTGTCATGGCGGATGCTCTGCTGTCTTCTATTGCTACTTTTCACACGGTCAAAATTATTATGACTGACCCTACAAAGTTCCAATACATCGGTTCTATTCATGAATCAATGAGCCGATGTGTCTCGAGTGAAATTAGAGTTATGGCTGATTACAGGAAATTGCCTCCTTCGGGTCCACACCAACTCACTCCTGAGATGCAGAGTGCTTTGGAGGTGGCTGAAAACCTGCCAAGAGGGGGAAGAAATAGGAGTCTAAGAAAGCCGAAACCGAAGGTCCCTCATCTCCTAAAAAGCGTAAGGCTGATAAAGCTGCACCCTCGGATTCCAAAAAGAAAAAGGTCAAGAAGATGGCTAACCGACCAAAGGCACCGACGCCTTCTGCTTCCAAAGAAGAGGACCAACCAGACAATGAAGAAGAGGAAGTTCAACACGAAGGCTTAGCAAGGGGAAATACTCTTCCCCGATCTCCCACTCCTGAGGTACAGATTCCCGTTCCTACTCCTCCTCCTTCTCCAAAACAAACTACAATACCAATCTCGGTTGCTCCCGTTCCACCTCCTGTCACTTCTCAACCTACTACTACTTCTCCACTACCACCACCAATCTTTTCTCAAGCTACAACAAAGCTACAACAACCACAACCACTGGACCTTCGGTGAGTGTCAACGTATCTGATACGGAGGCACATATCGTTGGCATTAACACCCCTGTTACCACCAAACCTCTATCATCATCCCCTTCAACAGACTCTAAGCCTATTATGGGAGGTACTGACTTTGATTTTGACTCCACTTATTATAGTCCTTATCGACTTCCAAGTGAAAATGAGGATGATGCTCCGTTGACAAAGCTCTATTTACAAGATCTTCATGATAAGCTTGACAAATTACTTGGTACCTCACGAACTTATTCAGACGTTGTTTTAAAAGCTTTTATTGACACTGCTCTTCAGCAATATACAGCCTCAATCGACGAATCGACAGCGGCTGTGGATGCCTCTACATCTACCTGCAAGAAAGCAACAACCGAAGTAACAGATCTTGTTCGTGATTCAAAGATCTTTTTGGAGTCACTCAAAGCCCATATCGATTCCAATGCTGCAAAGGTCAATGCTTCTGTTGATTCTCTCTCAAAGTCCCTTCAAGAAGAGAAAGCAAAATTTGATTATGTTCGAACTGAGTTCCAAGCTGATCACACTTCTCTTCTCACTTCGATCAACTCACGCCTTGATAAGCTTCAGGCTGACCTGGCCATGGAAAACAAGAATATGGACAAACTTGCTCGAGAGACTACCCAAGTTGAAGTCCAGTCTGCTCACCTTGCTCAAGCCCAAAAGGAGATTGCTTCACTCAAGACTGAGCGGGCAGTTCTTAAAAGTTGTGCTGGGGATGTTCTCTCGATTCTCAGTACTCTTGTTAATGCTCATGATCATGTTCTCACCCTTACTATCCGGAATCACTTGACTGCTAGACTTCTTCCTGCTATTCAGATATTGAGTCAGATTCAGGGTGTTACGGAGCCCGTGGTCACTCCGCAACAAGGGGGAGAAGCTGATCAAAATCCTCCAATTCCACCCAAAGTCATTATCAAAACCGAACCGAAGGTTAATGTAGCTTCGGGTTCTGGTGGACAGGAAAAATTGAAGGGTGTTGTGGAAAATAGTGATGACGAAGAAGAAGAAACGATTGCTGAGGCTTTAAAGAGGAAGAAAAGGGATAAAGAGATCAATGAAAATCTGAGGATAGCCAGAGAGGAAGAAGAGAAAGAGCGAAAGCAGAAAGAAGCTCAAGACGCTCTGATTTGCAAGCAGGCTCTCTTTCCCACTTGGACCCAGGAAAGATTAATCAAAGAAGCGATTGATTCTCCTAGCACTCACTGGCTAGAACCTGTTGCCACGTTTGATCGTGAAAATACGAGGGATTCTCAATTTGACATGCCCATCACCTGTAGGGCATTCGTGTTCCATTGTTTTGATTCAATGGTTGAAGTACCTTCTCCTCACCCACAGGTTGATCAAGATCTGATCGATTATTATATTGAATTTGCCCAATCCCAATACTTTAACATTGAGTGCTCAGAAAATAACCTTTGTCAAGGTATTGAAACCAACTGTTGCTGGAAAATTTATCAACGTTAAGTTTAGGGTGACCCGAGGTTCTGATAACTCGGTTCATATGATTTCGTTAGCTGATCTTCCAAACCTGAACCCACACGATTGGATTCTGCTGTTCAACATTCTACTTACCAATCAACAGCAGTATGAGCCGATCCTCGATCACATTAAAAGAATGTTGGCTTCCTACATCCATGAAGTTGCTAAGATGGATCAGGAGGTTGCAAATGTTATGAGAAAGAAGCCGATTGTGAAGAATATCAGGAAGCCAAGTGATCTAAATAAGATGAAAATGGGCAAGATAGATCCGGTTCATCACACTGTAATGTTCACTAGAGGCGAAGGTGAAAATTTTCTTTTCGCTCTTGTTGACAAACACCTGTTCTCCACAACTTGTTTGGAGCACGTACTTCATATAACTCACAGGTGTAACAGAACAGTGATTCCGATAAGAAAAACTTCTCTGACGTGCTTCGGTGGAATATAGCATTTCGTCACACTCTTTTGGCCATTATACCGAATGTATTCAAGACAGTGAAGAAGTCTACACTTGCTCAACCGAATTGATCTCTCACCTCTATTGACGCAAAGGGGAGATTGTTGGGTTTAAGTGTTGCGTCTTTGGGCTCGTTTTAAGTCCATTTTGTTTACCCGGTTTGGGCCTGTCCAACCGTGGATTATTATTATTAGGGTTAGCGTATATATTATGCATGCATGTATAGCTTTCAGGGAATCGTTCTCATTAATTACTTTTGCATTGTAACCCTAGCACACCTCTACAGTCGAAGTTCTTCATCGAGCTCTTCTGAGGTGTGAGATATTAATCATTCGACACCATTTGATCCATTCCTGTGTTCTTTACTTGATTAATATTGTTTTTCTGTTTAGAATCTATCGATCTATAGCGCAATATTTCCATCAGGGATTGTACTATTCTGGAGATACACTATGATGGGTTGTGTCTAGGATCTCAAATGTCTCTGAGGATCCTGACTATTTGAATCGTGATCATGAATATCGGGATCCTGGTTAGAGGATCGAGGAATTAGGCCTCCGATTGCTGCTACGTTAGCCATATGATCATAGTCGTCGGGGTCGTCTGTTCTCCTACAGGGATTGTCTATCTCCAGGACCATTATGTGGGTTATTGGGATCCTGTTCTTTGGCAGGATCATGAAAGAAGACACTAAGTTGGCTAATATGTTTTCCTTGGTGTTATCTTCTCTAGGAACATGATTCAGACTAAAAGCTTTAAATTTGGAGGCTAATTTTTAAAGAATATGAAGGTATAGTGCTAGTCTTTTGCTTTTAACTGCATAGAATCCATTAAAGTGGTTAGTTATTAATAACGAATCGACATATACCTAAAGATCCTTGATCTGAAGATCCTTGGCCAGTTGTAGCCCCATGATCAATGTTTCATACTCTGCTTCATTGTTAGTTGCATCATAACTAATTTCTTGTGGTAGGATGTCCCCCTGTGTCGATTTTAGTATGATCCCAAGGCATGTTCCTCTAAAGTTGGATGCTCTATTTGTAAAGAGTATCCACTCCCCCATGTTTTCTTCTTCTTGAAGTCATTGGATTTATGACTCTAACTCAGGTTGTAGATCATCACTAAAATCAGCCACAAAATCTGCTAATGCTTGTGACTTTATTGAGGATCTTGGCTCATATTTGATGTCATATGTGATGAGCTTCACTGACCAATTAGTCATTTTGCCTAACATTTCTAGTTTTCTCATGACATTCTTAATAAGATAGTGAGTTTTGACATGTATAGTATGAGTTTCAAAATAATGTCTTAATTAGACAGAAGTTGTAACTACTACAAGCATTAGTTTTTCAAGGAGAGAGTATCTGGTTTAATCATTAGTGTTTCAAAATATAAAACGTGCCTTTGTGTATGATTCAACAAGTAGTAGAACAAGCCATATGAGTCGAAGCTTATCCATTCCTTTTATCTTCGGGATAAAAGCGATATTTGTGGGCCCCTCGATGATTTAGCGATGACACATGTGAGTGCTTGGCCAAGCCAGGACTGATTTGATTTGTTCAATCAGTCAGTCATCATAAATCGAAAATCGGGAAACAACAAATGGACAGAGAGAATGATTATAATCCATGTCTCAGTCCATATGATATCTAGAATGGAGGAATATATGATCCCTTATCTAATGGACAAGTCATTGACAAGGTCAGAGTTCGACAACGGCTTCAAGAGCTACGATTGCCAGTTAGGTTTTGAAGTCATACTCAATAATATTTTTAGACTTATCCAAGTGGGAGACTGTTGGATTAATGTCTAAGTCCATAACTATATTTGGTATGTACTTGACCCGACCCGGCATGGTCCATTTGGGTTGCACTTCACCGGCACAATTTATATGGATAGTCTTTTGAGAATAGTATATTTATGATTTCTATTAATATATTATAAGTTCTAATATATTAATATGGAATCATATTATTTAATTAGTATTGATCAAGAATTAATTTAGAATTAATTAAGAGATCAAAAAGAACTAATTAAATATGGACTCTTATATATATGGAATGGGCCAAGTTCATTTAGGTTGGGCTAAGCTTTCATGGATGGTAGCTTTTAACCCATGGATCCTATGTGAATGAAAGGTCATGGGTATTAGGGTTTACATCGATGTAACCCTAATCCTCCATAATATATAAAGGGGTCCTTGGCTCACAAAATTGGCACAAGTGTGTGAAAATAAGAGTGGGCCGATTTTAGTGTGCATACATATTCTCTCAAGTTCTTCCAAGGTGTTTTGGTGATTTGTGATTCCATTTGAGGCTTCCACACTATTGGGGCTAAGCTCTTAAAGCTTGAAGACATCAAGCTACATCAAAAGGTATGTCATCTAACTAGAACTTTGTAGTATAGGTGCTTCATAATATGCTAGTTAGGATGAAACCTTGGAATAGTTAATATTTGCATGTATAGTAGAGAAAACATAGATCCAAGGTTTATAGGGTTGCATGTACACCATAGGAGTGTTAGAATACTCAAAACCCAACAGTGGTATCAGAGCCATGGGTTGTTTTCTGTTATATTGATGCAAATGTTTTATTTTCAAGTTGAAAAAAAAGGGAAAAAAAACATGACGTTTGTCAAATTTTAAGATAATTACTTGTTTTGTGAAAAACGAATTATTTGTAAAATTTGAATCATTTGTTATATGAGTTGAATTAGGTCAAATTTAGTAAAAGATAAAATGATATGATTATTTTATTAGTTTTAAAAGTTTGATCTAAATGTTTTAAGGAGTTACATATTTTGTCATAAAATTTTGGAGCTCAAAAGTTTTTTTAAAGTTGTGATCTTAAGGGTTTTTGAAACTTCCATAAGTTATGGATATGAAAGTTTTTTTTTTAAAAAAAAATTTGATTCAAAGTTTTTATGGAGTTACAAAATTTGGTGTTAATGTTTTAAAGAATTCCATAACTTGTTCTTAAGTTATGGAACATGGAAAGTTTCATCATAAAACACCATTAATTCCATAAGTTATGGAATCCAAAGGTTTTCAAGAATTACAAAACTTGCCCTCAAGTTTTGGAATTTGAGAAAAGTTTTTTATGAAAAAAAGAATTGAATTCTAAAACTCTTGGGTTCATAATTTAAACAATTAATTAAATGGTTTTAATTTTGAGTTTAATAATTGGAATTATGATGTTTTGTTGAATAGTTCAAATTAACTCTTATGGACTTTATTAATAGTTAATTAAAGCGTTTAATTAAAAGAGTATTATTAAATCCATAAATATATAGTTTGAGTTTAATTAAATTAAAAGTCTAGTTTAATTAATAGATTAAACCACCAAGTATTTTAAATGTCTAAAATACACCCTTATACTATTATAATATTAAAAGTTTAATATATTATATGTATAAGAGCAAGTCGTCTTACCATTAGTAGGCCACATTCACGAAGCCGGTCTATAAGGGGGTATAAGGTTACTGCCTATAAAATGGCAGTTTAATGGGTGTCCACTCTCACTCACCGCTTCCTTGACCGGTGGAGGGTCGTTAGCCGAACAGGTAGGACAAGGACTATAATTCTCCCTTCATTATAAGTATAATGATAAATACTAAGTAACTAAACACTTATAAATTCCCAATCTTAGTTACTTAGGAAAATGTGAATAAGGTGCTAATCCATGAAATTACACTTTGCACTTTGTTTAAGCTGTTAGTGGAGCGTGTGTGGTTAACCGGCACACTAACCTGGACTTAACAAGGTAGGCAAAGGGTAACTTAATGTTTATCATAGTATCGTTGGAGCGTGTGTGGTTAACCGGCACATCGATTGAGGGTAAATATTAAGGGTACCAAGTATATTTGCATGGTTACTTCACACCTGGTTTTGTGATCCTCGACATCCCAGTCACAAAACCTGAAGGGCACACTCGAGATTGAAACATGTCATTGAAAAGTTCAATGAATCTCAAAAGAATCTAGGAGTTTCAAAACCAATTAAAACCTAATAATACATTTCGTTTATCTTGGTGGAAATTGGTGAATCGTCATTCACCTACCTTCAAATATTTTATAGCTTGGATTACGGCATCCCTTTTCCAAGTTATGAAATAGTTTGTTGGGTCCTAGCCTTAATATATCATATTGGGTGTTATATTAAGGACTTAAATCAACTTTACGTGAATTTCTCCCATTGTTGATGTCTGGTTTAGACAACAATGATCTTCCCAAACCAAGCTTTCCTAATGAATATGACTTCCCGAGTTTGGCTCATGGAAGTCATACTTCTCTTCCTCCACCTCCTCCAATTATTCTCCCTGACCCAAAAGCTTAAAGACTTGAAAAGTTCAAGATCACTCAATCCCTACTCACAATAAAACATCAAATTGGAAGTCCTGTGTGCACTCATGCCTTAGGACTGAAGTCACACAGTGACAGGTTAAGAATGTTGGGTGTCGTTGTCCCAAGGAAGTTGGCTATTGACTGGGTGTTTCAGTCACTTCCTGAGTCATATAGGAAGACTACTATGTGACAGATCACGACATGACCCTAATGGATCTTTCTTATTTTTTTATTGCTGCTGAATCAGAAATGATTTGGTGCAATAGTCAAGCAAATATGGATGGAAGGTCTATTTCTCAAACTTCCATGGACATGGACAATGGTAACATTGGAAGTCCAGAAAAGCTTTCTCTTCCCAATGGAAACGGCTTGGCCTTGGTCAACCCGGTTGACCGGAAGGTAAAGTGAAAGTCTAAGTCTGGAATAGCCTTTTGTACCATTCCCAAAGAGTCTATATGTTTTCAGTGTGAAGAAAAGGGGCATTGGAAGCGAAGCTGCCCAAGCTACCTGAAAGAAAGAAGAATCAACAGTTTGACGCTGCTTCAGGTAGGTCCACTATCTAACTCTATTAAGTTACCAGTTGATGATTCTTAATACAAAATGTGACTCGGTTGCATTTTGATATTTAGTAGGATCAAGCAAAGGGAAGGAAACTTAAAGAAAAGAGTATGTTGAATCTGATCGCGAATATGGATTTCTATCGCTTGGTTGAAGATCGGATTATTGAGCTACTTCTTAGGAGTTATGATAGATTGCTAGGAAACACGTAATAGCATAGTTTTCATTTCAAGTTGCATTATAAGGAAAAGTTTTTCCGCATTTTTATAAATAAATAAAAGTTTTACTTTATTTTATATCTCCTTGCAATGGCATTTATGAAAACTTGATGTTTGTATGTTTCTAGCAACATTGGAAAAATGAATTTGATTCTTTCATTTGTGGTAGTGTCTAAATTTACCAAGTAAGGAAAGATTCTCATCACCCAAGTTTCAATTGGACCGAAACTTGGAATCATGCAAGTTGTATAGTATGATGAATGAGAAGTTTCATTTTTGGAAAAATTTAAGACTAGTTCCTTGTTCACATGTATATGTGAGTCAAGTGAAGGACTAAGGGATCAAGTACACATCCTTGTGTTGGGTTATGAGCATTCTAACACTCCTAAGTGTACATGCAACCCTAAATACCTTGGATCTATGTTTTCTCTATTATACATACAATTATGAACATCCAAGGTATTATCCTAATCTAGCATACAAAATAATAAATATAACAAGATAGAATACATACCTCTTTGATGTAGAATGTCTTCATGAAGATTGAGTGCCTAGTGCCCCAAGTGTGACACCTCAAATGGTTCACACAACACCAAATACACTTGGAATAACTTGAGAGAAACTTGAACACTCCTTGAAATCGTCTAGCCCTCACACTCACACATTAGTGCATGATTTCTTGAGCCATGGGATTCTTTTATATGGTGGCTATTAGGGTTACACCATGTAACTCATAACTTTACCCATTCCTTATGCTCCATGGATTTTAACCTCCATGGAGTATCCATGGGTCATCCCATGGACTTAGTCCAACATAAGGAATCTTGGATCACAAGCCCACATATATAAGAATGAATGATTTACACAATCAACCCATATATTTAATTAGTCTCCTTTTGATCACTTAATTAATTCCAAATTAATTCTTGATCAATACTAATTAAATAACCTTATTAATATATTAGAACTTATAGTATATTAACCAACCTTAAGTGTTATTTCTCTCATTATAGTCTATCCAAATGCATGATTCCATGCAACCCAAATGGACCATGCCGGGTCGGGTCAAGTCTTACCAATTATAGTGATGGACTTAGACATTAATCCAACACCTTGTGCACTGATCAGAGTCCACCACAAAAGATCGATAAGACTACTCGTCATGATTTACTAAATTTTAGTAAATATGGTTATACTTACAAGCTTAAGTATAAGTCTGAGACATTGGAAAAGTTCCAATGTATAGCAGAACGAATAAGAAGAATCAAATTAGGCAGAAGGATAAAAGTTTCTCAAATCTGAAAAGATGGGAGAGTACTTTAGTATCATGTTTAATGGTCATCTTAAAGATTATGAGACCATATCACAATTCATCCTCTAAGTGCATTCTGATAGCTAAGAAGAAAAGTCATGAATTGTTGAAGTGGTCAGATCAAGAAGATGAGTCATACTTCGTTCCAAAACAAATCTTAGAGACATACTCCAAGATTGTAATTTGAGTGACACATCTTAAAGAAGGTTTATAACACTTGTCAAATGTAAGAGTAAAAGTTTTCTACTCTTGTACATTTGAAATTGGTAAGTTGTGATGTTTTGGATAAAACAAAGACCAACTAAGGCCAATTGTGTGAAGTGTTTGTCTTGATTAAGAATCCACACTACTTCTTGAATATTTGGCAAGAAAGTCTTATTGGTCAAGAAGACAGTGGCAGTCTAAAAGATCGTGAAATGTTTTCAAGAACTAATCAAGAATAAAACCTGTATTTCATCACTAGCACACAACTAGAGGTTTATAACCTATCGTGTTGACATTTCTGTGCCCATTCCATTTAAGTTGGCTATAACATTTGAGTTCTACATGTTCTCAATTGTTTGCATAACTACTTGGAAGCAATGGCAGGCCCTTGTGCTGCCAGGTGACAAGAGGTTAAGATTGCACAAGTTCAATCCATATGATTTAGGATTTGTCACTAACCTAGTCTTGTGATTATGGTTTTGACAAATTCACGTGGATAAGAACACATACACCATAAAATCTAAGGGTCATAAGGTTTCTCTCCGATTCATGAAAATGATGGTGAGGAAACACTTCCACCAAGTAGATTTTAAGTAAGATAGCAATTGTAATCTTTGCATTCTCAAAGTCGTTAAGTGGAGCGTGCATGGTTATCCGGCACACTAACATGGACTTATGAGAAATGGCAAAAATATAAAAAATTGAGACTATGATTACGGCATCCCTTTTCATAATTCTGAAATTGTTTAGACACACCTGTGAGCTGTCTAAAATAAGGTTTATGATTTTGATAAAGTCTTATCAAAGCAATCTAGTATCAGAAATCTGAACTTTGGTAAGAAAGTCAATAAAGTATTGACTTCTAGAAGTCCAGCTGTTTTCTGGATACATGTCAAAGCTAGTGGGAGCATGAGTGTTATGCTAATAATCATCATGTTAGTGGGAGCATGATAATTATGATAAGTATTGCAAGTTAGCAATGTTAATTATAGAAAACAAAAGTTTCAATTCGTGAGGTTGCAGGGGTTGAAAAAGTTGTTTTGCTATAATTAAGGGAGAGGATATTATACTTCATGTCAATTCTAAAAGGCTTAGAGTGAGATTTTCAGCTTAGATTGAGATTTTAATCATCTTTAGTCAAGAATATATATATGAATTTCATGTTGGATTGGTTCAACTTAAGGAAATTCTATATATTGCGTTCTCAAAATTCGATTATGATTACGGCATCCCTGTTCATAGTCAAATCTTGAGAACATGGCAAATAAAAAATATTGTAGCAAAAGACTGGTCTAGAATCATGTCTTTGTGTGAGACATCATGAATCGTGTCCCATTTGCTTTGGGTACAGGAACGATTGCATGTGTTATAATATTCATCCTTTCTAAATTTTCCAAATGCCCGGGGGCATTAAGAGGAAAATATCTAGAATTGGATATGACTAAAGTGATTAAGCAATTGTCGAGGACAGTCTAACGCTTTACCAAAGATTGGTTGCTCAAGGACAGTTGGAAGTATAGTGTTAACTTTGGAAGGACCATATTGACCTAATATGAAAAGAGGCAACTCTTGTTCAGAAGGGGTAGTCAAAATGGGAATATGGAGTTGTCTCCATAGGTGGAAGTTATCTATGTAAGATTAGAAAAACTTAATGCAAGAAGCATGTTCAAAGCTATGTACTTTGAATATGAGACTTAATTTCCATGAAGTTGATCTTCATTGGAATGCCTTGTAATGACTGTTGACAAGTTTTGTGACTTTGTACACATTCATTACAAGAGGGTCAGTGCATATAAGTTTAAAATCTAAACAGATTTCGATAAATGATAGGAATTTGGAATTCTTACATTTTTTCGATAACGATTTGGGAGTGTGAAAAGAGAATCATTGAAATTATGTTCAATCGATCTAGTTCGCAAAGTAAGGATCATAGAAAAACATAGAGTGCATACTTGGTGTATGGCAAAGCTATTGTTTAAGAAAAACATAGTGTACATGCTTGGACCATGGGACAACTAGTGTTTTTAATTCAAGTATAAAGTTGATAAAACCGAAATAATGAATAATGAGTAATCAGTATGGTGATAAATAAAGGTGTTTATTTATATTCATAGGGTTTGATACCATATTTGATTCATTTATTCTTGTGTTTCACTTTGCATGTTTTGACTTCCAGAATAACTAAGTCGCTCTTCCTGAATAATTAAGTTATTCAAACCATCCACAGTCGGTCATATGTTGAAAGTAGATATGAATCAAGACTGTCATGGGTTGGTTTGTAGAGGTCCAAGTTGGTGGACAAAGTGGTGCTACAACACTCATGAGTGCTCATAAGTTCTGAGTATTGGATTCAACCCACACTCATTTGAATCACTTCATGGATTTTATCACGAGTGATCATGAGACGATAATATCTTATATTCTTCAAACCTAGAGATATGAGTTGTTACTATGAGTTGATTATACATTGATTGCACGAAAATGCATTTGGTAACTCGATGTTATAAGCCTTTGTGTATGATTCAACAAGTAGTAGCACAAACCATATGAGTCGAAGTTTATCCATTCCTTTTACCTTCGGGATAAAAGCGATATATGTGGGCCCCTCGATCAGTCAGTCATCATAAATCGAAAATCGGGAAACAACAAATGGACAGAGAGAATGATTATAATCCATGTCTCAGTCCATATGATATCTAGAATGGAGGAATATATGATCCCTTATCTAATGGACAAGTCATTGACAAGGTCAGAGTTCGAAAGCGGCTTCAAGAGCTACGATTGTCAGTTAGGTTTTGAAGTCATACTCAATAATAGTTTTAGACTTATCCAAGTGGGAGACTGTTGGATTATGTCTAAGTCCATAACTATATTTGGTATGTACTTGACCCGACCCGGCATGGTCCATTTGGATTGCACTTTACCGACACAATTTATATGGATAGTCTTTTGAGAATAGTATATTTATGATTTATATTAATATATTATAAGTTCTAATATATTAATATGGAATCATATTATTTAATTAGTATTGATCAAGAATTAATTTAGAATTAATTAAGTGATCAAAAAGAACTAATTAAATATGGACTCTTATATATATGGAATGGGCCAAGTTCATTTAGGTTGGCCTAAGCTTTCATGGATGGTCCATGGAGCTTTTAACCCATGGATCCTATGTAAATGAAAGGTCATGGGTATTAGGGTTTACATGGATGTAACCCTAATCCTCCATAATATATAAAGGGGTCCTTCCAAGGTGTTTTGGTGATTTGTGATTCCATTTGAGGCTTCCACACTATTGGGGCTAAGCTCTTAAAGCTTGAAGACATCAAGCTACATCAAAAGGTATGTCATCTAACTAGAACTTTGTAGTATAGGTGCTTCATAATATGCTAGTTAGGATGAAACCTTGGAATAGTTAATATTTGCATGTATAATAGAGAAAACATAGATCCAAGGTTTATAGGGTTGCATGTACACCATAGGAGTGTTAAAATGCTCAAAACCCAACAATTGTAACAATATATACCTGTCGGAGTTATGAAGGCAGTATCCTCTTGATCAGATAGTTGCATCTGAATTTTTTGGAACCCTGCCGAGGCATCCATGAATGTTAATAGTTTATGTTCTATCGTGGCATCTATCATAGAATCTATGTGAGGAAAAGGTAAAGTATCCTTAGGAAAAGCCTTGTTAAGATCTGTATAGTCCACACACCTTGCCATTTACCATTCTTCTTCTACAATACGACCACATTGGCCAGCCACCTTAGGAACTTGACTTCCTTGATCATCCCTGTTTTGAGAAGTTTTCCCACTTCCTCTTGAATGATCAGGTTCCTTTCAAGTGCAAAATTCCTTCTATTTTGATGTATGTGTCTGAAAGAAGGATCAACGTTAAGTTTATGAGTTATAATATTCTTATCTATACCTGTCATGTCTTCGTGCTTCCATGCGAAGGTTTTTTTCTTTCTTTCAGGAATGTAACTATGTCATTTTTCAATGTCTTCTGGTATTGAGGATCCTATGAATACTTTGGTGTCAGGATCCTCAAGGTCTAGGGGCACTTCTTTTATATCTTGCTCATTCGCTTTTGGTACATATCATGCTTCATGCTTTAATTGCTATGCTTGCCTTGGTACTGAGGAAGGCTTCATTGAGGTCTTCTAGCATTCTTTGGATTCTTGTTGATCACTGATGATCTTCACTGTCCCCCAAGGGGTAGGCATCTTGACGCATCGATGGTATGTCGATGGAACCGCTTTCATGTGATGGATGTAGTGCCTACCTAATATAACATTGTTAAAAGACAAAGCATCAATAACACAAAAGAATTACATAGAATTTACCCCTTCGATGTAGATAGGTAGCTTGATCTCTCCAATAGTATCCTCTGAATCCTATTAGTACCAAGGATCTTTTGATTATCTCGGATTCTGAGATTTTCATCCTAGTTAGGGCATCTAAGTGTATGATGTTGACTGAGGAACCTTCATCAACATCTTTCTGAGAAAATGGTTGGAGATGTAGAGAGTAATCACCAATCCGTCAGGGTGGGGATCTTGGATATCTTCTCTATTTGTTTCATCAAAGGTGATCTCCTTCCTGTTTGTGATTGACGTATTCTTCTAGGGGTTTTCTTCTTTTTATGCTTTAGACACCTTGGAATTCCTTTTTGCTTCAGAATAAGAAGTTCCATAAATGTCAGTACCCTTAAAGATAACATTGATTACCTTGGCGTCCGCAGGAGGGGATCCTGGTTTTTCTAGGATCTTAGGCAGATCCCGATCCTTGTTTCTAGATCTTTATTTTCTTATCCTTAAGATCTCTCTGAGTTATCCTTTGCTTAGGAGGTGGTTGATCTCCTTCCTAAAGGCTATGCAATTTTATGTAACGTGGCCAAAGTCTTCGTGGTATGCACACCATTTAGACTTATCCTTCCACTCGGTGGACTTCTCTCCTTTCCTTGTCCATCTTGCTTTATCACCACAATCCTACATAACATAGATTAGACATGAACCATGCACAAAAAAACAATAGCCAGTGATCTTAGGAAATTCATCTTCATCTCCTTCATTTTCAAGGACATTAACCCTATGATGATCAGGTTTGGAATATGGTTTTGACTTGTAGGATCTTTGGATCGAGGAGTCGGTCTTCCTATTAGGGTTATCGTATGAGTTTGGAGGATTGCTCCTCTTCTGGATCTCCTTGTCCTCTTCCAGCTAGATGAACCTTAGTGCTCTACTTTTGAACTCATATATCCTTTTTCATAGAGTCATTACAATGTCTTCATAGAAAAGAGAGTCCTTTAGACCTATTTTGAAGGCTTCTATGGTAGTTTCCATATCGATGTTGGGGATACTCAAAGCTTCCCTGCCAAAACTATTCATAAAGTCCCTAAGGAATTCCTTAGGATCCTAGACTATCCAATAAAGATCACTAGTGATCTTTTCGAATGTTCTACTACATGAAAATTGATTGTTAAAAATATTAACTAAATGTATAAATGAAGTAATAGAGTAAGGAAGAACATTAAGTAGCCATTTCAAGGCTGGTCCCATGAGGGCCGAATCAAAACCCTTGCACATGCAAGGATCCTTCAAGTATGAGGGAATGGGGATGGTCTCTATTCTCTCCATGTATTGTTCCACGTGTTCTTCAGGATCTGTAGTCCCATCGTAAGATTTCATGTTGGGAGTTTGGAAACATTTTGGGACTTCAGTATCAGCTATTGCAGGAGAAAATCTCGAGATCCTGTGACTGGTAGGGATACTTCGGGTAGAGGTTAGACATCCCCTGATATGTTTAAGATCGTTTGCCTTAGTTGTTGAAGTTCTTTGGCTATGAACGGAATCATTCTTGCATCAAGATTCAGTGAGTTAGTACTAAAGGTAGGATTATTCAGGTAGCTACCATGATCCTTGTTATTGGGAGTGGTGAAGGTTTCGTCGGGATCCTAGATCACATGGTCTCGCTCATTTGGAGTTGCACCCCAAGTGGGAGCAGGTGTTGTTGTTGAGGATCCTATCTCCTGGCGGTTTCCTGAGGATCCTGCATTGTCAAAGTTCAGGATCTTGGGTTGCAAGATCGAGGGTGTTGCTCCTTGGGGTTTATGGATCTCCGCCTCATTCTCTCTATTTCCTTGAGAACCGTCCTGTTGTCCTCCTACCAATTATTCAACTTTTACTTTACCATCTTCACCATGGGGAAGAGTTTATTGTTAAAGATCGGAACAGGACGATCCTAGAATCCCAGGGATCCTGGATTCCCATGGCTGATGATCGGAGAGGTATTATTTTTAGAGGTATCCGGAGTTTTCCTCTACCCAGGGGATCCGTTTAGAGGTGGTGGAAGATTATTTGAGGAAATGGGGGGAATGGAGGAAGAAGGTAAAGTTGGTTGTGTAGACATCATTTTCGAGAATTATGAACACCACGGCCCCACGGGTGGGTGCCAAATTGTTTTGGTCAAAATTTGATAAATGGATATCAACCAAATTGCATGAGAGGCTGTGGTGTTGTAGGTGAAGTGATTAACGAAATTAGAACAAGATTACACAGGTGATTTACAATGAAAGCCCTTGATCCTTGCGAGGATCTCCGGTATAAAACCTTAGGAGGTGATAATGATCATCCGCCTTGTTTGATTTAATTGATTTGAACGTGTAATTACAGAGATGATAATGAGAATATGAGTACAAGTGTTTCTGTAGATCTAAGTGTGTAACGTGTAAAAATATTGTGTCGTTATGTACATGTTACAAGTGTATATAGTCTAGGTTATGTAACTAGAAGTCCGTTATATCTGGGATCCTGCTGAACTGGTATTTGCAACGTGCTTTTACTTGGTATTCCCGAGTTTTAAGCTTGATTGAGATGATTCTTTGCTGAGAATAAGTCTTGTGTTGAACATTTCTACACATGGCGATCTTTAGGATTCTGAGACTTCTTTAAGATCTGGGATCCTAGATAGGTTTAAGGATCCTTAGATATCTTTGAGATCCGGGATCCTTGATAGGATTGAGGATCTTGGCCCTAACATATATATATATATATATATATATATATATATATATATATATATATATATATATATATATATATGTATTGTTAGGGCCATGAATCTTAACCCTATTTAGGATCCCAAATCTTGAAGAACTTTTAGGATCCCGAACATTGTTGGATATAGTGTCTAAGTCCATAACTTTATTTGGTATGTACTTGACCCGACCCGGCATGGTCCATTTGGGTTGCATGGCATTGCAATACTTGGATAGACTAAATGAGAGAATAAGGCACTTATGATTATTAATATATTATAAGTTCTAATATATTAATAATAGTATTATTTAATTAGTATTTATCAAGTATTAATCTAGTATTAATTTGGTGATCAAAGTGAGACTAATTAAATATATAGGGTTGATTATGACAATCATCAATTCTTTTATGGTGGATTAATGATCCATGGTTTATGGGTTTGGTTATAACCATATGGAGCTCCATGGATAGTCCATGGGAGTTACAAACCCATGGGTCATGGGAAATCAAGAGTCATGACAATTAAGGGCATTCATGTGTAAACCCTAATTGTGACAACACTATAAAAGGAACCCTATGGGTAGCAAAATCATGACCTAGTTGACCTAGGGTTCCTAGAGAGGGCATAACCGATTTTGAGTGCTAGAAGTATTCTCTCAAGTTATTCCAAGTCTTGTGGTGTTGTGTGAAGCATTTGAGGCACAACATTTGGGGTGCTAGGCTCACAAAGTCTTGAAGGAATCCAAGCAACAACAAGGTATGTATTTCTACTAGTTTTATGTTTTATGTAATCCCCATGCTATGCTAGTTAGGAAATAACCTTGAAAAAGAAATTTGCATGTATATAGAGAAAACATAGATTCAAGGTTATTAGGGTTGCATGTACACTTAGGAAGTGTTAGAATGCTCAAAAACCCATCAGTGGTATCAGAGCCTAGGATTGTTTTCTGTATACTTGATGCAAAACGGCTTAAAAATCGAAAATTATGCACTCTGACGACTGGACTCGCCGAGTCCATGGGGAGGACTCGTCGAGTCCATGAACAAATTCATCCTACTCGGCGAGTAGAATAATGCACTCGGCGAGTAGGAGCGTGCTGGGCAGTTTTTTCGAGTTTTGTTGCTGGAAATGGATTAAGATCATTATCCCAATCTGTTTTGGACTTGTAAAACCTGTTTTTCAAAATGATAATGATTATGTTAACCCATTTTACATGACTTTTATCAATTTTCAAGTATTGTATATGTTTATATGATTTCTTGAAATTGCTTGACATGAATTTGTGTTCTTATGAGTTTTTAGAAGATCATAGGAATTATGTGTAACCACCATGTGTGTTTAATTCATGATCTCAATGGCTATGATGGTGTCCATAACTTGTCATCAAGTTATGGATAACCAAAAGTCACTTCTTTTAATTGTGATTAAAGAACTAAAGAGGTTTCATAAAATGAAGAGTCTTCATTTTTATGAACCATTAAAACTCATAAGTTACAAATTGAAGAGACTTGGAATAGTTTCAAATCTTGCCCTCAAGTTTTGGAATTTGAAAAGTCTTACACTCTAATACTTTAATTCCAAATTAAACCTTAGATTTTTAAAAAGTTTAAAAATCAACACTTATACTATTATTATAATTTTATTATATAGATATGTATAAGAATATGTCATTCTTATCGTTAGTAGGCCTCATTCACGAAGCCGGTCTATAAGGGGGGTATAAGGTTGTTGTCTATAAAATGGTGACTTAATGGGTGTCCACTCTCACCCACCGCTTCCTTGATCGGTGGAGGGTCGTTAGCCGAACGAGTAGGATACGACTTTAAATACTCGTTAAAAGTATAATGAATTATAAAGTAACTATACATTATAAATTCCCAATCTTAGTTACTTTAGGAAAATGTGAAATTGGTGCTAGCCCATAAAATTACACTTTGTACCTTACCAAGTTGTTAGTGGAGCGTGTGTGGTTAACCGGCACACTAACATGGACTAGTAAGAGTGGCAAAGGGTAACTTGACTTTATTATAGATCGGTGGAGCGTGTATGGTTAACCGGCACATCGATTAGGTAATATTGTTGAGGGTACCAAGTCAATTTGTATGGTTATTCACACCTTGTTTGTGATCCTCGGCATCCCAGTCACAAACTTGAGAGGGCACAATCGAGATTCAAACATGCCATTGAAAGTTCAATGTATCTCAAAAGATCTAGGAGTTTCAAATCCAATTAAAAACTTAAGTATATTTCGTTTTTATGGTAGGAAATTGGTAAATCGTCATTTACCTACCTTCAACTATTTTATAATTTGGATTACGGCATCCCTCTTCCAGTTATAAATAGGTTGTTGGGTCCTAGGCTTAATATTTCATATTGGGTGTTATATTAAGGACTTTAAATCAACTAACTTGAATTTATCCCATTATAGATGTCTAGTTTAGACAGCTATGGTCTTCCCAAATCTTTAGGAACAAGCTTCCTAATGAAGATGATATCCCAAATGGCAACCAAGGTGAAAGATCAATCCCTTTGTTGTGCATTAGTGGGACTGGAAATCATACTTCACTTCCTCCACCTCCTCCAATAAATCTCCTTATCCCACAAGTTTCAAGACATGATAAGTTCTAAGTCACTCAATTCCTATTGGCAAACAAGGTCTATATGTGCTTAGGTCTTGGAGATTAAGTCACATATTGACAAGCCGGGAGAGTAGGGTGTCGAAGTCTCAAGGTAGCTGGCTGTTGACTTGGTCACTCCCTGATAACAGATCACGACATGACCCTTAATGATCTTACCATTTTGCTTGATGATGCTGAATCAGCAATGATTTGGAGCATTGGTAAAGCAAAATTTGATTGGAAGATCAACTTCCCAAACTTCCATGGACATTGACAATGGTAACATTGGAAGTCCAGAAAAACTTTCTCTTCCCAATTGAAAGGGATTGGCCATAGTCAACTCGGTTGACCAAATGGTAAAGAGAAAGGCTAAGTCTGTGATAGTCCCGTGTACCGTTTCCAAAGAGTCCATATGTTTCTGTTGCCAAAGGAAGGGCATTGGTTGCGAAGCTGCCAAATTTACCTAAAAGTCCATAAGGATAGTAAAGTCAAATGTTTGACTCTACTTTAGGTAAAGTCCATTGTCTAACTCTATTAAGTTTCTATTCTGAGATTCTTATTGCATGATGTGACTGGGTCACATGTTGATGTTTTAAGAATCAAAGAAAAGTGAAGAAACTTAAAGGAAGTATATGCTGATTCTGATCGCGAAGAGGGATTTTGATCGCATGGTTCGGTGATCAGAATTTTGAGCTATTACTTAAGAGTTGAGACATATTGCTTAGGAATAGATAACAACAAGGTTTTCATATGGGTTGTAAGGATAAGTTTTCCGCAAAGTTTTAAAATAAAGAAAAGTTTTGATTTTATTTATTTTAAGTATCCTTACAATGGCATTTGTGAAAAATTGTTGATTATATGTTTCCATTAATAGCAATATTTGAAAATGGATTTGATTCTTTCATTTGTAGTAGTATCATAATTTACCAAATAAGGAAAGATTCTCATCGCCCAAGTTTCAGTTAGATAGAAACTTGGAATCATGCAACTTGTATTGTATGATGAATGAGAAGTTTTCGTCTTTGGGAAATTAAGACTAATTCCTTGTTCACATGTACATGTGAGTCAAGTGAAGGACTAAAAGATTGGGTACACTTGGTTGCGTGCTGGTCAGGTCCACCACAAAGATAGATAAGATTATTCGTTATGATTTACTAAAGTTTAGTAAATATGGTTATGCTTACGAGTTTAAGTGTAATTCTGAAACATTGGAAAAGTTTCAATGTATGGCAGAATGAATAAGAAGGATCAAATAAGGCAGAAAGATAAAATTTTCTCCAATCTGAAGAGATGGGAGAGTACTTGTGTATTTTGTTTTATGATTATCTTAGTGATTATGGAACCATATCACAATTGATCCTCTAAGGACACCTTAGTGTGTTTGTTGCCTGAGGAGAGGAATCGTGAATTGTTGAAATGGTTAAATCAAAAGATAATTCATACTTCGTGCCAAAAACAAATCCTGGAGTTATACTCCAAGATTGTAACTTGAGTGACATAGTCTTTAGAAAGTTCATAACACTTGTCAAATGTAGAGTAAGATGTTTCCTATTCTTGTACATTTGAGATTGGTAAGTTGTGATGTTTTGGATAAAACAAAGACCAGCTAAGACCAATAGTGAGAAGTGTTTAACTTGATAAGAATCCGCACTAGAACTTGAATATTTGTTTTGTCAAGGAATGGTTCTTGACAAAGAGGAGTCTTATATGTCAAGAGGATAGTGGGAGTCTAAATGATTCTGAAATAGTTTCAAGAACTAAATCAAGAGTTTTGTTAATCACTAGCCCACGACTTGAGGTTTGTAACCTATCGTGTTGACATATTCTTGTTTCTGTGTCTGTTCCAGTTGAAAGTTGATTATGCTTGTGAGTTCTATGAGTTCTCAATTGTTTGCATAACAACCCGGAAGCAATGGTGGGCATTGTGCTACCAGGTGGCAAGAAATTAAGATTGCACAAGTTCAGTCCCTATGAATTTGGAAGTGTCACTAACCTAGTCCTGTGATTATGGTTATGACAAATTCACATGGATAGGAACACATACACCATAAAATCTAAGTGTCATAAGGTTTCTCTTCGATTCATGAAAATGATGGTGAGGAAACGCTTCCACTAAGAAGATTTTAAGTAGATAGCGGTTGTGATATTTGCATTCTCATATAGTTAGTGGAGCGTGTGTGGTTAACCGGCACACTAACTAGTGAGAATTGCAAAAGGTCTAGACAAACATGTGAGCTATCTAAGGAAAGGTGTATGTTTTTGATAAAGTCTTATCAAAGCAATCTAGTATCAGAAATATGAACTTTGGTAAGAAAGTCAATAAAGTATTGATTTCTAGAAGTCCAGTAGATTTCTGAGTACATGTCAAAGCTAGTGGGAGCATAAAGTGTTATGCTGGTAATCATTATGCTAGTGGGAGCATGACGATTATGTTAAATATTGCAGGTTAGCAATGTTAATTATAGAAAACAAAAGTTTCAATTCGCCTTGAAAAAGTTGTTTTGCTATAATTAAGGGGGAGGATTTTATACTTCACTCCAATTCTATAAGCTTAGATTGAGAATTTAATCTACTTTAGTCAAGAATATATATGAATGTTATGTTGGAATGGTTTAACATAAGGAAATTCTATATATGTTGCGTTCTCAAAATTCGATTATGATTACGGCATCCCTCTTCATAGTTCGAATTATGAAAACATGGCAAATAAAAAATTTTATAGCATAAATCATGTCCCATATGCTTTGGGTATAGGTTTGATTGCATGTGCTATAATATTCATCCATTCTAAATTTTCCAAATGCCTAGGTCATTAAGATGGAAAAAGGAATAGAACTGGAAATGACTAAAATGATTAAGCAAAGTTGTCAAGGACAATCTGAGGTTTACCAAAGATTGGTTGCTCATGGACAATTAGAAGTATAGAGTAAGGACCATATTGACATATTTTGAAAAGAGGCAACTCTTGTTCAGAAGTGATGGTCAAAATGGTAATATGGAATTGTCTCCATAGGTGGAAGTTATTCTTTGAATCTGTGTAAGATTAAAGAACTTAATGCTAAGAAGGATGTTCAAAGGAATGTACTTTGAATTTGAGACTTCATTTCCATGGAATTGTTTTCCATTGGAATACTTTGTAATTTCTGTTGCCAAGTCTTTGTGACTTCTGTGCATAGTCATTACAAGGGGATCATTGCATATCTAACAGATTACAGTAGATGGCAAGAGTTTGGTATTCTTTCATTTACAACGAGGATTGGAATTGTGAAATTAGCATCATTGGAATATTGTCAATTGATCTATTTCACAAAGAGAGGACCATATGTAAACATAGTATGCATACTTGGAGTATGGCATAATTGTTGTTTGGAAAAACATAGTGTACATGCTTGGAGCATTGGACAACTAATGTTTTAATTCAAGCATAAAGTTGAATAATCGAAACATAAATAATGAGTAATCAATATGATGCTTAAATAAAAGGTGTTTTTATTTACACTCAAAGTGTTGGGGCCATATAAGATTAGTATTATTCTTATGTTTCACTTTGCATGTTTTGACTTCCAGAATAATTATGTTATGGTATATATCATATTATTCAAACCATCCACAGTCAGTCATATGTTGGAAGTAGATATGAATCAAGACTGTCATGAATTTGGCTTGTATGATTTGTCTAAAGTGCTTTGGACAATGCAATGGTTGCTACAACATTCATGAGTACTCATAAGGGCTGAGTATTGGATCCAACCCACGCTCACTTGCATCACTTCATGGAATTTATCTTGAGTGATCGTGAGACGGTAATATCATATAAATCTTCAGACCTAGAGATATGAGTTGTTGACTATGAGTTGGTTATTCATTGATTGCACGAAAACGCATTGGTAACTCGATGTCATAAAACGTGCCTTTGTGAGTAATTCAACAAGTAGTTAGTACAAGCATATCAGTCGAAGTTTATCTATTCCTTCTAGAAATAGAAGCGATATCTGGGCCCCTCGATGATTTGGTTTTGACTTATGTACCGGGCCCGGTCAGAACCTAATTGATGTGTTCAATTTAGTTCTATGTCGAAACAAATCAGAGATCGAGAAACAAATGCTGGACAATAAGTAAGACCATGTTCCATGTGTTTGTCCGGCTGATATCATGAGAACAGAGGATTATATGATCACTTATCTTAAATGGCGTATCACCATCATCTCAGTTCCGAGAGACTTTGAAAGAGCTACGATTGCTAGTCGGATTTTGAAGTCATATTTGCAAATATAGTTATTAGACTTATCCAAGTGGGAGACTGTTGGATATAGTGTCTAAGTCCATAACTTTATTTGGTATGTACTTGACCCGACCCGGCATGGTCCATTTGGGTTGCATGGCATTGCAATACTTGGATAGACTAAATGAGAGAATAAGGCACTTATGATTATTAATATATTATAAGTTCTAATATATTAATAATAGTATTATTTAATTAGTATTGATCAAGTATTAATCTAGTATTAATTTGGTGATCAAAGTGAGACTAATTAAATATATAGGGTTGATTATGACAATCATCAATTCTTTTATGGTGGATTAATGATCCATGGTTTATGGGTTTGGTTATAACCATATGGAGCTCCATGGATAGTCCATGGGAGTTACAAACCCATGGGTCATGGGAAATCAAGAGTCATGACAATTAAGGGCATTCATGTGTAAACCCTAATTGTGACAACACTATAAAAGGAACCCTATGGCTAGCAAAATCATGACCTAGTTGACCTAGGGTTCCTAGAGAGGGCATAACCGATTTTGAGTGCTAGAAGTATTCTCTCAAGTTATTCCAAGTCTTGTGGTGTTGTGTGAAGCATTTGAGGCACAACATTTGGGGTGCTAGGCTCACAAAGTCTTGAAGGAATCCAAGCAACAACAAGGTATGTATTTCTACTAGTTTTATGTTTTATGTAATCCCCATGCTATGCTAGTTAGGAAATAACCTTGAAAAAGAAATTTGCATGTATATAGAGAAAACATAGATTCAAGGTTATTAGGGTTGCATGTACACTTAGGAAGTGTTAGAATGCTCAAAAACCCATCAAACATATCTCATGATCCTGACCATTATTATTACTATTATTTCCTAACGTTACTAACAGATATATTTCTAGTCCTTTTCTCACACGTGCAGAATTAGTTAATAAAGACTCATTCTCAATGAAGAAATGTTTCAATCAGGAAAAGGACCCGTGAATACCAAGTCAAACCAACATGTTCATTTTTATTCGAGAGGATCCCAGAAATATCGAACTTATTGTTACCTAGACTAGACTATAAATACAAATGTATTTCACACATTACACACATCGAGCCTCATTGAAATACTTGTACTCGTTTACTTACTTCCATCTTTGTAATCAATCATTCAATCAATACAATCAAACAAGGCAGGTGATCATTATCACCTCCTAAGGTTTTTTGTCGGAGATCCAAGTAAGGATCAAGGGCTTTCCTTGTAAATCACTTGTGCAATCTTGTTCTAGTTTCGATAATCACTTTACCAACAACACTACAACCTCTCATTCAAATTGGTTAATATCCACTCAATCGATTTTTAACCAAAACAATTTGGCACCCACCGTGGGCCCGTGGCGTTTATAATCCTCAAAAATCATGTCTACATAACCAACCTTTTCTTCTTCCTCTATCCCCTCTATTCCTTCGATAAATATTCCACCTCCTCTAAGCGGAACCACTAGTCAAAAGAAGACTTCTGATATACCGAAGAAAAACACTCCTCCAGTTGCTCCAGGATCCCTAGGATCCTAGGATCCTCCTGCCTTAGTCTCTAATGAAGAACTCTTATCCATGATGAATACATTGACAGAGCAGGTGGCTTAGCAACAGGAAGACAAAAGAACGTTGCTTAAAGAATTGGAAAGGATAAGGGCAGAGATCTGCAAACCTCAGAAGGCGACACCCTTAATCTTGCAACCGAGGATCCTGAATTTTAACAATACAGGATCCCTAGGGAAACGCCCAGAATCAACAGCTCCAATATCCGTTGCTATCCCAATGGGGACAACAATCCCAAACATCCAAACTCCTGTGACCCATGATCTTGATGGGACTTTTAATACTCTTAATGATTGAAATACTGGTAACTTCTTTAACAGTAACACTATCAATACTAACTCTATGAATCTTGATGCTGGAATAAGTCCAATTATGGCCAAAGAACTCCAATAACTAAGACAAATGATATCAAGCATACCAGGGGTGGTACAAACTATACCGGAAGCATCCCCCATCAGTCACAAGATCTCAAGATTCATCCCCTCAATAGCCGATACCAAAGTTCCTAAGCTCTTCCAAACTCCTAGCATGAAGCCTTACGATGGAACCACGCATCCTAAAGAACATATTGCACAATATAGGGAGAGAATGGAGATTATTCCCATTCTGCAACACTAAAAAGAAGCCTATTTATGCAAAGGCTTCGGATCGACCCTTACAGGATCAGCCTTAAAATGGCTTCTTAATATTCCTCCTTATTCTATTACCTCTTTTGCTCATTTAGTTAATCTTTTCATAAATCAACTTTCTTGTAGTAGAATATTTGAAAGGATCACTAGTGATATCTACCGAGTGGTCCAAGATCCCAAAGAATCTTTAAGGAACATTGTAAGCAGGTTTGGTAGAGAAGCTTTAAACATACCAAACATCGACATGGCCACTGCCGTGGAGGCCTTTAAGATGGGTTTGAAGAAGGATTCTCCATTCTATGAAGACCTTGTAATAACTCTATGAAAACATATGTACGAAGTTAGAAGCCAAGCACAAAGGTTTATTATATTGGAAGAAGACAAAGAAATATAAAAGAGGGCCAACATGCCAAGTTCGTATGACAATCCCAACAGGAAGGTTGAATCCTCAACCCAAAGACCCTATAAGTTAAAACTGTATTCCAAACCCGATCATCATAGGGTTAATGCCCTCGATGATGAAGGAGAGGAAGAAAAATTTTCTAAAATTATTGATTATTGCTTCGCTATGGATGTTTTAGGTCTAATATTCGCCATGCAGGATCTTGGTGGAAAAGCAAGATGGCCAACAAAGGGAGAAAAGTCGAACAACTAGAAAGTCAAATCCAAGCGGTGTGCATATCATGAAAATTTCAGTCACAACACTGAGAACTGCATATCTCTCAGGAAGGAGATTAGTTACCTCCTGAGCAAGGGTTATATCAAAGAGATCCTAGGAAGGAATAAAAGAAAGATCTAGGGAAAAGAGCAAGACTCAACGAAGATCCTGGAAAAGCCAAGATCCCCTCCCTCGGATGCCAAGGTAATAAATGTTATTTCTGGAGTAACTGACATTTATGGAACTTCTTATTATGCAGCAAAAAGACACATCAATGGGTCTAAGACATAAAATGAGGTAAGACCCAAAAAAAAACATCGATAGTAGCAAGGAGATCCTATTTCACAAACAGGATAGAGAAAACATCAAGGATCCTCACCACGATGGGTTGGTGAGTACTCTATATATCGCTAACCACTTCGTCAGAAGGATCGTGGTAGACGGAGGATCCTCAGTTAATGTCATACTTTTAGATGCTCTAACCAGGACAAACATCCCGGAATCCAAAATAATCAAGAGACCCTCGGTCCTAATGGGATTCAGTGGTGAAACAAAGCACACCATTAGGTTAATCGAGTTACCCGTATACATCAAAGGGGTAAACTCGATGCAAAATTTTTGTGTAATTGATGTTTTGTCTTCCTATAATGTTATATTAGGTAGACCATGGATCCATGACATGAAATCAGTCCCATCGACGTACCACCAGTGCATCAAGATGCCTACCCCATGGAGAACAGTGAAGATCATCAGGGATCAGAAAGAATCTAAAGAATGCTACAAGACCTCGATGAAGTGTTCAATAGTACCATGACAAGCATAACAATTAAAGCAGGGAGCACAAGATGTGCTAGAAACAAGAGAGAAATATGTGAAGGAAGTGCCCCTAAAGCTCGAGAATCCTGAAGCCAAAGTCCTTATAGGATCCTCAATACCAGAAAAAATTGAGCAAGAACTAAGAAAGTTCTTAAAAGACATAAACAAGACTTTCGATTGGAATCATGAGGATATGACAGGTATAGATAAGAAAATTCTAACTCATAAACTCTATATAGATCCTTCTTTCATGCCTATACACCAAAAAAAAGGAAATTAGGACCCACGAGGAACCAAATCATTCAAGAAGAAGTTGAAAAACTTCTCAGAACAGGGATGATTACAGAAGTGAAGTTCCCAAGGTAGCTAGCCAACGTTGTGGTGGTCCGAAAGAAGAACGGAAAATGGAGAATATATATGGATTACACAGATTTCAATAAGGCCTGCCGTAAGGATCCTTTCTCTTTACCACACATAGACTCGCTGATAGATGTCACGACAGGACATGAGTTACTAACACTCATGGACACTCTGGTAGGATTCCAACAAATACAGATAGAAACATCTGATCAAGATGATATTGCCATCATAACCCCTACAATTATATATTTCTACATTGTCATGCCTTTTGGTCTTAAAAATGCAGGGGCAACATACCAAAGGCTAGTGAATCGAATGTTCAAGGATAAATTGGGGGACATCATGAAAGTATACATTGACGACATGGTGGTCAAGTCTAATAGATCTAAAGATCACCTCAAGGATCTTCAAGGAGCCTTCACTATTTTAGACAATACAACATGATTCTGAACCCCTCCAAATGCTACTTTGGAATGAAGGCAGGAAAGTTTCTTGGATATATGGTCACCAAGACAAGGATAGAAGCCAGCCTGGAACAGACCAAAGCCATAATTAATCTTAGATCCCCAACTATGACCAAATATATCCAAAGGTTTACTAGAAGAATAACAACTCTAAACAAGTTCATTTCAAGATCCTTAGAGATGCAAACCCTTCTACGGCATCCTAAAGAAAAACAAGAAGTTCAAATGGAACGAAAAGCACAAAAATACCTTCCTAGAACTTAAAAAGTATTTAATTTTGGCACCCCTACTAGTAAAACCATTAGATGGAGAGCCACTCCTCTTATACCTTTCAATATCCTCAAACGTCGTGAGTGCAGTCCTGGCCAAGGATCTTGACGGTGACCAACATCGCATCTACTATGTATGTAAAAGTCTACTAGATGCTGAAACCAGGTATTCTCATCTCGAAAAACTAATACTAGCACTAGTAACGACTTCTACTAAGTTAAGACACTATTTTGAAACTCATACCATATATGTAAAAACTAATTATCCAATTAAGAATGTTATGAGAAAGCCAGAGATGTCATGATGGATGGCCAAGTGGTCGGTAAATCTCAGGACATTTGATATAAAGTATAAGCCAAGATATGCAATAAAGTCACAAACACTTGTAGACTTTATGGTGGACTTTAGTGATGATCTACAAGTTGAAGTAGAAATAGAGACTAGACAACTTCCGGAAGAAGAAAACATGGGAAGATGGACACTCTTCATGGACGGATCATCCAACCAAAGAGGAAATGGCCTTGGGATCATAATACAATCGTCACAGGGGGACATACTACCACATACTGTTAGTTGTGAATTCGACACAACCAACAATGAGGCGGAATATGAAGCACTGATTATAGGACTCCAACTAGCCAAAGATCTTCAGGTATTTGTAGATTCCTTACTAATTACTAACCACTTTAATGGATCTTATGCAGTTAAAGGTGAAAGGCTAGCATCATACCTTTAAATTCTTAAAAAATTAACCTTCGAAATCGAATCCTTTAGACTAAAACAAGTTCCCATGGAAGATAATGCCGCAGAAGATACATTAGACAACCTGGGATCTTCCCTTAGGATCCCACCAGAGACAAGGATTCCAATAATCCATGTGATGATCCTGGCGATTGAGGATCCCGCTAAAAGATCATAAGATCCCAACAACCATGATCATACAACCAACATCGCAACAATTCAGGATCCTGATCCTCAACCCGTACGTCATGATCCTAGTGAACAAAATAATCAAGATCGTCCAAGATCTTGGATCAAACCCATTATATAATACCTTCGATATGGCACAATACCAAAAGAAGAAAGAAGCGAAAAATCATTCAAGATGAGGGTCTCAAGCTTTGTGATGATCCAAGGGAAATTATACAAAAATTCCATGGCAGGTCCATACCAAAGATGTTTGGAAGATCACAAAGTTGCAAGAGTTCTGAATAACATACATGGAGGAGATGGTGTTAGACATACTGGGGGAAAATCCTTATGTTCCAAGATACTAACTACGGGGTACTACTAGACAACAATGAAAAAAGATGTCTTCTCACACGCAAAAAAGTGTGATGCTTGTAACATCCCGATTCCTGCCATTTCTGATCCATGGACCAGAAGTCGATTGTGTGAGTTTTTGGGCCTTAAGGATCCAAAATTTAGTCCTTGTGGAAGGAGGTAATGATAGTTAAGAGATTTTACCCTTGAATTGTGTTTTGGGCCGTAGGGTAGAAAGGGAAAAGTCATAGGTCGGGTTCTTGCGTGAAATATGGATTTTTGTTCGAGAAGATTTTATTCCAAGATATTTATATAATATTGTAGAGCTATTCAACACCTTTCCGTGGATATAAAGAACGTAGAAAATGGAGTTGGAACGAAGAGGTTATGGCCGTTTGAAGTTTGCACGGTTTTGGGTTGAGCTGCGTACGTTGGGCGTACTCAACGTGTACGATGGACGTACTAGGGCATCCCTAGTATGCTAGGCGTAAATCGAGTACTCTGGATGTACGGTATCAGTTCCAAAACCCTATTTTCGTTGTTTGATCCCTATTTAAGCTCCTTAACTCCCCCAAACCCATTCTATTCTCAGCCTCCACCTCTCCAACACCCTCTCTTGGAACCCTAACCCTAGATGGAGCCTTGTTTGCAAAAATAAAGTGTTTTTAATTTCTTTGGAGTGTTCTTGGGGCACCTTAGAGAAGAATGAACTCATTGAAGACGTGTTGGTTGCATTGGAGCTTGTAGATCCAGACTTTGTTCACCTTAATCTTTCTTCTAGAGGTATATAGTTTAAATCTTGATGACGAAATTGTTATATCTATCTAGTTTTGGGTGTTATGAGCTTTTGGTCACTTTAAGTGAATAAAGTTTAGATCTTGAAAGTCTGTGACCTTGTTATGGATAAAGTTGGAAACTTTATCCATCTAAAAATCATTTTGATTCTGATCTGAAGGTAGAGACTTGGACTTAATGGCTTAAGTTGAAAAGATGCACCTTTTTGGGTCCCTTTGAGACTTAAAGACCAGATCTTGTTTGTTGGGACCATTCTAATGGATAAATTTGGAAACTTTATCCATTATAGAGCTATTATGAACCATAAAAATATATGTTAGATGGTCTTATTGGGTTAATATGGTCTTATTGGGTTAAGAACGTAGGGTCTTGGACATTAAGCACTTAATAGCCATGAAAAGTCATAAAGTTGGAAACTTTATGACTTAGGACATCATTTTGGGCTTGGATCTGAGTTTTGGACAGAAGCGCTTAACAGAATAAGCTCTTAATGGAGTTTTGGGACTGGGCTGCATATGTTGGGCGTACCTGGAGGTACGCTTCATGTATGTGGTCAACGGCCCGCTTTTTGGTCAAAATCAGAGTATGTTGGGCGTACTCTCTTGGTACGCAGGGTGTACTCCACTGGGAAGGGATATTGACTTTTGGGACCTTGACCGTTGAATTTGACTTTGACCAGGATTGACCAAGTTTGACTTAAGAGTATTTTCGGTATTTCGAGCTATAGTTAAGTCTTGGTATCTATCTGTTGAATAGGTGACCTGTAGAGCCGGCTGTCGAAGTTGAGATTCCTTCAAATTGTTTTCAGGCTGAGAGGTGAGTTTTCCTCATTGTACTTTCGGGTGAAAGGTACCAAGGCCATCCCATTGGATTGATATCCTGGTTTACCGTATGTTGCTATGTTGTAGTGATGTGTTAAATTTGTATCCTAGTTTATAGGATGTTATACGGTAGTGATCTGTAGATCTACCTGTTTTTCTGTTGACTAATTATATGTTTATCTGTTATGTAAATGTGGACATGTTATGGTTTTTGGTTGAGGATTTACTACTTTGTACGTGAGTCAACAGAATGGGGTATTCCAGTCCGATGACTGAGGGGCCCGAGGGTATTCCAGTCAGATGAATGTATGGACCCGTTGTATATTGGCATTCCAGTCTGATGACTAATTGGGTCGAGGGTATTCAAACCCGATGACTGAGTGGACCCATTGTATATTGACATTCCAGTCCGATGACTGATTTGGCAGAGGGTATTCCAGTCCGATGACTGAGTGGACCCGTTGTATATTGGCATCCAAGTTCGATGACTGATTGGGTTGAGGGTATTCCATTCCGATGACTGAGTGGACATGTTGTATATTGGCATTCCAGTCTGATGACTGATTAGGTTGGGGTAATCCAACCTGATGGTTGTGAACCCGTGGGTATTCTAGTATGATGCCTGATTGGACCCAACATGCTTGTTTGTGTATGTAATGTTGTGTGGTGGTACTTTGGGGGAACTCACTAGGCTTCGTGCTTACGATTTCAGTTTATTGTTTCAGGTACTCCAAAGGATTGTGGGAAAGTGAAGGCATAATCGTGCACATCTTCCTGTTTTTATGACATTGGATCTTGGGAGACTCTGATTTTAAATAATGTTTTGGAGACAATGGTTTTGTAAACACTTCTTTTTAGTAAATAGGTTGTTTTGAAAAGTTTAAATTTGTTGTGATTTTTGAGATGTTACTAGTTGGTATCAAAGCCGTGGTTTGAGTGAACTGGATGAACATTCGTGTAAATCCAGACTCAAACTAAGGATCTGTGAAGGTTTCAAATTATTTTCAAATTAAATTCAAATTATTTTCAAAAGCAACCAAGGAATGATGAGATGTGTACAATCCGTCGGAGCAAGAAAATATACCCCAAGTTACCCACACTGTTATTTGTTATGATATGATAGAACGGTATGCTAGTGATATGCTAGGGATCTTCAGGAATTCCATGATAGAATTGCCTGATGTATGATGTCTGATAGCCTAGGAAGATTTCTTATATGCTAGATGAAACTGACATCATTATTGTGGTCGCTTAGTGTGTGCATCATAGTTGCACATAACAAAGATTTTATAGCCTGAGAATGTTTGATTTAGCTTTATTTCTTGTTCTTGTTTGATTAAGGGATTTGGGTAGAGTCAAGTATTCAACTGTCTATGGGATCCAACGTTATGTATGATTAACATGCACGAGTGGCTGTAGGGTTGGTGGAAGTTTCATGAGTGGGTGCAATTCTTATCAGGTCAGTGGGAGCAATGATTAGCCACTCTTGATAGAGTGAGGACAGGATGAGGTTGTATCCTAGATGCTTGGGCCTATAGGTCGGGAATTTCATATGCAGATCTGCCTAATTTTAGTGTGTCTTAGTGCCAGTCGAGTCCACTGCTCGAATGTTTCTTGCTTTGTTCTATGTGGGACTCATATTGATGTGAGTCAACTATCCAATGAATACATTAAATTACATGCTATGAAGGTTCAATAATCTTAGAGTGAAGGATTTGGTCCTTTTCTGTAGATCTCGTTTGAGTCTAACCATTGTAGGGTTGAGTCCTTTAGTTGAAAGATCATTTAAGCTTTGTTGCATGTACTTGTATTCATGAAGTGGTTAGCTGACATTAGTAGGGGTTCTTCAGCACCTGGTGGCAGGGCAGGTGGGGAATCCTAGGAGAACCTAGGAAGTATTTTAGTGCAGTTGCTACGCTGTTGAGCAGGTATTGGGAGTATTATTATAAGAGGTGACTTAGAGGACCCGGGATGATTCTTGAGGAAAGTATGGATAGGTTTGGAAGGTAGTATTGGGCCCATACTACTAGAAGCATAGGATCCATACTCGAATCAAGAAAAATTTCGGGGATTCTAAGGAGCTAGTCGGGGAAGATAGCATGGTTTGATACCATGATTCATGGCAGTGGTTCCATATCTGTCAATCTTTTGGTTATGATTGTTTAGACATGAGGATGGGTCTGGTAATTGTTTTGGGCCTCAGGGGTGATATTAGTTAGGTTTGATTGGTGCAGACCTAGGGAGTTTGTTGGTTTTAAGGTCTCTAGGGCCTTGCTCGAGGCCATGCATTTGAGTCACAGGACTCAACAAGGAAACGATTGTTATGATCGACTTGAGGATTTCAGCTGGAAGCTGAGTGGTTGACAGATGGATTGGAATGTCGCTAACTATGGCGAGGATTATGTACTGATATTTTTCCGAGAATGAGTGAGCAGGCTTGTGACTTTCAGAGTTGAGATGTAAACCCAGCATGGGGGCTAGTTGGCTGCAGTGTTTGGCGGCAGTTTGTCAGTGTGGGAATGCGCAAGAGGATTGATGTGGTATGGATGCTTAGTGATGCGATTAAGGGTCTTTTTTTCCTTGGATATAGGCAGGTCAGGTACCGGATTGACGGTTGGGATTGCAGGCAATGATTGTATGTTTTGGATAGTAAGTCGGTGTTTTGCTTATGCATTTTCATGAAATTTTTTAATGTTAAACATAGTTATTGTTTTGGTCAAAAATTACACAAGTATAAATCAACCAAATTGAATGAGAGGCTGTGATGTTAGAATTGTGCAATAGAGAAAGGTAAAGAGAATGACACGATTGTTTACAAGGAAAGCCCTTGATCCTTGCTAGGATCTCCGACACAAAACCTTGGCAGGTGATAACGATCACATGCCTTGATGATTTTATTAATTTAAAATGATGAGTACAGAGAGTATTTCAGTAAGAACAAGTGAAAAAGTTCATAGAGTAAGCTAAGAGTAGGTAGAGTGTGTCGTGTGCGAGATACATGTGTCAATTTATAGTCTAAACTAGCTAACAAGATGTCCGATATTCCCGGTATCCTCTATGTCCAGCTTTGTGAACGTTGTTTGACTTGGTATTCCAGGTCTTTAGCACAGTTGAGACGACTCTCTGTTGAGAATAAGTCTTCTCTTGACTATTTCTGCAAATGTGCTAAACCGTTATAAATGTTAGTAAATAATAATAACAGTAATAGTCGGGATCCTGAGATAGTTGAGGATCTGGAATATCTAATGAGGTTTGAGGATCCTAGCCCTAACAATTGCCCCCAAGTTATTCCTGAAAATATAGGAGTTAATTTCGAGAATATTAAAGGAATAACTTAAATTAAAAAGGTAAAAGGGGAGAGAGAAAAGTAATTTTCAAAATTAACCCTTAACGGCTAGGTAATTTTGAAATCCAACGGGTAGATAACTAGTCCTTATCAACCTCAAATCTTTAGTATAAAAAAAGGTGATCAGTTCCACAATTCTCTTTACTCGTCTCAGTTTTCTTTGCTTTCTTCGTGCTACTGGTGATTTCGATAAAGGTAACATCCTCTCTGCCTCATCTCCTTTCTACCAAATTTTCGATCATGGGTAAAAAGATGACCCTTTCTCGCAAGAAGATCCTAGGTCTTCCTAAGGACGATTTCATTGATCAAGGAGTCTTATCTTATGACGAGACGTGCTCCTTCGATGATGGTGATATCGAAGCATTGAAGGCTAGTGGTGCCTTCCCTCCTAAAGCAGCCTCCAGGCCTTACGACCCTTTGATCCAACCAGACTTCATCTCCTCTTATTGGGTGTGCTTTCCGGAGTATCCCTTCTCTTTTTTAGGCCTTAAATTCCCTTTTTCCGAAGTGGTCTCGGAGTTTTTCGAGATCACGAAACTTTCTTTCGTCCAAGTGATGTTTATCATTTGGAGGATCCCGTATTGGGTTGAGTGCCTGAATTAGACACAGGATCTTGGCATGGGTTTGGTTGAATTGGTCCATGTCTATGATCTCTCAACTTTTGGCAATTCTTGCTTCCTGTTCAAGGTCAAGAGTGGCAAGCCTCCTCTTGTGTTAAAAACAAAACACAATGATGGGGCTTGGAATGGGAGATACTTCTTCGTCATGCATGACTCTATTCCTGGCGGAGATCTCTTACCTAAATATTGGGCTAAGAAGGGTAGGATTTCAATACTTTTCCTTGTGATCCCGAAATCTTATTCTTATTTTGTTTTTTATGTTACAAGTTTCAAGCTCGAGGATCTTGTTGCTGCTGCTCAGGACACAAAGGATATGATTGCTAATTTTCTTTCTCTCCCAGAGGCAGATAGATCTCTCAGACTTGATCAATCCAGTCTCCAAGAAGGATCTTCCAACATGGATTCTATGGCTATATGAATATCTTTCTTTCTTTCTTATTTGAATTGTTGTGTTAGGATCTTCGATCTCATCAGGATCCTTGTTTCTTGTACAGGTTCCAGGACTGTCCACTCCAGTGCTTGCTTCACTTTGGCTGACCTTGAGGATGACATGACCAGTGGCTTGGTCAGGATCAAGCAGGAGAAGCCCTCTGCTCTGCCTCCTTCAAAGAAACCCCAGCTTGACCTGTTTGTGAAGACTCCAGGATCCCGAATGAGGAAGACTTCTGAGGCCATAGATTCCAGCCTAGAGAACTTCAGCATCGAGGATGCTCTTGGGAAGTTGACCTCATTTTCCCAGGCTGTAAGTTTCATGTGTATACGAATTATTTATGTTAGTTTATCATACCTGTTTCTTCTTTTGATGATGTTTGCGTTTCTTTCAGGTCTCCACTCATGTTTCTCAGTTCACCAATGATCTCAGGATCCATGCTAAGAAAGTTGAGTCTGCTCTAAAAGAGCAGGAGAAAATATGGAGGACCACCAATGAGGATCTTCTCCGGAGGGTGGAGTTGTTGAGCAAACAAAAGACTGAGAAGGACGAGAATCATTCTGCAGAGCTTGAGGAGGTGATTACAGATGCGAAGGCAAGTGTTGCGGTGGCTATCTTGGAGGCTAAGATCAAGTTGGAGGAGGATCTTGAGCATTTAGGATCCTGAAATGTAGTAGGATGGCACGAGGCACTAGCCAAACTAACTAGCAAGTATGTAATGTAATGGAGAAGGAGGAGAAGAAGGTCGATGATGACCAGGCTAAGGTCTAGGCCTTTTAGGTGGTTAGGGTAGTGTAGATTTTTGATGTAACCATTTGACTCCTGTAGGGCTGTAAGCCTTTTATTTTGAATACAATGGTTAATTTTTCCTTTATCTTTCTCTATTTCCTTTACCTGCATAATATGATACTAGGATCTTTGCATAGTTAGGATCCTAAAAACAGTGAATAATTTTCAAGATAAAGTTCTTTTGGCAAATAATAGATAAAATGATTTGATAAGGATTGAATTAGTTAAACAATTAAAAGTAATAACTTAAAATAATAAGAACTGAATTTGTTAAGCAATTTAAATTGTTAAAAGTTTCTTTAAAAGTTTGATGACTGACTTGTAATCTTCAAGAGATTCAAATAATTGTTATAATAAAACAAGTATAAAAGAATTTGTTAAGAACAAATTTTGGTAAATCTAAGTGCTTTGAAACATCTTTAAAGATATCAATTTAAAATAGTAAATGACTCTGAAGTGATGAAAGTTTATAAATGAGCAATTGGTTTAGGATCCTGAAAAGTTTAAGATCCTTAATTTTAATTAAAAAATTTCAAAGTTAAGAACAAGGAAAGATGGAACCTGATTGTCTTCAAGTTTTTCCTTAAGCTTCATAAGTTTTTCAATCTTAGAATTTACTGAGGATAAATCTCAACTTAGGGAAGAACTTAGGATCGCTGTTGACTTCTGATGATAAGATTCTTACTGATGAGGATCCTTACCAATGAGGATCCTTAATGATGAGGATCCTTAAGTATGAGGATCCGTAATGATGAGGATCCTTAATCATAATATCATACGGGGAATTCCCTTCTTAGGATAACTTGTTTAGGTTATAGACAATGACAAAATTCTCGGGTAACACCATAAGTTCAATTGATAACATGTTAATGTTATATACTGAGGAGGATCCCAACTTGTGACATATTTCATGGGAAAGATCCCTACTTATGATAACATGAAAATGTTATGATTCGTGTGTATTTTTTGGGGAAAGATCCCAACGTATGATAACATGAAGATGTTATAAACCTTATGTAATTTTTGGGGTAAGATCCCAATTTTAGATAACATTAAAATGTTATAAACCTTAAGGATCTTAACTTATGTTCAAAGATAATAGGGTTGCCAAGACACTGCATTGTGAAATGATCCCCTTATTCATATCCCATAGTTGGATATCGTGCGTTCAAGCGAGGTGTATAAACCTTAGTTCGTGTGAAAGAGGTAATTAGCTCTTTCAACCTTAGAGGGGATTAAGTACCCTTAAGCATAGGATAGATTATCAGTCTCTAGTTTGTGTATATGATAGTTTAAAGATCATACCGTTTATATAATGGAATTGTCCAAGTGTTAAGATGATGCGATCTTCGTGTGTCAAGATCCTTATATTTAAGGATCTTCAACCTTGAGGATCCTTATGTTTCAGGATCATTGCTTATGGAGATCCTTAGTTATACGTTGTTCTGCATAGAAAACGTTAGCTAGGGGTGGCCGTTAGTGGAGCTAACTCCCCTCTGATGCTTAAGTTAGTAATATATTCGAGGAGAAAATAAGTAATGATGAAAAGTTTAAGGTAAAGAACATGTGCACCTCGGTTTTGGTAAGATCAATTGATCTTATTTACATATAGTATGCTTTGAGATGTATAGCATTCCAGGATCTTGGAAAAATGTCTCATTCGAGTGTTGCTAGCCAATATGCTCCTTTTCCAGCTTCAGCATCTATGAGATATGGTCCTTCCCACTTAGGAGCTAATTTACGTGCACTAGGATCCTTGGTGTTTTGGAATGTTTTCCTTAATGCCAAGTCTCCTATTTGGAATCTTCTGACTTTTATGTTCTTGTTGCAAGCCTAGGTGATCCTTTGTTGATGAGAAACAATGTGTATCTTAGCAAGATCTCTGAGTTCGTCAACAGTGTCAATATCCTAGGATAGGATCCAGTCATTGTTTTCTTGATTTCGGAGCAAGTATCTTGTTGTCGGGATCACTACTTCGGTAGGGATCATTGCTTCTCTCCCAAACACCAAGGAGTAGGGGGTCTGACATGTGGCTACTTTGGAAGTAGTCCTATCTACCCATAGGACGAAAGGATGCTCTTCTGACCATCTTCCTTTCTTTTCATCTAGCCTCTTCTTCAGGTTGTTTACTATGATCTTATTGCTAGATTCTGCTTGAACATTAACTTGGGGATGAACAGGAATGGACATTATCATTTTGATTCCCAACTCGTGCAAAAGTCTCTTGTCCTGTTGCTTATGAATTGGGATCCATTGTCGCATATGATTTCAACAAGGATCCCGAACCTGGTTAAGATATTACGTTTAATAAATGAGACTACCTCTTTGTCTCTAACCTGAACGAAGGCTTCAGCTTCGATCCACTTCGAGAAGTAATCAGTCATCACCAACATGAAGACTTTTCATCCTGGAGCTATTGGTAAATTTCCTACTATATCCATTCCCCATTTAATGAATGGCCATGGAGAGATAATAGGATGTAGAGGTTCCGCCGGTTGATATAGGATGTTGCTATGTCTTTGGCAAGCATCACACTTTTGAGCATGTAGAAAAGAATCTCTCTTCATGGTTGGCCAATAGTATCCTGTTCTCAATACATTGGAGCGTAAGGATCTGCCCCCAGTGTGATTGCCACAGTCTCCTTCATGTATGTCCTTTAAGAATTCTGCAGCTTCAGGATCTTCCAAGCATCTAAGGTATGGACCTGCCATAGACTTTTTATAGAGTTTACCTTGGATTATTACGAATCTTGAGACTTTTATTCTGAATGCTCTTTCGCTTTTTCTTCTATTGGGATCATGTAATTTCGGAGATAATCCATAATGGGTTGGATCCATGAGCGTGGACATCTTCGAGGATCCTGTTCGTCGGGATCCATTTGAGGAGGGATCTGAGGGTCAGGATCTCCAATGGATGCTACACTTATTGGTTGTTCGGGATCATCGGGTTTGTCGAAAAGGGCTTCTATAGCTTGAGTTATTATGTGGGTTATAGGGATCTTCATTTCTGGTGGGATCCTTAGGGAGGATCCTAAGATGGCTAATGCGTCTGCTTCTGTGTTTTCTTCTCTGGGAACTTGGGTTAGGCTAAATTTTTCAAAATCAGAGGCTAATTTTTTTAGGATCTCGAGGTATAATGCTAATCTTTCACCTTTTACTGAATAAGATCCATTGAAGTGATTAGTTAATAATAAAGAATCAACAAATACATGAAGATCCTTGATTTGAATATCCTTAGACAATTGTAGTCCCATGATAAGTGCTTCATATTCTGCTTCGTTGTTGGTTGCATTGAATTCGCAACTAACTGTTTGGGGTAGGATGTCCCCCTTTGGCGATTTTAGTATGATCCCTAGCCCGGTTCCTTTTTGGTTTGAAGCTCCATCCGTGAATAGTGTCCATTTTCCCAAGTGTTCATCTTCTAGGAGTTGTTTAGCTTCAATGTCTACTTCGTTTTGTAGATCATCATTAAAGTCAGCCACAAAGTCTGCTAATGATTGTAACTTTATGGCGGATCTTGGCTCATAGTTGATGTCAAACGTGCTTAGCTTCACTGACCATTTTGCCATCCTTCCTGACATCTATGGTTTTCTCATCACATTCTTAATAGGATAATTAGTTTTCACATGTATTGTATGTGTCTCGAACTAATTTCTTAACTTAGTAGAAGCAGTTACTAATGCGAGAATTAATTTTTCGAGATGAAAAGACCTGGTCTCAGGATCCATAAGACTTTTACTTACATAGTAGATAGGATGTTGGCCTCCGTTAAGATCCTTGGCTAGGACAGCACTTACCGCACTTGAGGATACCGAGAGGTTGAGGATAAGTGGTTCTCCATCTATAGGCTTCACCAGCAGTGGCGTTGAACTTAAGTATATTTTGAGTTCCTGAAAAGCTTCTCTGTGTTCTTCGGTCCATTCAAACTTCTTATTCTTCTTCAAGATATCATAGAAGGGCTTACACCTTTCTAAGGATCTTGAAATAAACCTGTTGAGTGCCGCTACTCTTCCTGTTAGCCTTTGGATGTTTTTTTTGTTGAAGATGGAGATTTTAGCTCGATGATTTCTTTGATCTGCTCTGGGCTTGCTTCTATTCCTCTCTTGGTTACCATATACCCAAGGAACTTGCCGACTTCATCCCAAAGTGGCATTTAGACAACTTCATGTTGTATTCGTCTAGAATATCGAAGGCTTCTTTGAGATCCCTGAGATGATCTTCAGCTTTCATGGACTTTACCACCATGTCGTCAATGTAGACCTCCATGGTGTCCCCCATGTTGTCTTTAAACATCCGGTTCACCAGTCTTTGATATGTTGCACCTGGATTTTTAAGACCAAAAGGCACTACAGTGTAACAATATATACCTGTTGGTGTTATAAATTTTGTATCTTCTTGATCGGATGGTTCCATCTGGATTTGTTGGAATCCTGCCGAAGCATCCATGAAGGTTAAGAGTTCATGGCCAGCCATTGCATCTATCAAGGAGTCAATGTGTGGCTGAGGAAAAGGATCCTTAGGACAAGCCTTGTTAAGATCCGTGTAGTCTACACATACTCGCCACTTGCCATCCTTCTTCAGTACGACAACTACATTAGCTAGCCATCTCGGGAACTTCACTTCCTTGATCATCCCTGTCTTGAGGAGCTTTTCCACTTCTTCTTGGATGATCTGATTCCTTTCGGGTGCAAACTTCCTTCTCTTTTGATGTATCGGTCTGAAAGAAGGATCAATATTAAGTTCGTCAGTGATAATACTCTTGTCTATACTTGTCATGTCTTCGTGTTTCCATGCGAACGTATTGCTTCTGGTTCGAAGGAATTTTAAAAGGTCTTGCTCAGTTTGCTCGGATATTGAGGATCCTCCCTGCTCAGGGGCACTTCCTTCACGTTTTGTTCCTTCATTTTTAGAAAATGTCGTGTCCCTTTCCTTAATTGCTATGCTTGTTGGGGTTTCGTCGTAGGCTTCATAGAGGTTTTATAACATTCCTTTGACTCTTGTTGATCTCCCAGGATCTTCACTGTTCCCCACGGAGTAGGCATCTTTACACACTGATGATATGTTGATGGAACCGCTTTCATCTCGTGGATCCACGGTCTACCTAATATCACATTATAAGAAGATAAGGTGTCAATAACACATAAATTTGGAATAGAGTTTACCCCCTCTATGTATATTGGTAGCTTTATCTCCCTGATGGTGTGTTTCGTTTCTCCGCTAAATCCTATGAGGACTGAGGATTTTTTTATTATCTCTGATTCCGGGATGTTCATCCTCTTCAGTGCGTCCAAGAGTATGATGTTGACCGAGGATCCTCCGTCAACAAGGATCCTTCTGACGAAGTGGTTGGCAATGTACAGTTTTATCACGAGTCTTTCATGGTGAGGATCCTGGATCTCTTCCCTGTCCGTCTCGTCAAGCGTGATTTCCTTTTCATTGCTAACTGAGGTATTCTTCCGTGGTCTATCCTCCTTTTCTATTTTAGAGACCTTGGCGTGTCTTTTAGCCTGAGAATAAGAAGTACTACAAATGTTAGATCCGCCTGAGATAACATTAAATATCTTGGCGTTTGGGGGTGGAGATCCTGGTTTCTTTGGGATCTTGTGACCATCCTGGTTGTTCTCCTTCGACTTTTCTTTCTTTCTTCCGAGGATCTCTTTAAGATGCCCTTTGCTAAGTAGGTAGCTGATCTCCTTTTTTAGGGCTATGCAATCCTCCGTCATGTGACCGGAATCTTCGTGGTAAGCACACCATTTGAAATTTTCTTTCCAACTGGTGGACTTTTTATCCTTCTTTGGCCACCTTGCTTTGTCTCCGAGATCCTGCATAGCATGGATTAAACCTGAAACATCCACATAAAAACACTAGTCAGTGATCTTAGGAGGTTCCTCTTCCTCTCATTCATCTTCGAGGGCATTAACCCTGTGATGATCTGTTTGGAATAGGGCTTCGATTTGTAGGATCTTGGAGTCGAGGATTCGGCCTTCCTATTGGAATTCTCGTATTGACTTGAAGGTTTGCTCCTCTTCTGGACTTCTTTATCCTCTTCAAGCCTTATAAACCTCAATGCTCGGCACCTAACTTCGTCCAATCTCTTGCATGGGGTCATCATGAGATCTTCATAGAAGGGTGAATCCTTCCTTAGACCCATCTTGAAGCCTCGACAGCAGTCGCCATGTCAATGTTGGGGATGCTCAGAGCTTCCCTGCCAAACCTGGTAACAAAATCCATAAGTCGTTCCTTAGGATCCGGAAACACCCGGTAGAGATCACTAGTGATCTTCTAGAAGGTTCTGCTACAAGAAAACCGGTTATTGAAAATATTGGCTAAATGTGCAAATGAAGTAATAGAATAGGGAGGAACATTTAGAAGCCATTTAAGAGCTGGTCCCGGGAGGGTTGAACCAAATCCTTTGAATAGGCAAACTTCCTTCAAGTGCATTGGGATGGGAATGATCTCCATCCTTTCTCGGTATTGTGCTACGTGCTCTTCAAGATTCGTAGTTCCATCGTAAGGCTTCATGCTAGGAGTCTGGAAGCGCTTAGAAACTTCGGTATCGGCTATCGCATGAGAAAATCTCGATATCCTGTGACTTGTTGGAGATGCTTCTGATATGGGTTGAACTACCCCGGGTACGCTTGAGATCATCTGTCTCAACTGCTGAAGTTCCCTAGCCATGTTTGGACTTATTCCTGCATCAACATTCATAGAGTTAGTATTGATAATATATTTGTTTAAGAAGTTACTAGAATCAAGGTTTCTAGGAGTATTGAAAGGCTCATCGAGATCATTGATCATAGATGCTCGATTGTTCATAGTCGTCCCCCAGGGTGATGCAACAGTAGCAGGAGTTGTGTTCACCTGTTGATTTCCTGAGGATCCTGCATTGTCGAAGTTCTGGATCCTTGGTTATACAACTGTGGGCATCATTTCCTGGGATCTCTGAAATTTTTCCTTCATCCTCTCCACTTCTCTAAGTAGTGTTATATTTTTGTCTTGCTGCTGAGTCATCTGTTGCGTTATTTTCCTCATCATAGCAAAGAGTTCAGCAGTAGTGACCGGAGCATTCAGATCATGGAGTCCTGAAGATCCCAAACTTCCTTGGTTAGTAACCGGAGGGGTGTTTCTCTTGGAAGTATCAGGCGCTTTCCTCTGACCAAGGAGTCCACTCGGAGGAGGTGGTAGGTTTTTGGTTAGAATGGAAGGAACGGAGGATGAAGAAAGGATCGGTTGTGTAGACATGATCTTTTGAGGATTTTGAACACCACGGCTCCATGGTGGGCGCCAAATTGTTCTGGTCAAAAATTACACAAGTATAAATCAACCAAATTGAATGAGAGGCTGTGATGTTCAAATTGTGAAATAGAGAAAGGTAAAGAGAATGACACGATTGTTTACAAGGAAAGCCCTTGATCCTTGCTAGGATCTTCGACACAAAACCGTGGGAGGTGATAATGATCACATGCCTTGATTATTTTATTAATATAAAATGATGATTACAGAGAGTATTTCAGTAAGAACAAGTGAAAAAGTTCGTATAGTAAGCTAAGAGTAGCTAGAGTGTGTCGTGTGCGAGATACATCTGTTAATTTATAGTCTAAACTAGCTAACAAGATGTCCGATATTCCCGGGATCCTCTATGACCAGCTTTGTGAATGTTGTTTGACTTGGTATTTTGGGTCTTTAGCATAGTTGAGACGACTCTCTGTTAAGAATAAGTCTTCTCTTGACTATTTCTGCACATGTGTTAATTAAGAACGAAATATAACTGTTATAAATGTTAGTAAATAATAATAACGGTAATAGTTGAGATCCTGAGATAGTTGAGGATCCTAAATATCTGATGAGGTTTGAGGATCCTGAATGCTTTGAGAATCCTGTCCCTAACAGTTATGATTGGAAAATTCTCTAAGTTCTTCATCTGAAATTCAGAATCTCTCAGGGTTTGCTTGGTCCTTATCTGGAAGATCATCTTGCGTGTGTTATATATTCCAAGAGTCGGGTATGGTTTGTACCTAGTTGATCCGGTTTGAGATATGATTTGGTTACAACACCAGTGAGTGGTAGTTCGAACCCTAAGTGGGAGAGAACTAGGTATTCTGCTTGGAGGATCATGGATCTGTTTGAGTTTGTGGTGTCGTAAGAATGGTTCATAGGAATCTACGATGCGGGTATGTAGTACATTAGATCTACGTGGAATCTATTTTTTTGGCACGTCGTGCTTGCAGGGTTGGTATTTGGATGGATTCGATGATAGTCTTAGCAGCATTTATGGATAACTTAAAGGTTTTATCGAGATAGTTACGTATTGATGGGGTCTGCTCAGTCTCAATCAAGGTACGGGATCTTGTTTCGATCGTTCATAAGGATGTCTTTTATTAATAATTGAGGTTCGTCATTTCATTAGAACTCTGGTACTTCGCCCCTTTTGGGTAAGGTCATGGGTTCCCTAAGGGTGTGTATTGTGGTAAGTTCATTAGATATTGTCGTGAAGGGTGTATGTGCGTGGGCAAAATAGAAATGGAGCACTTTGTTCGAATTTTATGCATGGTTCTTATTTGGGTTATAGCCTTTGAATTAGGAAAAGAGTACGACCGTCTATCCCATTCTCGGGTCGTATGCGACCATGTTTTTCTTCGGATTTTGCGTTGGTAGCAGCTTGTACTGCGAAAGGAATTGTGCGTGGAAAAAGAGTATGGCATTGTTGCGCTCGGTTAGCGTTGAGAGGGACGTTGATTGGGTTCCTGCAAGGCGGTGAAATGAGGTTGAGTATCTTTTGGCCCACGTGGTGTTGGTCGTGAGTTTCCAGGAGAATTATGGAATGTCGACAAGATCGGCGTAATACCGGGAGCATTCCAAACATAGGTTGTGGCCCCAGTGATCATGATTGTTTATTTCCTCTGCATGTGGTACTTTCAGTGTTGGTGCATTGTTGGAAGTCGGGAGACTCACGAACTAGCTAGTTTGGATAAAGTGAGCAGTTAAGGGTTGTTGGGAGTTTTATCGTGCATCAAAAAGTCTCTACGGAGTGTTTGCATTATAAATCTCGTTTTTTTGTGAGATGTTATTAGGGGTTTGGTTACCAAGGTTGGGTATCGGTTATTGAGTCTCGAGTCATGAAGTTCATTGTGAATGTCTCGAGTGATTTTCCAGGTGGGGGTACACCTGAGCTGATAAGGGTTGGATGCAATGTGAAAATTCTTGGATTGATCATCTTTGCTCGTAGCAGCAGTGGTTGGTAATGACGTGTCAGGGAGTCAAGGGTTTATTTAAGGTTTTTGGTATATCTTATGAACTTGGAATTTGTTGAAATTCACGATCAATGTGTTTTGAGTACTTCATTCCGCATGTTTGGTGGTGTTCTTAGTCAAAGACATAGGGTGGGTTCATCGAATGGATGAATATTAGTCCTGGAACATGGGTTCTGAAGCCTAGATCTGATGGGTTCCCGGTCTAGTTGAAGCATATTGATAGAGTTGATTCGATAATTATAGCTTTGAGAGTCCCCGGATCTGTGGTTCTCACTAGAAGTTCGGTCTTATAGCCAGGAAGTTGTGGAAGATGTTGGTGTTGTACGTACTTCTCTACAGCGGTTATATAGATGAGACTCGCGTTGAGAGTCGCATTGTTTTTGAATGAAAGTTTCAACAACAGTAAATAGTCAGGGGTTATGTTTTCCAGTTGGTTCTCATCGCAATGGTGCACTTATGTGCGGAATTAGCATGACGATTACTGGACAAAGGAGGTTTAGAGTTGATCAAATTTGTGGGTTTCGGATAGGGATTTCATCGTGAAGCAGAAGCGAGATCTGATTTCGAGGACGAAATCTAATTTAAGTGGGGGAGAATTGTAACATCTTGTTTCTTGCCATTTCTGAGCCATGGACCGGAAGTCGATTGTGTGAGGTTTTGGGCCTTAAGGAGGCAAAATTTAGTCCTTGTGGAAGGAGGTAATGATAGTTAAGAGATTTTACCCTTGAATTATGTTTTGGGCCAAAGGGTAGAAAGGGAGAAGTCATAGGTCGGGTTCTTGCGTGAAATATGGATTTTTGTTCGAGAAGTTTTTAGTCCAAGATATTTAGATAATATTGTAGAGCTCTTCAACACATTTCTGTGGATATAAAGAACGTCGAAAACAGAGTTGGAACGAAGAATTTATGGCCATTTGAAGTTAGGGCGGTTTTGGGTTGACCCGCGTACGTTGGGTGTACTCAACAAGTACGTTGGGCGTACTAGGGCATCCCTAGTACGGTGGGCGTAAATTGAGTACATTGGGTGTACGCGATTAGCGCCCAAACTTTAGTTTCGTGGTTTCAGCCCTATTTAAGCTCCTTAACTCCCCCAAACCCATTCCATTCTCAGCCTCCACCTCTCCACCACCCTATCTTGAAACCCTAACCCTAGATGGAGCCTTGTGAGCAAAAATAAGGTGTTTTAAGTGCTTTGGAGTGTTCTTGGTGCACCTAGGAGAAAAAGGAACTCACTTAAGAAGTGTTGGTTGCATTGGAGCTTTTAGATCCAGACTTTGTTCGCCTTGATCTTTCTTCTAGAGGTATAAAGGTTGAATCTTGATGATGAAATTGTTAGATCTACCTAGTTTTGGGTGTTATGAGCTTTTGGTCACTTTAAGTGCATAAAGTTTAGATCTTGAAAGTCTATGACCTTGTTATGGATAAAGTTGGAAACTTTATCCATCTAAACATCATTTTGATTCAGATCTGAAGGTTAGAGACTTAGACTTAATGGATTAAGTTGAAAAGATGCACTTTTTGGGTCCCTTTGAGACTTAAAGACTAGATCTTGTTTGTTAGGACCATTCTAATGGATAAAGTTGGAAACTTTATCCATTATGGAGCTATTATGAACCATACAAATACGATCTTGATTGTTGTATGTAACCCATGCATGTGTTAGACGATCTTATTGGGTTAAGAACATAAGGTCTTTGACATTAAGCACTTAATAGCCAGGCAAAGTCATAAAGTTGGAAATTTTATGACTTAGGACATCATTTAGGGCTTGGATTCGAGTTTTAGACGGAAGTGCTTAATGGAATAAGCTCTTAATGGAGTTTTAGGATTGGGTTGCGTACGCTGGGCGTACCTGGAGGTACGTTGCACATATGCGGTCAGCGCCCCACTTTTTGGTCAACATCAGAGCATGTTGGGCGTACTCCGCTAGAAAGGGATATTGACTTTTGGGACCTTGACTGTTGACTTTGACTTTGATCAGGTTTGACCAAGTTTGACTTAAGGGAATTTTGGTTATTTCGAGCTATAGTTAAGCCTTGGTCTCTATCTGTTGAATAGGTGACCTGTAGAGGCGGATGTCAAAGCAAATATTCATTCAAATTGTTTTCAGGCTGGGAGGTAAGTTTTCCTCACTGTACTTTCGGGTCGAAGGCACCAAGGCTGACCCATTGGATTGATATCCTGGTTTACCATATGTTGCTATGCTGTAGTGATCTGTTAGATCTGTATCCTTGTTTATAGGATGTTGTTATGCGGTAGTGATATGTAGATATGCCTGTTTGTTTGTTGACTGATTGTATATTTATCTGTTATGTATATGTCGACATGTTATGGTTTTTGGTTGAGGCTTTACTGCTTTGTGCATGAGTCAACAAATCGGGGGTATTCCAGTCCGGTGACTGAGTGGTTCCGAGGGTATTTCAGTCCGATGACTGAGTGGACCCGTTGTAATTGGCATTCCGGTCCGATGACTGATTGGGCCGAGGGTATTCCAGTCTAATGACTGAGTGGACCCATTGTATATTGGCATTCCAGTCTGATGACTGATTAGACCCGTTGTATATTGGCATTCCAGTCTGATGACTGAATGGGCCGAGGGTATTCCAGCCTGATGATTGAGTGGACCTGTTGTATATTGGCATTCCAGTCCGATGACTGATTGGGCCGGGGTTAATCCAGCCCAATGGTTGTGGACCCGTGGGTATTCCAGTCCGATGAGTGATTGGTCCCAGCATGCTTGTTTGTATATGTTATGTTGTGTGGTGGTACTTTGGGGGAACTCGCTAGGCTTCGTACTTACGGTTTCGGTTTATTGTTTCAGGTACTCCAAAGGATCGTGGGAAAGCTAAGGCATGATGGTGCATATCTTCCTATTTTTATGACATTGGATCTTGGGACACTCTGATTTTAAATAATGTTTTGGAAATAATGGTTTTGTAAACACTTCTTTTTAGTAAATGGGTTGTTTTGAAAAGTTTAAATTTGTTGTGATTTTTGAGATGTTACAATGCTTGTCAAATACATAGCAACATCCTTCATCAACAAGTAGAACCTCTACACTTTATCATCTCCTCCCGGCCATTCATGAAGTGGGGAATGGATATTGTTGGCAAATTACCAAAGGCTCCTGGTGGAGAGGTCATCATGCTAGTAATGACGGACTATTTCTCAAAATGGATAGTGGCTGAAGCCTTTGTTTAGGTAGGAGACAAAGAGGTAGTCTCATTTATTAAAAGTAATATCTTGACCAGGTTCGAGATCCCAGCCGAAATCATATGTGATAACGGGTCCCTATTCATAAGCAAAAGGACTAGAGACTTTTGCACCAGTTGGGGAATTAAAATGATAACATCCACTCCTATCTATCCTCAAGCCAATAGTCAAGCATAATCTAGCAACAAAACATAGTCAACAATCTGAAGAAAATGCTAGATGAAAAGAAAGGCATATGTAATGAGGAACTCCATTTCGTTTTGTGGGCGGATAGGACTACATCAAAAACAGCCACGGGTCAAACTCCTATTCTTTGGTGTTTGGAACAGAATTCGTGATCCCAAATGAAGTGGTGATCCCTATGACAAGATACCAACTCCAAAATTAGGAGAAAAACGATGAGATCCTAGCCCAGGATCTCGACACTGTTGATGAACTCAGGGATCTTGTCAGGATCCGCATTGCAGCTCATCAACAAAGGATCGCCAAAACATACAACAAAAACATCAAAGTCAGAAGATTCCATGTAGGTGACTTGGTTCTTAGGAAAGCGTTCCAAAATACCAAGGATCCTAGTGCAGGCAAGTTGGCACCCAAATGGGAAGGCCCATGTCTTTTCGATTCAAAAGCAGGAAAGGGAGCATATTGGTTGGCAACCCTAGAAGGAGACATCTTGCCAAGATCCTGGAATGCCATACACTTGAAAGCATATTTAATGTAAGTTAAAATCTTTCATTTTCTAACAAGATCTAAGGTACACATTCTTTACCCTTTACTTATGTTTGAATTCTTTTGTTTATTTTTTCTCGAAAACCAATACTAACTTAAGCAACAGAGGGGTGTTGGCCAGGCTAACGCCCACCCCAAGCTAACGTTTGCAATTTGCAGATATTCAAGTATTCTAGACGCTACGAATAGAGACTCATTATCTCTCCTCCGACTAAGGGTACTTAATACCCTCTAAGGTTTAAAGAGTTAATAACCTCTTTCTTACGAGTTTAGGTTTCTACACCTCGCTTGGACGCACGATATCTTACTATGCGATGTGAGTAAGGGGATCATTTTACACTTAGTGACTTGGCAACCCTCTTATTTCTGAACATATGTTAAGATCCTTATGCTTAGTCAAAGTTTTATAACATTGACATGTTATCTTAATTTGGGATTTTCCCCAGTGAATTTCTAAGTTAGGATCTTCCCCAGTGAATAGCTTAAGTTGGGATCTTCCCCAGTGAATTTCTAAGTTGGGATCTTCCCCAGTGAACATCTTAAGTTGGGATCTTCCTCAGTTATTTTCTAAGTTGGGATCTTCCCCAGTTATTTTCTAAATTGGGACCTTCCCCAATTATTTTCTAAGTTGGAATCCTCCCCAGATACTTTTCTATGTTGGGATTTTCCCCAATATTTCCTAAAATTGAATTTTTATAGCAGAAGCTAAATAAGGATTCCCCCTAGCAAATTCCTAAGTCGGATTATCTTGAGAGGGAGCCTTCCCTACACAAGCTTCAAGTTCAAAACCAAACCAATGGATCATCAGGTTCTATCTATCCCTTTTTCTTAAAAACTATCTTTTTATATTGTAACTAAAGGTTTATCTTTCTAAGGATCTTAATTGTTTCAAAGTCCTAAGCAGATGACTGGCCATTTCATGTTATTAAGATCCCAAGAGTTCTTGTAAAACCTGAACTCTTTAGGATCCTAATCATCCAATGATCCTCAGAAAACCTACTGCCACAACCACAAAACTCATGCAAGAAGAAGTAAAACAACCATAGCTTGAAAAAAAGGGTTGCCCACCAACCCTATCAAAAAAGAAAAAGTTAATTGTCTTACATCCAAAATACTAAAATTATTTTTAACTAATAAAACCTAAACCACAGTTTGATCATCACCACTAGGAACCTTTTCTACTTCTTCCTCCTCACCTCCCACCTTCAACTGCTTTACAGGATCCTGATTGGTGTTAATAGGCTCACCAGTTAATTTAGTTAGGGCTTCACGCCATCCAGCTACATTCCAGGATCCCGGATTGGCCACTTCCTTTGCAAATTTGATCTTAGCTTCCTACACAGCCACATCAATGCTACCCCTCACCTCAGCTATCACCTCCGCAATCTTAGCAGCATGCTCCTCCACCTCCTTATCAGCATTCTCTTTACTCAGCAGCTCCACCTTCATTAGGAGATCTTCATTGGTGAATTTACACACTTTCTCCTACTCCTTTAAGGCTAGCTCAACCTTCTCAGCTCTGGCCTTCAAGTCAGTTATGGATCGAGAGACGTGGTCAAAAACCTGAAACAAGAATGACATTAGTAGATATAAAACTAGAAAAACAAGAATCAGAATTCATGAAATACTTACTGCTTGAGAAAAAAGAGACCAGCTTTCTGAGTACTTCCTCAGCTCCGAGGTTTTCTATGCTCAAATCTGTGACCTCAACGGTTTCCTCTTCCGGGAGCCTGGGATCTTAACAGTAAGATCAATGTGGGCCCTATTTGGAAGAAGAGAGGAGGCAACTTTTTCCTTCTTGACCATGATCAAACCATTGGACATGTCATCTTCCAGGTCGGAGATTCCAAATCGAGAATTGGAGCAAGTAGCTTTGGATCCTATATCAAGGATCCCCATCAGTTCGGGTTCCCGAAAATAAAGTAGATAATATGAAAAATGCAGAATCCTTACTAGTAGCCATTGAAGTAGTGGTGGAAGAGCCCTCTTGGAGACTGGAGTGGTCGAGCTTGAAAGACTTATCAGCTACAAACAAAGTGAGGAAGTTTGCGACCTTATCTTCAGTATCCTCGACGAGAGGAGAGATCTCTTCAAATTTAAACCTTGCATCACAATAAACAAAATAAGAAAGTGAATTTCAGGATCCTTGCAACTAATGAGTAAATCCTACCCTTTGTTACCCAGATGTTTGGCAGGAGATCCCCGCTGGGAATAGTATCACGCCTCATAAAAAATACATCTCTTTCCAGGCTCCGTCATTGTGTTTTGATTTCATAATGAGTGGAGATTTGTTGGGTTTGAGCTTGAGCAAGAAACAAGAATTCCCGAAGGTGGAGAGTGTGTAAACATGAGCCAATTCAACAACGTCTATGCCTAGATCATAGGATTGGTTCAACTGATTGATCTGAAATAGGATCCTCCATATGACATGCATAACTTGGATATACGAAATGTTTATGGTTTAGAAAAACTCAGAGACAATTCCTGGAAAGGGGTATTTCAAACCCAAAGAAAAGGGGTATTCAGGAAAGCATACCTAAGAAGGACAAACAAAATTTGGATGAATCAAAGCATCATAAGGCCTAAAAATCGTATCTGTGGGAAAAGCCCTATTGGATTTTAGGAACCCAATATCCTCATCATCAAATGAACAAGACTCGCTATAGATGAGAAGCTTTTGATCGACGAAATCGTTGTCAGAAGGAGCAGTGATGCTAGCACGAGAGCGAACAATCTTTTTACCCATGGTTAAGTGATTGTAAAAACTAGAGAGAATGAGAAAGAAGGATACCTTTAGGATAGTTGGAGATGATCAGGGAACATGTGAAGGAATTTCTCACTATTTACCCCTATTGATATGGGAAACGGAAGATAGAGGATTGATTTCACCGTACCATCATGAGGGTTAAACGGATAAAATACTATCCATTAGGGTTTGAAATTTAAAACCTTATCTTCGTTTAAATTAAATTATACCTTAAATATTCAGAAATCAACTTAGATATTCCGCATGTATAATTTGGGGGCAATTGTTAGGGCCAAGGTCTTCAACCCTATTTAGGATCCCAGATCTTGAAGAAATTTCAGGATCCCGAACATATCTCAGTATCCTGACCATTATTATTACAATTATTTCCTAACGTTACTAACGGATATATTTCTAGTCTTTTTCTCACATGTGCAGAATTAGTCAACATAAGACTCATTCTCAACGAAGAAATGTTTCAACCAGGCAAAGGACCTGGGAATACCAAGTCAAACCAACTTGTTCATTTTTATTCGAGAGGATCCCGAAAATATCGAACTTATTGTTACTTTGAATAAACTATAAATACACATGTATTTTACACACTACACACATTGAGACTCACTACAGTACTTGTACTCGTTTACTTACTTCCATTTCTGTAATTAATCCTTCAATCAATACAATTAAACAATGCAAATGATCATTATCACCTCCTAAGGTGTTGTGCCAGAGATCCTAACAATGATCAAAGGTTTTCCTTGTAAATCATTTGTGCAATTTTGTTCTAGTTTTGATAATCACTTTACCAACAACACCACAACATCTCATTCAAATTGGTTAATATCCACTCAGTCGATTTTTGACAAAAACATATATATATATATTCAGCATTTAATATGCATTAATTAATTACTTAAAATAACTAAAATGATTGGTCCAGAATCAATCATACATGCACACAATAGATAGTAGTAACATTTGAACCTAACTCTCTCTCTCTCACACTCTCACTCTCTCTCTCTCTCTCTCTGTATGTATATATATATATATATATATATATATATATATATATTAAAACAATTAGGCATTAACTACTAGTCAAATTTATTTTAATTAAAGTGTAAACCAATATATCAATGAGAAAGGTTTAAATGAAAACATAAAAGATAGAATTGTGAAAAAACGACTATTCCAAATTAAACTACGAATATTGTGGTTACTGTATTAAACAGCAAGTACTTCAAAAAGTATGTTATAATGATCACAACGGAATACTGTAAATAATCAGTTCTTACATTTTATAATATTTTTATGGCTCATATTTAAACTTTTGAAATCCTATATGCCACAAATAAAGTGCGCGATCAGTTAATATTGTTATTAATATTTTATAATAAAAAATAACCACAAAATCATTTACTTCACTTTAACAGTTTAATGAATACTATTACAATTAAAATCAAGCAAATCCTTCATCGGTCAAAAAGTGTAATTGTTAAGTCATATTTGAAAGTCACGACTTTGACCAATGTGGTCAATGCTCATCAATTTTATTCGTGTTACTTTTAAAAGTTAAATATAATTGAACGTATATAATGACAACATATACATTTATCACATTTCAAACACCATAGTTTTCGGCGTATATGATCAATATAAAAAAAAAATTATATTTTATGTCGCTTTACCTTCGTTAATATTTTATTATAAACCTCAATTGCTAAAGTTAACGACGAGAGTTTTGTTGTACGAGACTTTGATTGGATTTCTCAGTCACGGCTAGAACTTCTTTTGCAAATATTTGCGTTCCAAAGGAGGTTAAAAAGGTAAATATTATGAATTACTTGCATATTAAATTTCATGTTGAAATATATATATACTAGGTGAATCATATATTATTAAAAATATTTATACGTTATTGAAAATTTTTATGTTGTATGTATTACCTATAAAATAATACTTATTATATATAGTACTTATTATATATAGTTGATGTAAAATTATAATTAAATTGAACAATAGATAAATAACACTTATTAAAATTAAATTATTTAATGGTCTTTACTCATGTTTTAGGGATATATAAAATTAGTTATATTTTTCAACTATTTTAATTAACTACATTTTTTAATTTTAAAATTATTTGGTGATATTTTAATTTTATCATGATGATTATTTGAATTATCAACCACTGTTTGTCATGTAACATAATTTAATTTATAATTTTATTATAATTTTAACTATTATTATTATTGTAAATTAATTTGAGAGCAACTTAATTGAATTTTAGTTATTATAAAAAATAGTTTTTGGATATCTTTTCGTTAAATCGACTTTTAAATTTATGTTTTTTTACATTTATCGTATTTAGTATTTTCCTTTTAACTATTTTAAAAAATATATGTTGAAATTTTTACAAGTTTATTTGATATTTTACTTTAGGATTTAAATTTTACACTATATTTTTAAGTTTATTTGATATATTAATTTAGTATATTCGTTTAACACTATATTGAACTCAACAAATTAAATATATCATATTGATAATTCCAGAAATCTTCCATTTATGATAATGTTTATAGCTAACAACATATTTAAGTTAATAAATTTAGTATATGATGTGGAAATATGAATAATTATAAAGATTCAAATGGATGTGCTGAAAGGAAAAATATTTCTTTTAAAATATAATATGATATAATATGATATGATGATATCATATGGTGTATATATATATATATATATATGTGTGTGTGTGTGTGTGTGTAAGGGCATAAGATAATATGAATGGTAGTCGACCAAGTAAAATATAATACTTTTATGGGATAATGACTTAAAAGGGTAACAAACTTTCGACTTTGTTCATATTTAGTCACTAAACTTTTTTTCGTTATCTATTTGCCACTGAACTATTGAAACTATTCACATTTTACCCTTATGACCGGTTGTTACCGGTCATAAGGGTAAAATGTGAATAGTTTCAATAGTTCAGTGGCAAATAGATAATGAAAAAAAGTTTAGTGACTAAATGTCAACAAAATCAAAAGCTCATTTCCCCCCAAAAAGTTCAATGACTAAATGTGAACAAACTTCTTATTGTATTATGTTTTAGCAAATTATTTATTTTTGTTAAATTCTAGCAACATTTGTTGATTAAGAAATATATGAAATAAAAAAACAAAACCCCGAAAATATATTTAAAAAAACGAAAAACCGAAACCGAAATAAAAAACCAATGGTTTGGCATTTTCCAAAAAAAAAACAAAATTTCCAATCTGATTTTGGTTTTACAAAAAAATGAACCATTCTCACTGATGTGAATTATGACCATTGGTTTGACATGCGGAATTAAAGAACACGGTGATTTGGGTGTTTAAGAGATGCATTCGATTATGAAAGGTGTTTACAAAAAGGATCTAGATCTAAATCTACATAATTAACACACACTAACACTCTCAATGTTACATATCTCAATCACACATCTACATGTGGTATGAACCCACCTTATATAGAGGTGTTTAAATGTCTCTCTCTCTCTCTCTCTCTCTCTCTCTCTCTATCTATCTCTCATGTCACAAGGGGGAGTTTTGGATAGAAAAATTCCGAATTGAGCGCTTTCTCATTTCCTTTTTGGTTTTATAATCATTTTTTGATTATATAAAGGGGAGAGATTTAGATATGGAAATCCAAAAGTTGAACTTTTTTAAAACCAAAATCAGATTGGAAAATTATGATTTTTTATTTTGGAAAATACTAAACCATTGGTTTTTATTTCGGTTTCGGTTTTTCGTTTTTTTTAATATATTTTTCGGGGTTTTGGTTTTTTTTTATTTAATAGATTTCTTCATCAACAAATGTTGCTACAATTTAACAAAAATAAATAATTTGCTAAAACATAATACAAGAGGAAGTTTGTTTACATTTAGTCATTGAAATTTTTTAGAGGGAAACAAACTTTCGATTTTGTTCACATTTAGTCACTAAACTTTTTTTCATTATCTATTTGCCACTGAACTATTGAAACTGTTCACATTTTACCCTTATGACCGGTTGTTACCGGTCATAAGGGTAAAATATGACCAGTTTCAATTGTTCAATGGCAAATAGATAACGAAAAAAAGTTTAGTGACTAAATGTGAACAAAGTCGAAAGTTCATTACCTTTTCAAGTCATTATCCCTACTTTTATTAACAAATAGCATGTCACCGTGGGCCGGGCGTTACAATTTTAAGACCTTATGTGATTTATTAATATTGGGCCCTAAAACTAATAACTTATTAAAATCAAAATATCTTATGTGTTGTTTTTTTCATCTCATAATATATCCTATTATGACAAAAATTCACTGACTATAACACAAAATAAACTTGCTTCTATTTGAAATTGGTATCCTTCTAACATTCATTGATACATATTTTTAATTACGCATTTTTAAACAACTTTATCCAAAATTCCGGCATCAATATCCATCAAATCCAATCAATTAAATTGTTTTTTGTTGATATATATGGTAAGTAAGACTTCAAAAACTTCATTTTAGAAAAAAAAAATCTTACAATTCTTTTTACCCAATTAAATAGTGACATGTGTAACATTTAATGTTCATTTAATTAAATTTAATGATATTTTAGTATTAATATGACACATGTCATCATTTAATTGGATAGGAAGATTTGTATGAACAAAAATAGAAGGATATTCAATTTCTCATAATATAAATAGTCAACAATAAATATATGTGTTATTTAGTTTCTCAAATTTACTTCAAAATTAAAGAAAATACTGTAAATTTCCAAAAATCAAAGATTTATATATTAACTAAATAAGAAAGTTTTACATAAACGTAACGGGTAAACGATCAACAAGTTGTGACACAACCCCTTTTTGGATGCCAAAACTAATTTTTTTAAAAACATTTATTGATCTTGGAGTCATAATATTACTATGCATGACCCGTTGGACTCTATTGAATAGCTCCACAACTTCTGGCGCAAGGAAACCAAAAATATCAAATGCAAAGGGAATAACGTGTGTTGATTTTTCGTGCACACTTTCTCATGTTTTGTCACTTTGTTTGATGTAGCTTTTAAGGCAGCTACTCAATTTGTGAACTTTGCAATTCACAATTAACAAATCAAAAGCATGATATTTAAAACTTCCAAAATAAAATATAAGAAACGGTGAAAGTGTGAAGCTTGTCAAGTTGAAAAAAAAAATCACTAATAAAACTAACCAATAATTTACAGTTCTTTATTCTTTAAATGACTACTACATGTAATGATTTAGACTTACAATTTACAAACCAAATTCAAACTAAACTAATGAACTTCATAAAATAAATAAATAAATAAAATATCGATTAATAAGTCAACCAATCAACTTAATTTCAACAAAGCACTAGAAAATCTATATGAGTATGGTATCCCTTTAGCTGGCCTAACAGTGAACTCCCCAAGGGCTGGGCCTGATGTCACTTGGTGGTTTCTTTGTTTTTGTTTTTTTCCAACAAAACTTATTTGGTTATGCCCTAAGAGTTTATTTTTATAGGAAAAAAAAAGGCTAAACGCAACAAAATTCATGTTTTTTCTTTATAAACAAAGAAATATCTTGACACAATTTTATTTTTTCGAAATTTAAATTGAATTAAAACGTTCGTTAGAACTCAATAACTTATGTTATGAGATTTAGCATTGAATCAAAATTAATAATGAATCATAACATTATGTAAGGTTCAACTTATGTTATTATTTAATATTAGGTTAAAACCGGTGGAAATCATAGATAAAAATATGAAATAATTGAATAAAAAATAATTAAAATAATCAGAGACAAATATTAATAAAATACAAAATGATATTTGCAGATAAGATATTATTTAAAGACTTACGATGGATAAATTTATTACCCATAAAATATATATGTCATATTTTGTTTCACATGTAAATTCTTTTCACTTATGCGATTATTTTGAGATTATTATTTTTTTTATTTTGTAAACTTTAGTTATATCTATTTAATGTACAAACTATTTGTTATAAATTAAAAAAAATAGATATGATTTCAAATTTAATGTTTGATAATAATAGTTTCCGGGTTTATTGACTATAATATAAATACTCTCCGAAAATCTTTGAGTATAATATGAAATTTTGAAATATGAAATTAAATATTAGCTAATTTTATGAGATATTATTATATCTAGGAGCTCTAAGAAAATCACATGCGACAAACAATAAATATAGATGCATAATAGAATGACACTGAAAACCTAAAAACTATATTTTTGTATATTAATATAAGAAGATTGGATATAACCTCTTTCTTATAAATTGATCATAACCTTTCTTATAAATTCAATATTACGAAGTTTCAAATTTATGAAAAATATTAAAAAAAATGTTTTGATGATGAGATTAAATGAATCTCCAAATGTCTCGTGTGATGGTTGACGTAGGCCATTTGTTGTTTACTATTTTTCTTATTTTTCTTTTTTCCGTTAATGTAATTTGGTATATGAAAATGCAACCTTTTTTTAATATTATTAATCATTCTACTTAGTTTTTTTAATAAATGATAATATTCAATAGAATACAAATATTCTTTTATTTCCATCGTATTTTGCCATGAACAGTTATTTTTATATTTAAAATTAACGAGTTAAAAGAATTGAATATTGCTCTTCGCAATATAAGTTTTTGCAAACTTTATTATGTTCCATTGATTTAGTTTTGTTTGCCTGCAAGGATATTTATAACTTACAAAACATCCAACCGATCTAATTGAGTCAATGAATTAATAATTAAGGATTTAATACTCAGTGTCTGTGTGTTTAATTTCTTTGGCTAATACTTTTTAATAAAAAAAATATAATCCTCCAGCATATAAAGATAAAACCGATCAAATGACTAATCGTTTTCATTCAATTTTAAGGAATTAAAAGAAGAGCAATGTTACCTTTGAACATAAGTATATGATTAAGGCTAAAAGATTCATGAAAGTTGAATCACCACTTAATTTATCAAGGGTAACAGATTTATACAACATGTTCATATTGAAGGTAACACATTTGATCTCGTCATAATTGATATGCATATGCAAGAAATCTAGCCAGTGTGTATCAAAATTACTCAAGCTTACGTAAAGTAATGAACACATGTTCTTATTCCTTAATCTCATTAGAGCTCAAAACCAGTAATTTATATCATAAGAGAGTTTTCAAGAATGAGATGGATTTTTCATGGTGAATTCTTTAAGCACAATGTTGTAATTAAGTAATGTGTCGCAGTATATGCATACCTAAATAACAAGCAATCTGGTGAGGATCAAGAAATGAACAAGAGTTCCATGAGTGTGTCATCAATGGAGAGTCGTGATCATGCAATTAATAGTTCAAAAACAAAGAAGAATAAAGTTATCTGGACACCAGATTTGCATAAGAAGTTCTTGGAGGCTATTGAAAAGATTGGAGTTGAAGGTAACATCTTGATTTGTTTCTATATTTTACTTTCTCTCATGGTGTTTATTAATGATACTATATATTGCGTATTTTATTACCTAGAATGACATTATTTCAACAACTTTAATACGTGTGTTCTTCACAGAAGTTGTTCCAAAGAAAATACTAGAATTGATGAATGTTGATGGATTAACTAGAGATCACATAGCGAGTCATTTACAGAAGTACCGAATATACTTGAAGAAAATAGCGGATGCAAATAATCGTGTTCAAATCGCATCAAAGCCAAGCTTGTTAGAGAGCTCAATGATCAATGAAGACCCTTGGAGGAACTCTTCATTGATACCTAATCAACAAAAGAATTTCACACCTTATAGCGGAATGCATGAAATGATGAATCCTCCACTTTTAGACACTTCAAGCTTCTCTTTTCCTGTTCTTGAAGCTTCAAGTTTTAATCCTATAACTTCTTCTCAAGTAGCCCATTCACATGCATTACCAAATCAAGGTATAACATTTAGTTTTAGAAAATTTAAAGATATACGATCATAAGATTATATGTTTTTTCATAGACCATAATGTTTGTAGGTTATTCCATCCAAGCATCAACAATTTTGCAACAAACAATGCCCATAAGTCTTGATGAAGTCAGCAATTCTTCGTGTATACAAAATCTTGATGGCTTCATGTATGATAATGGTGGTTCAACAACATATGTACACCCGTATATAAGTAGTGAAATGGGCTCATTTGATGGTCTTTACACTAATAACGAGTTACAAATGAGTTGGAATCATGAAGGCTTTAATGGATTTGAAAGCAACTATTCTAGTCATGGTGAAGTTGTTGAAACATGCTCGTTGTATAGTTCAAACTCGAACATGGAAATGTCAGATTACTCGTATAATGAGATGGAGATGAATATTGATTCGGGGAGTAATGTACAAAATATGATAGGAGAAGATGACTTGATATTGGATGCATCCTATATAGCTTCTCTCTGGGAGACATTCTTTCCTGAAGAATTATATGTTGATTCTTATGGTGAGTATGGGAGTACTTCAAACAATCTACCCGTTATATACGAGCCTCCATATCAGGTAACTAACTAATCTTGATCTTTTGTAATGACAACAAAACTTTCGAAATATGATCTTGATGATAGTTGGTTTTTGTTATTTTTAGGATGTGTATAGTCAAAATCTTCCAAATATGGTCTCATTTGATTCAACTCACAATGAAGATCATGTCAACAAGAAGGTACGTATATTTTTTTTTGTTCAGTTATAAATATTTGAGAAATTAAATATTCTCTTACTTTTGTTCCTACAAATCCTCCTACCTAATTAAATCAAGACATGTGTCATATTAGTATTCTAAAATTTCATTTAATGGGCATTAAATGTTACACATGTCACTATTTAATTGGGTAGGAGGATTTGTAAGAACAAAAAGTGGGAGGATATTTAATTTCTCTAAATATTTTACAGTTTATTGCCCTAATGTATATGGTTCGTTTGCAGCAACATTCAAATGAGCATGTCAACGAGCAACTCATGGAGTCCATTGAAGATGATGTGACCTTTCAAACCTTACTTTTGAATTCATATGTTCAAGATTAATTAGTGAATAAATCAAGAACTCGTTAATTTGTAACCTAATTTTCATATCGCTATGTTGGTTTGTAGAGTTTCGGTTTTTAGTTATAGTCCGGTAGAAACCCTACTGGTGTTTGAACTCGAGACTTCATGTAGACTATGAAACTTGGTTTAATTTAATCTTGGTTACTTTGAGGAATGCCTTCTTATTTCTCTTTTTTGTTACAAGTCTTTTAAACGATTTTTTCAATAACTTTTCTCCCGAAAGGACGTAGTTTTATTTTTCTAACGTGTTTGAAGTTTTCTATGTATATTCTTACATTCAGTATTTTAAATGACTAATTATATATGTACCCGTGAAATGCTTACCTTTTATATAAGAGAAATTAAATATTCTCCTACATTTTATTCTTAATTTTCTTTCTATTTATTTAAAATGATGACAAATGTACAAATTTAACATCTCATTCAAATTTAAATTAAATTAAATGACATTTGTCACCATCTAAAATAGGTAGGAAGATATTAAGCACAAAAAATAGAAAGATAATTAATTTCTCTTTATATAATAGAACCATTATAAATAGTTTTTTTTATTGGATGTGTAGTTTTGAAATTTTTACATCTTATTTCCAACAATCTTGTCATCTTCATTAATGATCACCATGAACATAACAATCCTATTATTTGATATCAAATGGATGTCGACATCAACATACCAAATGCCAACAAATCTAGGTACAGAAAAGAATGGATAGAATAAATGACAAAATCAACCTCGGAAATATCAAACACACACACACACATTTCACGCACTACAACACATACTTGAGTTCTTGTTTATTTCCTCTAAATCAAATCCCATTTGAACATGGGATTCATGGTAGTAGTAGTAGTGGTGGTGGTTGATGTTGGGGTAGCCAAAGAATCAAAAATCTCCCATTCGGTTGTTGCCATAGCTGCCTCCGTTGACGGTGGTTGATGTTGATCCACCACCGGAGTTGATGAAGATTTCCCAACTCTCCGCCTTGATTGAGGCGGCGTGCCACCATACCCATCTGAAAATCTCTGTTCTTGAACATGATTTCCATCGCCATTGTTGCTTTGAGCGGAGTTTTTAAGCTTTAAAGCATCAAGAGTTTCAACATATTCCTGAATCCTTTTCACCTGAAAATTTCATGAATCGAAAATCCTTGAAAAACTGAAATCGAAATTTTCAGTAAAGAATTAAGAAGATGAGTAACTAATTACAATTACCTGCAATTTCCTCTGTAATTTTACATCACCATCGACTGAAATTCCATCTAGTTTAATCAATTGATTCATTAATAACTCGATCACATTCAACAGAGTCTTCTCTGCAACTTTTCCTCCTTTAGATATAACCGAATCAATGGCTGACACCTGTCCAGCAAGTCTATCGACCTCGAAGCTAATATCGGAAATGGATTTAGCAGCTTTTTCCATTTTTGCATTCTTTCTCATCTCCAGAATCCTTTTCTCTTGACTAATTGGATCTTCCATAACCACCATTTTTGATCGATCTTTGACACCAACAGCATCAAGATATGATTTTGAATCCCTCGCTCTATCTTTATACATGAGCTTCTGATCTTCATGGTGTAATCCTGTTGGCCCTGATAACATCTTCTTCAACTCCCCTGTACAAAGCCCAAATTAGAAACCACAAACTTATATAAGAATTCGAGTTTCAGAAGAGATTAATCGAGTTATTTACCAAATGTGGCTTGAGAATTGATGTTGATTTCATGGTAAATCGACCCGTATTTGACCCGAACTCGAATGGTTGGTGGAGGAATACGGTTGGTTTCAGCATTCGGGTCTCGCTTCTGAACAAGCATTCCTCCTGGCCGGACCTCCCATTCATTTTCATCTCCGGCGTCGCCGGGGACTGAGCCCCCGTCCATGGAAGTCATCTCCGGTGCCCTGTTCCTCACACGCATCATCTTCAATATGCTCTATCTTACCCAATTTAACGTCTTACTATATGTAAAACTCAGATTCAGATACTACCACCGGTTAAAATTCAACCAATTCGCCGGAGAAATTTCCAAAAACGCTCGGATCAATTAGCAACTGTTCCCGGGGATGAAAATCAAAGCCGGAAAATCAAGAATCTAGTCGGCAAAGACTGGATTTTTCGCAATATTGAGAGGAAACTCTAGATTTCCAAACAGAGCTCGAAAATGGCAGACAGAATCCAACTGAAATTCGCGAAACCTTCCAAAAATATTTGATGCATAAACTTTTTCTCCGATTTGCCTCAAGAAACCCACTGCAAAAACCGATGTGGATTCGAATCAAAAAGGGGAAATTAATGATTAAAGTTGGGAGTTTCGAAGGTTTTACTTCTCTCTCTCTTTATTATTTGGGAGAAGAGAGAGAGATGGAAACTGAATATAAAAAAAATGGACAGCAAACACACACAGAACACAGAGTTGAGAAATATCGTACACAGAACACATATTTATATATATGTAAACATTTTCTGTATTAATATTTATTTTATGTTTTATAAAATTTGAATAGAATAATACAGCAACCACATGAGATGTCGACGAATATCAAAAGGGCAAAATGGGAAGAATTTATATCTTTTTATTTATTTTGTGTTTTAAATATCCATTGGTTTTATGCAATAATTTATAGTTTTGATGCATGTGAATCTTAAAACTGTTCCTGGAAAAAGGCTGACGAATAATGGAATATAAAATTTCATTAAACCGTTTGATTTGACTGACTTAATATTTTTCAAGAATAAATTTTTTTAATGGCGGAAATTGATTAAAAACTAGTGACGTACTAGAAAACGTTACACACTACAAGAATAGGCATAATTAACATAACACCGATTAATTCAATTTCAAATAATTAAGATATTGTTTGGCTTGCACAATATTTATAAAAAATTAAAATTTTGTTAAGAACTTGGCACGAGAAATCAAGAATTGGAATCTAATTTTATATTTTGTGTTGTTGATAAATTTAATTTTAATAATATAAAATGATAGAATTGTCCTTGTTTTTTTTACTTTCTTTTATAACTTATATATAAAGATATATTATATAAATTATAAAATAGTAAATGGTAGTAGGTAGTAGTGGTGGTGGGTGGTGGCACAGGTGGTGATGGTGTTAACTATTGGTGGTGGTGGTGGCGGTTAGTGTTTGTGGAGGTGGTGGTGGCGGCCTTGGTGATGGGTGGTGGTGGGTGGTGGCGGAGCTGTTGACAGTGACGGTGATGGTGGTGGTGGTGGTGGTGGTGGAAATGTTGTTGGTAGTGGTGGCAATGGTGGCAACTGTGATGGTGATGGTATTGGTGGTGGTGGCAGCAGTGGTGGTGCCGATGGTGGTGGTGGTTGCGTTAGTGGTGGCGGTGGTAAGGACAGTGGTGGCAATGGTAGTGGTGGTGTTAGTGGCGGCGAAGGTGTAACACCCGAGTTCTGATTTATGTTTTTCCATTTTATGATTAGTGGTTTTAAAGTCCAAGGAAATGTAGAAGTAAGGAGCAAAGCGGGAAATGTAACATCCTAAAAATTTGCGAATAAGTTCTTAAATCTATAAAATAAATAAATGAAAGAATGATTTATATAGTTAAACCATCAATGAATAATCATATCATTAGTTGGTATAATGTTTGGATAGTTAGACGTGAAAATAGTAAAGTTTAAAAAGTTAAAGGTCCAAAAGTGTCAAGTTGGCAAAATGAGTTTAACCTAGTTGACTTAATTAATGGAATGGATTGCCAAAGTTATAAAATGGATGAGTAAGGACTTGTTATGTCAAAACTTAAGTTAAAATCACAAATATTGAGTTTTGGTGGGTTTTAGCCAAAAGATGTAAGCTTAAGGGACCAAATGTGAAAAAAATGGGGAATAAGATGCACATTCTCTCCCTTTCTCTTTCTTTCTCTTTCATATCGTGTCCTTCATCCTAGAAACCCTCTAATGACGAATTCTCCATCTTTTATGCATCTAGGGTTTCAATCAAGAAAGTTTCGAAGCACCAAAGCAAGAAGGGAAGCAATCAAATGCTAATGAGGAATAATTGGTGACAACCGGAAAATTTTGGAACAAGCAATGTCTAAATTGTAACTGTGTATAAGTAAATTCACAACGTAACTTTGTTGCAATAAAACTTTGAAAACCAAAAGGGCATTATTTGTAAAAGTAAGTATGTATATACTATGAAAACCATGTTCGTAAGGAACCTTGGAAGGTCAACAGGTTATAACAAGTCAAATAGTTAGGACATGAAGCATGATTTATGTCATGCCTTTGGGGTTTTCGGTTTTAGGGATCCAAGAACTTGAGATTTCGGTTGTAAGGAGGTCGAAATCACATGCCTAGGCCGAAAGCACCTCTAGGCCGAAATCACATGCCTAGGCCGAAATCACATCTAGGCCGAAATCCCACCAAGACCAAAATCACTAGGACCGAAATCACATGTGATTTCGGTGGGGTACAAGGTGATTTCGGTTATGCCTTGGCCGAAATCACCAATTTGATCCCTTTCTAATGTGTTTTCGGCTGGAGAAAGAAAAGGATAAGGTAGTGTTGACTTTGTGACTTGATGGATACATCAGTTTCTCATAGAAATATTACCCAACAAATATCCATGCCTTTAACCTACAGTTAACTAGGCAAATATCATATCACTCCTTCCCTTTTAACTACGGCAGAACACACCCACAAACCCCCACCCTTTCCATTTTCTCTAAAGTTTACTCCATATTCTCTCAAAGAATAAGTTCAAGCTCCTTCTAGATAAATTTATCCAAGTTTGTTCTTAGAGTTTGGTAAGTTCTTCTTGATTATCTAGTGTTTTTATACACTTTCATGTTAGTTTCATCTTATTTACACATATTATTACGTGTTAAAACTCTTAGGATAATATCACCTTCAAAGAGTTCATCAACCACATTCAAGTGTTTTGGTCTTGGAAATCTTCACATCATCTCTTCAAACAACCCACAAATCCACTCAATGTGAGTTCATACCCCCACATTTTTTAGTTTTTCATGTTTTTAGGGGGGAATACAAGTAAAGTTAACTTTTTAAAACCAACATTTTCATGATCTATTACTATGTGAAAATAAAACATTATTTGTATGAGATATGGTTATTACTAGATTTTATACAACTATTTGTGATATATTAGTTTTGAAATGCAAAACTAACAAAAACAAAACATAATCTATGTTATAAAAATCATAAGAAAAATTATGATTTGTAAAACTACAAGTTTTTTTGAAGTTCTTTACCAAAATATAGCTTTTCTAACAAAATGGGTCACATTATAATTATTTCACCATTTTGTGGGTTGCAACCCAAAAATATGATATTTTAACCATACGTTTTGAAACTAGTCAAGATAACAACTACGTATTTATATGAATGATTATATAAATAGTCTTAATAAACAATCGTTTTAAACTATAATTGGTATGGTTTGTGTAACAACCCGTTATTTCGACTCTATGTAATAGTATATATCAATAATAAAGAGAAATTTTTGTATACTATGTGCATTTACATAATCGACCCTCAAAAATGAAATGATAAACAAACTTGTTTAGGATGAATATAGTGGTAGAAATCGTGTCAAGGATTCCAAAAATATAAAGAACGCCCAAATCCGAGTCATAACAAAGAAGTAATGACCTATCGAAAATCCGCGACAAAACCGGCAAAACACTGTTTAACGTAAAAAGTGAATTTTCAATAAAATGCTTTCTAACCTTAAATATCTAAATGAAAGTTATAGTATACGTTAAACCGAGAGTTTCCATAAAAAGAACGACTAAATCTGACTTCGTATGAAGAAGTTATGATTTTTCTAAGTTTCGACACAACAGTACGCAGCCCGAAACTCGAAATTTAGATCGAGCAACTTTTTGCCAAAACAACATAAACGAGAATCGTAGATCTTATCAAAAGAAATTCAACGGTAAAAAGACAGACAAAAACGGACGTCGGATGAAGAAGTTATGAATTTTTAACGGACTTTTCCTGTCCCGGCCTGTTAAAAATATAACTTTAAAAATAAAGTCAAAATTAGCCGATGGAGTCTAAACAAAAGTTGTAGATCATGGTCTCACCTACGCATGGATATAAAGAACATCAAAAACAGAGTTCGTATGCAAAAGATATGAATTTTTGAAGTTTGGAAAAAGGAAGTACGCCCCGCGTACATGAGTACGCTCAGCGTACTCGGAAGCAAGGTCTCGGATTGTCCACGTAGCCTCTTTCTTCGCAAATGACACGTATCTCGCTCAATCGACGCGTCCGAAGCCAGGTGGCTACTACGCCTAGCGTACGAAAAGATTACGCCCAGCGTAATGGGACTAGCCTCGACGCGTGCCTCGTAGCTTCACCACGTCCGAAGATCAGATAAGGCTCGAACTAGTACGCCCCGCATACAAGACGTACGCCCAGCGTACTAAGGTTTTTAGTAGTACACCCAGCATACACGAATATTACACCCAGCGTACTGAGGGCCAGAACTCTCCTATAAATAGGATGCGAGACCTCCGGGTTTTGTTTAGAAAATCCAAATCCTCTCTCCACTTAAACACTCTTTTAAGCTCTTCTAAACCCTCTGAAGCCCCGGGTACCTCCTTACCACCTGAAGCAAGCCCCAAACTCCCGAAGTCCTCAATTTTAAGCTGAAACTCTGCCCGACTGAAGCCGGCTTTTCATCAAAAACTCTCAGTTACGTCAAGAAAACTCCCTTCTAAGAAACGAAACTCTGCCCGAATCACCACCTACCAAGTGAGTTCATACCCCCGTATTTTCATAGTTTTTACAGTTTTAGGGGGGGATACAAGTGAAACACAATAAAATTGTGTTAATATCTTAAAAGTTTTTTTTTAATATTTTTAGTACTTTTAAATTGTTATAATTGATAAAATTACATATTTATATATGTGTAAATTATATAATTTGGATTCAGAAGATTCAGAATATGTAATTTGACCCCATTTCATGTTCCTTGTTTGGTTGTGGGCTTGGGGTAAAGTTATTTAATCGAAGGTCTAATTAATCACAATTATATAAATATTACATTTATATAAATATAAAATGGTTTTCAAACTGTTTGATACTACCTGAGTACAAACAGAGAATTTGATGGAATAACAGTATTACAGATTCTTATAGTAAAACAAACAGCTAAACTATAATAGGTATAGTTTAGAGAACTCATTCATTTGTTTCAAGTTTCAAAGTACATAACATGAAAACTAACATAGTACATAACAGAATACAAATAGAATACATGATGGAAAACAAACAGATAACATTATCAGAAAACAAACATAATACTTTACTAAGAAACAAACATATAAGACTATATTTTATATAGTTTATGAAACTTACTTTCAGTATAGTTATTACAAAATAACTTTCTATTATTCTACATGTAATCATCGATATAGCACTTGTGAGACACGCTTCAAGTACTTATTTAAGTATAAAACAAAAGTCCTAAAAAATATAACCAGAGTCTCCTTGTGTGAGAGCGTGACACTTGTGTATAGATTTATACGGGACTGACAATCCCACACCTAAGCTTCTTGCAACAGCTAGGCCGGCAGGCCTGGGGTGACAACCGTCGTACCATATTTTAGGCGATCCTAGGTCATCAAGCATGGTTATGATAACTCACAATTTGGTATTGAATAAAATGATTATTATATGAATAAGTAATACTTCACATAGTTTTATTTAATTATAAAATTATAATACAGTATCTTACAAGTATAAACATGGAATACTACTTAAATTCAGAGAAAACATACTTTTCAAGGTTTTTATGAGAACTAAACTACATTTTACAAGTTGTTGTTACAGAAATCATTATACATTTTGTTTACAGTATAACATAGCAGAAAATATAGGATTTTCTGGGAAAAACATGTTCACTTTATCAATATACAAGAAAACAGATTTTAGTTGCAAACATACTTATGAACTCACCAACTTAATTGTTGACACCTTTTCAAAAACTACTTGTATTCTCAGGGAAACAGTGATACAGGTACAACCACAGCTTTTTGAGAAGACGGAGAGCTGTAAACTCATGTCTTTTAAACTTGTACTTTTGAGTTTATATACTTTATGTTTTGAACACAGTTGTAAAACTTATAACTTTGTAAATACAATGGTTGTTGCTGTACTTTGATTACTATTGTGCATTGTTGTGATACTACATGAAGTCCTCCACCCCCGAATGTTTCCGCCGTTCTGGTTTGGGGTGTGACAGTTTGGTAGTCACAAACAATACACCATCATTTCGGAAGAAAGATATAATTATTTAAGGTATAATTATTTTCATACTATGTATCCATTATGGAAGAATAATACATTTATTTACAAGAAAACAAATTTTCAGTACAATAGACGTAAACCGGTTGATACTGGTTGTGAGACATTTGGCTTCACCGTACCTACCAGAGTACACATTAAGTCCTGCATTATAACCAAAGTCTCTTGTAGAGAGAGCGTGACACTTGTGTATAGATCTATACGAGATTGACAACTTCGCACCTAAGTTGTTAGCTACAGTTAGACCGGCCAGTCTAGGGTGACAAATGTCTAACAGTTCTGACGCCTGAAGAACGTCGTAGCAGGCCATCAAGTCATTAGTATGGTTATGATAACTCACATAGGGTATTAACAAACCATTTGGTTTATAGGCTAGCGTACACTCAAATAGTTTCACAAAATGATAAATCTTACTAAAACTATTTTCCGGTACCGCATTTCTTACATTTTAATCTTGGGTTAAGACTTACAACGAGGTTAACATACATTCAAGTAGTTTTATATATAGATAAAATTTACTAATACTACTTTCCAGTACAACATTACTTACATTCTTAGTCTTGGGATTTTAAGACTTACAACAAGGTTAACATACATTCAAGTAGTTTTATATAAAGATAAAACTTACTAATACTATTTTCCCAGTACAACATTTCTCACATTTTTAGTCTTTATATTCAAGTCTTACAGCTCATTTCAAAGAAAAATATTGGATTTTCTGAAAGTATACACTATCATTTTTACACGAGACAATTACAAATCCTTTTCATACAAAACGCTTATGAACTCACCAACTTAATTGTTGACACTTTTCAAAATCACTTGTATTATGAGGAAACCAATAAACCGGTAACCACAAGAGTTTTTGGTGGGTGGGACGTCGTCACATCATGTTATTTACTTTTGTCATATGCATTTGATATCATGTAAACAATGTTTTGAGCACAATGTAAACTTATTAAATTTTCAATACAATGGTTGTAATACGTTGATCGCTACTATTCAATTGTTATGATACTGTACATTAAAGTCATCCGCCCCCAGACGTTTCCGCCGTTCTGGTTTGGGGGTGTGACATATTGGTATCAGAGCATTGTTTATAGTGAACTAAGTATATCAAACCATTTAAGATATACAACTATAAATACAATGGGGCTAAAACACTTTGACTAAGAAGTATACTTTTAAAATATAATAGTATTTTTCTAAAAAGTATGCATATACACATGCATACTAGAAACAGTGTCATAATGAGAACCATATAAAAAGTATTTAGAGGAGTTAAACATTACGGTTAAGACTAGACAGTTATGTAATCATATTTGAGATAAATATAGCCTAATCAACTATATTTATACGAGATATGACCAACATGTGTTTAGGAATGGCCGTGGTGGGCAATGAATCTAAAACTTACCAACCCTATATACCAAGAAACTCTAGAATCAAACATAAAGATTAAAATACTATAGGGGTATTTTAGAATACTACAAAATCATACACTTGAGCCTTTCATGTATTCCTCATATCTTTATTCTCACACAGACGTCATGGCAGGATTTTACATGCCCGGAGACCCCTATTTCCCTAACCAGGGAAATGGGGGGGGGGGGGTGTTGGGTTTTGAGATACTACAACATCCTATGGTGTACATGCAACCCTATAAACCTTGGATCTATGTTTTCTCTATTATACATGCAAATATTAACTATTCCAAAGTTTCATCCTAACTAGCATATTATGAAGCACCTATACTACAAAGTTCTAGTTAGATGACATACCTTTTGATGTAGCTTGATGTCTTCAAGCTTTAAGAGCTTAGCCCCAATAGTGTGGAAGCCTCAAATGGAATCACAAATCACCAAAACACCTTGGAAGAACTTGAGAGAATATGTATGCACACTAAAATCGGTCCACTCTTATTTTCACACACTTGTGCCAATTTTGTGAGCCAAGGAACCCTTTATATATTATGGAGGATTAGGGTTACATCCATGTAAACCTTAATACCCATGACCTTTCATTTACATAGGATCCATGGGTTAAAAGCTCCATGGACCATCCATGAAAGCTTAGCCCAACCTAAATGAACTTGGCCCATTCCATATATATAAGAGTCCATATTTAATTAGTTCTTTTTGATCACTTAATTAATTCTAAATTAATTATTGATCAATACTAATTAAATAATATGATTCCATATTAATATATTAGAACTTATAATATATTAATATAAATCATAAATATACTATTCTCAAAAGACTATCCATATAAATTGTGCCGGTGAAGTGCAACCCAAATGGACCATGCCGGGTCGGGTCAAGTACATACCAAATATAGTTATGGACTTAGACATTAATCCAACAGTCTCCCACTTGGATAAGTCTAAAACTATTATTGAGTATGACTTCAAACCTAACTGGCAATCGTAGCTCTTAAAGCCGCTGTCGAACTTTGACCTTGTCAATGACTTGTCCATTAGATAAGGGATCATATATTCCTCAATTCTAGATATCATATGGACTGAGACATGGATTATAATCATTCTCTCTGTCCATTTGTTGTTTCCCGATTTTCGATTTATGATGACTGACTGATTGAACAAATCAAATCAGTCCTGGCTTGGCCAAGCACTCACATGTGTCATCGCTAAATCATCGAGGGGCCCACATATATCGCTTTTATCCCGAAGGTAAAAGGAATGGATAAACTTCGACTCATATGGCTTGTTCTACTACTTGTTGAATCATACACAAAGGCACGTTTTATAACATCGAGTTACCAATGTGTTTTCGTGCAATTAATGTATAACCAACTCATAGTAACAACTCATATCTCTAGGTTTGAAGAATATAAGATATTATCGTCTCATGATCACTCGTGATAAAATCCATGAATTGATTCAAATGAGCGCGGGTTGAATCCAATACTCAAAACTTATGAGCACTCATGAGTGTTGTAGCACCACTTTGTCCACCAACTTGGACCTCTACAAACCAACCCATGACAGTCTTGATTCATATCTACTTCCAACATATGACCGACTGTGGATGGTTTGAATAACTTAATCATTCAGGAAGAGCGACTTAGTTATTCTGGAAGTCAAAACATGCCAAGTGAAACACAAGAATAAATGAATCAAATATGGTATCAAACCCTATGAATATAAATAAACACTTTTATTCATCACCATACTGATTACTCATTATTCATTGTTTCGGTTTTATCAAGTTTATACTTGAATTAAAAACACTAGTTGTCCCATGCTCCAAGCATGTACACTATGTTTTTCTTAAACAATAGCTTTGCCATACACCAAGTATGCACTCTATGTTTGTCTATGATCCTTACTTTGTGAAATAAACCAATTGAACATAATTTCAATGATTCTAATTTCACACTCCCAAATCCTTATCGAAAAATGTGAGAATTTCAAATTCCTATCATTTATCGAAATCTGTTTAGATTTTAAACTTATATGCACTGACCCTCCTGTAATGAATATGTACAAAGTCACAAAGACTTGTCAACAGTCATTATAAGGTATTCCAATGGAGATCAACTCCATGGAAACTAAGTCTCATATTCAAAGTACATTGCTTTGGACATGCTTCTTGCATTAAGTTTTCTAATCTTACACAGATAACTTCCACCTATGGAGACAACTCCATATTCTCATTTTGACTATCACTTCTGAATAAGAGATGCCTCTTTTCAGAATATGTCAATATGGTCCTTCCAAAATTAGCACTATACTTCCAACTGTCCCTGAGCAACCAATCTTTGGTAAATCTCAGATTGTCCTCGACAATTGCTTAATCATTTTAGTCATATACAATTCTAGACCTTTTACCTTCTTAATGCCTCTGGGCATTTGGAAAAATTTAGAAATGACAAATATTATAGCACATGCAATCGATCCTGTACCCAAAGCAAATGGTACACGATTCATGATGTCTCACATAAAGACATGATTCTAGACCAGTCTTTTGCTACAATATTTTTATTTGCCATGTTTTCAAAATTTGACTATGAAGAGGGATGTCGTAATCATAATCGAATTTTGAGAACGCAATATATAGAATTTCCTTAAGTTGAACCAATCCAACATGAAATTCATATATATATTCTTGACTAAAGATGATTAAGGTCTCAATCTAAGCCTTTAGAACTGAAATGAAGTATATCCTCTCCCTTAATTATAGCAAAACAACTTTTTCAATCCTTTCAGCCTCACGAATTGAAACTTTTGTTTTCTATAATTAACATTGCTAACTTGCAACACTAACAATAATTATCATGCTCCCACTAACATGATGATTATTAGCATAACACTTATGCTCCCACTAGCTTTGACATGTACTCAGAAATCAGATGGACTTCTAGAAATCAATACTTTATTGACTTTCTTACCAAAGTTCAGATTTCTGATACGAGATGCTTTGATAAAACTTTATCAAAATCATACACCTTTCCTTAGATAGCATGCATGTGTGTTTAAACAATTTCAGAACTATGAAAAGGGATGCCGTAATCATAGTCTCAATTGTTTAGACCTTTTGCCATCTGCTTCAAATCTACTTGGTGGAAGTGTTTCCTCACCATCATTTTCATGAATCGGAGAGAAACCTTATGACCCTTAGATTTTATGGTGTATGTGTTCTTATCCATGTAAATCGTCAAAACCATAGTCACAAGACAAGGATAATGACAAATCCAAACTCATATGGACTAAACTTATGCAATCTTAACTTCTTGCCACCTGGCAGTACAGGTCCTGCCATTGCTTCCAAGTTGTTATGCAACCAATTGAGAACTTTCAGAACTCCTATGCAAAGCCAACTTTAACTGGAATGGGCACAGAATATGTCAACACGATAGGTTATAAACCTCAAGTCGTGTGCTAGTGAAGAACCTCAGGTTTTATTCTTGATTAGTTCTTGAAATTCTTTTTAGGATCTTTAAGACTCCCACTATCCTCTTGACATATAAGACTATCTTGCCAAATATTCAAGAGATAGTGCGGATTCTTTATCAAGACAAACACTTCACACAATTGGCCGTAGTTGGTCTTTGTTTTATCCAAAACATCACAACTTACCAATTTCAAATGTACAAGAGTAGGACATTTTTACTCTTACATTTGACAAGTGTTTTAAACCTTTCTTTAAGATATGTCACTCAAGTTACAATCTTGGAGTATAACTCTAAGAATTGTTTTGGAACGAAGTATGACTCATCTTCCTGATCTAACCATTTCAACAATTCATGACTCCTCTTCTTAGTCATAAGAATGCACTAAGATGACCTTTAGAGGACTAATTGTGATATGATTTCTAAATCATTAAGATGATCACAAACATGATACTAAAGTACTCTCCCATCTTTTCAGATTTGAGAAACTTTTATCTTTCTGCCTAATTTGATTCTTCCCATTCGTTCTGCCATACATTGAGACTTTTCCAATGTTTCAGAATTATACTTAAGCTTGTAAGTATAACCATATTTACTAAACTTTAGTAAATCAAATAGTCTTAACGAGCTTTGTGGTGGACATGACCAGTGCACAAGAATGTGTACTCGATTCCTTTAGTCCTTCACTTGACTCACATATCCATGTGAACAAGTAATTAGTCTTGATTTTCCAATGCTTGAAAGTTCTCATTCATCATATTATTCAACTTGCATGATTCCAAGTTTCGGTCCAATTGAAACGTGGGTGATGAGGAACTTTCCTGATTTGGTAAATTTAGACACTACCACAAATGAAAGAATCAAATCCATTTTCCAATATTGCTGTCAGTGGAATCATATAAGCAACAATTTTCCACAAATGCCATTGTAAGGATACTTCAAATAAATAAAATTAAACAATTTTTTCTTTTATTTTAAAACTTTGCGGAAAAACTTAACCTTACAATCCACATGGAAAATTGTTGTTATCTATTCCTTAGCAATATATCATAACTTCTTAAGCAACTGCTCAAAATTCTGATGCGATCGAAATCCACCTTCGCGATCAGAATCAGCATATACTTCCTTTAAGATTTCTCTCTATTCTTTGATTCTTAAAACATCAACATGTGACCCAGTCACATCATGTAATGAGGATCTCATAATAGAACTTAACAGAGTTAGATAATGGGCTTTACCTGATGTAGAGTCAAACTTATTGACTTTAACATCCTTAGTTAAATTTGGCAGCTTTGCAATCAACGCCCCTTCCTTTGGCAAAATAAACATATGGACCCTTTGGTAATGGGACTATCTCAGACTTATCCTTTCTCTTTACCATTTGGTCAACCGGGTTGACTATGGCCAATCCCTTTCCATTGGGAAGAGAATGCTTTTTCTGGATTTCCAGTGTCACCATTGTCACTGTCCATAAAGTTTTTGGGAAGTTGATCTGCTAATCAAATTTGCTTTACTATCGTTCCAAATCATTGTTGATTCAGCAGCACCAAGCAAATAGATATGATCATTAAGGTTCATGTCATAGTCTGTTTCATAGTAGTCGCAAAGGAACTCACTATGTGACTTAGAAAGTGATTGAACATCCAACTTTCTCAAGACTTTGACACCCAACTCTCCCGGCTTGTCAATATGTGACTTCATCTCTAAGATGTGATCACACATAGACCTTGCTTGCCATTAGGGCTTGAGTGACCTTGAACTTGTGGGTTAGGGAGAATAATTGGAGGAGGTGGAGGAAGAGAAGTATGACTTCCATGAGCCAAACTCGGGAAGTCATATTCATTAGGAAAGCTTGGTTTGGGAAGATCATTGTTGTCTAAACCAGACATCAACAATGGGAGAAATTCACGTAAAGTTGATTTAAGTCCTTAATATAACACCCAATATGATATATTAAGGCTAGGACCCAACAAACTATTTTATAACTTGGAAGAGGGATGCCGTAATCCAAGCTATAAAATATTTGAAGATAGGTGAATGACGATTCACCAATTTCCACCAAGATAAACGAAATGTATTATTAGGTTTTAATTGGTTTTGAAACTCCTAGATTCTTTTGAGATTCATTGAACTTTTCAATGGCATGTTTCAATCTCGAGTGTGCCCTTCAGGTTTTGTGACTGGGATGCCGAGGATCACAAAACAAGGTGTGACGTAACCATGCAAATATACTTGGTACCCTTAATATTTACCCCTCAATCGATGTGCCGGTTAACCACACACGCTCCAACGATACTATGATAAACATTAAGTTACCCTTTGCCTACCTTGTTAAGTCCCGGTTAGTGTGCCGGTTAACCACACACGCTCCACTAACAGCTTAAACAAAGTGCAAAGTGTAATTTCATGGATTAGCACCTTATTCACATTTTCCTAAGTAACTAAGATTGAGAATTTATAAGTGTTTAGTTACTTAGTATTTATCATTATAATTATAATGAAGGGAGAATTATAGTCCTTGTCCTACCTGTTCGACTAACGACCCTCCACCAGTCAAGGAAGCGGTGGGTGAGAGTGGACACCCATTAAACTGTCATTTTATAGGCAGTAACCTTATACCCCCCTTATAGACCGGCTTCGTGAATGAGGCCTACTAATGGTAAGACGACTTGCTCTTATACATATAATATATTAAACTTTTAATATTATAATAGTATAAGGGTGTATTTTAGACATTTAAAATACTTGGTGGTTTAATCTATTAATTAAACTATACTCTTAATTTAATTAAATTTAAACCATGTCATTATGGAATTATTAATTCTCTTTTAATTAAACACTTTAATTATCTATTAATAAAGTCCATAAGAGTTAATTGAATTATTCAATAAAAACATCATAATTCCAATTATTAAATTCAAAATTAAAACCATTTAATTAATTGTTTAAGTTATGAACCCAAGAGTTTTAGAATTCAATTCTTTTTTTTATCATAAAAAAACTTTTTCCAAATTCCAAAACTTGAGGGAAAGTTTTGTAACTCTTGAAAACTTTTGGATTCCATAACTTATGGAGTTAAATACTTGTTTTATGATGAAACTTTTCATGTTCCATAACTTAAGAACAAGTTATGGAATTCTTTAAAACATTAAGACCAAGTTTTGTAACTCCATAAAAAACTTTGAATCAATTTTTTTTAAAAACCTTTTCATATCCATAACTTATGGAGGTTTCAAAAAACTCTTTAGATCAAACTTTTAAAACTAATAAAATAATCATATCATTTTATCTTTTACTAAATTTGACCTAATTCAACTCATATAGCAAATGATTCAAATTTTACAAATAATTAGTTTTTCACAAAAACAAGTAATTATCTTAAAATTTGACAAACGTCATGTTTTTTTTTCCTTTTTTTTTCAACTTGAAAATAAAACATTTGCATCAATATAACAGAAAACAATCTGGCTCTGATACCACTGTTGGGTTTTGAGCATTCTAACACTCCTATGGTGTACATGCAACCCTATAAACCTTGGATCTATGTTTTCTCTATTATACATGCAAATATTAACTATTCCAAGGTTTCATCCTAACTAGCATATTATGAAGCACCTATACTACAAAGTTCTAGTTAGATGACATACCTTTTGATGTAGCTTGATGTCTTCAAGCTTTAAGAGCTTAGCCCCAATAGTGTGGAAGCCTCAAATGGAATCACAAATCACCAAAACACCTTGGAAGAACTTGAGAGAATAAGTATGCACACTAAAATCGACCCACTCTTATTTGCACACACTTGTGCCAATTTTGTGAGCCAAGGACCCCTTTATATATTATGGAGGATTAGGGTTACATCCATGTAAACCCTAATACCCATGACCTTTCATTTACATAGGATCCATGTGTTAAAAGCTCCATGGACCATCCATGAAAGCTTAGCCCAACCTAAATGAACTTGGCCCATTCCATATATATAAGAGTCCATATTTAATTAGTTCTTTTTTATCACTTAATTAATTCTAAATTAATTCTTGATCAATACTAATTAATATATTAGAACTTATAATATATTAATATAAATCATAAATATACTATTCTCAAAAGACTATCCATATAAATTGTGCCGGTGAAGTGCAACCCAAATGGACCATGCCGGGTCGGGTCAAGTACATACCAAATATAGTTATGGACTTAAACATTAATCCAACAGGTGGATCCCAAAGAGGATTCTGAGGAAATATTGGAAGAAGAACCCGAAGAGGATCCTGAAGAGGATCCAAGGGAAGCGGAAGAAGAAGAGGAGGACTCGGATGTAGAGTCTGAAGTCATAAATTCTCCTTACATCGCCCGGGTTCCCGCACATCATGTGGGCTACCAGGGACCCACGTCCCGCTGGGCGGAAGATTTGGAGAGGTGGAGCAGGCAGCAACATCAGCGTTCTCCATACGGCATAGAGCGAGGTTTCTATAACCTTAGTCACAGAGGACCGGCAGACAGAGCCTTCCCTGTTATGGTTCAACGAATCACACACCTTGGAGATCAGACCAGGGCGTCGGTGAATTGGATCGCGGAGCTGGGGGCCGTTGCTGAGGCCACTAACGCACGCACTCGACTACTGGAGAGGGACTACCCCGGACATGCCATCTCATTGACCGACTCCATGAGTACCTCACCACCGCTCGAGAGGAAACGAGGGAGTACCAGGAGAGACACTCAGATCTCGAGGAGAGGTTAATCGCAACTGAATCTAGGACAGTCATAGCAAAACAGAGATCGGAGGAGGCCACTTGTGAGATGTTTGAGATGACAGGGCACTTTTCGAGTCATTGTGGCATATGATAAGCTAGTATAGCCTAGTGAGTTGGTGACTACGCTACTTCCACTATGTGTTAGACTTATTGTGTCTTTTATCACAATCAGTAGTAGTAAATCAAGCGAGATACGCCCTCCGAAGTCAGTGTACCCCGAATCAACTTAATGTTTTGACGTCTAGGTTCCATGTTAGTAACTTAACGTTCGTATAACACCTACCACTACTTACTACCATAAGTACATTATGATGATGTTGGTCGAAACATTTGGAATCGTACAACAAAACATGTAGTTTATATGTATATAAATATAAATGTAGATGTGATACAACTAGAAACAACCATAGTTACTTACAAACTCGTTTCATACCATACAGCAAGAATCATGCCATCACACAGAAGTAACCAACACACCGGCACAACACTAATTCTATAAATGGACCCCGATACATTCCAAGCTGATGTAACAGCCGTCGTTACAGCCGTCATGGCACAACTTAGCGCTAACAACACAAAAGGAAACGGGAACAATGCCGACAATTCCAATTGAGTTGAGGCACGGGGTATCCCCATAAGGGCGCATGACGTCCCCCTACTGTAGGCTTAGGCCTTAGGTCTTGGGATTTGGGCCTATTTAAGAGCATAATCCTATAGTGTTTCGTCATTTTTCAGCTTCCATCACCCCTAGAACATCTCAACTGAAACCTTAGCCTCTTTGAAGTGTTTGAAGCTCATCCTCTCTTTTAAGTCCACTTTGATGCTAATTTGTTCTCTTGTGGTGTTCTTGAGTAGAGGAAGCATGAAATCTTGGTAAAGGAAGCTCTATTATTAAAGTAGTCAACCTTCTCTACACCTCTGGACCTTGGTAAGTGATGGGTTTTGCAACTTATATGTGTTGTGTTTGAGTTCTGATGTGAAAGAGTGTTTGTAGCGATATGTTATAGTTCTTGTCTTGTATATGCGAACTGATTGTTAGTGTTCGTATTTTTTGGTTACTTAGACTTCACAGTTTTATCTTCCATTATTTTGACAGATGTGTTTATCTAGGTGCCTTAACCTTATTGGTCAGAGCCTAACTGACTCATTTGTATTCAGTATATAAGGGTTGTTAGTTGGTAGTAGATAGTATCTTTTGAAGGTGTCTTACGTCATTGTAATTGCATACCTTTACTCTCTAAATGAAAAAAAAAACATATCTTATTTACATCTTTGTGTTCATTCAATTACGCCATGTCTTTGATGATTTCATTGGTTTAGAATCTAATCGTTCTTAATATTAAGCTCTAAAGATTCAAGCTTTATTATGTTTCTCCCATAGATCTAGAAATTATTGGGTTTTTTTAATCATTTTTAGTGATTTTTGGTCTCTTTGAGGTTTGTTTCATTGAGTTTGAGGAACTCTAGAGCTTATGGATGATATTTGGGATAAGATTTGATCTTTAGATGGAGTAAAGAGTACATACAAGAGCTCTCTTTGCTCCAAGCATGATGGTAAGTGCATTATGGTCACTATTATGACTTAGGGTTTTAGATCTTGCTTATTTGGCCATCCAACTGGATATAATTGGAAACTTTATCCGTTAAGACATCAAGGAGTTTCATATTTGAGAATTAGGGCTTCTAATTTAATGGATTAAGTCATTTGATTAAGACATTTTGGGCTTAGGCATGAGGTGCCTCTGGTTTTTTAGAATTCCTCGTTATTTTGTCTTCTAGTAGGCATTAGGCGCCTATATTGGGGTGCAAGGTGTCCTTGACCTAACCAGATGATTTTTTTTGACTTTTTGACCAAGTTTAACTTTTGTTCAAACTTGTTGGGTTGAATTATAGGTTGAGTATAGACCTCGATTTGGTATTTAGGCGGTTCGTGAAACTGATAGCACGTGTATTGGTGATTCTTTAGTTTCCTATTCAGGTGAGTTATCTCACTATATTATATGTTACGATGTATGTCCTTTATATGTTAGGGTGTAGATCTATTGTAGTATGCTAATTAGACAGACAAACTGGTACAATCTTCACCTATTGATTGTTTGATTAATTGTTTATGTGATATGTCGACATGGTATGTTTCGGGAGTTTATGGTGGATCGACACTAGAGCCAAAATCCTAAATTACTTGCGTTCAGGGTTAGATGTACACTTGAGTCGTTAACCATTGGGATGACTGGACATTCACTAGAGTTGTTAGTCATGACTGGACATGCACTAGAATCGTTAGTCGTTACTTGTCTAGGTGGATCGGCACTAGAGCCGATAGCCTTATTTGTATGTATTGTATGTGTATTGTGGTATGTGATATATTAGAGAACTCACTAAGTTTTGTGTTTATAATTATGAATTAAATATTTTTCAAGTAGTGTTGTTGTTCGAAGGAAGGGTGCAACGTGATTGTACATTCACAAATAGGGTTTTCATATGTAATGTTAAAAATAAAAAGGGTAATATTGTAATTTTGCACTTTATTCATGAATTGGAATTTAATTCCTTCCTTTTTAAGGAAACATCTTTCTCTCCCTTGATGGAAAGTTCATCTCATTTAGGATTCTAGTACCTTCTCAAAAGTTTAACCAAACATGGGAAAATAATGGAATTGAATTCCAATTACCCGTAATTCCACAGGATTCCAACGAACCAAAAAACCCTTAAGATTTGATATATGTTTAACCTACTTGTACGGAAGAAGTTGAATCTCATCGTTAAAGAATAATTTATTATATTGCATCAAGTGGGTTTGGTATTGTTGATTTAGACTTTGTCATGTTGTAGGAACATCAGTCCCTCTTGATGGTATTGTGTAAAAATGTGTCGAGTTTGGCATTTTTATGTCGACTCTCTCTCACTATCTCCTTTTCAAAATTTGATCGTTAAGCAGTATAACATTTATATCATTATATTTTTTGAATCATTTAATTTGGAATCATAAAAAATATATAATAATTAATGATCATTAAATATTTGAATCAAAATATTTTTAGATCATAACAAGTTAAGAATCATAAACATATTGAATCATAATATATTTGAATCATCTCTATTTTGATCATATTATGTTCAACATTTTTTTTAAAAACTTTTAATCTTTTAAAATCAAGTTTGGTATCTAAAACACCTTATTTTTTTAAAAAATTTATTTTTACGAAGTCATTAGAAAAGTGAGTAGAAGTATTCCTTAAATTTTTATAATTTTTGGAGAATTTTTTTTTCTGGGGTTTTTTTATAAATATAAAAAATGAAAAAATGATTTTTTTTTCAAATTTTCATGATTGTGATCATTTTGTAGAGAATTAAATTTTAAAAACTTTAGGTTGCGTTTAGTTACGGAAAAACAGTTTTCATTTTCCGTTTTTCGTTTTCCATTCTCAATTTTTGTTTTCTGTTTTCATTTTTCATTGGAAAATTTAGAAAACGCGTTTAGTTAAAACTTATTCATTTTTCATTTTCCGTCTTAGGAAATTAGAAAACGTGTTTAGATGTGTATTTTTCTATCGGTTTTCATTTTTAAAAAACGATAGTGGAGGTAGGGTGGGCATGGGGGCGTGGCGGTGGTTGGGGCAGCGACGGGGGTAGTGGTGGTGTCAATGATGGCGACGGTGGCGGTGGCGGAGGTGGCAGCGAGGTGGCGGTGGTGGTGGTGATGACAAGCGGTGGTGGTGGCGGCGGCAATTGTGGCAGTGGTAGTGATGGTGGCGGTGGTGGTGGTGGTGTTGGTGATGGGGTAGTGGTGGTGGTGATGGTGATGGTGATGGTTATGGTGATTGTAGTAGTGGTGTTGGGTGTGTGTGTGTGCATGTTTGTGTGTGCGCGTATGTGTGTGCATGTTTGTGTGTGCGCGTATGTGTGTGTGTGTTTGTGGGTGTGGGTGTGAGTTTGTGTGTGTGAGTGTGTGTGTGTGTGTGTGTGTTTGTGGGGGTGTGGGTAGGGGTGTGTGTGTGTGTGTTTGTAGGGGTTGGTGTGTGTGTGTGTATGTGTTTGTGTGTGTTTGTGGGGATGGGTATGTGGGGGTTGGTGTGTGTGTGTATATGGGTGTGTGTGTGTGTGTGTTTGTGGGGGTTGGTATGTGTGTACGTGTATTTGTAGGGGTTGGTGTGTGTATGTAGGTGTGTGTATGTGTGTGTGTGTGAAGGTGGGTGTGTGTGTGTGTATGTTTTTTGTAGGGTTGGGGGTGGGTGTGTGTTTATGTGTGTGTGTGGTGTGTGGGGGTGGGCTTGGGAGTGGGTGTGGGTGTGGGTAGGTTGGGGTGTGGTGGGTTTGGGGTGTTAAGGCGGTGGTAGGTAGAGGTGAGTGGGGTGGGAGTGGGTGTGGGTGTGCGTTTATATTTTAGAAAAATTTTGGAATTAGAAAAATGTGGAAAACAATGATTATCGGTTTTCCAAAAATTTCCAATTTCTTTGTAATTTTAGAAAACGGAAAATTTTCATTTTTCGTGAAAAATTTAGGAAAAATAGACGGACTAAACGCGTTTTCAAAATTCTCATTTTTCTTGTAATTTTTTTTCAGAAAACAACCCATTTTTCCGCAACTAAACGCACCCTTAGTTTTTTCAGATTTTTTTTCAAAGAAAAAAAAGTTATGGCCGAAAAAATAAACGAACGGAAAAAAAAAAATCCACCAGCCAATAAAGGGGTTGGACACTTGTCATGCTGGGGGGTGGGGGCACGTGTCAGCGCCTGGAGAGGCCGCATGGGCCGATTTTTTTTTCTTTTAATTTTTTTTGTTTTTGTCACTTGTACCCTCCAAACAATTAGCCTTTTATGGAAATTATCAAAATCTTGCAATTAATTACCAAAATGTCGTATCATCTCGCGAGATTTTGACGATAAATAAAATCAAATATTTGCCTATATATATATATATATATATATATATATATATATATATATATATATATATATATATATATATATATATATATATATATAGGCTTAGGTTATTATATTCAAAGTAATTATTGTGTTATTGTATGCATAAATGTGGGTCAATCAATTTTGTTTATTTTAATAAAGTGATTAATATATATTATTGAATTAAATATAATTGAAAATATCGTCTAATTTAATTACAATGGTATTTTAGTCAACTAATATAGATTTAATAAAGGAAAATTGCATATTTTAAGGGATCATAGATTCTATTAATTTTAAAAATCCGATTTTACGAATTATAATTTTTTTAATTCGGACATTCCGACAGAATATGTTTATGAGTATATTCAAAAAATAAAAATATTCTTGAACCATAAATAATAAAAAACTCTTGAACCTATTTCTTGATCATGACTTTAAAACTTCTTGTAGAATAACAAATTCTTAAACAATCAATTGAACAATAAAAACAAAAAATACATTATTTCTTATAGAATACGGGTAACAATTGTTAAGAATTACATTTATTGTTAAAGAATAAAACTAAAAAAACTTTCAAAACGGGAAAAAAACATCAAAATCTAACAACGACACTAATACATTCTAAAAAAATAATGTTGCTTAGAATCACTTTCAATTTTGTGGTCCGTTCTTCAAGCATCAACTTCTGTGAAACAACACCAAATTGTGGTTTAGATTCCAACAGAATTAGAATTCATGACTCCATTCCAACAGAATTAGATTTCATGATTCCATTCCAACAGAAAACTTGCAGTCCCTGCTTATCTAATATACGAAAACTTGCAGTCCCTGCTTTTTCTTTTCTCCTTTACCAGTTCCAACCTCCAGATCCTTTTCTGATAATCAAAAAGAAATATCAAACTAATAATCCAACTTAAAATTAAAATTGATATAAGTGGCATCACAAAAGGTCCATCAATCCGTTGCTTTTTGCGTCCTTTTGTGAGGTTCTCATGTCATAAAATGGTAATAAATTTTGGTTACTATCGGATTTAATGAAAATTAACACAAGAAGATAGTGTATATATGAATCTTGGACCTTGAAGTTAAGATACAATATCCTAAAAGATTTTAGCAAATAAATTATCATGATACAATAATCAGATGAAGATCCAAGTAAATATAAGTTCATATCTATCAGAATCAGTATTTATGCAACCTATGATCTAAAAAACAGATTGGTTTCAAGAAAATAGTTTGATACCCTTCAGTGAAAGATAACCCTTGTCATTTTCTTCTTTTAGAAGTCAATGAGCTAACAACCAAAATTGCATATGGAATGATGAATAGACTTGAAGTGGTCCAATTGGAGTTAGTTAAAACATACCTGTTATGAATATTTTTTGTCTCGTTCTTCATCTTCTTTGGCAACAAGGAGTATCACATTAATCATCTACCAGTAGCACCGATGCAACATAAAAAAAATACATTTTGAAAGGATTCTCTCTCCTCTTTCGCGCTCTGAATTTTCCCCATCTATTGATGGTATTTTGTTCACGAATTGTTCAACGATTTCTGAAATTCAAAATCGGAATTTTGATTACGAAAACGAATTGATTTGAATTTTGTAAACGGATAAAGTATCAATCGATTGAAAGAGAGAGAAGGGAGATTACCTCTCGAAGCTCGGAGAAGCTGACGACATAGAAAGTAACGGCAGCTGCTGCTACTATTCCGAGCACCGAGAGCCCTAATGGATTTCTGCCTCCTTCGATTTCTGCCTCCTGGCTCCACTGGATTTCTTTTTCTTCGAAAGTGCACAACGAACCCAAACCTGAAGAGAGATCTGGTCCTCCAAAAAGAAAATGGAGGGCTCTAAACGGCAAATGGGAACCAATAGAAGAAATGGAAATGGCTAAAGTTTGGGTTGATATGGCGGAGTACTCGACAATTGACAAAGACCAAAAAGGAGACTATTTTTGGAACCAAGTTCAGGCATGTTTCCTAAAAGCAATGAAACACAGAGACTACTAAACCAAAGATTATATATACTAAATTGATGGGAAATAAGGAAGCCTTTCAAGCATTTGAACTTTTGGTATATTGTAAATATAGCGAAAAATATAAATGTGCTGCCAATATGGGTAGTATATACGTTGGTTCCATAAGAAGTAAATCATCTAGCTAAAATTCATTTCAAGTATCATTGTATGCTTATTTCGGAATCGACATCAATGATGTACTCGAAGTTCAAGATCCGACTCATGCGATGGGAAGAGATAAAAAAAAAAAAAAAAAAAAAAAAAAAAAAAAAAAAACTACCATCGTCAAATTCTTCATGTGTCATCCCTCTGGATGTAATTGAAATAACAAGGGATAAATTCTTCATGTGTCATCCTTTTTCTCAATATCTTTTAATATAAAAATGAATGAGGCATAAACTATAAAGTACTATAGAAATGATAACATTAAATTTTGTAAACGGTCACACAAATATTTATTAATAGTTTTATAAACAAAAAATCGGATCTTGAATATATTATAAGATTTCTTGAAGTTAAATGAAGTGATGTTCTAGAAGAAAGATGGACCAAAATAACCCCATAATATATATCGGGATGGTGGAAGAGAGATTGGTTGAGTGGGGTTTATCGGTCACCAAACTGCCACAGAAACACCACAACCACCGACCCACCCTTCCATTGATAGGCACGCAACCCCTCACAACATCTCAGCTAGTCCCCTCAAATTTACCACCTATGATTGGATCCCATACTTCACGGGTTGATCTAATTCCCAATAATACCCTTTGGTTATAGCATAGGTTATTAAGATTAAGAGTGGTGTCAGCTTATCGATCCACCTCAACCCACCAACAATGGAGAAAAAGTTTGTGATGGCAATGAGTGAAGAAGAACAGATTGAGAAGAGAAAGAGAGTGGCACGGTGGAAGAAGAGATGTTCGAGTGAGAGTCTGCAAGGAATTGCCAATATCGTATGTGTTTATCTAAAGGACCATTACTATTTTATATGATTAATATTGTATTTTTTTTATCAAACGATTCCCGAATGACTGCCATCACACGAAATTTACAAATTTTGTCATCTTAATGAATAATGATGATAATTTCATTTTTCTTTGTGCTAACCTTGGTGCACATTGAAAAACTATGAGAGGTTATATATGCATCGGGTTTTAGGTTACGCGTCAAACTAGTCATAGTGTCGGTGCATAAAAATGTATTGTAGGCCAATAGAATCCCGAATCAAATACTTTCTTTGCCATGTAATGTGCTCCACTGGTGGGTCCGTTATCACAATGCTTCAAAATTTCCAAACTTTCCTTCCCGAATATACATCATCTTATCATACCATCCGCGCAACTTTTAAAGAGATATGGTTCATCCCAAAAGTAGTATTTGACTTTTGAAAATAATTTCTTCTTTTGTTAATGAGTCAATTCTTTTTGAAGATAGTCACCAGCCAAATAATTGGTTATATTAGCATACAATGGCTCCTCCCCTGCGATCACCATTAGATATTCTTCAGGAAAATCCTCTTTAATTTTGTGTTCTTCTAATTTTTCCATTTTCGGGTTTTCTAGTCTCGAGAGGTGATTAGCCGCCACATTTTCCATACCTTTTTATCCCTAATATCGATGTCAAATTCTTGCAAGAGTAGCACTCATCAGATCAATCTTGGCTTAGCATCCTGCTTAGCAAATAGATACTTAACAACAAAATGGTCAGTAAAGACAATAGTTTTGTATAAAACTAAGTAAGGGCGGAATTTGTCAAAAGCGTAAACAACAGCCATAAATTCTTGTTTGGTGGTAGTATAATTTTCTTGGGTCGGGTTTAGTGTCTTGCTTGCATAATATGTAGGTTGAAAATGCTTATCAACCTTTTGTCCAAGGGTCGCTCCTACCGCAAAATCACTAGCATCGCACATGAGCTCAAACGGGAGGTTCCAATTCGAGGCGATCATGATCGGGGTATTGGTTAATTTTCTTTCAATAATTGAAAGGCTTCAAGACATTTGTTTGAGAAATCGAATGTGGCTTCTTTCAAAAGAAGTTGGGTTAATGGCCTTGTGATTTTCAAAATATCCTTTATAAATCGGCAGTAAAATCCCGCATGGCCGAGAAAACTTCTTACCCATTTTACATTGGTTGGAGGTGGCAATTTAGCTATAGTGTCAACCTTTGCACGGTCCACCTCTATCCCCGATTTTGAGACTATATGTCCCAAGACAATCCCTTCATTGACCATGAAATGACTCTTCTCCCAATTTAAGACCAAATTGGTCTTTTCACATCTAGCAAGCATCAAGTCTAGGTCGGACAAGCAGTCATCAAATGAAGACCCAAAAACAGAAAAATCGTCCATGAAGACTTCCATGAACTTTTCAACAATGTCGTGGAAAAATAGCCATCATGCATCTTTGGAACGTGGCTAGTGCGTTGCATAACCCGAATGACATCCGACGAAAAGAAAAGGTCCCACTTGGGCAAGTGAACGCGGTCTTTTCTTAGTCTTGTGGATCAATAGGGATCTGAAAATATCCTGAAAACCATATAAAAAGCAGTAATAAAGGTGACCGGATAATCTTTCGAGAATTTGACCAATAAAGGGTAAAGGAAAATGGTATTTGCAAGTGGCATCGTTTAGCTTGCGATAATCGATGCACACACGCCAACCGGTTACCATTCTCGTAGGAATAAGCTCGTTCTCTTCGTTTGTCACCACCGTCATGCCTCCTTTTTTAGGTACCACGTGCACCAGACTCACCCATTGGTTATCCGATATTGAGTAAGGTGCTGTTTGTTTTTTGGAAAAACCCTCTTCAGACCTCTTATTGCTGCGCGGCGCAGCACACGCGCATCACTTTTCATCTCGCAGCTGTTTGTTTTTCAGAAGTATTCAGATTAAAAAACCTCTGCGCGTGTTCTTCTTGGCGCAACACTTGTTTTGCCTCTTCCTACCTCTTCCAACTTCTTCTTCTTCTTTTTTTCTTGCTAAAATATTGATTATATATTGCTGAAATCTTATTTCACATTTTCTTTCGTTTTTTTGTTTATTCTTGTTGATTTTTTTTTCTTTTTTTTATATTGAATAATAATAATTTGTTGATGAAATATCATTATTTTATGCTAAAATATCTTTATTTTTTGTTAAAATGTTATTATTTTTTGCTGAAATATCATAAATTTTTGCCGAAATGTCATACATTATTAAATTTTCGGTATTAAAAAACTATTTTCGGATTATAAAATCAGTTTATTTAAATTTTTTAATATCTGCAGCAGCATGCAAATGTTAAAAAAATAAACACGCTCATTATTATAGTCTGCATCCGTTTGGTCCACCTCTTCTACTGCAGAGGGTTACAGAGGTGATCCGCAGACTTTATGGATTTTTACTTCAAAAAAACAAACAACACCTAAATAATACCGACATCCAAGAGTTTGACTACCTCTTTCTTAGCTACCTCTTGCACGTTCAGGTTTAATCTCCTTTGGCGTTGCACCACCGATTTAGCTTCCTTTTCCAAATTGATTTTATGTGAACAGTATGAGGGTGTAACATCCTAAATTTCAACCAATAAATTATTTTCAAAAATAACCCATTCACTAATAAAAGTATTTACAAAACATTGTTTTCAAAAAAACATCATTTAGGAATGTTTGCCTCCCAAGATCGATGACATAAAATTCGGATGTGTACGGTCACGCATTTGCCTTGCTACGATTCTCTAAAATGCCTGCAACCATAAACCAAAAAATATAATCACAAAGCTTAGTGAGTTCCCCCAAAGTACCACCACACAAACATATAACATATACCAATAAACAGCATGCACTGGCTCCACAGTTAAAAGATTAGATTACCCCTGAGCCCACAATATGAGTCTGGCTTGCCTATCAGGCCCACAACTCATATCTGGCGTGCTCCTGAGCCCATAACATAAGTCTGGCTTGCCCCTGGGACCCACAACTTATGTCTGGCTTGCTCCCAGTACGAGTCTGGCATACCACCCGGTCCTTAGCTCGTATCTGGAATGCACCTGAGCCCTCAGTATGAGTCTGGCATGTCTCACCCGACCCTCAGCTCATAACTGGTATGCTCCAGGGTTTGTTGGCTACAACACGAAGAAGTATAACCTCAACCCAACACAATATGTCAACATATAACAGATGACAACATATAACAGATAATCGTGCAGACAGAAACACAGGTAGTCCTACCGATCTACCAGACTAGCATATAGACAACTAGCATAATCATGCATATCTATTCCATACTCAGCATATCAGCGAATAACATAATATAAAACCAATGGTCCGGCCTTGGTGCCTTCGACCCGAAAGTACAGTGATGAAAACTCACCTCGCACTACCGAATCTCATAGAAAGAATCTCTGACTGCTTGCCTGCAACAATCCTTGCGCTATCAATCACAAGATAAACATCCATCAATAATATGATTCGAGTCCAAACTAGGGTAAAAGACCTTTTCACCCTCTTCAACTTGGCCCAAAGTGTAACATCGAAAAATATGGTCCCGGAAATTTTGTTTTTATAATAGATAAAATAGTATTTTCAAACATCATCCATACATCTCACCAAAATCAATGTATCAAAATCAGAGTAAATATCAAATGCGGAATCTATGACATCCCCATTTTCACAGCCAGAAAAGACCGATTTTGTTTATGCTTTGTTCGAAAATCCGAGTAACATTTTAAGTAAAAGTGTTGCGGAATTTGTTCCCAGAAAAACATGATAAATACGTTATTAAAGCATCTCCGAAGAAATGTATTTCTATTCATTTTAAAACATTTGGGATGTCATCGTCAACACAGAAACATAAGCATAAACAGAACTTACATTCATTATCACTAGTGATTTATATCTCCTTAATCTCTCAGTGTAATGTAACTTCATATCGACACATGTGATACAAATAAATTTGAGTAGGTTAGGTTGGGAAACATGGTGAGTACATAGGGATTTCAATCCCACAATGTTATACCATATATATATATATATATATATATATATATATATATATATATATATATATATATATATATATATATATATATATAATTTAGAACTCATGATATATACAATTTCACATCATATAAGCAATTTCACCACACCCCGACGATCCTCACAACGATACGATCTATACTCTCGGATCTAAAAATTACCGTATTTCCTAATCCATACTCCTGGATCTGAAATTAACCTCTTTACCTAATCCATACTCCTGGATCTAAAATTAACCTCTTTACCTGATCCTATACTCCCGGATCTAAAATTAATCTTTTTACCTGATCCATACTCCTGGATATTAAATTAAACTTTTTACCTGATCCATACTCCCGAATCTGAAATTAACCTCCTTACCTAATCCATACTCCCGGATCGGGTATGTCTGATTCATACTCCCAGATCAATAATTATGTCCATTCCATACTCTCGGACTAGGCATAATTGACCGTGTCTAATCAATGCTCTCGGATCAATGACAAATTTAAAGTTTGGCTCTCTGTGTATATCTCACTCGTTCTCATAAAGAGATACTCCCCAATATTCCTCTTAATTAATTTAGGTTTACTTTGTATCCTAAATTATCGTATATTATCAGATATGCTCTTAACACGTATTTCAGGCAATATCAAAATATTTTACACACCAACAAACATTTAATACATTATTCAATACTTGTATTAAAATCATGTTCATGAAAGGGACTGTGCACTCACTTGTTACAGTGACGATTCCAAACTCGGGCAGCGCTTCGCTTCTAACGATTCTATTTTTCCTTCGACGAAACCTATCATTGTTATCGCTAGATTTTAGTCTAATATTTATTGCGACTAATTATTAGTCTAGATTCTTCATTAACTCAAGAGTCTATTTCATGATCTATCAAGTAAGGATCAACCAGGCAGGACAGTTGGGTGGCAGGACCATTTCGGCATATAGCTTTTCTGAAATCCAACAACCAAACCCAACGTGACCATTCTAGATACCTCTCCCGTAAGTAGATCAATCAGTATAACGACTTTGAATCACTGATAAACCTTATTTATAGGTTCATAATAAAGATATTATAAGCTATATTTAAAGTAAGGTAGCATAACTTACTTAGCTAGGAGTCGGGCTCTGCAGGGGCAAAACTTCGTCGCTGAATCTTTCTAAGAAAGATTCTTGCAGCGCTTCAACGCTCACCTTACTATACTAAAAACTACCGAAAGAGAAGTCGAATCACGAGGGACCGAAATGCTCGGGAAATAAGAAGGGAAAGACTCTTCAATCAAGAGAATGGTGCAAGAAATATGAGAGCCTAGAAGCTCTTATTTATAGTAATTGAATTTTCAAAAACCACCCTCTATATTTACTTAAATGACTAAACATTCATTTATAATACTATTTTAAATAGATTTAATGATATTTGTACTTAACTAATATCGAAAATACTCAACATTAGTCTTATAACGACCGTATCCTAGATACTTTTCTAATGATATATACATATGTATATATATGTAGACGTATATATGATTTACGGTTTATTTTAATATGTAAATGTGCTATTAAAAATTATGATTGGTTCATACGAACTCCGTTTTTGACGTTCTTTATATCCACGCGTAGCTATCGACTAGATCTACAACTTTCGTTTAGACTCCGTCGGCTAATTTTGAATTTATATTTTTGTCCATATTTTTATAAAATTAAATAATTTTGCTAAAATCATAACTCTCTCATACGGACTTCGTTTTTGGCATTCTTTTTCTCAAAATTCTTATTTTAAGGAGTACTACGATTTTCATTTTGGTTGCATTAGCTAAAAGTCAATCATTCTCTTCGTAGCTTTTTACGTCATACATTCGTTGTGCGCGGCTGACTTTTATATCTTATAAAAATCATATCTAATTCATACGGATTCGGATTTCGATGAAATTTATATTTTCGGGATCGGGACAACGTATACTTCCTAAATATAATATATATATATATATATATATATATATATATATATATATATATATATATATGTTTTGGCGCACTTATTTTTACTATTTACGGACGATTCGACTGATTTTTCTTATTTTATTATATTATAATAATCATGAAACATATAATATTCAAATAATTATTCTTTATTACGTCAAATAGGTTACAATTGTTAACCCTAACTATTACTTTGGTTAAGATTATTTATCCTAGATAATCTTCTGTAAAAATTAATTTTTAACGCTTATTATATCTTAATTGACTAACCCGAATCTGCGGGTGTTACAATTATCTCCCCCTTAGGATGATTACGTCCCGAAATCATCAACAAAACAAGGCTTGTATAATGACTTCATACGTTATCTCTTTATCCTAGGTAATAACTGTAACTTCTATGTTTCCTTGAACGAGTATCTAACTCTTGGACTTCTTGACTGCAGGCGGTGCTCGATCTTGCTTCCGCTCTCTGTCTCATGTTAGACTCCAAATTATGACCTTCCAGTCACAATCTTGATTCTTATTGGAGACTCCTTCTTCTTCTTAACAAACTTAAGATAAGTTATTTGATTACTACAATGGACCAATGTGTCATATTCTAATGACCTATCATCGTATGATGCAATGCTTAGACTTAGGTCTCTTAGAGTCAAATTTCATAATGAAAGTTTCCTTCCTTCATGTTCTAATGTGATATAATCACGTTCTAGCATGTAGCACTTCTAGCTACTAGCTTTTACTTTAACAATGATCGCGATACTTCTATTGTTCGCTTCGATTATCTTTTACTTCAATCGTGTGGCTAAGTCAGATGCTACATCGATCTTGGTTCTCTGAACCATGTAGCACACTCATCTTGGTCGGACTCGATATGATGACCACTAGGGTCGGAATAACAATCACTTTCTTAGTCATTACCGAAACGATGGTAACTACAGACATGAACAAGACGTAATCAATTATTAGCTTCTTGGTAACCTTGTGACTTTCCCTGATCCAAGCGTGAGTCCTGTACTTCTAGTAGTATAGGCCTCTACTACCATTCACACCTACTCATACTCGACCCAAGTATTGTCTCGCAGTTTTCCAAGTTATTATCACAAAAACAATTTTAACACATACAAATGTGTCCAAACAATCATATAATTATCCCAAGACTCTACTAGGACTTCTTCCATGCGTATCTTCAATTATCAATTCTGCTTCAACTCGGTTGGTGATGAAAATGTCAGACGATGGGATAACTTCATGGATTATACCAAAAATCTTTCTTTCTGCTAATAGAAAGTGTACTTCTCCCGTACTAGACGTATTATTTATTAGACGCATTCTAAATGCAAGATATCACTCTTACGATATCTTCCGATAGGTACCATTCAGTATCGTAAGCCTTCTCATTTCCTCCATTTACTCAATTCACTACGAGTCTTCACCATGATGTTCTGCACACCAAAGCATTCGTTTGGTGTATCGAGACGAGAATAAAGATAGATGAAGGTTTAGACGCGTATTCCTCCTTATTACCTCGAAAAATTATATGCCAGTTCTAATATCGTAATTAAACATTTTGAAATCTGAACACATAAAATTTGCAGATCCGGTCGGCAACAGAACATAGATCCGATCAAACGATAGCATAAAGCATCACAAATTATTAAGCACATAAAAGCATCTTAGGCATCTTCCCCAATTAAGCTAGTGCTTATGTCTATTCAGGCGTACTTCCTAAAATATATTAGACACACTCCTCACGATCATCGCTTAGCATTCTAAGTTTAAGTCTAGAAATAAATCTTTATTCCTAGTTCGCTTAAACTAATGCTCTGATACTAACTGTGACATCCCCATTTTCACGGCCAGAAAAGACCGATTTTTTTTATGCTTTGTTTGAAAATCAGAGTAACATTTTAAGTAAAAGAGTTCCGGAATTTGTTCCCAGAAAAACATGATAAATACGTTATCAAAGCATTTCCGAAGAAATTTATTTTTATTCATTTTAAAACATTTGGGATGTCATCGTCAATACATAAACATAAGCATACACAGAACTTACATTCATTATCACTAGTGATTTATATCTCCTTAATCTCTCAATGTAATGTAACTTCATATCGACACCTGTGATACAAATAAATTTGAGTGGGTCAGGTTCGGAAACCTGGTGAGTACATAGAGATTTCAATCCCATAATGTTATACCATATATATATAATTTAGAACTCATGATATATACAATTTCACGTCATATAAGCAATTTCATCCCACCCCAATGATCCTCACAACGATACAATCTATACTCTCGGATTTAAAAATTATTGTATTTCCTAATTCATATTCCTGGATCTGAAATTAACCTCTTTACCTAATCCATACTCCTGGATCTAAAACTAACCTCTTTACCTGATCCTATACTCCCGGATCTAAAATTAATCTTTTTACCTGATCCATACTCCTGGATCTTAAATTAAACTTTTTACCTGATCCATACTCCCGGATCTGAAATTAACCTCCTTACCTAATCCATACTCCCGGATCGGGTATGTCTGATCCATACTCCCGGATCAATAATTATGCCCATTCCATACTCTCGGACTAGGCACAATTGACCGTGTCTAATCAATGCTCTCGGATCAATGACAAATTTAAAGTTTGGCTCTCTGTGTATATCTCACTCGTTCTCATAAAGAGATACTGCCCAATATTCCTCTTAATTAATTTAGGTTTACTTTGTATCCTAAATTATCGTATATTATCAGATATGCTCTTAACACGTATTTCAGGCAATATCAAAATATTTTACACACCAATAAACATTTAATACATTATTCAATACTTGTATTAAAATCATGTTCATGAAAGGGACTGTGCACTCACTTGTTACAGTGACGATTCCAAACTCGGGCAGCGCTTCGCTTCTAACGATTCTATTTTTCCTTCGACGAAACCTAGCATTGTTATCGCTAAATTTTAGTCTAATATTTATTGCGACTAATTATTAGTCTAGATTCGTCATTAACTCAGAGTCTATTTCATGATCTATGAAGTAAGGATCAACCAGGCAGGACAGTTGGGTGGCAGGACCATTTCGGCATATAGCTTTTCTGAAATCCAACAACCAAACCCAACGTGACCATTCTAGACACCTCTCTCGTAAGTAGATCAATCAATATAACGACTTTGAATCACTGATAAACCTTATTTATAGGTTCATAATAACGATATTATAAGCTATATTTAAAGTAAGATAGCATAACTTACTTAGCTAGGAGTCGGGCTCTGCAGGGGGCAGAACTTCGTCGCTGAATCTTTCTAAGAAAGATTCTTGCAGCGCTTCAGCGCTCACCTTACTATACTAAAAACTACAGAAAGAGAAGTCGAATCACGAGGGACCGAAATGCTCGGGGGATAAGAAGGGAAAGACTCTTCAATCAAGAGAATGGTGCAAGAAATATGAGAGCCTAGAAGCTCTTATTTATAGTAATTGAATTTTCAAAAACCACCTTCTATATTTATTTAAATGACTAAACACCCCTTTATAATACTATTTTAAATAGATTTAATGATATTTGTAGTAAACTAATGTCGAAAATACTCAACATTAGTCTTATAACGACCGCATCGTCGATACATTTCTAATGATATATACATATGTATATATATGTAGACGTACATATGATTTACGTTTTATTTTAATATGTAAATGTGCTATTAAAATTTATATCTGGTTTATACGAACTCCGTTTTTGACGTTCTTTATATCCACGCGTAGCTATCGACGAGTTCTACAACTTTCGTTTAGACTCCGTCGACTAATTTTGAATTTATATTTTTGTCCATATTTTTATAAAATTAAATAATTTTGCTAAAATCATAACTCTCTCGTACGAACTCAGTTTTTGGCATTCTTTTTCTCAAAATTCCTATTTTAAGGAATACTACGATTTTCATTTTGGTTGCATTAGCTAAAAGTCAACCATTCTCTTCGTAGCTTTTTACGTCATACATTCGTTGTACGCGGCTGACTTTTATATCTTATAAAAATCATATCTAATTCATACGGATTCGGATTTCGACGAAATTTATATTTTCGGGATCGGGACAACGTATACTTCCTAAATTATATATATATATATGTTTTGGCGCACTTATTTTTACGATTTACGAACGATTCGACTGATTTTTCTTATTTTATTATATTATAATAATCATGAAACATATAATATTCAAATAATTATTCTTTATTACGTCAAATAGGTTACAATTGTTAACCCTAACTATTACTTTTGTTAAGATTATTTATCCTAGATAATCTTCTGTAAAAAAATAATTTTTAACGCTTATTATATCTTAATTGACTAGCCCGAATCTGCGGGTGTTACAGAATCCCCATGGTGTGTGCGATACAGTTAGCCCGAGCTCTTCCCCGTGGAACCGGAAGTACCTGAAACGTAAACTGAAAACCGTAAGCACAAAGCTTAGTGAGTTCCCCAAGATACCACATACCAACATATCACATAACGGGCCCCGCCCAAAGAGATACGGGCCCCGCCCACACTCACATAACGGTCCCCGCCCACACTCACATAACGGGCCCCGTCCAAAGAGATACGGGCCCTGCCCACACTCGCAATACGGGCCCGACCAATAAGCATACATATACATGCACATACAAGTATCACACAAACAACGAGTATATCAACATAATCAACAAGGGTCGACCTTGGTGCCTTAGACCCACTAAACCCGGTGAGGAAAACTCACCTCGAAAAGTCGAATGAAATGAATGATCCCTGACTGCTGGTCCTACAGCTCCCTAAGCTATCAATTACCAAATAAAAGCTAATTAACATTTGGGATCTACATCAATAACCAAGAATCCCTACTTGGGGTAAAAAGACTATTACCCCTAACATAATGTGGTCCAAGAATGAAACCCAAAATCACAATCCAATGACCCAAAAGTTAAATGATCCAACAAGGCCCAACATATGGCCCAATTTCCAATTGGACCCAATCCCTTCGAATGGTTCTTAGCCTAAGGCCCAATAATGCTTCCCTAGCCCAAAGGTTCGATTCAAGATGGCCCACTAAAGCCCAAGACACAAAGTCCATGAAAGTATCCTATCCGAGGCCCAAAAGACGCAAAGCCCAAATCCATTGAGTACGTGGGGCGTACTCAACTGTATGCTAAGCGTACATGCTGCATGGCTTGTACGCCTAACGTACTCACTCATTAAGCCATAATCCCAAAAAGCACTTAAATCCTTAAGACCTATGGTTCCAATCACAAATCTGAGTCGTATGAAGTGTCTTAAACCATAAAGCCGTAAACTTAGTGGCTTTGCATGCCTCTAATGAACCAAATCTCAAAATATCAAACATTACTTCCATAAAATGAACCCAAACTCATGCATGGATGATTCAAAGCCTCAAAGATGGCAACTTTATGACTCAAGGACCAAATGAACACCAAGAGTAGCAACTCTAAGCTCCAAAAATGGCAATAACTCACAAGATCTCATCTATGCGACCAAAAAGACCCAAAAACTCAAACATAGAAGATCTAAGCATTAACAAAGCAAGTTTTGAGCTTTATACCTCAAATGAATGCCAAAAGATGAAGATAATCCGGATCATCAAGCTCAACTCCAACATCCCTCCTTCACCAACTTCTTCTTCTTCTTTCCAAAGCTCCAAACTACCAAAAATGCACTCCACAAGGTCAAGAACACTCCAAGATGATAAAGGGTTCGATTTTAGGGTTTCTGGATAATAGAGGGTGATAAGGAGGCTAACCCATGGGACTTAATGACATTATATAGGGCTTGAACCCTAAAAATTAGGGCTTTTGGTCCTGACCACGTACGCTGCGCGTACCTCTTCGTACGCTAAGCGTGTGTGCATCCCTCCGCGTTCCTTAATGGACCACTTAGGCCGCACGTACATCAGGATTTCGCCCAGCGTACGGCCTCAGCAAGCCTACTCAAATAAAGCCCAAATCCACTAAGCCCACACAGCTTGCATAATTAGACAAATAAATAAAGGATTAAATAATTAAATAGTACCTTGGAACCATCGGACGTTACACAAAGCCAAGGCCCAATCCATCAATCCAAAAGCACAAATTCCCATTAATTGCCCAAAGCCCAATTATGGCCCAATTTTCTAAATTGGGCCCAACCCATCATGGACCTATCCCGAGAAGGCCTAAAATATCCAATGGTCAACTCTGATCAAACTTCTGGTCAAAGGTCAAAGGCCAAAAGTCAACATTTCCAAGGAATCTCAAGCAGGCCGAGTACGCCCCGCGTACTCAGCTGGTACGCCCAGCGTACACCCTTTGGGGCCAGTACGCGCAGCATACCAGATGGGTACGCCTAGCGTACTCCCCTGAACCCCATCCTTCTCCATTAAGCACTTAACCACTTAAGTCCTTGCTCCAAACTCTCAAATATGGTTCCTATGGGTGACTTATTACGTAAAGTTGGCAACCTTACTTGCATGCATGGCTCAATGGGGCTCTAGAGCTCAAAAGAGCTTAATAAAGGGTCCTAACACATGCATGTGTCCAAATAAACCATAAAGATCACATTTTTATGCCTTTGGGACAACTAAAATGTCCAGATCCACAAGATTAAGCCTCTGAAACAAACTTAGCTCACAAGGACCAACCAAAAGAGGCTAATATGACTATAAACAAACCGAAAAGGAGATCTAGACAATGAGTAGACAAGATAGGGACTTTATACCTCCAAATTCACGAAATGAAGATGCTAACATTGGATCTCTAAGCTCCTTTCCAAGAAATGAGTCTTCAACCTTCTTCTTCTCTTACACAAGCCACCATAAACACTCTTCCAAGCTCCAAAACTCACTCAAGGCACTCTAGGGTTTCAATGTATGCTAAAGGGGATGGAGGTTGACTTAAAATGCCAAAAGGAAAGGTATAATGATGCTTATATAGGGGTAACACCCCGAAATTAGGGTTTGGTGCTGAAGGGAGTACGCCCCACATACCCCTTAGTACGCCCGACGTACTCAAGGACCATCTGCGACCAACTCACCCCTTACGCCCCGCGTACTCATCAAACCTCTAAAACCCCAAAACTTCATTTGGCCCTAACTCCTACATTGTAAGTCTGTTTCTGACGAACTTCATATCCACGGAAAGGTGACGAGAAGCCCTACACTTCTAAACACTTACCTTAGCCTTAAAACTTCCCGAACCAAAAACCCAAAACTCATAAAGGACCGAGTTATCAAATTACGCTTATACCCTTGGGCTCCGAAACACCATCAGCCACTCAGATCACTTAGACTATAACACCCCATCTAAAAAGGGCCAAATCCTTTCTTCCCCAAGGCCCCGAGCCTTATGATAACTAATGATCAGGCTACATCCCCGAATAATGAAGCGATTCGAAACCGAGTGTTACAACTCTCCCCCACTTAAATTCGATTTCGTCCTCGAAATCATTCCTTACCATCCCCGGCATACCCGATGACCTAAGGGACACAACCACAACCTTGAGCATACAACAGACTCCCCAAGGCAACCGAACCCAACCCAAGCAGAACTTTCCAACCATTAGAATAACGAATCTTTAATCCCATGCGGAAAACCACCTCTACTTTCCCCGAAATCTGAAATCTCGAATTGGTCTGACTCCCCGACAGACCGCCCATACTGAACCAATGCTAATTCCATTCCACTTATCCATCAAACTATCTACTCAACTTCTGATTATCTGAGGTTCTTAGTAGAAAAAGGAATCGCAGACCATCTGCTGCTGCCGACAACCTTTTGCTTGACCAAAAGGGATTAGATATTCCCTCGATAGAAGGCTCATCTTGATGATAACAATTTCATGAACACAATGAGCTACAAGATACTGGTTCCCTTAATTGTCAGTCCGATACGTTGCTGCTATAATTCTAAAGCCCCATACTTGCCCAACCTTTACACAGGTGGAACCATTCCAAAGTACAGGCACAAGAGCCTTTTCTACCATCTGAACTGAAAACATCCCTTTACCTTGAACCCTCCAACTGATGCCTTTGACATATATATTTCTTAACCCACATCTCACTGAAATACAGACCTTGCACGAATACACTCGCGATTCCCAACATGAGTTTCCACTAAGAGCCAACTCGAAAATGGCAACTCGTGAAATTTTCTCATAATTCCTTCCCTAAGACTGATGAGCATCCATTCATGAATCTGCCCCTAGTCCTTTACTAGAGACACCACCAAAAACATGCAGAAATGATCCTCAAAACATGTCGATCGCGTACTTCACCCAAATCCCAATCTATATAATGTACCACAACCTTAAATAACCCTAGATTCTCTGCCATACCATTACCAACCACTGATCCAACGAGTAAAGATGGTAAATCCAAGAATTTTTGCATTGCATTCAACCCCTATCAGCTCAGGTGTACCCCCACCTGGAAAAACCACTCGAGACCTTCATAACCGATACCCAATCTTGATAATTGAAGCCCTAACAACAGCTTGCGAATATACAAGATTTACAATGCAAACATTATGCAGAGACTTTTCGATGCACGAATGATACTCCCAACAACCCTTAACTGATCCCTTTATCTAAACCAGCTGATTTGTGAGTCTCCCGACTTTCATCAACGCGATACTGGCAGTACCACACGCAGAAAAAAATGAACAATCATGATCACTGGGCCCACAACCCATGACTGGAATACCCCTATAAGGTATGGATTGCCTCCGAGCCCACAACATGAGTCTGGAATACCCTACCCGGCCCTTAGCCCATGTCTGGAATGCTCCCAATACCACATCGATCTTGTCGACATTACATCATTCGACCAACACTCCGGGCCAAAAGATACTCACCTCATTCTATCGCCTTGCAGGGACCTAATCAACGTCCCTCTCAACGCCAACCGAACACAACAATGTCGTAATCTTACCACGCATGATTTCCTTCACAAAACAAGTTGCTACCAATGAAAAACCCTACGAAAGCATGGTCACACACGACCCAAGAATATGATAAACGGTTGTACTCTTGATCCAATTTGAAGGCTATAATCCAAAAGAACCATGCCCATAATTCGAACCAAGTGATCCTGAATGATACCAAAACTTGAGCCTGCTTATGAACTAAAATTTCACACCACCATTATGGGACCAAAAGGCATAAAACATACTGAACTTGATGATAGGTTGGCACGTCCATTGAAATTAAACTGTCACAACTTGAACATTTGAAGAACCTCCACTAAATGATGAACCCAACTACCAACGATTGAGGACACATTGACACTTAATCCAGATAATCAAAACCCACACAGAACTAAACATACCCGTTTTTGGAAATGATTTATCGATCAACATCTTCTGAAACTAATCTAAAAACAGCAATCCAAACAAAGAACTGACAAATCCCTCAACGATTGATACTCAACCCGAGAATCCCAGTTCTCCCCCACTTAAGGCTCGAGATACCACCCACTGGTGTTGAAACCAAATCATAACTCAAACTAGCTTAAGCAGGTTCCACCATTCCTAACCCTGGAATGAATAACACACGCAAGATGACCATCCAGATAGAGATCAAACCAATCCTAAGAGAATCCTGAATTTTCCGCTGAAGACCTCTGAAAATTTTCCAGTCATGACCTCTTATTATTACAGTTTCACACCAAAGCATAATCAATTACCGACTTACGATCCAAAACGTACCCTCCTTTCCTGCAATCCCAATCGACGATCTGATACCTGACCTGTTATAACCCAAGAAAACGGACCCTTAATTACACCACAAAGCATCCATAAACACATGAATCCCACCTGCGCACTCCTTCACTGACATGTTGTTGCTAAACCCTACGACCAACAGACCCCAAGTCGGGCTTGCATCTCGACCCTGAAAATTACAAGCCTGCTCACTTTTTCCCAAACTCAGAAAATAGAAAGGGCGATATCCCCACCATGGACAGCGACATACCAAAACATCACTCAACTATTCTACTTCCAACTGTAATTAGCAATCCATTCATAATGGTCATTCCATCCTTCAATTCCGCAACTCGAATACACGGCCTTGAACGAAACCTTCGAGACCTAAAAACTAACAAGCTCACCAAGGTCTGCACCAAACAACCCAAACCGACTTCGCCATTGGGGCCCAAAACAATTTCCAGGCCTGATTTCATGCCCGAGCAACCATAACCAAAGATTGATTGATGCAGAGCCACTACCACGAATCATGGTATCCAACCACGCTATCACCCCAACCAGCCCTTAGAATCCCCAAAACTCTACTCGATTCGAGTATGGATCATGTACTTCCAGTAGTACGGGCCCAATACTACCTTCCACACCTATCCATATTTTCCTCAAGGATCATCTCGGTTCCTCTAATACCTATCCATAAAATACTCTCAATACCTGCTCCACAGCGAAACATCCACACTAAAAATAGTTCCTAGGCTCTCATAGGATTTCCCCCTACACGTCCTCTACCATCAGCTGCTGAAGAACCCCTACCAATGTCAACTAACCACTTCATAAATACAATTACATACAACAAAACTTAAATAATCCTTCGACTAAAGGACTCAACCCTACAACAGTTGGACTCAAACAAGAGTTGCACAATAGGTCTAAGTCCTTCATAGCATGTAATTTAATGTATTCATTTGATGGTTAACTCACATCGACATGGGTACCACAAAGCACAAAGCAAGCAATATTATAGCAGAGGAGCCGACTGGCACTAAAACGCAATAAAATCAGACAAATCCTCATACGAAACTCTCGATCTCAAACTCCCAGCATTTGGGGTGCACCTTCATCCGACTCCCACTCTCTTAAGAGTGGCTAATCATTCCTCACGCTGACCTGCTATGAACCGCACCCACTATAAGGAAACCACTGCCTCCTCATCCAACAACGCAACTGGTCGGCTGACCCCACACAACTCACCCTACCACTAACTGTCACGTGACCCTCAATTGGTGCCAGATGACTATTGCATGAATACAATCACATGCCCTACAGTTTAAACAATCTTAGGCTAAAAGACTCAACCCCACGGCGGTTGGACTTACACAAGAGTTGCGCAGCAGGACCAAACCCCTTATTGTAACATCCTGTTTCAGATTGTCCGTGATTAGGGTTCGTGGGCTGCAAACCGGGCATGTGGAGGTCTCAGGGTTGCGATGAGTTGCTAGAAGCTTAGGGCATCTCGTCACCTTTCTGTGGGTTTAAGGTTCATGGGAATCGGGGTTTTATCGAAGAAGCGATGAAAGTTTGAAGTTGTGGCAGGATAAGTCCCTTATTGGAGAAAGGTGGCAGCTGAGTACGCTAGGCGTACATATGTGTACACTTAGCGTACTCATGTGCGTGAGTTTCAAGCGGAGCCACCTAGTACACTAGGCGTACCAGAGGGTACGCTGGGCGTACTAGGCCCATAGTGAAAACCCTAATTTAGGGTGAGTCCCCTATATAAAGGATATGATGGCCTCATTTCTGGCCACCATTCTCAGACATCAAACCCTAAGTGTGCCCTAACCCTCGTTTTAGAGCTTGTGAGTGCATTTGTGAGCCTTTGAGAGTGTTTGTGTGTTCTTGAAGAGAAGAGAAAGCTTTGGAGAAGAAGGAGTAGGAGTCCAAGATCTTGGATCTGAGCAAATCTGAGTTGGGAGCTTCATATAGAGGTATAAAGCTTCAAACTTTACCACTCTTTTGTTATGTGCATCATAGATGAGACTTTTAGGGTTTTGTCCCAAAAAGGTGGAGACTTTATGAGATCTTGAGTTCCAGAGACTAGGACCAACCCCTTTTGAGTATATTAGTGGTGTAATGTCATAAAAATCCACTCTTGGTCGTTGGAATCAAGTCATGCATGTGTTATGAGCTTTTTGAGATAAGGAAGTAAGTGTTTTGGGTGTTTGTGACCTTTCAAGCCATGCAAAGGCTTAAAGTCACTGACTTTATGGAGTAAGAGCCATTAGGGAGTCCAGATCTGAGATTTGAGTTAATGTCTTAATTGATTAAGACCAAAGGAGTAGAAAGTGTGAATCTGGGGAGTACGTTGAGCGTAATTTCTGTACGCCCCGCGTACTGCCCCAGTGTCCCCGATGGCCAAATCTGGATTGTGAGTACGCTGAGCGTACCAAGGGAGGTACGTCCCGCGTAACCTCGCTGTGGACTTTTGGGCTAAGTCTCATTTTAGGCCTTAAGTGTTGGGCCTGGAGTTTGGGCTTGTTGCAATAGAGTATTGGACCAGAGAAATATATATATTCGTGCTTGGGCCCTTATGTTGGGCTTGCCATTTAGTTTTGAGAGTGGGCCTCGGGTGAGCCCATTTATTATTGGGCCTTGGTGGGCCCAATGCGTTTTAGGCTATTAATGGGCTGGTTAATGGTCTACCCTTAGACCTAATGAGTGAGAGTTTGGACTTAGTTCCTAATTGGGTTGATTGTGGGTTTGGCTCAGAGTTAGAGGTCGGTGCGCAGCAGCAGCGTTGTTAGGGGCTGTTCTTCATCCGAGGTGAGTCTTCTCACTATACTTACTATGAGTGGTGTCCTTGTGTGACTGAGATGTTTTATGTGCTTATTTGTGTATTGTGATATTCTGCATTATGTCTCTGTGATTTATGTTGAGTATTGTTATTATGAGCTTATTGAGTTAGGACGGAGGGTCCACCTGAGTTCTGGGACCGGAGGGCCCTACTGAGACACATTGACCGGAGGGTCTTATCTGAGTATAGCCATGAGTGGCTATTGAGATGTGTGTGTTATTTTGGGGAACTCACTAAGCTTCGTGCTTACCGTGTTATGTGTTATATGTTTCAGGTTTTTCCTATGATCACGGGAAGGCACCGGCTCGATTGTACACACCAGAGAAAGAGTTATGTTTTGAGGATCCTGGATTATTAAACGAACAATTATGGGGATGCGCTTTGTAAACTAAATAAATGAGATTTTGTGAAATGCGTTATGAGATTTATATGAATTTAAAATGAAAATTTTGTTTGGAAATTTTACGGTGTTACAAGTTGGTATCAGAACCTTGGTTTGAGGGATTTGGATGCACCTTCGGGTAAATGTGGACTCAAACTGAGGATTTAAGAAAAAAATTTCAAAAGAAATAATTTTTCTAAAACGAGCAAGACTTTCTAAGAGAAAAACGAGACGGAGCAGTGTGTACAATCAGCCAGAGCCCGAACGGTGATTTCCCAAAATACCCTTACTTAATTGTGTTATGAGTTATTATTGAGATATTAGTGATGCATGCTAGGAGGTAGGCTAGGTATTTCATATTCTAGGGCTAGAGTTGCCTGATTTGTGATGCCTTAGCCTAGGAATTTTGCTATTTGTGATGTGCTTTGAGTATGTGTTGAGTAAGAATATCCAGCAGGAATCTTTTTGAGAGAACTTTGGGTAGAGGAGTAATCTAGGTGAGATACCTAGATGAGTATTGGAGGAGCCTACTGAGAGAGTAGTTAAGTATCTGCGAGGGGGTAGAGTTGCTTGAGTTCGGTGATACCTTTGAGAGTAAGTGGAGTGGTAACCTAGAGTGGTTTTATGTGTTTGTAGAGATTATTCGATGCCCGAATGTTGCTTGCTTTGTGCTTTGTGGAACTCTTGATGATGAGAGTCATGTACTAAGTGAATATGGCGATATTCAGGAGGTAGATGGCTGGCATCATAAGGAGTTCTTCAGCAGCTGATGGCAGAGAAGTGAGGGAACCTAGGAAGAGCCCAGGTAGTGGCCTTAGTCAGATGAGTACGCTGATAGAGGAGAGTATTCGCTGGGAAGCGACCAGGTTTAGCGGGATTGGTGATCGAGAAGGTTGAGGAGCTACTTAGGAATTCTGGGACGATCCGTGTGGAAAGTACGAGTAGATGTGGCAGGTAGTATGGGCCCGTACTACTGAAAGCAGAGGACTTGTACTCAAAACAAGGAGAATACCAAAGGTTCTAAGTAGCAGATTGAGAGGAGATAACATGGTTCGGGTACCATGATTCATAGCAGATTGAATAGGAGATAGTATGGTTTGGGTACCATGATTCATAGCAGGTTGAGAGGAGATAACATGGTTCGGGTACCATGATTCATAACAGATTAAGAGGAGATAACTTGGTTAGGGTACCATGATTCATAGCAGATTGAGGGGTGATCACATGGTTCGAGTACCATGATTCGTGGCGGTTAGTGCTTCTGGTTTTACCAGTTGTCCCGTGGTGGTTGATTTGTCTGAGATCAGGTGATACAGTGTAGATCCAGAGGGCCATGTCGAGCAAGTTTTAATGGAGTATACCTTGAAAGGGAAATTGAGTTCGTTTTCGAGAGATTTTATTGGTGAGATGCCAGTTGGAGCCGCAAGGATCAGGGATGAGTATAGATGATGCTTATTGGAGGAACGAGGTTTGAGTCGAGCCATCGGCTGATGGATGAGACGTCACCTTTTGTGGCAAGAGTTGCGTTGTTCCCGTTTCCTGGGAGAAGCGAAGGAGATATCGAGTTTCCGGTTTCAGAGATTGGAGGTAAACCCCGTGGGGTAGCATTGGTGGTGACCTTTTCATCAGAGTATTTGGGCAGTTTGTCTGCTGTGAGGTATTTCTTGTACTATGGAGACATTAGTGGAGGCTAAGATGGAATAAACCCAGGAAGGTGCCTTCTTGAGTGTGGCATGCTTTTACCAGCAATTTCAGGTGGTTAGGAGGAATATATCGGGGCGGTGGCCCTCGTTGTTGTGTTGTGTATCGGTTGTGAGAGTGAGGTCTTGTGATTTGATGATGATTCTTGTGTTGGGAGGCTGGTCGATGAGTCAGAGACGAGGTGTGAGATAGTGCATTATTTCCGGACTAAGAGTCAGGATTTTCGAAACAGTTGAGGTTTCCGGCGGCATATCGGTCAGGGATTTCGAGATGACTAGAGGCAGTCGTGCTGAGAGGATTTTGAGATTTTGTCTAAGCTATGGGATATTTGGAGTTGCTTGGTTTCCTTCGGGAAGATCATTGAGTGTTTTCGTGGTATGTTCCCTGAGTCAAGTGTAATGTACCTGGTGAAACAGTCCATGGAGTAAATTGTTGGTATGCCAGTTGGTAATGGTTCGAACCCTGAGTGGGGGAGGGCTGGGTATTCAATTGAGAAGATCAGCAATTCGTTCAAGTACGGTTAGAGACTTGATTATGGAGATCTGCGGTGCGGACACATGAAACCTGGGATATTGGTGGATGCGGCGAGGTGCGAGGCGGGATGATGTATGAGTATGTGCTTAAGGAAGGATGAGTGAATCCACGGTAGGTGGTCGTTGATCAGAGGATTTATTATGGCTAGAGTTTTTTTTTTGGGTTTGCAAATGTTGAGTTCGAGGCGGTTGGGTCGCTGAGTTGAGGGTGCAATAGCTGAGATTTGCGGGTATAGGTATAGATTCTGATCTATACTCCAGGAGGGCAGCAGTTGAATTGTCAACCAATTACAGAGTCGGTATGAGTAGTTCGTATGGGCGGTGATCAGTAGAGGGTGGAGCTCCGGATTTCATTAGCGTGCATTCATTCGTTGACGTTTCCTCCGTGTTTCAATTGGGAGATGAGAGTATTTCGAGGTTTCGGGTTGTATAGGTGGAAGATCAGTGGTTAGGGCAAGACCGTGTGAGACGCTGTGATGGTGTACTGAGGTACCCGAGTGTGATGTCCTAATTTTTGGTCATGTTAGGACTCGAGTTGTGAGATGGCGAGTGGAGTACCGAGTGATTTTGTTCCAATGGGAACCCATCAGTTAATTTTCGCCGGAGTGAGACTGTCTAAGGGTGTATCTGTGCTGAGACTAGCGCCTTGCCTGCAAGAACTTACATCATAAGTGGTGGTGCATAAGTTGGGTGGGTGTAAGCACCTGTCTATGTTGAGTTGCGGAGCATGAGTTGGTGAGCTCAGTGTGGTGATGACTTGATGATGAGAATATGGGGGATAAGAGAGCAAGTGATCCGAGTGGGGGTATTCGCTTGGGGTTATCAGGAGAACTGTGGAGTGAGCCCATGGTGAGTCAGTGGGAGAGAGTTTCGTGACACTAAGGGGAGCCGTAGTGTTCACTGGATAGTGGGAGAGTGATGTGATACTACGGGGAGTCGTGGTATTCACTAGTCAGCCAGAGAGTGTCGTGATATTGCGGGGAGCCGTAGTATTCACTGGTTAGAGAGAGAGTGTCGTGATACTACGGGGAGCTGTAGTATTTACTGGTTAGAGAGAGTGTGTTGTGATACTACGGGGAGTCGTAGCATTCACGAGTCAGTAAGAGAGTGTCGCAAGTGTACGGGGGAGACCGTAGCGCTCAGTAGTCGACAAGGGTGAATATTGTTCAACGTAGAGCTGTAGTATTCACTACTCAGAGTATAGCACAGAGGAGTTCTTAGGCTTGGGTAGCCTTATCGTTTGAGTCTTCGGGAGCCTGGTTGTCGAACCAGGGGCGAGACGAGGGTCTCCGTGTCGGTTGGGAATCGTTGTATCCCTGGGATGAGGAGGGATTATCGTGATCGGAAGGAATTGGAGAGATGGTGTGTGCATAATCCGCGAATTTTGGGTCATGAGTTGAGTACCAGATTGGAAATGAGTGGTTCCAATTCTGATGTTGAATCAGAATCTCGAGCTCGAGTCTGGATCCATTCATGTATTGAATAGGCGAGATGAGGTTTTGGATTCGTGGATGGGTTTCGTTTTGAGGGGGGTATTGACCTTCATCTGATATCTTTGGCCGGAGTGGATCAGTTTCGTTGGTATGGGAAGAACCGCGACATGCATGGAACCAGTGGGCGGTTGACGACAGAGTTCGGAGCTGAGACGATTTCAGATGAGTTGTAGCATTTTCTTGGGGTAAAGCGAACTTCATGATTGGCGTGTCGCGATGAGCCGAGGTAGTTATCGTGAGAAGGAAGTCGGTGAGACATTTTTGGTTTGTAATGAGTAACCTTTGGAGGTTCATCTTTTGGGTCGGGAGCTGACCTGATGCTCAGTGTTGAAGGGTATAATTGAGAGGAAGCCGGGGCGTACGCTTATGGATATCAGAGGATACTTCCAAGCGAGAATGATCTTTTCTTGTGTTTGAGTTTTGGGATTCTTTCCTTCCGATGAGTTCTGATAGATGTTTAGGCGGTGGGTCCTTAGGGGATTATGACCTTTCCGTTCCTTTTGAGTTGCGATCGGGATCGATTAGAGAATCAGAGTTGGAAGAGTGTTCTTAGAGTCGGTTAGCCGATGGGCGATTAGCAGGATGATGTTTTGCGAGGGTGGTCTGGCAGGGAGATAGACCACTAGAGTTTCAAGTTCTGGAGAGTCAGATCGAGTATCGCCGCGGCAGTTGGGTCTGTCCTTCTACGGGGTCGGGAGTCCCTGACGGGTTCAGGTTCTTTTGGATGAGATTGTTGTAGTTTATGGGGTATATTCGGTGGTACTTCTCGGGTTGGGGTTCGTTTTATGTGTTGACAAGAAGCGATTTCGAGGGGCGAAATCTCATTCAAGTGGGGGAGAATTGTAACATCCTGTTTCAAATTGTCCATGATTAGGGTTCGTGGGCTGCAAACCGGGCATGAGGAGGTCTCGAGGTTGCGACGAGTTGCTAGAAGCTTAGGGCATCTCATCACCTTTCCGTGGGTTTGAGGTTCATGGGAATCGGGGTTATATCGAGGAAGCGATGAAAGTTTGAAGTTGTGGCAGGATAAGTCCCTTATTGGAGAAAGGTGGCAGCTGAGTATGTTGGGCATACATATGTATACGCTTAGCGTACTCATGTGCGTGATTTTCAAGCGGAGCCACCTAGTACGCTTGTAACGCCCCAGTTTTTCTCGGTACGTTTAGTTATTTTAATTTAATTATTCTTGTAACCTTGGGTTAATTTATTTAACCAAGGTCTGATTTTCTTATGTTATTGGACTCTTTTGATCATCTTGTAAACTCCTTTTATTGAAGTCCATGGGCTATGGGCCTATTTGCAAAATCCATCTAGTTAATAGTACTTAATGTGTTAATTGAGTCATTTGGAACACACACAAGAAAAACACTCTAAACCCTATCCTCTCTCTCTCTCTCTCTCCCTCACGCCACCCTTCTCTCTCTTGTTGGGATCAAGAGCATCCTAGGGGTTGTTGTTTGGAGCTTAATTCTTGTTCATTTCCAGCCTTGATTCGTATTGGTATGAACCTCCTTATCATTTCTTACAACTTGATTCATAACCTTGTTCTGGTTTTATGATTTCATCTTCACTTCTACTCCTTCTTATTTGATTTGTATCTCTTTTGTTATTTGCAAAGAATTGTATGTTATACATCATCTCAAGATCCTATCTTCACCCCATACATGGTGGATGATGGATCTAGGTGATTACTGTTGGGTTTTGAGCATTCTAACACTCCTATGGTGTACATGCAACTGTAAATACCTTGGATCTATGTTTTCTCTATTATACATGCAAATATCAATTTCCAAGGTATTTATCCTAACTAGCATATTATGAAGTACAAGTAATATAAAAACTAGTAGAAATACATACCTCTTTGTTGGTGCTTGATTCCATGGAGCTCAAGAGCCTAGTGCCCCAAATGTGACACCTCAAATGGTTCACACAACATCATATGCACTTGGAATAACTTAGAGAGAAAGTAGAACACTTCATGAAATCGGTTTGCCCTCTTCATGCATACATGGTGGCCGATTTTTCCAAGAATAAGATTCTTATATAGTTGTTACAATTAGGGTAAACCCTAATTGTCATGACTTTCCATTTCCTTGGATCCATGGGTTCAAATACACCATGGAGCATCCATGGAGTATCCTATGGGTTTTAGCCCAACTTGATAATCCATGGAGTCTTAGCCCACTATACAAGTATGGATGATTTACACAATCAACCCATATATTTAATTAGTCTTCTTTTGATCACTTAATTAATTCTAAATTAATTCTTGATCAATACTAATTAAATAATCTTATTAATATATTAGAACTTATAATATATTAATAAACCTTAAGTGTTATTTCTCTCATTTTAGTCTATCCAAATGCACGATGCCATGCAACCCAAATGGACCATGCCGGGTCGGGTCAAGTATATACCAATTATAGTTATGGACTTAGACACTAATCCAACAGTCTCTCACTTGGATAAGTCTAAAACTATTATTGCAAGTATTACTTCATAACCCGACTAGCAATCGTAGCTCTTAAAAGCTGTTGCCGAACTCTGAACAAATCAATGACGCGTCCATTAGATAAGTGATCATATATTCCTCCATTCTAGATATCATATGGACTGAGACATGGATTATAATCATTCTCTCTGTCCATTTATTGTTTCCCGATTTCCGATTTATGATGACTGACTAATTGAACAAATCAAATCAGTCCAGGCTCGGCCGAGCACTTACATTTTGTCATCACTAAATCATCGAGGGGCCCACAGATATCGCTTTTATCCCTTTGAGGGTAAAAGGAATGGATAAACTTTGACTCATATGCTTGTACTGACTACTTGTTGAATCATACACAAAGGCACGTTTTATAACATCGAGTTTCCAATGCGTTTACGTGCAATCAATGTATAACCAACTCATAGTCAACAACTCATATCTCTAGGTTTGAAGAATATAAGATATTATCATCTCATGATTCACTCGTGATAAAATCCATGAAGTGATTCCAATGAGCGTGGGTTGAATCCAATACTCAGAACTTATGAGCACTCATGAATGTTGTAGCAACCATTGCTATGTCTAATGCACATTAGACAAATCATACAAGCCAAATTCATGATAGTCTTGATTCATATCTACTTCCAACATATGACCGACTGTGGATGGTTTGAATAACTTAGTCAGTCGGGAAGAATGACCTAGTTATTCTGGAAGTCAAAACATGCAAAGTGAAACACAAGAAAAATACTAATCCTATATGGCCCCAACACTTTGAGTGTAAATAAAAAACACCTTTTATCTAAGCACCATATTGATTACTCATTATCCAATGTTTCGATATATCAACTTAATACTTGAATTAAAACAATAGGCATGCCATGGTCTAAGCATGCACACCATGTTTGTCCAAACAACAGCTATGCCATACTCCAAGTACGCACACTATGTTTACATATGGTCCTCTCTTTGTGAAACAGATCGATTGACAGCATTTCAATGATGCTCATTTCACAATCCCAAATCCTTTACGATAAATGTAAGAACACCAAATTCTTGTCATTTACCGTAATCTTGTTAGATTCTAAACTTATATGCAATGATCCTCTTGTAATGAATATGCACACAAGTCACAAAGACTTGGCAACAGACATTACAAGGTATTCCAATGGAGATCAATTCCATGGAAACGAAGTCTCAAATTCAAAGTACATTCCTTTGAACATCCTTCTTGCATTAAGTTCTCTAATCTTACACAGATTCAAAGAATAACTTCCACCTATGGAAACAATTCCATATTCCCATCTTGACCATCACTTTTGAACAAGAGTTGCCTTTTTTCAAAATATGTCAATATGGTCCTTACTCTATACTTCCAATTGTCCATGAGCAACCAATCTTTGGTAAACCTAAAATTGTCCTCGACAATTGCTTAATCATTTTAGTCATATCCAGTTCTAATCCCTTTTCCCTTCTTAATGCCCTAAGCATTAGGAAAATTTAGAATGGATGAATATTATAGCACATGCAATCGATCCTATATCCTAAGCATATGGGACATGATTCATGCTATAAAATTTTTATTTGCCATATTCTCACAATTCGAACTATGAAGAGGTATGCCGTAATCATAATCGAAATTTTGAGAACGCAACATATATAGAATTTTCTTATGTTGAACCATTCCAACATAACATTCATATATATCCTTGACTAAAGTTGATTAAAATCTCAATCTAAGCTTGTAGAATTGGAATGAAGTATAAAATCCTCTCCCTTAATTATAGGGAAACAACTTTTTCAAAGCGAATTGAAACTTTTGTTTTCTATAATTAACGTTGCTAACTTGCAACATAATCATCATGCTCCCACTAGCATAATGATTATTATCTTACTAGCATAACACTATTGCTCCCACTAGCTTTGACATGTACTCAGAAATCAGCTGGACTTCTAGAAAAACAATACTTTATTGACTTTCTTACCAAAGTTCAGATTTCTGATACAAGATGCTTTGATAATACTTTATCAAAATCATACACCTTTCCTTAGATAGCTCACATGTTTGTCTATACTTTTTGCCATTCTCACTAGTTAGTGTGCCGGTTAACCACACACGCTCCACTAACGACATGAGAATGCAAATATCACAACTGCTATCTACTTAAAATCCATTTAGTGAAAGCGTTTCCTCACCATCATTTTCATGAATCGAAGAAAAACCTTATGACACTTAGATTTTTATGGTGTAAGTGTTCCTATCCATGTGAATTTGTCATAACCATAATCACAAGACAAGGTTAGTGGCAAATCCAAACACATATGGACTGAACTTGTTCAATCTTAATTTCTTGCCACCCGGCAGCACAAGGGCCTACCATTGCTTCCAGTTTGTTATGCAAACATTTGAGAACTCATAGAACTCACAAGCATAGTCAACTTTTAACTGGAATAGACACAGAAATAAGAATATTTCAACACGATAGGTTACAAACCTCAAGTCGTGGGCTAGTGATTAACAAAACTCTTGATTAGTTCTTGAAACTATTTCAGGACTCCCACTGTCCTCTTGACATATAAGACTCACTTGCCTAATATTCAAGAGATAGTGTGGATTCTTTTACAAACACTTCACACAATTGGCCTTAGTTGGTCTTTGTTTTATCCAAAACATCACAACTTACCAATTTCAAATGTACAAGAGTAAGAAAACATTTTACTCTACATTTGACAAGTGTTTTAAACCTTTCTTAATATTATGTCACTCAAGGCTCAATTCTTGGAGTATGACTCTAAGATTTTATTTTGGAACGAAGTATGATTTATCCTTTGATTTAACCATTTCCACAATTCACGATTCCTCTCCTTAGCCACCAAATGCACTAAGGTGTGCTTAGAGGATCAATTGTGATATGGTTCCATAATCACTAAGATCATCATAAAACAAGATACACAAGTACTCTCCCATCTCTTCGGATTGGAGAAACTTTTATCTTTATGCCTTATTTGATTCTTCTTATTCAACCTTTGTGGTGGACCTGACTAGTGGACAACCTAATGTACCCGATCCTTTAGTCCTTCGCTTGACTCACATGCGAATGTGAACAAGGAATTAGTCTTAATTTACCAAAGATGAAAAATCTCATTCATCACACAATACAACTTGCATGATTCCAAGTTTCTATCCAACTGAAACTTGGGTGATGAGAATCTTTCCTTATTTGATAAATTATGACACTACCACAAACGAAAGAATCAAATTCATTTTCCAATATTGCTTATCACTGGAAACATATAAACAACAATGTTTCACAAATGCCTTTGTAAGGATACTAAAATAAATAAAACCAAAACTTTTCTTTTATTTTAAAACTTGCGGAAAAACTTATCCTTACAATGCAAATTCATATGAAAACTTTGTTGTTATCTATTCCTAAGCAATATCTCATAACTCTTACGCAGTGGCTCAAAATTCTGGTCATCGAACCATGTGATCAGAATCAGCACACTTTTTCTTTAAGATTCCTTTGATTCTTCAAAAGCATCAAAATGTAATTACATTACATCATGTATTAAGAATCTGCAAAAGAGACTTAATAGAGTTAGATAACGGACTTTACCTGAAGTAGAGTCAAACTTTTGACTTTACCATCCTTAAGAGGTTTCAGGTAAATTCGGCAGCTTCGCAACCAATGCACATTTCCTTTGGCAATAGGCACATATGGACTCTTTGGGAATGGTACATGGGACTATCTCAGACTTAGCCTTTCTCTTTACCATTTGGTCAACCGAGTTGACTATGTCCGATCCCTTTCCATTGGGAAGAGAAAGTTTTTCTGGATTTCCAGTGTTACCATTGTCAATGTCCATGAAGTTTTGGGAAGTCGATCTTCTAATCAAATTTGCTTTACCAGTGTTCCAAATCATTGCTGATTTAGCAGCACCAAGCAAATAGATAAGATCATTAAAGGGTCATGTCGCGATCTGTCATCAGGGAGTGACTGAAGAACCAAGTCAACAGCCAACTACCTCGAGACTTCGACACCCGACTCTCCCGGCTTGTCAATATGTGACTTAATCTCCAATACCTAAGCACATATAGACTTTGTTTTCCAATAGGGATTGAGTGACTTAGAACTTATCAAGTCTTGAAACTTGTGGGATAGGGAGATTTATTGAAGGAGGTGGAGGAAGTGAAGTATGATTTTCAGTCCCACTAATGCTCAATAAAGGGATTGATCTTTCACCTTGATTGCCATTTGGGATATCATCTTCATTAGGAAGCTTGTTCCTAAAGATTTGGGAAGACCATAGCTGTCTAAACTAGACATCTATAAGGGAGAAGTTCAAGTTAGTTGATTTAAAGTCCTTAATATAACACCCAATATGAAATATTAAGGCTAGGATCCAACAACCTATTTATAACTAGAAGAGGGATGTAGTAATCCGAGTTATAAAATAGTTGAAGGTAGGTAAATGACGATTTACCAATTTCCACCATGAAAAACGAAATATAATTAAGTTTTAATTGGATTTGAAACTCCTAGATCTTTTGAGATACATTGAACTTTCAATGGCATGTTTGAATCTCGATTGTGCCCTCTCAAGTTTGTGACTGGGATGCCGAGGATCACAAACAAGGTGTGAATAACCATGCAAATTGACTTGGTACCCTTAATTTTATCACCTAATCGATGTGCCGGTTAACCACACACGCTCCACCGATCTATAATAAAGTCAAGTTACCCTTTGCCACTCTTACTAGTCCTTATTAGTGTGCCGATTAACCACACACGCTCCACTAACGACTTGGTAAGGTACAAAGTGTAATTTCATGGGTTAGCACCTATTTCACATTTTCCTAAGTAACTAAGATTGAGAATTTATAAGTGTTTAGTTACTTAGTATTTATCATTATACTTTTAATGAAGGGAGAATTATAGTCATTTCCTACCCGTTCGGCTAACGACCCTCCACCAGTCAAGGAAGCGGTGGGTGAGATTGGACACCCATTAAACTGCCATTTTATAGGCAGTAACCTTATACCCCCCTTATAGACCGGCTTCGTGAATGAGGCCTACTAATGGTAAGATTGACTTTATCTTATACATATCTATATAATTAAAATTATAATAATAGTATAAGGGTGTATTTTAAACATTTAAAATACTTGGTTGTTTAATCTATTAATTAAACTATACTCTTAATTTAATTAAACTTAAACCATGTCTTTATGGAATTATTAACTCTTTTAATTAAACACTTTAATTAATTTAATGAAGTCCATAAAGTTTGAATTTTAGCTTTTAAAAATTCTAAGGGTTCAATTTGGAATCAAAGTATACATGAAGAGTAACTTTACAAATTCCAAAACTTGAGGGCAAGTTTTGAAACTATTCAAGACTTTTCATTTCATAACTTATGAGTTTAATGTACATTAAAATGAAGACTCTTCATTTTTATGTAACTCCTTATCTTTTAATGACATCTTTTAAAGAAGTGACTCTTTAACATCCATAACTTGAGGACAAGTTATGGAGTCATAATACTACTTAATGAAAAAGACTCTTCATTTTTTGTGTAACCTATGGCATTTTTATGAGTTTTAAGATTCATAAATATGACTTTTCATTTTACTTGAAGACAAGTTACAAAAACATATTTTATGAACTCCTTTTAGATTAATTTGGATCAAAAACAACTAAAACACAATTTTTTTTTCATTAATCTAAACTAACTCATAAATCAAGGAAACATAAAAAACTTTTGGTAATCCATAATTTGAGGACAAGTTATGGACTCCTTACAATTTCATTGAGATCAAGAATTATAATAACAAACAATTTGCACATAATTCCTATGATCTACCAAAACTCATAAGCATGAACATTCATAATCAACATTTTTCAAGAATTACATAAACACATATAAAACTTGAAACTTTGATTATAGCATTGAAATTGGTTTAACATAATCATTACCACATTAAAAACAGGTTTTATAAGACCAAAACAATCAAAGGTAATGATTCTAGACCAATTCCAGCACCAAAACTCGAAGATATGCTGTTTGGGGGTCCAACTCGTCGAGTGCATGAACAAACTCGGCGAGTTGGATGCATTTTGTCTTGGACTCGTCGAGTCCCTTAATGGACTCGTCGAGTCCCCTGTTCAGACAGCACAAAACTTCGATTTTTAAGCAGTTTGCATCAAGTATAAGTGAAAACAAGCCTAGACTCTGATACCACTGTTGGGTTTTGAGCATTCTAACACTCCTATGGTGTACATGCAACCCTAAATACCTTGGATCTATGTTTTCTCTATTATACATGCAAATATCACTTTCCAAGGTATTTATCCTAACTAGCATATTATGAAGTACAAGTAATATAAAAACTAGTAGAAATACATACCTCTTTGTTGGTGCTTGATTCCATGGAGCTCAAGAGCCTAGTGCCCCAAATGTGACACCTCAAATGGTTCACACAACATCATATGCACTTGGAATAACTTAGAGAGAAAGTAGAACACTTCATGAAATCGGTTTTCCCTCTTCATGCATACATGGTGGCCGATTTTTCCAAGAATAAGATGCTTATATAGTTGTTACAATTAGGGTAAACCCTAATTGTCATGACTTTCCATTTCCTTGGATCCATGGGTTCAAATACACCATGGAGCATCCATGGAGTATCCTATGGGTTTTAGCCCAACTTGATAATCCATGGAGTCTTAGCCCACTATACAAGTATGGATGATTTACACAATCAACCCATATATTTAATTAGTCTTCTTTTGATCACTTAATTAATTCTAAATTAATTCTTGATCAATACTAATTAAATAATCTTATTAATATATTAGAACTTATAATATATTAATAAACCTTAAGTGTTATTTCTCTCATTTTAGTCTATCCAAATGCACGATGCCATGCAACCCAAATGGACCATGCCGGGTCGGGTCAAGTATATACCAATTATAGTTATGGACTTAGACACTAATCCAACAGTCTCCCACTTGGATAAGTCTAAAACTATTATTGCAAGTATTACTTCATAACCCGACTAGCAATCGTAGCTCTTAAAAGCTGTTGCCGAACTCTGAACAAATCAATGACGCGTCCATTAGATAAGTGATCATATATTCCTCCATTCTAGATATCATATGGACTGAGACATGGATTATAATCATTCTCTCTGTCCATTTATTGTTTCCTGATTTCCGATTTATGATGACTGACTAATTGAACAAATCAAATCAGTCCAGGCCCGGCCGAGCACTTACATTTTGTCATCACTAAATCATCGAGGGGCCCACAGATATCGCTTTTATCCCTTTGAGGGTAAAAGGAATGGATAAACTTTGACTCATATGCTTGTACTGACTACTTGTTGAATCATACACAAAGGCACGTTTTATAACATCGAGTTTCCAATGCGTTTACGTGCAATCAATGTATAACCAACTCATAGTCAACAACTCATATATCTAGGTTTGAAGAATATAAGATATTATCATCTCATGATCCACTCGTGATAAAATCCATGAAGTGATTCCAATGAGCGTGGGTTGAATCCAATACTCAGAACTTATGAGCACTCATGAATGTTGTAGCAACCATTGCTATGTCTAATGCACATTAGACAAATCATACAAGCCAAATTCATGATAGTCTTGATTCATATCTACTTCCAACATATGACCGACTGTGGATGGTTTGAATAACTTAGTCAGTCGGGAAGAATGACCTAGTTATTCTGGAAGTCAAAACATGCAAAGTGAAACACAAGAAAAATACTAATCCTATATGGCCCCAACACTTTGAGTGTAAATAAAAAACACCTTTTATCTAAGCACCATATTGATTACTCATTATCCAATGTTTCGATATATCAACTTAATACTTGAATTAAAACAATAGGCATGCCATGGTCTAAGCATGCACACCATGTTTGTCCAAACAACAGCTATGCCATACTCCAAGTACGCACACTATGTTTACATATGGTCCTCTCTTTGTAAAACAGATCGATTGACAGCATTTCAATGATGCTCATTTCACAATCCCAAATCCTTTACGATAAATGTAAGAACACCAAATTCTTGTCATTTACCGTAATCTTGTTAGATTCTAAACTTATATGCAATGATCCTCTTGTAATGAATATGCACACAAGTCACAAAGACTTGGCAACAGACATTACAAGGTATTCCAATGGAGATCAATTCCATGGAAACGAAGTCTCAAATTCAAAGTACATTCCTTTGAACATCCTTCTTGCATTAAGTTCTCTAATCTTACACAGATTCAAAGAATAACTTCCACCTATGGAAACAATTCCATATTCCCATCTTGACCATCACTTTTGAACAAGAGTTGCCTTTTTTCAAAATATGTCAATATGGTCCTTACTCTATACTTCCAATTGTCCATGAGCAACCAATCTTTGGTAAACCTCAAATTGTCCTCGACAATTGCTTAATCATTTTAGTCATATCCAGTTCTAATCCCTTTTCCCTTCTTAATGCCCTAAGCATTAGGAAAATTTAGAATGGATGAATATTATAGCACATGCAATCGATCCTATATCCTAAGCATATGGGACATGATTCATGCTAGGTAGAATTGGCCAACATCACTTGACTGCCCTGTTGGAGACAACAGTGATACACCTTTTTGTAAAATTCATATTTAATTCATCATTTGGAGTTAGAAGGAGTTCTTTATAGTTTTCGAATCCTGAACAATCATAGTTTCCTATAAAATTTTGTTAAAGCTATGTTTCTGTTTTATATTTTGGAGTAAATCCGTTTTGAACAGCATGTCTGTTTTAGAGACCTTGCTGTGATTACTCTTTTCTCAACTCATAGCTTCATTACTTCTCCTTTCTAACCTTTAGTCCTTCTTAGGTGAGGTTTTGAAGTTTGCTCAAGCTTGGTAGAATTATTTGATTGTTAGCTATCCTTACTACTCACTCAAGGTGAGTTCTCTCACACCGTTGTATTGATGATTGTGTTTGCTAGTTAGCTCGTGTGTGATTATTTTAATTCATTATAAGAGCATGCTATATAACTATTGTTTTAATTCGTACATGTGCACTGTATGTAACTAATTATGGATTTGAGGACACCACCAAAGGATACGGATTTACCGGTGTGGTGGGTAGGTAATATCACCAACGTAATACTCATCATGAGGTGCGGTGATTAGGGCCAAATGATACGGGATCTTCCCGGTGCGGTTCAAACCTACAAGTCCTTCTTGTATTATAGGCATTGATTCGTTCTTTGCCCTTATCATATAATTATAATTGGAAAATGGATTAGGGTTAGTAAATATGAATGTTAGTACAATGTTTGTGTTTGAATTTACTAAGCTTTGTGCTTACGGTTTCTCTTATAACTTTTCAGGTGTTAAGATTAAAGAGGCTAAGGCTTGACATGGAGCACCGGGACATCGCTACTAGTTATTTTTGTTGGGACTTTATTATTATTATTATTATTACTTCCGCACTTATTTTATATGATTATTAAGTTGATGGATTATGTTATGACTATTTCAGTTGTTTTAATTTAGTTTAAGATGGGTTTTAAAAGTTTAAATTTTTTGTAAAAATTTGGGTGTCACAAGTTGGTATCAGAGCCACGGTTTGAGGGAACTAGGCATTCTTGTGGATGTTCTAGACTCAAATTTGAGGCTCTATAAGAGTTTATTTTCTTTTTAAAATATTTTTCAAACCTTCTGAAGACTAGTAGTGGAAGATGTCGCGGTGTGCCAGTCAGCCAGCCAAGTAAGCCTTATTTCTTATGTTAAATCTTTATGTTAAATTGTTGACTATGAATTGGATTCTACTAGCCTTAAAATTTTAGATTACACACTTAGTTAGTGTTAACATGTGAGAGAGTTGTAAAATTAACGGCTAGAGCGAACTGGAAATTTTGAAACTAGACGCGAATGCGAAATTAGAACTTGTGTGGAAGGTAGTAGAAGGGCCCATACTATTTGAAACATCGGTGCCGGTTTCGGGTCGGGGCAAGGTTGAAAAATTTTCGGCAAGCTGAGTGTTTTGTCTTCCTAGAAATATCTAGGCTGAATTGTTTCTAAGATTTTCCTTCTTCTGTGGATACCAATGGCTCCGCCTGCTCGACTTAATCAGCTCCAAATGGAGCAAGTTAGGGATATTGTCGCAGAGGAATTCAATAACGCTTTCAATGAACTAATCCCGGGTGTGACCAACGACATAATCAACCAAGTCGGTGCTCTTCAGGATGAGCGCCTCACGGCTATTCCCGGGGGAGCGTTACCGGCTCTGCCTGTTCAAGATTCGGCATACTACTTCGAGAAGTTCAGCAAGTGTAGCCCTCCTCTTTGGAACGGTGAATCCGACCCAGTTGCTGCTAAGCACTGGGTGTCAGATGTTGAGGGCGCCTTCATAACTGTTGGGTGTCCGGACCAGTACAAAGTAGTGATCGCCATGAATCAGCTACGAAAAAGGGGAAAGACATGGTGGAACACCATCACCGCTCTATTGAACAAAGAAGAAGTGAGGGCCATGTCTTGGGCCCAATTTGTGGAGAGGTTCGAGGCACAGTATGTGCCTAAGGTGGAGCAGCAGCGGATGCAGCAAGAGTTCATCGCCTTACAGCAGACTACCGAGTCCGTTAGCGACCTGAACGCCAAGTTTTTGGAGATGCTATCTTTTTGCCCCTCGTTTGCTGGGAACGAGGCCTGGTTGGTCAGCCGGTACACGGCCATCCTACGTACCGAGATTCGGGAATTCGTTAGCATGCCGGAGTTCTCGACTTTATCCGCAATCATGAATGCAGCGAGGAGGAGGGAAATCAAGTTGCAGACCCAGTCCAAGAGGAAGGCCAATGACACCTCTTCCAAGACATCCAGAGATGCCCAGAAAAAGCAAAAGCAGGGTAGTAAGTCAAGGTATGAGTATAGGACGTCTTCACGGCGAGAAAAATCCGTTGATATGCTACAACTGCAAAAAGCCAGGGCATCATTGGAAGAATTGTAGGGATCCCCCTGCGAGTGCAGTACCTCATATTACTTCTGCAGTTCCCGTCTGCTATCACTACAACGAGACGGGACACAAGAAGCCCGAATGCCCGAAGTTGAAGACTGGTAAAGGAGACGGGGGTACAAATCCTGCAATTGCATCGTCCTCTAAGGGACCCATTATGGTGACACGATGTCGTGCTCACCAGATGACTGCGGAGGAGCCGGTGATTACAGCGACAGTGGCAGGCACTTATTTGCTAGATTCCGAGCCCGATGTTGTTATGTTTGATAGCGGTGCTACCCATTCTTTTGAATCTCGCACGTTTATTAATCGTTTGGGGCGTAGTATCGGAAAATTGGCTCACCCAATGGTTGTCGAAGGTGCCGACAACCCTACTATTTATGTCACCGATGTTTATCGGGGTTGCACTCTCGAGTTTTTTGGAGTTGAATTCCCCATTGATCTTATCCCTATTGCGATGTGAGAGCTCTGCGTTATCGTAGGTATGGATTGGCTTGATGCGTGTGATGTGGAAATCTACTGTCGTAAGAAGCAAGTTCGTGTTCAAAACCCTAGAGGTGGAGAACTTATCATTCAGGGGGACATTCCCCGCCTCGCCATTGCTTCTTGCTCTTCTGCTATAGCACTAGACGACGTTCCTATCGTTTCCGACTTCAGTGATGTCTTTCCGGAGGAACTCCCTGGTTTGCCACCTATTCGGCAAGTGGAGTTTCGCATTGATTTGGTGTCGGGTGCGACTCCGATAGCTAAATCTCATTACCGCTTGGCACCACCTGAGATGAAAGAGCTCCAAGATCAACTTCAGGAACTAAGTGATAAAGGGTTTATACGGCCAAGCTGATCGCCATAGGGTGCTCCTATTCTCTTTGTGAAGTAGAAAGATGGATCCCAGCGAATGTGTATTGGTTATAGGGAGCTAAACAAGCGCACGATAGAGAATAAGTACCCGTTTCCACGTATTGACGATCTTTTCGATCAGCTTTAGGGAGCGTCTTGGTTCTCCAAGATTGATTTACGTTTCGGTTACCATCAGATGCGGGTTCGTGAAGAAGACATTGAGAAAACAGCATTTCGTACTCGTTATGGGCATTTTGAGTTCGTGGTGATGCCTTTTGGGCTCACCAATGCACCCGCAGCATTTACGGATCTCATGAACCGGGTGTGTAGCCCGATGCTTAACCGTTCGGTCATAGTGTTCATTGATGACATCTTGGTCTATTCTAAGACCAAAGAGGAGCATGAGCAACACCTTCGGGAGATTCTGGAAACTCTGGCAAGAGAAAGTCTTTATTCTAAATTCTCAAAATGTGAATTTTGGTTAGAAGAAGTTCAGTTCTTGGGGCATGTGGTAAACAAACACGGTATTAAGGTCGATCAAGCCAATGTTGATGCGGTTAAACAATGGGAGATTCCAAAAACACCTTCTGAAATTTGCAGTTTCTTGGGTTTAGCCGGTTATTACCGTAGGTTCATTGAAAATTTCTCTAAAATCGCCTTGCCACTCACCCGATTGACCAAGAAATTAGTGAAATTCGTTTGGGGCCCAGAGCAACAATTTGCGTTTGATGAGCTGAGGAAGCGATTGTGTGATGCTCCGATTTTGGCCTTACCTGATAGGGTTGAGGATATGGTGGTTTACTGTGATGCATCGCTTCAGGTTCTTGGTGTCGTGTTAATGCAACGGGACAGGGTGATAGCCTATGCCTCCCGACAGTTGAAACCCCACGAACGGAACTACCCCACTCATGATTTGGAGCTTGGGGCTGTTGTTTTCGCCATTAAGATTTGGAGACACTATCTCTATGGAGTGAAGTGTATCATATACACTGACCATAAGAGTCTGAATTACTTGTTAGAGTAGCAGGATTTGAAAATGAGGCAGATTAGATGGTTAGATGTGGTAAAAGATTATGATTGTGAAATTTACTACCACCCCGGTAAATCTAATGTTGTAGCTGATACTCTCAGTCGTAAACAATCTGCCGAACCGATTCGAGCTAAGTGTCTCCGGATGACGATGGTGTCGTCTTTGTTAGATCTGATTCTTGACGCCCGTTTGTTGGGGTGAGGTTGGGCAGAGGGTACTTGGGAGTACCGATATCGTGCTTCGGAATACAGAGAAAATCCAAGTGATTCGGGATCATTTAGTTACAGCGAGGAGTCGTTAGAAAAGTTATGCCGACAAAAGATGCTCCGATATTGAGTTCCAGATGGGAGATTATGTGTTGCTCAAAGTCTCCCCCTGGAAAGGTCTGATTCGATTTCAAAAACGGGGAAAGCTCGGACCCCGATTCATTGGACCCTACAAGGTCATAGCCCGTGTGGGAAAGGTGGCTTACCGTTTAGAGCTGCCTGACGAGCTTAGTCTAATTCATAATACGTTTCACGTGTATCAGTTACGAAAATGCGTTGTTGATGAGACCACTGTGATACCACCGGAGGACATACAGATTGACGAGCGTCTCAATTATGTTGAGAAACCAATCACTATTTTAGAACGAAAGACGAAAGCTCTCCGCAACAAGACTATAAACCTGGTTAAGGTGCAGTGGCAACATAGGAAGGGTTCGGAATGGACTTGGGAACCGGAAGGCAAGATGAGGGCTCACTATCCGGATCTGTTTTTAGGTGTTGACTTCGAGGACGAAGTCCGTTCTTAGTGGGGGAGAGTTGTAACACCCTAGTTTTTCTCGGTACGTTTAGTTATTTTAATTTAATTATTCTTGTAACCTTGGGTTAATTTATTTAACCAAGATCTGATTTTCTTATGTTATTGGACTCTTTTGATCATCTTGTAAACTCCTTTTATTGAAGTCCATGGGCTATGGGCCTATTTGCAAAATCCATCTAGTTAATAGTACTTAATGTGTTAATTGAGTCATTTGGAACACACACAAGAAAAACACTCTAAACCCTATCCTCTCTCTCTCTCTCTCTCTCCCTCACACCATCCTTCTCTCTCTTGTTGGGATCAAGAGCAGCCTAGGGGCTGTTGTTTGGAGCTTAATTCTTGTTCATTTCCAGCCTTGATTCGTATTGGTATGAACCTCCTTATCATTTCTTACATCTTGATTCATAACCTTGTTCTGGTTTTATGATTTCATCTTCACTTCTACTCCTTCTTATTTGATTTGTATCTATTTTGTTATTTGTAAAGAATTGTATGTTATACATCATCTCAAGATCCTATCTTCACCCCATACATGGTGGATGATGGATCTAGGTGATTACATGTTGCAAAAGATCATGGAAACCCTAAAAGGGAGAATGGTGATTTTATGTGCTTTATGTTTATTTTCATGTTGATTATTATTACATTCTTGTGGCTAAATGAAATCCTAATGATCCCTAACCCTTTTTAGTACCACCATGATCATGGGGACTGAATCGGGATGATGAACACATCCTAAAATGTGTTTCAAAGGGAGAAGGATGGATAAGCCAAAAAGGAATCACGAGTGGCTACAATTCTGTTTTCCATCAAATATGTAGTCATTTTGTAAAAATCATATCTGGAGCTCTAGAACTCAAACAGACCCCAAACTAGTGCCCAGAGTTCCCAAATTGAGTTGGCTAACTTTCTTAAGGAGGCCAACCTCACTGATAAGGACTTTATCTATAGGCACGAATGGCATCTTTTCTGTTAAGTCTGATCCGGGTCTGTTCTGATATGTCATTTTGTTTTCATCATTTCTAAGGCTTGGAAAAGGATCCAGAGTGATTCCTAGTTTCTGTATGTTCCTTATATTATGAATTTAAGATCTGGAGCAGATGAGGTGTTGTTTCCAATTATAAATTGGTTATAATGGATCCACACTCCAGATCAGTGGGCAGTCACCAGCTTTTACTAGTGTTGTGATTGTCCACAATGTGAATTTTATATCCGGATCTTGGGAAATGATTTTCATTCAATTCCAACTCTGAGACTTTCATATGTATGTCCTTTACTTCTCTGAATTTTGGTTTGGACGAATTCTACTCAAAAGTTAGGTAGAATTGGCCAACATCACTTGACTATCCTGTTGGAGACAACAGTGATACACCTTTTTGTAAAATTCATATTTAATTCATCATTTGGAGTTAGAAGGAGTTCTTTATAGTTTTCGAATCCTGAACAATCATAGTTTCCTATACAATTTTGTTAAAGCTATGTTTCTGTTTTATATTTTGGAGTAAATCCGTTTTGAACAGCAGGTCTGGTTTAGAGACCTTGCTGTGATTACTCTTTTCTCAACTCATAACTTCATTACTTCTCCTTTCTAACCTTTAGTCCTTCTTAGGTGAGGTTTTGAAGTTTGCTCAAGCTTGGTAGAATTATTTGATTGTTAGCTATCCTTACTACTCACTCAAGGTGAGTTCTCTCACACCGTTGTATTGATGATTGTGTTTGCTAGTTAGCTTGTGTGTGATTATTTGAATTCATTATAAGAGCATGCTATATAACTATTGTTTTAATTCGTACATGTGCACTGTATGTAACTAATTATGGATATGGGGACACCACCAAAGGATACAGATTTATCGGTGCGGTGGGTAGGTAATATCACCAACGTAATACTCATTATGAGGTGCGGTGATTAGGGCCAAATGATACGGGATCTTCCCGGTGCGGTTCAAACCTTCAAGTCGTTCTTGTATTATAGGCATTGATTCGTTCTTTGCCCTTATCATATAATTATAATTGGAAAATGGATTAGGGTTAGTAAATATGAATGTTAGTACAATGTTTGTGTTTGAATTCACTAAGCTTGTGTGCTTACGGTTTCCCTTATAACTTTTCAGGTGTTAAGATTAAAGAGGCTAAGGCTTGACATGGAGCACCGGGACATCGCTACTAGTTATTTTTGTTGGGACTTTATTATTATTATTATTATTACTTCCGCACTTATTTTATATGATTATTAAGTTGATGGATTATGTTATGACTATTTCAGTTGTTTTAATTTAGTTTAAGATGGGTTTTAAAAGTTTAAAATTTTTGTAAAAATTTGGGTGTCACAACGCTGGGCGTACCAGAGGGTACGCTGGGCGTACTAGGCCCAGAGTGAAAACCCTAATTTAGGGTGAGTTCCCTATATAAAGGATATGATGGCCTCATTTCTGCCCACCATTCTCAGACATCAAACCCTAAGTGTTCCTTAACCCTCATTTTAGAGCTTGTGAGTGCATTTGTGAGCCTTTGAGAGTGTTTGTGTGTTCTTGAAGAGAAGAGAAAGCTTTGGAGAAGAAGGAGTGGGAGTCCAAGCTCTTGGATCTGAGCAAATCTGAGTTGGGAGCTTCATATAGAGGTATAAAGCTTCAAACTTTACCACTCTTTTGTTATGTGCATCATAGATGAGACTTTTAGGGTTTTGTCCCAAAAAGGTGGAGACTTTATGAGATCTTGAGTTTCAGAGACTAGGACCAACCGCTTTTGAGTATATTAGTGGTGTAATGTCATAAAAATCCAATATTGGTCGTTGGAATCAAGCCATGCATGTGTTATGCGCTTTTTGATATAAGGGAGTGAGTGTTTTGGGTGTTTGTGACCTTTCAAGCCATGCAAAGGCTTAAAGTCACTGACTTTATGGAGTAAGAGCCATTAGGGAGTCCAGATCTGAGATTTGAGTGAATGTATTAACTGATTAAGACCAAAGGAGTAGAAAGTGTGAATCTGGGGAGTACGCTGAGCGTAATTCCTGTACGCCTCGCGTACTGCCCCAGTGTCCCCGATGGCCAAATCTGGATTGTGAGTACGCTGAGCGTACCAAGGGAGGTACGCCCCGCATAACCTCACTGTGGACTTTTGGGCTAAGTCTCATTTTAGGCCTTGAGTGTTGGGCCTGGAGTTTGGGCTTGTTGCAATAGAGTATTGGACCAGAGAAATATATATATTCATGCTTGGGCCCTTATGTTGGGCTTGCCATTTAGTTTTGAGAGTGGGCCTTGGGTGAGCCCATTTATTATTGGGCCTTGGTGGGCCCAATGGGTTTTAGGCTATTAATGGGCTAATTAATGGTCTACCCTTAGACCTAATGAGTGAGAGTTTGGACTTAGTTCCTAATTGGTATAATTGTGGGTTTGGCTCAGAGTTAGAGGCCGATGCGCAGCAGCAGCGTTGTTAGGGGTTGTTCTTCATCCGAGGTGAGTCTTCTCACTATACTTACCATGAGTGGTATCCTTGTGTGACTGAGATGTCTTCTGTGCTTTTTTGTGTATTGTGATATTCTGCATTATGTCTCTGTGATTTATGCTGAGTATTGTTATTATGAGCTTATCGAGTTAGGACCGGAGGGTCCACCTGAGTTCTGGGACCGGAGGGCCCCACTGAGACACATTGACCGGAGGGTCTTATCTGAGTATATCCATGAGAGGCTACTAAGATGTGTGTGGTATTTTGGGGAACTCACTAAGCTTCGTGCTAACCGTGTTATGTGTTATGTGTTTTAGGTTTTTCTCAGGATCACGGGAAGGCACCGGCTCGATTGTACACACTAGAGAAAGAGTTATGTTTTGAGAATCCTTGACTATTAAACGAACAATTATGGAGATGCGCTTTGTAAACTAAATAAATGAGATTTTGTGAAATGCGTTATGAGATTTATATGAATTTAAAATGAAAAATTTGTTTGGAAATTTTACGGTGTTACACTTATCTTAAGACCATTTAAACCATGTAGCATGTGACTTAGCGTATTCACTCAATAGCTAGTTCACACGCGAAAGAGTCATACAACAATCAATCAGGGATTCTACAAGAGATAAGGCATCATATATCAGACAATTCTATCATACAGTTCCCGAAGATCCCTATCCTAATACTAGCATGTTGTTCTAACTTATCAAAGCATAATCTCAAATAATTGTGTGGTAATTTGGGGTCTACTTATTGGCTCCGATTGATCGTACACATCGTATCCTCCTTGATTTTTTTGAAGACTATTTGAATATTGTTTGAAAAATCTTTTTCCTTAGTTTGAGACTGGATTCACACGAGTGTTCATCCAATTCACTCAAAACAAGGCTCCGATACCAACTTGTAACATCCCAAATTTCAACCAATAATTTATTTTTTCAAAAACAACCCATTTACTAATAAAATCATTTACAAAACATTGTTTTCCAAAAACATCATTTAAAAATGTTTGCCTCCCAAGATCGATGACATGAAATCTAGATGTGTACGGTCACGCCTTCGCCTTGCTACGATTCTCTAAAATGCCTGCAACCATAAACCAAAAACTGTAAGCACAAAGCTTAGTGAGTTCCCCCAAAGTACCACCACACAAACATATAACATATACCAATAAACAACATGCACTGTGTCCACAACTAAAAGATTGGATTACCCCTGAGCCCACACTATGAGTCTGGCTTACCTATCGAGCCCACAACTCATATCTGGCTTGCTCCTGAGCCAACAACATAAATCTGGCTTGCCCCGGGGGCCCACACTTATGCCTGGCTTGCTCCCTGAGCCAATCATTCATCGGACTGAAATACTCTCAAGCCCTCAGTACGAGTTTGGCATACCACTCGGTCCTCAGCTCGTATCTGGAATGCACCTGAGCCCTCGGTATGAGTCTGGCATGCCCCACCCGACCCTCGGCTCATAAATGGAATACTCTAGGGTTTGTTGGCTACATCACGAAGCAGTATAACCTCAACCCAACACAATATGTCAACATATAGCAGATAACAACATATAACGGATAATCATGCATACAAAAACACAGGTAGTCCTACAGATCTACCAGACTAGCATATTAACAACTAGCATAATCATGCGTATATATTCCATACTCAACATATCAGCGAATAATAGGATATCAAACCAATGGGCTGGCCTTGGTGCCTTCGACCCGAAAGTACAGTGAGGAAAACTCACCTCACACTGCTGAATCTCATAGAAAGAATCTCTGACTTTTGGCCCGTAAGAATCCATGCGCTATCAATCACAAGATAAACATCCATCAATAATCTGATCCGACCCTCACTAGGTATCCAAACTAGGGTAAAAGACATTTTCACCCTCCTCAACTTGGCCCAAAGCCAAGGCCCAATCCATAAATCCAAAAACCCAAATTCCCATTAATTTCCCAAAGCCCAATTATGGCCCAATTTTCCAAATTGGGCCCAACCCATTATGGACCTATCCCGAGAAGGCCCAAATATCCAATGGTCAACCCTGATCAATTTAGCATCCATAAAATTCATGAAAAATTTAAACTTTTTAAACAATTCCACAAACGACCATTGTTTACAAAATAGTTTTCAAAGCATGTTTATTATCAGAGTTTTCCCAAAGATCATAAAAAAAACGTAAGGAGGTGCACGATCACGCCTTTGCCTTCCCGCGATCATCTAAGGTACCTGAAACATAACCCAAAACTGTAAAACCAAAACTTAGTGAGTTTCCCCCAAAATACAAACCCAATACAAAACCAAAATAATAATCCTAAACAACATGCATACAGAGCCTTCAGTCTAACTGGAACGCCTCTCCGGGCTGCAGCCTATCTGGTACGCTCACAAAACCTTCAACATAACTGGTACGCCACACCGGGCCTTCAGCCTATCTCGAACGTTCTCCGGGCCTTCGGCCTGACCGGTATCCCCTACTAGCCTTCAGTCTATCCGGGACGCCCTGGGTCTATTGGCCTTCAGCACAAAGCAGGACCACCTCAACCCACCTGCCATCACATATCAACATATATCATATCAAACACTAGCTAGCATGTACAGATAGTCATACAGATCTAACAGATCACTAATCATAGCATCATCCTATATACCAGGATACAGATCTAACAGATCACTACACATAGCATCATCCTATATACCATGATACAGATCCAACAGATCACTACACAAGCATCATACGATAAACCATGATAACAATCCAAAATGGACGACCTTGGTGCCTTTGACCCAAAAGTATAGTGAGGAAAACTCTCCTCTCACTGCTGAATCACACTGAAAGTCTTCGACTGTTGGCTCACTAAAATCCTCGCGCTATCACAATAGAATAGTCATCCAATTAATACTTGGATTACAATCTAAGCTAATGGTCCATTATTAGGGTAAATGGCCACTTTACCCTTTCCATAGTTGGGCGAAGACCTAGGCCCAAATCTTGATCCAAAAAGGCCCAATCACTAAATAACCACCCAAGGCCCATAATTGGCCCAATTTTCTAAATTGGGCCCAACTCCTACTTGGGCCTTACCCTAAAGTCCAATAAGGACCCAAGCATCTAAGCCCAAAAAGGTGGCCCAACTTGAAGCCCAAAAATCGCAAAGCTCACAGATTGAGTACGTAGGGGGTACCAAGCTGTACGCTAAGCGTACTCGCATTGAGGCTTGTACGCCTAGCGTACTCCCCCTGCTAATCCATCTTTCCCATTAATCTCTTAATACCTTAAGATAAAGTTCCAAAACGTAGATCTGACTTCCTTGAGATGTAAAAACACATAAAGTTGCTAACTTTACGTTCATGCATGGCTAAATGAAGCTCTTAAGCTTAGAAATGACTTAATAAGTGGCTTAATGCATGCATGATGACTAATACCCCATAAAGTTGGCACCTTTATGCCTAGGAAGCCTCTAACAAGCTCAGATCTAATGAAATGATCCCTTCAAATCGTCCCAAACCATCAATCAATACAAAAGGGACCAAAAGTGTGCCAAATCAACCCATAAAGAAAGCTAGACATTAATAAGTCAAGATTTGAACTTGATACCTTAGGAAGCTGGTAATGTGATGAAGGGTTCTGGATCTCAAGTCTCCCACCAAGCTATGAACTTCACTCTCTTCTAAGTTCTTCAAGGATGGACCAAATCAACAAAAAATTCTCTTCAAGAGCTCAAGGATGCAAAAATGGAGGCTAAAGGGACGTTTAGGGTTTTGTGGAGGTTTAGGGAAAAGCAATGAGGCCAACCCTAAAGGTTAAGGATGAATATATAGGGTGTCACGCCCCATATTAGGGTTTCTAGAAGTCACGCGTACGCCCAGCGTATATAAGCGTACGCCCAACATACGCACCCGGTGTCCCGATCCTTCTTAAGCTAGTACGCTAAGCGTACCAAGTGGTACGCCCCCGCGTACTGGCTTCTCAGCTAGTACGCTAAGATACCAAGTGGTACGCCCTGCGTACTACTGCAAGGGCTAAAATGAAACTTTTGTATTAATGAAGGGCAAAAGTGAAATATACCAAGATCAGGGTGTTACAATCAAACTTTTGGTCAAAGGTCAAAGGTCAAAAAGTTAACATTTCCAAGGAATCTCAAGCAGGCGGAGTACACCCCGCGTACTCAGCTGGTACGCCCTGCGTACACCCTTTAGGGCCAGTACGCGCACCGTACCATATGGGTACGCCCAACGTACTCCCCTGAACCCCATCCTTCTCCATTAAGCACTTAACCACTTAAGTCCTTGCTCCAAACTCTCAAATTTGGTTCCTATGGATGACTTATCATGTAAAGTTGGCAACTTTACTTGCATGCATGGCTCAATGGGGCTCTAGAGCTCAAAAGATCTTAATAAAGGGTCTTAACACATGCATGAGTCCAAATAAACCATAAAGATCACATTTTTATGCCTTTGGGACACCTAAAATGTCCAGATCCACAAGATTAATCCTATGAAACAACCTTAGCTCACAAGGACCAACCAAAAGAGGCTAATATGACCATAAACAAACCCAAAAGGAGATCTATACAATGAGTAGACAATATAGGGACGTTATACCTCCAAAGTCACGAAATGAAGATGCTAACATTGGATCTCTAAGCTCCTTTCCAAGAAATAAGTCTTCAACCTTCTTCTTCTCTTACACAAGCCACCATAAACACTCTTCCAAGCTCCAAAACTCACTCAAGGCACTCTATGGTTTCAATGTATGCTAAAAGGGATGGAGGCTGACTTTAAATGCCCAAAAGAAAGGTATAATGATGCTTATATAGGGTTAACACCTCAAAATTAGGGTTTGGTGCTGAAGGGAGTACACCCCGCATACCCCTTAGTACGTTCGACGTACTCAAGGACCATCCGCGACCAACTCACCCTTTACGCCCCGCGTACTCATCGAACCTCTAAAACCCTAAAACTTAATTTAGCCCTAACTCCTTCGTTCTAAATCCGTTTTCGACGAACTTTATATCCACAAAAAGGTGACAAGAAGCCCTACACTTCTAAAAACTCACCTTAGCCTTAAAACTTCCCGAACGAAAAACCCAAAACTCATAAAGGAACGAGTTATCAAATTATGATTATACCCTTGGGCTCCGAAACACCCTCGGTCACTCAGATCACTTAGACTATAACACCCAATCCAAAAAGGGCCAAATCCTTTCTTCCCCAAGGCCCTGAGCCTTATGATAACTAATGATCAAGACACAACCCCGAATAATGAAGCGATTCGAAACCGAGTGTTATAGAGGGACTAGTGCCCTTGATATCGGTGATCTTCCATGCAATGACATTCTTTTGTTTCTTGAGTACTTCAACTAGGATTTTTTTTCGTGTTGTGTAAGCTCAACTGCTATTATGACTGGATTTTGTTCATTTTCTTCCAAGAATTCATACTCCAGATGTTCGGGTAAAGTTTTTAAATCAATTTTTGGTTTTTGTTTAGTGACCATGACGTGGGCATCTTGCCACGTCGTGGTGTCGTAGTTTTTTTTGTCAGATTGAGTAAATTTAGAATTCCCCTCAGTTTCCTTTTCCTTCCATCCTCCAAGCTCCTTCTCCAAAATTTTATCTAACACATCTACCGAAAAAGCCATGTCATCACTTATTTTTGAATGTTTTATTGCTCTATTAACCCCAAAAGTTACAGCTTCTTCTCCAACTCGAAGAGTGAGTTTAGACTCTCTTATATCTACCAAGGTTCGGGCGGTGCTCAAAAAGGGCATTCTAAGAATCATTGGTACTTGTTCGTCCTCCTCCATGTCTAAAACAATGAAATCTGAGGGGAAAACAAATTTGTCAATTTTAACTAATAAATCTTCACAAATTCCTCTTGGAAAAGTCACCGTTTTGTTTGCTAAGTGGATGGCCATTCAGATTGGTCTTGGTTCTGGGTGGTCCAGTTTCTTGAAGAATGAATAAGGCATTAAGTTAACACTTGCTCCCGAATCGGCTAGAGTATGGCTTGTGGCTAGATTCCTGAATTGGCACAGAAGTGTTAAACTACTCGGATCACCCATCTTCTTTGGTAGCATGTTCAACATAGTTGCTGGGTAGGTTTCATTTAGTACTAGTTTAGACACCTCCCCCATTTTCTTCCGGTTTGTTAAGAGATCCTTAAGGAACTTTGCATACTTTGGCATTTAAGTTAAGGATTCAATGAACGTGATATTGATTTGAAGGGATTTGATGTGGTCTAGGAACTTCTGGTAGTCTTCAACATTTTTATCTTGCCATGCTCTACTGGGAAAGGGCAGCGGTGGGCGGTATGGCTTAACGGGTTCAACATTTTTGTTTTCATGTGCTTCCCATGTCGTGGTGACTGTTCAATACTTTTTTCTTGACTTGCTTCTCGCCCTACCTGCTTAACATCCGGGTTATTGCTAGTAATAGGAGCCAGATGGGTAACAATTTTTCCACTTCTCGTTGTAATGGCCTGGATGTGAGCTCCTCTTGGATTTTGTTCGGTGTTTCCTGGAAGTGTGCCCGGTAATCTTTCATTGAATTGCTTTGATAGTTGCTTGATTTTTTGCTCAATGTTCTTGATTGCAACTTGCTGATTTCTAAGTACTACTTTGTTATCTTCGTGTCTCTTTCCTGATGGGGTAGCAAAACAAGCAAGCATTGTCTTGAAATCGGGTTTCTTTTCGGGAGCCGGTTCCTCTTTTTGGTAAAAGCCTCTTCCTTTTTGTTCATATTTATCTTCTTTGGCTTTCTTGTACTCATCATAGGGTAACCACTTCTTTTTGGGATTTCTCCAGTCTTCGTTGTAACAATCACCGCTCGAATAACAGGCTAATGTTCACTAACCTAATCCTTTAGCAAATAATTTCATTCATACAATGAGCAGACGGATAACCTAACAAATTTACTAGTGTTCGGTTCAAGTTAAATTAGACTTATAATGGATTGATCAATTTGGTTAATTAAATCAATTCAATATATGATTGGTCGTCATATATTAGCTCCTACAATTACTTACCCACTTTTCTATTTAACCCTAGGTTTTGGTCAAAACACTAGTCCTACAATTTTACAATTCACAAAGATCATAAGATTCAAGTTTAATCAAGAATGATGGTCATGCAAACTTAATTAAACTCAACAATAAACAGAAAAGTAGTTCTCACAAGCATAGATAGGTTCTTCAATAAGATAATATAACAAATAACTAACTTAGCTTAATCCAATCAATAAATCAAACCATAGATAAGCAAGTAATCTAGTCTAAACGAAAGTCAGGGATTTTTAGCCCATCATTTCAGCAAGTAGACACATAAAAACGAAGTTCAACTTGTAGTTCATAATCAAACACAAGAAGAAAAAGTATTAATAAGATGCTTGCCTTAAATCTCGCAAATTCAAGCTTCAAATCGATCTTCTGCAACTCCAAGTTTCAAAGTACGTTCTTGGCCTTCAAAAGTCGACAAAAGCTCAAACAAAATTCTAGTTTTAGGAGGAATGTCCCATCTATTTATATTTTTCTCGACGTCGGCCCACCACGACGTGGTCTTTGGGTTTATCACGTAATCCACAAGCTTTCGAGGTTCGACGATAAACTTCAAAATAGCATGGCGTGGTAATGTCACCACGACGTGCGAATGAGACTTTTCTTCATTTTAGCCTTGATCCATGTTCTTAGCTTCCAGCTTCCTTTTTGCTCCAAGCATATCTTTTTCCCTTACAACACAACATATAATAGATTAAGTATCTTTTGTTCTATAATGAGCATAAAAATGGCTAAAAATATTAAGATATGATGTAATATATATATATATATATATATATATATATATATATATATATATAGATGTGCACATATCACTCCATTAGAAGGTGGAATCTTGAAGAACAAGGTGGTAGCAAAGTGTATAGAAGAAGGGTTCAAGTATAGATCCAGCAAGGTTACTTCATTCTTGGACCATTGTGAATAAAAAGCTTCAAACTTGTTCACTAGTTCATAAATCTTGTTAATTCTCATATTTGTCACTTTTTGGTCCCTTGAGCTTGTGTTTTAGGAGTTGTGGTAACTCCATCACCTTCTGAGCTATATGGAACACTCTTGGGACTTGTTGGACTTGGAAAGTTGTGCTTTGATGCTTGTTCATTAAGCCATGAATGTGGTGTTAGCATTTTGGTCATTTTAATGCATAAAGTTTAGATCTTGCTTGATGGGAGTGCCTTAATGGGTAAAGCTGTAAAATTTATTCATTAAGACACTGTAGAGGTCCATATTTAAAAATTTGAAGGATTGACTTTCTATATTAAGAGCTTAATGGAAAAGTTGTACATCAGGCGCTACGCGGGGAGTAGCCTCATTTCCCCCCGATTTTGTCCCCTTAGACTCTATGCAGGGTGTAGAGCCGTTACACATGGCATAATCTGGTTGGATTTTGATATTTGACTTTTTGACTATTGACTTTGACCAATTTTAATTTTAGTTCAAATAAAGTAATTTGAATCATAGATTGAGGCTTGGTCCCTGTTTGTTGTATGGGTGACCTGTAGAGCCGGTATTTAGAGTAGTGATCAGTTTAACTATCTTCTAGACTTTGAGGTGAGTTTTCCTCATTGTACTCGTGGGTCGAAGGCACCAATGCCGGCCTACTAGGCTGTGTTATGTATCCTGATATATAAGATGTTGTTATGCTGTAGTGATCTATTAAATTGGTAGATCTGTATGATTACATGTACTTGTTGGTTATTTTTTTATGTGTACATATGTCGACATAATGTGGTTGGTTTGAGGCATTACTGTTATGTGCTGTAAGACAACAAAGTCAGAGCAATCCAGTCTGATGACTGTAGGCCGAGGTAATCTAGTCCGACGACTGTGGACCCGAGGGTAATTCAGTCCGATGACTGGGGACCCACTGTGCAAGGCAATCCAATCTGATGACTATGGGTTGGGGATAATCCAGTCTGATGACTGTGGACCCAACATGCATGTTTGTATATGTTTTGTTTGTAGGGTATTTTGGGGAAACTCACTAAGCTTTGACTTACAGTTTGATTTCATGGTTTTAGGTACATCAAATGATTGGGGCAAGGCGAACGCATGATAGTACACATCATCCTTGGATATTATATTGAGAGATGTTTTTGGATACTCTGATTTGGTAACTATGTTTTTGGAAACAATGTTTTGTATGACTTATTGATTATAAAATGGTTTTGAAAAATAAATTTTTTACTATGATTTTGGGGCGTTACACTACATTGCCGAGAACCACCTCCTACTTGCAAATTCTTCTCAATCTTAATCACAACACTAAAAAACTCTTTTTTGTCTTATTAATATTATCCCAATATAGATTCTTCCATTCTCAAATACATTGTTTTAAGAACTTCATCTTATTCTTAAATGATAACAAGACACATTTTATTAAACGATACGATTACAGTTTGACGTATCGATAGACACTAAATGAGATGAGTGCTACTAAATAAGACAGTTGTGATCAAATAAGATTGTTACTATTAAATGTAATGATTGTTAATGCAAGAGACAAATGCAACTAAATGAGATGATTGTTACCCTTGAATGTTAGCTTTATTTAATTAAAGATGTTAACACAAGATATATATATATATATATATATATATATATATATATATATTATCCTTTTATTATGTTTAGTGTCAAAGGATAAGTTTATGCTTGATCTTAGACTAGTTAGAATGAGATTTGATGATTTATTATTTTTATTATTTGTTATATAACTACGTAACACTTGAAATTATAGCTTTAAATTATAAATTATGGGTTTTTTTAACAACAAATCTAATCTATCCATATACTACTTAATTTCACATATGTCTACGACAGAACTTAAACCATCGACCTCAAGGAGTGAGGGCAATACCTGATACCCCTGATACCGTTGGGCCAGAAGCTTGTGGTATAAACTATGGTTGTTTATATGCTTGTCTCGTTGTTAGCACAATATACACCATATCTTGATGCTTAAAACTTAATTGAAAAGATTTTTTTAGGTGTTACTAATATCAATTATTGTGTGTTATACGTATGTTTCCCATTAACTTGTGTACCTTTTGACTTATGTCGTAGTTCCATTAGCCAAGACTTATATTACCCTAACTTTGTATGATTTCACCTCGAAACGCAAATGTAACATCCATAAAATTAGGTTTGAGATGTTAGAACGATTGAATTAAATATTATGAATTTATGAAGTATCTTGGAAGCATCAAATCTTTAAAAAAAATGTGAAATGAGAATTTAATTTTAAAGTTGTACTTGTACATGATGTAAAATATGTAACACTGGGTTTTATTGTAATGGACATTATGTTTAATTTGTCATTTTAAGTGATAACATGAAATTATTTAAAGAAATATGATGCTTAATAAGTGTGGCATGACAGTCAAATAAATTATAATTGTACTTTAAAATGGGATAAAAAATATACTAATGGTTATATCTTTCTGAGAGGGTATTCTAATGATCATTATACATGTATCTACAAGCTACAAACACTTGTGAGAAAGACCTTAGGTTGCATGGGAAGTGTTTAGAATTTGGATGGGACAAAAACATTATAAGATTTATACTTTGATAAAAGGGTATTCCAAGAACTTGTATATATGCATATTTAATAAACTAAAACTCTTGCAAAGTACATGGAAGTTATAAGGGTAAAAGAGACCAAACAAATAACATTCTAACATGGTTATTCTCCCGAGGAAGGCCTAAGGCAAATCCAAACTTGGATCGAATAAGAGGAGAATCAAAGAAACATCAAAGTAGAAACATTTGGGGGGAGGTTAACGTGAACTGTGTGCCTGATATAATCAAAACCTTACACGGACCGAATAAACAGGTGACATTTCCATTCTTGACCACCGTTTAAGAACGAGTTAAGTTCATTTTCAATCCATTTTTGATCTAAAACTTTCCCAACATGTGTGTGCAACTCAACGTGTGTGTAAATACTCAAATGTGATGCAAACAAGTGGGTTTCATAGGGGAAATCAAGATTCAACCTAGTATAGCTTTCATTGAAGGTCAGTGGCGACCCTGGGGTGGTGCCGGCGGTGCGGTCGCACCAGGCCTCCGATTTTAGGGGGCCTCCAATTTTTAGGATAATTTATAGTTATAGTATTGGTATTTTTGTAAAATCTATTTTTATGTTTTATCAATAAATAAAATTAGTCCGGTAACTTTTGGTTCCAATTTTAGATGCGTTTTAACATTTGGCCTCCGATGTGTTTTAACTACCGAAACAAAGTCTCACTTTAAAATCATTGTCAACTACAAGGTGGGAAAGTAGGATTGAAAGTGTGAAAGCAATAGTTACTCAAGCTCCTGAAATAGTAAAAGCTCTGCATAAACTTGTTGAAGAAGAGACAGACATAAAGATCAAGTGAAGCTACTTGTCTAGCAGAGTATGGACTTGGCAGATTTGACTTTATAACAGGTATGGTTATATGGTATCATATATTGGCTAAAGTAAATAACCTGAGCAAACAACTTCAGTCTGAGACTATGCGTATTGATGAGGCAATGAGTAGTGTGGGAGCACTTATTGAGTTTTTTAAAGACTATCGAGAGAATGGGTTTGAGAAGGCTTTGGATTGTGCGAGAGCTATAGCTTCTGGTTTGGAAATTTATCCAGTGTTTGTTGAGAAAAATAATAAAAGAAAAGTTGTTAAAAAAGACATTTTGATGAGAATGACATTGGGTCATCAGAGCCGGTACAAAAACTTTCACCTCAAGAGTCATTTAGGATTCAATATTTTGTGTACATAGTTGATCAAGCTATTGGTTCATTGGAGCGAATGTTTGAACAATACAAACAATATGAAGACATTTTTGGTTTCTTATTCACAACAGAAAAGTTGAAGTCAATGAATACTAGCGAGTTAAAGTCATGTTGCAAAAATCTGGAAAAGAGGCTACAAAATGGTCATATCTCAGACATTAATGCTGATGATTTATTCAACAAATTGAAGTTGTTACAAAAACATTTACCGGTTGAATACAATACAGCTAACGGAATACTAAATTTCCTAAAAATGATGAACACTTATCCAGTTTCTTGTCTAGCATACAGAATATTGTTGACTATTCCTATTACAGTTGCATCAGCGGAAAGAAGTTTTTCAAAACTAAAGTTTTTAAAATCTTATTTGCGCTCGACCATGTCTCAAGAGAGATTAAACGCTTTGGCATTGATTTCGATTGAGAACGAGTTTCTTGAGAATATTGATTATGAAAGTCTCATAGATGAATTTTCTTCTAAAAATGCTAGAAGGTCAATGTTTAGAAAATAGTAATGCGTTGTTTTTTTTTTTGTTGAAAAGTTGTTTATAACAGTTTTACAGTTTTATTTGATTACTAATGAGTGATGAAGACATTATTTGTGGTAGTGAATTTATGAGATGTTTTTTAGCAACTTTATGTTTTGAATTAGTGATAGCAAATATAGTTAATAATATTTACAAGAATTTGTGGGCCTCATTTTAGTTTTTGCACAAGGCCTCCGAAATGTCAGGATTGGGCCTATTGAACGTAAACAATGTTTTATTATGCATCTAAATGGTGAAATAGTTTGAATTTGAAATACTTGTCAACCATAGCTTTTGGTAAATGCCTTACGTGTTAGAATTAAGTAAATATAATAACGAAATAAGTTATATTAACATGCTATTTATTGTTATTAACGTGTTTAGAATCATAGAATAAGTATCAATAAAGTTTGTATGAATGATATGAAATGCCATATATGATATAATAATAAGATTGTTAGTGGAAATTACTTATATGAATCATGAGTATTGAAGCACTAGTTAATTTATGGATTTGGATCTCACTCAAAGATTTCATAAGACCACAATATATTTGACTCTATTTTTCTAATTACAATTATTATTTAGTTATCATCTTTTTACAAAATTGCAAAAATGTCCCTATATTTTGTCAATTTTTTTTTATATTTTCAAATTCATTTAGCATAGTTTGGTTGTAAAAGAGTTGAACTCGGTATGTCCGAGTCAGATGTATCAGACATCTCCTCAGAAACCAAAAGACACAATTATCTATCACTGGATCCGATTTTGACACGTATGCACATGCCTCTGACCACCGCCCGATCTAACTAAAGCTTCCATCTTCTAAATCACACGTCCACAGTCAACCGCCTATAGCCGGTCTCGTAGGGTTATCCACCGGCACTTCCGGTCACCCCCTTCTCTCAGAGTCCCGCTAGGTATATAAACCCCGATCGAACTCTGAAGTTAGCTTTCAGCTCCATCGCGACGACTCTTCCTCATCAATTTAAAGGTTAGATGGTTTTTTTCAGTAATTGATGTTTCTTTCTGTTTCATTTTGCTTAAAAAAATCGAGTTGCTTTTTCATGTTTAGTTCTCTGATCGATACTTTCGAAGAATAAGAATCAAATCTTTATTATTATTATTTTATTTTTTGTGTCTTTTCCCTTTTGAATCTGAATTTGTTCCCATTTTTGTTGCTCTAGTCATCGACTTAGGTTGAACTAGTCTGTTTTTATTTCCGTTATTTTAGTAAATTTAGTGATTTTTGTCAAGAATTGAGTTCGATCCCTTCTCGCGATTTTCAATGAATGTGACAAGGGTTTCTAGAAAATTTGTGAAAATTTCCACTTCGTGTAGTGAATTTAGTGAAATATCTTTGCTATCAGTCTTTCTTAGGAAGTTACACATGTGTGAATTCGGTCGTTAATTTACCTGGTTATGGCATTAATTAGGGTTTTCTCGTGAATCAAAATTAGGGATTTGGTAATAACTGCTGATCTGGTTTCAATAGATGCTCTTATCATATATAGTTTATCGATCTGTATTGTTCAAACTTCAACGCCCTTGATTCCATGTTTTGCGTTAGCTCCTGATTATTCTCCTTATTTCGCTTACAGACAACTTTATCAAAGCTGAGCACTTTAACTCAAAGTATTACCAAAATTGGTGATATAAAAAACAAGATTTGAGGTGTCAGTGTCACTTCTTAAGGTGAAAGGGTATAATTCCTCTAAGTTATAGCTACATTTTAAACTAGATCATCCCCTATCCTCTATCCTCTTAGGGGTATTATAGGAAATCCATCTAGTGATCTTCCATCATTGATCCACTGCATCACTGTGGATAACTACCTGGATTCCAGCCAGGAACTGGCCCTACCTACCATGGGGCCTTCACGAACAGGTGGAGGAATGTTACATTCTTCATCAACTTCTGGAATCTTCTTTCAAGATAACATGCAGTCTCAATTAGGATCTTTTGGAAACATGTCAAATCCAATGCATCCAAATGTATCTCATTCTCATATTTCTGCTGACATAAGCAACAACCCCATGAATAGTATCACCACTTCAGCTCCTAGCATTGGTGCAAGCTCAATGGTTACAGATGCTAATTCAGGTCTTTCAGTGGGCCCACATCTCCAAAGAAGTGCAAGTTTCAACACAGATTCCTACACCCGTTTACCCACATCACCATTATCATTCTCTTCAAACAATTTAAGCATTTCAGGTTCTTCAATCATAGATGGAGTCCAAAACTCAAACCAAGATCCACACTCTCATCAAATGCAAAAGAAACCAAGATTAGATATCAAACAAGATGACATCATTCAACAACACCAAGTTGTTCAACAGATTCTCCAAAACCCTAACCCTAACCCTAACCCTAACCAAAACCCCCAATTACAAGCTTTGATTCAACAACAAAGAATCCGCCAACAACAACAACAACAACAACAATTACTCCAATCTCTACCTCCATTACAAAGAGCACACTTACTTCAACAACAACAATTGAGGCAACTTCAAGTTCAACAACAGGCATCTGTGAAAAGACCTAATGATGGAGGTGTATGTTCTAGAAGACTTATGCAATACCTGTATCATCAAAGACAACGACCTTCTGTAAGTTTGGTTAATGAAAATTTACTCAAATCATTATTTATTGTTGTATATTTTAATAAAGTTTGTGTCTTTTTATGTTTTTTCACATTTGTAGGATAATAGTATTGCATACTGGAGAAAATTTGTTGCAGAGTATTATTCCCCACGTGCTAAAAAAAGATGGTGTTTGTCTTTATATGAAAATGTTGGGCATCATTCTTTAGGTGTATTCCCTCAAGCAAGTCTAGTAAGCATAACAAGTTTTGTGTCTTTTATGCTTTTTAATCTTACTTTATGAATCTTTTTTGGTTTTTTAACAAGTTTTTATTGTAGGATACATGGCAATGTGACATATGTGGTTCAAAATCAGGAAGAGGATTTGGTATACATCTTGTGTTTTGTTTGAATTTATTTATATATTATATATAATAATTAATGATGATTGATAAAATCTAATGATTTGAATTTTGAAATTTGAACAGAGGCAACATTTGAAGTGTTACCTAGACTTAATGAGATAAAATTCAGCAGTGGTGTAATTGATGAACTTTTGTTTCTTGATTTGCCACGTGAGAGTAGATTTCCTTCTGGAATAATGATGTTGGAATATGGAAAAGCTGTTCAAGAAAGTGTATATGAACAGCTTCGTGTTGTAAGACAAGGTCAACTCAAAGTCATCTTTACCCCTGATTTAAAGGTCAAAAAAAAAACCATCTTCAATCTTGATTAATAATTATTAATTAATCACAACTATCTAATTTAATGTTTTATGCATTTATATGTTTTAGATATTAACTTGGGAATTCTGTGCAAGACGCCATGAAGAGCTTCTTCCTCGAAGAATTGTTGCCCCTCAGGTTTTCTATTTTTATTTTTTTTACTTAAAAGTGAAAAAAAAAAATAAGTTTTAATTTTTTTTTTCAGGTGAATCAGTTGTTACAGGTGGCACAGAAATGTCAGTCTACAGTTTCTGAGGGTGGATCTGATGGAGTATCCCAACAAGATTTACAGACAAATAGTAATATGTGAGTTTATATACTTTATAAAAATATATATTTTTTACAATTTTTGCAATGTATTTATTGTTTTGTGGGCCAGGGTTGTGACAGCCTGGCGCCAGCTGGCGAGGAGCTTGGAGTTACAATCATTAAACGACTTGGGATTTTCCAAAAGATACGTTAGGTGTTTACAGGTAAATATTTAATATTTTCTTAAATGTAGGATATTGATATTGATATCGATGTTGACTTTTTGTTGACTTGTTTCAGATATCTGAAGTTGTTAGTAGCATGAAAGACTTGATGGATTTCTGCCAAGATAACAAAGTGGGCCCCATTGGTAAAATGAGTTATTGAATCTGGGGTGTCTTAAAAATAATAATTTTTAATTTTTAATTTTTCATGTATTGAATGATTGAATGATTTAGGGTTTTTGTGTGTTACAATACAGAGGGGTTGAAGAGTTACCCTCGCCAGGTCAGCATGGGGTCTGCCAAGGTGGAAATGGGACAGGTGTCAAGTCAAATGGTCAACAACCGAGGACCAGGGGCTTTGTTAAGTGGCTCACCTCAATCTGCACTTACACTCACGAATTACCAGAATATGTTAATGAGACAAAAGTCGATGAATTCAAACTCCCCTAATAATGGCTCACTTCAAGATTGGGGGTTGCAGAATAACAGAATAAGTGGCGGCTTCCACCACCAGCCGCCGCCATCTCAAGGCGGCAATCAGGCGGCACAACACCACATGATTCAACAATTGCTTCAAGACATGAATAATAATAACGGAGCTGGAGGTGGTGGTGGTGGAGGGCCAGTTCCAGGGCCAAAGCCGACGGTCTCCGGGCAGAGTGGTGGTGGTGGGAGTATGAGGTATGGCGGCGGCGGTGGTGGTGGGGTAACGAGGAGTAACAGCTTCAAGGGTGGTTCACACAGTGACTCATCTGCGGGTGGTGGGAATATTGGTGTGAGCAGTCAGAAAGGAGGGGTGTTGGACATTGTTGAGGACATAGGTAGTGAGTTCAATGAAAATGGATTTTTTAATAATGACGATTTTGAGTTTTGAGGATACAATATATAATATAATATATATATATATATATATATATATATATATATATATATATATATATATATAGATATATCTATGTGTCTTTGTACAGTTGGATTGAGTTTGGGACATTTCGTACATTATCTATCTTTTAGATTGGAGTTGAAGGTTCTGATGTTTATTTCCCCCTTTTTAGTTGTGGGTAAGTGTTTTGCAAGTGTAATCTATTTGTATACACATTTAAGAAGAGTTTTTTTTTTGGATGTGGTGTTAAGTTATTATGATATGTTGTGGTGGATTTCCATTTCGTTCATGTTTTTCTTTTTAAAACAATATCGTTTAGATAGTCTCTATGAAATTTGGTCTTACCATGAATTTTTGAGAGTTATCGAGGCAGTTTTGTGGCGTGTTATAGCTGTTTCAGTGTTATGCAGGTCGACAATTGAGATGAAAAAAGTCTTAATTAGAAGTATAGAGAATAAAAAAAATAAGATGTATGTTATATTTGTAAATGACATCTTGTTGGTAAGTGAGACTATGATAGAGTTGAATACCAGGATGGAAAATTTGAGGTTAACATCGGAAGAGAAGGGGTTACAGTTCAAAATCGTTAAGATGTATATGTGGTGGAATTTCAGTAGGGAGTAAAATAATGGACTAGATGTGAGCATAGGGGAACATGTTCTACACCCAAAGAGGGGTTCCAAATATTTGGGGTCTTATGATTCATATAGGGGAGGCAATGAGACGTAGAGGTAGACGCTACTCATTGTATAAAAGTGGTTTGGATAAAGTGAAGGGTAGCCTCATATGTCTTGCGTGACAATGAGGTACCACTGAAACTTTTGGGATATTTTTACAGAGTCTATGTTGTACTGGTCTAAATGTTGGTAATAGAAGGAGCATGATAGGAAGATGGAAGTAACATAAATGAGGATGTTGTGGTGTACGTGTGGTAGGACATTGCTAGAAACGATTCCAATTGTGTCTTACAAAATGAGTGGCAACGATCATTACAAAATCGAAGGAATGAAGATTGTACGGGTATGGACATGTCCTTAAGAGGCCACTGCCACCGAACGATAGGAGGGTGAAGTTTGTGTCGGTTGATAATAAGAGAAGGAAAAGGCGACAAAGAAGGAAGTAAGAGGATAGTTTAAGGTTAGAGATGAAAGAGTTCGTGCTTTTAGAGAACATGACACATGATAAGAGAGTTTGTAGACTTAGTATGTGGGTGGTGTAATAGTTTATGTTCCTTCTATACTTGATGTACTCATATATAGTAACTATGTTATTTTACATGTATGTTCAATCTTATACTAAAATAAACTACAAGTATTGGCTAAGAGATTCATGACCATTCATATATGAACTCAACATGATAAAAATGTTTAATATATTAAACAATTACAATATTTACTTGAGAATATAACAAATACATTGTCTTCATCAATGATGTCTCATATTTTGTGTTGACCAATCGTTTAATAATTCAACAACCTTTATTATGTCAGCCTTTGGGGACACGAACCAACCGTTGAGTGCAATGTTATTCATGTGTTGAATTATAATCTTTCCTAATTAAAATGTGAATATATATCAAAAATTTTAATAAACATATATATTGTTAGTTTATAATAATAATGATTTATTCACATGTGAATATCACATAGTATATACATGAAAATAGTACATGGTGTATTTTATTTATATTACATATTTACGTTCGAATATTATATGGTATATTCTATTTATAATGTATACTCACATGTAAGTATCACATGCTATATCTATTTCGTATGGTATATTCATGTGTGAATATTACATTATATATTCTAGTTATATAATACGTTCATATATAAATACAACTTATATATATTATATGGTTTATTCACATATGAACACTACATAGTATATTCATATGCGAGTATAATTTGTATATGTTCTTCACATATGGATATATGATGGTGTTAGAGTAGAAATGGTTGATGATGTTGAAGATCTGAGACGTTGAAACATAATGATCGATGATGTTGAAGCTTTGAAACGTGGAAACAAAAGATCGGTGGTGGTGATGAAGATCTGATTAACGTTGAAATATAATGATTGATGATGATGGGGATATGATGACGAGGGTGCGATGATGTTGAATGTCGGAGAAAATAGTCCAACTATCATAATTTTAGTAAGTAAGATTTTATGGTTATGATTTAATTAATAACTATAATTACTTATTTTTCCTTTTACTTTAATTAAGCTATATAATTTCCAACCCTTATATATGATGAAATAAGTGGCCGCTATTAGTTCTCGTGTTTTTGACTTTTTTCTTTCTTATTTGAAAACACACGCTATTAGTTCTCGTGTTTTTGAAGAAATTTATTTTTTATGTTTTAGACTTATTTAAAATTTTCATATTTTTTAATTAATTAAAAACACAATATTATATTTCAAATAAAAGTATATATATATATATATATATATATATATATATATATATATATATATATATATATATATATATATATATATTCTTTTATTTGAAATATAATATTGTGTTTTTAATTATTTAAAAAATATGAAAATTTTAAATAAGTCTAAAAGATAAAAAATAAATTTAATATATATACATTAACTCCAAATTAATTTATAATATGATATTATATATAACATGCATTACAATTACAATTAGGATATTATTATATAGTTAAATAAACTAAAAACAAATAACGTTCATAATTAGAAGACTTTAATACCAACTATGATGTAAATAAATAGTAAGTTCTAATATTAATCAACATTAAAATAATTAAAAATGGTATTGTGTTTGAGAATTGTAACTTCAAGTATGGCTTGAAATGAGGTTCGATATAGGGTTGAAAACGGGGAGGGTATTTCCTTATTAAAACTATAAGTAGTTTGTTTGATATCTTAAGACAAAATTGCAAAACCGGTCCCTGTGGTTTGTCAATTTCTGTGGGTAAGGTCCAAAAAAAAAAATTTATTAGCAAAAAATGTCCCTATTTGCTGGTTTTGTTGCGGTTTTGGTCACAACCTCGTTAAGTTTAACAGCATGGCTGTTAATTTGTAGCAAATGACGGATTTACCCCTGGGACCATTTATGCAGTTTTATCTTTTTACCAAACTACAAAGACCAATTATGTAATTTTTCTTTTTCATTTTATTGAATTATTATATATTAATTATTTGAATTACTTTTTTCTTTTTAACCTTTTTCTTATTGTATTATTTTTTATTGGATTATTATATATTAATAAATATTATTTTTAATATATTATATTTATATATTAATAAATATTACTTTTTTCATGATTAATTTTTTAATTTTTTTTGAATTTCTTCTTTATTGCATTAATTTTTTATTGGATTATTATATATTAATAAATATTATTTTTAACATATAAAATTTATCTATTAGTAAGTGTTACTTTTTTGGATTATTAAATTCATTTAATTAATTTTTTTTAATTTTTTAATTTCGTTAATTCTTTTGATTGGATTATTATATATTAATAAATATTATTTCTAATATATTATATTTATATATTAATAAATATTACTTTTTTATTAATTTTATTAATTATTTATTTTGAATTTCTTCTTTATTGCATTAATTCTTTTTAATTGGATTATTATATATTAATAAATATTATTTTTAACATATAATATTTATCTATTAGTAAGTGTTACTTTTTTGGATTATTAAATTCATTTAATTAAATTTTTTTATTTTTTTATTTCGTTAATTCTTTTGATTAGATTATTATATATTAATAAATATTATTTTTAATATATTATATTTATAAATTAATAAATATTACTTTTATTATTATTATTTTTTTAATTGATTTTTTTTAATTTCTTCTTTATTGTATTAATTCTTTTTTATTGGATTATTATATATTAACAAATATTATTTTTATCATATAATATTTATCTATTAGTAAGTGTTACTTTATTGGATTATTAATTTCATTTAATTATTTTTTTTTAAATTTTTTATTGCATTAGTTCTTTTTATTAGATTATTAATTTAAATTTATTATTTTTATTTATAATAAATAATATTTATTTAATTGTTTTTATTTTATTTTAATTTCTTTCTTTATTGTTTTAAATAAAAACACCAAACACTCCGGGTCAGCTCCTCCATTCGTTGCATTTTACCACCTTGCGTCGTCGTATCATCTCGCTAGAAATCATCGATCATCGACTACAGTCGGCCATTCTCAATGAAAACTACACCAGTTGACTACCCACACAATGTGAAATAAACCCCAGAAAGCATACTTCCTCTAGCCGACCATTCATTACAGATACCACCATCGATGACGACAATTTTAGATCGATGGTTTTCAAACCACCATAGCCACTACAGGTGGTGACAAAGTTGTAGACTCGTTATTCGGTACTCATTGGGCCGACCGCCGAGTAGCGAATACTCAGATTTGGTAATTCATGTAAAAATATTTTTAGGGAAATTATATATGTCAAAATCATAAATTTATTGAAATAAATAACAAATTTAGATATATGTGAATACACAAAAACTAAAATACACAAGATGATTTCACTTCGTGAATAATTACTGAACACACACACACACACACACACACACACACACACACACATATATATATATATATATATATATATATATATATATATATATATATATATATATATATATATATATATAGTAATAGGGTTAGAGACGACCCGATAATGGTTTGTTGTGACTGAGTGATGATGGCGGTGTTGTCCAAAATATGTTATTTTCCAAATATTTAAAATAAATTAGAGAATGTGGGGTGGGTATGATTTTTTGGTATTTTTATTTGAAACAATAAATAATTAATGCAATAAAGAAGAAATTAAAAAAAATCAATTAAAAAAATTAATAATAAAAATGTAATATTTGTTAATATATAAATATAATATATTAAAAATAATATTTATTAATATATAATAATCCAATCAAAACAACTAACGAAATAAAAAAATTTAAAAAAATTAATTAAATGAATTTAATAATCCAATAAAGTAACACTTACTAATAGATAAATATAATATTATATGTTAAAAATAATATTTATTAATATATAATAATCCAACAAAAAAGAATTAATGCAATAAAGAAGAAATTCAAAAAAATTAATTAAAAAAAATTAATAATAAAAAAGTAATATTTATTAATATATTATAATATATTAAAAATAATATTTATTAATATATAATAATCCAATAAAAAATAATACAATTAGAAAAAAGTTAAAAAGAAAAAAGTAATTGAATTATTTAATATTCAATAAAATGAAAAAGAAAAATTGCATAATTGGTCCTTGTAGTTTGGTAAAAATATAAAACTGCAGAACTAGTCCTAGGGGTAAATCCGTCATATGCCAAAAGTTAACAGCCATGCTGTTAAACTTAACGAAGTAGGGACCAAAACCACAACAAAACCATCAATTAGGGACTTTTTTGGTAATAAACTTTTTTTTGGACCTTACCCACAGAAATTGACAAACCATAGGGACCATTTTTGCAATTTTGTCATATCTTAATAGAAAAGAAATGAAAATTTGCTTCTAATCCAAAAGATTCTATTCAAATTATAATAAAATAAAAATCAATTATCTTTCTATATTTTGTTGTTCTATCCATCTTTCTATTTAGGCTGTGTTTGACGCGCCACAGCTAGCTGATAAACTAGCTTATTTTTCGAGCTTTTTTATGTTGTTGTGTTTGGTAAGCCAAAAAGTAGCTTTTAAGCTAGTTTATAAGCTAACTTTTTGAAAAACTACTTAGACTAGCTTTTTAGGAGCTTTTAAAATTTTTCCAAATACACCCCTTAATTAATTATAGAAGCACATACTCCTATATGTCCTTTTATGTAATTTTATATATTTCAGCTAGTTTTACCAAACGTTATTTTTTATCAGCTAGCTTTTTATTTAACAACTAGCTTTTCAGCTATCAGCTAGTACGCCAAACATAGCCTTAGTAGATCAATACAAAGATCAAAATTAAAACAATAAGATTAAGAAAGAAAATTAAGAGTGTTTGGGATTTGTTTATTTAAAACAACTTAGACATTTTAATAAAAATGTTTATCAGCTTATCCAGTATCATAATGAAGTTTTAAAAAAGATGTTTGATTTAAATTATCCGGTACCAACACATAATAAATTAATAATAAGTCAATAATTATAAATTTTATCTATTCATTATCTTTCAAATATATTTAATAGGATAATAAATTATAGTATTTCTGTTAATCCATCATATAATAGATTTCAACAATGTATTTACATTGATATACTTGGCATCCTGTAACACCCAAAAATTTAAGCCAATTTAAACTTTTAAAAACATTTCAAACCATTAAAAATCATTACAACTTTGTTTTCAAAATGTATAATATCAGAGTTTTCCCAGAAACATAAACAAATCATGAGGAGCTGTACGATCACGCCTTCGCCTTGCCGCGATCCCCTGATGTACCTGAAACAATAAACTAAAACTGTAAGCCCGAGAGCTTAGTGAGTTCCCCCAAAATACCGATACACTGCACATAACACATATATAACATAACAACATGTACTGGGTCCACAGCTTTACAGACTGGATTACCCCCTGGGCCCACAATGTGAGTCTGGATTGCCTTACGGGCGCACAGCTCACATCTCGCTTGCCATCGAGCCCACAGTACGAATCTCTCTTAGCCCGTAACTGGATTGCTCCCGAGCCCATAGTACGAGTCTCCCTTAGCCTGTAACTGGAATGCTCCTAGGGTTTATTGGCTACCGCACGAAGCGGTACAACCTCAACCCACCCCACATAACATATAACATACAACATCACCACTGAGCATGCAACAATCATATAACATAACAGGTAGTCCTACAGGTCTACCTAACTGGCATAACCACTAGCATGCAACACTAACTCACACTCAACATCTAACTCTGCTAGAATAACATATCTAATGGGCCGGCCTTGGTGCCTTAGACCCCCTAGTATAGTGAGGATAACTCACCTCACAACTGTCGTCTGAAACTAGAAAGCTCAACTCCCGGATCACCAACACGAACTCCCCCACCTATAGCTACCATAAAACCCTTTTTCATAAGTTTCCAAATCACCAAAATACCCTCAGAAGTCAACTGGTCAACCCTCGGTCAAAGTCAAAGTCCACAGTCAAAGTCAACAGTCCATGTTGACTCTACTCGTCGAGTGCAGTTCACCGACTCGTCGAGTCCTTCCTGAACTCGAGAAGTCGTGAAATCCTTGGTTGGATCGTCGAGTTCCCTACAACTCGCCGAATCCATGCGTGTCCAAAGGTTCAGGAGAAACCCTAGCCGACTCGCTGAGTCATCCGACTGACTCGCCGAGTCCAAGGCATTCTTCATATGACTCGTCGAGTTGTTCATCCAACTCGTCGAGTACATGACTATCTTCATATGACTCGCCGAGTCGACCTTGCGACTCGCCGAGTCCCTTCAGTCCTTTATTCATACAGACGATTTTAAGCCATGCTAAGGCTCCAAATTGTAGATCCAGCTTCCCAATGCCCGTTTATCACGTAAAGTTGCAAACTTTACATGCATGCAAGGCTCTAATGACCCATAATGCCAAATCTACACTTGAAACGGGTTTAACTCAAAAGGAAGGGTTCATACTTGCTAAAGCTGTAAGCTTTATGGATCTAAAGACCAAGGAGAGTTCAGATCTGAAGTTGCAACTTCAGATCTTAGCTCATACCCAAGAATAGCTTCATGACATGATAAAAAGCCCTAAACTTCAACCCAAAGGAGATCTAGAAGGAAAGAAGGTCAAGGTAACGACTTGATACCTTCAAATGGTGCTATCTGAGGTAGATTTCAGGTCCACACAAACTCCTTGTTGCTAGCTACTTGATCTTCAAGCTCCCTTTTCTAAGAATCTTCTTCCCAAGGCTTGAAACACACAATGGAGCACACACACACGTATTAGGGTTTGATAGGGACAAGAAGCAGTAAAGGGGAGGCTGGGGGAGGCCAATGATCCTTTAAATAGGATGCAATACCCTGAGATTTAGGGTTTCATCCTCCAGCTCCTACTCGTCGAGTCCTTTATTGGACTCGGCAAGTAGGTCACTAAAACACGCGACCCAACCCGCTGCTACTCGACGAGTAGGGCAACCAAATCGTCGAGTAGACCCTGAAAACAAGAAAATTCTTATATAAAATCGATACCTGAGAATCGGGGCGTTACAATTCTCCCCCACTTGAACTAGACTTCGTCCTCGAAGTCTGCTGCGGCGAACAGTTCCGGATAATGCTCCCGCATCTCCGCCTCTGGCTCCCACGTCCACTCGGACCCTCTCCGATGCTCCCACTGTACTTTCACCAGAGGTATATCCTTGTTCCTCAGAATCTTCATCTTTTTCTCCAGTATGGCCACAAGCCTCTCCGCGTAATTCAGGCGCTCATCGACCTGAATATCATCCAGCGACACCACCGCCTCCTGATCCATGATGCACTTTCGCAGCTGCGAAACGTGGAAAGTGCTGTGGATCCGACTAAGCTCCTCCGATAGCTCTAGCCTGTAAGCCACCTTGCCAACCCTGGCAACGATCCTGAACGGCCCAATATATCGGGGACCCAATTTTCCCCTCTTCCTGAAGCGGATCACGCCCTTCCAGGGCGAGACCTTCAGGAGTACCATGTCACCGACCTGAAACTCTAGCTCGGATCGGCGTCGGTCGGCATAACTCTTCTGCCGACTCTGAGCGGTCTGCAGCCGCTGCCTAATCTACTGAATCTTCTCGATAGTCTGCAAGACCACCTCCTTCCGAACCATCACCCTGTGACCAACCTCACCCCAACAAACCGGGGTGCGTCATCTCCGCCCGTACAACAGCTCGAATGGTGGGGCGCCAATGCTGGAATGATAGTTGTTGTTGTAGGCGAACTCTGCAAGTGGTAGGTGGGAATCCCATCTCCCACCGAAATCAATGACATACGCCCTCAACATATCCTCGAGGGTCTGAATGGTTCGCTCGCTCTGACCATCAGTCTGCGGATGGAATGCTGTGCTGAAGTGCAACCGCATGCCCAACTCCTCGTGAAACTTCTGCCAGAAACGGGAGGTAAACCTGACATCCCGATCAGAGATAATGGAAACGGGAACCCCATAGCGAGACACGATCTCGCGAACGTACACGTCGGCCAACTTCTCGGCCGACGAACTCTCCCAAATCGCCAAGAAATGGGCGCTCTTGGTCAATCGATCCACGATGACCCATATAGCATCAAATCCCTTCGCCGTTCTCGGCAGCTTGGTAATGAAATCCATCGTGATCTATTCCCATTTCCACATGGGTATCTCTAGAGGCTGCAGCTTACCATGCGGCCTCTGGTGTTCGACCTTGACCATCCTGCAGGTCAAGCACCTCTCGACATACCAAGCAATTTCTCGCTTCATCCATGGCCACCAGTAACTCAAACTCAGGTCTCTATACATCTTGGTGGCCCCCGGGTGAATAGAAAAATGAGACTTATGAGCCTCCTCCATGACCGCCTGCCTGACCCCACCAGACATCGGTCAATAATCTCCGACTATCCTGCACAAACCGAGTATTCTCACCCTTGATCCTCTCCAGCTTCCAATTCTCCGGTCGCACGCCCTTGACCTGGGCATCTCTGATCAAACTCACAAGCGGAGAATCCACCGCTATCCTCACACATACCGCTGGGGTGGAAGGCCCAGCTGACTTGCGGCTCAAAGAATCCGCAACCACATTCGCTTTACCAGGATGGTAAAGGATCTCGCAGTCATAGTCCTTGACTACATCCAGCCACCTGCGCTGCCTCATGTTCAGGTTCGGCTGATCCATGATATGTATCAAGCTCTTGTGATCCGTGTAAATGGTACAGCGGACCCCATAAAGGTAGTGTCTCCATATCTTGAGGGCGAACACCACCGTCCCCAGCTCCAAGTCATGCATAGGGTATCTCGTCTCATGCGGCTTCAACTGCTGCGACGCATAAGCTATCACTCGTCCTCTCTGCATGAGGACCGCCCCTAAACATGTGATGGATGCATCACAGAACACCACAAAATCCTAAACTCCCTCTGGGAGTGTCAAGACTGGGGCCTCGCACAACCGCTGTCGGAGGGTCTCAAACGCCCTCTGCTGCTCAGGGTCCCACCGAAAATCCACCCCTTCCTCGTCAGACGAGTGAGGGGTACCGCAATCTTGGAGAAGTCCTGTATGAATCTCTGGTAGTACCCTGTCAATCCCAAAAAGCTCCTGATGTCTGAGGGAGATTTCGGAACCTCCCACTGCATAACCGCCTCGATTTTGGCCGGATCGATCAAAATCCCCTCCTGGTTAACGAGGTGTCCGAGGAACTGGACCTCTCGTAGCCAAAACTCACACTTCGAGAACTTGGCGTACAGTCGTTCTCGTCTCAGAACTCTCAATAACTCCCGTAGATGTTCCTCATGCTGCTCTCGGGTCTTGGAATACACCAAGATATCATCTATAAACACTATGACCGAGCGATCGAGCATCGGTCTGCAGACCCGATTCATCAGGTCCATGAATACTGTTGGCGTGTTGGTGAGCCCAAACGGCATCACCACGAACTTGTAATGTCCATAACGAGTTTGGAACGCGGTCTTCTCCACGTCCTCCTCTCTGACACTGACCTGATGATACCCAAACCTCAAGTCTATCTTCGAAAACCAAGATGCGCCCTGCAACTGATCGAAGAGATCGTCTATCCTCGGGAGTGGGTAACGGTTCTTCACCATTAACTTATTCAACTCCCGGTAATCAATGCACATATGGTGCGAACCGTCCTTCTTCCGGACAAAAAGAATCGGTGCTCCCTATGGAGAACTGCTAGGTCGAATGAACTGCTTGCCCAGCAGTTCCTGGAGCTGTGACGACAGCTCCTGCATCTATGGCGGTGCCAATCGGTACGGCGCCTTAGCGATAGAGGCCGCACCTAGCACCAGGTCGATCCTGAACTCGAACTGCCTCTCTGGAGGTATCCCTGGCAACTCCTCCGGAAACACATCTGCAAACTCCCTGACCACCGGAACATCGGAAACCGAAATCTGATCCTTGGCTCGCGTATCCAATACATACGCTAGGTAACCCGCACCCCCGTGCTGAATATACTGCCGAGCCCTAGCGGCTAAACAAAACCCTGATCCCACTCGGGTGCCCTCGCCATAAATAATCAACTCTCCCCCACTTGGGGTTCGAACCACTACCCGCTGACCCTCGCAATCAATCATGGCACCGAAACGACTGAGCCAGTCCATCCCCACAATCACGCACACATCCCCCATGGGGATCAGAATCAAGTCTATCAGATAAAGGTACCCCAAAGATCTCCATCTCGCACCCTCGGTAGATCGAAGAAGCAGAAACCCCGTGTTCGTTGGCGATAGAAACTCGCAACGGACACTCTAGCTCGCCTACTGGCACTCTGAACTCCCTACTAAATGTCTGAGATACAAAATACCGACTCGCCCCCGAGTCAAATAAAACCAATGCAGGTAAGGAGTTCACTAGGAACGTACCTAATCACAAGTATAACGGATAAGCATACAACAGATATAACCAATGGGAGTAAGGAAAGAAACATACCAGCAACCACATCCGGTGCTGCCCTGGCCTCCTCGGCTGTAAGCTGGAAGGCACGACCCTGAGCCTTCGGAGGCTCTGCCCTGACTGGTCTCCCATCCGTGATCCTCAAGGTAGTCGGCGCTGGAGTATGAGCCGGCTTGGCGGCTAGTAACGGACAGTTGGCCTTAACCTGGCCAACCTGATCGCAGTGATAACATAACCTCATGCCCTGAAGTGGGACTGCCTGGCGACAGTCCTTCACAAAATGCCCCTCCTTGCCACACCTGTGGCACCCACTGCCAGCTCGACACACACCAGAATGACCCTTGCCACACTTCCCACAAGTGCGGCTCTGCTGACCCCCGGTCCTAATATCAGCGGTCTTAGACCGCTTTGGCGCCGGCTGAGACTGTGCCGGGGCCTGCCGCTGCTCTCTCAACTGCAACTTAATCTCCAACTCACGCCGTCTGGCGGCCTCCTGCAACTCTAGAAGAGTATCACATCGTTGGGTAGACACAAACTGACGGATATCCGTCTTGAGCATGCTCAGATAACGGGTCATCTGAGCCTGCTCTGAAGCAAACTCCGGGCAAAACATCGCCCTCTCAGTGAACATACGGGTGATCTCCGTCACCGACTCCCCATCCTGTCTCAAACTCAGAAATTCCTGTGCCAAACGTTCCCGCTCAACCCGCGGAATGTAACGGGCGCGGAACATGTCCCTGAACTGCTCCCAAGTAACAGAAGCTCTCTGATCATCAGTGTACGACCCAGTCGCAAGTCTCCACCAGTCCTTGGCCCCGGACCTAAGCAGGTTCAGAGCACAGCTGACCTTCTGGTCAGTAGGACACGAGCAGGTGAAGAAACACCCCTCCACATCTGAAATCCACCTCATAGCCTTGATGGGATCCTGCGTCCCATCAAAAGTAGGGGGCTTCGTGTTATCGAAGTCCCTGTACTAAAAGCCTCTACCAACTCCTCCCCCTGCCGCTGATACAGCTGTCTCTGCAAGGGCTGCATAACGCTCATCAAGGTACTCCACCATGGCGGTCTTAATCGACCCGAACATCTCCGGAAACTGTGCCCGGAACGCAGCAACAACCTCATCATGCAGGATCTCTCGAATCCTGGCATCCAAATCCTCTGTACCCATCTGCACCACCGGTTCAGGTGCTGTCGGCCCCTCCTGGCCTCTGTCCCCTGATCCTGATCCCGAACCGGATCCAGCCATGAAGCGCCTCGTCATCACCATTCTGAAACATACCACAAGATATCAGATAATCCATATAAATAACTGGGAGCCAACTCCCTACTAAACCCTAGGGATTGTGACTTACTTGAGACGCATATGGGTCATGTGCTTTTAGTAGTACGGGCCCATACTACCTTCCACACCTACCCATATTTGTCTCAAGCATCACCACAATGCCCTAACTGAATACACAACATGACGAACGCTCAATCCTCACTCTTAGAGGAATGCTAAATATCTCATAACTGGCCTCCCGGCCTCACACAACCCACCCATCCACAAAACTTCCACCAACCCCGCAGCGCTAGTGTATACTAGCCATACATAACGCTGGACCCTATAGACTTTCGAATATCCGATCCTACCCTAAGCTCCCAATCAAACAAGAACAGAACATAAGGCTAAATCAAACATTCTCAGGCTATAAGATCTTAATTATGTATAATCGTGATGCATACACTAAGCAACTACAGTAATGATGTCAATCTCATATAAAGGAAACCCTAGGCTAGCAGGCATCATGTAATCAGGCAATCCTATCATGCAATTCCTGAAGATCCCTAGCCTAGTACTAACATGTTGTTCTACATATCTCATAATCAAATAACTTGTATGGTATTTTGGGCTACTTACTGGCTCCGGCTGATCGTACATACTGCATCCTCCTTTACTTATTTTATAAACCTTTTTGAAAAAATCATTTTGAAAATCCTTTCCTTGATTTGAGACTGGAGTTACACGAGTGTTCCTCCAATTCACTCAAACCAAGGCTCTGATACCAAACTTGTAACACCCAAAAATTTAAACCAATTTAAACTTTTAAAAACATTTCAAACCATTAAAAATCATTACAACTTTTTTTTCAAAATGTATAATATCAAAGTTTTCCTAGAAACATAAACAAATCATGAGGAGCTGTACGATCACGCCTTCGCCTTGCCGCGATCCCCTGATGTACCTGAAACAATAAACTAAAACTGTAAGCCCGAGAGCTTAGTGAGTTCCCCCAAAATACCGATACACTGCACATAACACATATATAACATAACAACATGTACTGGGTCCACAGCTTTACAGACTGGATTACCCCCTGGGCCCACAATGTGAGTCTGGATTGCCTTACGGGCGCACAGCTCACATCTCGCTTGCCATCGAGCCCACAGTACGAATCTCTCTTAGCCCGTAACTGGATTGCTCCCGAGCCCACAGTACGAGTCTCCCTTAGCCTGTAACTGGAATGCTCCTAGGGTTTATTGGCTACCGCACGAAGCGGTACAACCTCAACCCACCCCACATAACATATAACATATAACATCACCACTGAGCATGCAACAATCATATAACATAACAGGTAGTCCTATAGGTCTACCTAACTGGCATAACCACTAGCATGCAACACTAACTCACACTCAACATCTAACTCTGCTAGAATAACATATCTAATGGGCCGGCCTTGGTGCCTTAGACCCCTTAGTATAGTGAGGATAACTCACCTCGCAACTGTCGTCTGAAACTAGAAAGCTCAACTCCCGGATCACCAACACGAACTCCCCCACCTATAGCTACCATAAAACCCTTTTTCATAAGTTTCCAAATCACCAAAATACCCTCAGAAGTCAACTGGTCAACCCTTGGTCAAAGTCAAAGTCCACAGTCAAAGTCAACAGTCCATGTTGACTCGACTCGTCGAGTGCAGTTCACCGACTCGTCGAGTCCTTCCTGAACTCGAGAAGTCGTGAAATCCTTGGTTGGCTCGTCGAGTTCCCTACAACTCGCCGAATCCATGCGTGTCCAAAGGTTCGGGAGAAACCCTAGCCGACTCGCCGAGTCATCCGACTGACTCGCCGAGTCCAAGGCATTCTTCATCTGACTCGCCGAGTTGTTCATCCAACTCGTCGAGTACATGACTATCTTCATATGACTCGCCGAGTCGACCTTGCGACTCGCCGAGTCCCTTCAGTCCTTTATTCATACAGACGATTTGAAGCCATGCTAAGGCTCCAAATTATAGATCCAGCTTCCCAATGCCCGTTTATCACGTAAAGTTGCAAACTTTACATGCATGCAAGGCTCTAATGACCCATAATGCCAAATCTACACTTGAAACGGGTTTAACTCAAAAGGAAGGGTTCATACTTGCTAAAGCTGTAAGCTTTATGGATCTAAAGACCAAGGAGAGTTCAGATCTGAAGTTGCAACTTCAGATCTTAGCTCATACCCAAGAATAGCTTCATGACATGATAAAAAGCCCTAAACTTCAACCCAAAGGAGATCTAGAAGGAAAGAAGGTCAAGGTAACGACTTGATACCTTCAAATGGTGCTATCTGAGGTAGATTTCAGGTCCACACAAACTCCTTGCTGCTAGCTACTTGATCTTCAAGCTCCATTTTCTAAGAATCTTCTTCCCAATGCTTGAAACACACAATGGAGCACACACACGTATTAGGGTTTGAGAGGGACAAGAAGCAGTAAAGGGGAGGCCGGGGGAGGCCAATAATCCTTTAAATAGGGTGCAATACCCCGAGATTTAGGGTTTCATCCTCCAGCTCCTACTTGTCGAGTCCCTTATTGGACTCGGCGAGTAGGTCACTAAAACACGCGACCCAACCCGCTGCTACTCGACGAGTAGGGCAACCAAATCGTCGAGTAGACCCTGAAAACAAGAAAATTCTTATATAAAATCGATACCTGAGAATCGGGGCGTTACACATCCTATGTCATATAATATGGACACAAAACTGTTCAACCGGTTGAAATATACTCTCATGACTTAATACAATTACCAATAAGGTTATGAGGAGAGGCCACCACCAATCCCACCGGAAAAACGTTGACACCTTTGCGCCACGTCAGCTTCACCGTCAACCTACTAGACATTGGAAATGGTTATCACTCCACAATATATATATATATATATATATATATATATATATATATATATATATATATATATATATATATATATATATATATTTTAACATTATATTTAAATAAAAAACATAATTTATAACATAAATAATATTTTTGAAAACATAAAAAATAAAACCACATTTCATTAATTAAAAACATAGAAATTAAAAACCTAAATTACTAAAATAAACATAAAACATACCAAATAAAACATTATATTACTTAAAAAACATAAAAATTTAAAATATAAAAAAAACATATAGAAATACTACTCATCATCATTGTCGTCACTGACCTCATCCGTCTCGTCGTCACTGTCTTCATCCGCCTCGTCATCACCGTCCTCATCCTCTTTGTCTTCATTGTCATTTTGCCCTTGGAATTGTCTTTCCCATATGTGCTTGGTCAAATTGTGACGTAGATTGTGACGTGTTTCACGGTTTTGTATTTCCAAAACCCTAGAGAAGTATGTCGGGCTTCCAACCTGTATTACTGCAGGTGGATTAAGTATATCGTTCCCGGTAATGAACAAATAGACCTACCCTCTTCTTCTATTATCATGTTATGTAAATTAACACAAGCAGTTAACACCGTCGTCAGTTTTTCCCTATCCTATGTTTGTGTCAGATGTTTGATTATGTGCCACTTTTGTTTTAGGACTCCAAACGCTCGTTCAACATCCTTCCTTGTAGATTCATGTGCTAACTTAAACAATTTTCATTTTTCATCGGTCGGAAATGAATATGACTTGACAATTGTAGCATACTCTGGATATATCCCATCACCTAGGTAATACTCATACTTATATTCATTTTCATTCACAACATATGACATGTTTGGTGCTTTACCCTGCAAAATATTGTTAAATAACGGAGACGCTTGGAGCACATTGTGACAACTGTCAATTTTGGGTCAACCAAGTCAACTCGACTAGTATTAGGGTCTTAGGATAAACGCTATGATTTCCTAATGTTCCTAATGTACAACTTACTATTATAATACCAATTATCACTCAGGATTGCCAACTATCTAATATAAACCCTAATTAGGGTTAGTAACATAACAAACTTAGTAATTTAGATATATATTATTGGGATTAAATAATACTCGTAGCCAAGTGTAGTAGGGTTTACAAACCTAACACTATGGGGGCAAAACCCTAGCAAGGGCTACAAACACAAGTCGTGGTGTAGGTTCGACCACTTAGGCCGACCTTAAAAACAACACACTTCGAAGTGCAATGAAAGTCACTACTCTAAGCCTTGGTGGGTAAGTATCCAATTTTACCTGATGCATGAAGGCTCTATGAATACTATAAATAGAGGCATTGGCACTTCATATTCAACATCAAATCTTTCTCAAATATCTCTCTCTCTCTCTCTCTCTCTCTCTCCCAAATTTCTCTTAGTAACAAAAACCACACTTCTAACCTTTCCCATAAACACCAACATCATTCCGCCTCTTCCCTTGTTGAAAACAGCTCGAAACAGAAGGAGAAAACCAAAAAGAACAAGCTAATCTCAGAATACACTGTTCATTTTCGGAGGCTTTCTTGCCATTCCGGACCCCCTGACTTCAGACCCTCTCATTCCTGAATCCCTCTCATTTCGGAGCCTTTTTCTCTTATTCCGGAACCTTCTCATCTCGGACAATCTCTCTCCGGAACCTGCTGCTCCGGATCTTTTCGCCACGGAACTCACCCGACCCCGGAAGAGTGCTCACTCCGAAATCAGGTTCGCCCCAGAAGCCTCCTGACTTCGCACCAGCCACTCCGGAACACCTACTGATTTCGGACCTCCTTTTAGCTCCGGACCCCACTCCGGAATTTGGGCAGTTTCGGACAATTCTTCATTTTTGGAGTTTTTGACGTCGGGATTTCCATCAAACTCATATTTTTCACATCCTAGACCCTCTAACCTCATATTTTAAGCCCATTTTGAAGCCTTATTATATATAGAACACACCATTATATAAAATAATATCAAGAGTTATAAGATTTATATTATTTTATACATAAAGTTACTAGCACAAATGGTTCCCCATCATGACACAAGTCTCCTTTATGTCACTTCTCTAACTCTAGCTAGCCTTTCATTGGTCAAATCATTGTCCCCCCTCATAACTCCTCCTAACCACTCCTCCACTTGCATTTATTTCCCTTATAATCCACGACCAAAAGATTTTTCCTCATTTCACCATTCTTCCACAAAATTCACTTTTACACCAAACAAGAACTCTCTCTCTCTCTATCTCTCTTTCTCTCTCTAGCAACAATTTTACAAGATTGTTCTTGGGTTTCCTTTTTGGGTAAGTATTTCCTCCAATTTCTAATAATTTTACATACTTCTATACTAATCTTAAATCAATTACACACATATTCACATATTAACATCCATAGAATCATCAAAATCTCCAAGTATTTTTCAAGTGTTCTTGACTTGAAAACTTCTCCTCCTCAACCTTCCACTCATCAAGAAAACACATAAGGTGAGTTCATACCCCTCCACTTTTTCGAGATTTCTATGTTTTAGGGGGGAGAATACAAGAAAAACACAAGAGAACTTGTGTTAATATACAAATTTTTAAATATGTCTTCTCACTGTTTGTGCAAAAATGTTAAATACATGAAATGACGTTATTACCAAACTTATGAACTTTTCCATGCAAAGTTTTGCTAAAAATACAAAACCATGAAGAACAAGTACAACCATGCTAGATATTCTCATGAAAAAGACATAAACATAAACTATAAAAGCTAGGATTTTTATATGCTTAATCTAACAAAAATGGTCATGACCAGGTTATGGCACCATTTTTGGTGGGTTTTTGGCTAAAAGTATGTGATTAAAATATATATAAATATATTGGGTACAAAAATTTAATTACTATAATAAACTATATAAGTATTGTAACACTGTAAATTTTCAAATAAATTTTTTCGTTTTTAAAACCGCATAAAACACAATCTCACAATTCTCAAAACACAATTGTATAAGTTGTTTAAAACACACGACAACAAAATGTTGATAATATCCCAAAATCCTCAAAACATAATCTCTAGCTGGTGTGTACAATCATGCCAGTGCCTTCCCGCGATCTCGAAATGTACCTGAAACACATATAACTCAACACGGTAAGCACGGAGGTTAGTGAGTTCCCCAATATACCACACGCAAATAATTAGCCTCTCATGGCTAAATCTCGATAAGGACCCTCCGGTCCATGTGTCTCAGTGAGGACCCTCCGGTCTCACAACTCGAGTTGGACCCTCCGGTCCTAACCAATAAAGCACAGAATAATATACAACATAAATCACAAAGACAAATGCATGATATCACATAACTCAGCATAAACATATAAGACCATCCGGTCGATAACTCAAATAAGACCCTCCGGTCACACAGTATTACCACTCAGGTAAGTATAGTGAGAAGACTCACCTCAACTGCTACGCGAGAACCCTAGACTGTCGTTGCTGCTGCGCACTGACTCCCGAACTAGGCCAAAACAACCCAACACTATAATCAAAGACTATACAAGGCTGCACCTCAACACTATGCCCCATGGATGGCCCAACTAACCAGACCCACTACTAACCCAAATCATTGGGCCCACCAAGACCCAAGACCAAAAAAAGTCAACTAATGGCCCAATTTTCCAAATTGGTCCCAAACCCTTACTTGGGCCTTACCCTAAAGCCCACGACTTAACTCTAGTCCAAAACACCCTTTCTCAGATGGCCTAACTAGTCACCAACAATCGGGCCCAAGAAGACATCCCAAACCGAAGCCCAAATATGCAAACTCACTCAGACAGAGTACGCAGGGCGTACTCAGTGGTACGTTGTGTGTACTGGCTTGTACGCCCATCGTACGTCCCTTTTAAACCCACTTTTCCATTAACCACTTAATGCTTTAAGCCATAAGTCCAAACTACAAATCTGAGTCCCAAATCACGTTTAAACCCATAAAGTCACTAGCTTAGTGACTTTGCATGCCCCACATAAGCCCAAACTCCAAAAATGGCATTCTACTTCCATGAAAATGGTCTTAACTCTTGCATGAACCCATTAAGACTTCCAAGCTAACAACTTTATGGTTCTAGGTCCCAAATAACACCGAGAGGGGAAACTCTAAGCTCCAAAAACGACATGGACTCAAGGGACTTCATCAATGGGACCAAAAGAGTCCATAAACTCAACCCAAAATAGATCTAAGAAAGAAACCACCAAGATTGAGACATTATACCTCAAATGAGAGCTAAAGGCTGATGAGGTTCTGGATCTAAAAGCTCTAGCTTCTTTAATGAATTTTCAAGAGTGAGCACCTTCTTCAAAATCACAAAGACACTTTTCTAATGGTCTTCTAAGCTCCAAGAACACACAAGAAGGATTAGGGCTTCGTGAAAGTTGTCCAAGGGTGAGAGGGAGGCTGATCTTTGAGGCATTATGTTCTTTATATAGTGTCCATCCCTAAAATTAGGGTTTTTAATTTCGACCCTTGTACGCCCCGCCTCAAACCTCGCACCTACGTTGCGCGTTCTTCCCAGCTACGCCTCACGTAGACATTTTCTCCTCGGTACGCCCTGCGTATCACTCGGTACGCCCCGCGTACTAGGGTTTTCCCCCAAACCCTAACTCTTTCGAATGTCATACCTCACTCGATACAGCCCCGATCTCGACCATCCATATATCCATAGAAAGGCATCGAGACGCTCAACACTATTATCAATTCATACTTTCCATCAGATATCCCGAATCTAAAATCCATTTCCCATAAAGCCCGGTCGACAATTTATCGAAATACTCTTTTTGCTCCAAGTCACAACCGAATACCCAAAACATCCAATATAGCATCCACCTCCAAATGAGCCCAATAACCGACTTCTTCAAGGATTCTAACCCTGCTAATACCCAAACCTTGTTCACCGTTTTCGAAATGAAAACGTCTTGAAAACAGGATGTTACAAGTATAGTTTATGAGACTTTAACACTCTTGTAACATGTTGAGCAAAGTATATGATTATATAAAAGTACGTATATAACTATTTCATAATATTTTGTTATCATGGAAAAGTGATAATGGTACATACAAAGGTTTTCATTGCAACGAAACATTTATTATAAACTATAATAGGTATAGTTTATGAGTCATTCACACTATTTTACCATTTTGGGATAAACAAATAATTATTTAAAGATATAATTATTTTACGCTATGAAATTTCTATGGAAAGGTATTATTTCCACTTACTAAAGGGTTTTTCATTTCACTACACGTAAACTCGTTGAATCAAATTTTGTGAGCTAAAGTCTTCACCGTACAAATTAGTGTACCTACAAAAGTCATGTATTATAACCGGAGTCTCCAGTAAGAGAGCGTGATACTTGTGTATAGATCTATACGGAACTGACAACTTCGCACCTAAGATGCTTGCAACAGCTAGACCGACAGGTCTGGGGTGACAAATGTCATAACATTTTGACACCTGAAGAACGTCGTAACAAGCCATCTATGTCGTTATCACGGTTATAAAAACTCACATAGGGAAACAATGATACCTTTAATTTACGTGAAAACATACATTCAAACGGATTTATATGAATTTAAAGTTATACATTACTACTCTAAGTATGGGAAATACAGGTACACGTGGGTCTTAGGGTATTTCTAAGACTACAATTCATTTAAAAGAAAATATTGGATTTTTTGGAAAACAAACACTATCATTTACAAGGAAAGGATTACATTTCACTCATTGCAAAATTCTTATGAACTCACCAACTTAATTGTTGACACTCTTTCAAAACTACTTGTATTCTCAGGAAATCACTAAAACAGGTAACTACCAGCTTTTGAGGATGAGACAATAAGGCGTCAGACAAAAACTCATTTTTATCATCATACTGTAATTGATTTTGAAATATGTAACATATGCAACAATGTAACTTTCTCAATTATATTTATGATGGTTGTGTTTACTTTGGTCACTATTATACTCTATGTTATGATGCAATACATGAAAGTCATCCACCCCTGGACGTTTCCGCCATCGTGGTTTAGGGGTGTGACACACATTCAGGTCATTGTTTGATCCCACCATACCAAAGAATGCATGCCAAAACCATAGGTCCGGTGAAACAACCGCCTCTAATATAACAGTCGGGACCCCATGATCACCTCGTGTGAATTGACTACGCCACACATTGGGACAATTTGCCCACTCCCAATGTGTACAATCAATGCTACCAAGCATCCCTGGAAAACCATGTTTAGCTTGATGCGCTGCATACAACTATTTGACATCACTTTTAGTCGGATGTCGCAAGTATATGTCACGGTAAAGCTCTATAACATACTCACAAAAAAGATATGTACAGTCTCGACCCTGTCCTCTCAGACATTTTCAAATACTCATCTGATGCGTCTGCGACTATGCCATATCCTAATTGTCTAAGAGCGGTCGTACATTTTTGTATTGTAGTAAAACCACGTTTATCTCTAGCATCCCATTTTAATTGGAAAAACTCATAATTACATTCCAAATTTCTAGCTATACGCAATAATAAATTTCTACTAATACGAAAACGTTTTTTCATATTTCGATAGATCATATAAACTATCAAAGACAAAATAATCACGTACCAAAAGTTCATTTGCCGCCTCTCGATCTCAGTTGATCCATCTTCTACGCTTCTTCACGTCGTGTGAACTTTCGCCTCTCTCACAAACCACATCTTGTGCCGCAAACAATAGTTTGTGTAATACCAACTCGTCATCAGAGTCATCTGGAAGAAGAAATTAAACCGAAAAAATTATCCATTTTTTTTGTTGAATGTGTGTTTGTTTTGAAAGAGTTTTTGTGGTTTGTTTTGAAAAATATATGTAAAATGAAGGTATATTGAGAGAACTTAAATTAAAAATAAAAAAAACATAATTTTTTTATTAAATGCTTTCAAACGGTCGAAACCAACGTTCAAATTTAACCCACCAATCAAATCTCACATCCTCTTCCGTCTTCGCAGCCACGTCACACCCAACCCAGGGGGCGGTGTTCACGCGTGGTTTTCTTCCCACTCCGGATAGTCTAATAGTTTGCTCCTATTCAATACAATTAAAATATGAGTAACTAAAAGAGCAAATTAACAATTATTAGAAGCCATTTTAAACATTAACCCTTAAAAAAGGCTTCTTAAACATAAATAACCAAAGTTCAAAGTAACTCATGCTAATGTATTCACATGAAAAACAGCCATCAAAAATCAAAATAACACCTCATATGTAAACAACCCACACACACATATGTCTATATATATAAATATATCTATATCTATATTATCTATAAACCAGTCTTCTATCTTTTCCATGCAAAAGCTTCCTCCTTTCTTCACTTCTTAAACGCTTAAACCACCTCCTTTTGACAAATAGGACAGTTCTGCCACCAAAATTCAAAACAATTCATCAGAAACCAAAAAAGATATAAAGGGTATTTTTGTAAATTGACACAAATGAGAACCAATAATTTTTTTTTTTTTTTTCTACCTTTTTCATCTTCAACCACTCACTGATGCATTTGGTATGATATTGATGCAAACAAGGCAATGTGATCAATCGTTCACCAAAGTTGAATTCAGATTGACATATCACACAGCTAAAAAACAATCATGTTAAAACTATTATAAAAACGATTAAATTAAATTAAAAAAGAAAGATTATTAGAAATTGTTCTTACTTTTCTTCTTTTTTCTTATTCTTTGAGAACAACCTGTATCCATACTTTGAAGTTGGCAATTGAGAAATACGAGTTGCAGATATTCCTCTGTTTTCAACACCAATGGCTTCAGCCAAGTGTAGTAATTCCTACAAAGAATGGAATGGAATCCACCATTCCATTATGTTAATTTCCATTCCATCATGGAATAGCAAGATAATATATATTTATACCTCATATTGCATGCTATCAGGATCAATGGAATCTTGCATTGAATTCAACCTTTCAGCGTGTGCCTGATGATTGAACAATATCAAAGTGGATAATTTACAATTTTAACCTCAAATTAAAGAATCAATATTATACCCTTGAAGGAGTTGCTATAGGACTTTGTGTGCTTCCTGCATAAAATATAAAAACCATGTTAACACATTTACATTTACAGATACATTTACATTTTGGAATTTGGATTAAGTTGTAACAAACCACTTGCAGTGCCACTGTGTTCAGATATGATGATGTCATCAAATCCCTCTCCTAATTCCTGCAAAGATCGAGCTAAAGCTTCATCAATGGCTTCCTGTGTCATGACACCTTCATGCCTTGAACATTCACCTTCTTCTTCTTCTTCATCTTCTTCTTCTTCTTCTTGTAATAAATGACACAAGTAGATGATGTCATCATCAATGGCAGCTACTTTCTTGTTTTTGTCACGTTCTTGGAATGATTGATACATGCTTTCCTGTGTCATTGTCAATGTTATTCAATCTAAGAAGTAAGTTTATGATCTTGATTTTGATTTTGATTTTGATTTTGATTTTGATTTTGATTTTGAATTACCTGTTGCAAAAGAGCTTCTTCGTAACTAAGACCATCGTCATCTTGAAAAAACTCGATCAAATTTTCAGGTATTTCATCTGGAAATCTGGAATTCAAATAGTGATTATGAAGGTCCATGCTTCTGCTCATGGATCTGGTTATCTGTTATAGAAAACACAAAGACGATTTAAAAAAAGGTTCCAATTTATACACAAAAAAACAAAATTGATGAGTGAGAAGAGAAAAGTGATATGATATGATATGATACAAGTAATTACCAGAAAATAGTTAAACTATGTGCATATGCTTTTTAGTGGACTTATTTGTAAGCGATTGTGATTGATGAATCAGAGTTGTATAATATCTGTAGCAGATTACGACAATAAAGACTCGTAATTCCAAATCAAAAAAAGTGTCTCATAAATTATCATAAAGTTGTATATTCCCCGTGGAAGAAATTCATTGCGTTACTTAATCATGGGGTAAAATCTGATTAATTTCTCTCACCAAAATTCATATTTATCTTTCGAAATCTGATGTTAATGAAGGAAATATGAAGATATTGTTAATGAATATTCGCATGCTTTCAATGGGTCTTTATCACGAAGGAAGACATGTAGGTCCTCGATTAAAGAACCCTCATTATGATTCAAAAATTAAACAGAAACCCAGAAAGATTAAGCGTGTAATTAGTTCTTAGTAAGTAGTAACATCGATTCCTTATTAAAATTGAATTGATTTGTGAGTTTGTCTTCAGAATCACTTTTGGGTTTGGAATTTAAACCCATTGTTTGCATCAGAAGTGTACTTAAAAGTTAAAAGATCCAGTTCTTTAACACAATGAGACAAACAGTGATAAAACCTAAAAGACAACAGAGATGCATCTGAGAGATATAAAGTTGGGAAGTGGGAACAGATCACGAAGATACCTAAACCAGAACAGTCGTACGATTAGCACATTATTGTGTTTTTCGAGAATTTTAAATGAAACTGAAAGTCTGATAACCCATTAATTAGTGTAAATAATTGGGAATCTGATTACAGATTCTTGTAAGATTCAAGAAGCATGTGAAATTAGGCATTTTACCTTTGATAATGGAGTTGAAGATACAGAATAATAAGCTAAGAACAGTCGCTGCCTTTTGTAATGTTCACCGCCAAAGGTGATCTTTTTGTAGGGGGTGTAAAAGAGTAGTGTAATTGAGTGTTAGTAGTTTGGTGGAGAAAAGGGGGAGTGTGTGTGTGTTTTGCTATGAATGAACGATAAGCTCCATTATTATGTGTGCTCTGGCCTCTGCCTTTGGGTCCACCCTATCAAGAAAGGTCTGCGAAATTAAGGGAAGGTGAAAAAGAAGTAAATTAGAATTTCAATGAATTTAATAAATTTACACATATATATCATTATTTATTAGTCATTGGTTGACAGCGGATAGCTGATAGTCGGTTGCTGGTTGCTGGTTGCTAATAAAGTTATAATTTTATTTTAGCGGCCAAAATACATTTTAAGAAACAACTTTAGTCGGGAGCTAGGGGAGGTAGAAAACAACAAAATCAAATTATAAATTACAAGATATGAAAGCGGAGATTGGGTTACATCACCAATCTATCTAGCTAATAGAGGATCTTTTCTTCTTCGGTTGTTATCCAACCTCATAGACTAGAGTTGAATGTGATTTACGCTTGTGGATGTACACCTTGTGATTTCTGAACCACCAGAATACCCTAAGGAGAGTATTATGGCTTTGAGCACTTCTTCCTTGGGGTATCCATCATGTTTGGAACATCTGCATAACAGATGTCCAATGATTAGTTAAGTATCGGGAGTGTAGGCACCAACGAACTATACATTCTCATAATTCAGTTGTGATTGGGCATAAAATAAACAAATGCAAGGTTGTTTTGGGAACTACTTTAACTCAACACTAGCGTTTAGGGATAGAAACCAACATATGGTCATCAATGGATTTTCGTAAAGAGAGTAACAACCGTTTTTTCAAACTTTGGCAAAATTCTACCTTCCAACTCGTCGAATCTCATATTGTTGCATAAGAATTGGATTTTAAGTAGATCATCAAGCGTTTGTTGAGTCTAAATGGGCGGGACCAACACCAAGTAAACATGTTGCCATGGTATATGGCAAATTTTATTGAAAATAACATATTCAAGGTTTACTTCAAGTAAAAAAATAATGGTGGAAAGGATGAGGCTAGACGCTCGAATCCAATACGTGATGTAGTCTAATTTTTTGTGTTGCTTTTATTACCTAATCTTTTAGAAAGTAGCTTAGAAAAATGAATGTCGTAGTTGGATAAGAAATCATGAAGTTTAGCGATTGATCTCTGATGATATATGGTCCATTAGCATGGCTTGGACAGCTCTGGCACGCCAGCCTCGCCTGGCGCTCCCTTGCCAGCTTTGCTAGGGACTCCCTTGCCAGCCTTGCTGGGGACTCTCCCGCTGGCCTGGCCTGGGGACTCCCTTGCTAGCCTTGCTGGGGACTCTCCTGTTGGCTCGGCCTAGCGCTCCTTTGCCAGCCTTTCCTAGTGCGTGCCCTCCAGCCTTGCCTGGTGCGCGCCCGCCATCATCGCCCGATGCCTCCGGGCGGCCTCGCCCAACTCCTTGCTAGCTAGGCCTGAATTGGGCTGGCCCAAGGCTTGACCTAATTCCCATTGACCTAATTGTCCCTTATAAAGTGAACATTATCTCCTCCATAGAGGGGGATCCTTCCCCGGCGGCTCAGTCGCCGCCCTAGACTCCGGCCGGGTGGCTCAGCCGCCACCCTCCGCCGTCAGCCACCATACACTACCCCCAACACCAAGATGGTCCTCTCCAGCTAAGGAGAACCACCTCAGATCTACCATATGATCTAACTTGATCGTCGGAGCCCGCTCCCGGGGCACAGTCCCTGGGGCGGCTCTAACGGCCTTGTCTGTTGTGACCTCGCAGATCTGTCTCCAGCGTAGAAACACATCCTCAGAGCAGGTGGTCGAAGTCGATGTCACATCAATCTCTAAGTCCCCCCCCCCCTCTCTCTTCACCCTTTTTGTAGGTTGAGTAAGGAGGGTTATCAAACCCGCCAAAGGGCACATCTAAAGATACATTTGCATCCTTTTAAAGGCTACTTTTTACAATTCTGAAACACCACCACCATTTTCTCATTAAGGCCCAGTTTTGAGCCTTTAAACTCTCGACCCTAAGACCTCTTACTTTCATGTGAGCCATTATCTTATTCCAAGCAATCCATGTGATTTTTATATTGTTTTCATCTCCTCCCCAAAATAATCTATTTATAATACTCTCTAAGAACATAATATGAGATGACCTATAATGATAAAGTATAAGTGAAACATCCCAAAAATTCGGTCCAAAATTTTCATTTTTATTTATAACAAAACCATAGTAATCCAATCATCTCATAAAACATAAGTGTATATCTCAAAATATCATGTCAAAACACTATATCATAAATCCAAAATATCATAGTAAATCCTCCCAGGCTAAAATGTTGTGGTGTGTGTGTCATGCAGTCATCCCGAGCTCTTCCCCTTACTAGCAAAAGTACCTGAAACCAAAATTGAAAACTATAAGCACGAAGCTTAGTGATTCTCCCCAAACTACCACATACCATACACATAATCACATAATCGCATATAACATACATTGGGCCCCGCCCTGCTACCTCGGGCGTTGTCGGCATCGGGCCCCGCTCGGCATCATATCGCATTTGGCATCGGGCCCCGCCCGTCATCGAGCAAAGCTCGACATACATACGAGCACAATTACTAGTACACATAACATAAGCATAACCACTTAACTATATATATACACATTCCTCGAGCCCAGCCCGACATCGGACCGAAATCCAGAAACATGTAAACATTCCTCGGGAACCGCCCCGACATCGGACAGTAGTCCAGAACATACAAACACATACACATGCAGGAATCACAAAGACATCAAGCATACTAACATTCTTCGGGTACCGTCCCGACATTGGATCGAAATCCGAAAAAACATGTAAGCCTATATCGAGCCCCGCCCGACATCGGACCTTAATCTGGAACATACTATCATACATAAACGGGCCGGCCTTGGTGCCTTCGACCCGTTCCTACTGGAGGAAAACTCACCTCTCAAGTTGGCTGCTGAAATCTCGTGTGAGGAATTTCTGATGGCTGCTCCAACGACTCCCCGACTATAATTATCACAATAATCACTTAGTCAAAAACTGAGAATCCTTCTAAGGGTAAAATGACCACTTTACCCTGGGTCAAAGTCAACATTCTGGTCAAAGTCAACATTCTGGGTTGACCCAAATCGCGGAGTCCTAAAACTCTGAAATTACGATCTAATTCGTCGAGTCACCCCCTACTCGCCGAGTTCCCTGGCTACTCATAGTCGTGATTTGGCAAATCAACTCGTCGAGTCCCTTCACAGACTCGTCGAGTTCTACCTTAAACTGAACCGGGACAACACGACTCAACTCGTCGAGTTCCTCTGTCTGTTTGGGCCATCTTAACAGATTAAGCCTCTACTCTCCAGATCCAAAGTCCATACTTCTTCTACATACTGAAAGTGCCCTCTTAAGGGTAAAGTTTCCAACTTTACCTATTAATAGACCTTCTTAATGGGTTTAGCTCAAACCCTAGTTCTTTAGGACATAGATCTTTGTCCAAAAGCCATACTACTCCAACCCAAAGCATGAAAACCGAGATCTAGGTCCTAGACACCAAATGAACACGTAAAGTTCCTAACTTTCCTTTCATGCCTGGCCTTTTGGGGATTAAAAGGCCATAAAAACTCCTTAAAGCTTGCATGGGGGCTCCAATGGCATAAAGTTTGCACCTTTATGCCGTGAAACCCCTTCTAGACCCTAGATCCGAAAGGTAGGTCACTTGGGACGTCAATTTCCCAAGGGCTAAGCTTCTTGGACCAAAAACCCTCACAAAGTGGACATAAGGAGATCCAATAAACTAATAGACAAGTTAGAAGCTTGATTACCAGAAAATGAAGGCAATAAGATGTTGCTTTTGGATCTACTATCTTCTCCTTGAATCTCTTAGCTCCTTCTTCTTCCACGAGCTTCAAGAATACACAAAGATCACTCAAAATGGCTCACAAGCTCACACAAAGCTCTAGGTTTTCGAGGATTAGGGTTTGGGAGGCTGGAAATAAGGCCATAAGGTGGGGATTAAGATGCTTAAATAGGGTGCAAAACCCCGAAATTAGTGTTTCACTGTGGCAGACCTACTCGCCGAGTTGAGGGCTCTCAACTCGTCGAGTAGATTGCTTAAAACCCTGCGGCCAAACTCGTTTCTACTTGACGAGTCTGGGGCTCCCAACTCGTCGAGTAGCTCTTCAAAAATTAATAACTTATAATAAAAATGCGTACCAGGAATCATGCGTTACAATAAGTCTATATTATGTGGACATTTTTTTTACTAAAACTTGTCCACAATTAGATCCAATGAGTGATACGGTTCACTGAAGAGCCTATTGGAAGACCTAAATAACAGAATAAAAGAGACCCAATCGTATAATTCATCTTTCTAACCAAGAAGTTGGACTCGAAGTCACAAACCTCGAACCCTAGTAGCTTGCTTTTAGACAGGTTGAGTATAATCTAAAATCCCATATCATATTTCAAGCATTTCAATTGACCCAAAATTGAGAAAAAATGATGTTATTGACGTATTAAATGTGCGATGCTTCCGACCCTTGGGATATGAGTTTGACACCATGATAAAGTTTCTTCAACTTGGCTTATTCTATGGCTATAATAAGAGCCTCCATGAAAATTATAAAAGAAGAATGAGCATATGGGACCCCCTTACTGTGACATCCCCAATTTCACAGCCAGAAAAGATCGATTTAATTTATGCTTTTAAAATAATTTCAGAGTAATCATTTGATTAAAAGTGTTGCAGAATTTATTCCAAGAAAAACATGATAAATATGTTATCAAATCATTTCCGAAGAAATGTATTTTATTCACTTAAACCATTGGGATGTCATTGTCAATACAAAAACATAAGCATAAACAAAACTTACATTCATTTACACTAGTGATCTACTTCTCTTTAAATCTCTCAGTGAAAAGCAACTTCGTATTGATACATGTGATACAATTAAACTGAGTGGGTCGGGCTTGGGAGCCTAGTGAGCATATAGGGTTTTCAACCCACAATAAATAATAAACTTATTAAGTTCTCAACCAACAATAAATTTATTAATTTCATCAACCAAATAACCCTAATTACCCATTCCCATTATCCTCACTTTACGTCCCTAAAACAACTATCACAAGGGACCTAGCCTAAGGATTTTCACAAGGGGTGACAGCATTGCATTCCTCAGCAATTTATGTCAAACAAGACATCCTAACATAAAACAACCTATAAAGTGACAACATTGCTTCCCTCTGCAATATGTGTCAAATAAGACAAACATCGGGGTGACAACATTGCTTTCCTTCAGCAATTTATGTCAAATAGGCACGAAGTCACATCGTCGCCATGTAATAAGTCCATTGCTCTTATTTATCGATAGTATTTCCCACGGGAGTCCCCCCCGGAATACATGTCAGTGGGTTTTCCATATGCTAAGTCCATAGCTCTTATTCATCGACAGTATTTCCCACAGGAGTCCCCCCCCCGCAATACATGTCAGTGGGTTTTCCATATGCTAAGTCCATAGCTCTTATTCATCGACGGTATTTCCCACGGGAGTTTCCCCCCGCAATACATGTCAATGGGTTTTCCATATGCTAAGTCCATAGCTCTTATTTATCAACACTATTTCCCACGGGAGTTTCCCCCCGCAATACATGTCAATGGGTTTTTAGAGTACAGCTGATGAACATATAGTTCATCCACTTACAGGTTGCAAGCCTGCTAGTGTTCCACAAACCGTCTAGAATAGTCCATGGTTGTCATCCATACTCTGCTGAATGACGGGGGCCAACGTTTGGGTAAGGGCTTTTCTCATATTGCACCACTCACGCCAACGTTTGGGTATGGCTTTTCTCATATTTCACCACTCACTCTCAACTCATGATCTATATCACTGATCATCTCATCAATCCAACTCACCTTTCATCACACACCCACTATTTGAATCATGATTGATATCACTGACTCATGAAGCTCGTCCGATCACTTCATAAAAGAAACAAAGACTCCAAAGCTCTTCAAAATAAAAGCATAGGGAAAAATACTAATAAAGTACTCCTGTACGCTCCCGTACCCTGACACGTAATAGTGTCAAAAAGAAGAACTAACAGATGAACATATGGTTCAAAACCACCTAATGAACATATAGTTCGAGAACACCTTATGAACATATAGTTCAAATATACCTACCGATTACAAGTCTGCTAACGTTCCACTGGACTATCTAAAATAGTCTGTGGTCGTTGTCTATACTCTGCTAGATGACTAGATCATCTTAAACATCGATATCTCTCATCACTTTTATTTCATCACACATCATCTAATTTATCTACCCATGTTTTACCCAACATATTTGTAGATAAAAATACATACACAGTTTAAAACTTGTATAAAACATCTATTCAACAGTCACCTTAATTAAACAATTAATATAATTACACATAGCACATATTTTAAAGAAAATACTTCATATATATGTGTAAGGTGAAAGTGACTATACACTCACTTGATTTAACGATAACCGGGTAGCACTTCGTTGCCTAAAACGGTCGTTTCTAATAAAACCGGGAGTTTTATTGAGAAACCGGGCTCTACGAGGGGCCGGGCTTCGAAACCGAAAAGATAAATTTTCCGGGCTTTCAGGCACTTCGGGACGTGTTCCGGGCGTTGGAAATGATCTCGGGGCATCGGGGGAAGTCAAAATAGCTACAATATTGAAAAAGGGGCCAAAATTGCCAATTTTCCAACTTTAGCCGGGAGGGTTCGCACCCTCCTATTTATAGTGTCCGAAGCTGCTGATCCAAGGGCTGAGAAGGAGACACGCGGCAGCAGATCCGAAGAGGGCAGCACCTGCTCGCACGTGGGCTGCGCATGCGAGGCCTCTCTGGCAGCCTCTGATTGGACCGAAGTCCGGATCCGAGGAGGGGAGGCTCGTGGTTTCTGCGAAGGTTCGGACGCACGAGGGAAGGGGCACGCATCGCCTTCTCACTGGACCACTTCGGATGACTCAGCAGCTCGGATGACTCAGCAGTATTCCGGACATGCGTCGGATGCGAGGCGAGGACACGTGGCCGAAGTCCACGTATGCGAGGATCCTCGGTTTTGGGGATTTTTCTTGATTTTCGCGCCAAAACTTCTAAAATCCATAACTTTTGCATACGAGCTCCATTTTTGACGTTCTTTATATGCACGCGTAGGTAAAATTACGCTCTACAACTTTCGTTTAGACTTCGTCGGCTAATTTTGACTTTAATTTTTAGATTATTATTTTTAACAGACCAGGACAGGAAATCCGTTAAAAATTCATAACTTCTTCATCCGACGTCCGTTTTCGTCTGTCTTTTTACCGTTGTGCTACTATTGACGAGACCTTCGATTCTCGTTTAGGTCGTGTCGGCTAAAAATCACTCGATCTAAAATTCGAGTTTTTAGCTGTCTACTGCTAAGCTGAAATTTCGAAAAATCATAACTTCCTCATACGAAGTCAGATTTGGGCGTTCTTTTTATGCATACTCTCGGTTTGACGAACACTATGACTTTTGTTTAGATCACCAAGGCTAAAAATTAGTTTATCAAAAACTCACTTTTTACGACATTCGGCACCGTGCCGGTTTTGTCGTGAAACTTCGACAGGTCATAACTTCTTCGTTATAACTCGGATTTCGGCATTCTTTATATATCTATAATCCTTGTCACGACCACTACAACTTTCTTAATAGATATTGGCTTTATCTAATATTTATTTTTGACGCTCATTTTTATTCTTAATTAATTAAACCCTAATAATTAAGCATAAAACACATAATATTCACATAATTCCTTTTCATTTCTTCAAAATGAGTCACAAAGGTTAACCTAGACTATCATATCAATATTAATGCCTAGCCTAGAAACACAGGCATTACACTTACTCCCCCCCCCCAATGGATTTCCAAGGAAATTATTTTGTGGGTGAGCCATTGATGACGATAGAGAAGCTCAGACTGATGAAAAACAACCCCAAATCTATGACCACCAAATATGTTCGAAACCTATTTGGTTAAGAATACAATCAAGGAAGCTCCGGTTAAAAAAATACGCTTGTTAGAAATCCAACATGAATACAAACGTTTTGTACTTGCATTTTTTTGAACCAAGTTAGTAATTCACTTAGAATGAGGGGGTCTTCAAGGATACTCTTGCCCTTGATGAAGGTCGTTTGAATTGGGCCCACCACTGAGCAAGTCATCTGTTTAAGCCGTTCGGCTAGCACCTTCGGAATGATTTGATCGGCACATCCGATTAGGCTAATTGGAATAAATCCCGAGAGAGTAATTAGGACTTGATTTTTTGGAATGGGGGTTATAAAAAACGAGTTACTTCCCATTTAAATCACTTCATAATGTTAAAAATGTTTACCTCCTCAAAGATGACACCCCCGAAAATTTCCTAATGCCTTTTGATGAAAGAGAAAGTTAAATTGTCGGGGGCCGATGCTTTTTCAAGCCTGCAACACCACACTAAGGATTTAACGTCCTCTAAAGTACATGTGCTTTCAAGTTTAATACGGTAATCCTTGGAGATCTTTTTTAATATAGTTATGATAAAATGTGAGAGAGTTTATATTGACATAAAAACTATGATAGAAACATTTTAACACCTTATAATTTAATATCTTCCAGATTTATGATCCAAGCATCGTTGATGCCAAGGTCGTGGATACTTTAAGACGTCAACGATCAAAATAAAGTCAACGATCGTCAATCGAAAACATAACAGAAGTCAACGTAATAGAACCAATGTATGATGTTTGGATCTTTTAATGAAAATACAAGTTTATATATTGAAATACATAAGAAAAATGAGTTAAATCATCCGATTGTGAAAAATTCGGACCAATAAATTTTTGTTGTTGTACACAAAAAATGCATTAAAATGCATTTTGAAATAAAATTATGTTTTGGACCTCATTTTGTATAAATGAGACCATAATACGAAAATACATACTATTACGATTTCGTTTATATAAAGAACGTCGAAAACAGATTTTGTATGCGTAGAGCGAAAACTTGTCGTTATATAAAAAAGAGGATAAAAACAAAGTATTGAAATAAGTATATGTATTAAGAATTGTTTTTTACAAATGATATCATGGAAGGTACATATTATTACAATCACATGTATATAAAGAATGTCGAAAACAGACTTCACATGCAAAAGTTATGTCAACCTGAAGAAAACGTATAATTCAACCGCATAATACGAAACTTCAAACGCATCGTTACGTACCATAGGATATAAATATTCAACTTATGATATTTTTCCCACGATCATAACATTATTTAGCATCAAAATATATCTTTAACTCATTTTGCTCGAAAAATCATTAAGGATCGAACAGTACAACACTGACTTTCCCGATAACGAATCTTCAAATGATTCATTATGTGTAACGTCCGGTTCCTGGTACGTATTTCAAGTATGAATTTTTTTCATTTTTACACTGGGACTCGACGAGTTGGAGGCCCCAACTCGTCGAGTAAGAGGCTAATCTTGGACACGGGTGGAAGAGTCTACTCGCCGAGTCGGAACCCCCGACTCGATGAGTAGACCTGTCTGGATGAAACCCTAAATTTTAGGGTTTTCACCCTATTTAAACACTTTATCTAGCCTCCCTCCCAGCCTCCATCGTCTCCCTTAGTCCATAAAACCCTAACTTGAAACCCTAGAGCATTTTGCAAGTGTGAGAGCCGTTTTTTAGGGATTTTATGTGTTTTTGAAGCTTGAGAAGAAAGAGGAAGCTTGGGAGATCAAGAGGAATCAAGTGGATCCAGAGATTTTGTCACATTCCCAGCTTATTTGAGGTAAAAATTTTGTACCCTATTCATTCATTCATTATATATCTCCATGGGGTAGTTTAGGGCCATTTAGGGCTCATTATGGAACCATTCGTGGATGCAAGCTTGTTTTGGTGTTAGGACTTCGGATCCAGAGTCTTAGAGGGACTCCATGGCATAAAGGTGCCAACTTTATGGCCATGGGAGTCCCATGCATCTTATGGAACGCTTTTTAGTACTTTGTGGACTAGTTAACCCATGCATACACATAAAGTTTGTAACTTTACGTGCTATATCGATCCTAGGAGGCCAGATCTATGTTCTGGATGCATTAAGCCCGAATGAAATCGATTGGATAGACTTGGACTTTGGGGGACTCGGTGAGTCGTTCATGGACTCGGCGATTCGGGTCATGGTTCCCCAACCTTTTCTGTTTCTAATCAATCTGGTTGAGTCTAGAAGAGGACTCAACAAGATGGACGTGAATATGGACTTGAAGATCAAGAATTCGACGAGTTCCACGATGAACTCGGTGAGTTCAAGACAATGTCCCACTGTTATGAAGAAGGACTCGATGAGTTCAAGGATGAACTCGGCGAGTCAATGAGCAAATGCTCCGATTTGTATGAAGGAGAACTCGATGAGTCCAAGGAAGGACTCGACGAGTTCAAATGGAAAGTCCCGCTTCTGTCATAAGGAGAAACTCGGCGAGTTAGAGGGTAACTCGACGAGTCCGATCGCGAATGCGAGTTTCTATGAATTATGGAACTCGACAAGTTTATGGATCAACTCAGCGAGTTGAGTCAACCAGGATGTTGACTTTGACCAGGGCGTTGACCTTGAATTTGACTTTGACCTGAGTTGACCCTTGAAAGGGTTATGAGTAGGAAGTGGTAATTAAGAAAGGTTGTTATGTGTAGGAGTTTGAGAGGAGTCGATTCCAGCGTCGAGCACAGTTCAGTTACTGCACAACATTGAGGTGAGTTAACTTCCAGTAGAAGTGGGTCTAAGGCCATAATGCCGGCCCACTAGTAGGAGTTGTTTGTTAGATAATTGTCTTTGTGATAATTGTCTGGAATGCCACTATTTGTTATGTTTTATGTGCCAGTATGATTATGTTATGCTCTTATGTGGTAGTAGTAGGGGTGAAATAGTCCCCACAACCGGTTGAGATAAACCGGAGGGGTAGGTCGGACACCCCGATATGAAGGTAGGTTAGGCACCCCGGTATGCCTAGCAGGGTAGGTCGGGCACCCAGATATGTCTGGCAATATCTTTTTAGTATGGTATGTGGTATGATGAGGGAACTCACTAGGCTTTGTGCTTACAGTTTCAGTTTTGTTTTCAGGTACCTCTTCATCGAAGGGGAAGGAGTGGGCACGGTAGCAACGCATCACACACACACAGGATTTCCGTATTATGTGATTCTTGGGATTGTACTCTGACATTGTTACTATTTTATGATATGGTTTTGAGACATGTGACTATGGTTTTATGAAATGATATGATTCAATGATGTTTTCAGTAAACAATTTTATAAGTTACTTAATCAAAAACAAAATTTTTGGTCATGATTTTTGGGATGTTACAAGTTGGTATTAGAGCCTTGGTTTGAGGGATTTGGACACACCTTCGGGGGGTGTTTGGACTCAAATCATGGGTTTGAAGGATTTTTACAAAAAAATGATTTTTCTAAAATTTAAAATAAGGAGTTTTGAGAAAGAACAAGGTGTGTGATGCGTGCGATCGGCCGAGCTCAAGTAAGTTTCCCCAAGATACCCATACATGTTATGTTATGATATGATTATGAGAACTGCATGCTAGATTAGGGCTAAGGATCTAGGAATGATGTCTTATATGCCTATTGTCTTATATGAGAACTGAATGCTAGATTAGGGTTAAGGATCTAGGAAGATGCCTTATGTACCTGCTATATGTGCTTATTGAGTTATATGCTAGAGTTGATGAGTCAGTAATATGATGGCCTGAATAGGATGTGCTTGGTATGGTTACTCAATGCCCGAATGCTGCTTGCTCTGTGCTTTTGGGAGTTCTAGTTATCTTTAGCTAGCTAGTAAACGAATACGATAAGTTACATATCGCGAGGACTAAATAATGTCAGAAGTTTAGGTCCAGCCCTATTGCGCAGCTCTTGTTTTAGTCCAACCGTTGTAGGATAGGACATCTCATTCGAAGAATTATCTGGTCTTAGTGATATGTAATGGTATTCGCAAGCTAGTTAGGTAAAGGTAGCAGGGATTCCTTATGCAACTGATGGTGGAGAGTAGGTCGGAGAGTTACCCTAGCGAAAGCCTAGGATGAGATTAGTGCAGTAGCAGTAGAAGGGACTTGGTGAAGTCAAGGGAATCCTTGAGGAAAGTACGGATAGATGTAACATCCCGTGTATTAAATAAATAAATAGATAAGGGTTAATGTGAATAGTGATCCTAAAGTAAATAATATTTAGCGGGGTGTTGGTGTTGGGGAGCTAATTGATATAATTTTGGATTTTGAGGGTTAAAAGAGTAAGTATTGGATTTAAATTGAGAAGGGTTTTAGAAGTCAGGGTGTGTATGGTAAGTTTTGGACCTAAATTGAAAGGAATTTATAGAGTCAGGGGCTAAAGGGTAACTTTTGGATTTACATTGAAATAATTTTGTGGGGAGGGACCAAAAGTGATTATTTGGCAACATAGTGTGAATGGACACGGGTTTAACCCAGAATCCTTCTTTTCCTTCCCTTAGTTGTCATGGAACCCTAACCCTACACCTTGTGATATCGGCCGCCACCACCATGGATTGCATCTTCAGCCGCCGTCTGTGGAAGCCTTCTCGGAGCCGCCAACAACCACTTCGCCGCCGGAGACGCGACCCTAATGTCGGAGATGTCGTGGCAGCCGACTGATCTACCGTGACCGGCTGTTGGAGCTAGGATTGTGGATGTGCGAGTCGTGATCGAATGGGGCTCCTAGTAAGGACCTTTACCGCCCGTTTATCCCTTTTTCTCCGTTCTTCCGACAGTTTTGGCGTCGGGTGTGTCGGTTGTGGCCGCCGCCGCCCGTTGGCCGCCATATCCATGTATTCCGGCGATATTAGCTGTTGAATGTTGGCTGGACATTATGTGTTGAGTATTTTCCGGGCTGTTATGGTGTTAATTGAGGACGGTTTCGTATTATCTAACCAGAAAATGAAGGGAAAGCCCACCACCACCACCGTGAGGTGGTGGCTGCCACCCGCTATTGTTTTCTGCCACCTTCCGCCGCCACCAGCCGCCATGAGAGGTGGTTGTGGGTGTGTTTAGGGGGTGTATGCTCTAGTGTTTTCCATTTTTTCGGTATTTTGGAGGTTGTATGTGTGTTTATGTGGTCGCCGCCGTGAGCCGCCACTAACCACCACTACCTGAGGTGGTAGTGGGTGGTGTCTGGCCTAGTGGAACCCTAATTGGCCCAATTGCTTATTATTGGACTGGACTGGTTCGTTATTGGGCTAGAAACCCTAATTAGGGTTTAGAAAACCCTAATTTTGGGTTTGTTGGTTTGGGCCTATTGGGACCCGCGTTTGGACCAGTGGACTGAAGTTATAACTCATGACGATTCTATTGTATGATGGCTTAGTGGAATAATGGATTTAATGTGTTAAGTGAGAAACACTTAACCCTAATCGTCATTTTATGTGAAAACCCTAAATTTGTTGGGCCTTGTGTTGGGCCTTTTTATTGGGCTTTGGTGATTGGGCTATTGATGGGCTATCCAAGAGCGATCATGTGGACTAGAATATTTAGATGGGCTTTAGGTTAAGGCCCATATGAGGGTTTGGGCCCAATTTGGAAAATTGGGCCATAGTTGAGCCATTAGAGGACTTTTGTGGACCCATTTGGTATTGGGCCTTGGTGGGCCCATTGGGCTTGGATTATTTATGGACCGGATTGGTGGACCATATTTAGACCTAATAATGTGAAGGTTGGTCTTAGATCCTAATGGGGTTATTTGTGGGTTTGGCTTAGTGATAGAAGTCGGAGTGTAGCAGCAGCATTTACAGGATCTGCTCGCCATTCGAGGTGAGTCTTCTCACTATACTTACATGTGTTGTAATTTGTGTGTGATCGGAGGGTCTTATTCTAGTTGATGACCGGAGGGTCATATTTACACTATTGACTGGAGGGTCTTAGTATATTATTGACCGGAGGGTCACTGTACATTGTAGACCGGAGGGTCTTAGTACATTATGGACCGGAGGGTCTTGTTTGTTTATAATGTGGTATGTATTATCGTGCATACTGTCTTTGTGACTTATGCTGTTATAGTAATCTGTGTAAATATTGATCTTATGTGCTTACCTGAGTTATGTGATAGTATGCATTTTCTATGTGCATATGTTGTGTGTTGAGATATCATGCTTATTGTTGTTGTGATATGTATACTGTGATTAATTGAGTTACCGAGTTAAGGGACCGGAGGGTCCATCTGAGTTGTGGGACCAGAGGGTCCCACTGAGACACATTGACCGGAGGGTCTTATTTTGAGTATAGCCATGAGGGGCTAATGGGATGTGTGTGGTATTTTGGGGAACTCACTAAGCTTCGTGCTTACCGTGTTATGTGTTATGTGTGTCAGGTACTTCTCAGGATCACGGGAAGGCGCCGGCTTGATTGTACACACGAGATGGAGTTGTGTTTCGAGGATCCTGGATTTTATTCAAATAATTATGAACATGTGTTTTGATAATTGATATATTGAGATTTTGTGAAATGTGTTGATGTCATTTATGTGAATTTAAAAATGAAAAATTTGTGCGAAAATTTACGATGTTACAATAAATGTGGAAGGTAGTATGGACCCGTACTACTGAAAGTAGAGGATCCGTACTCGAGTCGAGGAGGGATGAGATGGAACCAGGGAACTTATAGAATGTGTGAGACCTCTTAAGGTTATGTATGACCCTGACAAATGTGTGTGTTTTGTTTCAGAATGGTGGTGATTACGCGACACGAAGGGGGAGGTTCAAGGTTAGGATCAGGTTCAGGATCAGGTTCGAGATTGGGTGCCATCCAGTTGATGAGGGACTACGTGAGTTCATTGCTTCTGAGATCATGAGAGGCATCCTTGAGTCGACGCCGATGATTTTCTGGTCGATCAAGGAATGGATTATCGAGCTGATGGAGGATCGCCTCAGGGCATTTCGGAGTGACATGGCTGCCATTCAGTCAGGGACACACACACTCTCCTTCAAGGACTTCAGGGTATGTGGTGCGTCAGACTTCCATGGGGTGAAGGACCCCATTGTGTAACGCCCGCAAATTCGGGCTAGTCAATTTAGAGACGATAAGTGTCAAAAATGACTTTTTAATAGAAGATTATTTAGAATGAATAATCTTACCCAAGTCAAAGTATATGTTACAAGGGTTCCGTACATATAAAGAACGTCGAAATCCAAGTTATAACGAAGAAGTTATGGCCCGTCGAAGTTTTACGGCAAAATCGGCACGACACCGGGAGACGTAAATAGTGAATTTACAGTAGAGGAATGTTTATCCTTAGTGATCTAAAAGAAATTTATAGTATACGTTAAACCGAGAACATACAAAAAAAGAACGCCCAAATCTGACTTCGTATGAGGAAGTTATGAATTTTCTAAGATTTGGCATAGCAGTGCACGGCCCGAAACTCGAATTTTAGTTCGAGCGGTTTTTGGCCTACACGACCTAAATGACAGTTGAAGATCTCATTAATAGGAACTCAACGGTAAAAACACAGACGAAAACGGAGTCTGTATGTAGAAGTTATGAATTTTACGCGGACATTTAACAGTATAATCTCCTCCTACTGTTAAATTAAAGATCGGTCGAGAATTATCCGACGGAGTCTAAATGAAAGTTTTAGATCTTGTTTTTACCTACGCGTGGATATAAAGAATGTCGAGAGTAGAGCTCGTATGTTAAAGATATGGACGAAACTTGGTCCCTACTCTTCGAGCGCGATAAATTCGATACAATTTTGTAAATTTGAGATAGAATGAGAATTAGCTGACGACGTCTAAATGAAAGTTGTAGTACTCGTAAATACCAACACGTGGATATAAAGAACGTCAAAAATGGAGTTCGTATGAACGAGTTACAAATTATAATAATATATTTACGTATTAAAATAAAGTATAAATCATATATACGTACACATATATATACAAATGTATATATCATTAGAAAGGTATCGACGATGCGGTTATTATAAGACTAGTGTTGAGTACTTTCGATATTAGTTTAGTACAAATATCGTTAAATCTATTTAAAATAGTATTATGAAGGGGTGTTTAGTCGTTTATATAACTATAAGGTCATTAAGTAATTATGGATGGTAGTTTTTGTAAATTCAATTACTATAAATAAGAGGCTTGGGCTCTCATATTTCTTGCATCATTCTCTTGATTCAAGAGTCTTTCTCCTCTTATCCCCCGAGCATTTCGGTCCCTCGTGATTCGACTTCTCTTTCTGTAATTTTAGTATAGTAAGGGAAGCGCTGAAGCGCTGCACGAATCTTTCTTAGAAAGATTCAGCGACGAAGTTCTGCCCCTGCAGAGCCCGACTCCTAGCTAAAACCCTCTTGTAAGTAAGTTATGGTTACCCTATTTTAATATAGCTTATATTTAAAATTAGTATTGTTATTATGAACTTCTAATAAATATTTGAGCTATTATTATGACTTATATAAGTGTCGTTATAATATCTTTTTAACTACTCGCGGTACAGAGAATCTGGTTTAAAGGGCCGCATAGGGTTGTTGGATTTCAGAAGTGCTATATGCTAAAATGGTCCTGCCCTTCGGTGTTTTATGTCTGGCCCCTGTCTGTACATAGTGGTTGGAAAATATTGTTTAAACACTTATATAATAATAATAATAAGACTAATAATTAGTCACGGTAGATATTAGACTAAAATCTAGTGGTAATAATACTAGTTTTCGTCGCAGGAAATTATTTTAAAGTAAACGAAGCGTTGTTCGAGTACCGAGTCACCACCTTATCAAGTGAGTGCATAGTCACTTTCATGAACACGATTTTAATACAAGTATTGATTGAAGTATTAATTATATGTTTATGTGCGAGTTAATTGATGTTGCCTGAAATACGTGTTAAAGAACATACCTGATTATATATGATGATTTAGGATAAAGAGTAAACCTAAATTAATTATGAGGAATATTGGGTAGTATTTTCTTACGAGTACGAGTGAGTTATACTCAGAGAATAGAAATTAGTATATGTAATAGATCCGGAAGCATGGATTAGACATAGTAATTGTCCCTAGTCCGAGAGTATGGATTGGACATAGTCAACTGTCATTAATCCGGGAGTATGGATTAAGACATAGTCAGTTGTCCTTAGTCCAGGAGTATGGATTAAGACATAGTCGGTCGTCCTCAGTCCGGGTGTATGGATAGGACATAGTCATTCGTCGTTAATCCGGGAGAATGGATTTACACATAGACACTTATCCCTAATCCGAGAGTATGGAATGGGAACAATTATTGATCCGAGAGCATGAATTAGATCTGAGAGTATGGGTTAAGTAAGAGGTAACATTTAAGGTCTGAGAGTATGGATAGTCTCGTTGTAAGGATTAACGGGGTGGGGGTAAGAGTTGCTTATATATATATATGGTGAAATTGTATATTTTGTGAGTTCTAAATTATATATATGATATAAAATTGTGGGATTGAAATCCCTGTGTACTCACCAGGTTTCCCAACCTGACCCACTCAAGCTTATTTGAATCACAGGTGCCGATACGAAGTTACATTAAACTGAGAGATTAAAGAGGTGTAGATCACTAGTGTAAATGAATGTAAGTACTGTTTATGCTTATGTTTATGTATTGACAATGACATCCCAGATGTTTTAAAATGAATAAAAATACATTTCTTCGGAAATGCTTTGATAACGTATTTATCATGTTTTTCTGGGAACAAATTCCGCAACACTTTTCTTCAAAAGGATACTCTGATTTTTAAACAAAGCATAAGCAGAATCGGTCTTTTCTGGCCGTGAAAATGGGGATGTCACACATTGTTGCCCGGAGATGGATTGCAGACATGGAGTCTGCTCAGTTGACGAGCTTCTTCCCTGAGGGGTCGAAGGTCCGGTATGCTGCAGGTTGTCTGAGGGACCGAGCTCGATATTGGTGGGAGGCAGTCAGTGATTCTTTGGGAGCCCCAACCATTGAGGCTATGACTTGGTTGGACTTTGTGACCAGGTTTAGGGCTGAGTTTGCGCCGGCTATGGAGTTTCAACAGCTGGCCAGGGAGTTTATGGATATGAGGCAGACGACGGATTCGATGGCGGAGATTACCGCCAAGTTCAGGGAGAGGGGCTTACTGGTACCTCAGTATGCAGGGGACGAGGAGATGCGGAAGACCCGCTATCACGACATGTTGAGAGCTGACATTCGAAAACATGTCAGCTACTCGGCATGCCCGACATTGGATGACATGATTGCGAGAGCGAGGGAGAGGGAGATTGACATTGAGCACATCCGGAAGAGGAAGGAGGAGACTGAGCAGGGTACTGGGGTTTCGGGGAAGAAACCCAAGGGGTTTGACTCTAGGTCGAAGGGTCATCAGGGCCGGAGCCGCTGCGGGAAGTGCGGCAAGCCGCACGAGGGAGTTTGGAGACTAGGGTCATTGGGTTGCTACAAGTGCGGCAAGACTGGAAACTTGGGAAAGGATTGTACTGCTCCTACACCTATCTTCCAGACATCATACCTAATTTGCTTTCATTGCAATCAGAAGAGCCATAAAAATGCCAACTGCCCTAGATTGACAGCAGCAGCGCCAGTGGCGGCGCCAGCTCCAGCGACCCTGCGGATTACGGATGGCCGACAGGGTAAGACAGATGCTCCGGTGGTGAGGAGCCGAGCCTTCCAGCTGACCACCGAGGAGGCACGTGTCGTACCTGATGTGGTGACGGGTATGTTTTCTTCTCCCTAACTCTTATTTCATGTCGATTATGATATTTATGTGTTATATTTATGTGTTATGTTAGGATCGTTCCATGTGAATGACATCCCAGTTCAGGTGTTATTCTACTCGGGGGCTACCCGATCATTTGTCTCTCTTGCGCTTAGCAAGAGGTTTTCTGAGCCTTCAGGCATGTTAGACTATCCTTTAGAAGTTGAGATTGTTGACGACCGATCTGTCCGAGCATTAGAGGTTTTCAGAGACTGCATGTTGAGGTTATATGATGAGTGTTACCTCATAGACTTGGTTCCCATTCCGTTACGTGGGAAAAAGGTTATCATAGGCATGGAATGGTTGAGCCCTAATGGGGCGGTGATCGATTGTGCGCAACAGCTGGTGCGTATCAGGACCCCAAGTGGGGGAGAGCTGGTGATTCAGGGCGAGAGGCCGCAGCGAGAACCAGCTTTGTGCTCAGCAGCGAGGGCTAGGCGCTACCTTCAGCAGGTTTGCGTAGGGTATGTTGCCTACGTTATGGATACCCGAGAAGTCGGTAAGGCGACCGTGAGTGATGTGCCAGTGGTGCGAGAGTACCCGGATGTATTTCCAGAGGATCTACCTGGGATACCTCCGGAGAGGCAGGTGGAGTTCCGGATCGACCTAGTCCCCGGTGCGGCTCCGATAGCCAAAGCACCATATCAGTTGGCTCCTCCTGAGATGCAGGAGTTGTCTACACAGTTGCAGGAGCTGTTAGACAAGGGATTTATCAGGACGAGCAGTTCGCCTTGGGGAGCCCCGATCCTGTTTGTGAAGAAGAAGGACGGGTCGCATCGGATGTGTATAGATTACCGGGAGCTTAACAAGGTAACGGTGAAGAACCATTACCCACTCCCGAGGATTGATGATCTCTTTGACCAGCTACAGGAGGCATCTTGGTTTTCCAAGATAGATTTACGTTCAGGCTACCATCAGATGAGGGTCAGATATGAGGATGTACAGAAGACTGCGTTTTGAACTCGCTATGGCCACTACGAGTTTGTGGTGATGCCCTTCGGGCTCACCAATGCTCCTGTCGTGTTCATGGATCTCATGAACCGCGTATGCAGACCGATGCTGGATCGGTCTGTGATAGTTTTCATTGATGACATCTTGGTTTATTCCAAGACGCGGGAAAATCACGAGGAGCACGTGCGAGAGGTGTTGGATACCCTGAAGAGGGACAGCTTGTACGCCAAGTTCTCCAAGTGTGAGTTCTGGTTGTGCGACGTGCAGTTTCTTGGGAACCTTGTCAACCAGAACGGTATTTTGGTTGACCCGGCCAAAGTAGAGGCAGTGATGAGGTGGGAGGTTCCGAAGTCTCCATCTGAGATTCGAAGTTTCCTTGGATTGGCAGGCTATTACCGGAGATTCCTTCAGGACTTCTCCAAGATAGTCGTACCCTTGACCAGGATGACGAAGAAGGTCATGGTCTTTCGTTGGGGGCCTGAGCAGCAGGCAACATTTGAGACATTGAGGCAGAGGTTGTGCGAGGCGCCGATCCTAGCCCTTCTAGAGGACGTGGAGGATTTTGTAGTGTACCGCGATGCGTCCATTTCTGGTTTGGGTACAGTACTGATGTAGTAAGTGTTGGGTTTTGAGCATTCTAACACTCCTATGGTGTACATGCAACCCTATAAACCTTGGATCTATGTTTTCTCTATTATACATGCAAATATTAGCTATTCCAAGGTTTCATCCTAACTAGCATATTATGAAGCACCTATACTACAAAGTTCTAGTTAGATGACATACCTTTTGATGTAGTTTGATGTCTTCAAGCTTTAAGAGCTTAGCCCCAATAGTGTGGAAGCCTCAAATGGAATCACAAATTACCAAAACACCTTGGAAGAACTTGAGAGAATATGTATGCACACTAAAATCGGTCCACTCTTATTTTCACACACTTGTGCCAATTTTGTGAGCCAAGGACCCCTTTATATATTATGGAGGATTAGGGTTACATCCATGTAAACCCTAATACACATGACCTTTCATTTACATAGGATCCATGGGTTAAAAGCTCCATGGACCATCCATAAAAGCTTAGCCCAACCTAAATGAACTTGGCCCATTCCATATATATAAGAGTCCATATTTAATTAGTTCTTTTTGATCACTTAATTAATTCTAAATTAATTCTTGATCAATACTAATTAAATAATATGATTTCATATTAATATATTACAACTTATAATATATTAATATAAATCATAAATATACTATTCTCAAAAGACTATCCATATAAATTGTGCCGGTGAAGTGCAACCCAAATGGACCATGCCGGGTCGGGTCAAGTACATACCAAATATAGTTATGGACTTAGACATTAATCCAACGGTCTCCCACTTGGATAAGTCTAAAACTATTATTGAGTATGACTTCAAAACCTAACTGGCAATCGTAGCTCTTAAAGCCGTTGTCGAACTCTGACCTTGTCAATGACTTGTCCATTAGATAAGGGATCATATATTCCTCCATTCTAGATATCATATGGACTGAGACATGGATTATAATCATTCTCTCTGTCCATTTGTTGTTTCCCGATTTTCGATTTATGATGACTGACTGATTGAACAAATCAAATCAGTCCTGGCTTGGCCAAGCACTCACATGTGTCATCGCTAAATCATCGAGGGGCCCACAGATATCGCTTTTATCCCGAAGGTAAAAGGAATGGATAAACTTCGACTCATATGGCTTGTTCTACTACTTGTTGAATCATACACAAAGGCACGTTTTATAACATCGAGTTACCAAATGCGTTTTCGTGCAATCAATGTATAACCAACTCATAGTAACAACTCATATCTCTAGGTTTGAAGAATATAAGATATTATCGTCTCATGATCACTCGTGATAAAATCCATGAAGTGATTCAAATGAGCGCGGGTTGAATCCAATACTCAGAACTTATGAGCACTCATGAGTGTTGTAGCACCACTTTGTCCACCAACTTGGACCTCTACAAACCAACCCATGACAGTCTTGATTCATATCTACTTCCAACATATGACCGATTGTGGATGGTTTGAATAACTTAATCATTCAGGAAGAGCGACTTAGTTATTCTGGAAGTCAAAACATGCAAAGTGAAACACAAGAATAAATGAATCAAATATGGTATCAAACCCTATGAATATAAATAAACACTTTTATTTATCACCATACTGATTACTCATTATTCATTGTTTCGGTTTTATCAACTTTATACTTGAATTAAAAACACTAGTTGTCCCATGCTCCAAGCATGTACACTATGTTTTTCTTAAACAATAGCTTTGCCATACACCAAGTATGCACTCTATGTTTGTCTATGATCCTTACTTTGTGAAATAAACCAATTGAACATAATTTCAATGATTCTAATTTCACACTACCAAATCCTTATCGAAAAATGTGAGAATTTCAAATTCCTATCATTTATCGAAATCTGTTTAGATTTTAAACTTATATGCACTGACCCTCCTGTAATGAATATGTACAAAGTCACAAAGACTTGTCAACAGTCATTATAAGGTATTCCAATGGAGATCAACTCTATGGAAACTAAGTCTCATATTCAAAGTACATTGCTTTGGACATGCTTCTTGCATTAAGTTTTCTAATCTTACACAGATAACTTCCACCTATGGAGACAACTCCATATTCTCATTTTGACTATCACTTCTGAATAAGAGATGCCTCTTTTCAGAATATGTCAATATGGTCCTTCCAAAATTAGCACTATACTTCCAACTGTCCCTGAGCTACCAATCTTTGGTAAACCTCAGATTGTCCTCGATAATTGCTTAATCATTTTAGTCATATCCAATTCTAGACCTTTTCCCTTCTTAATGCCTCTGGGCATTTGGAAAATTTTAAAAATGACAAATATTATAGCACATGCAATCGATCCTGTACCCAAAGCAAATGGTACACGATTCATGATGTCTCACATAAAGATATGATTCTAGACCAGTCTTTTGCTACAATATTTTTATTTGCCATGTTTTCAAAATTTGACTATGAAGAGGGATGCCGTAATCATAATCGAATAAGAGATGCCTCTTTTCCTTAAGTTGAACCAATCCAACATGAAAGTCATATATATATATATATATATATATATATATATATATATATATATATATATTTGACTAAAGATGATTAAGGTCTCAATCTAAGCCTTTAGAACTGAAATGAAGTATATCCTCTCCCTTAATTATAGCAAAACAACTTTTTCAATCCCTGCAGCCTCACGAATTGAAACTTTTGTTTTGTATAATTAACATTGCTAACTTGCAACACTAACAATAATTATCATGCTCCCACTAACATGATGATTATTAGCATAACACTTATGCTCCCACTAGCTTTGACATGTACTCAGAAATCAGCTGGACTTCTAGAAATCAATACTTTATTGACTTTCTTACCAAAGTTCAGATTTCTGATACGAGATGCTTTGATAAAACTTTATCAAAATCATACACCTTTCCTTAGATATCATGCATGTGTGTCTAAACAATTTCAGAACTATGAAAAGGGATGCTGTAATCATAGTCTCAATTGTTTAGACCTTTTGCCATCTGCTTCAAATCTACTTGGTGGAAGTGTTTCCTCACCATCATTTTCATGAATCGGAGAGAAACCTTATGACCCTTAGATTTTATGGTGTATGTGTTCTTATCCATGTGAATCGTCAAAACCATAGTCACAAGACAAGGATAATGACAAATCCAAACTCATATGGACTGAACTTATGCAATCTTAACTTCTTGTCACCTGGCAGTACAGGGTCTGCCATTGCTTCCAAGTTGTTATGCAACCAATTGAGAACTTTCAGAACTCCTATGCAAAGCCAACTTTAACTGGAATGGGCACAGAATATGTCAACACGATAGGTTATAAACCTCAAGTCGTGTGCTAGTGAAGAACCTCAGGTTTTATTCTTGATTAGTTCTTGAAATTCTTTTTAGGATCTTTAAGACTCCCACTATCCTCTTGACATATAAGACTATCTTGCCAAATATTCAAGAGATAGTGCGGATTCTTTATCAAGACAAACACTTCACACAATTGGCCTTAGTTGGTCTTTGTTTTATCCAAAACATCACAACTTACCAATTTCAAATGTACAAGAGTAGGACACTTTTACTCTTACATTTGACAAGTGTTTTAAACCTTTCTTTAAGATATGTCACTCAAGTTACAATCTTGGATTATGACTCTAAGAATTGTTTTGGAACGAAGTATGACTCATCTTCCTGATCTAACCATTTCAACAATTCATGACTCCTCTTCTTAGTCATAAGAATGCACTAAGATGACCTTTAGAGGACTAATTGTGATATGATTTCTAAATCATTAAGATGATCACAAACATGATACTAAAGTACTCTCCTATCTTTTCAGATTTGAGAAACTTTTATCTTTCTGCCTAATTTGATTCTTCCCATTCGTTCTGCCATACATTGAGACTTTTCCAATGTTTCAGAATTATACTTAAACTTGTAAGTATAACCATATTTACTAAACTTTAGTAAATCAAATAGTCTTAACGATCTTTGTGGTGGACATGACCAGTGCATAAGAATGTGTACTCGATCCCTTTAGTCCTTCACTTGACTCACACATCCATGTGAACAAGTAATTAGTCTTGATTTTCCAATGCTTGAAAGTTCTCATTCATCATACTATTCAACTTGCTTGATTCCAAGTTTCGGTCCAATTGAAACTTGGGTGATGAGGAACTTTCCTGATTTGGTAAATTTAGACACTACCACAAATGAAATAATCAAATCCATTTTCCAATATTGCTGTCAGTGGAATCATATAAGCAACAATTTTCCACAAATGCCATTGTAAGGATACTTCAAATAAACAAAATTAAACAATTTTCTTTTATTTTAAAACTTTGCGGAAAAACTTATCCTTACAATCCACATGGAAAATTGTTGTTATCTATTCCTTAGCAATATATCATAACTTCTTAAGCAACTGCTCAAAATTCTGATGCGATCGAAATCCACCTTCGCGATCAGAATCAGCATATACTTCCTTTAAGATTTCTCTATATTCTTTGATTCTTAAAACATCAACATGTGACCCAGTCACATCATGTAATGAGGATCTCAGAATAGAACTTAACAAAGTTAGATAATGGGCTTTACCTGATGTAGAGTCAAACTTATTGACTTTAACATCCTTAGGTAAATTTGGCAGCTTTGCAATCAACGCCCCTTCCTTTGGCAAAATAAACATATGGACCCTTTGGTAATGGGACTATCTCAGACTTAGCCTTTCTCTTTACCATTTGGTCAACCGGGTTGACTATGGCCAATCCCTTTCCATTGGGAAGAGAATGTTTTTTCTGGATTTCCAGTGTCACCATTGTCACTGTCCATAAAGTTTTTGGGAAGTTGATCTTCTAATAAAATTTGCTTTACTATCTTTCCAAATCATTGCTGATTCAGCAGCACCAAGCAAATAGATATGATCATTAAGGTTCATGTCATAGTCTATTTCATAGTAGTCCCAAAGGAACTCACTATGTGACTTAGAAAGTGATTGAACATCCAACTTTCTCAAGACTTTGACACCCAACTCTCCCGGTTGTCAATATGTGACTTCATCTCTAAGATGTGATCACACATAGACCTTGCTTGCCATTAGGGCTTGAGTGACCTTGAACTTGTGGGTTAGGGAGAATAATTGGAGGAGGTGGAGGAAGAGAAGTATGACTTCCATGAGCCAAACTCGGGAAGTCATATTCATTAGGAAAGCTTGGTTTGGGAAGATCATTGTTGTCTAAACCAGACATCAACAATGGGAGAAATTCACGTAAAGTTGATTTAAGTCCTTAATATAACACCCAATATGATATATTAAGGCTAGGACCCAACAAACTATTTTATAACTTGGAAGAGGGATGCCGTAATCCAAGCTATAAAATATTTGAAGGTAGGTGAATGACGATTCACCAATTTCCACCAAGATAAACGAAATGTATTATTAGGTTTTAATTGGTTTTGAAACTCCTAGATTCTTTTGAGATTCATTGAACTTTTCAATGGCATGTTTCAATCTCGAGTGTGCCCTTCAGGTTTTGTGACTGGGATGCCGAGGATCACAAAACAAGGTGTGAAGTAACCATGCAAATATACTTGGTACCCTTAATATTTACCCCTCAATCGATGTGCCGGTTAACCACACACGCTCCAACGATACTATGGTAAACATTAAGTTACCCTTTGCCTACCTTGTTAAGTCCAGGTTAGTGTGCCGGTTAACCACACACGCTCCACTAACAGCTTAAACAAAGTGCAAAGTGTAATTTCATGGATTAGCACCTTATTCACATTTTCCTAAGTAACTAAGATTGGGAATTTATAAGTGTTTAGTTACTTAGTATTTATCATTATACCTATAATGAAGGGAGAATTATAGTCCTTGTCCTACATGTTCGGCTAACGACCCTCCACCGGTCAAGGAAGCGGTGAGTGAGAGTGGACACCCATTAAACTGCCATTTTATAGGCAGTAACCTTATACCCCCCTTATAGACCGGCTTCGTAAATGAGGCCTACTAATGGTAAGACGAATTTCTCTTATACATATAATATATTAAACTTTTAATATTATAATAGTATAAGGGTGTATTTTAGACATTTAAAATACTTGGTGGCTTAATCTATTAATTAAACTAGACTTTTAATTTAATTAAACTCAAACCATATATTTATGGATTAATAATACTCTTTTAATTAAACGCTTTAATTAACTATTAATAAAGTCCATAAGAGTTAATTTGAACTATTCAACAAAACATCATAATTCCAATTATTAAACTCAAAATTAAAACCATTTAATTAATTTTTTAAGTTATGACCCCAAGAGTTTTAGAATTCAATTCTTTTTTTTCATAAAAAACTTTTCTCAAATTCCAAAACTTGAGGGCAAGTTTTGTAATTCTTGAAAACCTTTGGATTCCATAACTTATGGAATTAATGGTGTTTTATGATGAAACTTTCCATGTTCGATAACTTAAGAACAAGTTATGGAATTCTTTAAAACATTAACACCAAATTTTGTAACTCCATAAAAACTTTGAATCAAATTTTTTTTTAAAAAAAAAACTTTCATATCCATAACTTATGGAAGTTTCAAAAACCCTTAAGATCACAACTTTTAAAAAAACTTTTGAGCTCCAAAATTTTATGACAAAATTTGTAACTCCTTAAAACATTTAGATCAAACTTTTAAAACTAATAAAATAATCATATCATTTTATCTTTTACTAAATTTGACCTAATTCAACTCATATAAGAAATGATTCAAATTTTACAAATAATTCGTTTTTCACAAAACAAGTAATTATCTTAAAATTTGACAAACGTCATGTTTTTTTTCCTTTTTTCCCAACTTGAAAATAAAACATTTGCATCAATATAACAGAAAACAACCCATGGCTCTGATACCACTGTTGGGTTTTGAGCATTCTAACACTCCTATGGTGTACATGCAACCCTATAAACCTTGGATCTATGTTTTCTCTATTATACATGCAAATATTAGCTATTCCAAGGTTTCATCCTAACTAGCATATTATGAAGCACCTATACTACAAAGTTCTAGTTAGATGACATACCTTTTGATGTAGCTTGATGTCTTCAAGCTTTAATAGCTTAGCCCCAATAGTGTGGAAGCCTCAAATGGAATCACAAATCACCAAAACACCTTGGAAGAACTTGAGAGAATAGGTATGCACACTAAAATCGGTCCACTCTTATTTTCACACACTTGTGCCAATTTTGTGAGCCAAAGACCCCTTTATATATTATGGAGGATTAGGGTTACATCCATGTAAACCCTAATACCCATGACCTTTCATTTACATAGGATCCATGGGTTAAAAGCTCCATGGACCATCCATGAAAGCTTAGCCCAACCTAAATGAACTTGGCCCATTCCATATATATAAGAGTCCATATTTAATTAGTTCTTTTTGATCACTTAATTAATTCTAAATTAATTATTGATCAATACTAATTAAATAATATGATTCCATATTAATATATTAGAACTTATAATATATTAATATAAATCATAAATATACTATTCTCAAAAGACTATCCATATAAATTGTGCCGGTGAAGTGCAACCCAAATGGACCATGCCGGGTCGGGTCAAGTACATACCAAATATAGTTATGGACTTAGACATTAATCCAACAGTAAGGGCACGTCATTGCCTACGTCTCGAGGCAGCTGAAGCCTCACGAGGCGAACTACCCGACGCATGATTTGGAGTTGGGGGCGGTTGTCTTCGCCCTCAAGATTTGGCGACATTACCTCTATGGGGTCCGTTGTACCATTTACACGGATCACAAGAGTCTGAAGTACCTCATGGACCAGCCGAATCTGAACATGAGGCAGCGTCGGTGGCTAGATGTGGTGAAGGATTACGACTGTGAGATCCTCTACCACTCGGGGAAGGCCAATGTTGTGGTCGATGCTCTTAGTTGTAAGGCAGCCCCGATCAGAGACATTTGCTTGCGGATGACAGTAGTGACTCCGCTTCTGGAGCAGATCTGAGAGGCTATGAAGGAGGAACATCGGAAGAGTGAGCGTATTGTGGGTCAGGTTTCCTCCTTCGATTATGATAGCCGTGGGTTGTTGACACTACACTGCAGAGTGTGGATTCCATATCATGGAGGTGTGCGCCAGGTCTTGATGGAGGAGGCACACAAGTCCAGATTTTTTATTCATCTCGGGGCGACGAAGATGTACAAATGTCTTCGTCCTGATTACTGGTGGCCCTACATGAAGCGGGATGTAGCCTGGTACGTCGAGAGATGCCTGACCTGCAGGAAGGTCAAGGCCGAGCACCAGAGGCCTCACGACAAGACGCAGCCATTGGATATCCCTATGTGGAAATGGAAGATATTACTATGAATTTCATCACAAAGCTTCCCAGGACCGCACAAGGTGTGGATTCGATTTGGGTCATCGTGGATCGGTTGACCAAGAGTGCTCATTTCATACCGATCCAAGAGAGCATATCGACCAAGAAGCTTGCCGATATCTACATCCGAGAGGTAGTAGCTCGACATGGAGTGCCAGTTTCCGTGATTTCTGATCGAGACGTGCGATTCACTTCCAGATTCTGGAAGAAATTCCATGACGAGTTGGGTACTCGTCTGTACTTTAGCACCGCTTTTCACCCGCATACTGATGGTTAGAGCGAGCGGACCATCCAGAATTTAGAGGATATGTTGCGGGCATGCGTTTTAGACTTCGGTGGTAGTTGGGATACCTACCTTTCCTTGGCAGAGTTTTCCTACAATAATTGCTACCACGCGAGTATCGACCGTCCTTCCTTCGAGATGTTATACGGGAGGAAGTGCAGGACCCCGATCTGCTGGGGTGAGGTTGGGCAGAGGGTCATGGGGAGTACCGAGGTGGTACTCAAGACGACGGAGAGGATCCAACAGGTTCGAAGCAGGCTTCAGACTGCTCAGAGTCGGCAGAAAAGTTATGCCGACAAGCGCCGTTCGGACCTGGAGTTCCAGGTCGGGGATATGGTTCTCCTGAAGGTGTCACCTTGGAAAGGTGTCATCCGGTTCAGGAAGTGGGGCAAGTTAGGCCCCAAGTACATTGGACCTTTCAGGGTTGCAGCCCGGGTGGGCAAGGTGGCATATAGGCTGGATCTGCCAGCCCAGCTTAGTCAGATCCACAGTACCTTTCACGTCTCCCAGCTGCGGAAGTGCCCGGTGGAAGACTCTGCAGTAGTGCCTCTAGAGGATATTCAGGTGAATGATAGCCTGAACTACATCAAGCGACCAGTAGTTATCCTTGACATGAAGTCGAAGGATTTGAGGAACAAGAGGGTCGAGCTGGTGAAGGTGCAATGGCAGCATCGCAAGGGCTCAGAAAGGACTTAGGAGCCGAAGGACGAGATGAGGGAGCACTACCCCGAGCTTTTTCCAGATGCGGCAGCAGACTTCAAAGACGAAGTCTAAAATAAATGGGGGAGATTTGTAACACCCGGCTCCCGGTACGTATTTTAAATATGAATTTTTGCATTTTTACAATGGGACTCGATGAGTTGGAGGCCCCAACTCGTCGAGTAAGAGGTTAATCTTAGAAGCGGGTGGAAGAGTCTACTCGCCGAGTCGGAAGCCCCGACTCGATGAGTAGACCTGTCTGGATGAAACCCTAAATTTTAGGGTTTGCACCCTATTTAAACATTTTATCTAGCCTCCCTCCTAGCCTCCATCGTCTCCCTTAGTCCAGAAAACCCTAACTTGAAACCCTAGAGCATTTTGCAAGTGTGAGAGCCATTTTTGAGGGATTTTGTGTGTTTTTGAAGCTTGAGAAGAAAGAAGAAGCTTGGCAGATCAAGAGGAATTAAGTGGATCCAGAGATTTTGTCACATTCCCAACTTATTTGAGGTAAAAATTTTGTACCTTGTTCATTCATTCATTAGATCTCTCCATGGGGTAGTTTAGGGCCATTTAGGGCTCATTATGGAACCATTCATGGATGCAAGCTTGTTTTGGTGTTAGGACTTCGGATCCAGAGTCTTAGAGGGACTCCATAGCATAAAGGTGCCAACTTTATGGCCATGGGAGTCCCATGCATCTTATGGAAGGCTTTTTAGGACTTTGTGGACTAGTTAACCCATGCATGCACATAAATTTTGTAACTTTACGTGCTATATCGATCCTAGGAGGCCAGATCTATGTTCTGGATGCATTAAGCCCGACTGAGATCGATTAGATAGACTTGGACTTTGGGGGACTCGGCGAGTCGAGTCATGGTTCCCCAATCTTTTCTGTTTCTAAGAAATCTGGTTGAGTCTAGGAGAGGACTCAACAAGATGGACGTGAGTATGGACTTGAAGATCAAGAATTCGACGAGTTCCAGGATGAACTCGGTGAGTTAAAGACAATGTCCCAACTGTTATGAAGAAGGACTCGAAGAGTTCAAGGATGAACTCAGCAAGTCAATGAGCAAATGTTCCGATCTGTATGAAGGAGAACTCGACGAGTCCAATGAAGGACTCGAAGAGTTCAAATGGAAAGTCCCGATTCTGTCATAAGGAGAAACTCGACAAGTTAGAGGGTAACTCGATGAGTCCGATCGCGGATGAGAGTTTCTCTGAATTATGGAACTCAACGAGTTGATGGATCAACTTGGCGAGTTGAGTCAACCAGGATGTTGACTTTGACCAGGGCGTTGACCTTGACTTTGACTTTGACCTGAGTTGACCCTTGAAAGGGTTATGAGTAGGAAGTGGTAATTAAGGGAGGTTATTATGTGTAGGAGTTTGAGAGGAGTTGATTCCAGCGCCGAGGACAGTTCAGTTACTGCACAACATTGAGGTGAGTTACCTTCCAGTAAAAGTGGGTCTAAGGCCACAATGTCGGCCCACTAGTAGGAGTTGTTTGTTAGATAATTGTCTTTGTGATAATTGTCTGGAATGCCACTATCTTTTACGTTTTATGTGCCAGTATGATTATGTATGTTCTTATGTGGTAGTAGTATGGGGTGAAATAGTCCCCGTAACCAGTTGAGATAAACCGGAGGGGTAGGTCGGACACCCCGGTATGTCTGACAGGGGTAGGTTAGGCACCCCGGTATGCCTAGCAGGGTAGGTCACCTAGATATGCCTGACAATATGTTTTTAGTATGGTATGTGGTATGATGAGGGAACTCACTAAGCTTTGTGCTTACAGTTTCAATTTTGTTTTCAGGTACCTCTTCATCGAAAGGGAAGGAGCTGACACGGTAGCAGCGCATCACACACACATAGGATTTCCGCATTATGAGATTCTTGGGATTGTACTCTGACATTGTTACTATTTTATGATATGGTTTTGAGACATGTGACTATGGTTTTATGAAATGATATGATTCGATGATGTTTTCAGTAAACAATTTTATAAGTTATTTAATCAAAAACAAAATTTTTGGTCATGATTTTTGGGATGTTACATTATGTTAGCTATGCAACTTCTTCAATGAACACGGGGAAAATTTTGAATTAGGAAATATTGTAGTATTTGATTTGATTTTCAGAATTTCATTTTCACGAAGCTTGGATACGTTCGCAAAAAACAGTCGGATCGCAGCAACCGGGAACCCACCATAACCGTACTTTCAAACGCTTCATTCGAATAGTTGCGGAACTCGTTCGGTGGATATTTTTACATTTTACGACTCAAGAGATCGAGTACTACAAACTAGTGGTTTCAGAAAATTCACAAAAAGTCGGATTTCGGGTCCGGGGCTCGGCCCAAGATCGTGCCACACGACACGATCTCGACCACCCATTCTATCAACCATTTACTATAAATTGAGGCCTTGGGGTATCTGATTCTTTCACCTCTCACTCTCAAATAGCTCTCTCAAAACTCCTCTTTCCTCCCCTGTAACGTCCCAAAAACCATGATAATGTTTTTCATTTTAATGAAACATTTTTCATAAAACCATAAGATGATCAACCATTGTTTTCAAATCAAATCCATAAAATCATAGTATCAAATCATCTCTAAAAACATAAATCAGCAGGGGGGTGTGTACAATCACGCCTTCGCCTTGCCTCGATCATCTGATGTACCTAAAAACATTGAAATCAACAACTATAAGCCAAAGCTTAGTGAGTTCCTCCAAAATACCTCACACAACAATACATAAACAGTGCATGCACACCGGTCCCACAATATAAAACTGGATTGCCCCTGGGCCCATAATCTCCCAACTGTTGAAATCAAAAACTATAAGCCAGATCTTAGTGAGTTCCTCAAATACCCCACACAACAATACATAAACATTGCATTCACGCCGGGCCCACGTTATAAAGCTAGATTGTTCCTGGGCCCACAATCTCCCGACTGGATTGCCCCTGGCCCACAGTCTCCCGACTTGATTGCCCCTGGCCTACAGTCTCCCAATTGGACTGTCCTTGGGTTTGTTGACCTACAACACAAATTCGTACCGCCTTAACCCAACCGTACTATGTCGACATATGCAAACAAGAAATAAATGACCATCAAGTACATGAAATCATATAGATTTACCAATCTACAGACCAATATATCATAACAACATCCTATAAACAAGGATAAATAACATAATCTAATGGGCTGACATTGGTGCCCACGAGTATAATGAGAAACTCACCTCCGAATTAAGTAGATAGTACAATAGCTCCCCCCCCCCCCCCGGGATCAAAGCTGACGCCACAAGTCACCTATAAGACAGTAGGAACTAAACTTTAGTCTAAAGTCCAAACTCACAAGTTTACTAAAAATCAACTAAGTCGGAAAGTCAACAAGTAAACCCCCATGGTCAATGGTTAAGTCAACAACCCAAAAACCCTAATCAACGAGTCACCACGACGTGGCCATCCATTGGCCATGTTGTGGCAGTGTAGGAATGAAACAATCGGGTACTTAGCCAGTCACCATGTCGTGGCAACCTAAGGCCACGCTGTAGGGACTAGTCTGAACAGCTTAACATATTAAGCTGTTTTCCAAGAATTCCAAGTGCTCTAAAGCTCAGATCTGGTCCCTCCCACGGTCTTGATAGATAAAGTTTCCTAATTTTATCCATTAAGACATCTCAATAAGTCAAGATCTCAAACCCTAAGTCCTTAAAGGCAACTCAAGCCATGCAAACACCCATTAAACACTTAGTCATAAGAGTTACTCCTCCAAAGTTTCTAGAAGGGTTTACTACACCTAATGGACCATAAAAATCATAGCTTTATGGACATGCATGTCCAATGCATGTCCCTTCGATTTTAGGTCAAGAATATGGAAAATATGCACTCCAAGCTTGTTCATGGGACCAAAACTCCAAGGATCCTCAGATCTGGAACATACAATACTCTTAGGACTTCACTGATCAATAAAGTTGCAAACTTTATTGAAACCAATCACTCAAACTTCATCAAATGCACCAAACAAGCATATAAAAAACTAAAACTTCATATACTTTTAGATCCAAAGAGGAAATGTAATAAATCAAGGATCTTTGAAACTTACAAAGGCATAGAAGGTAGATGAAGGCTGATCTCTTAAGTTGCAAAACTTTAAAACCAAGTCTTTGAAGAAAAACACACTCCAAGGACACAAAAACACCATAAAACTTTGGTGACAAACCATTTATAGCATAGATAACTAAATTTATTTTCGGAATTGTAGCATCTATATTGTCAAGAAGATCGGAAATCCTTTTGATGCATGTTAAATACTCAGTAATGGTTGCTTCTTCGATGACGTTATTTCGTAATTCGTTGTCCAATTCTATAGCTCTTGTCCTTGTTGTCTCCAAACTGGTTTTCGAGGTTATTCCACACATCATACGGTGTACTATTCTTCTTAAAAATTGTCTAAAGAAGAGGTTGAGCAAGAGTACCATACAACTATGTTTTTACGATATCATCAATTTCTTCCAACTTTTCTTTTTCTGTAATAGCCGAAACGAGAGGGAGAAGATGTTTGCTAACACCGAATCCTTTTGTATTGGGTCTCAAAAATCTCACGCCACGCATCATAGTTCATGTGATCGAGATCCTAGGGAATCGGAACATACGATTTAATATTCGTAATTCCATAGGGTTTATCATAGGCTTCAGAACTCTCTGGTGTAGACATCGTATTAGAAAGGACGCATAGAGATTAGGAGGGAGGAAGCCATGACATGAGACTACAACCACAAGAGGATCGTCAGTAGAGTTTGACAGTCGGAGAGAGGAGACGAGAAAAGAAGAAGACGAATGAGGATTTTTTAGACATGGTGCTCCTATACAATGTTATCATAATAACTTTCCATGAAAGGCTCCTTTCTCAATTTCATATAATAAATAGTGTACAATACAATCAATTTGGCTATCTACTATACAATACAATGGATCAAATACAATAAAGTCTATAATACAAATACAATAAAGTCTATAATACAAACACATAAAATAGTATACCACCGCTGACACTTGTTACCAACTATATATTTCAATTTCTTTAATGAAAATCATCCGAATTTGATAATGTTTTCTATATTAACTATTTTGATCCGTCATGACCTATGACTTGTTAAAGCAAGTTAATGTGGTTACTATATAGTAATTTAGTGGATCATTTTGTGTCAAAGTTTAGTGTCAAAATTTTCACTAAAACCATTAAATTTGACAAAAAAATAAATAAATAAATAAAAAATACATTGTAACCGATTTAACTTATAGCATATCAGATTGATCGACATAGAAACTATTGTTAAATTTAGTGACTTTTATTGACGAAACTGAAATATATTGATTAAACCACAAAAAATAACTAAAATTAAAGACTTTTATCTATTTTATCCTTATTTCTTATTCGAAGGGCTTTTAGTTTTATCACACCTTATATCTTTTGGTCAAGATCATTCACCGTTCATTCGTCATAAACATAGCAAATCGAATCTTGATATTTCCTATCTATAGCGGAGCATATGCATTATTTGCTTACAAATTTTGACATAATTATATTACAAAAGCAATCAGACAATATTCATTGGTCCCATATGTTATCAAAACATTTATGTATCTTTTTGGAGATATTTGGTTTGTGGAAATGAGATTAATATATAGAATCCCTTCCAAATATGTAGATATCATCTAAAGCCAAACATCAGTTATCGGCATCTCAACGAGTTCTTGTACTCGATGCCTATTAGCATATAAGAAGTATATTTTAGTCTACTCATATAATTAGACAATCACAAACGAGGTGGTTATAAGAGTTGTATGAAAATGATGTGGAGTTATAAAAAAAATGGTATCATTGTAAAATGATGAATGGATGGTCCGCCTGCCCATAGTGGCACCGGCAACTTCTATTTTTCTCGGACGCAGTATAAAATTTGTCGAATTTTTCGTTTTTTCTATTATTGTGTCATTACGTAGAAAACAATGTGTCACCGGCAACACTTACTACGAAATCTTGCGTCCGCCTCTAATGGTTGGATTGTATCCCTATGAATCCGTGGTGAACGAAATGGGTCTCATTAAGTTTAATAAATAGGTCTCTTTTATATATATATATATATATATATATATATATATATATATATATATATATATATATATATATATATAGGCCTAGGTTATTCTATTCAAAGTAATTATTGTGTTATTGTATTCATAACTGTGGGCCAATCAATTTTACTTATTTTAATAAAGTGATTAATATATATTATTGAATTAAATGTAATTGAAAAATATCATCTAATTTAATTACAAGGGTATTTTAGTCAATTAATATAGATTTAATAAAGGAAAATTGCATATTTTAAGGGATCATATATTTTATTAATTTTAAAAATCCGATTTTACGAATTATAACTATTTTAATTCGGACATTCTGACAGAATATGTTTATTTATTTAATTATTTACTCAAAAATAAAAATATTCTTGAACCATAAATTCTTGAACTTCTTGTAGAATAACAAATTCTTGAACAATCAATTGAAGAATAAAAACAAAAAATACATTATTTCTTATAGAATACGGGTAACAATTGTTAAGAATTACATTTATTGTTAAAGAATAAAACTAAAAAAACTTTCAAAACGGGAAAGAAAACATCAATATCTAACAACGACTTATACATTCTAAAAGAATAATGTGGTCTGTTTCAATTTTATGGGCCGTTCTTCAAGCATCAACTTCTGTGATTCCAACAGAATTGGATTCGTGGTTCCATTCCAACAGAATTGGAATACGTGATTCCATTCCAATAGAATTGGAATCTCACCAATATCATCCATTGAAGCATCTACATAAACATACTTGATACCTTTTCAGAATTCAACCTTGTCAAGATCTTGCACTGTCCACATAAATGAAGTGTTAAATCAGAAGAAAAAAAAACATAAATTGAAATATGAATCAGACCATTTGAATCAGTCCCTTTGTTGCATCAATCAGACCATTTGAAAGAAACACGATGATCTCCATATCACTCAAAACCCCAAAATTCCACTTGAATTGGAATTACCATATAAAACAAATAATAAAATGCTTCAAGAATTTATAAAAAACAAATATAAATTGAAGAATGATAAGCTTAGGCATAAATTTAACTACCTGTTGTATAAACTGGTTTGCAAGAGCAACATTTTTCCCAAATGGAGGGTTTAGTCCCATGATCTGCTCAAAAAAGTGTGACACCCAAATTTTTTTTTTTTTTTTTTTTTTTTTTTTTTTTTGCAACAATTTTAAACTTTTAAAACCCATCTTAAATTAAATTAAAACAACTGAAATAGTCATAACATAATCCATCAGCTTAATAACCATATAAAATAAGTGCGGAAGTAATAATAATAATAAGGTCCCAACAAAATAACTAGTAGCGATGTCCCGATGCTCCATGTCAAGCCTTAGCCTCTTTAATCTTAACACCTGAAAAGTTATAAGGGAAAAACGTAAGCACAAAGCTTAGTGAATTCAAACACAGACATTGTACCAACATTCATATTTACTAGCCCTAATCCATTTTCCAATTATAACGATAAAGACAAAGAACGAATCAATGTCTATATTACGAGAAGGACTTGTAGGTTTGAACCGCACCGGGAAGATCCCGTATCATTTGGCCCTAATCACCGCACCTCACGAAGAGTATTACGTTGGTGATCTTACCTACCCACCGCACCGGTAAATCCGTATCCTTTGGTGGTGTCCCCATATCCATAATTAGTTACATACAGTGCACATGTACGAATTAAAACAATACTTATATAGCATGCTTTTATAATAAATTCAAATAATCACACACGAGCTAACTAGCAAACACAATCATCAATACAACGGTGTGAGAGAACTCACCTTGAGTGAGTATTAAGGATGGCTAACAATCAAATAATGCTACCAAGCTTGAGCAAACTTCAAAACCTCGCCTAAGAAGGACTAAAGGTTAGAAACGAGAAGTAATGAAGCTATGAGTTGAGAAAAGAGTAATCACAGCAAGGTCTCTAAAACAGACCTGCTGTTCAAAACGGATTTACTCCAAAATCTAAAATAGAAACATAGCTTTAACTAAATTTTATAGGAAACTATGATTGCTCAGGATTACATAACTATAAAGAACTCATTCTAACTCCAAAAGATGAATTAAATATGAATTTTACAAAATGGTGTATCACTTCTGTCTCCAACAATACAGTCAAGTGATGTTGGCCAATTCTACCCAACTTGTGAGTAGAATTCGTCCAAAAGAAAATTAAGAGAAGTAAAGGACATACAAGTGAAAGTCTCAGAGTTGGAATTGAATGAAAAGTATCTCTCAAACTCCAGATATAAAATTCACATTGTGGACAATCACAGCACTAGCAAAAGCTGGTGACTGCCCACTGACCTGGAGTGTGGATCAATTCTAACCAATTTATAATTGGAAATAACACCCCATATTCTCCAGATCTTAAATTCATAATATAAGGAACATATAGAAACTTGGAATCACTCTGGATCCTTTTCCAAGCCTTAGAAATGATGAAAACAAAATGACATATCAGAACAGACCCGGATCAGACCTAACAGCAAAGATGCCATTCTTTCACATAGATAAAGCCCTTATCAGTGAGGTTGGCCTTCTTAAGAAAGTTAGCCAACTCAATGTGTGAACTTTTGGAACTGGTTTGGGGTCCGTTTGAGTTCTAGAGCTCCAGATATGATTTTTACAAAATGACTACAGATCTGATGGAAAACAGAATCGTAGCCACCCGTGATTCCTTTTTGGCTTATCCATCCTTCTCCTTTTGAAACACATTTTAAGATGTGTTCATCATCCCAATTCAGTCCCCATGATAATGGTGGTACTAAAAAGGGTTAGGGATCATTAGGATTTCATTTAGCCTCAAGGATGTAATAATAATCAACATGAAAATAAACATAAGCACATAAAATCATCATTCTCCCTTTTAGGGTTTCCATGATCTTTTGCCACATGTAATCCCCTAGATCCATCATCCACCATATATGGGGTGAAGATAGGATCTTGAGATGATGTATAACATACAACTACAAATAAAATAAGAAGGAGAAGAGGTGAAGATGAAATCATAAAACTAGAACAAGGTTATGAATCAAGTTGTAAGAAAGGATAAGGAGGTTCATACCAATACGAATCAAGGGTGGAAATGAACAAGAATTAAGCTCCAAACAACAGCCCCTTGGCTGCTCTTGATCCCAAAGAGAGAGAGAAGGATGGCGTGAGGGCAGTGGCGGAGCCAGGATCAAAGTAAATGGGTATCCCAATTTTATTTTTAAGGTAACCCAAAAACTTTTTCCGGGGTACTTGGGCTTCCCCGATTCAATTTCGGTTTTCTAAACCCAAACCTTAATCGAATCTTTAGATAACCTCAAGTCTTGTTATATAAACATGAAGTTGAAGTATATTTTGATACTTGAATCGATGTGGGATTCAAAGTAGATATCAAATGAAGTATGAGGATAACAAGCTTATATAATAGACAAAAATGGTTGAGTTTACATATGTTTGGCGATGTGGGATAGAATAGGCCCATAGCCTATGGACTTCAATAAAAGGAGTTTACAAGATGATCAAAAGAGTCCAATAACATAAGAAAATCAGACATTGGTTAAATAAATTAACCCAAGGTTACAAGAATAATTGAATTAAAATAACTAAACGTATCGAGAAAAATCGGGGCGTTACAACTCTCCCCCACTAAGAACGGACTTCGTCCTCGAAGTCAACACCTAAAAACAGATCCAGATAGTGAGCCCTCATCTCGCCTTCCGGTTCCCAAGTCCATTCCGAACCCTTCCTATGTTGCCACTGCACCTTAACCAGGTTTATAGTCTTGTTGCGGAGAGCTTTCGTCTTTCGTTCTAAAATAGCGATTGGTTTCTCAACATAATTGAGACGCTCGTCAACCTGTATGTCCTCCAGTGGTATCACAGTGGTCTCATCAACAAGGCATTTTCATAACTGATACACGTGAAACTTATTATGAATTAGACTAAGCTCTTCAGGCAGCTCTAAACGGTAAGCCACCTTTCCCACACGGGCTATGACCTTGTAGGGTCCAATGAGTCGGGGTCCGAGCTTTCCCCGTTTTCGAAATCGAATCACACCTTTCCAGGGGGAGACTTTGAGCAACACATAATCTCCCACCTGGAACTCAAGATCGGAGCATCTTTTGTCGGCATAACTTTTCTGACGACTTCTCGCTGTAACCAAATGATCCCGAATCACGTGGATTTTCTCTGTAGTCCGAAGCACGATATCGGTACTCCCAAGTACCCTCTGCCAAACCTCACCCCAACAAACGGGCGCCACGAATCATATCTAACAAAGACGACACCATCGTCATCCGGAGACACTTAGATCGAATCGGTTCGGCAAATTGTTTACGACTGAGAGCATCAGCTACAACATTAGATTTACCGGGGTGGTAGTGAATTTCACAATCATAATCTTTTACCACATCCAACCATCGGATCTGCCTCATGTTCAAATCCCGCTACTCGAACAAATATTTCAGACTCTTATGGTCAGTGTATATGATACACTTCACTCCATAGAGATAGTGTCTCCAAATCTTAAGAGCGAACACAATAGCCCCAAGCTCCAAATCATGAGTGGGGTAGTTTCGTTCGTGGGGTTTCAGCTGTCGGGAGGCATAAGCTATCACCCTGTCCCGTTGCATTAACACAACACCAAGACCCTGAAGCGATGCATCACAGTAAACCACCATATCCTCAACCTTATCAGGTAAGGCCAAAATCGGAGCATCACACAATCGCTTCCTCAGCTCATCAAACGCAAATTGTTGCTCCGGGCCCCAAACGAATTTCACTGATTTCTTGGTCAATCGGGTGAGTGGCAAGGCGATTTTAGAGAAATTTTCAATGAACCTACGATAATAACCGGCTAAACCCAAGAAACTGCGAATTTCAGAAGGTGTTTTTGGAATCTCCCATTGTTTAACCGCATCAACCTTGGCTTGATCGACCTTAATACCGTGTTTGTTTACCACATGCCCCAAGAACTGAACTTCTTCTAACCAAAATTCACATTTTGAGAATTTCGCATAAAGCCTTTCTCTTGCCAGAGTTTCCAGAATCTCCCGAAGGTGTTGCTCATGCTCCTCTTTGGTCTTAGAATAGACCAAGATGTCATCAATGAACACTATGACCGAACGGTTAAGCATCGGGCTACACACCCGGTTCATGAGATCCATAAACGCCGCGGGTGCATTGGTGAGCCCAAAAGGCATCACCACGAACTCAAAATGCCCATAACGAGTACAGAATGCTTTTTCTCAATGTCTTCTTCACGAACCCGCATCTGATGGTAACCGCAACGTAAATCAATCTTGGAGAACCAAGACGCTCCCTGAAGTTGATCGAAAAGATCGTTAATACGTGGAAACGGGTACCTATTCTTTATCGTGTACTTGTTTAGCTCCCTATAATCAATACACATTCGCTGGGATCCATCTTTCTTCTTCACAAAGAGAATAGGAACACCCCATGGCGAGCAGCTTGGCCATATAAACCCTTTATCACTTAGTTCCTAAAGTTGATCTTGGAGCTCTTTCATCTCAGGTGGTGCCAAGCGGTAAGGAGATTTAGCTACCGGAGTCGCACCCAACACCAAATCAATGCGAAACTCCACTTGCCGAATAGGTGGCAAACCAGGGAGTTCCTCCGGAAAGACATCACTAAAGTCGGAAACGATAGGAACGTCGTCTAGTGCTATAGTAGAAGAGCAAGAAGCGATGGCCACGCGGGGAATGTCCCCCTGAATGATAAGTTCTCCACCTCTAGGGTTTTGAACACGAACTTGCTTCTTACGACAGTGGATTTCCACATCACACGCATCAAGCCAATCCATGCCTATGATAACGCAGAGCTCTCGCATCGCAATAGGGATAAGATCAATGGGGAATTCAACTCCAGAAAACTCGAGATTGCAACCCCGATAAACATCGGTGACATAAATAGTGCGGTTGTCGGCAACTTCGACAACCATTGGGTGAGCCAATTTTCCGATACTACGCCCCAAACAATTAATAAACATGCGAGATACAAAAGGATGGGTAGCACTGCTATCAAACATAACAACATCGAGCTCGGAATCTAGCAAATAAGTGCCTGCCACTGTCGCTGTAATCACCGACTCCTCCGCAGTCATCTGGTGAGCACGACCTCGTGTCACCATAGTGGGTCCCTTAGAGGACGATGCAATTGCAGGATTTGTACCCCCGTCTCCTTTACCAGTCTTCAACTTCAGGCATTCGGGCTTCTTGTGTCCCGTCTCGTTGCAGTGATAGCAGACGGGAACAGCAGAAGTAATATGAGGTGCTGCACTCGCAGGGGGATCCCTACAATTCTTCCAATGATGCCCTGGCTTTTTGCAGTTGTAGCATATCAATGGATTTTTCTCGCCCTGAAGACGTCCTATACTCATACCTTGACTTACTACCCTGCTTTCGCTTTTTCTGGGCATCTCTGGATGTCTTGGAAGAGGTGTCATTGGCCTCCCTCTTGGACTGGGTCTGCAACTCGATTTCCCTCCTCCTCGCTGCATTCATGATCGCGGATAAGGTCGAGAACTCCTGCATGCTAACAAATTCCCGAATCTCGGTACGTAGGATGGCCATGTACCGGCTGACCAACCAGGCCTCGTTCCCAGCAAACAAGGGGCAAAAAGATAGCATCTCCAAGAACTTGGAATTCAGTTCGCTAACGGACTCGGTAGTCTGCTGTAAGGCCATGAACTCTTGCTGCATCCACTGCTGCTCCACCTTAGGCACATATTGTGCCTCGAACCTCTCCACAAATTGGGCCCAAGACATGGTCCTCACTTCTTCTTCGCTTAATAGAGCGGTGATGGTGTTCCACCATGTCTTTCCCCTTTTCTGCAGCTGATTCATGGCGATCACAACTTTGTACTGGTCCGGACACCCAACAGTCATGAAGGCGCCCTCACCATCTGACACCCAGTGCTTAGCAGCAACTGGGTCGGATTCACCGTTCCAAAGAGGAGGGCTACACTTGCTGAACTTCTCGAAGTAGTATGTCGAATCCCGAACGGGCGGAGCCGGTAACGCTCCCCCGGGAATAGCTGCGAGGCGCTCATCCAGAAGAGTACCGACTTGGTTGATTATGTCATTGGTCACACCCGGGATTAGTTCGTTGAAAGCGTTATTGAATTCCTCAACGACAATATCCCTAACTTGCTCCATTTGGAGCTGATTAAGTCGAGCAGGCGGAGCCATTGGTATCCACAGAAGAAGGAAAATCTTAGAAACAATTCAGCCTAGATATTTCTAGGAAGACAAAACACTCAGCTTGCCGAAAATTTTTCAACCTTGCCCCGACCCGAAACCGGCACCGATGTTTCAAATAGTAGGGGCCCTTCTACTACCTTCCACACAAGTTCCAATTTCGCATTTGCGTCTAGTTTCAAAATTTCCAGTTCGCTCTAGCCGTTAATTTTACAAATCTCTCACATGTTAACACTAAATAAGTGTGTAATCTAACATTTTAAGACTAATAGAATCCAATTCATAGTCAACAATTTAACATAAACATTTAACATAAGAAATAAGGCTTACTTGGCTGGCTGACTGGCACACCGCGACATCTTCCACTACTAGTCTTCAGAAGGTTTGAAAAATATTTAAAAAGAAAATAAACTCTTATAGAGCCTCAAATTTGAGTCTAGAACATCCACAAGAATGCCTAGTTCCCTCAAACTGTGGCTCTGATACCAACTTGTGACACCCAAATTTTTTTTTTTTTTTTTTTTTTTTTTTTTTTTTTTTTGCAACAATTTTAAACTTTTAAAACCCATCTTAAATTAAATTAAAACAACTGAAATAGTCATAACATAATCCATCAGCTTAATAACCATATAAAATAAGTGCGGAAGTAATAATAATAATAAGGTCCCAACAAAATAACTAGTAGCGATGTCCCGATGCTCCATGTCAAGCCTTAGCCTCTTTAATCTTAACACCTGAAAAGTTATAAGGGAAAAACGTAAGCACAAAGCTTAGTGAATTCAAACACAGACATTGTACCAACATTCATATTTACTAGCCCTAATCCATTTTCCAATTATAACGATAAAGACAAAGAACGAATCAATGTCTATATTACGAGAAGGACTTGTAGGTTTGAACCGCACCGGGAAGATCCCGTATCATTTGGCCCTAATCACCGCACCTCACGAAGAGTATTACGTTGGTGATCTTACCTACCCACCGCACCGGTAAATCCGTATCCTTTGGTGGTGTCCCCATATCCATAATTAGTTACATACAGTGCACATGTACGAATTAAAACAATACTTATATAGCATGCTTTTATAATAAATTCAAATAATCACACACGAGCTAACTAGCAAACACAATCATCAATACAACGGTGTGAGAGAACTCACTTTGAGTGAGTATTAAGGATGGCTAACAATCAAATAATGCTACCAAGCTTGAGCAAACTTCAAAACCTCGCCTAAGAAGGACTAAAGGTTAGAAACGAGAAGTAATGAAGCTATGAGTTGAGAAAAGAGTAATCACAGCAAGGTCTCTAAAACAGACCTGCTGTTCAAAACGGATTTACTCCAAAATCTAAAATAGAAACATAGCTTTAACTAAATTTTATAGGAAACTATGATTGCTCAGGATTCCATAACTATAAAGAACTCATTCTAACTCCAAAAGATGAATTAAATATGAATTTTACAAAATGGTGTATCACTTCTGTCTCCAACAATACAGTCAAGTGATGTTGGCCAATTCTACCCAACTTGTGAGTAGAATTCGTCCAAAAGAAAATTAAGAGAAGTAAAGGACATACAAGTGAAAGTCTCAGAGTTGGAATTGAATGAAAAGTATCTCTCAAACTCCAGATATAAAATTCACATTGTGGACAATCACAGCACTAGCAAAAGCTGGTGACTGCCCACTGACCTGGAGTGTGGATCAATTCTAACCAATTTATAATTGGAAATAACACCCCATATTCTCCAGATCTTAAATTCATAATATAAGGAACATATAGAAACTTGGAATCACTCTGGATCCTTTTCCAAGCCTTAGAAATGATGAAAACAAAATGACATATCAGAACAGACCCGGATCAGACCTAACAGCAAAGATGCCATTCTTTCACATAGATAAAGCCCTTATCAGTGAGGTTGGCCTTCTTAAGAAAGTTAGCCAACTCAATGTGTGAACTTTTGGAACTGGTTTGGGGTCCGTTTGAGTTCTAGAGCTCCAGATATGATTTTTACAAAATGACTACAGATCTGATGGAAAACAGAATCGTAGCCACCCGTGATTCCTTTTTGGCTTATCCATCCTTCTCCTTTTGAAACACATTTTAAGATGTGTTCATCATCCCAATTCAGTCCCCATGATAATGGTGGTACTAAAAAGGGTTAGGGATCATTAGGATTTCATTTAGCCTCAAGGATGTAATAATAATCAACATGAAAATAAACATAAGCACATAAAATCATCATTCTCCCTTTTAGGGTTTCCATGATCTTTTGCCACATGTAATCCCCTAGATCCATCATCCACCATATATGGGGTGAAGATAGGATCTTGAGATGATGTATAACATACAACTACAAATAAAATAAGAAGGAGAAGAGGTGAAGATGAAATCATAAAACTAGAACAAGGTTATGAATCAAGTTGTAAGAAAGGATAAGGAGGTTCATACCAATACGAATCAAGGGTGGAAATGAACAAGAATTAAGCTCCAAACAACAGCCCCTTGGCTGCTCTTGATCCCAAAGAGAGAGAGAAGGATGGCGTGAGGGCAGTGGCGGAGCCAGGATCAAAGTAAATGGGTATCCCAATTTTATTTTTAAGGTAACCCAAAAACTTTTTCCGGGGTACTTGGGCTTCCCCGATTCAATTTCGGTTTTCTAAACCCAAACCTTAATCGAATCTTTAGATAACCTCAAGTCTTGTTATATAAACATGAAGTTGAAGTATATTTTGATACTTGAATCGATGTGGGATTCAAAGTAGATATCAAATGAAGTATGAGGATAACAAGCTTATATAATAGACAAAAATGGTTGAGTTTACATATGTTTGGCGATGTGGGATAGAATAGGCCCATAGCCTATGGACTTCAATAAAAGGAGTTTACAAGATGATCAAAAGAGTCCAATAACATAAGAAAATCAGACATTGGTTAAATAAATTAACCCAAGGTTACAAGAATAATTGAATTAAAATAACTAAACGTATCGAGAAAAATCGGGGCGTTACAAAAAGAATACATTATAAGAAACACAATCTAAAGAGAAAAGGAATCAACATGATCTTTACCAATTTCAAGCTTTTTGGCAATTCTTTTGGACGAACAGACATCCAATCCCTCTTCTCAAAGTAGAAATCATTCTGCAAACAAAATAGCAATAGCAATACTGATGAATCAACAAATCCAAAAATATATTAACATAGGGAAGTGCATACCATACCATACCTTTAGTCTGGTAATATCGTAATTTTTGTAAGAGCACTTGGTTTTCCCCATCTCATCAAGGTGTTTTTTCATAAGGAAACTGAAGTCATTTGCCCCACAGCAAAAATCAACCACCTGCATATGCATAAGGACTGTTTAAAAATTGAATGGCATGACTAAATCAAACAGACAGTTTAATGTATCATTTTTAGCTACATAGGTAATTCAACAAATAGAATATGCAGATAAAAAAAAATCAATTTAAGGTTTTACAAGTAGCAGTAAATCCGACCACAAGGATCAGCCGAAATTATTATCAAAATTGGAAATTTTAGACCTTTATTGTAGCACCAAAGCATAAATCCTTAATTCCCTATATGTAACAGATTCTGATACACTAGAAAATTACGATTAAGCATCGAGTATATTAGAAGCCCTAAATGCTTCGACTCATACATCAATTAATGTCGCCAAAAAGAATGCAGATCCTGGCGGCGGAGGCGCCGGTGGTGTCGAGGGGGACTTCAGCGAGGAGGCTGCTTTTGATGTGATTGATCCGATCGGAGATTGATTTTTTCTCCTCTTGCAAGGCGTTGGAGGTTTACTCAAGAGAAGGGGAAATCATTGCTAACTTCGGTCTCGGACGACAACCTTTACTCCGACGAAGATAGTTAGCTGCACAGTGGAGACGAAGACGATGGTGGTCGAATCTGATGCGTTGCGATGGCAAGTGGTGTATTTTAACAAACTAGTGTTGTGATCTTGTCATCTCCGATTAAGGAACTGGCGCCGGAAAAATGAGGGAGTCGTTGCAATAGAGATCGGGGCAAATAGGGTTTTGAGATTGGTAGTAAGCATGCACACAGGATTTAAGTAATAGCATGATATTTAGGAATTTGATTGATATCAATCAAAGATTAATTAACTGGGAAAAAATAAATTATATTGCAAGATTACATTAATACCCTTTAAGAATAATTGGTCCACATTTGTCCATACAATAACACAATAATTAGTTTAAACAAATGAACTTATCTCTCTCTCTCTCTCTCTCTCTATATATATATATATATATATATATATATATATATATATATATATATACTATCCTTTCCCATTCTCTCAATCCCGAATTTCTTCGCGGATCGCGGTGCAACATGCTAAATTACAGAGCAATTTTAGATCAGAAATCTAAATTGTTTAGGTTTTGATGTTGATCATTGAGGGATCTATCAAGGTTTTCGATCTGCCTTCTATGGGTGCAACTACGAAAGACGAGTTCTGGTTTGGAATCTCTACATCCATACAATAAACAATTGTTTATTCAGATGCCTCAAGGGTATAACCGTATAAATTCTAACTATCTATGGTTGTGTTTTAAGCAGCATTAGATCTGGTTGAACATGAATCCTCTCTTGAGTAATTTGGTTAGATTTATTTGTATTGCTTTCGTTGTGTTTTTGTGGCTTATATGTTTTGTTGTATCACTATAACCCAACATTAATTTCGTACTTACCAAGTTATTTATCGTATAATTTATTTATGCTAAAAAAAATAATTTTCAATTAGTATAATATATTTTATAGAATATGAGTTATATATAAAATTAATAACAAATAAAATGTAAGTAATTTATATCAAAAATAAAATGATAATGAAGAAATCTATTATACTTTAGAGTGTTTAATGTATTAGAGAGGTTTAAAGAGAACGTTGTATAGATAATGGAATGATAATGGATAACCGATAACATAACAATCCATTAAACATTGTTGAGTGTTATAGATCGGAGATGTACTTAGTTTGTCAAATCGTTGTTAGGTCATTGGGTATGGGAGAGGAAACCACGTGTGAAGGCTGATACGGGCATACGGCACCTCTATCCACGTGTAAACACCCCCCCCCCCCAAATTTAACGACATGACGGAAATAATAAAATTAAGATAGAATTGTAACTGAATGATGCGTCGGAATGAATTGACGATGGATTGTTTGGGTATGATTATATGAATATATGAATATGTTTGGATAGGGTTCTGCTATTCAGAAATAGACGAACTATTTCAACAGAAAAGATTGAGATCAACTCAAATCTTAAACACTCAAATTTAGCTTGTTTATTCCATATGGGCAAAGGCCCTATTTATAGGCTCAAAGGAGCCGACTACAATAATAGAACTGCAATCAATTGATTGCAATATGACAAACCTATTTACATTAATGCCCCCTAGAGTATTGAAGGTCTTACATACTTTATTTTACTATGCTACCGACACTTTGCATACAATAATTATAAAAGACAAAACCATAAATAATTACAAATTCCTTTCCATATTGAAAGGCCACATGTCTTCAATAATGTGTCTTCTTTAATAATGGCTTCTTATGTCATTGCTTACGTCATTCCTCCCGCCTCCGAAAAGACATCTTTTTGAATAATGTTTGCTTGTGTCATGGCTGACGTTAATCTTCCATGAATGGTGTTTCTTCTGTATTTTCTGTACAATGACTGCAACTGTGTCTTGGTGCATGCATAATATGTTTACAAAGTTGTTTTTTGATATCATCGGGTAATTCAGCCAGTTGATGAGAAAATTTTTCGAAAGGTTGTTCGAATGTTTCAATTGCTTTCATTGCTTCCGGAGTGATTTCATTGTCTGTTAAAGAGTAGATAATGAAAGTTTTACTAGCATAATTTACTCTGATTCTTGACCTTTGATCTTTACCGTTGCCAATGCGTGATGATGCTAAATAAACACCGGCAAGTGCAAAGATTAGATGCTCTTGTGTTGGGGATTCACGGGGTAGATCATCTTTTGTTGGTTTTGAGCCGTTGCTTATTCCCATGTTTGCAAAAGTAATACTTGGGACAATTAGTTGAGATTCTTCATCAAAAATTGGGTAGCTAGAATGCATTTTGATGAATAATCCTCTTTCTTGTTTTGCAAAGCGTATTTTATAATTTCTGATGATAGTTTGCACAGCAGAAGGGAATTCGCTGATGCAGTGTAAATTGGTGCCTTCTAGATAGATAGTGTCGATGAATCCATGAACAAAATAATCCCATAAAGTCATAGGATCTGATAAATCGGCTAAGAAAACTGCTTTAGGGTCTGGGCGCCTGGCTACTGGGTAAAAACCCATTAAAGAATGGACCTCGGTGTAGGAAACAAGGCTATCCCATAATTCAGCGAATTTTTTGGCAGATGGTTTTTTCATGGCTTCCTTTTCTTTGGTTGATAGAATGGATTCAAGGGCAATTTTTGCATTTAATTGGTTAAGGGATCTTGGGATGGATACAGGTTTTTGTGGTGTGAAGCTGGTCATAGGTTTTTGTGGTGTTAGGAGAACTGTTTTTGAACATTCTACGTTATCTTTTATTACTGCTTTGTATGCTTCGTTGTATGCGGCTTCTGCTTCATTTTTCGTTCTGTAGCTTTTGTGAATGATATTTTTTCCAAGAATATATGAACTGGCGATTCCCCAATCGTCATATATTCCTTTGTTTTCTCCGTTGAAAATCACGTACCATTTCTTTATATTTTTATGATCTGCTTGAAGTGGTGGATATTCTTCTGGATTTTGTGTTATAGGTTGTTTTTCTGACTTGAGCATTGTTTGTGGCTGACTGTCATCGGATGAAATTTCTTGAATTTCTTCTTTCGGTTGATTTGTTGTTGAACTGCTAGCTGCTTCTTCTTTAGGTGATGAATGAGATGATAAAATTTGTATTGTTTGTTGTAGTTGTTCTTTTTCACGTCTGGCTGCTTCAAGTTGTCTGACTAATGATGCTTCTTGCTCCTCTTTTTGTTTGAACTGGTGTTTGATTTGCTTCATGATTGCCTCCATTTCAATATATCTGCTGATTGGATATTTGCGTCTCTTGGGTACCTGAATGTTTGCTTAAATTTGTTTGTTTCAAATGATGATATGAGAATTTTCATATCAATGTATGCTTTTGGTGATATATTCATATCACTGTATGCTTTTGGTGATATATTCATATCATTGTATGCTTTTGGTGATATATTCATATCACTGTATACTTTATCATTGTTTACTTCAGATGGTACTTTCATACCATTGTATGCTTTAGCAATGTATATTCCAGATAGGTTAGATATGAGGTTTCCCTCAAGTTCTAATTCTAATAATACTTTTTCCATAGGATTATGTACCTGCATCTGAATCAGAATCAGTTGTATATGCATAAATATCTATCTCTGAATCTATATTTGAATCTTCTATGGGTTCGTATCCAAGGTCGTATGCAATTTTTAATATATTTGTTTCTTTTTCTTTTTAGTCTTTTTTGGGCATTCATAAGCTTTGTGTCCTTCTTCTTGACATATCCAACATTTACAGTCTTTTTTATTTGATGGACAATAATTTGTTTTGGATTGATATTTTTGTTTATATTGTTTTCTATTCCGGAAGTATTTTCTTTCCCCTTGTTTATAATATTCTTTGTATTTAGGTTTATATGTTTGTTTTTTCCAAATTTTCTTTTTACTTTGTTGTTTTTCTTTACAACCATATTGATTTACTTTGTTAGAAAGGATGTCACAACATAAATCAATTTTTGCATCTTGTGCTGTTTTTTGTTCTAAACATTTTTTCTGCATCCATGCTTTTAATATGCTTATTCGTGCTCCTAAGGTGTCTGCAACTTTATTTTGTTGTAATGCTTCTTGGAAATCTTTTATTACACTTTGGCTTACTAATGATGGTAATTTTTGATAGAACATATCTAATGCTGCCTTTTTTCTAGTGGAATCTAAATTATAATAATGTTCAGAATATTCACATATAAATGGTTCTAAATAACACATATTACAAATTCGTAAATTAGTTAAATGCCATAGTGATTCTAATTGAAAAGCTTCTTTTGATATTTTATCTTCAATTTGTTTTCCTATGAATTCCTGAATAAGACGACTTAATACATTTTTAAATGTTTCCATAGCAGCAGTAGTAGCTATCATCATTGTTTCGGTTTCATCAAGAGATGAAAGAAAACGATATGCATTACCTTGTGTTTTATGAATAATATAATTAAGAAAATGTTTTGGGTGTAAATTTCTTAATTCTTCGGTTAACTGAATTTGTACTCCCATTTTATTACTCCATTCTTGAATTTTTGCTTCAGGATTTTGGTCACAGTCAATAAAAAGAATATATGAATTTGTTGGAAATGTAAATAATTTAGGTATGTATTGAGGAGGTATTTTTTCCCATTTGTTTTGTTTATTTTTAACCATTCCTTGTCTATATAAAAAATTTTCTTCTAATGAAGGTGGTCCATAAATATATTGACTTTGATAATCATCTTCAACATATGATTGTTTTCGTTTTAATCCAAAATTGTTTTGTGAATCTCTATATGGATTTGAATAAGGGTTTTCATCATCTAAAGAAAAATCATATATTACTTCTACGTCATTATCATCTGAATTATTTTATATTTCTATATTATTTTCTTGAGTTTCAGATGGAATTTCTAATGCTGCAAATAATTTAGTTAGTGTTTCTACTTTTTCTTGTAAAGTTTCCATATATATTGTGTGTATTAAAAATAAAATTTTTAGTTTCTTTTTTCTAGTGAAGTAGTTATTATTAACGCTTTTTCTATCATATTTAACAAATTAATTTTGTTATTTTATCTTCAAGGTTTTTTATTTGTTCTTGTTTCCAATTTATACTATTATTTATTATATGTATTGCTTCAATATTAGATATACAATTTATCATTGATATGTCAGAATCTATTTTTAAATCTAAAAGAAATTTTTTAGATTGTTTCAATGTTTTACGAAAAAATTTTAATTCTTGTTTATTTGTATCTAGACTTGAAAAATTCATGATTATAATTTTATAATAATAATGGTTTAGTTTCGTTTTGGATTTAAAGTTACGGTTAAAATTTATTTAAAAATAGTAATGGTAATTATAATAATGTTTATGATGACAAATGATGATGGTCATACCCAAGCTAGAAAATAATAGTAAAAGTACAAATGAATGTTTAAAATACAAATAATTTTGTTTTTAGACGACGTATTTGCTTGTAACGGATTTTAATACTAGTTTTTATGAAATATCTAACATCATGAATATGGTTATTGTTTAAAATCGTACCTTGATTATTAGGTTTGTAAGAATCTTTGAGATTTTTCTTAGAATTATTTATAGATTCTTGGATTTTTGCTGTATTCTTAAAATAATATTTCTATTAGGAATACAATTCATCAAAATTTTGTTAGACATAAATATATATTTCAAGCATGAATTTGATTATTAAAAACGAGTATTATTTTAATAAAAATTTCAAATTTTGTAGAATTAATAGTTAAAACAACTCGAAATGATACTATCATGAAGAAATAAAAGTGATTTAACAATTGAAAATATCTTGAGACATATTTATAGTATTAAATCTTCTTACGATAAATAATTTAATTATTGATAACTTTTTTAAATATTAATATTTAAAAACAATGGTTATTCATTATCATGTTTATGATGCTGCATATGTATATTTTCTTATTAACGATGTATTGAATATGCAAAGTAATAATAAGAACGTTACTTAGCTCTGATACCAAATTTAACGAGATGACGGAAATAATAAAATTAAGATAGAATTGTACCTGAATGATGCGTCGGAATGAATTGACGATGGATTGTTTGGGTATGATTATATGAATATATGAATATGTTTGGATAGGGTTCTGCTATTCAGAAATAGACGAACTATTTCAACAGAAAAGATTGAGATCAACTCAAATCTTAAACACTCAAATTTAGCTTGTTTATTCCATATGGGCAAAGACCCTATTTATAGGCTCAAAGGAGCCGAGTACAATAATAGAACTGCAATCAATTGATTGCAATATGACAAACCTATTTACATTAATGCCCCCTAGAGTATTGAAGGTCTTACATACTTTATTTTACTATGCTACCCCCCAATCGAGAGTGGATGTGTTGTGGCGTGATTCCGGCTACGGACGAAGACGAGGAACCTGATTGGTTAATGCCCCCTTTGAACGTTTCTCCTTTCTTTGTGAACGTTGGATGATTTTAAAAAATTATATTTTTTTGAAGAGTGAATCACTTGCTTTAAATCTCGAGTTGTATGGTAAAAATGGAGAAAAAGAGTTGGACAGGAGCTGCGATGTATTGGGGAGGAAGAAAACACCAAAATGAAGACTTGGCACCTTTGGTCCCTGGAGTTTTGGTTGATTACACCTCTCATCCAAATCAAATTTCTTATACTTAAAACGATTTTCGAAAATTATAAAGCATACCCTTGACTTAGATATTCCAGTTTTCTTTTTTCAATTTCTAATGTAACTTTAAATATTTATTGAATTTTAAAATTATGTTTTTATTTTATTTTATGTACTTTTTTTGTTATAAAAATATTTATTTAGGTTTAATAATTGTGTTTTTTTATTTAATATAATGTAATAAATAAATAAATAATGTGGAGTGGTAACCATTTTCAAGGGGTAGTAGAATGGTAGTGAACATGTAGTGGAGCCGAAGTGGCGCTGAGTTGACAACACTTTTCTGATGGGTTGGTGGTGATCATACCCCTTAATCTTATGGTGGGCGGCAGACTTAAATGAAGTAGCACGATGGAATGCCATATATGCTCGGTACTTATACCTCTTAGCTTTGCTATTTGTATATTTTGCTAGATTGGGAGATGGAACTTTCATCTTTTAGCTCAAAAGAAGGTATTAAATAAAAAGGTTAATGTTATTCTAACCCAAGAAACTGTTTGCTTTGATTTTAAAATGTCATTCATTTTTTTTAGTATGTGCTTAAACTTTGATAAACGATATCAAAAACGTCACTCCTTCACAATTGAAGGGATAATCAGGTAATGTTGCTGACATGGCAATCCAATTGATGACAATTTGGTCAACATAATAAGTACACATGGCGCTCCACATAGATAACTCTATTAAAATTAAATATTATTTTAATTAATTTTATTTTTTGTTATTATCTAATTTAAGAATTTATAAATTATGTGAAAATCATTCAACTTGTTCTTATGCTTTTAAGAACATTCAACCACTATCATTTTTTATCATCATAGAAACTCCATTATGCACCACTGTCAATCGGAAAGCAAAAATACAGATTGATTTTACAAACTAAGATCAAAAGCAAAATTTCAATAGATTAATTTTTCAAGCAAAAACAGAAAATATATATATCAATGATATATAAAAACCCGGATCAATTTTACAAACCAATATCAAATTAGATCGATATGTAATAAAAAAAATTGAAATCGGTCAAAGGAAAAGAGGTATCAAAGGCTTCGCTTCTAATTAAAGTCTGTTAGGGTTTAGTGAGCTCAGTCATTTCCTTATGAAGACTCCTTCAAAGTTAAGACACTAGCTTCCGACCATCTCAAGGTTCATCGACTTCAGGCTTCGTAATCGTCCAGTGCAAACACAACCTTCCGACATCAGGCTTCGAAAATTGACCATTAGGCACTTCAAGTTCATCGACTTCCGGCTTCACACCCCGTCTCACAATGATCGACGACCGCTGGTCACTTCCCCGTCAAAAGATCCATCAATAACACTTTTCTCAGTAGTTAACCCTAGTTACCCCCTTTTCACTCACCCGCTCACTAGTATCACTCGTCCACTCACCTCAGTAATACACTCAGCCTACCACAACTGATATCTACCTCTCACATATTCACCATAGGCTACCACAACACCACCCTCAGACTGACGATGCCCCTTGTCGGCTTTCTCCTTCTTCACCACCAAATCCGGTTTTTTAGATTTCGTAGTTGTTTCCCCGTCAAAATCGCCAATAATAACACTTTGAACGAAATAAATGGAGTAAGGTGTGGATGTTCTTTTTCACCTTAGTTTTGTAACATTCTGTTTGAAATTAAATAAATAATAAACTCTAAAAACCCCAAGATGTAAAGTTTATTATTATTTTATATATTATTGTAGCCAGAGGCAATAATATTTAGCGAGATGTTGGTTTGGGGAGCCAAATGATATAAATTGGATTTTTGGGGGTTAAAGTGTAATTCCGGGATTTATTTTGTAAAGATTTTCATAATTCAGGGGGTGTTTGGTAATATATTGGACTTAAATTGAAGGGATTTTGGAATGCTGAGGGCTGAAAGGTAACTTATGGATTTATTTTGAAAAGGTTATGAGTGGGAGGGACTGGAAGTGTCGATTTCGTTTAAAGTTGTATGGAACACGAGATTTAACTGGTGCTTCTTTTCCTCTCGTTGCATCACTTAATCCTAACCCTAGACTCACATATCTCCAGCCGCCAACCTTATGCCCCCATCCCTCCAGCCGCCGTCACCACCCAACTCCCTCTTGTCTTTCCGATCAGTCGAAGCTCCAACCACCGAATGTCCACCGGAGGCCCATGTTGCAGACAATGACGAAGACTGCTAGGAACTCGGGGACGTTGCAGCAGTGAAAGATCGAGCTACCATTTGCGGTTGTTTTCGGTGACGGATAACCACCACCTCCCCGCCATAGTTACTCATTCTTCTTATTCTATTCCATCGACCACCGGTACCATTCGACGCCTCGCCGCCATGGTGAGCCGTCATCTTGCTCATCGTATTTTTCGTGGCCGACGACGACTAGGACGCAAGTGAGCGGAGGTTCTTTCATGCCGCCGCTACTGCTGCATTCGGAAGGAACCGCAACGCCTTGTTTCTTCTCCATCTCGTACTGTTATCGTACCCTTGCCACCGCCGCCGCCCCGAGCGGTTGCCGAGAGTGGCTGCCAATCGTCATGTCTGCCGTACGCCACCGTATAGAAGTGGCTGAGTTTGTAGTTCGCAAGTCGGGTGTGTATGCTGTTGTATTGCGTTAATTCGTATATGTGTGTGCTGGAGTGTGTGTTGCGTGATCGGAAGATAGAAAGAGAACCACCACCGCCACCGTGAGGTGATGGCTGTCACCCTCTACCACCGCCGACCGCCACAAGGGTGGTTGTGCATGTGTGTGTGTGTGTTATTTTATGTATATTTCATTTTGGATAATATGTTGTATGATGTATTGTATGGCCGGAAAATCTGAAGAAACCCACCACCACCACCGTGAGGTGGTGGCTGCCGCCTTCTACCACCACCAGCCGCCATGTTGGTGGCGATGGGCATTTGTGTTTGATTAGATGCTTAGACATGATTTGGACTAGATAAGCCCATGTAGACGTTTGGGACCAATTTGGAAAACTGGGCCATATGTTGGGCCTTGATTGATTATTTGGCTTTGGGCTTCAGAGTTTGAGTTTGGGCCTTTGTTTTGAACCAAACTAGGTTAGGGGTAAGAGAGTCTCCTTACCCCAAGTATGGAGTTGTGGTTATGCATTGGAACCCAATTATCAATTGGGTGTCGTTTTGATGATTGACAACTCCGGAATCTGTCAACCAGTAGTTAGAGTTTTATCCACGGGACTTCAGTAGTGCCAGGTGAGTCCCCTCACTATACCAATGGGTCGAAGGCACCAAGGTCGGCCCATTTATTTAGTTGTGATGATTATTGTGAATGTGCTATCGATACCTTATGTATTTATGTGAAGACCATACGGGGGTTCCCATGGAAATTAGTTGTATGTGGTATGCTAGTTGATTGTGTGGTATTTGGTATGCTAGTTGTCTTTGTGATACTTGCATAGAAGACCCGGGGGGTTCCCGAGGCAGTTGGATATAAGGCCATGTGGGGGTTCCCATGACATTCCAGGCTAAGACCATGTGGGGGTTCCCATGGCAGTGAGCTAAGACCATGTAGGGTTCCCATGGCATCCGGTGTAAGACCATGGAGGGTTTCCATGGCACCTTTATATGTTGTTTGTATGGCTTATAGATTGTATATGTGTAATGTTAATTGATTATGTGTTATGTTGGTATGACATTTGTATGGAAGACCACGAGGGGTTCCTGTGGCAGTAGTTAAGACCATGTGGGGGTTCCCATGGCAGGTGGTTGAGACCATGTGGGCGTTCCCATGGCAGTGGGCTAAAACCACGTGGGGGTTCCAGTGGAACCCGGAGTAAGACCTTGGAGGGTTTCCAAGGCTTCCTTATATGTTTATATGCATGGCTTGTGTAGTTGATATGATTTATGTGATTATGTGTATAAGACCTTGGAGGGTTTCTGTCACACCCCCAAACCGGAACGACGGAAACATTCGGGGGCGGAGGACGTTATGTACAGTATCACAACAATTGAATAATAGTAATCAAAGCAACAACAACCATTGTATTAATAGTATAATGTTTACATTACATTTGAATCATACACGATTGACTCCCAAAAGTAAATAACAAGTAAAAACTCGAAGCTACTATGCTCCATCTTCTTGAACTCGGCGTGTGTACCTATCTACTATTGTCCTGAGAATACAAGTAGGTTTTGAAAGAGTATCAGCATAAAGCTGGTGAGTTCATAAGCGTTTTATTTTAGAAAACAGGTTCTTTGTTCTTTCGAAAAGTGCATTGTGTCTCTCCAGAAAACCATATATTTTATGATGTAATGAATGTTAAGTAAAAATGATTCTTACTAGTTCCTCCTGCGAGTACTTAGTGTATATAAATCATATACAATCCAGATCGAACAAACAAACGATTGTGTGGTTCTGCGCCAAGCCCACAACCAAACAAGGAATAGGAAATGAGGCGGAAACCACAAATTCCACTGGTTGTCGGACCTTCATGTATATAACCCTGAAGTATTCACTAAGTACTTACAAAGTTAACTGTATTGGTCTTTTGAAATCTATTGATAATGTTCCTCAAGAAAATCCAATATTTTCTTATTAAAAGTATGATTAAACCAATTCCTTTCATAACTACTTAGCTAATACTGACTATGTATAAACCAATATGGAACAGACAATTGTTTGTGTGGATCCGCCCTAAGGCCACAACCAAACAAGGAACAGGAAATGAGGCGGAAGCCACACATTCCACTGCCTATCGTATATTCTTCATACGTAACTCGGATGCATAAACTAAGGAATTATAGAATTAATAATGTATGTTAGTTAGTTGAATAATAACCCAGTTATTTGTAAAACATTGATGTTTATCCTGGAAAATCATATATTTTCCCTTAAGTGTAAGTTATTGAATCATCTGTTCCAAACCGAAGAGTACAAGTATCTACCATACTTATGTTGTTTAAGCATTGTTCTGTTTGAAAACCCTGGCTACCACCAGTAATGTATAGTATGTTATGTACGAAAACCTTTGTATGAAAACCCTGGCTACCACCAGTATGTATAGTATTAACTGTAAACTGAAAGTGTTGTTAATACTCTCCTGTGATCACTTATTACATACAAGTTATAGAAATCTAGATCGAACAGACATTCGATTGGGTGATTCTGCCCTAAAACCACAACCAAACAAGGAGCAGGAAATGAGGCGGAGATCACACATCCCACTGCAAGTCGGATGTTAATTTCATATTACCCTAGTGTACATACTAAGTCATCACATAGTTACTAAGCATGTTGACTGTTTGTTAGGTATATTATTACGTGAACGAGTCGTTGTTTCCCCTGTGAGTTCTTATAACCATACTATTGACAATAAACATTACGACGTACTTCGGACGTCGCGAACTGAATGACGTTTGTCACCCTAGGTTGACTGTAGCTAATAGTCAGGGTGCGGGATTTTCACTCACGTATAGATCTATACACAAACTCACGCTCTCCCTCCAGGAGACTCTGGTTACAAGGGGTAGACTTCCCAGAAGATGTGTCTCACACTGTAGTTCTCTCAACGAATCCACGAATAATACTATGAAAACCCTTTTTGTTATTAATATGAATCCTTATAAAATAGTACCTCTTATTTCATAATTCATAAGTTTGTTTCCTTGTTTGAAAACTGTGTTTGCAACGTCTGTATCTTAACATGTTTTGTAAAACTGATATCAAGTCTAGTAGTAACAATGTTGATCATGTTTAGTACGTTCTACCTTCAATGTGTGCTAATATAATAAACCAAATTATATTTTTAAACACAAGATTACTTGTGCTTTTACTTGTATTCCCCCCTTAAAACATTAAAAAGCTCGGAAAATATAGGGGTATGAACTCACCTGATTGTGAATGACTTGGATGTATGACAAAAGTAGGATGCTTGGTATGCTAAGTGAAGTCCCGAACACAATATGGCCCTATTAAGCATATATGAACATGTATAGGCCTAGAATTAGTTGTCTAAAACCACTAATGATCATAGGAAACACCCTTAGAATGTAGGAAACACTTACAATGAAGTGTTAGAACAAAGAATAAGTGATGAAAAAGGAGTTCACGGCCAAACCACTATGGGTTTACGGCCCAAGATGTGTTCACGACCCATGAACACATGAATGGTTCACGGCCCAAGATGTGTTCACGGCCCAAGAACACATGAACATATGATGGGTTTACGGCCCATCTATGAAGGGTTCACGACCCTATGAAGGGTTCACGACCGTGAACTCTTCAAGTTCATAAAGATGGTGATGAAAGTGATGAATCAATGGATGAATACAAAGCTCTTTACATGAATAAGATGATTAACAAGTGAATAGGGATGAATCACTTACGTTTTTGGGGTGAAAAGAGAGCTTCTGTTCGATGAGTCTTGAGAGAATCTTCAGGAGTTTTCGGCCAAGGAGAGAAGAAATGAGGGGTAAATGAAGGAAAAACATATATATATATATATATATATATATATATATATATATATATGTGGAGAGGGGTTCACGGCCCAAACATGGGTTCACGGCCGCGAACCTATTTTGCGGCTGTGAACATCCATAGATGATGTTTCCGGCTCGAATGCATTCCTCTAATCCCGAACTGACACTTCTCAACCTTCAATCCGTAAGTATACTAGGCTTAGAGACTCTCAAACTGATCCTAAACACATTAAGACCGAAGAAAAAGCAAGTCTGACTTCCTATTGATTGCATTGACTTACAGATAGAGATTTCGGGTTGTCACAGTTTCCATGGCTCCCTTATATGATTGTTATGGCCTATGTGATTGATATGGTTTATGCGGTTATGTGGATTATGTGGATTATATGGGGTATGCTCTGGGGAACTCACTAAGCTTCGTGCTTACAGTTTTGTTTATGGTTTCATGTATCATTGTTTTGGAAAAGAATGGCTCAGCTTGATCGCAGCGCACACACCCGTGTTTCCGTAATATATGATTTTGAGACGAACTCTGATGAATGTTTTTAATTAATCATGTTTTTGGAATGTTTGGATTTGAAGATACATACGTTTTGACTGTATTGAAAAATGAAATTTTTACCCTTGATTTTTGGGTCGTTACAGGTTCTGATTTTGTCGAAAACAAGAGAAGAAAGAGAGATTAAGGGTGTGTTCGACAAAACTAGTTTGTAGCGGGTACCTTGTAGCTTGTAGCGTTTGTTAAACGCTACATGAAGTAGCATTTGAATTTGGAGCGTTTTGATTAAACTAAACGCTAAAAGCTTGTAGTGTCAAACGAGACTTTCTGTTTAAAACGGAGCGTTTTATCAAACGCTAGAAGGTAGAAGCTCTCAAACGCTCAGTGCCGAACACGCCCTAAGTGTCGGTATGAATTATCTGATAAAAGGTGGTTTGTGTAATTTAGTGAATAAAAAATACCTATTAAAATATGCGTGTGTGTATATATAATTTAGTTTCTAAAAATAAAATTTTAAAAATAAATAATAATCTATGTGGACGCAACATGACACTAAGTTAAGAGTAATGAGCCTTGTAGGATGCCAAGTAAGCTGGTTAACCTGAAAAATCATGTAAAATTGTATTAACAAGTTACCAACAAGTTTAATGACTTAGACTATCAGAATGGTGTTGTTACGTTGACACCTCTTAGACACCCTTATTAAAAGTCAACCTATAATTAACAATTTATAACTTATTTTTTTGGAAAACAATGCAAATCCAACCAATAAAAATATCTTAAAAACCAAATTGGGTGTCTATATAGAAAAATATAATGTCTTTTTAGCCAACCTCAAGAAAAAAAAAATGAGGGACCTTTTAAAACATCAACCTATAGATGATTGGGTTAGAATGACATTAACCATTAAATAAAACTTTGTTTGGAAATAGGAGCTTAAACATTTGTTCTCGGAGTCTTTTAACAAAATAATAGGAAGAAAAAAAAGATAAATAAAAATAATTAATTGTGTTCTTTAGTTGGAACAAATAACAATGAAATATGAGGATTATAGATGTTCTTCCCTTACTAGGAAATCTACCTTTTTTGTTTTATATAAATTTACACCTTCAATAATCTTACAGTTACAAATGACAATGAAATATGAGGATTATAGATGTTCTGCCCTTACAAGGAAATCTACAATTTTTTGCTTTATATAAATTTACACCTTTCATAATCTTATAGTTATTTTTATCAAACGATTCCACACAATATTTATACCGAGATCAAAATACTAAAAATTATTCGTTTACAAGTTACAAATGTAACATACTAATATCACCAAAAACAATCACACAATCATCCATTTGTGAATTGTCCAATACCAACAAAAACATTCATAATGAAGAGTTTAATATGAGAGTTGAATACGATAACAAGTCTATATGTCATTCAACATATGAAACTCTATCATTGTAAAATTTTACTTAGACGTTCAATGGAATTAAAATTCAATGATCATTGAACTCCTTAATGAAAAAAATTAAAAATTTTAATTCTTAAATATTTACTTTAATTAAATTTTATAGAGTTGAATATATTATAAGAAAAAATAATAGAGTTGTATGGATTGTAAAAAAATAATATGACAATCCATTCTATTAAGTTCAATTCTATTAAGTTCAATAGATTATAAATTAAGTTCAATAGATTATAAATGCCCTAAGAATGAATAAATATAGAGTTCCATCAACAAAAATACAAACATCATAAACAAAATGCAACACAAAAACCAATCAAATTCAAAGAAAAAAAAAACTATGCAACTATTCACACACTATTATACCACACTTACTAACTACTATTACACTCCCATTTTGAAGTAGGCACACAATTCAAATAGCGACACCAATGGCAATGCTTGTATCCATTTTCTCCATGAAACAACATCACCAATCCCATCGTAAATCTGCATTAATACAACAACTTAAATATTAAACTCACATTATTACTTTAATAAAAAAGAAATAACAATTAATTTCAAAATTACAACTTTACCCTGCAACAAGAAGAACTAACGCAATCAAACCAAACACATACTGATAAACCTTGTATTTGGATCTAACACGAACATCAGCTGGAAGATTGTGTCTTTCTAACCACCCAAATTGAGGTCGAGGTAGCAAAACAAACCCTAGAAGAAAACCAGTCAAGAATCCACCGATATGGGCAAAATTGTCAACAAATGGCAAAATTCCAACAGCTAAGTTGACAACAATGATGATGATAAGTGTTATCAATGCTGCCGCCTGTAAAAAAGATGAAATTTTTCGCTATCAAAAGCGATCAAGAACAGTTGTAGGGACAAAAATGGAATTTTGCTCACCTTGTTGGAGTAGATTGTCCAGTTTGTGATGAGTTCGGAGAGCATTGTCCCGAGTAAACCGAAGAGAGCACCGGAGGCACCAACTGAGATGTTGTTTTGAAGGAATAATGAAGAAAGAATGCTACCCCCGAATCCTGATAACAGATAGATCAATCCCACGCGAACTGCAAAGTTTTTCAGGAAGTGTTGTGTTCATGTAAAAGGAACTTGAAATTGGAAGAAAATGAGGAATTGAAGGTATGATTGTACTTACGAAATCCAAATTGTTGTTCAAGGCGAATGCCGATGAGGACGAGGCTTAACATATTAGCGACTAGATGAATCAATCCGGCGTGTAACCAGTTAGCGGTGACAAGTCTCCATCCTTGATTTCCGTGCACGATTTTCCGCCATTGAAGAGCTCCCAGTTTCTCGAGGCTTTACATGAGAAACAAAAAGTTGCAGTGAATTAGGGTTTAAACCAATTTTGAAATCGGAAGTACAGATTTGACACCAAAAATCAATTGAATCCCCTAATTAAACAGGGATTTATATCATGAATACGCTGAGAATCGGCATATCGATCATCAATTTCAATGGAAATTAAATCACTAAAGTGAAAGAAAAGGGATAAGTGATGAATTACGAGTTCGCTGAAGCACCAAAGGTAGGGTTTTCTCTAAGGGGCTGAAACGAGAATCGACCAAGAAACCTCGCAACACACTTGCCATAGATACGCGAACGATTGTGTTTAGGGCAATCATTGACGTACATGAGAACAACGAAAACAGCGATATTAACAACCACGAAAACAGGGATCAACCATGAAGTCCAATAGCTTTCTGCATACGATGAATGATAATTTTCTGTAGTTCTGGTACTGTTCTTCGATCTTACCCTGCCTTCTAAATCATCACCAGACATCATCGTATTGCTCCGGCGAAGATGATCAGTAAGACTGTGATACGAAATCAGAGATCACGAAGCACGATTGCTGTAGAAACTGATGATGGGGAAGCTGAAGATCAAAGGGTTTGATTTAATGGAGGGTGGGAGAAATTACTGGAAGATCGTGTGCTTAGTGGGGTCACCGGAGATGGAAAGGAAAACCGGTTGAGCTGACAAGCTGGACGTGGAGATGATGATACGACGACGTATTCGTCAGGTTATCTACCCGGTTTTGTTGCCGAATGCGCGCCACGTAAGTGTTGATGTGGTGGTGTAGGAGCAGGTAGGATGGGGATGTAATGCAGGGGATATGTTTTTTTGTGTCTTTTGCGCGGTTATTTTGACTACGTCCCTATGAAGAACATGGAAGTCGGCTGAGATATTTAAAGATTAAAAAAATATTATAAGTGTACTGATTTTTTAAATATTTAATTCTTTATTTTTAATGGATTTATAAGTTAATTTATTAATTTATCAAATGTTAATTTATAAATTAGTTCATTAACTAGTGTAACTTTTTTTATGATCTCATCGAATATTAAAGGTGATATATAGATGTTTTATTTCTTTTGTTTGTTAAAAAGGAATCTTTTTTTCGATATGTTTGTTCATGTCCATATACATAAGTTGTTAAAAAGTTATTTAAAAAAAAGAAACAAATCTATTTAAACTATAAATTCATAAAATAAATTATTTTATATGGGACAAGTACAACAAGAAAAAATTACAGTTTCACGATGTTTTCCTATAGAGGAGGGTATTAATTCTACGGCAGTGACATGCAATACACGTGCAACATTTGGTATTTGACAGTTGTTTGTTTTTTCATAAGACTTCTGACTTAAAAATCGTTGAACTTGTATTGCGTCACTTGATCTTTTGCAATTGTTTGTTTTTTAGAAAACTTCTAACTTGAACAAATGGTGAGTTTGTGATGTATGGTGCAACATTGGACCCTCCTCTTCAAACCACTTAGGCTATCCGGTATGGTGGTGCAAGAGACGCGTGATTTCCGATGTACCAGCCCAAAGGACATGTAAACACTACCCTATCGACCGATGGCTTGGGTGTGGACTAAGAAAACAGAGGAAGACAACGAATAGGAAAGCAACAACATCAACGGTCACAACGAATAGGAAATTATATATATATATATATATATATATATATATATATATATATATATATAATTTTCACTTTTAAAAAACACAAACTACAACTATAAATGCCATCTATTTTCTATACATTTCACACTACAAAACACACAATTTCTTTCTATTTTCTCACTTTTTCTTAACCTATGGATCCAAATCAAAATGCTCCACCCACTCCAAACACCCCAAACACTACAAATGATCCATATGCAAATCTTAGTTACATGCAATTTGTAACATCTCCAATCCACCAACAAACTCCATTCACCAATCTTTCATACCATCTAAACTACTATCAACAACAACGAGCACAACAATTCAATCAACCATAATTTCAAGCCTTTCAACAACAACAATCTCAACAATTTCAACCGCAATCTTCTCAACCTCAACAATTTCAAGCACAACCTTCACAATCATCTCAAGTCTCATTATCTCAATCCCAACCTATAAACCTCGATAACGACGACGAACGGGTTCAAGAAACACAACAACCATCTCGAAGAAGGCAACAAAAAGGAAAAGCTCCAAAAAAAACTACGCAATTGAACGAAGACGATGAGGAAACTTTAGCGAAAGCTTGGATTTTCATATCGCAAGACAGGCAAGTCGGCAACGTGCAATCGGGTCAAAGTTTTTGGAATCGTATTTTAGACCACTTTCACACGCTATTATGAAAGGAAACATGTCGGACGTACGACGCGGTCAATGCAAAATTGTGTGACCTACGAGCGGCTTACACCAAATTTAATGGCATGTTTGACAATCTTAAAAATATGCACAAAAGTGGTAGCAACAATTTTAACACTATATCGACAGCATGCTACCAATATAAAATTACCAATAATTGTAAACCATTATGCAACTAAAAAGCATGGGAAGTTTGTCGTAAAGATGTAAAACGGGTCCTTTATCCGGAGACGACACGTTCGGAATCTACCACCGGCTCCAACAAAAGCCAATAACTTTCGAGTCAGACGTGGGTTTTGGTCTCGAGCTCAATGATGACTTCGACGACACCGATGGGGAGGTCCACCGGAAGTCCAACTTCGTCGACCACCAGGAAGGGACAAAGCGAAAAAGGCGGCGTCTTTAAGCGGAAAAGCGAGTAGCGAAGACGTACCTGCGAAAAAAATAGACAAAACTTTAAGTTTTCAAGAAAAAAATATGAAGCAACGGAGGAAGCTCGTCGCCGGAAAATAGCAATTACTGATCTTCAAATCATAAACACAAAACCCCAACCAGATCTTGACCCGGAAAATCTAGCAACGTTTCTAAAAATGCAACAACAAGTCCGTGAAAAATATGAAAATTAGGTTCTAATATTTTAATATTTTGGTTTTATTGGGATGTTTTATGTTTTTTTAGTAATTTAGGTTTTTATTTTTTATGTTTTGTTAAGTATTTTAGGATTTAAATTTGTGTGTGTTTAATTAATGTAAAATATTTATTTATGTTTTAAATTATGTTTTTTATTTAATTTTAAGAAAAAAGAAAAAGTAAAAAAATAAAGATAAATATTGTGGAGTGGTAACCATTTCAATGGTTAATGTTTTGGTAGTGGACATGTAGTGGAACTGACATGACACTGAGTTGTCAACATTTTTCTAATGGTTTGTTGGTGACCATACTTTAAGTTATAGATTCTTCAACATAGATTTGCTTTAATTTTTTTTCAATATCATTTTTATTATTTTAATAATACTATGAATGATATTATAAATAATTTGAGTATATTTTACATAATTTCCAAACCGTTTGGTAAATTTTATATAAATATTTTTTTGTGTTACATTGTCTATAACTAAATATTAATAAATTATAAATTTAATCACCAAAATTACCAAATTTATTGAAGCTAACCGGAAAAATAATCACCATCTTCGAAAATTTAACAAAATTAACATGTTCGCTAAATTAATAAATTTATTTATTGTTATTTAGCCAATATTATGTTTAATTATTTTATATAAACGTTTTTAAAAATCATATCATCACAATGATCTTTATATTTGATTTGCATATGATTAAACTATATAATTTTTTTTTTAAAATTATTTTTAACTATTGTATGTTTAATTTCAGTTTATTGCAGCAGTTTGCACACATTGATAAAAAACAAACAAACTTCTTATTACAGGTTGCAGACGTTTAGTCAACTTTTTCTGCTGCAGATGGTTGTAGATGTGGTCCGCAGACCTCATACGTTTTCGCTTCGAAAAAACAAACAACATCTAAACTATATGACCCATCCGACTTCAATGTTTTACAATTTTAGCGTAACTTTTTCTTTTCTTTTTACTGTTTTAAACCAATATTTAATCAGTTTTGGTGAATTTGGTCTTTTATTTTTACAACTTTAGTTGAATGTTCAATTATTTTTATGAATCTAGTCCATATTTTCTCGAAATTATAAAATTTCTCGAACTTTATATTACAAATTTGTTTTTATGTTTGACAAAACTGCTAAATTAATCACTATGGTATGTTGATAGTTGTGACTTTGGTCCAAAAAGTTTTAGACTTGCCCATTGGTCCAAAATTTTTTAAAATTCTTTAAAATGACATTTTTCCTTTTCTATTTGTTTTCATTTTCTTTTTATTTCCTTTACTATTATTTGATCAAAATATAAACATACCCCCTAGTAACCAACCCAAACCCTACCCCATCTACATCTCTCTAGACTCTCTCTCTCTCTCTCTAATACTTCGCCGAAAAATACCCCCACTGTCGGAAACCGCCAACGTTGTCGCTAGAAACCACCACCACGTCGCCGAATTCCATATCTGATGCCTAGCTCTGTGAAGATCTGAAAGACAACATAGACCTCTTCGTCGGAACGTCTTCAACTTAAAAACCCTCGTCGGATACTTCCAGATCAGTTCGTCACCGGAACGTCCATTATTTCCATATCTAGTCATCGTCAGAGTTAGTGGGGAGCTGTTCTGGTGGTCATTCGACAACAGATCCACCTGAAGGACATTCGACGACAGATCGAGTTGTTCTAGTGGTCATTCTATAACGTCCCAAAAATTCATAGTAAAATTTTCATTTTAATAACACTAATTCATATAACATTCCATTCCCGAAATCATTCGATGTGAAAAATAGTATTTAAACATCAATGTAAAAATCTTGATTAATCAAATGCGGAATAAACTCTGGGAGGATACTGTGCAGTCACATCGGGTCCTTCCCTTTCGAACCGAAAGTACCTGAAACCATAAATATGAAACCGTAAACACAAAACTTAGTGAGTTCCCCAAAATACCACAAACCATACATATCATTTGGCCTAGCCCGCACATTGGGCCCAACCCATACTAATGGGCCTATCTCTTTATAATCAATGGGCCCAGGCGCCCAACCAGCATATAAATGGGCCTAGCCCGGCATGTAATGGGCCTATCCCGACATATAATGGGCCTAGCCCTCTCATGCAATTAGGCCTAACCCTACATGCATGCCCTTGGGCCCAGCCCATCATATAATGCAAGAGTCATAAAGACATCTAGCATCCTACATAACATATCCTAGTGGGTCGGCATTAGTGCCTTCGACCCATGGGTACAGTGAAAAGACTCACCTCAGTCTAAAGATAACCGAATCAGACGCGGTGCTGCTATCGGGCTCCTCACACTGAACACATCCAAATTATCCCTAATCAATAATTAAGGCAATTTCCCACAGTCCAAGGTCCAATTCATACTCTATCATATCAATGGGTAAAAGACTATTTTACCTTTCCCGCATCTGACCCAACAACTCATGGCCCAAATCCCAAAAGACCCAAGGCCCAAAAATGGCCCATCATGGCACATTGGTGCGTACGCCCCGCGTACTACCCCAGTACGCACCGCGTACGGTGCTGAAACCCAAAAACTCCATTTTTAGATCTTATCCTTTAAAACCAAATGTCTAAATTCTCAAGTTCAAGCCTAATGGACGTCTAGAGTCATAAAGTTCCCGACTTTATGACCTATCATGACTTAATAGAGCCCAACACCGGACTTAAGCTTCCTAACATAACAAAATGACCAAGGACTCACTTAAAAGTGCTTAACACTTTAAGACTTTACATCCAAGGCTCAGATCTAATTCTAATGGGTGTCTTAATCAATAAAGTCATCAACTTGATGCCTTTGCATGGCTCCAAGAAACCCAAAACCCAAATCTAGTCTACTAGCTTCACCAAGAGGTCAACAACTCATGCATGGTTGGTCCACAACCATCAAGATGAAAACTTTATGAACAAGGGACCTTAAAACATCAAAATAAACAACCTAAAACTTTTGGAGTAGCATTTACTCTCAAGAATCAACTTATGGGACAAAAAGCACAAAAACCCACTCACAAGCAAGTTCTAACAAATGAACCATCAAGTTTGAGACTTTTTATCTTTAGAAGATGCAATAAGGAAAACCAAGCTAGGATCTACGAGCTCTTAGCAATCCACCTCTTCTCTAACGAGTTCTCCTTTCTCCAAAGTGCACCAAAACACCCAAAAAGGTCAAGAAAACTCTCAAAGGGGCTAGGGTTTTTAAATCACAGGTTGAGGAGGATGGAGGCTGAATAAGGGGAGGGTATTCAGGAGTTAATATGTTTAAATAGGTCCTAAACCCTAAAACTTAGGGTTTGAGTCTGGCGTTCGTACGCCCAACGTACTCCTGGTACGCCCAACATACCAGGCTGGTCATCCGCGATTACATGAGCCTAGTATGCCCAGTGTACACCCTGTACACCTCGCGTACTAGACTATACCCATATCCATCCTATCTTCTAAAAGCCATAACTTCTTCGTCCCGACTCCATTTTCGACGTTCTATATATGCTCAGAAAGGTAATGAGAATCCCTACACTCTTATCAACTCTCATTTGCCTCATAACCTTCAGAACTTAAATCCTAAATTCATGAAAGGTCCGAACCAACACTTTTACCATTATACCCTTGGGACCCAAAGCACAAATCGAACTCTTGGATCACATATCTACATTACCCATATCCAAATGGGTCTAAACCTCTCTATCCTCAAATCCTGAAGCCTTATGATAATTGATCTTCGGGTCACAACCCCAAATTAAGAAACGACTCAAAACAGGGTGTTACAACTCTCCCCAACTTAAGTTAGATTTCGTTCTCGAAATCATTCCTCACTACTTCCTCTGTCACATTGGCCGATCCAAACAAATTTTTCTTGAAATCCTAATAGGGTTGCGATGTTTCCTCATACCAACGATTGCTCTTCCAGTAATGCAATCAAAACCTAAGCCTTCGCAAAAATCATAAACTATGGCGAAGAAATGAACCTTTGCTAACCAATGGAGAGTAACCATCACCACTTCTCCCAAAATTCAGAAATCCAACAACTTGCATGTCTTCCCGACCTATGAAACCATTCTGATATGTCGTTAATATGACACTACCTCGCAACTCAACCGAATGAAACTTTTCCGATCCTGAGTTATCTTGTTGAGTCCACTGGAAAACAGAATCCTCGACTATATATTGTCGCCGACAGGACCTTCTATTAATCTGGGATATAGAATCCCTTATTACCTGCTATATCCTACCATTTCGCGCATGGTCACATCATAAGACTCCGCTTAAGAGTCCAACTACTACAAGCTCCTGAGCGTAAATGTAACACATATTCCATCCGTCAATCACAGAGTCGTCATGCTCTAAGCGTGATCCACACTATAATCAGACCAATTCCTATCGGGGTTCACCCCTACTGACATAACCAAACGGGCCTCGCCCACGGGTCTCAGCTATTCTACATAACCAAATGGGCCTCGCCCACAAATCTCACCCAATCTACACACTAGAACGGGCATCACCCATAGATCATTATTCTTCTTATTAAATCAAAGAGGCCTTAAAAGCATCAAAACTGGATCAGTCCAGTCCAGATGATGCCACATATTCTTCTTTGGAAAAGGCTGCCAGAACATGTTACAATTCTTCGGAATGACCACTCGGCATCTCATGTTCCGGGATCTGAAATCCATACTTTTCTTTCATGAATTTGCATCCTTGCTCTATGCCATAATCATTATATGCTTTGTAAAGTCTTTTGGAGTTACTCACAAATGTTTCGGAACACGTAGCTTTATCAAATTATTTGGAAATACCTTCTTGAAGAATCCAACTCATATCACTCCTTAATTAGACGAGTCGACCAAATCACTATCATTAGCACTAAGATTGGCTACTTCGAGTTCTAGGTTGGAAACCTGATGAACAAAACGATCATGTTCCTCTTGTTGGTTTTTCTTGGTAAGCTCATATTTGGTCTTATACTCGGATGCTTCTGTGTAGGCCACGACTGCTAGACCTCGAGCCTCTTCAAGTTCAGTTTTGTGTCGTCTATCAAACCCCACATTATAGGCCACGGATTGCACCATGTGGGCATGACGTCTCCTGCTGATTTTGTCGGTGCTCATCTTATCCATTTGGGACAAAGTTACTTGTGGAAAGACATTTGATATGAAGTCAGAGTTGCATGTCGAGTCCAACACATCGGTTTCACAAGTAATATTCCAATATAGATGAAAAATACCAGTGGGATCAACCATGCAGGATGTTTGAGGTGTCCACGACCCAAAATTAAAGCCTGAACCGTCACCCAAAATACCAGGTGAGCTTGTTGTACCAAAGTTGGTACCACTTTGAACGGAGGGAACCTTCATGGCTACTCCTTGCATGACATTCATAAAAGCAACCCTGATTTTACCACCAGAACCTTGACGATAAACCACGTCTGTGACATTAGTAGTGGACACCAATTGAGCATAGTCTTTTCTTTTCTTTCTGGATGGTGTATTAGCAAATTGGGAAAAGCCAGACATAAAAGTGGTATGTCTTACAGGGCTAACAGGTTGACATGCGTCATTGATATTGCCATATTTATACATGTTTTTAGGCAATATTTATTTACATTTTTATTAATAATTTGGTTATTTGCATAGAATAACGGTACTTATAGGCTTAAATTATATTTTCCAGCCAAATAGAAGCATTTTCGAAGAAAGGGACTAAAGTTGACAAAACATGGAACTTTGGAGGCTTGAAGGAAAGAAGAATAAAAACTCAGCAAAACACGTACTCACGACGTGAGTAATTGACGACTCACGACGTGAGTGGAGTATTCTAGAAGATATGCACCGGATGAAAGAGTCCTTGTCGAACACGTTTATCTCATACTCACGACGTGAAGCTTATCGGCTCACGACGTGAACTTGGAAAAATCGGAAAATATATATATCCTTGTCCATTACGACTTGGGAAACTTTTGGCTGCCTTGGAGGGTTCCTAAAGACGAATTTCAGAAGAGAAGAAGTTCTGGAATAGGGTATCAACACAAAAGGGGAAGGGAAGTTCATAAGTTGACTTATAGTTTGGTATATTTAGTATGCTTTTTAATATGACTTGTGTTTGTTTAATTGCTAATATGTCCAGCTAAATCTAGCTGCTTTTGTTAGCTAGATGAAGCTGGAACTCATGGTTTCAATAACTTAGTTTTGATTTACTAGTTGGTTATGACTTGTGTTTGATTGTTTGAACCTAGCATGTTTGATTTGATATTTGATTGCTTTAAATTATTGTTCTGTGTAGTTAGTGAATATGAATCTGCATGAATTTGAATACCTAGTAATTCAGTGAACATTAGGTTATTAGAGCTAAGATCAAACCAATCTTAGATAAGCAATTGAGTTATTAAAATTAGGATGTGCTAGAGAACTCATATTATGATCATAAGTGTGTTTGTCAAATTAATCTTACATAGCTCCAATTCCATTCAATAAATGATTCTGTGTTAGCTATTGTGTGACCATACATAGATTTACATGAATTAATTAAAGTTAGTAGATTTAGAACTAAATTGCTAATATTATCTTAATTGGTAACCAACAGTAATTGTCATAACTAATTTATAAACCATTGAGGGAAAGCGGATTCGAACTAACATAAGTGTTTTGTATACTGATTGAATTTGTGTTAGAGAATTAAGTTCATCTAAACTTGCAAAATTAGATAAATCCCATTTCTTTGCTAAGAAAATTAGGTTAATTTAATAGTAGATAGGTTAACTAGTCAAAACCGTTCCCTGTGATCGACACCCGACTTGCCCGACTATTCTATAATTTTGACTAGGTACACTGCCTAGGTGCAATATAGTTAGTTAAGTTAGTTAGGTTATAAATATAAAATTAGGTGTAGCTAATTGCACGCATCAATCATCATTGTCACTCTGGTCATCGACATCATCTTCATTAACATCCAATTTTTCTCTTGTTGTCTTCTTCACAGGCTCTCCCCCCTCATTACCCTGGTAAAATCTGGGAATACTACATCTGCCTCTAGTTCGCATTCCTTCGGGTAATCACGCAGAAGATCCCTTAACATATTCAAATATACTTTTTTTTTCTAAACACAACAAGAAAAGATAATATGAAAATCACACTTCAAATTTTGGGTAATAGTTGTTAAAAAATGACAGTGACTTACCATTAATCCTCACGAATAGCATGGGGACCATGAGTCTGTTGTGTCGATCCCATACAACCCTTTTTCCACCAACAACAAGAACAAGTTCGTTGATCTCATCTCCTGGTACACAATACCCTTCTATTTTGCTAAAGTCCTTACGGAGTTGAGTGTTGATAATTTTTATGGTCGGGTCATTAACCATCCTTGATGTGTCACCAAAGACCATCCCTTGGGGTACGAGGTTTTGGCTCACCCAAAAGAACTCTTGTTTCCATTTCCTAGATGATATTTTTGGATTTGCTGCAATTTGTCTCTCTTTATCGCGGTTGTAGAAAGTATACCAATCTTCACTAGAAGATAACCTGTAGAAAATACGGAATAAGGGAACAGAAGGCTCAACCTTTTTTGCCTTACACGGGAGATCAAATGCCAGGATTTTGAACATCGCATTTCACTTTAGTTGGCTTATGTGTATGAAATAGTGAGATAATAAATCTTCAATAAACTTGAAGATTGGGAAGCAAAGGCCTGCCTCCATAGTTTTGACATAAATACCCACTTTATTTTGATGTGGATCCTTGATATGCCGAGTAGGACCAAGTAGAGGAACTCGGATCCTTAATATGCTGAGTAGGACCATGTAGAAGAACTCCATCCAGCGGACGCAATCCATATTGGCTAACCACCCTTCTAAACCTTCTTGAGAAAGAGTTGAGAATATTTCTTCTATACCAAGTTCACGAGCAATCTTCTCACTACTCATGTTTTGCTAGATATTTGATAAGTGTGGCATGTGATTATTAATTTAGGCTCTTTTATAGATGTTATATATGTGTGGCATGTGATTCTCTACAATGTAAAGACCCATGCATGAAAAGATTCCTTCTGACATCGACCTATGCACCTCATGATGGGTTTTGACCACTACAACAATCCTATGGTGTACATGCAAAACCCTAAAGCTTTTGGATCTAGTTTGTCTAATGAACATTCAATAATCATCCAAAGCTTATAAACCCTATATCTAGCATACAATAATCGAATTAACATATGAATTAGGGTTTAGATCTTACCTTTCAATGGTTACAAGAGTTCTTTGATCTTCAAGACGCTTAGTATCACAAGTGTCACACCTCTAATGGATCACAAACACTAAGAGCAAGAGAATGATGAAGAGGAGAGAGGGTGAGAGGCACCAAAAACGTCTAAGAACCCTTATGGATTTCTTCCACACATTTTTGGGGCCTTAGGGGTTCCTTATATAGTTAGGCTATTAGGGTTTTCAATCAGGAAACCCTAATCTGACTGCTTAGGGCCTAAGAAGCACATGAACTCCCTCCTTAGAAGCCTTGGACGAATTCTAATGGGTTTCCCCATAGATTTCGTCCACTCCAACTTCTATGGAGTCCATTAGCCCAATATCCAACTATCACACAATTGACAGTTCTAGTCCCCTTTATTTAATTAATGTCTATTAGCCACAAAATTAATTCTTATTAATTCTTGACTAATATTAATTAAACAATATGATTTCTCTTTTAATATATTATTCATATAATATATTAATAAATCATAATAACCTTTCTCTTCATAAATCATCCTATCAAGTTGCTTTGGTGAAGGCAACCCAAAAGGTCCATGCACAACCGGGTCAAGTACATACCATAATAGTTACGGGCTTAGACACTAATCCAACAGTCTTCCACTTGGATAAGTCTAGTAACTATAGTTCAAGTAGAATCCGATTAGCAATCGTAGATTCTCAAAGACGCTGTCGAACTCTGATCTTATCATCAACTTTTCCTTTAGATAAGGGATCATATATTCCTCCATTCTAGATATCATATGAACTGAGACATGGATTTTAATCATACTCTCTGTTCATGTGTTGTTTCCCGATTTCCGATTTATGACGACTGACAACAGACTACAATTGAACACATCAACTTAGTCCCGGCTTGGCCAAGCACTTAGGGTGTCATCACTAAATCATCGAAGGGCCCACATATATCGCTTTTATCCCACATTGGGTAAAAGGAACGGATAAACTTCGACTCAATGCTCGTCTGTACCTACTCATCAAATCACACACAACAGTATGTTTTATAACACCAAGTTACTGGTGCGTTTACATATTATCAATGTGCAACCAACTTGTAAATTACAACTCACACGTCTCGGTTTCAAGACTATAAGATATTATCGTCTCACCAATCACTCGTGATAAAATCCATGAAGCGATCCAAGTGAGCGTGGGTTTAATCCAATGCTCAAATCTTAATTCATAAGCACTCATGAACGTTGTAGCAAACTTTTGCTATGTCTAATACACTTTAGACATTCTACAAGCCAATTCACAACAATCTTCTTTCATACCTACTCCCAAAGTATGAGCGACTGTGGAATGTTTGAATAATCTTATTATTCGGGAAGTCAAAACATGCAAAGTGAAACACAAGAATAATCGAATCCAATATGGCCCCAAACTTTTGAGTATAAATAAAACTCCTTTTATTTAGTCACCATATTGATTACACATTATTCATTGTATAATGTTTCGGATAATCAACTTATTACTTGAATTATAACAACAGTTGTCCCATGCTCCAAGCATGCACACTATATTTACCTATGGTCCTTACTTTGTGAAACAGATCAACTGAATACATTTCCAACGATACACATTTCACAATTCCCAATCCTTATCATTAGTGTAAGAATACCAAATTCTTGCCACTATTAGAATATGTTAGATTCTAACATCTTATGCAATTATCCTTTTGTAATCATATTGCATAAAAGTCACCAAGACCTTGCCAATGAAATTACAAAGTTCTCTATTGGAGATTGCTACAAGGCAATTCCATAGATACGAAATCTCACATTCAAAGTACATTCCTTTGAACATCCTTCTTGCATAAAGGTTTCGAATCTAGACATAAATTCTTAACGTCCAACTCTCAATATGGAAACATTTCCATATTTTCCATATGACAACTCATTATTAATAGAATCATATCTAATCATAATAATGTCATTATGGTCCATTCATTACTATACTTCCAACTGCTTACAAACGACCAATCCTTAGCGAACCTTAGATTGTCCTTGACAGTTGTTTAATTATTTTAGTCAAATACGGTTCTAGTCCTTTTTTCCTCTAAATGCCCTAGGCATTTGGAAAATTTAGAACGGTCGAATATTATAGCATATGCAATCGATCCTATACCCGAAGCGTATGGGACACAATTCATAATGAAAAACGTGATACTTTACCAGTTCCTTGCTATAATATTGACATATAGAGAATCCTTTTAAGTTGAATCTTTTCAACATAACATCCATATATGCCCTTTGACTATATTTGATTAAAATTTCTCGATCCAGGCTTTTTAGATTTTGAACCGAAGTATAATATTATCTCCCTTAATTATAGCAAAACAACTTTTCAACCCCTGCAAGTTTGCAAAGTGAAATCGTTGTTTTCTATAATTAATATTGCTAACTTGCAATACTTAAGATAATAATCATGTTCCCACTAACATGATGATTATATCCTTATCAGCATAACACTTATGCTCCCAGTAGCTTTGACATGTATTCAGAAATCTGCTAAACTTCTAGAAAACAATACTTATTGATTTCCAAAGATCATATTTCTAATACGATACGCTTCGACAATCTTTTATCTAAGCTTCTAGAAAACAACTTATACACCTTTCTTTAGATAGCTCACATGTGTGTCTAAACAATTCTAGAAATTATAGCAATAAGTCTTGAATGTTCAAACTAATTGCCAAATCTCACAATTCGAACTATGAAGAGGGATGTCGTAGTCATAATCGAATTTGAGAATGCAATTTATATAATCGTTATCTCATTAAAATCTTCCTAGTGAAAGCGTTTCCTCACAATCATTTTCATGAAGGAGAGAAACCTTATGACACTTAGATTTTATGGTGTATGTGTTCCTACCCATGTGAATTTGTCATAACCATAATCATAAGATATTGTTTGTGACAAATCCAAACTCTTATGGACAGAACTTGTTTATTCTTAATTTCTTGCCATCAAGGGTCCCACCATTGCTTCCAAGATATTTAGCAGCTCACCCCTACCTATCAATGTACTTTCCATTGATCAGGGTGCTTGCCCTTATGCAGTCAATTGAGAACCCGTAGAACTCATATGCATAAGTAACTTTACTGGAATGGAACAGAAACAAGAATATGTCAACACGATACGTTACAAACCTCAAGTCGTGTACTGGTGTTTAATAAGTTTACTCTCGATTAGTTCTTGAACCTTTTCAAGATTATTTAGACTCCCACTGACCTCTTGACATATAAGATTCTCTTGTCAAGAAACATTTCTTGACTAACAAATATTCAAGAGTTAGTGTAGATTCTTATCAAGACAAACCACTACACATATTTGGTCTTAGTTGGTCTTTGTCTTACCCAAGACATCACAACTTACCAATTTCAAACGTGCAAGAGTAAGAAAAACAATTTTCTACTCTACATTTGATGAGTGTGTTAAAACTTCTTAAGATATGTCACTCAAGTCACAATCTTGGAGTATGACTCTAAGACTTGATTTTGGAACGAAGTATGATTCACCTATTGATTTAACCATTTCAACAATTTCCGATTCCTCTTCTCAGCCATACTAGTGCACTAATATTTACTTAGAGGATCAATTGTGATATGGTTTCACAATCAATAAGTTAATCATAAAATAGATACTTAAGTACTCTCCCATCTTTTCAGATTGGAGAAACTTTTATCTTTCTGCCTAATTTATTCTTCTTATTCGTTCTGCTATTCAATGAAACTTTTTCCAATGATTCAGAATCATACTTAATCTTTTAAGTATAATCACATTTACTAATATTTTAGAAAATCATGACGAACATTTTATCGTTCTTTGTGGTGGACTTAACCAGTGCACAACATGGTGTACCAGATCTCCTAGTCCTTCACTTGACTCACATACTTATGTGAACAAGGAATTAGTCTTAATATCCCAAATACGAAGTTTCTCATTCATCATACAATACCAGTTGCATGATTCCAAGTTTCTATCCAATTGAAACTTGGGCGATGAGAATCTTTCCTTATTTGGTAAATTTCTGACATTACCACAAATAACATAACTAAGAATCAAATTCATTCACAATATTGCTAACAATAGAAACATTCAAACACTAATTTTCATAAAATCCATCGCAAGGAAACATAAATAAGACAAAATCAAATTTTATTTTATTGCGGAAAAATTTTGTCCTTACAATGCGATTACAGATGAAAACTATATACATATTATTTAGCAGCTAAAAAAAAACCGATCTTTGAATCATGCGATCGAAATCCATTTCTTCATGACCAGATTCAGCTCACTTCTTTCCTTTTAAGCTTCTTTTTTCTTTGATCCTACAAAACACCAAATGTAATCTTATCACATTATGTATTAAGAATCCAAAAAAAAAATTAATAGAGTTTAGATAGTGGATTTTACCTGAAGTAGAGTCATACATCTTGACTCTCCCATCTCTTAGATCTCTTAGGAAGTTAGGGCAGCTTCGTGACCAATGCCCATTCTCTTGGCAGTAGAAACACACAAATTCTTTGGGAATGACACAAGGGACTATCTCAGACTTAGCCTTTCTCTTGCATAGAGAAAACTTTTCTAGACTTCCAATGTTGCCATTGTCCATAGAAGGTTGAGACATTGATTTACAAGACAAATTTGCTTGACCAGTTCGCCAGATCATTTATGATTCAACAGCAACAAGCAAATAAGTCAAATCAATGAGGGTCACGTCTCGGTCCATCATATAGTACTCTCTAATGAACTCACTATATGATTCGGGAAGTGACTGAAGAACCAAGTTAACAGCCAGCTTCCTAGAGACATCGACACCCAACATTCCCAATCTATCAATATGCAACTTCATATCCAAGACATGAGCGCATACCGACTTTCCATCTTCGTTTTGTTTCGCCAATAGGGCTTGAGTGACCTTGAACTTTTCAAGTCTTCGAACACGTGGATCAGGGAGAATTATTGGAGGTGGTGGAGTAAGTGAAGCATGATTTTCATTTCCACAATCCAGTCGTGGAACATCATCTTCATGTGGAAAACTTTTTCCAATGGATTCAGGAAGACCATAGTTGATTGAGTCCTTAATAAAACACCCAAATACGATATTAAGGCTAGGACCCAACACAATATTCTACAACTTGGAAGAGGGATGTTGTAATCCAAATTGCAGAACATTTGAAGGTAGGTAAATGACGATTTACCAATTTCCACCATGAAAAACGAAAATTGAAGGTTTAAGTTTTAAATGAATTGAAACTCCTAGATCTGTTGAGATTCATTGAACTTTTCAATGACATGTTTAATCTCGATTATGTCCTTCATTTGTGACTGGGATGCCGAGGATCACAAATAAGGTGTGAATAACCATGCGAATGTACGAGGTGCCCTCAATGTTACAGTCACCTAATCGACGTGCGGGTTAACCACACACGCTCCATCGATCTATGACAAACATCGAGTCACCCTTTGATACCAATGCCAATCCCAAATTAGTGTGCCGGTTAACCACACACGCTCCACTAACTGTCTCGGCAATGGTACAAAGTGTAATTCCATGGAATTTCATCAAATTCACTTTTCCTTAAGTAACTAAGATTTGGGAATTTATAAAACCGTTTAGTTACTTCGTATTTCATTGTACTTATAATGGAAGGGTGTGTCCTATCCTACCCGTTCGGCTAACGACCCTCCACTATTCAAGAGTGCGGTGGGTAAGAGTGGATACCCATTCAATCGCCATTTTATAGGCAATTTCCTTAAACACCCCTTAGAGACCAGCTCCGTGAATGAGACCTACTAACGGTAAGACTGACTCTTTACTCATACATATATAATATGTTAAACCTTTAAATTTTATATAGTATAAGGTGTATTTTACACTTTTAAAATACTATGTGGTCTAATTTAATAAATTATACTTTTAATTTAATTAAATGTAAACCAAATCATTATGAATTTATTAACTCTCTTTTAATTATACACTTAATTAACTTAATAAAACCTTAAGGGTGTAATTTGAACTTTTCAGAAACTAGGGTTTTAGAATTTAATATTTCAAAATTAAACTTTTAATCATACTTTTAAATTCCAAAACTTGATGGCAAGTTTTGAACTTTTCAAAACATTAGGGTTTAGAATTTATATATTTCGAAATTATACTTTTTAATAAAAAATTTAAATTCCAAAACTTGAGGGCAAGTTTTGAAACTTTTTTCAAAACATTATCAAGAACATTCCAGATCAAATTACAAATAATAACAATTAAACAATTAATTGGTTGTTATCTAAATTTGACCTAATCCAATTTCTTGCAAGACAATTCATCAAATAATTCAAATAATCAAATTTTCTCATACAAGGAAATAATAATTCAATTAAATGACAATTATCTTCTATTTTGGCAAGGATAATCACATAATATCAATAAAAGTCGGATTTTATCAATAAAAAACGTTTATGGTAATTATTTATTATCAAAATTAGCCAAAATCCGAAAAAAATCCCGAAATATCCACTGTCTGACCCCTGGACTTGTCGAGTCAGGGACTGGACTCGCCGAGTCAGGCTGACTCGCCGAGTTCATCCACTAAATCGCCGAGTTAGTCATGCAGAGGACAAAAAAATTCAATTTTCATGCCAAGAATGATCATACAAGCATCAAATACATCAAACAAACAGCCTAGGCTCTGATACCACTGATGGGTTTTGAGCACTAAAACAATCCTATGGTGTACATGCAAAACCCTAAAGCTTTTGGATCTAGTTTGTCTAATGAACATGCAATAATCATCTAAAGCTTATAAACCCTAGATCTAGCATACTATAATCGAATTAACATATGAATTAGGGTTTAGATCTTACCTTTCAATGGTTACAAGAGTTCTTTGATCTTCAAGAAGCTTAGTGTCACAAGTGTCACACCTCTAATGGCTCATAAACACCAAGAGCAAGAGAATGATGAAGAGGAGAGAGGGTGAGAGGCACCAAAAACGTCTAAGAGCCCTTAGGGATTTCTTCCACACGTTTTTTGGGCCTTAGGGGTTCCGTATATAGTTAGGCTATTAGGGTTTTCAATCAGGAAACCCTAATCTGACTGCTTAGGGCCTAAGCAGCCCATGGACTCCCTCCTTAGAAGCCTTGGACGAATTCTAATGTGTTTCCCCATAGATTTCGTCCACTCCAACTTCTATGGAGTCCATTAGCCCAATATCCAACTATCACACAATTGACAGTTCTAGTCCCCTTTATTTAATTAATGTCTATTAGCCACAAAATTAATTCTTATTAATTATTGACTAATATTAATTAAACAATATGATTTCTCTTTTATGTAACAACCCAAAAATTTTCAAGAAATTTTCGTTTTTAATTAATAAAACACATTTGCATTATCCATGAAATCACGCCTTGCCCTTGCCTTTGGGCTCAGAGGTACCTGAAACAACCAACAACCTGTAAGCGAAATGCTTAGTGAGTCCCCCAGAGCATACCACACACAATACACATACACATATCCTGTTAACTAATTGAAGCTACACACATATCACATAAGCCATGCATACATAAAACATGTAAGAATTCCATGGGCTACCCTACATGGTCTTTACCTAGGACTGTCATGGGCTACCCCACATGGTCTTACATCCAACGCCATGGGCTCCCCCACATGGTCTTTACCTAGGATTGCCATGGGCTACCCCACATGGTCTTACATCCAAAACCATGGGCTATCCCACTTGGTCTTGACCTAGGACTGCCATGGGCTACCCCACATGGTCTTACATCCAAAACATGCCATCACATATCATATCAAATCACAAAAATGACTAATACATAAATCATAATCACATAATGGGTCGGCCTTGGTGCCTTAGACCCATGGGTATGGTGAGAAGACTCACCTCTGCCTGCTGAATACAAAAGCTGTTCTCCTAACGATCTGTAACCCCCCCCCCCATGATGAATAGTAATATTAAACAATGTTAGGACTTTAGTTATTCAAAGGAAACCCAAACTCCAAACCCTTCCCTAAGGTCCAATTATCCATCCCTTGCTAATGGGCCGAAAGTCCAAGTCCAAAATCGCTAATGGGCCTCTTGTCCCAATAAGGCCCAATCAATATGTCCATGGCCCATAATAGATGATATGACCCATAATTCTCAGAATACCACCATGCCCAATAATCAAATGAGTCCCAATTAGTTCTAAGGCCCAAAACGAATTTGGCCCAATTGTGATGTGTATGCTTAGCATACCATCCTGGTACGCGCAGCGTACTGGGGTTCTAGGGCTTACGTGCAGCGTACACTGGGTTACGCCCAACGTACTAACAGATTAAGCACTTTTCCCATTAAGTGCTTAATACTTGATCCTTGTACGTCTAGAAGTCAGAACCCTATTAAGACGACCTAAAGCATAAAGTTGGCAAATTTGTGCCTTTGCATGTCTCAAATGCTCCCAACACCCCCATTAAGTCATGTGTAAAGCTCTTAGCCAATGCATGAGGTCAAAATACCCATCAAGACTCCATTTTTATGTTGAAAAAGGACTAAGGGACCTCATATCTGTCATTTCCATCCTTGGAGTTGCTTAACCCACCAATGGAGAACCAAACTCAACCAAAAAAGGGACAAACTAGAAAAACCTAGCTAGATCTAGAGATTAAGAAGGAAAGGTCCAAGCTTTTTACCTCTAGAAGCTCCTCAAGGTCGAAAATGGTCAGATCCTTGAAGCCAAATGACACTCCTAGCTTCCTTGGCAACTTCTTCTTCTCGGATGAACACTAAAAGAACCACCAATGCACTCTTAAGCTCAAGCTACACTCACAAATGATATTAGGGTTTTTAGGGACGTTTGAAGGTGAAGGAGGCTGTTAAAGATAAGGTCCAAAGGAGTTAAGGATGTTTATATAGGGGTCAAGTCTGATTTTTAGGGTTTGAACAAGCTGGCACGTACGCCCGGCGTACTCCTGGTACGCCCAGCGTACATGCTGCTCCTCCGCGTTCCTCCTCACCAAGTACGCTAAGCGTACTCTTACGTACGCCCAGCGTACTTAAGGGTCTCTTATGCCAATATCAAGATACTTCAAGGGCTATAAGGTCATACCTGCTTTTGGGTGTTACAACTCTCCCCCACTTGAACTAGACTTCGTCCTCGAAGTCTGTTGCTGTAAACAATTCGGGGTAATGCTCCCGCATCTCCTCCTCGGGCTCCCAAGTCCATTTGGAACCCTTCCTGTGCTGCCATTGTACATTTACCAACTTCACTTCTTTGTTCCGAAGACCCTTCGTCTTTCTATCTAAGATGACGACCGGCTTTTCGACATAATTTAAACTCCCATCCACCTGAATGTCATCCAAAGAAACAACTGCAGACTCGTCAGCAACACACTTCCGAAGCTGGGACACGTGGAAAGTATTGTGAATCTGACTAAGCTCCTCAGGGAGTTCTAAGCGATATGCCACCATGCCCACCCGGGCCGTGATCCTGAACGGGCCTATGAACTGAGGCCCCAATTTGCCCCTCTTTCGAAACCTAGTAATCCCTTTCCAGGGCGACACCTTCAGTAATACAAAATCCCCCACCTGAAACTCGAGATCCGAACGCCGTCGGTCAGCATAACTTTTCTGACGGCTTTGCGCGACTCACAACCGGTCGCGCACCTGCTGAATCAGACCGGTAGTCTTGAGCACTACCTCAGTGCTCCACATGACCCGGTGCCCAACCTCGTCCCAACACACCGGGGTCCTGCACCTCCGACCATATAACATCTCGAATGGAGCTCGGTCAATACTGGCATGATAACTATTATTATATGAGAACTCTGCCAGTGGGAGGTATGTATCCCAACTCCCTCCAAAATCCAGCACACATGCTCGAAGCATATCCTCCAGTGTCTTGATCATACTCTCACTCTGACCGTCAGTCTGAGGATGGTACGCCGTACTGAAATGTAGTTGAGTGCCCAGCTCCTCGTTGAACTTCTTCCAAAACCTGGAAGTAAACCGGACATCCCTGTCGGAGACCACAGACACGGGCACCCCATGTCTAGCCACTACCTTACGCACATAAATATCTGCCAACTTCTCCGCATATATACTCTCGGAAATCAGAATAAAGTGGGCACTCTTCGTCAGTCTGTCTACGATCACCCATATAGCGTCCACTCCCCTCACCGTCCTAGGCAACTTTGTGATGAAGTCCATAGTGATCTCTTCCCACTTCCACATGGGAATGGGTAGTGGCTGAACCTTGCCATGAGGCCGCTGGTGCTCGGCCTTGACCTTCCTGCAGGTCAAACATCGCTCCACGAACCAGGCAATCTCCCGCTTCATGCAGGGCCACCAATATCCCAGCCTCAAGTCCCTATACATTTTCATAGCTCCAGGGTGTATAGAGAACTTAGACCTGTGCGCCTCCTCTAATATTCTTTGACTCACTCCCCTTGCCATTGGTACCCATACTCGACCACATTGCGTCAGAAGGCCGCGACTATCCTTCACAAACAAAGGATACTGCCCCCGAATCCGCTCGACCTTCCAATTCTCCTTCTTCACCCCCTCGACCCGAGCCACTTTGATCATATCCAACATAGGAGAAGTCACCGTCATCCGCATACAAATGTCCCTAATCGGGGACCCCGCCGTCTTACGGCTGAATGCATCAGCCACCACGTTCGCTTTCCCTGGGTGGTATAGAATCTCGCAATCATAATCCTTCAGCACATCCAGCCACCTCCTCTGCCGCATGTTAAGGTTCTGTTGATCCATCAAATACTTCAGACTCTTGTGATCGGTATAGATAGTAAACCGCACTCCATATAAATAGTGCCTCCAAATCTTGAGGGCAAACACCACTGCACCCAACTCCAGGTCATGGGTGGGGTAATTTACCTCATGAGGCTTCAACTGCCTCTAGGCGTAAGCTATCACGTGTCCCCTCTGCATCAGTACCGCACCTAACCCTGAAATCGACGCGTCGCAGTACACCACCAAATCATCTAACCCCTCAGGTAGTACTAGAATTAGAGCCTCGTATAACCTCTGTCTCAGGGTCTCAAAAGCCATCTGTTGGTCCGCACCCCACTGAAAAGTCACATTTTTCTTGGTCAGGCGGGTCAATGGCACAACAATCTTGGAGAAATCCTGGATAAATCTCCGATAGTAATCCGCTAAACCCAAGAAAATACGAATCTCTGATGCATTCCTCGGTACTTCCCACCGCATCACAGCCTCCACCTTGGCTAGATCAACCGAAATACCCTCCTGATTGATAACATGCCCCAAGAACTGTACTTCCCGCAGCCAGAAGTCACACTTGGAGAACTTCGTATATAGTTTCTCCGCCCTCAGGGTCTCTAATACCTCCCTCAGATGTTGCTCATGCTGCTCCCTGGTCTTAGAATAGACCAGGATATCATCAATAAAAATGATCACCGACCGATCTAGCATCGGTCTGCATACCCTGTTCATAAGATCCATGAACGCTGCTGGGGCATTGGTGAGCCCAAACGGCATCACCACAAACTCATAATGCCTATACCGAGTCCTGAAAGCCGTCTTCGGTATATGCTCATCTCGAATCCTCATCTAATGGTATCCCGACCGAAGATCAATCTTGGAGAACCACGACGCACCCTGCAGCTGATCGAACAAATCATCGATCCTTGGCAATGGATAACGGTTTTTCACCGTTAGTTTATTCAGCTCCCTATAATCGATGCACATCCTGTGCGATCCATCCTTCTTTTTCATGAAGAAAATCGGTGCTCCCCACGGGGAACTGCTCGGATGAATGAACCCGCGGTCTAGCAGCTCTTGGAGCTGCGTAGATAGCTCTTGCATCTCCGGTGGTGCCAACCGGTAGGGTGCCTTTGCTATTGTAGCGGCACCCGACACCAAGTCAATGCGAAACTCCACCTGTCTCTCCGGAGGCATTCCTGGTAATTCTTCAGGGAAGACGACTCGAAAATCCTGTACCACCGGCACACTGCCCACATCCGTTACGGCCTCTACCCTCGTATTTGTGACATAAGCCAGAAATTCTATGCAACCCTGCTGTAAAAACCTCCTAGCCCTCGCTGTCAAACAGAGGGCCGGTCCCTGCGAGGCCCTCTCACCCTGAATAACCAGTTCTCCCCCACTTGGGGTTCGAACCCTGACCAACTGGCGCTCGCAATCGATCATGGCCCCGTGGGCCCCCAACCAATCCATCCCAACAATCACTTTCAACCCTCGTAATGGTATCGGAACGAGATCAACACGGAACCTCTCGCCCAATACATTCAGTAGACAATCCCGATATACCCTTGCAGCACTAACGGTGCGGTCGTCTGCAATCTCCACCTCGATCGGGGAATCGAAGGTCCCGGGCGCGTCTCCGAACTTCTTGCTAAGTGTAAGAGATGCGAACGATCGGGTAGCACCCGAGTCAAACAAGACATGTGCCGACATACCATTGACCAAAAAGGTCCCTATATATGCAATATATATACATAAGTCATACAATCATAATGAGCAGAGAAATAATAGATACGTACCATCCACGACGTCCGAAGCTGCCCGAGCCTCCTCGATAGTTAGCTGAAAAGCACGGCTCTTCACCGCCGGGGCATCCGCCTTAGCAGGGTGGCCACCTGTGATCCTCATTGTGGCGGGCGCGGGCGCCACCACTGCTCCTCCCCCTCCCTGCAATCTCGGATAATCTGCCTTTTTATGGCGAGTCTAGTTGCAGTGGAAACATATCAAGCCCTTCTTGGGGCAAATCCTTGCTCACGTGGCCCTGCTGACCACAAGAGTAACATCCCGATATCCCAGCTGTCCGACACGCCCCACTATGAAACCTCCCGCACTTGGCACACCGGCCCCGGCCCTGCTGGCCCCTACCCGAAGAATCAGAGGTCTTGGGCTTCTTAGCCTGACCTTCTGTTGTCTGCGCCTGATCAGTCTTCCGCTTCGCGCGGGTATCCAACTCCATCTCCCTCTCAAGGGCCTTCTCCACCATCTCATTCAGGTTTTTCCACCCTGTAAAGCTCACAAACTCACGGATATCATCCCTCAGCATGGAATGATACCTCATCCGCCTCATATCCTCATCCGTAGCGTACTGTGGGATCAACAACGCACGCTCCCGAAACTTGGCGGTGATCTCCACCACAGTCTCAGTGGTCTGCTGAAGGTCATGAAACTCCCTCACAAGTCGTTTCACCTCAATAGGTGGTGCAAACTCCAAATCAAATCGCCGAACAAACTCGGTCAATGTCATCTCTGCCACCCCGGCTGGCCCCACCAGACTAGTAATCTCGCCCCACCAATCGCGGGCCCTATCCCTCAGCATACACGAAGCAAACCCAACCTTTGCCGCATCCGGGCAGGAACTCGTGCGTTGGGCATTCTCGATATCCGCTACCCAGCGTCGGCTAACAATGGGGTCCCTAACCCTGAAAAACTATGGCGCCCCACACACCTTGAACTCCCGAAACGAGGGAGTTCGGGCCCCAATCTGCCCCGCCGCCAACTTAGACCTGAAAGATCTAAGTCTCTCCTCCATAATCTCCATCATACCCTCCTTGACCGTCCCGAAAATTACTGGGTTCGCGTCAAGGATGCCCCTGGTAACCTCGGCTGCAATGAGTTCGTGCAGCCTCTCATTGGCAGAATCAATAGCATCTCCTGATCCCACCCCAGATCCAGACCCCGATCCTAATTCTCCTGCTCCAAATCACGTCATCACCATGCTGGACTGAAATATCATAAATTACAATGATCAGGATTTCCATATAAGGGATCTTCCCATACCGGTCCTCCTTGAAATCGTCAGATCTAACATTGGTTCGGGTACAGGTCCTGTGCTTTCAGTAGTACGGGCCCAATACTACCTTCCACACCTACATGTACCTTTCCCCAACGATCTACCTGATAACCCCAACTCGTCCCAAAACAGATCCATATTCCACAAACTACCACATACATTGATCTCAAGCTGTCCTAAGATTTACTCTACTCATACCAATCAGACCAATCATAACATGTTGCCTTCATGCATGCAAATTATACATAGAAAAGGATCAAATAGACTTTCGAATAAAAGATTCTACCCTAGGACCACAACCAGACAAGGAACAGGAAATAAGGCCAAATCAATCATTCTGAGGCTATAAGCTCCTAACCGTATACAATTTTAAAAGAATACACATAGCAAGTTCCATGAAATCAACAAACTCAAATATCAGTATAGCATGGCTAATATATTTAGGAACTACTTACTTGGCTCGGCTGATCACGTGCGTTGCACTCTCATCTTTTCATTTCTTTTTGAAAACCCTTTTAAATTATTATTATTATTTTTTTGAAAACAATTTTCACCGTTTCCTTAGTTTAAGTCCTGACACACTCGAGAGTGTGCCCGAATCCCTCAAACCAAGGCTCTGATACCAACTTGTAACAACCCAAAAATTTTCAAGAAATTTTCGTTTTTAATTAATAAAACACATTTGCATAATCCATGAAATCCCAACATAATTGTTTTCAAATCAGTATTCATTACAACTTATTTGATTCATCAGAGTGTCCCCAAAACATGTCAATAAAAGAGAGATAGAGTGCACGCCGCGCCATCACGCCTTGCCCTTGCCATTGGGCTCAGAGGTACCTGAAACAACCAACAACCTGTAAGCGAAATGCTTAGTGAGTCCCCCAGAGCATACCACACACAATACACATACACATATCCTGTTAGCTAATTAAAGCGACACACATATCACATAAGCCATGCATACATAAAACATGTAAGAATGCCATGGGCTAGCCCACATGGTCTTTACCTAGGACTGCCATGGGCTAACCCACATGGTCTTACATCCAACGCCATGGGCTCCCCCACATGGTCTTTACCTAGGACTGCCATGGGCTACCCCACATGGTCTTGACCTAGGACTGCCATGGGCTACCCCACATGGTCTTACATCCAAAACATGCCATCACATATCATATCAAATCACAAAAATGACTAATACATAAATCATAATCACATAATGGGCCGGCCGTGGTGCCTTAGACCCATGGGTATGGTGAGAAGACTCACCTCTGTCTGCTGAATACAAAAGATGTTCTCCTAACGGTCTGTAACCCCCCCTGTGCTGAATAGTAATATTAAACAATGTTAGGACTTTAGTTATTCAAAGGAAACCCAAACTCCAAACCCTTCCATAAGGCCCAATTATCCATCCCTTGCTAATGGGCCCAAAGTCCAAGTCCAAAATCCCTAATGGGCCTCTTGGCCCAATAAGGCCCAATCAATATGTCCATGGCCCATAATAGATGATATGACCCATAATTCTCAGAATACCACCATGCCCAATAATCAAATGAGTCCCAATTAGTTCTAAGGCCCAAAACGAATTCGGCCCAACTGTGATGCGTACGCGCAGCGTACTGGGGTTCTAGGGCTTACGCGCAGCGTAGACTGGGTTATGCCCAGCGTACTAACAGATTAAGCACTTTTCCCATTAAGTGCTTAATACTTGATCCTTTTACGTCCAGAAGTCAGATCAAACCCCATTAAGACGACCTAAGGCATAAAGTTGGCAACTTTATGCCTTTGCATGTCTCAAATGCTCCCAACACCCCCATTAAGTCATGTGTAAAGCTCTTAGCCCATGCATGAGGTCAAAATACCCATCAAGACTCTATTTTTATGTTGAAAAAGGACTAAGGGACCTCATATCTGTCATTTCCATCCTTGGAGTTGCTTAACCCACCAATGGAGATCCAAACTCAACCAAAAAGGGGACAAACTAGAAAACCCTAGCTAGATCTAGAGATTAAGAAGGAAAGGTCCAAGCGTTTTACCTCCAGAAGCTCCTCAAGGTCGAAAATGGTCAGATCCTTGAAGCCAAATGACACTCCTAGCTTCCTTGGCAACTTCTTCTTCTTGGATGAACACTAAAAGAACCACCAATGCACTCTTAAGCTCAAGCTACACTCACAAATGATATTAGGGTTTTTAGGGACGTTTGAAGGTGAAGGAGACTGTTAAAGATGAGGTCCAAAGGATTTAAGGATGTTTATATAGGGCTCAAGTCCGATTTTTAGGGTTTGAACAAGCTGGCACGTACGCCCGGCGTACTCCTGGTACGCCCAGCGTACGTGCTGCTCCTCCGCGTTCCTCCTCACCAAGTACGCTAAGCGTACTCTTATGTACGCCCAACGTACTTAAGGGTCTCTTATGCCAATATCAAGATACTTCAAGGGCTATAAGGTCATACCTGCTTTTGGTTGTTACATTTTAATATATTATTCATATAATATATTAATAAATCATAATAACCTTTCTCTTCATAAATCATCCTATCAAGTTGCTTTGGTGAAGGCAACCCAAAAGGACCATGCACAACCGGGTCAAGTACATACCAAAATAGTTACGGGCTTAGACACTAATCCAACATCTCGATCTACGCATGCCACTTTTTTACAATTGACATTGACCTATGCATGTCAAGATTCGTTTATGACACATACCTCTTGGCTTTATATTGCACACTTATATTAGGCTTCTTGTTGGAATTAAACGTATATGGTTTGTTTTTCTCAAATATGTATGGATTTTGGAGTGGCAATGCGGGGCACATTACATATTATTAAGTATGAACTAAAATGTGTACTACTCTACTCATATCACTTCTTATTGGGGGCTGATGACGGGCATAGGTCTGACGGTCAGAAGTGACGGATAGAAATGACAGACGGAAGTGACGGACAGAAATACATGGCCCAATGTGCATAGCCATGGCCCAACGTGCATGGCCCAAAATGTATGACCAAAAATACATAGCTCATCTAAAATGCATGGCCCTCACATTTTACTTCTATATTTAATTGTGTAACGTTCATACACATACAATGAATATATATATATATATATATATATATATATATATACACACACATACATACATACATATATATATATATACACACACATACACACATATATATATATGTGTGTATGTGTGTATGTGTGTGTGTGTGTGTATATATATATATATATATATATATATATATATATATATATTATTGTTACTTGTCGATCAAAACGTGTTGGTTGAGCATATCAGAATATCTTGAGCTAAAATATGATCACGATTCAAATTGATGAATAGACTTTCCACTTAATTCAGATGACATGTAATTATATCTTATAAATAGTGAAGGTTTGCACTCCAGAAGAGGGGCAAAAAAACTCAAATACCTTACTTTCAGCTTTGATCGATTTCTCCCGGTTGAAAACTGACTTTACCATAGGAGTGTCATCTCGGGTCCCCGCCCGAGATTGTTTCAGGTATCACTGGATTCAAGCTGAGCGAAGGACAGAGCGAAGATCCGTGGCAAGTCTCTTTGTCTCAACCGTCTCGAGAACCCAAGTATTCATCAAATTGTATTTTTTAGGAGGTGTTCTTTTGTGGCTTTTTTTAAGAGCTTTAGATGATTGGGGTATTAAGTATTGCTGTTTTTTCCGAAGTACATGTGAGAGTTGGAGAGATCATTGATATTTTGAGTTTGTCTTTATATGGTTTGTTTGGTTGATGTTTACCTCGGCTGGTGGTTCATTACAATTGTTTCAGCATATTCTTAATATATTGTTTTTTTTTGGAGTTTAGTTAGTTATCTTCAGATCAGTTATAATATTGTTGTCACTTTGCTTAATAGAATTTGTATATATTTGTATATGGGGTTGTTTCATAACATTGACAAAATAAAATCAACTAGAACAAAATTTTAATCAACAGCATTTGTTTAGATTTAATAAAACTATACCGACTTCAACTCGTCGTTAGTTAGTAGCATGTGTATACAATTGATAAAACTAAAGCCACTTCACCAACTCTTTACCTATATAAATTTCACTATAAACACTCTGAACTCACTCAAGACAAATAAAATGGTGTCGGCCTTGTTTTGTGGGGGCATTATTATGTTGTCTCGCCCCAAACATAGAAAACACCTTGTTTTATGGAGGCATTATTCTATATTCTCGTCTCAGGCGTAGAAAATCAATGGATCGGCCCTAATTATTGACGATTTCAAGTCCGGATAAAGGAAGAGGGTTTATAATATTAAGTATAGTAAAGACCAAAGGGCCCTAAATTTTTCGTTTGCTTAGAGCCCCTAAACTGGTTGAGCCGTCCGTGCCTACCAAAAGCATTTTAAAAAATAAAAAATACAAATTCATCCATCAGTTGACCATCAATTTAACAATAAATATTTCAAAACATAAAAAATACATTTATAATACATTATTTAACGACAAACAATTCAAAATTTGTATTTTATGTGGTTAGTCCAAGAAAAAATATTAGAATTGATCTTACGATCTGACGATCCTGCCGAAAAACGATCCAAGTAAGATCATGATCAATTTACCTAGGTGGTATCCTAGGATCAATATCTCGATTTTTTTAGATTTTACTTATTGTTAAACCAATATTTTTAGCAAAATGCCTCTGAACTTAATATTTCATTTTAACGATATAAAACTTATTTTTATTGCAAAATTGATTTTTTAGTGCTAACAACAAAAATTATTCAGAAAAAAATTTTCTTGGTAAATATATTATAATTTGTTAGAAATATGGATTTAATGGCACTTGGAAATCTGAGAATCGTGATTATCACTATCAAATTGAAGTATTTGAGTGGTACTCCCAAATCCCCAATTGGATAAGACTCAGAAAATTCAGAGAGAAAGAAAGAGAATGAGAGTGTATAATTTTGTAAGTATCAGAAAAAGAGACCAAAACTAACTTTTAGATCATTGTCTAAAAAATGTCATATGACAGTTTAAAACTGTCACAAAACCACCAAAACGGTCATAAAACGGGTATTTTGAATAAAATCAAAATGGGTCAATTCTCTAAAAATTCGATCACAGCCAGGGGCTCTGCCCCTTGGACCCCGCCAGGGGCTGCCGCCCCTTGGACCCCGCTCCCAGGGGCGTTGCCCCCAAACCCCCGTTCGTTCAGGGGCTTCGCCCCTAAATGACACTGTACTTTGATACTTGATCAAATTTAAACAAGTGTGTACTCCACACATTCCTTACTTGTTTAATATTTATCAATATCATTTTTGGTCAACAAAGTAATCTCATTACACTTAAATAAAATTGATGATAACAACTCACCAACATAATTTTCACAAAAATTTAAATTTAATTTTCGAAGAACTGTTTTAGTTACGCAAAATATATTGCATAGTATTAAAAAAACTTAATACTTTTTTGGTAGTGACAATACAAATAGTATATTTCACAACGGGTCATTGCAAATGTATGGTTGAAAAATAGATTAAAATTTTGTGTTAGTTTTTGGCAATTCATTAAAGAAAATAACTATTTTAGTTTTTTTATTCCTATTATAATCATTTACATGTTTAGTATTTTACAAATCGTGAACAACTTGATTGTATGATTTGTTGGCAAGAAACAACGAGGGTGTACATTTTTATACCTCACAGCCTCACTCTCATTTTTTGGTGAGTTTACAAAATTACAATTTGCTTTACTAAAAATTTGATTATGTGTAGTGTATTTATCTTTTACGGATCCGTTGGTTAGAAGATGACGTCCATTGGAAAAAGAAATATCAACAAAAATCCAAAAAATTAAAATAAAGTAGTGAAGCTGACGTGTGCGTTAATCGTGTGGTTCATGTAAAGGAAACCTAATTTTTATGTTACATGACTTTTTTTTTATGTTACATGACTTGTAGGTGGACTTATTATTTTATTAAAATTGAATATATTTCTTTAAACGGGTTCGGACTATAGAAACATTTTGAAAAAAATTCTCATTTTAAATATTTTATTTTAGAGTAAATTACACCAATTGTGGTTTGGTCTAATTTGCATAATTCAGTTTTATGCATTGTTTTGAAAATTCTCATAATTAACTTTTTACATATTTTTTCCTAAATGACTATTGCTCGTCAACGAGAACTTATAATCGGGGACCGACAAACTGGAAAAACAGCTACTTATCATTTATTAATTATTAATAAATTTTAAAAATAAAAATAGGCCTCACTTCAAATCCCACACCGCATATAATAATCAATTTCTTTTGAATTAGTTTTTTACATATTAATTTTTTGGGTTTTGTTTTTCTAAATTTGATTCATCTTGATTTGGTGTTTTTTTGGATTTTGATTCAAATGGAATACGCATAGGCATTTGGTTTTTCTGAATTTCTGAATTAATTTAGGATTCGATTAATAACGTTTATTTTATTGGAAATTAAATAATTTAACCTATATAAATAAGGTTTTCAAAGAAAATAACTAATTGTTTTTAGTTTTTGAAAAATAATCACTTTCTCTGGAATAAGACATTCCGGACTAGTCTTCATATTCCGAAGTTCTTTTTTTTCAATTTTTGTTTTCAAATAATGTTCTATTTCGGGTTTGATCTTCAAATTTTAGAGTTATTTTTTTCTTTTTTCCATTTTTTTTAAATAAATATCATCATTTATGTCTGAAATGTCAATTTCGAAGTGTTTAATGTCATTGTTTTTCAATAAAATGTCTAATTTTATAAACTAATATCGTATATACTTCACAATTACTATGTTTGTTTAACGTTTTGTTAGATTCAAGTAATAAACGATTTTTTTTCTCGAAATTTTAAGATTGTTCATCGGATTTCGAACTTATTTTTGCAATTTCAGAGTTTTTTTTTTCAAAAACCGAAATTTCATTCCGACATGCATTTTTTGTCAGAAAATGATTTTTCTTGGTTCGGAATGCCCATTCCAAAACAAGTGGTTAATTTTACTAAAAAGAAATTGTTTTGGTTATTAAAATACATATTAAATTGTGGTTAGATTACTTAGTTTATTAATTTTTTTAAAAAAATACTTGATATAGTAACGACTTAACCATTGTGAGCGCGTTTGTTAGCAAAAATATCATTTTTTTCATTTGCATAATTTTTTTCAAAAAACTCTTTCTACGCATGTCCAAAATACTTATTTTAAAGTGTACAAATTTGTTAAATTTTAGTAAAAAAAACAAAATATTTTCTTGAAATTTCAGAATTTTTTATCTGGTTTTGGACTTTTTCTTTGAAGTGTGATATAGTTTCTTTTTCTATCCGGAATCCTTAATGTTAATCTAGAATAATTTTTTTTCAGAAAAAAAAAACTTTAATTTTTTACAATATAAAGTAGTCACAAATGATTTATTCTGAAAATTTTGGTTATATTTCAGAAAGAACTTACTTTTTATGTGATATCGAAAATAGTAGTTATCATTTAAAAAAAAAACTTACTTTTTTTATTAGTTTCTATAACATTAACTTAAAATATGGTTAGTTGTGTTAATATCCTATAATAATTTATTACCGGTCAATTAAGTATGATGGACTTCATTAGTCAAACATCTTTTGTGTGACTTTAAATACATTAGATTAGATAATAAAGGTCTTAACTATGATAAATATTCAAAGCAAAACTTAATTGGATCCCAACCAATCATCATACATACTTATAAAGCTAGCATTTTTTCTTGAATCTCATGCATTTGAAACTCTCATTCATTTTTTCTTTCACCACATTCATTTGAAACTCCCATGACTTTTCAATTTTCTTTCTAATAATGATTATAAGTTGGTTAATAAGGTTAAATAAATATAAAACCTAAAGTGTAATCATATATAAACTAAATTTCTATATTAAAAAAAATATTTTCTTCTACTTATAAAGTTATGTTTTTAACTTTTAATATATTATACTTAATTTATTAGGTCTAATATGTTGTTGTATGTAAACCATTATCATTTTAAAGCTACAACTTTTGAACAATTTGTATAAAATACTTAAATTGTTATTTTAAATATAACCTCACAAGATCAACTTAAATATAAATTTTAGTTCAACTTAAACAACCTAAACAATATTTTGTAAATAGTTAAAAGTGATAAATTGTAGTGTCTTTCTAATAATGTTTATAAGTTGGTTATTAAGATTAAATAAGTATCAAACCTAAAGTGTAATCATAAATAAACTAAATTTCAATATTAAAATAATATTTTTACTTCTACTTATAAAGATATGTCTTTAACTTTTAACATATTATACTTAATTTATTAAATTTAATATGTTGTTGTATGTAAACCATTATCAGTTCAAAGCTACAACTTTTGAACAGTTTGGACAAAATACTTAAATTGTTAATTTAAATATAATATTACAGGGTCAACTTCAATATAAATTTCAGTTCCACTTAAAAAACTCAACGAATATTGTGTGAATAGTTAAAAGTGATAAATTGTAGTGTTAAATGGAAAAACTAAATTATAATATCAATTTAACTAAAATATTTTCTAAAGATATTTTTATAATCGTTAAAAGTTTTCAAATAAGTAGCTTAAAATAACTTACAATAAAAATAGTTAAAAATAACTCTATATAAATAATTATTTTGTTACCTTTAAAATAAAAAAAAAATTTGTTTGATGTTTTAAATAATTACAATGATAGAAATTAAGACGTTAAGCAAATAAATTTTAAAAAATTAATTAACACTAACAAAAATATAAATAACATTAAACCATATATTATATTTTTTTTCATGAGTAACTCGCGGGTAGAAGACATTCAAACGGTTGAGATTATGCAGTTATAATAGATGTATATATTATCATATAATTCAAAATAATCAATATATTATATCAATTTAGTATATGAATTAGTATATCAAATTTAACAACAACGTTATTGTTATATTTAAAAATAAACATATATTTGTAAAGATTTCAACTATATAGGTGTTTCTGCACAACGCGCGGGCATTCGCCTAGTACATACTTATAAAGCTAGCATTTTTTCTTGAATCTCATGCATTTGAAACCCCCTTTTTTAACTTCCTCAAACCACATTCATTTGAAACCCCCTTTTTTAACTAATGCAACTCAAAAGTTTTCTTAATTATGATTTAACACTCAAAAGTTTTATAACTTATATTATGTTTAATTAGCATTTAGTGAAAAGTTTACTATAAAAAGGTCAATCTTTTGTGTCTTTTGTGTTATATAAAATCTTACATGTAAGAAGGATTTGAAGATATTGTGATTCAAAAGTTTTTATATAGTTGAAGCATTCACGATCCAAATATGATGATTTGAAGAAATGGGTTATGTCGCATCGATGGTAATTGTAATATGATTTTTTCTTTCAACCAAAACAAATGAAGCTTTTCTATTCTTTCTTTATATTCAGTTTCTCATTTAATCTTTATATGTGATTTGTGTGTATTACTCAATCTTGAATGTGACTCTCCAAACATCAATGTTTTGCTTGGAATATCTTTCTGATTCTTCTATTTCAAGAAAAGTATTTTGATTGCAGGTTAGTGAAGAATGGTCATCAAGTTTCTATGGTTGAATGGTGTTAAATGAAGAAAGAAGATTCATAAAATGGATATAGGTTTTTTTTGTTTGAGCAAAGTTGACGAATGTTAGTTTTTTCTTTTGATTTAAATGTATGTTTATGTAACATCTTTATTTATATATTCAACCACCCAATGCTCTTATTTATTTGATTGTAGTTTTTCTATTTTGATTATGTTTATTTTCTATTATTTTTTTGTTGGGTTATCCTACACAACATATTTAAAAGACAATATTTAAAAGATAACATAATTTTGAACATTTGATATGTAATTATGATAGACTTATCATGATATGTTCTTCATATGAAAGTAATTTATCCATATTACTACGACAAGAATTACATATGATATTTACGAAAATATATATATTATATGTGATTTGTTTAACATGTATATGCACCTATGTATGTTATAAATTTATAATTAAATATCTTTATGTTTAATAATTGAAGGGGTTAAAATGATGCATCAAAACCAATTATTTAGACGAATATAATAATAAATATAATAATAATAATAATAATAATAATAATAATAATAAATATACATTTCCAAGTACCGCATTCATTTGAAACTCACACTACAACTCAAGAGTTTTCTAATTTATATATATTTATTAGTTACAACTCAAGAGTTTTTAACTTATGATTATTAATTAGTAATCACTAATAACTTTTTATTTTCCTTTCTTTTATAAGGTTGTAAAGTTTTGCTCATTAAAAACATTAATGTATTTGAAGAGATTTGTGATTTAAATATGAAGACTTAATATAAATGTTATAATAGATGTTTTAGTGTTTTTATGTTATTAAAAATTATAGTGTTTATTTTTCATATTTTTTATTATTCGTTGTATATATAATTTTTTAATACAAATGTTATAATAAATGTTTTTCTATTTTTATGTTACTAAAAGTTGCAGTTCCTATTTTTGTTCATACGTTTTGTTACCCGCTATATTATCATTCATTTGATATATAATTTACACAATTTTAAACAGTTTATAAAATTATCAAATAATTGTATATATCACAATGACTTAAAAATTAAACTATAATGTTTAATAAAACTAATATGTTAACTATATGTTTGCTTTACTACTAACATTTTGTTTCAAAGTAGAAATATTAAATAATAATTTGGTAAAAGTTATTATTTTAACTATATAATTCTATTTTCGCGCAACGCGCGGGGATTCACCTAGTTTGACATATTTATAGAAGCATAACAGATGTACGTGCATTAGAATATTACGAGTATGTTTTACCGATTTTTTTTGAACCTAGAATTTTTTGTTTTTTAAAGGAATTGATATAATAGCGTGTTTCGTTGACAAATAAATAGAATTAAATTTAAAGTTAAATTCCATCAAAATCGGTATTTAACGGATTTTAGCATCCTTTGGACAGAGTAAAAAAAATAAAAAATCATTACTACTATTCTATTAGAGATATGAAATATGAAATATGAAATTAGCCTTAGAACCTTTTTCATATTAGAAACTCAACCTTGCTTCAGTGATGTCTTATTTATTCCCTAAATCAAGTAGTTATTTTCATCAAATGAAAAAAAAAAAGTTATTTGTTAAAATAATCTAAGATATGTATATATTTATGTAATTATTTTTTATCATAATATGTTCACCTAAAGTGCTAAAAAATGTTTGCAAATTCACGAGTTTACTTTACCTGAAACAAAATGCACGCTAAAAAAACACACCAATGTTGGTTGTAATAGTTACTAACAAAGAGGTCATGAGTTCTATCTCAGACATAAAGTAACCCCGTCGTTCCAAATAATAATAATAATAATAATAATAATAATAATAACGATAACGATAACGATAACGATATAACGATAACGATAACGATAATGATAATGATAACGATAACAATAACGATAACGATAATGTGACATCCCCAAATTCACGGTCATTTTAAAAATTTTATTTATGTTTATTTGAAAATCAAAGTATTCATTTTAAAGAATAATGTTGCGGAATTTGTTCCCAGAGAAACATGATAAATATATTATCAAAGCATTTCCGAAGAAATGTATTTCGTTTATATTAAAACTTTGGGATGTCATAGTTAATACAGAAACATTGTAACATTCCGTTTGAAATCAATTAAATAAATAATAAACTCAAAAGCCCCGAGATGTAATCTTTATTATTATTTTATATAATGGTAGCCAAAATCAATAATATTTAGCGGAGTGTTGGTTTCGGGGAGCCAAATGATATAATTTTGGATTTTGGGGGTTAAAAGTGTAAGTTTTGGATTTAATTTGAAAAGCATTTCAGAAGTCAGGGTGTGTTTGGTAATTAATGGACTTAAATTGAAAGGATTTGAAGGCTTAGGGGGCTGAATGGTAAATATTGGAGTTATATTGAGAAGTTTTGGTGGAGTAGGGGCCAAACTTGTAAAAACGGATTGAAGTTTGTAAAGAACACAGGTTTAGACCCGGTGCTCATTTCCATCTCGCTTCAAGATGCGACGTCGGGTAACCCGTCACCCTTTATGTTCCGTAACCCTAAACCTAAGAGACATGTTTCAGCCGCCATCGTTGTGAAGTCCAGTCGCCACCCTTGTGCCCTCGTACTCCATCCATCGCCACCTCCTTGTCGCATGGCCGTCGAACACCACCGTTGTCACTCCTGTCGTCGGCGAAGTCAAAGGTGAAGCGGTAACCGTCATGAGCTGCTAAGAGAACCGCCAAGGACCGAGTATTGAAGTCGTGATTCGTTACTGTGTTGGGCGTGAGTGAAAGGGAAGCTGTCGATAAGTCTAAACGCCACCCACCTCCTATCTCTTTCGTTCTTTGCTGTGAATACGACGTCGTGAACGTCGATTGTGGTTGCCGGTGGCCTTAGGTCGTTGTTCCTATGCTTCTGGTCGTCGTCTGCCACCCAAGGTGGCTGAGTTGGATGTGTTTACGTGTTCAGATCATATTTGTGAGTGTGTGCGTGGGTTTGCTCGGCTGGAAACCAAGGAAGGCCCGCCACCACCACTGTGAGGTGGTAGCTGCCACCCACTGCAGCCATTCTGCCACCGTTAGCCACCATCTCCTGTGGCGGTGTGCATGTGGGTGCGTTTGGACTATTAGTTGGAGTACTTTTAGTATTGTCTTGGCCTAAAAACACAACCACCACCACGAGGTGGTGGCTGCCGCCACGGACCGCCGTTGACCACCACTACCCGGGGTGGTAGTGGGTGGTGCCCAATTTATATAACACAAATTGACCTAAAAACTTAACCGATGGTCTAACGGGCACACGATTGGGCTGAAAACCCTAATTTTGGAAATGTGTATTTTGGATTAGTCGGGACCCGCGTTTGAACCGTTGGATTTGGAATTTTGAATTACACCCGACCACATTGTATGTTTGGACTAGTGGAGTGATGGACTTAATGGACGAAGTCCTTAATGGATTAAGTCATTAATGGGTTAAGTAGGAACACTTAACCCTAATCGTCATTTTATGTGAAAAACCCTAATTGGGTTTGGGTTCTTATTGGGCCATTTCTTGGACTAACTTGTTGTGGGCCAAATGGGGAGCATGTTTATGGACTAAGGAAATTATTGGGCTTTAGGATAAGGCTCATTGGAAAGGCTTGGGCCCAATTTGGAAAGGGCCTTGATAAGTCCATGTAAAGGTTTGGGCCTAATTTGGAAAATTGGGTCATATGTTGGGCCTTGGTTCATTGATTGTTTTTGGGCTTTCAGAGTGTGTGTTTGGACCTTGGTTTTGGACCAAGTTAGGTTAAGGGTAAAATAGTATTTTTACTCTAAGCATGGACTTATGGTTATGTATTGGAACCCAATTATTAATTGGGTGTTGTTTTGATGTTGACAGTTCGGGAATCTGTCAACCAGCAGCTAGAGTTTTATCTGCGTGACTTCGGCAGTGCGAGGTGAGCCTCCTCACCATACCAATGGGTCAAAGGCACCAAGGCCGGTCCATTTTATGATATGTGGTACACTAGTTGATATAGTGTTATGTCGCATGTTAGTTGGTTATGTGATAGGAGGTTTGCTAGTTGTATATGTGTTATACTTGTATGGAAGACCATAGGAGAGCCCATGACACCTGGATGTAAGACCATGTGGAGAGCCCATGACTTTCCTATTAAAGACCATGGGGGGAGCCCATAGCACTTGGATGTAAGACCATATGGGGGAGCCCATGTCTTTTCAGGTCAAGACCATGGGGAGCCCATGGAACTTGGATGTAAGACCATATGGGGAGCCCATGGCTTTCCTATTAAAGACCATGGGGGAGCCCATGGAACTTAGGTGTAAGACCATGTGGGGAGCCCATGGCATCCTGGAGTAAGACCCTAGGGGGAGCCCACGACATCCCTATATGTTTATATGCATGACTTGTGTAGTTGATACAATTTATGTGATTATGTGTGTAAGACCTTGGAGGGTTTCCACGGCATCCTGTGCATGGCTTATATTGCTTATGTGATTGATATGGCTTATGTGATTGATATGGCTTATGTGATTGATATGGTTTATGTAGACGTTATAGCTAATATGGATTATGTGGTTGTGTGGATTGTGTGGGGTATGCTCTAGGGAACTCACTAAGCTTCATTCTTACAGTTTTGTTTATGGTTTCAGGTATCATCAGTTTGGAAAGGAAGGGCCCGACATGATCGCAGCGCATACACCCATGTTTCCGCAATATATGATTTTGGGACGAACTCTGGTGAATGTTTTTAGTTAATCATGTTTTTGGAATGTTTGGATTTAAAGAGATATGTGTTTTGATTGTATTGAAAAATGAAATTTTCACCCTTGATTTTTGGGTCGTTACAAACATAAGCATAAATAGATCTTACATTCATTTACACTAGTTATTTACATCTCCTTTAATATCTCAGTGTAATGTAGCTTCGTATCGATACCTGTGATACAAATGAACTAAGTGAGTCGGGTTGGGAAACCTGGTCAGTACATAGGGATTTCAATCCCACAATGTTATATATATATATATATATATATATATATATATATATATATATATATATATATATGATTTAGAACTCACAACATATACAATTTCACCTCATGTAAGCAATTTTACCCCACCCCGTCGATCCTCACAACGACACAGTCTAATACTCCCGGATCTAAAATTAACCTATTAACCAAATCCATACTCCCGGATCAGTTATGTCTAATCCATTCTCTCATATCAATAATTATGCCCATTTCATACTCTCGGATTAGGGACAGTTGACTATGTCTAATCCATGCTCTCGGATCAATAACTATGCCCATTCCATACTCTCGGACTAGGGACAATTGACTATGTCTAATCCATGCTCCCGGATTAATGACAGATAACTATGTCCTCTCCATACTCTCGGACTAAGGACAATTGACTATGACTAATCCATGCTCTCGGATCAATGACAAATCCTAAAGTTCGAACCTCTGTGTATATCTCACTTGTACTCATAAGGAGATACTACCCAATATTTCTCTTAATTAATTTAGGTTTACTATGTATCCTAAATCATCATATATTATCAGATATGCTCTTAACACTTATTTTCAGGCAATATCAAATATTTCACACACAAAAATATATTTAATACTTTGATCAATACTTGTATTAAAATCATGTTCATGAAAAAGACTATGCACTCACTTGTTAAAATGATAATTCCAAACTTGGGCAGCGCTTCACTTCTAACAATTCTATTTTCCTTCGACGAAACCTAGTATCATTATCGCTAGATTTTAGTTGAATATTTATTGCGACTATTTATGAGCGATATTGTTTTATAAGTGTTAAACAATACTTTTCAACCACTATGTACAGACAGAAGCCAGACATGAAACACCGGAGGGCAAGACCATTTTGACATTATAGCACTTCTGAAATCCAACAACCCTATGCGGCCCTTCAAACCAGATTCCCCGTACCGCTAGTAGTTAAAAGATATTATAATAACACTTTGTATATTATATTTTATAATATATTTATTGTTTATAAGTTCATAATAACGATATGGAACTTAAACATAAGCTATACTTGAAGTAGGGTAAGCATAACTCACTTACCGTGAGGTTTAGCTAGGAACCGGGTTCTACGGGAGCAGAACTTCCAAGCCGAAAAGCTCTTTTTCTTGGAGCATTCTAGCACTCCAGGGCTTTTCCTCTAGAACCCTGAGGTTACTAGGGCTTTGGGAGGGTTTTGGGAGGCTTAGAGAGAAGTTAGAGAGAGAAGTGAAAGGGTTTTGGTGTGAAAAATGAAGGCACTCTCGCATGGTATTTATAGGCTCGAATTGGGTCAAACTCGTCGAGTTTTGGCCTCCAACTCGTCGAGTCACCATCTAGTGGAAAGGCATGGGGAGAAAGCAATGGCTCAGATCGCGCCACGTCACCCACTTCGCAGCAGCACCCTTCCGACTTCTAAATTTCGTAACTTTCTCATACGAGCTCCGTTTTCGACGTTATTTATATCCACGCATAGGTATTGACAAGATCTACAACTCTCCTTTTGACTCTATCGGCTAATTCTCGACCGATTTTAAATATAACAATATGACAAGATTACATTGTTTAACGACCGTGCAAAATTCATAGCTTCTACATACGGACTCCGTTTTCGATAGTCTTTTTATCGTTGAGCTCCTATTAATGAGATATTCAATTCTAATTTAGGTTGTGTCAGCTAAAAATTGATCGATCTAAAATTCGAATTTCAGGTTGTGCACTGCTATGCTAAATCTTAGAAAAATCATAACTTCCTTATACGAAGTCAGATTTGGACGTTCTTTTTATGCACGTTCTCGGTTTAACGTATACTACGACTTTCATTTAGATCGTTAAGGCTAAAAAGTTATTTATCAAAAATTCACTTTTTACGTTACACGGTGTCGTGCCGGTTTTGCCGTAAAACTTCGATGGGTCATAACTTTTTCGTTATAACTCGGATTTCGGCGTTCTTTATATGTACGGAACCCTTGTGACATATAGTATAACAGTTAAGATTATTTTTTCTAAATAATCTTCTATAAAAAAGTCATTTTTGACGCTTAATGTTTCTAAATTGACTAGTCCTAATCTGCGGACGTTACAGATAACGATAACGATAACCATAACCATAACCATAACGATAACGATAACCATATCCATAATTATAACCATAACCATAACAATAACAATAACAATAATAATAATAATAGGAAGTTACTCAAATTCATAAATAATTCACGAACATTATATATTTTCCGCTAGTAAACTAAAAAAACATGATTTTTAAAAAATATTCATGACGTCAAAGCCTCAAATTTTTGAAACTTGGCTAAGATAATATTTTAAAAGACAAAAAAATGTGTGATTGAAATAGTTGAGGTTCATGGTTTCTAAAGTCTGCGTCATAAATTCAAACCCTAACAATGTTTAAGAAATGAAATTAATGCAAATTATAGATAAAAACTCAAACTAGTTGCCATTTCCAAGTTTTAAAGTATAAAAATGGAGTTTCGAAAAAGATCTCGTTAATCCATAATTTGATGATGTCAAAGATGATATAAGAACGTGAATTCATGAGTAACTAAGTGTATATAGTAGCTTAATCATTAGAAGTCATTAAAAATGGTATTTGAGGTGTTAAAATCAAATTTAACGAAGTAGGTTGTTTTTTTTCGCTAAAAGGGTGACCTGCTAGTTACATTGTAGGGTGTTTCCTTTGGAAAAAAACACGTGTTATGTAATCTATTGACCCTAACACTTAAGGACTTAGAAACTTGATCTTAGGGCATTGGGAAAGGATATGATCACTTGCATTGTTTTCTTAGGGATGTGTAATGCATGTTTCAATGTTGGATTGAGTTAAACAAGTTGATAAATTTTCTGAACCACTTAGGATTAGATTGGTGATTATAACCAAGAATTTGTGTTGTTCATAAGGTGATCCTTGACTCTCTAATCACTATTAGAAGTGGAGTTACATGTGATCAAATTAAAAGTGAATGATTTATATTGGGAGTACATCTCCCTAAACTTATTTTAATGCTTTAGAATGAATTGATTTTATATGATATACTTTCTATGTGAAAAGTGAATACTAAAAGTATATTGTACATTCATGAAATATATATTTGAGAAATCTTTATGTTATTTTGAAAACTCTTGAGTTTGAATGGGGAACTTTTTTTTCAACATCCTACTTGTACATCTACTCATGATAGTAGACTTTAAGTGGTAGTCATGATATCCATGCATGATAGTTACTTTGTAGTGCTGCTTTTTAGCTAAGCCTCACTTGTATTAAGATGTTAGCTACCCCTCGTATGGTGCCTGTGTGATGGTTCACAAGTCACATAGTTTGATTGGGCATTGCACATGTATTGACTAGATAGGTCCATCGTGATGGATTAAAAGCCTTAAAAACTGCAATCGTGGTAACATGGAGGAAGGGTCACTACTGTAATGCTTCACAACCAAAACTTTATTGAATACTAAAAGAAAGGGAAAAACATTTCAAATGAAAAAACATAACAAAAACTGATACTGGAGCTACCTAAAAGGCTACTGTAACAGACCTATTTATTCTTACAATAAAAGTAAATATGGTGCTGAGAAATAGGTCCACCATCCTAGTATCACGGAGAACGTGTCGATTGTTACCCATTCACACTCAAGCTAATAACTCAGTCAACATTAATCAACATTTTCCCCTTTAATGTTAACATCTTCAGTCCTAATCAATCTTCTCATCTCAGTGAACTTAATCTGAGGTAACGCCTTGGTTAAGATTACGTTTCTGCAAATCGCCTCTAACATGTTCGACATAAATTTGATCCCGCTCCACACACTCCCGTATGAAGTGGAATTTAGTGTTGATGTGCTTGCTTCGATGTGAAACACTGGATTTTTCATCAATGTTATAGCTGATTGATTGTTGACTAGAAGCTGCACCCTTTGAGCATGTTCTCCTGTCAAGAAACTAACCATGCTTCTTAGCAATGTTGCAAAACTCATTAGGCGTTCCCAGGGCGGCCGACTAGCACCTATAGAATATTAATAACAATTATACATTTTTTTTTAAAAAAGTCGAAATTTCCAATTTCTTCCAATTTTGACCGATTTTAACCGAATTCAATCGATTTTGACCGAGTTTGACCGATTCCGATTTTTTTGGCCGGTTCCTAATTAGGCGCCTCGTCCCCTACCCGATTCCGATTAATTGGTCGCCTAGGTCAACTTTTGCAACACTGTTTCTTAGTCACAACTCTTGACATGTTGCCGTCGTCGCAACCATAAATCCAGCCTCACATGAACTTAGTGCAACCTTTTGCTTTTTCCGAGATGCCCATGTGACCGGATTTTTTGAATAGTAGAACACCATACAGGTCGTTCCTCTTCGGTCCTCAATATCAAAATCGTGGTTGTTGTCACTATACCCGTAATTTTTTCCGTTTCCACCATTTCGATACTTCAAACCATAACTGTTTGTACCCTTGAGATATCATAAAATATGCTTTACAGCTGTGTACCGACTCTCTTTAGGTGACTGCATGAATTTACCTACTACCCCAACCGAGTAGCTGAGATCAGGACGAGTATTAATTAGATATCAAAGGCTTCCGATTATACGTCTATACTTGGTTGGGTTAATCACCTTCCCACCTTCATCCTTGGTCAGTTACAATTTAGGATCCATAGGCCATTTTGTTGGGTTACACCGAGACATTCATGTTTCTTCCAAAATCTTTTCAGCATAATTTTCTTGCTCAATAAAGATACTATCTTCCTCTTGTTTCACCTCTATCCCAAGGTAGTAATTCAACTTCCTCGGGTCACTCATGTCAAAAATTGAGTTCATTCTAACCTTGAATTCTTGAATTTGTTTCTCACTCGACCCCGTCACAATCATATCATCAACGTACACACCGATAATTAAGGTTGAGCTCTTACTCTGCAACTTTTACACGGCTTGTTCTTATGCACATTTTTTGAACCTGAGTTCCTTTATCGCCTTGTCGAGTTTTGCATTCCATGACCGAGGTACCTGTCGCAACCCGTAAATAGCTTTGTGCAACCTGTAGCACCCGATTCCTATTAAAGGAAGAAGTGGAAGCTTGGGAGTTCTTGAAGAAGCAAGTGGATCCAGAGATTTTGCTCCATTTCTAGTTCATTCAAGGTAAAAAGCTTGAGCCTTGACTAATCATTTGATAGATCTCCTTTAAGACTTGGATCTTGCCATTTTTGGGACATTTCTAAGCCACCTTTGGGTTTGGCTCTTATTGTGTAGTGTTAGCTTCAGATCTGGAACCATTGAGGGTTCCCATGGCATAAAGGTGTCAACTTTATGGCTATGGGAAGTGCATGCATCTTAAAGACCCCATTTTATAGCCTTTTGAGCCAAAAACCCCATGCATGGGCATCAAGTTCGTAGCTTTACGTATAAAATGGAACCTAAGAGGCCAGATCTATGGTTTTGACGCGTTAAGACCCATTATAATCGACGGTATAGTGTTGGACAAAGAGGGGCTTGGCGAGTCACTTGGGCGACTCGGCGAGTCGGGACGCTTTTTCCCCAAAAACGACTTCTGGAGATGGTTTAGATTGAGTGGAAGGAACACTCAGCCTGCTAGGGGTTTGTCTTGGACCTAGAAATCATAGGACTCGGCGAGTGTATGATTAGACTCGGCGAGTCCAAGGCAACCTCCCAACTTATGAAGACGGACTCGGTGAGTTCAGTGGGAACTCGGCGAGTCATAGACTGAACATCTTCTTATGGATGAAGATGAACTCGGCGAGTTCAAGAACGAACTCGGCGAGTCGGTTGAAGATTGTCCGATGTGTTGTTAAAGGCGAACCCGTCGAGCTCTTGCTAGACTCGACGGTTAGGGACGGGATTATGACATTTTGGTGGTTATGGGGACTCGACGAGTTGGCGGTCCAACTCGGCGAATCAAGTCAACCAGATGTTGACTTTGACCAAAAGTTGACTTTGACCATAGATTTGACTTGGACTTTGACTGGGTTTGAGTGGCCCTTGTAAGGGTTATGAGTATGAGTTGATAACTTAGAAGAGTTGTCGTGTAGGGATTGAGGAGTCGGGGAGAGTCGATTTCCACATCGAGATCAGTGCACGCACTACACGACATCGAGGTGAGTTACCTTCCAGTAGTGGTGGGTCTACGGCCACAATGTCGGCCCACTCGTAGGAGTTTTCTGTTAGATGATTGTCTTTGTGATATTCATCTAGGTTTGCTGCTACCTGTTATGTTTTATGTGCTAGCATGATATGATGTTACGTGTTGGTGGTAGTAGTAGGGGGAGATAGTCCCCAAGTTACCAGCCGATAGGGCCGAAGGGGTTGTTTAGTACCCAGCTATGCTAGATTATGATTACGTGATAGTATGTGATAGACCGGTCGAGAGGACCGAAGGGGTAGGCCAGCACCCAGATATGCTAGGCAAGGTCACCGGTCGAGAAGACCGAAAGGGGTAGGCCAGCACCGAGATATGCTAGGCAATGTCACCGGTCGGGAGGACCGAAGGGGTAGGTCGGGCACCCAGATATGTCTGGCAGTATGTATGTTATGTGTTTGTATGGTATGTGGTATGATGGGGGAACTCACTAAGTTTCGTGCTGACAGTTTTCAGTTTTGTTTCAGGTACCTCTTCAGCGAAGGGGAAGGAGCCGGCGCGTTAGCGGCACATCACACTCACGCATGGTTTCCGCATTGAGTTTTCTGGGATTGTACTCTGATTTTTATTATTCTCCGATGATATGTTTTTGAGACACGACGTAATGGTTTTATGAATTAATATAATATTAGCAATGTTTTGACAAATGATTTTACATGTTACTTATTAAAAAGGAAATTGTTAGCCTCGAAAATTGGGATGTTAGAAGTTGGTATCAGAGCCTTGGTTTGAGGGATTCGGACACACCATCGGGGGTGTCGGGACTCAAATCGAGGGCTTGAAAGATTTTTTTTACAAATAAAATAGTTTTTCCCAAAATTAAAATACAAAGGTTTTAAGAAAAAGAACAAGATGTGTGATTTGCACGACCGGCCGAGCTCAAGAAAGTTTTCCCCAAGATACTCATACATGTTATGTTACAATATGATTATGAGAACTGCATGTTAGATTAGGGCTAAGGATCTAGGAAGGATGCCTTATATGCCTACTGTATATGTATGAGAACTGCAAACTAGATTAGGGCTAAAGGATCTAGGAAGATGCCTTATGTGCCTCTTATATGTGCTTATTGGATTATATGTTAGAGCTGATTGGTCAATAGTGTGATGGCTTGAATAGGACATGTTTGGTATGGTTACTCAACGCTCGAATGCTGCTAGCTTCGTGCTTTTAGGAGTTCTAGTTATCTTTAGCTAACTAGTAAACGAATACGTTAAGTTACATATTGCGAGGATTACATAATTTCAGAAGGTTAGGTCTAGCCCTACTACGCAACTCTTGTTTGAGTCTAACCGTTGTAGGGTAGGACCTCTCATTCGAAGAATTATCTGGTCTTAGTGATATGTAATGGTAGGCGCGAGCTAGTTAGGTAAAGGTAGCAGGAGTTCCTTATGCAGCTGATAGCGGAGGGTAGGCCGGAGAGTTACCCTAGGGTAAGGCTAGGATGGGATTAGCAAAGAGAGCTGCAGTAGTAGAAGGGACTTGGTGAAGTCGAAGCAATCCTTGAGGAAAGTACGGATAAATATGGAAGGTAGTATGGACCCGTACTACTGAAAGCAGAGGATCCGTACTCGAGTCAAGGAGGGCCGAGATGGAACCAGGAAACTTGTAGAGTGTATGATACCTCCCAAGGTTTATGTATGATGCTGACGATTATGTGTTATGTTTCAGAATGGTGATGATTACACGTCATGGAGGAGGAGGTTCAGGATCAGGATCCGGTTCAGGATTAGGTTCGGGAGCAGGTGCCGAGCCAGTGGATGAGGGTCTACGTGAGTTCATTGCTTCTGAGATCACGAGAGGTATCCTTGAGTCGACCCTGGTGATTTTCAGGTCGATCAAGGAAGGGATCATTGAGTTGATGGAGGATCGCCTCAGGGGATTCAGGAGCGATATGGCATTCAGTCAGTCGGGATCACGCACACTGTCCTTCAAGGACTTCGGGAGTAGTGGTGCACCGGATTTCCATGGGGCTAAGGACCCCATCGCAGCTAGGAGATGGATTGCAGACATTGAGTCTGCACAGCTGACAAGCTTCTTCCCTGAGGGGTCGAAGGTGCGATATGTTGCGGGTTGTTTGAGAGACCGAGCCAGGGATTGGTGGGAGTCGGTTGGTGACTCGTTGGTAGCTTAGGCAATTGAGGCTATGACTTGGTCGGACTTTGTGATCAGGTTCAGGTCTGAGTTTGCGCCAGTTGTAGCGCTTCAGCAGCTGGCCAGGGAGTTTCTGGATATGAGGCAGACGACGGAGTCAGTGGCGGAGATTACCGCCAAGTTCTGGGAGAGGGCATTGTTGGTAACCCAGTATGTGGGAGATGAGGAGATGCGGAAAACCCACTATCATGATATGTTGAGGGCGAACATCGGGGATCATGTCAGCTTCTCGGCATGCCCGACCCTAGATTCCATGATTGCCAGGGCGAGGGAGAGGGAGATAGACTTGGAGCACCTCAGGAAGAGGAAGGCAGAGGAAGGGCATATTACTGGGGCTTCGAGGAAGAAGCCCAAGGGATCCGACTCTAGGTCAAAGGTCCAGCATGGTCGGGGCCGCTGCGGAAAGTGCGGCAAGACTCATGAGGGGGTTTGTAGGATGAGATCATCAGGCTGCTACAAGTGCGGCAAGACGGGGCACTTCAGCAGGTATTTTACCGCCCCTGCGCCCACTTTCCAGACATCAGACTTGTTGTGTTTCCACTGCAACCAGCGAGGCCATAAAAAGGCCAATTGCCCTCAGTTGATAGCAGCAGCGCCGGTGAAGGCGCCAGCTCCAGCGACCTTGCGGATTACTGATGGCCAGCAGAGCAAGACAGAGGCTCCGGTGGTGAGGAGCCGAGCCTTCCAGTTGACTACGGAGGAGGCACGCGCCGCACCCGATGTGGTGACGGGTATGATTTCTTCTCTCTAGCTTTTATTTTATGTTGCTTATGATATTTATGTGCCATATGATATGTCTTGCTTAGGATCGTTCCATGTGAACGGTATCCCATTTCAGGTGTTGTTTGAATCGGGTGCTACCCGATCATTTGTCTCTCTTGCGCTTAGCAAGAGGTTCCCTGAGTCTTCGGGCATGTTAGATTGCCCTCTAGAGGTCGAGATTGTCGATGACCGATCAGTACGAGCGTCAGCGGTTTTCAGAGATTGTGTTTTGAGGCTATTCGAGGAGCGCTACTTGATAGACTTGGTTCCCATTCCGTTGCGTGGGAACAAGGTGATTATAAGCATGGATTGGTTGAGCCCCAACGGGGCAGTGATAGACTGTGCGCAGCAGTTGGTTCAGATCAGGACCCCGAGTGGGGGAGAGCTGGTGATTCAGAGTGAGAGGCCACAGCATAGACCAGCGCTATGTTCAACAGCGAGGGCTAGGCGCTATCTTCAGCAGGGTTGCGCTGGGTATGTCGCCTAAGTTATGGATACACGGGAGGAGGGTAAGGCGACGGTGAGCGATGTTCCGGTGGTGCGAGATTACGCGGACGTATTCCCAGAGGAGCTGCCTGGGATACCTCCAGAGCGACAGGTGGAGTTCCGGATCGACCTAGTCCCTGGTGCGGCTCCGATAGCCAAGGCACCATATCGGTTGGCTCCTCCCGAGATACAGGAGTTGTCTACACAGCTGCAGGTGCTGTTAGACAAGGGATTTATCAGGCCGAGTAGTTCGCCTTGGGGAGCCCTGATCCTGTTTGTCAAGAAGAAGGATGGGTCGCATCGTATGTGCATAGATTACCGGGAGCTGAACAAGGTAACGGTGAAGAACCGTTACCCACTCCCGAGGATAGATGATTTGTTCGACCAACTTCAGGGAGCGTCTTGGTTTTCCAAGATAGACTTGCGGTCAGGTTACCACCAGATGAGGGTCAGAGAGGAGGATGTACAGAAGACTGCTTTTCGGACTCGGTATGGCCATTACGAGTTCGTGGTGATGCCCTTCGGGCTCACCAATGCTCTTGCCGCGTTCATGGACCTCATAAACTGCGCGTGCAGACCGATGCTGGATCGGTTTGTGATAGTTTTCATCGATGACATCTTCGTTTACTCCAAGACGCAGGAGCAGCATGAGGAGCATCTTCGAGAGGTTTTGGATACCCTGAGGAGGGAGAGCTAATATGCCAAGTTCTCCAAGTGCGAGTTCTGGTTGCACGAGGTGCAGTTTCTTGGGCACCTTGTCAACCAGAACGGGATATTGGTTGACCCGGCCAAAGTGGAGGCCGTGATGAGATGGGAGGTTCTGAAGTCTCCATCTGAGATTCGGAGTTTCCTCGGACTGGCAGGCTATTACCGGAGATTCATACAGTACTTCTCCAAAATAGTCGTACCCTTGACCCGGCTGACGAAGAAAGTCGTTGTTTTTCGTTGGGGGCCTGAGCAGCAGGCAACATTTGAGACGTTGAGACAGAGACTATGCGAGGCGCCGATCCTCGCCCTGACTGAGGGCATAGAGGATTTTGTGGTATATTGTGATGCGTCCATTTCAAGTTTGGGCGCAGTGTTGATGCAGAGAGGGCATGTCATCGCTTACGCTTCGAGGTAGCTGAAGCCTCACGAAGCAAACTACTCGACGCATGATTTGGAGTTGGGAGAGGTCGTCTTCGCCCTCAAGATTTGGTGACACAACCTTTATGGGGTCCGTTGTACCATCTACACGGACCACAAGAGTTTGAGGTACCTCATGGATCAGCCGAATCTGAACATGAGGCAGCATCGTTGGTTAGATGTGGTGAAGGATTACAATTTTGAGATCCTCTACCACCCGGGGAAAGCCAATGTCGTGGTCAATGCGCTTAGCCGCAAGGCGGCACTGATCAGGGACATCTGCATGAAGATGACTGTGGTGACTCCACTTCTGGAGCAGATCCGAGAGGCCCAGCTGGAGGCCATGAAGGAGGAACATCGAAAGAGCGAGCGTATTATGGGTCAGGTTTCCTCCTTCGACTACGACAGTCGAGGGTTATTGACCCTACATCGTAGGGTATGGGTTCCCTATCATGGGGGTGTGCGCCAGGTTCTGATGGACTAGGCGCAAAAATCCAGATTCTCGGTTCATCCCGGGGGGACGAAGATGTACAAAGATCTTCGACCCGATTACTGGTGGCTCTGCATGAAGCGGGACGTCGCCAAGTACGTAGAGCGGTGCTTGACCTGCAGGAAGGTCAAGGCCGAGCACCGGAGGCCACACGGCAAGATGCAGCCGCTAGATATTCCCATGTGGAAATGGGAAGATATTACTATGGATTTCATCACCAAGCTTCCCAGGACTGCACGGGGAGTGGATTCGATTTGGGTCATCGTGGATCGGTTGACCAAGAGTGCCCATTTCATACCAATCCAGGAGAGCATCTCGGCCGAGAAGTTGGTTGATATCTACATCCGAGAGGTGGTGGCTCGACACGGAGTGCCAGTCTCCGTGATTTCGGAACGAGATGTGCGGTTTACTTCCAGGTTCTGGAAGAAGTTTCACGATGAGTTGGGTACTCGTCTGCACTTCAGCATAGCGTTCCACCCGCAGACGGATGGTCAGAGTGAGAGGACCATCCAGACTTTGGAGGATATGTTGCGTGCCTGCATTCTAGACTTCGGTGGCAGCTGGGATACCTACCTTCCATTAGCTGAGTTCTCCTACAACAACAGCTATCACGCGAGTATCGATTGTCCTCCCTTCGAGATGTTGTAGAGGAGGAAGTGCAGGACCCCGATATGTTGGGGCGAAGTCGAACAGAGGGTCATGGGGAGCACCGAAGTGGTGCTCAAGACGACAGAGAGAATTCAGCAGGTTAGGAGCAGGCTTCAGACTGGTCAGAGGCGGCAGAAAAGTTACGCCGACAAGCGCCGATCAGGCCTGGAGTTCCAGGTCGGGGATATGGTCCTCCTGAAGGTGTCGCCTTGGAAAGGCGTCATCCAATTCAGGAAGCGGGGCAAGTTGGGCCCCAGGTACATTAGACCTTTCAAGGTTGTAGCCCGGGTGGGCAAGGTGGCATATAGGCTGGACCTGCCAGCCGAACTCAGTCGGATTCACAGTACGATTCACGTCTCCCAGTTACGGAAGTGCCTGGTGGACGACTCGGCAGTGGTACCCTTGGAGAATATTCAGGTGGATGACAGCCTGAATTACAATGAGCGGCCAGTAGCGATCCTCGACAGGAAGTCGAAGGACCTGAGGAACAAGAGAGTGGAGCTGGTGAAGGTGCAATGGCAGCACCGCAAGGGATCAGAATGGACTTGGGAGCCGGAGGATGAGATGAGGGAGCACTACCCCGAGCTTTTTCCAGAATCAGCAGCAGACTTCGAGGACGAAGTCTAAAATAAGTGGGGGAGATTTTTAGCACTCGATTCCTGTTGAAGGAAGAAGTAGAAGCTTGGGAGTTCTTGAAGAAGCAAGTGGATCCAGAGATTTTTCTCCATTTCTAGTTCATTCAAGGTAAAAAGCTTGAACCTTGACTTATCATTTGATAGATCTACTTTAAGACTTGGATCTTGCCATTTTTTGGACATTTCTAAGCCACATTTGGGTTTAGCTCTTATTGTGTAGTGTTAGCTTCAGATCTGGAACCATTGAGGGTTCCCATGGCATAAAGGTGCCAACTTTATGGCCATGGGAAGCCCATGCATCTTATAGACCCCATTTTATAGCCTTTTGAGCCAAAAACCCCATGCATGGGCATCAAGTTCGTAGCTTTACGTATAAAATGGACCCTAGGAGGCCAGATCTATGGTTTTGACGCATTAAGACCCATTATAATCAACAGTATAGTGTTGGACAAAGAGGGGCTCGGCGAGTCACTTGGATGACTCGGCGAGTCGGGACGCTCTTTCCCCAAAAACGACTTCTGGAAATGGTTTAGATTGAGTGGAAGGAACACTCAGCCTGCTAGGGGTTTGTCTTGGACCTGGAAATCATAGGACTCGGCGAGTGTATGAATAGACTCGGCGAGTCCAAGGCAACCTCCCAACTTATGAAGACAGGCTCGGCGAGTTCAATGGGAACTCGGCGAGTCACAGACTGAACATATTCTTATGGATGAAGATGAACTCGTCGAGTTCAAGAACGAACTCGGCGAGTCAGTTGAAGATTGTCTGATGTGTTGTTAAAGGCAAACTCGTCGAGCTCTTATGTGACATCCCCTAATTTCTCAGCCAGAAAAGATCGATTTAATTTATGCTTTTTAAAATAAAATCAGAGAAATCTTTTCAAAAGATGTTGCGGAATTGGTCCCCAAACAACATATGATAAAAGTTTATCAAAACCCTTCATTGAGAAGGTATATATTTTTCATATATATCAAAACCTCGGGATGTCATGTTCCGATACAGATCAAAAGCATAAACAAGACATTATAAGCCTTACTACAGTTATTTACAACTACTGGCCTATAATCCAAAAACCTCACGTCATCCTCCGGCTATGCTCGGGGTCCACTACCTGTAATCATAAAAAAACTAAGTGGGTCAGGCTTGGGAGCCTGGTGAGCATATAGGGTTTTCAACCCACAATAATAATAAACTTATTAAGTTCACCAATCAACGATAACCCTGATTACCCATTCCCGTTATCCTCACTTTACGTCCCTAAACACTTTTCACAAGGGACCTAGCCTAAAGAATATCATCGGGATGGACACTACTGCTAAGGGGTTTCCTCAACCATACATGTCCTAAAGGCAACCATGAGGAGGATGGAGTACAGCGAATGAACACTCTAGTCCATTAACACCTACAGGTTGCGGACCTGCTAATGTTTCCCACTGGACTGTCTAGAAAGTCCGTGGTCGTCATCCAAACTCCGCTAGATGACTGAATCACAAATCACATCGAGGCCTCTCATTACTTTTATTTTATCACACATCACTATCTACCCATGTTCTACCCAACATATTTGTAGATAAAAATACTTATACAGTTTAAAACTTGTATAAAACATCAACTCAACAGTCACCTCAAATAAACAATTAATATATTTGCACATAGCACGTATTATAAGGTAAATACTTCATATCTATGTGTAAAATGAAAGTGACTATACACTCACATGTTTTGATGAAAATCGGGCAGCAATTTGTTTCCTAAAACGTTCGTTTCTAATAAAACCGGGAGTTTTATTGAGAAACCGGGCTCTACAAAGGTCGGGCTTCGAAACCGAAAAGATAAATTTTTCGGGTTTCACGGGCTCTTCGTGGCGTATTCCGGGGCTTATAATCGATACCGGGGCTTTGGGGAATGTTAAGATGAAGAAAATATGAAGAAAGGGGTGAAAGATGGCAAAATTCCAAATCTACCCGAGAAGGCTCGCAGGACCCTTCTATTTATAGGGGTCCGAAGTCGGTTCTGGTGGTGGGGTCCGCAGGCGAGGGTGCGCAGGTGGCTGCACGTGCGAAGGCCTCGGTGGCAGCTGCTGATTGGACCAAGGTCTAGTGGTCCATCTGCGAGGCTCGGAGGCTAAGGGGTGCGAGGCTCGGTCCAGCTGCGAGCTTCGGATTGGGCCTCCCTTCGGTCGAATCAGAATCCGACACGCAGCTACTGTTCATGCGAGGGAAGGCGACACGTGGCTTCGCATGACTCACCAATTTCGGACACGTGGCACTCTTTCAGCGAAGGTGACGTGGCAAAACGTGACTGTGCGAATTTTCTCGATTTTCGCGCCAAAACTTCTAAAATCCATAACTTTCGCATACGAGCTCCGTTTTCGACGTTCTTTATATGCACGCGTAGGTAAAATTACGCTCTACAACTTTCATTTAGACTTCGTCGGCTAATTTTGACTTTAACTTTTATATTATTATTTTTAACAGACCGGGACAGGAATTTCGTTAAAAATTTATAACTTCTTCATCCGACGTCCGTTTTTGTCAGACTTTTTACCGTTGTGCTACTATTTACGAGACCTTCGATTCTCATTTAGGTCGTGTCGGCTAAAAATCACTCGATCTAAAATTCGAGTTTTTAGCTGTCTACTGCTAAGCTGAAACTTCGAAAAATCATAACTTCCTCATACGAAGTCAGATTTGGGCGTTCTTTTTATACTTAGTCTCGGTTTAACGAACACTACAAGTTTCGTTTAGATCACTAAGGCCAAAAAGTAGTTTATCAAAAACTCACTTTTTACGACATTCGGCCCCGTGCCCGTTTGTCGCGAAACTTCGACAGGTCATAATTTCTTCGTTATAACTCGGATTTCGGCATTCTTTATATATCCGTAATCCTTGTCAAGCCCACTACATGTTTCTTAATAGATATCGGCTTTATCTAAAATTTAATTTTTGACGCTCATTTTTATTCTTAATTAATTAAGCCCTAATAATTAAGCATAAAACACATAATTCACATAATATTCACATAATTCCTTTTCATTTCTTCAAAATGAGTTACAAAGGTTAACCTAGACTATAATGTCAATATAAATGCCTAGCCTAGAAACACGGGCATTACAATTCTCTCCCCCTTAGGATGATCCCGTCCCCGGAATCACACATCAGCAAACAAATGCGGGTAGCGACTCATCATGTCACTCTCCGTTTCCCAAGTGAGATTTGGCCCATTCGTATGTTTCCAACGCACAAGCACTAAATCAACCATCTTGCGTCTCAGCTTCTTAGTCTTACGGTCAACGATTGCCTCAGGTTCTTCAATCAACCTCTTGTTTTCATCCAACCTTAACTCAGAAATGGGAATTATGTCGGGCACATCTCCCGTAAACTTTCTCAAATAACACACATGAAATGTGTTATGAATACCCTCCAGTTCTTCCGGTAATTCTAGCTTGTAAGCTTGATTCCCGATCCTCTGAAGAACTTTAAATGGTCCAATAAACCTTGGACTCAACTTTCCCCTCTTACCAAATCTTATAAGTCCCTTCCACGGCGAGACTTTAAGTAAAACCGAATCTCCAACATCGAAGGATATCGGTTGTCTTTTCTTGTCAGCATAACTCTTTTGTCGATCTTGAGCGGCTAACATCCTTTCTCTTATCACTTTCAACTTTTCAGCAGTTTGATGGACTATCTCAGGTCCCATAAACTGCTTTTCCCCAGCTTCCAACCAGCATGATGGCGTTCGACACTTCTCCCCATACAAAGCGTGATAAGGTGCCATCTTGATGCTCGAGCGGAAACTATTATTATAGGAAAATTCTACTAGAGGTAAGTGTTTATCCCAGTTACCTTGGAATTCTAGGGTACATGCTCCCAGCATATCCTCCAATGTTTGAATCTTTCGTTCGCTCTGAACATCGGTTTGAGGATGGTAAGCTGTACTCAAACACAACTTGGTACCCAATTCCTCTTGTAGACTTCTCCAAAACCTTGAGGTAAAACGGTTGTCACGATCGGATACAATCGTTAACGGAACACCGTGTAGCCTTACAATTTCCTTCACGTAAGAATTCGCAAGTTTATCCATAGACCATTTCTCGTTAGCGGCTATGAAATGCGCACTCTTAGTGAAGCGATCAACGACCACCCAAATCATGTCGTGACCGTTCCTTGTTCTGGGCAGTTTAGTCACAAAATCCATAGTGATATCTTCCCATTTACCCATGGGTACAGGTAAAGGTTCTAAACTCCCATACGGTTTCTGATGTTGTGCCTTAACCCTAGCACAAGTTACACACTCGGCCACATACTTAGCAACATCGAGCTTCATCGTCGGCCACCAGTAATAGGGTTTTAGGTCCCTATACATTTTCGTACTGCCGGGATGAATCGAGTACATGGTTTTGTGAGCTTCTTCCATCAGAAGACCTCTTACTCCTCCCGTCTTAGGTACCCAAATCCTATCTTTGAATACCTTCAATCCTTGACCGTTTGTATCAAACACCAACGTTTTGCCCAAACGTTCCTCCTTCTGGTCAATTTTCTCTAAAGCTTCCTCCTGAGCTTTCTTTATACTTTTCACAATTGTCGAGACAACTTCAATTCTCAACGCTCTTGGCCTTCTCTTTTCAAGATTTACCTTCCGACTGAGAGCATCAGCAACAACATTTGCTTTACCAGGGTGGTAAAGTATCTCACAGTCGTAGTCCTTGAGTAGTTCCAGCCAGCGCCGCTGTCTCATGTTCAATTCCTTCTGATTAAAGAAATATTGAAGACTCTTATGATCAGTGAAAATTTACACTTAGTACCATAAAGATAATGCCTCCATATATGTAAGGCGAACACTACCGCTGCCAACTCCAGATCATGAGTGGGGTAGTTCTTTTCATGCTCTTTCAACTGCCTCGATGCATATGCTATCACTTTATCCCTTTGGGTCAGAACACATCCTAACCCAACTCCAGAGGCATCACTATAGACTGTGAAGTCCTCAACTCCTTCAGGTAACGAAAGAATTAGTGCTTCACACAGTCTCTTCTTTAACTTTTCAAAGGCCTCCTTATGCTTTTCATTCCAAGCATAAGTAGCTCCTTTGTGGGTCAAAGTTGTTAATGGAGTAGCGATCGAAGAAAAGCCTTGGATAAATCGGCGATAATATCCGGCTAATCCTAAAAAGCTTCTAATCTCCGTAGGACTTTTTGGTTGTTCCCACTTCATCACAGCTTCAATCTTTGCTGGGTAAACCATTATCCCTTCTTGGTTAACCACATGACCTAAAAATTGGACTTCTTGAATCCAAAATTCACATTTGGAGAACTTTGCATACAGCTTCTCCTTTTTCAAAACTTCCAGCACTTCACGCAGATGCTTCTCATGCTCCTGCTTGCTTTTCGAATAGATCAAGATATCGTCTATGAATACTATCACGGATTTATCAAGGTATGGTTTACAAACCCTGTTCATTAAATCCATGAAAGCTGCTGGGGCATTGGTTAATCCGAACGACATAACCAAAAATTCATAGTGTCCATATCTTGTTCTGAACGCAGTCTTTTCGATATCCTGCTCCCTCACCTTCAGTTGATGGTATCCTGACCTAAGATCGATCTTCGAGAAATAGCTCGAACCTTGCAACTGGTCGAACAGGTCATCGATCCTCGGCAACGGATACTTGTTCTTTATTGTCGCTTTATTCAGCTCTCTGTAGTCGATGCACATTCTCATGCTCCCGTCTTTCTTCTTTACAAACAACACAGGGGCTCCCCAGGGTGATGAACTAGGTCGAATGAAACCTTTGTCCAATAACTCTTGAAGTTGTGTCATAAGTTCTTTCATTTCGGTTGGCGCTAATCGATAGGGTGCTTTGGCTATCGGCGTCGTTCCTGGTAACAAGTCGATACGAAACTCAACTTGTCGATCAGGGGGCAATCCGGGAAGATCTTCGGGAAAGACTTCCGGATAATCACATACCACCGGAATATCCTGCACCTCCTTCTTCTCCTTCTTAGCATCGATCACGAACACTAGATATGATGTACATCCCTTGGCCAAACACTTTCTGGCTTTCATTAGGGTAATGATTCCAGTGTTTACTCTGCGTTTGTCTCCATACACCATGAACGACTATCTCCCTGGCGGGTTTACTTTTACTATTTTCTTCCTACACAATATTTCGGCGTCATTGGCTCTAAGCCAATCCATTCCTAAAACTATGTCGAATCCATTTAACTCGATAGACAATAATTCCTCGTGGAACTTATTCCCATCCAAGTCAATGAGGATATTTTTCATACGATGGCTAACAGGTACAAACTTGCCACTAGCAATCTGGACTAATAAGGCATTAACTAGTCTATCTACAGGCAAAGCTAATTTTCTACCAAATTCATGCGATATAAAGGAGTAATTGGCTCCAGAATCAAACAAAATTTGGGCAGGCAATTCGTTTACGAGAAAGGTACCTGAAGCGACATCGACTTCTTCTTTTGCAGCTTCAAGGGTCATCTGAAAGGCTCTCGCCTTCGGCTTTGGTGGTAGATTGGGCTTTGCTGCATCCTTCCTCTTTGGACAGTCTTTAAAAACATGCCCTTCTTCATGGCACTCAAAACATACCCTCTTGTCGAATGGACACACGTTGGCATAATGCCCAGTCTTTCCACATTTGTAGCAAGTTACCCCCTCGCTACAATTCCCAGAGTGCTTTTTCTTGCACTTCTCACACCATTTGACTTCACTTCCTCCTCCTCCAAACTTCTTAGACTTAGAAAATTTGCTTTTCTTGTTGGAACCTGAAGTTCCTTCAAATTTTCTCTTCTCACCTCTGCCCTCTCCGGACCCTTCTCTTTGATCTGAACCTCCACATTCTTAGCAGCCCAGATGGCGGCTTTCAAAGTGGTTGCTTGTTTTACCATCGGACCAAATTCCGCTGGTAATCCGAGGGCAAACTTGTTGGAACTAGGTAAGGAACAAGCTTCATCTTTTCAGTAAAACTAGCAGCGTATTCAGTAACGCTCATCTTTCCCTTCTTTAAATTTTGGAACTCATTATTAATTTCATGAAGATCCTGCTCAGAGTAGTACTGCAATTTCAGTTGTACCACAAAATCTTCCCAAGACATCTTACTAGCTTCTCCCTTAGGCATCGAATCAGCTAGTAATTTCCACCAGCTCAACACACCAGACTTTAACAGAGGAATTGCAAGTGCGGTCTTTTGTTTGTCGCTGCACTCACAACTTTCAAACATCGTCTCCATTTCGGAGATCCAATTCGTGACTTCCACCGGTGTCGGACACCCAGATAGACATGGTGGTTTAGATGCCATGAAATCTTTGTATTTGCATCCGCGTCCATCAACTCCTCCATCCTGGTTGTTTTAAAATAAAATCAGAGAAATCTTTTCAAAAGATGTTGCGGAATTGGTCCCCAAACAACATATGATAAAAGTTTATCAAAACCCTTCATTGAGAAGGTATATATTTTTCATATATATCAAAAACTCGGGGTGTCATGTTCCGATACAGATCAAAAGCATAAACAAGACATTATAAGCCTTACTACAGTTATTTACAACTATTGGCCTATAATCCAAAAATCTCACGTCATCCTCCGACTATGCTCGGGGTCCACTACCTGTAATCATAAAAAAACTGAGTGGGTCAGGCTTGGGAGCCTGGTGAGCATATAGGGTTTTCAACCCACAATAATAATAAACTTATTAAGTTCACCAATCAACAATAACCCTGATTACCCGTCCCCGTTATCCTCACTTTACGTCCCTAAACACTTTTCACAAGGGACCTAGCCTAAAGAATATCATCGGGATGGACACTACTTCTAAGGGGTTTCCTCAACCATGCATGTCCTAAAGGCAACCATGAGGAGGATGGAGTACAGCGAATGAACACTCTAGTCCATTAACACCTACAGGTTGCGGACCTGCTAATGTTTCCCACTGGACTGTCTAGAAAGTCCGTGGTCGTCATCCAAACTCCGCTAGATGACTGAATCACAAATCATATCGAGGCCTCTCATTACTTTTATAACTTCTTCATCCGACGTCCGTTTTTGTCAGACTTTTTACCGTTGTGCTACTATTTACGAGACCTTCGATTCTCATTTAGGTCGTGTCGGCTAAAAATCACTCGATCTAAAATTCGAGTTTTTAGCTGTCTACTGCTAAGCTGAAACTTCGAAAAATCATAACTTCCTCATACGAAGTCAGATTTGGGCGTTCTTTTTATACTTAGTCTCGGTTTAACGAACACTACAAGTTTCATTTAGATCACTAAAGCCAAAAAGTAGTTTATCGAAAACTCACTTTTTACGACATTCGGCCCCGTGCCGGTTTGTCGCGAAACGTCGACAGGTCATAACTTCTTCGTTATAACTCGGATTTCGGCATTCTTTATATATCTGTAATCCTTGTCACGCCCACTACAAGTTTCTTAATAGATATCGGCTTTATCTAAAATTTAATTTTTGACGCTCATTTTTATTCTTAATTAATTAAGCCCTAATAATTAAGCATAAAACACATAATTCACATAATATTCACATAATTCCTTTTCATTTCTTCAAAATGAGTTACAAAGGTTAACCTAGACTATAATGTCAATATAAATGTCTAGCCTAGAAACACGGGCATTACATCTTACTAGACTCGACGGGTAGGGACGGGATTATGACATTTTGGTGATTATGGGGACTCGACGAGTTGGCGGTCCAACTCGGCGAGTCGAGTCAACCAGATGTTGACTTTGACCAAAAGTTGACTTTGACCATAGATTTGACTTGGACTTTGACTGGGTTTGAGTGACCCTTGTAAGGGTTATGAGTATGAGTTGATAAATTAGAAGAGTTGTCGTGTAGGGATTGAGGAGTCGGGGAGAGTCGATTTCCACACCAAGATCAGTGCACGCACTACACGACATCGAGGTGAGTTACCTTCCACTAGTGGTGGGTCTACGGCCACAATGTCGGCCCACTCGTAGGAGTTTTCTGTTAGATGATTGTCTTTGTGATATTCATCTAGGTTTGCTGCTACCTGTTATGTTTTATGTGCTAGCATGATATGATGTTACGTGTTGGTGGTAGTAGTAGGGGGAGATAGTCCCCAAGTTACCGGCCGATAGGGCCGAAGGGGTAGTTTAGTACCCAGCTATGCTAGATTATGATTACGTGATAGTATGTGATAGACCGGTCGAGAGGACCGAAGGGGTAGGCCAGCACCCAGATATGCTAGGCAAGGTCACCGGTCGAGAAGACCGAAAGGGGTAGGCCAGCACCGAGATATGCTAGGCAAGGTCACCGGTCGAGAGGACCGAAGGGGTAGGTCGGGCACCCAGATATGTCTGGCAGTATGTATGTTATGTGTTTGTATGGTATGTGGTATGATGGGGGAACTCACTAAGTTTCGTGCTGACAGTTTTCAGTTTTGTTTCAGGTACCTCTTCAGCGAAGGGGAAGGAGTCGGCGCGGTAGCGGCACATCACACTCACGCATGGTTTCCGCATTGAGTTTTCTGGGATTGTACTCTGATTTTTATTATTCTCCGATGATATGTTTTTGTGACACGACGTAATGGTTTTATGAATTAATATAATATTAGCAATGTTTTGACAAATGATTTTACATGTTACTTAATTAAAAAGGAAATTTTTAGCCTCGAAAATTGGGATGTTACACAACCTATAGATCATCTCATGTTTTCCTTTCACTTCGAAACCGAAGGGTTGGGTCACATAAACCTCCTCCTTAAGTTCCCCATATAAGAAGGCTAACTTGACATCTAACTGATGTACGAGCCGGTTTTCTTTTGCCGCCAGAGTTAATTGCAATCGTATCGATTCCAACCGAGCCACCGGGGTAAATGCATATTCGAAGTCTACACCCTTCTGTTGTACATAACCCTTGGCCACAAGGCGTGCCTTGTGTTTCGTAACCATATTGATGCGTCTTTCTTCAACTTAAACACCCACTTTAACCCTATCACCTTTCGATTGGGAGGTAATCGGGTGAAAGTCTACATCCTGTTTTTCTTTATTGAATCTATCTCTACACGTATGGATTTCATCCAATGGGTCTCCTTTGTTGCTTCAAGAAACAAAACAGGTTCATCATTTAACAACAAACTGGCTTGTTCATACACATCTCACATCTCTGCTTCAGTCATCATGGGTGCCCGTTGGCTTATTGTTTGAATGAGGTGAGTACCTCGTACAAGGGTGTCGTCGAAAGCATCGGAAGGTACAGTTTCATTAACCAACCCACTGCTCAAGGAACATGAGAAACCATGAATTGCTTTGTTTAAGCCTTTTGTATCTTCAGTACCTGGCAAATTTAAAGAAAATGAAGATATATTATTATAATATGGGGTTAATGGGTATGTGGTCCCTCCCCATGATTTACGTTGGTAGGCTATGAGTTTTCCATGTTACCCATGAATATGAGTTGTACCATGCATGTGCTTTCTGACAAGCTTCCATGTATAGTCTCCCAATCCCAAGATTTTGCTTCATCAAATGATACATCACGTGCCACTACAATCCTTTTAGCTTTATGATTATATAGTCTGTAAGCCTTGCTCCCCGGTTCTATATCTAAATGAACCATAAGTATGCTTCTATCTTCGAGCTTAGTGAGATGACCTTCCATTTTTTTTACAAAAGCCAAATTACCGAATATTTTTAAATATTGCATATTTGGTTTTCTTTTCTTCAAGCCTTCATATGGAGCATAGTCTCTCAGGGCCTTCGTGGGACTTCTATTAAGCAAGTAAACTGTATGGCGAACTGCCTCCCCCCACAACAGATCTGGTACTTTCATGCTTTTCAACAACGACCGTGCCATCTCGACTATTGTTCTGTTTCTCCGCTCCACAACACCGTTTTGTTGTGGGGTATATGGTGTTGTGGTTTGACTTTGGATTCCATCTCCCTGGCAGAAATTGATGAAGGCTATTGAGCTGAACTCGCATCCCCGATTTGTCTTTAGTATCTTTACCTTATGCTCAGTTTCCATCTCAGCTTGAACTTTGCTGTCGCTTCATCTTTTGATCTAAGTAGATAAACCCACATATATCTACACCAATCATCAACAATCAATAAAAAATATTTGTTACCTCCCATTGATTGTGGCGTTATTGGCCCACAGAGATCGGCTTGCAAGAGTTCCAACGGCTTCGAGGCTCTCCACTGAGCTTCATTAGGAAAGTTTTGCCTTGTTTGTTTTGCCACAACACACCTTTTGCACAACTATTTTGGATGTGAGACATATGGCATTCCGGTCACCATCTCTTTCTTTCCCATTATTTCCAAAGTGTGGAAGTTAGCATGTCCCAAGCAGGCATGCCAAATCCATGTGTCATCAACCAAAGAAGATGCCAAGCACGTCGGTTTTGCAACCTTTAGTGCGATTTTATACAACCTATTCGTCGACCTTTGCACCTTCAACACAAGCGTCCCTTGCTCATTATAAACCCATAGGTATTCATTATGTAATCAGGCATCATAACCCACTTCAGTTAACTGACCTAAGCTAAGGATGTTGCTAGTTAAAGTCGGGATAAAATACACATCTGAGATCACTAATTGGTCATCGTTTTGCGTTGGAACAAGAACGTACCTTTTTCCTTTAATTTCAACCGTAGAGTCGTTACCGAACCGAACCCGACCTGTGACGCTTTCGTTCAATTCTGCAAACAAATTTATTTCCCTGGTCATGTGATTACTTGCCCCATTGTCGAGGTACCACATGTCGCGATTGCTATCGTTCCGACTTTCATGCAGTTTAGGAAACACTTTCTCTTCATTTAGCATTACCATTGTTGATATGTCATCCCCTTCAACACACAGCAGGAGAGTAGATTCATCTTCCATTCCCTTCGTCAAGTTCACTTCTTGTTCCTGTTTCTTCCCGTTCGGGTATTTCAATGCGTGGTGCCCGTATTGTTGACATTCGAAGTACCTTATGTGACTTTTGTCACATGGATTTTGATTCGATCTTCCACCTTTTTGAGACGATTTCCTGTCATGTCGATCACCCCGACCTCGACCTGCTCCACAACCCCCTTGTATGCTACCTCTACTGCCTTTATCATTATTCCAACCTCTACCACGACCATCAGCTGCTTTGCTCTTCTGTTTACTTGTTGTGTTTACTTGTTGTCTAGCCCTCCGTCTTTGTGAGCAATAATGAATTTTCCCCCGTCGATCCTCGTTGTCGAAGCTTTAACCTGTCTTCGTAGGCTTTCAATCGACCTATTGCTTCCTCAAAATGCATTTCTTCTACATATGAGTATTGCTCCATGGAGGCAATAAGATGGATGTATTTATCAGTTACCGTATCAAAGAGTTTTCGAACCAGTTCTTCGTCGTTCAATGTTGCACTAGCCACTATTATACTTCGAGACATCCCAGTATACTAGTCAATGGACTCACCGTCCTTCATTCAGAGCGCCTCGAACTCACTCTTCAAGATGTGTAACCTGGCCTTTTGAACCGAGTCTGCTCCAACAAACCAAGTTTTTAGCGACTCCCACGCTTCACGGGTCGTTTTCCTATTAGCCACCTGCAACAAAATATCTTCTACTCTTCTAGTATTGCTTGGAAGATGAACGCCACGAGCCATTTTGCTTTTCTTATCGTCTACAACCACACCAGTTGTCGGCTCGATGGATTCTCATAACCCTTGGACATCCATTATAGCTTCCATCTTAATGGCCCATATCGTGTAATTCGTAGAAGTGAGAATGAGACACTGAAAGGTAATTGGGTTTTCTTTGGAAGGGTTTGAGGTGTTTGTTACGAGAGACATTTCTGATGATCGAATGATTTTTGGCATATACAATTGAACACCAGACACTCCCAAGTGATGGATTAAAAGCCTTAATAACTGAAATCGTGATAACATGGAGGAAGGGTTACAACTGTAATACTCACAACCAAAGCTTTATTGAATACTACTAGAAAGGGAAAAACATTTCAAACGTAAAAACAGAACAAACTTGATATTGAAACTACCTAAAAGGCTACTTTAACAAGCCTATTTTTTCTTACAATAAAAGTAAATAAGGTGTTGAAAATTTGGTCCTAGTATCACGGAGAACATTAATCAACACAGCGTGCATAAGCCCCAAACTAATTGTCATTGTGAGCTTGGACCTTGAGATTGGGATTGGAATCTTTGAAACTATCTTGAAGGTTTAACTTTGAGTTCGGATGATAGCCTAACACTCCTATTTTGATATGTCCTCGTATTAGTTCAAAATTGAAAACGAAAAATATAAAAACTGACTAATGTTTTAAAAATGGTTGTTAATTTCCTCACATTTTTTAATAAATATGGTTTTTTTGGACTATAGAACATATTTTTCACACCATTAAAATGTTTGAATCAAGATTTTATAAATTACAGCACCCCTCCCTTTCATTGTGATCGACTGCTACAAACCATAGAAGGAAACCCTTTGATTCAAGATGGTATCAACAAGCTTTTCATATCTACTCATGTGTATACATATAGCGGCAATCAATCGTGATTACCATGTCTTACATCAAAGGTATTATCTAAAAACCTTTTATGGTTGAGTTAGACAGTTAGTTGTTTATTCAATCAATCGTGATCCACTTTAATGTAATTAAAACTTTAAATTAGATTTTACGATGCATGTTATTGTTTAGACTCCTTTAGAATTGATCATACCCAACACGAGTCTTCTGGTTGTTACCATGCACCAAAACAAAAATCAAGAAACTAGACCACTTCAATTTCACAATAACAAATCTTGTGAATAATTAGAAACACCTCAAAAACAAATACAAAACACTCAAAATCTTGTCTAACATGTAATAATAATAAAAATATCTAGTAAATACCAAATACTTTTTAACGCTTTCCACCACCACCTCCAAGTTTAGGCCCCTTGCCTTTTGGGGCATTGCCACCTGTCTTTCCTTGACTCTTCTGCTTTGACACCACCTCTGCTTTCTTAGCCTTCTTCTCATCTTTAGTTTTCTTAATCCTCTCCTTAATTTCACTGCAATTTCACAAAAATCATCACATACTTCTTCACTTTCAAGTCAAAAACATCATCATAGAAGATGAAAAAAAAAAAAAAAAATGATACCGAAGAGCTGCTTCTCTAGCTGCATCACGAACTTCTGGTTTCTCACTTCTTTTCTTTTGAATAACTTCAAGTGTGGCCCCCACAATGGCTCTGGAGTATGGCTTCTTGGTTGCACGACGCCTCTTCTTCACAGCTTCTTGAGCAATGTCCTGATTGAGAACATTTGAGTTAATAACTTGAGCAAAAAAAAAGGAGTTTTTGATGTATAGAGAAAGATGGAGGTTGGAAAAGTTGTAACCTTTTTGTGTTGCTTTCTGTACATTGCAGTCCATGTAAGCTTTGAAGGCTTGAGCTTGTTATGGAAGTACCTCTTGCATTTGGAATTTGCGAAGAGGAAGACCTAAATTGGAGATGGATAGATAGTAAGAAACAAAAATTTGGTATGTAAAATGGGAAACAAGTCAACGAAAGATGTGATTGTGTTACCTGAGAGTCAGATCGAATGAATCTAATACCCCTGCCGGGATAAATCTTCTGGCCACTGAATCTGCATAACTCGGTCCTATAAACATATGGAAAGAGATTAAATTAGAACAAAACTCAAATAGCATATAGTTTAGCGACATAAGAAACAGATCCCAATTAGGTGTTCTTAATGTAAAATGCAGATAAACAGAAGATCAAGTGAGAATATACTACTGGCCCATAACATATATGTTCAAGGAGTTGTTTCACTCTTGTGATAGGTAAAACTGGGCATAACATTCAGAAAAAAAAAAAAAAAAAAAAAAAGCATACACGACCCATCGCGGAAACAGACGAAATCTTATCCCGAAGTAAAAAATAAATCAAATGTATGTAGATGCTCAGAGAAGTTGCGAATTGAAATGGTGGAAATTATTGCGTACTTCGAAGGTATCGTAGCTCACGAGATTTAGTCGATGGTGTTTAAAACCCTAATATACAAACCAATAGTGTATTTGAACGATTGCTGCAATAAGCTCTCGCTTAACTTACAGACAAGCGAAGCACGATAATAATCTAGCTAAAAACACATCTTGATTTGATATTTGAGGAAAATGATCATCGCAATAACTTCTAAAATGTATCTTCGATTTCTTATCGACCAAACGAAAGAATACAGGATTGCGATACAGATTAAGTAGATGACGGTATATGTTTAATCGATCATATGGCGATCAAAAATGAAGAAAGGAATGAATGAGAGAGATCGTACTTGAGCACCATGGCGGCGGCGGCAGCTTCCCCTCCTTGTTCGCGAAAAATAAAACCCTAGGTGCTCAATGACTTCCTGCACTTTATAAGTTGTAGGGATTTTAAGTTTTCATTATACACCCTTGTAGAATCTAAAGTGACACGTTTAGACATTTAGTATAGTTTTATTCTTTTGGGTAAATTACACCACTGGTCCCTCGTGCACATGCCAGAAAGCGTGTTTAGTCCCTAATTTTAAAAATTAACTCGGACCGTCCCTCGTATCGTTAAAAGGTGCACGTTACGTCCCTCGCAGACATAAAATGACTATCTTACCATTTTCTTTTTCTTTTTCATTTATTTTTTAATTGTTTATAACTTATCTATTATTTTTTTTATAATTATTTTTAGAAAAGGAAAATCCTTTAAAAAGGAGTTCAAACCCTTTTGGCCATCAACCACCTCCAACTATAGTCACTTCTGGCTACCATCCACCTCCGGCCACCCTTGATCTCTGACCACCATCCACCGTCGCCGGAAACCACCGCTTCTCTCTCTCTCTCTCTCTCTCTCTCTCTCTCTCTCTCTCTCTCTCTCTCTCTCTCTCTCTCTCTCTCTCTCCCATCTTTAAACTCCGACACCTCCCCTCCCCGTTCATTATTTCCATTGACAACCACCAACCTCCATCAAAAACGACCGTCGAGACCATCACCTACCCTACCATATCTACTAATCTTCACCTGATCAGACTTGTAACCCAAAAGAAAGAAAAAAGAAGAAAGTTGAAGAGGAATATGTGATTGAGAGATATAGGGTCGAAGGGTAGGGGACATAAAACCATACTCCTGCGATCGATTAAGAGGAGGTGCAGGTGAAACCTACATTGTTCATCCCCTTCTCCACCTTACACCTGAAATCATCCAACCACCACCCCTACATCGACTCTGAACGTGGAGCTCGATGGTCTCTATATCTCAGCCACTCATCTCAGAGATCGATCTCTATACATATGTCGAAACGCACATAGAGCGATGACATCTATCGAAACCCTAGCTGACGCCGATGACAGGGTACATGTGACGAAGCCCTAGCTGACGAAGATCGAAGACTGAATCACATGTGGAGGCATCGATTTTAAACGGTTCAAAACCACTTACGCCGGAAAAGATGGTGGTTGTAGTGCGATGTGTGTAAAACGACGGTGGTTTCCATGAATGTGGTCGGAGTGTAAAACGACGGTGGTATCCACTGACGGTGGCTTAAGGATGAATGGTTTTAGGGTTTTTGAAGAGTTTGGAGAAGAGAGACAATAAAGGGAAGGTACGGTGGGTGGAGAGATATGGTTGGGTATGAAATGGGACCACATCTTTTTTTTTTCTTTCTTAATTAATAATAATGATAATAACAAAAAATTAATTGGAAAAGATAAACATAAAGGGGATTATGGTCGTTTCAAATATGGCAAGGACTAATATTGCAACAAAAATGTGTATAAGGGACGAAGTGTGCATGTTTTAAACAAATGAGGGACGGTCCGAGTTAATTTTTGAAAATAGGGACTAAACGCGCTTTTCAGCACCTGCACGAGGGACGATTGGTGTAATTCACCCTATTCTTTTCGACCTTTTAACTTTGTTGTTTTTATTTGACAAAGTAACCCATAACTTCGTGCATTTTTTACATATTTAACACAAATCAATTTACTTTCATATTTAAGACATTATCTTGTGCTTTTCTTTCGTGGATTCTGAAATCTATTATAACCAAATCATCATTTGTATATGCATAATTATTATTATTATTATGACATAGTAAAATAACATACTATCAACAAGGAGGTGCACGGTGGTGTGACGTTACTTGGTGGTAGCACGGTAATACCACTCCCCTTCGGTGTTCGGTGACCACACATGCTAAATTTGGTGTTCGGTGCCTACACTTCAACACTCGACCAACTCTCTACTTCCCCCTCTCCTTTCATATTGTAAGTATTTAAAACTATAAAAAACGATATCTGATGTGTGTGAAACGAACTAGTTTTATTCCTACTTTTTAATGTAAATTAGACACACAAAAGGCAGTGTACCTGTCAATTGGTGGTATAGATCTAGCAAGCAGGGTATCGAACACAGGGAACGACAATTAAACTAACTACTAGAATTATCTAAAAACAAATAATAAAGGAAAGGGTTTTCTCTAGTTTTACAATACTAGAAACTTAACTAACACTTAAACTAAGCAATTAACAGCTAATCAAACAAAAATTCAACTAAATTCAATAATTAAGGAGACTTCTGTTTAGGTTTGAATCATTTGTTCCTATGGTTGATTTTTATGGCAAGTGTAATGGATTAATTAGCATTGGCTACCGATTAGTGTGATTAGGTTCACGTTCGTTATTACTAATCCTTAGAAAACAAATCAATTCAATCAATGGTCAGTTGGTTAAATTAACTAATTCCATAGTTTATTGATTCGGGTTAAGTAAGACTTGTAGTAGCTAATTGAATTGGTCGTTCAATTAACATCTTGTTGATGGTTCGTCACACAAGCTCACACATTAACTTACATATTCCCTAGTTAACCATAGTTTCACGTTCGCTATTCCTAGGCATATAACAATGTTTTCACATAAATCATATGAGATTAACAATTAAGAGATGTTCATGCAACTTAATTTACTGGCTAATTAACAGAAAATAGTTGTTGTTAACACATAAGGGTCCTTAACAAGCTTAACAAAACAATATTCACCAAATTAAATTAATCCAACCACAAAAAATCAAACCATATTCACAAAATCATCTATCCTAAACAGAAGATATGAGTCTTGGCTCATGATTACAGCAGAAACTAACTCAAAAACAAAATCAATTGGTTCATACATAGCTCAAACAAAAAAATTAAGTAAAGATTAAACCTAAATTTGCCTTGATTCTCCTCAAAAACGAATGTAGGGTTGATTCTCTGGTTTCCAGCACCTCAGCAGCACTTTCAATCGTTGCTTAGCCTCCAAGGGTTCATGAGAGAAACCGGATGTCGATCTCAAAGCCCCTATTTATAGATTTCTGGAAATAGGGTTGACTCGTCGAGTCCAGGGACCGACTCGCCGAGTCCTTCATTAAAAATCCGTGTACGGGAAGGACTTCTATGTTCGCGAATGTTCGTCATGACTCGTCGAGTCAGGAATTGACTCGTTGAGTTCTTCATGATTTTGACTCTTTTCTTCTTTCTTCAATTCCATTGCTTCCAATAGCTAGTCTTGCTTCCTTTTGCTTCCGAGCATGTCTTTTAGGCTGAAAATACAATTCAAACGTAATTAAGCACCTTTTGTTCAATAATTGCAATAAAAAAGCCAAAACGTATTAAGATTCTATGCAAAATATATGATTAAATATGCACATATCAATATCAATAATGTCATTTTCTGAATTTTGAATGAATAATTCGGTAACACTACTGACATGGCAATCTGGTTGGCATTTTAGTCAGCATAATCGGTCCACGTGGAGTTGACATGTAATCCATATGGATTATTCTAAATTGATTATTTTAGAATTATTATTATTATTTTGAGAATTTATAAATTATATGTGAAAGAACATTCAATTTGTTCCTATGCTTTGAATAACATCCAACCACTATCATTATTCACCAATAGTGGATAAATCGAAAAGCTATTCGATAAATTTAATGAAAACATTATTTATATCTATATCGTAGTGGCGGGTCAAAAAAAACACTTAAACCAAGGTCCAATATTTTAAATGAATATAAGGAATTTTTTAGCACCAATTTGGTTATAAAATAATCTACATATACTTCAACTTTTCTTTTCTATCCTCATTTGACTATAATTTATTTTGATAAAGATGAAATTTAGTTTTTTTTTTCCGATTTCCAAACTACTAAGGGGATTATTTTCTGGGTGGACCACAGGGTCCAGGAGTAAATCAACAAGCATATTATAGTTCATTTTAGATAGTATTTAGGGTATGAATCCTGCTAATGAGGGACATGCACACTCGAATCAATGTAGATATTGTAACATCCTGATTTCCAGGGCTGAAATTCTAGGGATCTTGGGCCTTTTAGAAAGTCTACTCGACGAGCTGGAAGGCCCCAAATCGTTGTGTAGGAACCCTTATGGCCGCGTGGATTATGGGACCAACTCGACGAGTTGAAGGACCCAACTCGACGAGTTGGAGCTGGATATGAAAAACCCTAATTTTTAGGGTTTGCACCCTATTTAAAGGACCTTAAGCCCTTCTTCCAGCCTACTTACCCACCTCTTCACGACCAGAAGCAAACCCTAATCGATCTAACCCCTATTTTGAGTGTGTGTGAGGCTAAAAGTGTGTTTTTGGTGCATTTACTGAAGAAGCTTGAAGGTTGAGAAGCTTGGAACGAGAAGGAGCTTGTAGATCCAACATCTACATCGTCTTGGCTTTCATTTGAAGGTAAAAAGTAGTTATGTTGACTTCTCGTTGCTTAGATCTTCCCTTGTGAAAGAAATGGTCATTTCTAGTGCAAAATGGAGTCACTTTCGGATTTGAGCTTGTCACAAGGGCATGGTTTCAGATATGGACTCCTCTAGGCCCTTATGGACATAATGCCTCAAGCTTTATGAAGCTTTGGCCCTCCTCCATGTCCAAAACCTCTTCCTAAGGCTAGTATTGAGTGTTTTAGCTTCTTGGAGCCTTGCGTGCACGTAAAGTTAACAACATTACGTGGTAACTACACCCTAGGAGACTAGATATACAGTTTGGAGCCTTGGTTTCGCTTAAAAGCGTCTGAATGAGAAAAAGATTGAAGGAACTCGACGAGTTGCATAGCCAACTCGACGAGTTGGATGAGGGTTTCCCGCTTTCTGGATTCTGCATAAACTCTGCGAGTTAGTGAGATAACTCGACGATTTGGTTAGGGTTTTGCCGACATTTTGGACACTATATGGACTCGACGAGTTGTCTGGAAACTCGGCGTGTCGAATGAGGTTTTCGCGATTCATGGAGTTCTGAAGGAACTCGACGAGTCAGCAAGTTGCACTCGACGAGTTAGGTCAACATGGACTGTTGACATTGACTGTTAACTTTGACTTTGACCAAGGGTTGACCGGTTTGACTTCTGAGGGTATTTTGGTAATTTGGGATTTTGATGGACTTGGTCCTATGGTGGTTATAGGTGGTGGAGTTTGTGGCTGTGATTCGGGAGTTTGATCTTATCACTACAGTTCAACATTGTGAGGTGAGTTTTCCTCGCTATACTCAAGGGTCGAAGGCACCAAGGCCGACCCTTTGCATTGCTATCCTGCTTTATTATTAATGAGATCGTTAGATCGGTATCCTGGTAGATAGGATGTTGCTATGATTAGAGATTTGTAGATCGGTTTAACTGTGTGTAGACGGTTATGTGATTACCTGTTATATGTGTACATGTTTGATTGGTAGTTAAGGGTATTCCATCCTGAGGATGATTGGACCCTAGTATGTTGTCTCTGTAGATTATTATATGATTATCTGATATAGGTGCACATGTTTGATTGGTAGTGATAGTATTCCATCCCGATGATGATTGGACTCGTAATACGTGGGAATTCCAACCCGATGGTTGAGGGTCTGGGGTATTCCAACCTGATGGTTGATTGGACCCATAATATGTTGGCATTCCAATCCGATGGTTGAGGGTTGGGGGTATTCCAACCCGATGGTTGATTGGACCCATAGTATGTTGGTATTCCAACCTAATGGTTAAGGGGCGGGGGTATTCCAACCCGATGATTGATTGGACCCATATTATGTTGGCATTCCAACCCGATGGTTGAGGGTCGGGGGGTATTCCAACCCGATGGTTGATTGCACCCATAGTATGTTGTTTGTGATTATATGTATATTGTTGTGTGTATGGGTATTTTGGGGGAACTCACTAAGCTTCGGGCTTTGATTTTTGGATTTTGTTTCAGGTACTTCGGATGATTGCGGGAAGACGAAGGCGTGATCGTGCACCTCCTCACATTTTATGATTTGGATTTCTGGGATACTCTGATATAAAACTATTTTGAAAACATTTTGTAATAAATAATAGTTTTTGAATGCTTGGAAAAGTTTTAAATTTTCATGAATTTTATGGATGTTACAGATATGTCACTAACCACTCCCATTTTCAGCTCACATGTATGTTTTATCATTGTCGATCACAAACGCTCCTTCCTTAAAAAATAAAGTTCCAGCCTCCACGCCTCTCCAATCACGAAATCATAAATCTAGTTGTGGATCCAAACATCCATTACTTTCCACAAGTTGTAACCGGTTTAAAATTCCATGAATTTCTATGTATAAATACATAAGAAAATCCAACAGATTACTATTCAATGCCAGATTCCCGACAATTTACCAAACAAACATATAAACTGAAAACTAAAGTGTCTTCGATGCACAAAATTTGCATTTATTGCTTGTAATTTATCATCAAATAATAAGAAAAATCTCAAATCAAACGGAGAGGATGCAGATGGACAGTTGTGTTTCAAGTGATAATCACTAACAATGATAAGGAAATTCAGGATTGTGATGGGGTGAATGGAACCAAGTTATATATATCTTTATACCTTAATAAGCATTTAGCCTTAAATGCTGAATTTTAAGAGGTACAAGTTCAAAAGCAAGTTGTACAATGAACTTATGCATTGAATCTTATTTAGTCAAATCGTTGATTACATAGTCTCACTTTTATCCCTTAAAAATCTGCACCTAACTAATGTGAATCAAAATGAATCGGTCAACATGAAGACTTATTCTCAATTTGTTCCTTTAAATATTGGATTTGAGTCCCTTTTCTCTTGTTTCTCTTCTGTTTATAAAGAAACGTTGCCACCACCACCAGAAACAATTCCAACAAATAGAGAATCGTTGTGCCTACACGATGTTAGTATGTTTTAGATGTGCCATGGATGGCTCTCTCTTGATCCATCTCCCTCTTTTTCTCTTCTCAAAATCACTACCGCCGCCTTCTCTTCCCCACCAATATGAACTAGAAGTCGCCGATAAAGGAGATAGTTTATAGGGATCTGGCGGGGGATTTGATCAAGCATATCAGATTGTGTTATTTCACCGCCATTAGTAACACCCACCAGAGCACCATCACAGTTTACCCTTTTCATTGTCGGTATCTCTCTCATTCTCTAAAAATTACTAATAGCCACCACAAATACCAACTACAGGTGGTTCTTGAGATGGTTCTACTTGCAACATATATAGAAATATTCAGTAGTTTGAAAATTTTGGTGCTTATAATGGTAAGATTTCACATCTATTGTCTATTATTTTGACGAATTCCTTCCCGTTTCTCGGAATTTCTCCATATCTTCGCGTTCTTTGTTCATAAATTCTGGATATAGTGCCCATTTGCCTTCATCGTCATCAAGAACAATTCCAGCATACTAGGGTTCAATCCACCCTTTCAATATCTCTTCTCTATCTCTTTCACTCACAAACCTTGATATCTGTCGATCTGGCATGCCTTCCATTATACATAGCGTCAATACCACAAACCATTCATCCCTAATACAAACCCGCTCCACCATTCTCCTCCTCTCTCCTTTGTACTTTCTCTCTCAAAAAGAACTGGGTTGTCGCACACCCTTCAATCAACAACTATTTGTTGCTTATAATGATTCTTTATTGTGTTTGTTGCAGGTTAGCAGACAAAAGTTGAGTGTTTGTTGCAATGTATCGAAAAATCTTTTCTGGTGCCCTAAACATCAGGTTATCATAAGCATATACTCAATGTTTCTTTTTTGTGGTTATTGATATTCTATTATTTTATGATACCTATGGAACTTTTGTTTCATAGATGCGAATTTGTTCGAAATTGTTGATAGGAAGTACAAAAGGTGAATGGAAATTGAAGTTTTATTCTCTTAGATGATGGCAATATTGAAACAGATCTATAGTGGTTGGTCGTTTAATGACAGTTTTCCCATAAGATGTACAAAATGTGGTGATTTCTACTCGATTCATGTTTTTGATTTTATAGAATGTTGATATGGATTTCATTGGTGCTTTGAATACAAGTATGTGGTTAATCTACAAACTATTTATGAACCTATGAGCAATTTCTAAAAGTTTCCAAAATGTAGCTCTAATGGATCGAGCACCTGTCAAGCTCCTAGAGAAATATCTTGGAGATTTTTAGACTTGGGATAAAGCCAATTGCAAACCGATATAAAGTGGAATGTATATGTTTTATTACCCCTTTCACTTACATGGGAGAAAAGTATGTACCTAATGAAACATGGATTCTTAAAGATGGAATTGAACAGTTTGTGGTCAAAGGATTGACATCAAAACTGATGATTTTATTAAAGAACGTGATAAATATGAGTTGTTGTACTGGCTACCTTGAGAACTGTCAACTAATGGTGGAGTAACATGGATACAACACCATGTTAGCCTTTTATTTCCTCTATCTTGTGGTACTGATGAACCCATATAAATTTCTTTTTACCTTCTTTTTTTCCACTTATCCAGTTACATTCATTTTCAGGGTGTTTTGGCATTAACATCAACTACAACAAAGCAAGCTCTTATTTCTATTCATTGTCATTGTATGTTGCAGGCCTTCACCACCAATCAAATCAACACCAAAGCTGAACCTTGACGATGAAAACCGATAAAAGTTGTTGTGAATTCATTTTCTGAGTTTTGGTCCTAAAGAGCAACCATGTCATGTGAATAACAATGCGACTTTTGTTGATCATCAAAAAGGACATGTGAATAAGCATGTCACACCACCATCTTTTATTTGCTTCCTTTTCCTTACTTTAAAAAACCACAACCAGTTACCCTAACTTAACTATATGTGTGTACATGTTTACAGGTATTGAAATGAGAACCATTGAAGTAACCATGTTCAAACCATCATGGGTCATGTTGATCATGGAAAGGTAATAAGTAATAATTAGTGGCTTAAATTGTTTAAAAGACTATTTCTTGCTAATATCATCCTTAACTATATGATATATGACTAAAATGAAACGTTTTCCAATTTTCTCTATCAAAACATCATACCTTGGTCATCTTATTAAATTATAACGTTTTTTATTTTTGTCTATTTACCCTACTTCCAGTTCCTTTATGGGAGGTTGAACAGTTGTAAAGTGTTGTTGGGGCTTTACAGGAAGGAGAAAGGGTAATTTCATCTTATTATTTTTAGGTACAATATTGGGGTTTTACCATTGGATTGCAATATATTAACAAGAGATGGAGTGGGGGATAAGAAATGTAACATCCCAAGTTCGGAAGCAAGAAGTTGAACGGTGCTAAGTGAAAATAAAGGAAGGGACTCGGCGAGTAGGTCTCTTGAATCGCCGAGTCGAAGCGGGTGCGTGGCACGGGGTTAAGTGGCCTGACTCGGCGAGTCGGCGGCTGGACTCGACGAGTCAGTGCTGGTCGAGGAAAAACCCTAATCTTCGGGGTTGCACCATATTTAAAGGACTTAATGTCCTCCCCTCAGCTCCCTTAGCCCCCTTTGAGACCCAAAAACCCTAGAATCGTGAGTGAGAGCCATTGGAAGCAAATTGGAGCATTGTTAAGTGTTTTGTGAAGAGATCTTGAAGATCAAGAAGCTTGGATCAAGGAGATTTGTGGAGATTCAGATTACTCTTCAGCAGGAGGTCGTTTTGGAGGCAATGAATCGTTATCCTTGGCTTTCCCCTTTCTAGATCCATTTTCATGGAAGTTTTAGGGCTTGTTTGGAGATGATATGATGAAATCTTGGTGTATAAGTTAGATCTGGAGTTGAAACTCCAGATCTGAGCTCTATTTGGATCAAAGATGCAGAAAGCCCTTTTGGTTGCTATGCAAAAGCCTTTCCCCAAGAGTTAAGTCCCTTTCTAGCTTGGTTTTTGGTATTATGGGGCAAGAAGCACGTAAAGGTAGCAACTTTATGTTGTTAATGGACTCTAGAGACCCCGATCTATTGTTTAGAGCAAAGGAGCAACTCTATGTCTCGAGATTTTGGGAATGCACGTATGGACTCGACGAGTATGGGAAATGACTCGGCGAGTCGGGCTAGAGATCAGACTTTGAGTCACGTAGTAACTCAGCGAGTCGCATGGGTGACTCGGCGAGTCTTATGATGATGAGCTTGGACTCGACGAGTTGGAAGAACAACTCGGCGAGTCTATTGAAGATTGTCGTGGACTCGGCGAGTCTGTTCTTGGACTCGGCGAGTCTGGTCGCAGAACCCCTAACCCCTTTTGGTTAAGACGCAGATTAGTGAGTCGAGGGGTGACTCAGTGAGTTGGACAGGATGGGACTCGGAGATCGTTGGACTCGATGAGTCTTGGGGTGACTCGGCGAGTAGACTCGGGTTATGGGAATTTCTGAGTATAGGGACTCGACGAGTCGACGGGTCGACTCGGCGAGTAGAGTCAGTCAGGGAGGTTGACTTTGACTGAGGACTTTGACTTTGACCAAGAGTTGACCAGTTTGACTTCCAAGGGTATTTTGGTGATTTTGGTATTTATGGAATTGGTTCTTTGGTAGTGTTCGGTGGTGGAGTTCGTGTCGGTGATCGGAGCAGCTGATCTTATCCTTTCAGTCGGCAATTGCGAGGTGAGTTATCCTCTCTATATCGACAGGGTCTACGGCACCAAGGTCGGCCCTTTATCGGATGGAATTCCAGGTATTGTTTGTTATGTTATTGTTTTGCTAGATCTGCATCCTGGTATTTAGGATGGTGTTATGTTAGTGACCTGGTTAAGGTCGGTACCCGGTATATAGGGTAATGTTATGCTAGTGACCGGTTAGGTCGGAATCCTAGTTAGGATGTTAATATGCTATGTGATATATTAGACTGTTTGTCTGGTCGAGGATTGTTATGTGATTGATTGTTTTATGTGCACATGGTTGTTTGACGGGGGTTGGGTTGAGGCGGGTCCTGCTTTGTGCTGAAGGCCAACATACCCAGGGCGGACCGGATATTCCGAAGGCCCAGCGAGCGGTCCGGATATGCTGAAGGCCCCAAGAGGGCGGACCAGACATGCCGAGGCTCGGGGAGTGGACCAGGCCGACTGAAGGCCCGGTACGGGCGGACCAGTCATACTGTAGACTCAGAGAGTGGACCAGGTGCATTGAAGGCCCGGTGCGGGCGGACCAATCACACTGTAGACTCGACGTACATGGCTAGACTCGGAGGGTGGACCAGGTGGACTGAAGGCCCGGTGCGGGCGGACCAGTCACACAGTAGACCCGATGTGCATGGTTGTTCTATTTATGATATGTTATGAGTGTGATATGTGTGGTTGGTATTTTGGGGGTAACTCACTAAGCTTTCGGGCTTACAGTTTCGGTGTATTGTTTCAGGTACTTCAGGAGATCGTGGCATGGCGAAGGCGTGATCGTACTGCTCCTCATGTTTTATGATTTATATGATATGGTTCTGGGGGATACTCTGATGTTTAAACTATTTTGAAAACGATTTGTATGAACGTAATGGTTTTTGAATGATTAAAATGTTTTAATTTGGCTCAAATTTTATGGGTGTTACAAGTTGGTATCAGAGCCTTGGTTTGAGTGAATTGGAGGAACATTCGTGTGAATCCAGTCTCAAATCAGGGAGGGATTTTCAAAATGGTTTTCGAAATAAGTAAAGGAGGATGCAGAGGGTACGATCAGCCAGAGCCAGTAAGTAGACCCCAAAATACCATACAAGTTATTTGATTATGTGATATGTTAGAACAACATGCTAGTACTAGGCTACGGATCTTCAGGAATTGCATGATAGAATTGCCTGATTATGTGATGCCTATTAGCCTAGGGTTTTCCTTATTTGAGATATGCAGCTTTTCCTCTAGGAGTGAGGATTGAGCGGGTGTGTGTATATGGTTAGAGTGTTGTGGTGATACTTGAGACAAATATGGGTAGGTGTGGAAGGTAGTATGGGCCCGTACTACTGAAAGCACAGGACCCATACGCATATCAAGGAAGTCACAACTCTCTAGGGTATCGGTTATGAGATAGTCCCCGGGTGATTATGAGATGTGTCTAAGGGTCTCGTTGGTGTATTGTAGTATGGTGATTACGAGGCGTTTCGGGGCAGGATCCGGTTCGGGATCAGGATCGGGAGAGGGTGGTCAGGATGGGTCAGTACCACCCGAGGTCATTGGTCAGATGAGTACGGACGAGTTGGATGCCAGGATTCGTGAGATCCTGCATGATGAGGTTGCTGCTATGTTCCGGGCCGAGTTGTCGGAAATGTTTGGGTCGATCAAAACTGCCATGGTTGAGTACTTTGATGAGCGTTATGCAGCTCTTGCGGAGGCGGCTGCCGCGGCAGCTACAGCGGCTGTAGCAGTGGCAGGGGGAGGAACCGGTCGAGGTTTTCAGTATCGGGACTTCGATAATACGAAGCCCCCTACTTTCGATGGAGTTCAGGATCCGATCGTTGCTATGAGGTGGTTGTTAGATGTGGAGGGATGTTTCTTCACGTGTTCATGCCCTGCTGATTAGAGGGTGAGGTGTGCTCTGAACCTTTTGAGGCTCGGAGCGAAGGATTGGTGGAGGTTGACTACGGGATCTTATTCTGACGCGCAGCGGGCTGCGGTTACGTGGGATCAGTTCCGGGAAATGTTCAGTACCCGTTATGTTCCACGGGTTGAGAGAGAGAGGTTGGCTCAGGAGTTCCTGGAGCTGAAGCAGGATTCAGAGTCGGTGACGGAGATCACCAGGATGTTTACTGAGAGGGCGATGTTTTGCCCAGAGTTTGCTTCAGAGCAGGCTCAGATGTCCCGATATCTGAGTATGCTCAAGAGGGACATCAGGCAGTTTGTGTCCACACAAAGATGTGATACCTTGTTAGAGCTGCAGGAGGCCGCCAGGCGGCGGGACTTAGAGATTGAGTTGCAGTTGCGAGAGCAGAGGCAGGCCCCGGTGCAGTCGCAGCCGGCGCCGAAACGGTTCAAAACCGTTGACTCCAAGATTGGGAGTCAGAGCAGCCACACTTGCGAAAAGTGTGGGAAGGGTCATACCGGAGTTTGTAGGTCCGGTGGTGCGTGCCGCAAGTACGGAAGAGAGGGGCATTATACGAGGGATTGCCGTCAGTCAGCCCCGGTGCAGGATATGAGGATTTGTTATCATTGCCATCAGGTTGGACACTTGAGGGCCAACTGCCCACAGTTTGCTGCAGGAACGGTGCAGGCTCCGGCACCGGCCACTTTGAGGATTACTGGAAGGGGTCAGGGTGGAGCGGAGCCTCCGAGGGCTCAGGGACGCGCTTTTCAGCTTACAGCAGAGGAGGTCAGGGCAGAGCCGGATGCAGCTGCGGGTATGTTTCCTTTTTGATATCTTGTTATCTTGTTGATTGTGTAGTATTGTAAATCTGTCTGCATTGTTCCGCATGTTTCATAGTATGATTGAGGATCTTAGTAGTTAGGAGTGGTAGTTAGTGTTCAGGAGGATTCTTGGTCGAAAGATAAGGTATATGATCTCGTTGCTTGGAATAGCGACTGCGTTGCGAGGAGTGTTCAGTTGAGATTCAAACTTCCTTGGAGTTCAGGTGTGCGATGGCGGAAGGGTTATACGGTGAAGGTTACTCACTCCCGAGGGAGTCAGTTCATGGATAAGAGGGAATATAGGGAGTAAGGGCGTTTGAGCCATGCCGGTTTTGGGAACGGTGGTTAGTAGTCGATGCACTAAGTGGGGGAGAATTGGAAAATTCTCCGGTGGAACAACATGCATCCAGGGATGGTTAGCTGTTGGATTTCAGCATTGTGCTAGCCGAGAATGTGGAGATAGACACGTGGGGCAGGGAACAGACCATGGTTTTCAGAGAAAGTGATTGATTGTTGAGAGGCCTGGGATCAGGCCGGGGTAAAAGATTCATAGAACGGATGTGGAGTTCGGAACCCCTAGAGGGCTAGAACAGACTGCATGGGAGGGATTCCGGGAAGGAATGGTTCAGGGTGATGTGCGACGGCATTTGAGCGGTCCGGATAGACTGAAGGCCGGGAGGCGTACCAGTCAGGCCGAAGGCTCGGGGAACGGTCCAGACAGGCTGAAGGCCCAGGAAGGCGGTCCAGACATGTTGAAGGTTCTGAGAGTGGTCCAGATAGGCTGAAGGCCTGGGAAGGCGGTCCAGTCATGCTGAAGACTCTGTATGTGTTCATGGATCGATAGGAGGAGAATGAGTGAATAAGTCACCATGCAATAGTAATCGATATGGTCTGGCCCCAAGTATTAATCATGATGATGGAGTCGGTCGGAGGTTCAGGGAACGGTCCAGACAGGCTGAAGGCCCAGGAGGGCGGTCCAGACATGTTGAAGGCTCTAAGAGTGGTCCATATAGGCTGAAGGCCTGGAAGGGCGGTCCAGTCATGCTAAAGACTCTGTACGTGTTAGTGGATCGGTAGAGTGGGGTTTAGCTCAGTGGCACTTATAAGTGCGGTTATGGTTGTGGAGTAGATTTCCTGGAAAGGAAAGGTATGTAACTCCGGAAGGAGTGTGGGTCCTCTGAAAGGGAGGCAGTGGAGTGAATGGATGATCGAAAGTGCTTCAGTTATTGGTAGTAAGCACTAGGAGTGTACCAGATATATGGAAGCACATACGGGTTGGATGCCCGTTGAGGTTGTGGCAATGTTGGATGATGCGCAGGCATGTTTTCGGTCTCCTTGGAAGAGGAGGAGGATAGTGGTTCCAGATCGGGGAAAGGGACAGAGGAAGGTGATTCAGTAGGATAACAGACTCGGGAGCAGTCTGGACCGGTGCTGAAGACTACATAAGGATATTACAGTCGGAGGTCAAGGACCTAGAGATCGCGATAGGGAAGTGTGGGTGGATTGCACTCCGTTGTGTCGAACCGAAGGGTTCGAGGGTGACGCAAGGACAAGGTCCTTAGTTCCGAGTATGGTTGTAGGCTTGGGTTATGTATGTGGTGGTATTCCAACCTGGGGTATTCCATCATGAGGATTCGTTCCAGGTTGCTAGTTGTCAGGGTTATCGCCAATCTTGGGCGAAGGAAGATGAATTAGTGTCTTGGCGGAGCTCAGTGGGTGTTGTGGTATCCAGTTTTCGCAGGTTACGAATGAATGCGTAAGACGGAAGTAAGGTAGTGTCTTCAGGTGACACTTAGTTGATGAGTGTTGTCATCAGAGAAAAGAAGTCGATGGCCGGCTTGAAGCAGTTGATCAGGACCCTGCAAGGGAAGAGATGGATTTTACGGATTCGATAGCAGTGATTGAAGGAATCTGCGCCGGTTTGAGATCAGTGGATGCATTGTGGACTATCATCCGGAAGTTCGTGTTACCGCAGGCTTCGAGGACGAAGCCTAATTTAAGTGGGGGAGAATTGTAACATCCCAAGTTCGGAAGCAAGAAGTTGAAGGGTGCTAAGTGAAAATAAAGGAAGGGACTCGGCGAGTAGGTCTCTTGACTCGCCGAGTCGAAGCGGGTGCGTGGCACGGGGTTAAGTGGCCTGACTCAGCGAGTCGGCGGCTGGACTTGACGAGTCAGTGCTGGTCGAGGAAAAACCCTAATCTTCGGGGTTGCACCCTATTTAAAGGACTTAATGTCCTCCCCTCAACTCCCTTAGCCCCCTTTGAGACCCAGAAACCCTAGAATCGTGAGTGAGAGCCATTGGAAGCAAATTGGAGCCTTGTTAAGTGTTTTGTGAAGAGATCTTGAAGATCAAGAAGCTTGGATCAAGGAGATTTGTGGAGATTCAGATTACTCTTCAGCAGGAGGTCGTTTTGGAGGTAATGAATCGTTATCCTTAGCTTTCCCCTTTCTATATCCATTTTCATGGAAGTTTTAGGGCTTGTTTAGAGATGATACGATGAGATCTTGGTGTATAAGTTAGATCTGGAGTTGAAACTCCAGATCTAAGCTCTATTTGGATCAAAGATGCAGAAAGCCCTTTTGGTTGCTATGCAAAAGCCTTTCCCCAAGAGTTAAGTCCCTTTCTAGCTTGGTTTTTGGTATTATGGGGCAAGAAGCACGTAAAGGTAGCAACTTTATGTTGCTAATGGACTATAGAGACCCCGATCTATTGTTTGGAGCAAAGGAGCAGCTCTGTGTCTCGAGATTTTGGGAATGCACGTATGGACTCGACGAGTCTGGGAGATGAATCGGCGAGTCGGGCTAGAGATCAGACTTTGAGTCACGTAGTAACTCGGTGAGTCGCATGGGTGACTCGGCGAGTCTTATGATGATGAGCTTGGACTCGACGAGTTGGAAGAACAACTCGGCGAGTCTATTGAAGATTGTCGTGGACTCGACGAGTCTGGTCGCAGAACCCCTAACCCCTTTTGGTCAAGACGCAGATCAGTGAGTCGAGGGGTGACTCAGTGAGTTGGACAGGATGGGACTCGGAGATCGTTGGACTCGACGAGTCTTGGGGTGACTCGGCGAGTAGACTCGGGTTATGGGAATTTCTGAGTATAGGGACTCGACGAGTCGACGTGTCGACTCGGCGAGTAGAGTCAGTCAGGGAGGTTGACTTTGACTGAGGACTTTGACTTTGACCAAGAGTTGACCAGTTTGACTTCTGAGGGTATTTTGGTGATTTTGGTATTTATGGAATTGGTTCTTTGGTAGTGTTCGGTGGTGGAGTTCGTGTCGGTGATCGGAGCAGCTGATCTTATCCTTTCAGTCGGCAATTGCGAGGTGAGTTATCCTCTCTATATCGACAGGGTCTACGGCACCAAGGTCGGCCCTTTATCGGATGGAATTCTAGGTATTGTTTGTTATGTTATTGTTTTGCTAGATCTGCATCCTGGTATTTAGGATGGTGTTATGTTAGTGACCTGGTTAAGGTCGGTACCCGGTATATAGGGTAATGTTATGCTAGTGACCGGTTAGGTCGGAATCCTAGTTAGGATGTTAATATGCTATGTGATATATTAGACTGTTTGTCTGGTTGAGGATTGTTATGTGATTGATTGTTTTATGTGCACATGGTTGTTTGACGGGGGTTGGGTTGAGGCGGGTCCTGCTTTGTGCTGAAGGCCAACATACCCAGGGCGGACCGGATATTCCGAAGGCCCAGCGAGCGGTCCGGATATGCTGAAGGCCCCAAGAGGGCGGACCAGACATGCCGAGGCTCGGGGAGTGGACCAGGCCGACTGAAGGCCCGGTACGGGCGGACCAGTCATACTGTAGACTCAGAGAGTGGACCAGGTGCATTGAAGGCCCGGTGCGGGCGGACCAATCACACTGTAGACTCGACGTACATGGCTAGACTCGGAGGGTGGACCAGGTGGACTGAAGGCCCGGTGCGGGCGGACCAGTCACACAGTAGACCCGATGTGCATGGTTGTTCTATTTATGATATGTTATGAGTGTGATATGTGTGGTTGGTATTTTGGGGGTAACTCACTAAGCTTTCGGGCTTACAGTTTCGGTGTATTGTTTCAGGTACTTCAGGAGATCGTGGCATGGCGAAGGCGTGATCGTACTGCTCCTCATGTTTTATGATTTATATGATATGGTTTTGGGGGATACTCTGATGTTTAAACTATTTTGAAAACGATTTGTATGAACGTAATGGTTTTTGAATGATTAAAATGTTTTAATTTGGCTCAAATTTTATGGGTGTTACAAGAAAAGGGCATTATGGTCTATTTTGATAATATCTAAGAAAAAGGCATTATGCATTTTGGTTGCAATTAGAGTAGAATCCATGAGAAAGAAGAAAGAAGTCCTAAATTCTGGAAACGGCCTTGCAAGTGTAGAAGGGGTTTTATATGGACATTTTGATAGGCGAGGCCTCTGTCACTATATATTAATCAAGAAGCATTCAAGCTCTTATATTTGTTCATATTTTAATGCTTTTATGAATGTGACAGTTTCTGATCGCTATGTCATTTGAACTTTAGTGGCTTACAATGATCCCAAGCCAGAGTGGAAATAAGGTGTTTCAAGCTCTTATATTTCTATCTTTTTGATATGTGTTTTATCTATTTCATTTTGCTGCTGGATTAGACCTATACGATGTTATAGCCATTGCTGGAAACTAGAAAATACGCCCATAAACTTGGCTAAAAGTATAATTACAACTTTTTTGCATTCTTTTTTGTGATATAAATCGGTGTTTATAGTTAATTGGTGGAATTACAATTTACAACTTTCATGTGTGTGTTGTGTGTGCTGTGTGTGAGTGTATGTTTGACCAAAATACCCAGTTAATATTTCTTTGGGTTAATTTAAGGAAAACCAACTTACTTTAATTATTTTTTATTATTATATCATCCTACTTTTATTTTTCATGTTAAAATTTTGTACTTTAAATACAATGTTGTCATAGAAAGAAAAGAAAGTAGGATGTTATAATACAGTAAAGAATGAAAGTGTGTTGCTTTAATTGGAAGTATGACAGTTTAATACAAAGCCCTAATAAGAAAGAAAACCAGAAGTACGATAGTGTAATAAATAAGAAATGAAAGTAAATATCATCAAAGTGTTTACAAGCTTGATAAACCAATCTCTAGGATTAAGGTGCAAGTTTGGGTTCGCAAGGTTAAATTTGGCATTTTAACCATATTGTTACTATTAACTTTCACTGTTTTCTAACACTAACCAGTCCTATTTCTATACTTTTTTTTTCTAAATATTTGAAGCCTTGAAATTGTAAGAATTCATATAAATGATAATGCATGTACAGTCTAAATTCTTACTATATATAACTCTCTTTTTGCATATACAGATTAATGAAAATTAAGCAATGAAGCAATTTGAAATAACATGGAACCATTACTATTAGAAAAACATTATAAGTGAATTGTAATTTCAAATAATGAGTGTTTATGTAACGACGTAAATTTTAAGACAATTTTTCATTTTTCAAACACAATAAAACTCATATAATATTCTCAAAATCTCATGTGTATCAAATGTCATCACAATAAAACATATCCCAGAATCTCAAAAACATAATCCTCTGCCAGTGTGTACAAATCATGTCGGCGCCTTCCCGCGATCCTCGCTAGTACCTGAAACACATATCACATAACACGGTAAGCATAAATGCTTAGTGAGTTCCCAAAAATACCACATACATCACTTAAGCCACCCGAGGCTATAACTCGATAAGACCCTCTGGTCAATGTGTCTCAGCGGGACCCTCCAGTCACGTAGCTCGTTGGACCCTCCGGTCCGGTCTAGCTCGTTGGACCCTCTGGTCCGATCTAAATCGTTGGACCCTCCGATCCGGTCTAAATATCGCATAACATACATAAATCACAATACACATAATCTCAAGTAAACACATAACACATAAGACCCTCCGGTCTGCACATGGATACCACTCTAGGTAATGTATAGTGAGAAGACTCACCTCGTATGATGTCTAGTAAACTCTCGTGCTCGATATCCCCGACCTAGCCTCCGCCTATCAAGATGATAATATCTCTAATCAATACTCTCCTCATGTTCTCATCTCTAAAGAATGGGTAGAATACCATTCTACCCCTCCATGGCCTCTCTTGAATCAGTGTGACCAAGCCCCCAAGGTCAACTGAAGTCAACCCAGTCAACGGTCCAACTTTGACCAGACTCGTCGAGTGCACTCGGGTGACTCGGCGAGTCCATGCGTGTCCTCTGAATCCTCCTAAGGCCTCACTCGACTCGTCGAGTTAACCTTTCACTCGACGGGTTTCCACTGATAACGAATCACGAGGCAACCCGATCCGACTCGTCGAGTTCTCTCATGGACTCGGCGAGTTTCCTCCATGGCAATACTCATTTGGCCTTCTGAGGTCAGATCTGTTTCTCTAACTTATAGATCTGACCTTCTAACACCCAAAAATCACATAAAGGTCTGAACTTGAGGCTCATGCATGGTGTATTTTGCTCTATAGACCATTATGACTCCATTGAAGCATCATAGCTTCAAGGTTCCAAAGTTACTCACTCAAAGCTACCTACTTTCTGGTTCTCTGGACCTCACAAGGTCCAGATCTACAAAATAACCCGAAAAAGGGTTTGGATGCACCCAAAACCCCATCCAAAAGGTGATACAAGCCCTAACTCAACAACCAAAGGAGGCTATAAGTGCCTTTAAATAGGCCCAAGCCCGAAATAATTAGGGTTTCTGCCAACAACGCTGACTCGGCCCAAGGAGGCTATAAGTGCCTTTAAATAGGCCCAAGCCCGAAATAATTAGGGTTTCTGCCAACAACGCTGACTTGGCCCAAGGAGGCTATAAGTGCCTTTAAATAGGCCCAAGCCCGAAATAATTAGGGTTTCTGCCAACAACGCTGACTCGGCCAGTCAGCGTGTCGACTCGTCGAGTCCATTCATTTTCCACGTCACCAAGTCGCGATCCTACTCGACGAGTTAAGGCGCCAACTCGTCGAGTCACTCCTCATAACTTTAGAAAATTATACTCATTTTATCATACCTGGAAATCCGGATGTTACAGTTTATAATCCAATTTAATCATTTTTTTAAAGATAGATGCAAGTAGAATTGTAGCATTTACATTTACTCCTCGGATTCAATTGGATTGGACCTAATTAAATGATCCTTAAAGTGGTCAAAGGCGTGAATTTAGCTTTGTCGAAAATGGGATTTGGGCTATTCATATTTAACATTAGTCATATTTTCTATTTTTTTTACTACGTTTATCAAAAAATATAAAGATACGTATTATTTTAACAAAATATAGTCAAAACATAACATCATCACTTTCAAGAAAGAAAAAACGTTGGTTTTTTGAAAATGTAGGCGACTACAACAATCAATTATATCTAAATGCAATTTGAAGTAAGGTTTTACTTTTTTTTAACTATGTAATATTGACCATCATGATAAAAAATTGTGTATCAAAGTAATCTAATTAATAATTTTTGTTTTTAGTAACAAGTAACTTATAAATTTGGTGCTAAAGTTATTATTGTTTATCGGATTAGTTCAAGCTTAAAAAATATACGATTTTAAAAATAAAAAAGAAAGCAGTTAAATATAATTAACAACTTTGCAAAATGAACCTAATGACTTCTAGACAAAATCAATTTATTTCCAAAAACTGTAATTTTCAGCAAGCAAGTAAGAAAATGTGTAATTTCAATATTGTTTAATCTTTATTTTTAGTTAATAAAATATCTATTGTATTTTGGTTGAACTAGAAAATTTCAAATGTGAACTTTTAGAAATTATCTATTGTATTTTCGTTAAACATTATATTTTTGTTGCTGGTCGTGAGACGTGGAATACGAACACAAACCTTGGATTCTAGCATAGAAATGTCTAGACCTGGCAATGGGACGGGTTTTGAGCGAATCGACCTTAATCCAAACTCATTTAACAAATTTGAAAATCCAATCCAAACCCGTTCCGTAACCCGTAGGGTTTTGAATAATCAAACCCATACCCTTATCTACCGAATCAATAGATATCCAAACCCGCCCCATAACCCATAGTTTTTTTGAATAATCAAACAAAAATGTTTATTTAGAAAACTCATTACATACTCGAGGACTTTCTATTGGAATTAAAGTCACTATTGTAGTAACTTCCGATTGATTTTTGAATGTTGAATGCTACGATAGAGAGTAGCAATTGCAACTTTCTTCAGGTTGATAATGACTTTATTGATTTATAAATGAAATTAGTGATTGCTTGATGAAATATTAATGAAATGATACCCTGACTATTGTTAATAAACCATCTAGAAGTTGACTCCTAGAGTCATGTGTAAAAATAATTTGGTCTTTGGCTTTTTTTCCCTTTCGACTTTCGATTAGAATTAAAATTAATATTTAGACATGATAAAATATAAACGTATAATTCTAAAATTTATACGTGCGGGTTATAAATGGATCGGATCGATGATGATCCATACCCGACCATTTTAATAAAAGGGTTAACGGGTACGGGTCGTTAACGGATAAACGGATCAAAAACTATGTTCCAAACCCATATAATTCTTAAGGGTTTGAATCGGATCAGGTCAAAACCCGCTCTATTGCCAGACCTAGAAATGTTGCCTCTTTGGCCTTCGATTATCAAGTTGCGGTGAACTATAAATATGAAAGCACTAACCGATCCATGATTCTTAGACTATCTATTATGTGTCGGTGATGGAGTTGAATAAACGGTGCACGAAAACTTTATTCACATCCCTATGATATGGTAATTCTCTTTCCTAAAATAGGAAAGTCATTGAATGTTTTGATTGATACAATCTTTCCATCATTGTAAATTAATAGACCTGAATCAGATTATATTATTTAACGTGCAATATTATCCACAAGAAATGATAGTGTCGACGAGATTAGTAATTATTTGATCGGCCAATTCCATGGAGAAGAGAGAATTACTATAGTTTTGATGAAGACATAAACGATATAAATTACTTATACCTTGTGGAATTCTTGAACACACTCTGTTTACCACCTCATTATTTATATTCAAACAAAATAAGTAAATAACAATAAAAAACTATCATATTTATTAATTTTGTTAGGATATACATAATATTAACAAATTTTAATACAGATAATAATATCCGCCTAGGCGCCGATTAGTTGCTTGACCTCACTCAACCGCTTAGACCGGTCATGGGACTCCTTCTTGGTGTCGGTTTATCAATTACCCTTCTGTTGTGACAAAATAACACAAATCATAATTATATTGTAAAAATGAAGATTTAATCATGTTTAGATAAAATAGTACATTTATATAAAAAAACTAAACAATGTACATTTATTTTTAATAGAAACTAATTAATGTGAGGTCGTTTGGTTTCTTCTAATCCCGTTAAAAGATGAGGAATAATACATTCATTTACGTTTATCGCATATTAGTGGCTTTACATATTCTGAAGATCTTTATACCGTCAACAACATAAAACACCAAACTATTTGCACAAAAGAACTAATCATCACTAGAAAACTAATTTCTGACTAACATATTCGCACCCGGCGCTGGTAAACGGCTACTATATATATATATATATATATATATATATATATATATATATATATATATATATATATATATATATATATATATTCGGATGGGAGTGTTATGATTCAAGTGAGACCACTTGGATTCTAGTAGTATGAAACTGAATCTTTTTATAGCAAATTCATTCCAAGGATAGGCTGAGGTATTTGGAGTAGTTGATTTAACCGGAGGAGAGCTCGTGTACTGTCTCGATCATTTGGTGGTTGTAGATACTACGTCTGTGGGGGCGAAAGGAGGATACATAGCCGCCCAAGAAATATACTATTTAAATAAGCAAAGACTTAGAATAAGGTTGCTTGATAACATCTTAATGAAACCATTCAGATGTCATGTCATATGCCATCTTTGTATCGGTCACATTAAATGTGTTTGATATAGTCTCTAAATGACCTCCTAATGAATCAAAACCTTCTTAACTGTTAAGGAACATATTTAATTCTCTTCATCATTAAGAGGTTGGAAACATTTAACATTAAATTGTTCAATTTTATCAAACAGCCTCTAAATCTGAATACATTTACAAAAACACTTATTAAAGTTTTGGGGGTTTATAAGACGCCATAAAGACATTGCAAACAGTCGATGGTTCCGAGTTATTTAGTGCATTTGTCTTTTGGGGTTTATAGAGCAATAAAGACATTACAAACATATTTATGTATATAATAGCAATTAGTTGAGTTAGTATTTAGTTGGTTTTAACTTGTAAACAATAAAGTAGATGTCTATAGATGCTCATAAAAGTTGCAAATTGAAAATGTGTTCTTCACATTTTATCGTTGCATTTCACATATCACAGATAATGGCAAAAACAAATTTGATAGAGATGAAGTTATCAATTATGTGTATATCTTTTTTTCCATTGTAACAGCCAAATAACCTTTCTGGCCTGCAATGGAATCACCCATTCCATTCCATTCCTCCATACCAAAAAAGGCACCATAATTTGTCAATGGACTCCATAAGCAATGGAATCGTCCATTCCATCTCTCCACTTCCATGGCAATCATCAACTTTCATCAGTGTCACAAGACTCACCACCACTTTCCATTTCTGATTCCGATTCCGTACCTTCATTCCCTTCATTGATTCCATCCAAATCATTGCTCACCCTTTCCCTCCTGTAATAAACAAGCTGACGTTCCATATTAGGCCTCCTCAAAGTAATCATTTTAGCCAAATTCCTTCTAGCCAAATACAACTCATTAGGCTCAATCAACTCCCCTCTATTATAAGCCTCTCTAAGAAAAATCGTATGAAGCTTCCCATAATTCCCTCTAGTAGATATATAAAACACACCCTGATGTTGAAGAAGAAAATCTTTAAGCTTTTTAGGCAGATTCATTGTAACCCTAAAATGAGCAATCCTCTCCAAACTAATCTTCTTCTCAACAGTTAAAGACAAAATCTCATGAATCATTGCAATCGCCCTCTTCTCCATTCTCTTTTCAGCTTCAAGTGATCTCATATCATAACCAGACACATCTTCATATGGTGACCAATAAGGAAGCCTTTGCCATTTCCAAACAGCAATCTTGTAATACTTCCCAGTTCTGAAACCAGGTGGAAAGTTTATAAGAAATGAGAATCTAATGTTTTCAGCATCTCCACCTTTTTCTCTGTATTCTTTTTCCCTGATCTTCTCTATAGCACAAACAGCTAAATCTGGATCTCTTTCTACTATCTCGATGTACTTGGTTTTGCTTTCTTTATCTTCAAACAATCGGAAAAATTGTGGGTGTTTTAGAATTATCGAGAATTCAAAGTCATCTGGAAGTCCGAACTCTCTGCTAGCAATTCGAACATGGTCAAGCCCTAGTTGTCCGGTGTTTGATAGCATTAGGAGCTTCCTTAATCTGGTGACAGCATGGTCGATTTGGTTAATTAGAGCTTCGTTTTCTTGTTGGATTTGGATTAGGGCTTTTCGTGTAAGTCTGCAATAAAGGATTCTTTGAACTGGGTGTTCAAAAACATCGAAAATGTGAGGGAATTTGAGGATGAAACGACCTGCTTCGAATTGTTTGAAGCCGAGTCTGCGGGAGAGGTTGTCTAGACGAGCAGAGGAAACCATGGAGTTGGGTTGAGAGAGGATGAGTTCTTGAACTTTGAGGACTTTGCGTATTTTTTTCTCGATTTCCATGTAGTTATCGTATCCATGGTCTCGAACTCGTTGTTGCTTTTTGGGTATTGAGGTTGATTGTGAAAAATCGCGAAGACAGCAAGGAGTGAATTTTTGGGGGTTTTGAGATTTCGAGATTGATTGTAGAACTCGGATTGAACGAGGGAAGATCATGTGCATTTTGAAGATGGGTTTTGAGGGATTTAGGGTTTAAGGACATGTAAAGTATCTTCTTACCTTTACACTTGAGAATCAGATCAATTGAAACCAATGCCCCAGCCATGAATCAGGATACATCTTCTAGCGATTGAAGCTGCAGATAAGAACAAAAAAAAAAAAATAAATAAGGAAACAACAAACAATCAAAGGTGGGAATTTCTACAGGAACATAATTCGATATACTTTAACCATTTAAGCTCTGATTTACTGGTTACAAAAGCAGAAAAATCATTACTTAAATGATTAGTGCATTGAATTGCATACATGTAAACCATTATAGCACAGATAATCAAGCAATCAACAACTTGAAATTGAAGCAATGAAACTGAAAGGGAAGATATTTGACAAAATTACCTGATTGTCAGGGGTAAACGATTTCTTAAGAAGAACCGAAGAATCGGCTTCAGGATATTACCGTTGATTCAAAATTTGACCTAAACGGGTCAAACCTCTTGTTAGTTACTGAATTGTTTGATCCTTATTTAGTTGTTTTATTATGGGCTATGGCCCAATCTCAAAAATAGTCCTTAGTCTTGGGTCGGGCTTAGGACGGCCCGGTTTTTTTCTTCTGTAATCGGTTTTTGTTCAGACCGCTCTCAGTCGGTCCTTTGACCACACACAGTCGGTCCTTTGACCGTACAATTTTTTCGAATCGGTCTCGGTCTAGACCAGTCTGATCACACGGTCTTTCTATTCGCTTAATTCAATTTAGATTAATGATTTTTTGTTATGTTTTCGGTTTTTTGTTTTTGTTTTTCATTTTTTTTATTTCACCCTTTTTGTTAGGTTGTGGTTAGGTGTTGGTTAATTTAATACTATCATAAAGGAAGTAATGAGGTAGTAATAAGGTAAAAAAAATACGGTTTAATTTTATGATATTAATAATGTAATAAAAAATACATATATCCATGTAAAAATATGGTTTAAATAATACAAATAAGTACTTATAAATGACTATGTTTTTTTTAATGTAAATACATACGTTTTTATTAAAATCTGTATTTATATGCAAAAAAATAAATAAATAAAATAAAAAATCACATACTTGTTTGTAAAAATATCATCGCTTCAAAAGAAGTTTTAATGTGTAAATAAGTATTTGATTATGGGCCCTGAACGATTAGTCAATTACTCAGGCTAGAGATGGGCAAAAGGTCCAGTTTATATTTAGATGAGCGTATCGTTCAAATCACCCAATGTTGCCCGACTTTCACATTTTATTTTATTTTTTTTGCTTCGATGCATAACATCTTGTATATGATGTTTCAGTAACACCAAGTCTCAAGTTCGATTATTGATCTCTTTACGATTCATAATTTTTTTTTTAAGTTTTAAGATCAATTGTAAGACCAAACTCACTATTTATATCCAATAATTTCGATGGAAGAATGTATATGATATTTTGTTTAGTTTCTTTTAACCATGTTCAAGATCTTAAGATTTAAAATTTTAAGTTTACATATTTTAAGTACTAGTTATTAAAATTACCGGTTTAAATTTATAAAACATTTATATTCTCTTGGATGGTAAGCGGCTGTCTGACGGCGGTCAAGATCCACCGAGGTGAATGTCAGGATTTCTTGGGATTAACATTCTAAGGATAGATTCAATTGTGTATTCATGAAGATTGATTGATCAATATTTCAAGAATGTCAATTACGAACAATTAGGTGGATGTCAACAGAGGAATCGAGGGGAAGATAACATAAGGAGTGCTAAGGAGAGGCGGGAACCAAGGGCATCGGTTACAACCCTAGAAACGAATTTTATCTCATATGTTAAAACCTATGTAATCGGTATACGTGACGAAATTTGTTAGAAACATGATTTGCATAACTTTAGTGATATTGATAAAGTTGTTGAAACTGTAAATGCTACTCGATATATGTTGGTGGAACGACATATCATCTAAAAAAATTAAAAGACATCGACAAGCTCGAGTCATTTAATATGAATCAAAATACAAAGATAAAGTAGAGTATTGAATGAAACGAGAACTCGAAGTTTTTCCATGGAATTTAAAAAAAGAAGATGATCAATTTTCTATATATGGAGTCAACAACATGGGTATATTACTGATATGAGTCGGGTTAAATAGGTATTCCATAAATTTTATAAAGAAATTTTCAGAAAGTTTGAATGACATACAATTAAAAACTGAAGGCACATATACAAGTGCTTGACTTGGACTCATTATGTTTATTTTGAATTTGGTTTCACGGTGCAAAATGCTAAAGATGAAGTTTGGTCTTGTGGTAGTGACAAAACTTCTGGCCTTGATGGTTTTCCTTTTAGTTTCTTAAAACCTTATTGGGATATCATGCAACATGATATTATGGAGTTTCGTGAGGATTTTTTTATTCACAGGGTATGCCTAACAACTGTAATTCCTTGTTTGTAACTTTGTCTCAAAGAGTGACAGTCATATGTTGGTTACAAAATTTAGACCTATTAGTCTAATCGGTTTGTAGTACACAATTATTGCCAAAGTTATTGGAAATTTATTTAGCTTGTGCGTTCAACAATGTTGTTAGTATGGAGCAGTTGACCTTTGAGAAGGGTCATCAAATTTTGGATGGGCCGCTATAAATTTTTTTTGGAGCAGTTGACCTTCCGGTTAATCTCCCTGTTCTATTAAAAAATAGTTTTATTCTCCTTTTAATATGTGTCATTATATTAGGTTTCCTAGTTAATGCATGTTTTATTATTTTTTTGCCATATGTCACCATATTATGTCTCCTAATTAATTCATGTCACTTGTCAACCTATTGATTCACCATTTTAAATTTCAAATTTTAAATTTTTCACTCTAATTACATTAAATTAATAACATTAGAATAAAAATTAAAATAAAATTAATACAAATTATAAAGTGATGTAATTTTATATATTTATTTAAATCATTGATTATAATTTTATATAACTAAAAAATCTTTTAATTAATAATTTATTTAAAATCATTTATTTAAAATAAGTAATTAATAATTTTGAGTTTTTACTATAAAAGTTTAATTAATTTTATAACTGTGGTTCCCACAGGTTATAAACTAATGAGATTATAGATTGGTACAATGATATTACTATATTTATACACATATTTTGTGCAATGTTTTAATAAACTAAGTTATGGTTATATATATATATATATATATATATATATATATATATATATATATATATATATATATATATATATATATATAACATAAACGATACTTAATATGTTTTGGATTTATATTTTACAGATAATTCAACCTGTGAAAATGTAACATTCCAAAAACCATGATAAAAAAATCTTTTTTTATAAAAATTATTCCACAAACCATAAGATAGTAATCCATTATTTCAACACAAAACCATAGAATCAAAGTATCAAATCTCTCAAAAACATAATCAATCATGAGGATGTGTACGGTCACGCATTTGCCTTGTCCCGATCATCTTATATACCTGAAACCAACAATTGTAAGTCAAAGCTTAGTGAGTTCCTCCAAAATACCCCACACAATAATACATATACAATGCATGTATATTGGGTCCACAATATCAGTCTGGATTGCCCCTGAGTCCACAACATAAGACTGGATTGCCTGCTCCTGACCCACATCTCATGACTGACTTACTCTTAATCCCATATCATAAGACTGGATTGCCCTCCCAGCCCTCAACTTATGACTGGATTTCTCCCGGGTTTGTTGGCTTACAACACAAAGTAGTATTGCCTCAACCCAACTGTACTATGTCGACATATGCAACAGATGAAAAAATAACCAAAAAATACATGTAATCATACAGATCTACCAATCTAACATATCATTACAGCATAGCAACATCCTATACATAAGGACACATAACTCAATCTAGTGTGTCGACATTGGTGCCTTCGACCCACAAGTACAGTGAGGAAAACTCACCTCAAAGTCTAGAAGGTAGTTGAGCTGATCACAAATCCAAACACCAACTCTATAGGTCACCTATACAACAAACATGGACCAAGTCTCAATCTACAACTCAAAATGTTCCCTTTGACCTAAAGTCAAAAATTGGTCAAAGTCAACGATCAACGGTCAAAAAGTCAAAAGTCAACTTCCAGCTAATCTACTCCCAACGTAACAGCTCTACACCCTGCGTAGAGCCTAAGGTGGAAAATACAGGGAAAATCAGGGCTACGCCCCGCATAAGGGGATTTACACCCTATGTAAACCCTTGATGCCCTAACTTAATTATTAAGCCCTTCATTCAGACCAACAACTCTTCTAACTTCCAGATCTATATCTTATAAATGTCTTAATGGATAAAGTCTCTGACTTTATCCATTTGCATGCATACCAAGGGCACAAAATCATAACCTAGGTCCAAAAGTCACCCAATGCTCAAGAACTCATGCATGGATGGATGAGAGTGACCAAACTCTCATTTTTGTGACTTAACAACTCTAAAAATGTCTAGTAATGATACTCCAATTCTCTGGAGTAGCTCTTACTCATACTCACCATGGGTATGGGGACAAAAGCATGAAACTCTTAGCATAACTAGATCTAATCATAAAATGACATCAAGGTGGGAAATTTATACCTTCTTGAGATGGTTGAGTGTATGAAACTTTTGGATTTATACTGATTTGATCTCCCAAGTGGTTCCATAATCTTCTTCTTCTTTCAAAAGTGTACACAAAACACTCTTAAGGATCAAAACTCACAAATGGGGATTACGGTTTCTAAGAAGGTTGTTTGGGAGGATAGAGGCTGAGGATGGAATCTCCCTATTCTAATAAAAGAATAATTTTATTCTCCGTTTGACATGTGCCACCATATTAGGCCTCCTAATTAATGCATATTTTATTCTTTTTTTGTCATATGTCACCATATTATGTCTCATAATTAATGCATGTCATATGTCAACCAAATGATTCACCATTTCAAATTTCAAATTTTAAAATTCTCACTCTAATTACATTAAATTACTAACATTAGAATAAAAATTAAAATAAAATTAATACAAATTATAAAGTTATGTAATTTTATATATTTATTTAAATCAATGATTATAAATTCATATAACTAAAAAATCTCTTAATTAATAATTTATTTAAAATCATTTATTTAAAATAAGTAGTTAATAATTTTGAGTTTTTACTATAAAATTTTAATTAATTTTATAATCGTGGTTCCCACGGGTTATAAACTAGTGAGATTATAGATTGGTGCAATGATATTACTATATTTATACACATATTTTGTGCAATGTTTTAATAAACTAAGTTATGGTTATATATATATATATATATATATATATATATATATATATATATATATATATATATATAAGATAAACGATACTTAATATGTGTTCGGTTTATATTTTACAGATAATTCAACATGGGAAAATGTAACATTCCAAAAACCATGATAAAAAAATCTTTTTTTATAAAAATTATTCCACAAACCATAAGATAGTAATCCATTATTTCAACACAAAACCATAAAATCAAAGTATCAAATCTCTCAAAAACATAATCAATCACGAGGATATGTACGGTCACGCCTTTGCCTTGTCCCGATCATCTTATATACCTGAAACCATGAAACCAACAATTGTAAGTCAAAGCTTAGTGAGTTCCTCCAAAATACCCCACACAATAATACATATACAATGCATGTATATTGGCTCCACAACATCAAACTGGATTGCCCCTGAGTCCACAACATAAGACTGGATTGCCTGCTCCTGACCCACATCTCATGACTGGCTTACTCTTAATCCCATATCATAAGACTGGATTGCCCTCCCAGCCCTCAACTTATGACTGGATTTCTCCCGGGTTTGTTGGATTACAACACAAAGCAGTAGTGCCTCAACCCAACCGTACTATGTCGACATATGCAACAGATGAAAAAACAACCAAAAAATACATGTAATCATACAGATCTACCAATGTAACAGATCACTACAGCATAGCAACATCCTATACACAAGGACACATAAATCAATCTAGTGTGTCGACATTGGTGCCTTCGACCCACAAGTACAGTGAGGAAAACTCACCTTAAAGTCTAGAAGGTAGATGAACTGATCACAAATCCAAACACCAACTCTACAGGTCACCTATACAACAAACATGGACCAAGTCTCAATCTACAACTCAAAATGTTCCCTTTGACCTAAAGTCAAAAATTGGTCAAAGTCAACGATCAACGGTCAAAAAGTCAAAAGTCAACTTCCAGCTAATCTACTCCCAACGTAACAGCTCTACACCCTGCGTAGAGCCTAAGGTGGAAAATACAGGGAAAATCAGGGCTACGCCCCGCATAAGGGGATTTACACCCTACGTATACCCTTGGTGCCCTAACTTAATTATTAAGCCCTTAATTCAGACCAACAACTCTTCTAACTTCAAGATCTCTATCTTATCAACGTCTTAATGGATAAAGTCTATGAATTTATCCATTTGCATGCATACCAAGGGCACAAAATCATAACCTAGGTCCAAAAGTCACCCAATGCTCAAGAACTCATGCATGGATGTATGAGAGTGACCAAGCTCTCATTTTTGTGACTTAACAACTCTAAAAACGTCTAGCAATAATACTCCAATTCTCTGGAGTAGCTCTTACTCATATTCACCATGGGTATGGGGACAAAAGCATGAAACTCTTAGCATAACTAGATCTATTCATAAAATGACATCAAGGTGGGAAATTTCTACCTTCTTGAGATGGTTGAGTGGATGAAACTTTTGGATCTATACTGATTTGATCTCCCAAGTGGTTCCATAATCTTCATCTTCCTTCAAAAGTGAACACAAAACACTCTCAAGGATCAAAACTCACAAATGGGGATTACGGTTTCTAAGAAGGTTGTTTGGGAGGATAGAGGCTGAGGATGGAAATGAATGAAGGGAGTTAAAGCCTTTAAATAAGGCTCAAAACCCCAAGATTAGGGTTTTGGTTTCGGGCAGCTACGCACTGCATGACTATACTTACGCCCCGCGTAGCCAACTTAAACCTCGCGTCCAATTTCCCTCCTACACGATGTGTAGAAGGATACCTTACGCCCCGCATTGGACCAAAACTCCACATTAAACTTTAAATTAAAGGAAGAAATTTACCTGCAAGGATCAGGTGTTATAGAAGAATTAGGAGCTAAATGGTGAAGATAAAGACCAAAAGAGAATATAGAAGAAAGACATCGTATATTTCACGTCCAAATATATTACATATCGCATGGAGGTTGAATGGTTCGATTAAAATGAAAATAATTTGAAGAATGTAGCATGTCTAGTGAACCTACACGACACATTTGTTGTCGGTTTCAAATTATATATAAGGAATTCAACCCTAAAAGAAGAGGATCGAAAAAGCATAGCCGATCTAGAAGACCATAAACCCCTCTAGAATGATGTAGACGCTAAGAAAAACTTAGCATTCTGAGTTTAAGTCTAGAAATCCTACAAATTCTTAGTTCTCTTAAACTAATGTTATGATATCAACTGTGACATCCCCAAATTTCACGGTCATAAAAGATCGGTTTATTTATGCTTATTAGAGTATCATTTTTAAAGAATAATGTTGCAGAATTGGTTCCCAAAAATATGATAATGATATTATCAAAGCATTACCGAAGAAATGTATTTATATTAAAAACTGTGTGATGTCATTGTCAATACAATACATAATCATAAACGAAAATAATTATGCCCTTACAAACATTTGTTATTCTAATGGCCTATAATCCATAAATTTCTCATCTGATCATCACGCACATACTCTTGTGCCACTAGCTGTAATATTAGAAACTGAGTGGTTCAGGCTTGGGGGCTTGGTGAGCATATAGGGTTTTTAACCCACAATAATTAAATTCTTTTAATTATGTGTTTTCATCAAATCATTCAACCCGATTACACATTCCCATTATCCTCACTTACTGTCCCTAAAGCATATAACTCAAAGGACCTATCCTAAGCATCATCTTCAGGATAAATAATAATGCTCAGGGGATTCCTTAACAATATATGTCAATAAGGCAACCATGGGGGGTGGAGTACACCTAGTGAACACTTAGTTCAAAAAAACCTACAGGTTGAGAGCCCGCTAGCGTTCCACTTGACTGTCTAGAATAGTCTGTGGTCGTTATCTATACTCCGCTATATGACTCAACATCAAGTACATGTCGTACCAAAAAGTCGAGACCTCTCTCATGTATTTCATCTTTCATCTACCCATCTCTACCTATTGGATTTCATACCAAAAAGTCGAGGCCTCTCTCATATATTTCATTTTTCATCTACCTATCTCTAACCAATATATTTATAGGTATAAAACACATATATATAGTTTCAATCGAATAAAACATGTTTAGATCGTTCATATAGCATAGATATCAGGAACACATATAATAGGCACATATAGCATGTAATTATCTTAAAGCTTCATATTTGTGTGTAAGATAAAAGTAACTATGCACTCACTTGTTAAAGTGATGCCTTGAAACTCGGACAACGCTTCGCTTCTAGAAACCGACTTTTCCGTAACCTAGTATAATTATCACTAAGTATTAGTCTAATATACTATGTGACTAAAAATAGTATAGACCTATCAATCATTCCAATGAATACCGATAGTTATATCAAATAAGGATCAACCAGGCAGGACAATTGGGAGGCAAGACCATTTCGGCGTATAACCTTTCTAAAACCCAACAACCAAGCCAACATGGCCATTCTAGTTACCTCTCTCACAATTAGATTAATCAGCATTATAAATTGGAATTAATGATAGTTCTTATTTATAGGTTAATAATAACGACTTATGACTATAAATATAAGCTACACTGAAAAGACCAGAGTGTATCTTAAATTACAGATATTCTCTTATACAAAGTCCAAAATTTGCACTGGCAAAACTTTGGGCTGATGTCTACTAGATGTCGGTATACCCTAAACTTTTAAGAAAATTTTGGACTATGGGAGTAGAAATCGAGAGAGAGAGAGAGAGAGAGAGAGAGAGAGAGAGAGAGAGAGAGAGAGAGTTGTAGATAAGTATGAGGAAGAAATGAACAAAAATCATCCATTTATAGGCAGAAATACAAGCTTTCACGCCGCACACAGACAGGGGCACACCGTGCACTTTCTTGGGCGCTACTCCACCTCTAAGCTACGAACACTTGTCGATTAGTGGCTGAGGCTATGCGACAAAGCGGGTAGGTACAAGCTAAACATCAAAATCTTATATCTCGGCCATACAAATTCCATTTTGACGTACTTTATATCCACACATAGGTATTTCTGAGTACTACAACTTTCATTTAGACCCCGTCAACTAATTCTCAACCGAGCTTAAATTTAACAGTCTAAGAAGATTACACTACTAATGACCGTGTAAAATTCATAACTTCTACATGCAGACTCCGTTTTCGACTTATATCGTTGGAATCCTATCAACGAGATCTTCAACTCTCGTTTAGATTGTTTTGACTAATAATCAATTGATCTAAAATTCGATACCAGTATGCACATTGTTGCGCTGAATCTTAGGGTTAAGATTTCTATCTTGTACAAGATAATTTCTTTGTGTAATCTTGTAACCCTACGTTTTGTATAAATTAAACTTCGATACTATTTAAGTTTATACAACCAAGAATTGTGATTCAAATCGAAACCACCTCGTGTAGCCCAAAAACCTAACCCAATAAGCTAAGTCCACTTAACTTTGGGCCTTAGCCCAAGCCTTCTCGGCCCAAGTCCCTATTTGGGCCAAGACTCTCTTATTGAGCCCTAATGGGCCGATAACCTCTCAAAATGGTCCTTTTGGGCCGAAAACTCTCTTTTGGGCCCTAATGGGCCGAAAATTTGTATTTAACATTGCTTTGGGCCGTAAGGTCCTTATTGGGTTGTGAAGATTTATTCTTAGACCCTAATGGGCCAAAAACCCTCTAATGGGCTTTGTAAGGCCAAAAATCACTATTTGGCCCCCTTTTGGGCCAAAAACCTCATGTTTAGCATTTATGGGCCGCAATTCATTATTGGGCCAAAAGTTCCTATTTAAATTCCATAAACTCATACTTGGGCCCTATTTTGGACTAAAAACCTCTTAATTGGGCCAATACTCTTTCTAGAACAATTGTGGGCTGAAAACTTCTTTGGGTCAAGTCAAGTTCGAAGCCTATTAATCTTTTGGGCCAACCCTTGGGCCGAATACCTCTCCTAATCGGTTAGCCCACCTAATAAAAAAAATGGTGGGTAATGAATGTGACACCTCCATATTATACACCATGTAACAAAGTAATTATCTTGCATACATCTATGCAAACTTGTATTAACCAACATACATTAACACACTAATCCCTCCTCTCTCCTCCCTCATAATCGGCCGAAGCCTCACCCTCCTCACCATTTTCATTTTAAAATTCACTCTCATTTCATTATTCTCTCAAGCTCCATTGTGTCCTCAAGAAAAAATTTTGAGCTCTACATTACCAAGGATCAACCTTAAGACTTCTTGGTAAGTTTTGAGTAAACTTTATTGTTTTGTTCCAAGTTTACACTAAGAATCCTTCCTCATAGAACTCCATTTTCGTGTCTATGTTTCCTAGAACCACCTTGACTTCGAAAGCTTCTTCAAGAAAACAAGCTTGGACCGAAAACCTTCTCCATCTTTCTCTACAAACCGAAAAAGCCCCCAAGGTGAGCTTCATACCCCTTATTTTCGAGTTTTTTTTCTTTTGGGGGAGGATATAAGTCTAGTATTGTGTAAGATCTTTGTATATTTGCATGTATTTGTGTGTATGTATGTTTATGTGTGATGAAATGTTGATACTTCATGCTTACACTCCAAGAACTCAAGATTTTTCTAAGTCTCAAGTTGTTGGAGCTTAGTTATCTTGACATGGTTTCATTTATCTTGGTGTTTGACAAAGATGGAAACAAGTTACTAGGTGAAAATTTGATTTTCTTGATTTGTGTTAAAAATCACAAAAATATGTCCAAGAAAATGTTAAAACAAATTTTTGTCATGAAAACTTGAACAATGGTAAAAATGGGCCATTTTTGACAACAATGGTGAAAATGGGTTTTTTTTACAACTATGGTAAAAATGGGCTATTTTTTATAACAATTGTGAAAATGGGTTATTTTTGACAACAATGGTGAAAATAGGCTATTTTTGACAACTATGGTAAAAATGGGCTATTTTTTATAACGATGGTGAAAATGTGCTATTTTTGACAACTATGGTAAAATGGGTTGTTTTTGACAACTATGGTAAAAATGGGCTATTTTTGACAACAATGGTAAAAATGGGCTATTTTGACAACAATTGTAAAAATGGACTATTATTGACAACAATGGTAAAAATGGACTATTATTGACAACTATGGTAAAAATGGGCTATTTTTGACAATTATGGTAAAAATGGACTATTATGACAAAAGTAGTAAAAATGGGACAAACTCACTTTTCCACTAAAATTTGTGTGACATAAGTTGTCTGTCAATAATAGTTATTTTTAAAACACTCATAGTAAACTGTGTAAATTACGACATGAATTATTGCGTGTCATAATCTGTAGTCGAAAATATACACTAGTAACATTATTTATAACGTTAAATAATGGAATTCAATATTTGCGTAATTTCTGTTAAGGCTCTTGGGAGACACTCCTTCAATCGTACCTACCTAGTGTACATCGTAAGTCATGTAGTTATAACCAGAGTCTCCTAGAGAGAGAGCGGGATATTGTGTATAGTTCTATACGGGGTTGACACACCCACACCTGAGTTGTCCGCTACAGCTAGACAGACCAGTCTAGGGTGACAATTATCTTTAGAAATCGACGCCTGAAGAACGTCAAGACAGACGCTTTAGTCACATTAGTATGGTTGTAACGACTCACATAGAGAATAACAATATTATTTTAAAATTTGCGTAAAACATACACTCTACTCATTTCGTAAAGTATAAAACTACGTGTCGTTTATTTTGCAACTAATTTCACCACTCTGGTCTTAGGGTTTTAAGACCACAACTTTCCGTATAACGGAAAATATAGGATTTTCTGGGAACACTCTTTATATAATTTCAAACAAGGTAAACAAAGAATACACATGCAATTATACATGATTTGAAACGAGACTCACAAACTATTTTTACACAAAATATTGGATTTTCTGGAGTTTACAAACTAATACGAAGTTTTCTTACAAATATGCTTATGAACTCACAAATATTCTATGTTGACGCTTTCAAAACGACTTGTATTCTCAGGGACTCAGTAAGCAGGTTTTGCAGTTATGGATTTTGGATAATTGTTGTATTTTTGAAATATCATACATTGTGTTATTTTGGATGTAATTTTATGAACAAACTCAAAGTTGTAAACAATGCATGTTGGTATTTGAATGTATGATGTTTGGTTGCTATGTCTCATTTATAATCAACTGTTATGATATTACAAGATGAAGTCACCCGCCCCCGGACGTTTCTGCCGTCCCGGTTCGGGGGTGTGACAGATTCACTATTTACGACATGCAATGTCGTATCGATTCACTAATTATCATGACAATTGAGATTAATTACTAAATCAAATCTTTCATAATATGAATTTAAAACTGATTATTTAAATAGTTAATATCATGACTATTGTGTTAACTGTTTTGATAACTATTAGTGTTAGTTAATCAGACCAAGATAACTGATCAATTTAGCCAGTATTGCAAATCTTGGCCTATTTGGATGATTACTTGGTCGATTGATTGTCCTGAGGCGCTTTATCAAGAATCAACCAAAAATACTCGGAATCAGTCAACCGCGGTGCCACTCAGTCAAACTCGGCTCTAATTCGGTCAAATTCGAAGAAAATCATTCAAACTTCGATGTTGGTATCACTTGATAACTATTTCATTTCCTTATTTCTTACGACAATTCAAGTTAATCTTGTATTAGAGTCGCTCAGATATTTTTTAGAGTAAATTACACGAATGGTCCCTATGTTTTAGGGTAATTTGTGCGCTAGGTCCCCAACTTATTTGTTTAATTCGGGAGGTCCCTACTATTTGTTTTTGTTACGCACTTGGTCCCTACTGTTTGTTTTTGTTACGCGCTTGGTCCCTGTGTTACCTAAAAAGACTATTATTTTAATAGGGAAAAATGATGGGGTGGGTAGTGTAAGATGGGGGGGTGGGGTTGGGGTGTGTTTATTTAAATGAATTAAAAAATCAAGGGAAAAATAGTCTTTTTAGGTAAGACGGGGACCAAGCGTGTAACAAAATCAAGCAGCAGGGACCTTCCGAGTTAAAAAAATAAGTTAGGGGCCAAGCATGCAAATTACCCTAAACCATAGGGACCATTCATGTAATTTACTCTATTTTTTAGGAGGTAAAGGAAGTGATCGGAACCTTTTAAGTAAAATGGAATTTAATTATTGCTTTAAAAAGTAAAATTGTTATTGGCATTAGCAGTTTTAAGGGTTTTGATTTTCCTCTTCCTGAAAACGGCAGTGACGTTTTGTGATATAGGAGAAAGCTTTATGGGTTAAGATGACAAAAATCGTGTATGGCGAGGAAGCAAGAGTGGTGGGTGGAGTCTGAATACAAAGTGTGGTGGGTGGAGTTTGAATACAAGGTCACATAGTATTGCTGAGGATTGTGTCTTTGTGGGCTGTGTGTCACAGGATGACTCAATCACCGTGCACCACTTAGTTTTTCTTCGACTAAGTCAGGCTTGGAACACTTCCTTACGATGTACTAACGACTAGGATAGCAAGATATGCGATAAGGAATGCTACAAAGTAAGAAAGAAAGCTTCTATTACAAACTCGGCTACTTTACAAGGCAACTTCCCAATGATTCCTACAAATGAGACATCTTTCCTATTTATAGGCACCTTACACCTCCTCAAATGGAAGTTTCTAGGTCCCGATGATTCTTGACAAATCTAGACTCTTCTTTATTATATACATGGCCTTTACAAGACTCTAGAATATGGTATACTTATCTATGATGCTCTAGAAATCTCTAGGTCGTCTCGATATTATCCAAATCGCTCTTGTATGATCTAGCGTGTTCTAGATCGTTCCAAAGTCTTCCGGGTCGTTCAAGCTTCGTCTAGTGCCTTCGTGATTATTTTGGATCGTTCTCCTTTGTTCCACGTACATCTATAATATTCTAGCATCTTCCAGGGTCCCATAGAGCATTCTTGATCTCTCCGGAGACTTCTTGAGTATACTTGATCGTTCTGGAGTTCTCTAGACGATGGTGGAATTTTCCAAAAACTTGGTCTGTGACACCCTCCCCCACTTAAACCCTTTACGTCCTCGTCAAGTCTTCTATACATATGTCTCGATCTTGTCACAGAGGTACTTCGTGTCTTTTCTTTTTCTCCAAAGTATCGCTTCGAGTAAGGTATGCTTTTATTTCTCAACGTACCTTGAATCCAACTTCTTCTCTCAGCCTCATAAAATCTTGAGTAAATCTTCAAGTGGGATATGGATCCATGTTCCTTCAAATGTGCCTTGTTTACTCGAATTTCCCTTTTTGGCTTCATATTCTTCTTTATCATATTACTTTGGTCATAACACATGTGCATACTTCCTTCTCTCTCAGGGACTTTATGAAACTTCATAGTTGAAAGGGTTCGAGCGTTTGTCTTGATTCTTTCCAAGGGAGTTATATGGATAATTGATCCCTTAGTTATACACATGGTGTTGTCTCTTTCGAACGACCAAGGACATACCATATCTAGGAAGTCCAATCCTAGTACCATGCGATAGTCGTCCATTGGAACCACTATCAAGTCGATGGTCCCTTCCCATTCTACAATCTTCATGGGTATTCCACGAGAAACTCCAAGGATCGGATTGGATGGAGAGTTTACAACTTTCAACCGACCTAACTCCTTTGCATAATGAATACCCAACTTGTTGGCTTCTTCCTCAGCGATGAAACTATGTGTTGATCCGGAATCTACTAGCGCCTTAGTGATCCTTGCATTCACTTTGGCTTCGACGAACATGAGACTCCCTTTTTTATTTTCTTGCCTTTTAGATGATTTTATCTCGTCTTTCGATATTGAGTTCAAAAAACACATTGAGCTTATTTGTGCTTCGTCTTCTTCTTCTTGCAACACCATCGCATAGAAGGTCTTTTTCTTCGGATAATCTCGGATCAAGTGAGAACCATCACACAAGTAGCACTTGATCTCCTTCCGTTCTTCTCTCCGGTATCTTCCTTCGATTGCTTTTCCTTTCGTATTCAAAGGTTGGGGTGTGTCTTGTTTAGGTTCCGGTTCTGACATAGTTTGTTCTCCCTACCATTCTTTTTAACCGTGCTTTCTCTTAGTAGTTCCATTAGATCTTCTGCCACGGTGATAGCTTCGTCGATGTCTCTAACATTTCATAAGCACAAGATTGTAGTCCATCCATGAAATAAAATAGTTTGTCTTTCTCTTGCATGTCGGGTAACTCTAGCATCAAGCTTGTGAACTCGACTATGTAGTCTCAGATGGATCCACTATGCTTTAGCCCCCGAAGTTTCTTCATCGCTATGTCTTCAACATTATGTGGGCAGAATTGTCTCTTAATCTGCCTCTTGAACTCTTCCCAGGTGTTTATGGTGTATAAGCCCTTTTCAATGTCTTCGTGCTTCCTTCTCCACCATAGAGCTGCACTTTCACATAGGTAAAGGACTATCGTATCGACCTTCGTCTTGTCTTCCTTTACTTAACTAGCATTGAAGTAACATTCCATCGACCAAAAGAATTCGTCAAGTTCTTTAGGGTCGCATTTTCCTCCATACTTCATTGGTTTGGGTGCGTCAGTGTGTGGAAACTTACTCGCAACAGCTCCTCCGACGATTGCTGCCTTGCACAAGTTTACTTTGGCTTCCAGCTTAGCTACCTTCTCACGGAACTTATTTCGCAAGGTGTTGATAAGTTCAAGGACTTCTTCCTTGACTACACTGATGGTCTCCTTCAATCCATCGCTCGTGTCACTTATCTCTGCAACGAACTGATCGACGGTATCCTTCCACTCAAGGATCTCACTGACGCTAATCTCCACCTTTGTAAGCTTGTTTTCTAAGATTTCCAAAGTGGCAACAGATTGGTCTCTCCTCCTGGACTTCCTTCCTTTCTCTTCGACGACAGGGGAATGTTAGCTACATCACTTCCTCCTTCCATTGCTACGATCTCTTGCTCGTACGAACTCTGGCTCTGATACCACGTGTCACGAGATGACTCAATCACCGTGCACCACTTAGTTTTTCTTCGACTAAGTCAGGCTTGGAACACTTCCTTACGATGTACTAACGACTAGGATAGCAAGAGATGCGATAATGAATGCTACAAATTAAGAAAGAAAGCTTCTATTATAAACTCGACTACTTTACAAGGCAACTTCCCAATGATTCCTACAAATGAGACATCCTTTCTATTTATAGGCACCTTACACCTCCTCAAATGGAAGTTTCTAGGTCCCGATGATTCTTGACTAATCTAGACTCTTCTTTATTAGATACATAGCCTTTACAAGACTATAGAATATGGTATACTTGTCTATGATGCTCTAGAAATCTCTAGGTCATCTCAATATTATCCAAATCGCTCTTGTATGATCTAACGTGTTCTAGATCGTTCCAAAGTCTTCCGGGTGGTTAGCTTCGTCTAGTGCCTTCGTTATTATTCCGGATCGTTCTCCTTTGTCCCACATACATCTATAATATTCTAGCATCTTCCAGGGTCACGTAGAACATTCTTGATCTCTCCGGAGACTTCTTGAGTATACTTGATCGTTCTAGAGTTCTCTAGACGATGGTGGAATTTTCCAGAAACTTGGTCTGTGACATGTGGCATAAGATGCATGATAAAGGCGCCATTCCCCATTTCCATTTTACGTAGAAAATTGGTAATGGGAAATCTATGAGTTTTTGGAATGATATTTGGTCCAAAACCACTTTACTTGGTCAAAGATTTGGATCATAATGATATTTGAATAAGTAGGTTTTTAATACTTGGGTTTGGAATTGGCGTTGAGATGTGAGAGACTGAGGGGTGGTGTGAAATCTAACAATAATTTAATGAAGTAACATAATTGTTACAATGTGTTCAAGTTGACTTTTAAGAGAGAATCGTTGGGTCTGGGACTTAGATGATAAATGTGAATTCACGGTAAATGTTATTAGAAAATGCTTTGATGAGTGTTTGTTACCCGACACCCATCGATGGAGCTTCGAGATGATGTCATTCGGTTTATAGGAAAGTGAATATTTTTGTTTGGCATTTGTTAATGCATTGACTTCCTGTTAGACCGAACTTGGTTGCTAAATGTATTGATGTGCCTTTAATGTTTTGCCTTTTTGTGTTATTTACATTTGGAATTGTTGAAACATCTTTTTGTGGAATGTGAAAATGCAGCTACAACTTGCAATGTGATATCTAAATGGATTGATTTGTCTATTCACATCTAATCTCACGAATTTTACAGTGTGGACATATTCTCTTCGTTTGGCCAAACTGATGAAAGTTGTAGTTGAAGCTATTGTTTTGACGTCTTGACGGATGATCTGGAGGTTTCCTAATGACACAGTTTTTAACACAAATAAGTAGAAACGAGAATTTAATTTTTATTTGATAGTCGATTATCCCTATTTGTGGTTTGTCTATAGAAATAGTTTAGCTCATATAAATTAGGTTCTTTGGCTTAAACCCTATTAACCTTTTGTAATTGCTTTTTCCCTTTTTGTCTATTGGTTACAAGCCACAGCCCTACAATGTTTAGCTTAAAGAGAGTGGTGTCACACTCTCTTACCACATATAAGGAATGAATATACCATGAAAATAGGAGAGAGAGAGAGAGAGAGCACTCCCTCATTTTGCGCACACCCCAAACCGCATAGAAGGGGTGGTGTTAACTTCATTAAAACATGTCACATAGACTTTTACCACACTCTATTCCTTTTAGTCTTATACTAGTATTTAGTTATTCAACTTTTTTTTTCCGATAATTGAATTTGTTGGCTTCAACATTAATGCTATAAACTATATGTCAAATCTTTATTAATGCTTAACACCTCGGTAGGTTTCTTTGCAATATTTTGACGCCGTTGCAAAATTAATACCAACTCAAGATAGTACTATGACTATTGAATAAACATTACGTGCACCCAATCTGGTCAGACTATGTTCAATGTGACGTGGGGTATTAAATTCAATTGTTGTTAAAGTTATTAATTTGTCTAGTTCATATGCATGAACTCTTCATTGGAAAATTCAAATTCAGTTTCGTTTGTGATATAATATATGTAAAACTCTTTTGTTCAAAATATCATGTTGAGGTTTACATATAGTTTGAAAAAAATATCTACGAATGAGTTAAAATTATATAAAATAACGATTATTAAAAAAGATATTGATTAAACTAACAGTTCAATAACAAAAATAAGCAATTTTGGAATTTAAAAATAACCATTTTTGTCCTAAACACGTCATCACGGAGTAGTTATAATTGTTGCAGTGTAACGTCCCAAATTTCACGTCTAAAAATTTCTTTTAGATAATAGTTTTAACAGAAACCTTTGTAAGAAAATATTGTTAATTCATAACATCTCATAAAACATTGTGTCATAACTGAAAACCAAACTCATAAAACCGTGATAATGTCAGAGTACAACCCCAAGGAAAATCTCCTAATGCGGAACTGAGGCGTGTGTATGATGTGCAGCTACAGTGCCGGCTCCTTCCCCTTCGCTGAAGAGGTACCTGAAACAACACTGAAAACTGTAAGCACGAAGCTTAATTAGTTCCCCCATAATACCACATACCATAAACTTATAATGAACAGCTAGGAGATACGGGCATCGCCCACACTCATGGAGATACGGGCCTCGCCCACACTCCGCTAGCTGGGAGATACGGGCCTCGCCCGCACTCCACTATCTCTGAGATACGGGCCTCGCCCACACTCAGCTACTAAATCATAACATACAAGTATCACACAGACAACGAGTATAAACAATTCTATCATACAAGCATATATCATAATCAAACTCAACTATGAGATACGGGCTCTGCCCACACTCAAATACTAACGTATCATCTATATGGGCCGACCTTGGTGCCTTAGACCCGTTCCTACTGGAAGGAAACTCACCTCGTAAGACTGACTGCTGGAAAGCTGCTCGGCAACTGTCTGCTATTCCGGTAACTCCCCGGCTACATTTCCATAAAATACTCAATCAGACACCACTAACTAATCTTTGGGCAAAATGACTATTTTACCCCTGGTCAAAGTCCTTTTTCCAGCTGTCCTGACTCGCCGAGTTGGGCCGCCAACTCGTCGAGTCCCTGTCCTTTCCTTTATCCTGATCCGCGTCACTACTCGTCGAGTTTAGCAATGACTCGACGAGTTCTCCTTCTACATGAACACTAAATGGTCCTTCAACCGGCTCGCCGAGCCGTATGAACGATTCGTCGAGTTCGCCTTCATCAGATGAACTGCTAGGCAGCGACTCGCCGGGTTGTTGAACAACTCGTCGAGCTCGCCGTCATCCTAAGAAGGTCCAGTCCCGACTCGCCGAGTTGTATGAACAACTCGTCGAGTTCTTTGAAGATTGCCTTGGACTCGCCGAGTCTCAAGAACAGCTCGTCGAGTCCTATGAACTCCAGGTTCACCGCTAAGTCCCATACGTTGGGTCACTTCCCTAGGACCCTCTAAAACCCTTCTAACACTCAGCTGGGTTCCTTCGAACCCTAACAGAAAAGGGCAGTCACGCCTCGGACTCGCCGAGTCCTAAGAGCGACTCGCCGAGTCGAGTTTTTCCAAGTCTTATTTCCTGATTTCCAGCGTACAACTCATGACCAAAAGATAGATCTAGGCTCCTACAATCGCTCTAGCACGTAAAGTTACAAACTTTACGTGCATGCATGGGACTTTGAGCCCAAAAGGTCCTAAAACAAGCTCTTGGGTTGCATGGAGTCTTTCTTGGGTGTAAAAGCACCCACTTGCTGCCTTGTGACCCCTCTAAGGACCTAGATCCGAAGCCTTGTCCCCAACCATGCTTGCATTCATGGTTGGCTACCTAAAATGGCTTATAAAAGCCCTAAATCTCCATAAAATGGGATCTAGCAAATGAACAAGCAAGTTAGCAACTTTATACCTTCTGAGGACTGAAAATGAAGCACAAACTCGAACCCCTTTGGTCTCCTCTTGTTTCCTCAAGCTCTTATCCTTCCTTCTTAAGACTACCAACACCAAAATCCACCAAAATGACTTAGATTGCTTCAACAACGGCTAGGGTTTCAAAGGGAGCTTTTCTGGGAGCATAGGGGACGTTGTGGCCGCAATAAAGTCGTTTAAATAGGGTGCAAACCCTCAGATTAGGGTTTTTGTCCGGACAGTACCTACTCGCCGAGTCCGATCGCCGAGTAGCTCATTAAACTTTCGCGTCCAAGATGCTACTACTCGGCGAGTTGGACCTCAACTTGCCGAGTCCCAGACCAAAATGCAAGATTACTTAGATAAAAATACATACCAGAAATCGGGTGCTACAAATCTCCCCCACTTATTTTATACTTCGTCCTCGAAGTCTGCTGCTCGATCTTGGAAAAGTTCTGGGTAATGCTCCATCATCTCTTCCACCGGCTCCCAAGTCCATTCTGAGCCCTTCCGGTGCTGCCATTGCACCTTTACCAACTCGACCTTCTTGTTTCTCAGATCCTTCGACTTCCGGTCCAGGATCGCCACAGGCCGCTCAATGTAGTTCAGGCTGTCATCGACCTGAATATCCTCTAATGGTACCACTGCCGAGTCGTCCACCAAACATTTCCGTAACTGGGAGACGTGAAAAGTGCTATGAATCTGACTGAGTTCGGCTGGCAGATCCAACCTATATGCCATCTTGCCCACCCGGGCTATAACCCTGAAGGGTTTAATATACCTGGGACCCAACTTGCCCCGTTTCCTGAATTGGATGACGCCCTTCCATGGCAACACCTTCAGGAGAACCATATCCCCGACCTGAAACTCCAGGTCCAATCGGCGCTTGTCGGCATAACTTTTCTGCCGACTCTGAGCAGTCTGAAGCCTGCTCCAGACCTGCTGAATCCTCTCCGTCATCTTGAGCACCACTTCGGTGCTCCCCATGACCCTCTGGCCAACCTCGCCCCAGCATATCGGGGTCCTGCACTTCCTCCCGTATAACATCTCAAAGGGAGGACGGTCAATACTCGCGTGGTAGCTATTGTTGTAGGAGAACTCAGCCAACGGAAGGTAAGTATCCCAACTACCACCAAAATCTAACACACACGCCCGCAACATATCTTCCAGAGTCTGGATGGTCCGCTCGCTCTGGCCATCTGTCTGCGGGTGAAAGGCGGTGCTGAAATGCAGACGAGTTCCCAACTTGTCGTGGAATTTCTTCCAAAACCTGGAAGTGAACCGAACATCCCTATCAGAAATCACGGAGACCGGCACCCCGTGACGAGCCACCACCTCTCGAATATAAATATCGGCCACCTCTCCTGGATCGGTATAAAATGGGCACTCTTGGTCAACCGATCTACGATGACCCATATGGAATCCACTCCCCGCGCGGTCCTGAGAAGCTTGGTGATGAAATCCATAGTGATGTCTTCCCATTTCCACAGCGGGATATCCAACGGATGCATCTTGCCGTGTGGCCTCTGGTGCTCGGCCTTGACCTTCCTGCAGGTCAAGCACCGCTCCACATACCATGCTACATCCCGCTTCATGCAGGGCCACCAATAATCAAGACGAAGATCCCTATACATCTTCGTCGCCCCGGGATGAATGGAGAATCGGGATTTGTGCGCCTCCTCCATCAGAACCTGGCGCACGCCTCCGAGGTATGGAACCCACACCCTGCGGTGTAATGTCAATAATCCATTGTTGTCATAGTCGAAGGAGGAAACCTGACCCACTATACGCTCGCTCTTCCGATGTTCCTCCTTCATAGCCTCCTGCTGGGCCTCTCGAATCTGCTCCAATAATGGGGTCACTAAGGTCATCCTCATGCAGGTATCCCTGATCGGCGCTGCCTTGTGGCTAAGCGCGTCGGCCACAACGTTGGCCTTCCCCGAGTGGTAAAGGATCTCACAATCATAATCCTTTACCACATCAAGCCACCGACGCTGCCTCATATTTAGATTTGGCTGGTCCATGAGATACCTCAGGCTCTTATGGTCTGTGTAAATGGTACAACGGACCCCATATAGGTAATGACGCCAAATCTTGAGGGCGAATACAACAGCCCCCAGCTACAAATCATGTGTCGGGTAATTCGCCTCGTGAGGCTTCATCTGCCTCGAAGCGTAGGCAATAACTTGCCCTCTCTGCATCAAAACCGCGCCTAAACCCGAAATAGACGCGTCGCAGTATACCACAAAATCCTCTACGCCCTCTGGCAGGGCCAAGATCGGCGCCTGACACAATCTCTGCCTCAGGGTCTCGAATGCGGCCTGCTGCTCAGGCCCCCAACGGAAGACTACGACCTTCTTCGTTAGCCGAGTCAATGACACGGCTATCTTGGAGAAATCCTGGATGAATCTCCGATAGTAGCCGGCCAATCCCAGGAAACTTCGAATCTCAGATGGAGATTTCGGAACCTCCCATCTCATTACGGCCTCCACCTTAGCCGGGTCGACCAGAATCCCGTTCTGATTGTCAAGGTGCCCAAGAAACTGCACCTCTCGCAACCAGAACTCACACTTGGAGAACTTGGCGTACAAGCTCTCCCTCCTCAGAGTATCCAAAACCTCTCGCAGATGATCCTCATGCTGCTCCTGCGTCTTGGAATAGACCAAGATGTCGTCGATAAATACTATCATGGACCGATCTAGCATCGGTCTACATACGCGGTTCATGAGATCCATGAACGCGGCAGGAGCATTGGTGAGCCTGAAGGGCATCACCACGAACTCGTAATGACCATAGCGAGTCTGAAACGCCGTCTTCTGCACATCCTCCTCTCTGACCCTCATCTGATGGTAACCTGAGCGCAAATCAATCTTGGAAAACCAAGATGCTCCCTGCAGCTGGTCAAAGAGGTCGTCAATCCTCGGGAGTGGGTAACGGTTCTTCACCGTTACCTTATTCAGCTCCCGGTAGTCTATGCACATACGGTGCAACCCATCCTTCTTCTTGACAAACAAGATCGGGGCTCCCCAAGGCGAACTACTCAGCCAGATAAATCCCTTGTCTAGCAGCTCCTGTAGCTGCGTAGACAACTCCTGCATCTCGGGAGGAGCTAACCGGTACGACGCCTTGGCAATCGGGGTCACACCAGGAACCAAATCGATCCTGAACTCCACCTGACGCTCCGGGGGAATCCCAGGAAGCTCCTCCGGGAACACATCTGCGTAGTCTCGCACCACCAGAACATCTGCGACATACCCGGTGCAACCCTGCTGAAGGTAGCGCCTCGCACTCGCTGCTGAACACAATGTGGGTCCATCTGTGGCCTCTCGCCGTGGATCACCAACTCTCCCCCACTTGGAGTCCTGACTCGCACCAGCTGTTGTGCGCAGTCTATCACCGCCCCATTAGGGCTCAACCAATCCATACCTATGATCACCTTGTTGCCACGCAAAGGAATGGGAACCAGATCCACCAGGTAGCATTCCTCGAACAATCTCAACACACAGTCTCTGAAAACTGCTGATGCTCGCACCGATCGATCATCGGCGATCTCTACCTCCAAAGGACAATCGAGCATGCCCGAAGACTCAGAAAACCTCTTACTAAGGGCAAGAGAAACAAAAGATCGAGTGGCACCTGAATCAAACAACACCTGCACTGGGATACCGTTCACATGGAACGATCCTAACATACATATGCAAAACATACATCAATATCATATGCAGTAAATAAATAAATAAGGGGGAAAAGAACCATACCCGTCACCACATCGGGTGCAACGCGTGCCTCCTCTATCGTCAACTGGAAAGCCCGGCTCCTCGCCACTGGAGCCTCTGCCTTGCCCTGCCGGCCATCCGTGATCCGCAGGGTCGCTGGGGCTGGTGCCTTCACTGGCGCTGCTGCTGCTGTCAGCTGGGGACAATTGGCCCTCTTATGGCCCCTCTGGTTGCAGTGGAAACACAACAACTCCGATGTCTGATAGGTGGGTGCAGGGACAGTACAATCCCTGCTGAAATGTCCCGTATTTCCGCACTTGTAGCAGGCAGACGATCCCATCTTGCACGCTCCCTCATGAGACCTGCCGCATTTCTTGCAGCGGCCCTGTCCCGGCTGGCCTTTCGGCCTCCCATCTAGCCCCTTGGGCTTCTTCCCCGAAGCACCAGTCACCAATCCCTCCTCACCTTTCCTTTTACCAATGTTCTCTAGATCAATCTCTCTCTCCCTCACCCTGGCAATCATAGAATCCAGGGTGGGACAAGCGGAGAAGCTGACATGCTCACGAATGTCGGCCCGCAGCATGTCGTGGTAGCGGGTCCTCCTCATATCCTCATATCCCGCATACTGAGGCACCAATAAAGCCCTCTCTCGAAACTTGGTAGTGATCTCCGCCACGGACTCAGTCGTCTGCCTCATATCGATAAACTCTCGGGCTAGTCGCTGGAGCTCCACAGCGGGTGCGAACTCAGCCCGGAATCTGGTCACGAAGTCCGGCCATGTCATAGCCTCAATAGCTGAGGCTCCCAGGGAGTCACCGACCGACTCCCACCAATCTCTGGCTCTATTTCTCAAACATCCCGCCGCGAATCGTACCTTCGACCCCTCGGGGCAGAAGCTGGTCAACTGTGCAGACTCAATGTCTGCGATCCATCGTCTAGCAGCAATGGGGTCCTTTGCCCCATGAAAATCCGGCGCACCACTGCCCCTGAAGTCCTTAAACGACAGTGTGCGTGATCCTGACTGGGTAGTGGCCATGTCACTTCTGAACGCCCGGAGGCGTTCCTCCATCAACTCCACGATTCCCTCCTTGACCGACCCAAAGACAATCGGGGTCGCATCAAGGATGCCTCTGGTGATCTTTGACGCGATGAACTCGTGTAGTCTCTCGTCTACTGGCTCGAGCGTAGTACCACCATTTTGCAATACATAACGACAATTGTCAGTGATACTGATACATCTAGAGGGATCATTTCTACCACAAGCTCCCTGGTCTCGTCTCAGCCTTCCTTGATTCGAGTACGGATCCTCTGCTTTCAGTAGTACGGGCCCATACTACCTTCCACATCTATCCGTACTTTCCTCAAGTACTGCCTCGAATCCACCAAGTCCCTTCTACTACCACCGCTGATCTCATGCTAATCTCATCCTAGGCTTGCCCTAGGGTAATCACCAACCCACTCTCCGCCATCAGCTGCATAAGAAGTCCCTGCCTTCTTCCCCTAACTAGCTTGCGGATACTATTACATATTACTCAGACTAGATAATTCTTCGAATGAGAGATCCTACCCTACAACGGTTGGACTCAAACAAGAGCTGCGAAATAGAGCTAGACCTAACCTTCTGAAACTATTTAGTCCTTGCAATATGTAACTTAACATATTCGTTTACTAGTTAGTGAAAGACAACTAGAACTCCTAAAATCACAAAGCAAGCAACATTCGGGCATTGAGTACACATAATCAAACATATACTACTCTGTCTATCATACTGACTAATCTGTACTAGCATGCAGTTCTCAATAAGCTGGTACACATATAATAGGCACATAAGGCATCCTTCCTAGATCCTTAGTCCTAATCTAGCATGATGTTCTACTGAAAATGTTAACATAACATAAACTTGTATGGGTACTTTGGGGAATACTTACTTGAGCTCGGCCGGTCGCGCACATCACACACTTTGTTCTTTTTCAAAACTCTTTATCTTAACTTTTAGAAAAATCATTTTCTTTTGTAAAAATCTTTTAGTCCCTCGATTTGAGTCCAGAAACTCCCGAAGGTGCGTCCGAATCCCTCAAACCAGGGCTCTGATACCAACTTGTAACGTCCCAAATTTCACGTCTAAAAATTTCTTTTAGATAATAGTTTTAACAGAAACCTTTGTAAGAAAATATTGTTAATTCATAACATCTCATAAAACATTGTGTCATAACTGAAAACCAAACTCATAAAACCGTGATAATGTCAGAGTACAATCCCAAGGAAAATCTCCTAATGCGGAACTGAGGCGTGTGTATGATGTGCAGCTACCGTGCCGGTTCCTTCCCCTTCGCTGAAGAGGTACCTGAAACAACACTGAAAACTGTAAGCACGAAGCTTAGTGAGTTCCCCCATAATACCACATACCATACACTTATAATGAACAGCTAGGAGATACGGGCCTCGCCCACACTCATGGAGATACGGGCCTCGCCCACACTCCGCTAGCTGGGAGATATGGGCCTCGCCCGCACTCCACTATCTCTGAGATACGGGCCTCGCCCACACTCAGCTACTAAATCATAACATACAAGTATCACACAGACAACGAGTATAAACAATTCTATCATACAAGCATATATCATAATCAAACTCAACTATAAGATACGGGCTCTGCCCACACTCCAATACTAACGTATCATCTATACGGGCCGACCTTGGTGCCTTAGACCCGTTCCTACTGGAAGGAAACTCACCTCGTAAGACTGACTGCTGGAAAGCTGCTCGGCAACTGTCTGGCTATTCCGGTAACTCCCCGACTACATTTCCATAAAATACTCAATTAGACACCACTAACTAATCTTTGGGCAAAATGACTATTTTACCCCTGGTCAAAGTCAAGGTCAAAGTCCTTTTCCAGCTGTCCTGACTCGCCGAGTTGGGCCGCCAACTCGTCGAGTCCCTATCCTTTCCTTTATCCTGATCCGCGTCACTACTCGTCGAGTTTAGCAATGACTCGACGAGTTCTCCTTCTACATGAACACTAAATGGTCCTTCAACCGGCTCGCCGAGCCGTATGAACGATTCGTCGAGTTCGCCTTCATCAGATGAACTGCTAGGCAGCGACTCGCCGGGTTGTTGAACAACTCGTCGAGCTCGCCGTCATCCTAAGAAGGTCCAGTCCCGACTCGCCGAGTTGTATGAACAACTCGTCGAGTTCTTTGAAGATTGCCTTGGACTCGCCGAGTCTCAAGAACAGCTCGTCGAGTCCTATGAACTCCAGGTTCACCGCTAAGTCCCATACGTTGGGTCACTTCCCTAGGACCCTCTAAAACCCTTCTAACACTCAGCTGGGTTCCTTCGAACCCTAACAGAAAAGGGCAGTCACGCCTCGGACTCGCCGAGTCCTAAGAGCGACTCGCCGAGTCGAGTTTTTCCAAGTCTTATTTCCTGATTTCCAGCGTACAACTCATGACCAAAAGATAGATCTAGGCTCCTACAATCGTTCTAGCACGTAAAGTTACAAACTTTACGTGCATGCATGGGACTTTGAGCCCAAAAGGTCCTAAAACAAGCTCTTGGGTTGCATGGAGTCTTTCTTGGGTGTAAAAGCACCTACTTGCTGCCTTGTGACCCCTCTAAGGACCTAGATCCGAAGCCTTGTCCCCAACCATGCTTGCATTCATGGTTGGCTACCTAAAATGGCTTATAAAAGCCCTAAATCTCCATAAAATGGGATCTAGCAAATGAACAAGCAAGTTAGCAACTTTATACCTTCTGAGGACTGAAAATGAAGCACAAACTCGAACCCCTTTGGTCTCCTCTTGTTTCCTCAAGCTCTTATCCTTCCTTCTTAAGACTACCAACACCAAAATCCACCAAAATGACTTAGATTGCTTCAACAACGGCTAGGGTTTCAAAGGGAGCTTTTCTGGGAGCATAGGGGACGTTGTGGCCGCAATAAAGTCGTTTAAATAGGGTGCAAACCCTCAGATTAGGGTTTTTGTCCGGACAGTACCTACTCGCCGAGTCCGGTCGCCGACTCGCCGAGTAGCTCATTAAACTTCCGCGTCCAAGATGCTCCTACTCGGCGAGTTGGACCTCAACTCGCCGAGTCCCAGACCAAAATGCAAGATTACTTAGATAAAAATACATACCAGGAATCGGGTGCTACATGCAGGTTGGTGAATGGTTTGTGAGATTTGACGTAAATGTATTCCCAAATTCAACAGTATAGTAGTCGGGTGCATTCCGTACTGACTAAATTACATTTTGGATAGAATCTTTACATAAATACATTCTTTACACCATCATTTTTTTCATTACAACCAAGAATTCAGAATAGTATTTCTGTATTTGCAACATCTATGTAACACCCCGACTCCCAGATATAAAATATAAAAAGCTAAAAGCCATATTATTGGAACTACTCAACGAGTTGGTTGCCCCCAACTCGTCGTGTAGAAGCGGATCAGGCCGCGTATTTTATGAGGTCTACTCGACGAGTCGGAGGACCCCGACTCGATGAGTAGGAGCTGTAAAATGAAACCCTAATTTTTAGAGTTTGCACCCTATTTAAAGGACCTTAAGTCCTTTCCTCCAGCCCCCTTACCACCTCTTGACAGCCAATATAAACCCTAAACGGCTTAGACCTTGTTCTTGAGTGTTTGTGAGGATTAAAGAGTGCTTTTGGTGCATTTTGTGAAGAAGGTTTGAAGTATAAGGAGTTTGGAGCAAAGAGGAGCTTGTGGATCTGATTCTACTTCATCTTGGCATCATTTTGAAGGTAACAAGTCGTTACCTTGGCTTATCTTTAGCTAGATCTCTTTATGCTTAGGTTTAGGGTTATTTTAGCATGTATGTGAACCATTTCGGGTATTGGTCATGATCTGAAGTCGTAACTTCAGATCTGGACTTCTTTTGGTCCATACAACCATAAAGTTTTCTGATTTAGCAAGCTTGGGCCTTTCCCTTTGGGTTAAACCTTTCCCTTAGCTTAGTTTTGGCATTTAGGATCATGCATGTACGTAAAGTTTGCAACTTTACATGGAAACCATGCCCTAGGAGGTTAGATCTGCAATATGGAGCTTCGGGGTGGCTTAAAAACTTTTGGATAAGAAATGGAATGCATGAACTCGGCGAGTCGGATGAAGATTGTCCGTATTGGATATCGCATGAACTCGACTAGTCAGTAAGAGGACTCGACAAGTCAATTAGGGTTTCTCCGACATGTGGACACGCATGAACTCGACGAGTTGGTTGGACACTCGGCGAGTCAATTAGGGTTTTGACGATTTCTGAGTTCTTGAGGAACTCGACGAGTTGCTAGCTGCACTCGACGAGTTGGGTCAACATGGACTGTTGACTTTGACCTTTGACTTTGACTTTGACTTTGACCAAGGGTTGACCAGTTGGACTTTTGAGGGTATTTTGGTAATTTGGGATTTTGATGGACTTGGTCCATGGTGATTATAGGTGGTTGAGTTCGAGACGGTGATTCGGGAGTTTGATCTTATCACTACAGTTCGACATTGTGAGGTGAGTTCTTCTCACTATATCAACAGGGTCTAAGGCACCAAGGCCGACCCTTTATGATTTGTATCCTGGTTATAGGATGGTTGTTATGTTAGTGATCTGTTAGATCGGCATCCTGGTTATAGGATGGTTGCTATGTTAGTGATTTGTTAGATCGGTATCCTGGTTATAGGATGGTTGTTATGTTAGTGATCGGTTAGATTGATATCCTGGTTATAGGATGGTTGCCATGTTAGTGATCTGTTAGATCTGTATGACTATCTGTATTTGCTAGCTAGCATATGATATTTATGTGCACATGATTGTTGGTGTGATGGATTGGGTTGAGGCAGGTCCTGCTTTGTGCTGTAGGCCAAGATACCCAGGGCGGACCGGATAGACTGCAGAGGGGGTTAGGGCATACTAGTCAGGCCGAAGGCCCGCCGAGCGGTCCGGATAGGCTGAAGGCCCTGAATGGCGGTCCAGACGTGCCGATGGCTTAGAGAGCGGTCTAGATAGACTGATGGCCTGTGAGGCGGTCCAGTCAGACTGATGGCTCATTATGCATTCTGTGTTTGTTTATATGATATGGTTATATCTGTATGGCGTTGGTATTTTGGGGGAACTCACTAAGCTTCGGGTTTACAGTTGTTGATTTTGTTTCAGGTACTTCTGATGATCGCGAGAAGGTGAATGCGTGACCGTACACCTCCTTATGTTTTTATGATTTTATTCTGGGGATACTCTAACATTATACTATTTGAAAACAAGTTTAATAATCATTGGTTTTGAAATGTTTTAAAAAGTTTAAATTTGACATGATTTTTATGGATGATAGAATCTAATAATGAATTCAACAAATTGAGTTTCAGAACCGTTTAGGTTATGTACAGACCATGAGGCTTAGTGACGAATTTAACAACAAAAATACGGGAACAAAGATTGAATCTGGGCCTTCAAATACACAACGTTTTGGAACTGTACATCGTATTCTGAAGTCATTTTCGCATTCCAGAAATATAGTTTATATATCCCAACTTAAAATCATAATAGAAAAACTTGTGAAACTAACTTTTATATATCCCGACTTAAAATCATAGTAGAAAAACACATGAAACTAACATAGACCACATAATTCATGCCTTTCTTTGAAATAACTTTCAAATCTTGAGTTCGAATTTTTTAGAATTTTCATGAACCGTGTTTCGGTGGGAGATAAGTCTCATTTATATAGGAAGCACCGAAGTATAACACAAATGAATTTGACCCAATTTCGACGAGTCTTGAATGGTTCATTCCCAATTAATCAGGTTAGTTTTTAAGTTATGAAAATAAATATTATTTTGTTAAAACTTAAAACTATATAAAAAAAGGAATATCTCTTATTAATATTTTAGAATAATAGCTAACGAAGTAATAGATAAATGAAAAACATATATATATTTTTGGATAATCTAAAATGAAGAATATTGCGTAAATCTTTTGTCAAGAACCAGAGACACAAAAACCTTGAGTGCAGCATGTGACAAGTGTCAGTCATCAGCGCACTCTGTTGTCACTCTGAAAAACTTTCTTGCGATGGAATACTGTTGTACGTCTCTAGCTATTTATGGAGAATACTTTACACTATTTATCTATAGTCAAATTCTAATATACTAATTCTTAAATCATATGCTTAAACAAAATAAAAACTTATATTCATCTTCTTATGATTATATATATTGTCAATAATTTACACCACCATTATGTAATTGATAATATAAAATGAGTCACAAACTAGAAGACATTTCTTTATGTTTTTTTAATACACTTTTTATGTACTTGTTATGGCTTTTTTGTTGGAAGATATATGATTAGGGTGAGGGTGGATAATCAGATTTCTGGTAGATCATGTATGTTCACTCATATTTCCATCATATGTATAGGATAATCCAAAAAAACATTTATATATCTAGGTACAAACACAAACCAAATCAACAGAGAATTCTGATATCATTTAGAAAAAGGAGAGCCGAAGAAAAGGTTTTGTATACGACTCAAAAAAGGAGCCATATATATACGTGACAGATTAAGGTTAATCTTCTAAATAGTTATGCAAATCTCGAAATTAATGATTACCAAAACTTTTGTTAGAGATCCACTGCCAGAGGCTCTGCCCCTTGGACCCCGTTAGAGGCGTTGACCCTAGGACCCTGTAAGGGGGTACAACCTCCTTGACCCTTGTTTTTTCTGTGGTACTGACTTCTAATTCGATATTATGTATTAATGCGCTCCGTATTCCCCAAGCATATAATATATAGTACTAACGATAGTCCCCTTAGCTCACATGTCAGTCTCAATTACACAAGATATCACGTGACACAAAAATCACCAATATTTTTTTATTAATTCCTTTTATTAATAAACTTTTCTTAAGAATGTGAAAATTGCTAGAAATGAAATAGGGTGGTGATGTTGCCATAAAGCAAAAATAGTTAGGGTAACACATGTGTAGTGCTAGTATAATAATACAGACCCAAATAGGTACAAGTAATTTCTATGTTATGAGCTGAAATTCTTTCATAACTTGTAATATATGCATCAGGACTTGTACATAATTTAGGTTTTAGAAATCTCACCCTTTTGTCCGGTCTAATACCATATCATATCGAATTGACTTTATTGTCCTTTAGTCTACACCCAACCACCAGTAGCTTGGTGGTCCACTTGTACTGGTTTTATCGTCAATGTACAATAAAATCACTGAACCAAATCTGTTGACCATAGCCTTTTTCACTTCTTGGCACCACCCACCACGTTTGAGAATTAAAATTTATTTTTATTACTTATTTTAGCTTAAGGTATGTTGGTATATTATATGTTTCATATAGGACGTTTAACAATTATAATATCTTTAGCAATGTTTCGTTTCTTGTAAAAATGATTCTTAATCCAAACTAAATTGATAATGTCCATCCCTATCTTTAACCATCGTATATCATCTACCATCGACACCCCATGATATGCAAGTCACATGAGGACATTTACACCATTTCCACCCCCTCTATTACTCAGATGGTGTCACTGCCATTTACTCAATCATCCAATCGAAAGAGTTTCAACTTTCATCCCAAAGGTTTATCAATACTCATTACAGACATTCTTGAAAAAACACAACGGTTATTTGTGATTATAAGGTTATTTATGGTGTTGCCAATGTGGAACATTAAAGCGGTTGTTAGAGATCTAAACCTAATAGGCTAATACTAGCGTATGGTAAGGTGATTATAGTTTCTGACAATGTTAGTTTGTAACTTTGTAATATTTTTAGAGTTTTAGATGGTTTGTTTGAGTTGGCTTTTAATAATAAGTTTGTGCTTTAAAAAAGGTAGGTGCTTTTGGTTGACAGGAAATGAATGAAATTCGAGGGAAAATGATTCCAATTCCCTCGAATTCATGCGTTTGGTTGGACTTAGAGGAGGGAAAATGATTCCTAAATGAAATAAATTTTCCACCATATGGAGGAAAGTGAATTCCTTCCAAAGTTGGAGGGAAAACATTTATTCTCATCAAGGAAAGTGACAGATTACAAAAATACCCTTTGCACTTATCAGAAACCCACCACCATTACCACCACTATCACTAACCACCACCACCACCGCCGCTACCGCCGCCACCACTACCACCACCGCCACCATCACCACCACCGCTGTCGCCGCACCGACCACCAACACCACCGCTGCCGCCACAACCACTACCATCGCCGTCGTTGCCGCCGCCGCCATTGCCACCGACCACCACTACCACCGCCATGACCACCGCCCACCACCACCGCCCCGCCACCGCCACCCACCGGCACTGCCTGCGACGCCACCACCACTACAATCATCGTCATTACCACCGTTGCCACCGCCACCAACCACCACCACCGCCGCCACCATTGCCGCCACCACCATCACGACCATTACCCACCACCACTACCAATTCCATCACCCATCACCACCATCGCCGCCACCACCACCACCACCACCAACATTGCCACCATCGCCGCTACCGCCACCATCACCAGCCGTCGCTGCTACCACCAGCACCATCACCGTCATCGCTGTCGCCACCAACTGACACTGCCACCATCACCACCACTTCCACCACCACCACCATCACCACCACCGTCGCAGCCACCATCACCGCCACCCACCACTATCGTCGCCACCACCGCCACTGACCCCACCACCACTGCCACCACCGTCGAAATTTTAATTTTTTTTTATAATTTTCATAATGTATTTTTAAATATAAGTTGGAAAACAAGGTAAAATTAAGCAAAACATGCAAAAAGGGTAATTATGTCATTTTACATGAATTCCAATTCCATTTCCCTACAAACCAAACAAATTTTGGAATTAATTCCAATTCCATTTCCTGCCAACCAAACAACATATGGAATTGGATTCAAATTCTTGACAGATTCCTTTTCCAATTCCAATTCAAATTCCTCGGGCAACATTCTGCGAACCAAACATCACCCAAATCTCTTCACAATCAAGATGCAACATCGGGGATGCTTTTCCAACGCTTTAGGAATACTTTATAGATGTGGATATGTTCGGCAGTTGGCTTTGTAGATTACGTTGATATTGATGCCTTTTTAGTAAATGGTTTAAGTCTCATCGTAAAATAGTTAGGTTGGTAATGTCTTTCTTTACTTTCCTTTGATAATACCATAAAAAGATTTGGATTGTGGCTTGATGGCATTATATAGTGACGATGGTGTTATGCACTTGTGATGGCATTACTTTATGATATCATGTAAGTCTAACATGGTCGAAGAAGCAGAAGATTATGTCAATGCTTCACCTCAATTAAGATTAAAAAATTATCATTAGCATTGTTGTTTGGAAGTTCATGCTGCTTAAAGAGGTTAATAGATTGTAATGACTTTGACAGTAATACAAAGTATAAAGAAAAGGACCAATGGTTAGACCTTAATGTGGTTGTATGTCCTAAAGTTTTACCATTTAGTGTTCTACACCCAACATTTTGAGAAAATTTAATATGTCATAAATAAACATTAAAGTATTATATACGTCTAATATATATATATATATATATATATATATATATATATATATATATATATACTTTACCCAAGTGTGAACTTCAGACGACTCTCAAGCGGTTCCATTCCTTCTTACTGTACTTATGGGTCAACCCAACCCGAATGGGAAGAAGGGGGTCAGCCAAACAGCGGTCCAATATGAAACGCCCAAATCTTTTTCTTTTAATATTTTAAACATTTTTACAAACATTTATTGGAATTTAAAATCATTATAGTTATAAAACTTATGGAATACACATAATAACCTTATTCTATTTTCTAGGAATACATGATATCTGAATTTTAAAAAACTAATTGAAAACACAAAATAAAACGAGGGAATGGTGCACGAGGGAACAACTTGAAAGGAACAACCGGTAGTAGCGATTTCATCTGTCATATGTCAAAATTGGCGACTATGGCAGCAACGTTAACTACGATAGTGAAATTACTACTACCAGTTGTTCCCTCCTATGTCGTTTGGGTTTTCGATTAGTGTTTCAGTATTCAAATATCATGTATTCCTATAAAATAGAGGATATGTATCATGGATATTCCAATTTTTAATAAGTAAAATGATTTTGAATCACAATAAATGATTATAAAAATATTTAAAATAATTTAAAAAATAATTTGGACAAATATGATATTTTGGAAACTTATTTATAATATATATAATATTTAGAAATTAGTTAGAGCAAATGTGATATTTTGTTATTTATTTATGGTATATATGAAATTTTCACATTTTTTTAATAATTGTGGAAAGGAAGTTACAAGATGATGAAGATAATGATGACAAAGATTACCTTATGGATGAGTATAATATGGCGGTTAGTGTTGAAGTTGAAATTAAAAACTTTAGTCTCGTTGTAAATCTTGAAGTTGAAAGGTTTGGTTTTACTCAAACCATTCAAGAAGTTGTTAAAGAAGGTTAAGAATTGATTAACCAATATCTTAAGGCAATAGACCAAGATTAATTTAATAGTGGATCTTATATTGGTGATGGATGTTAGATCAAATGAAATAAGATTTTAAAGGCTATAAGAAAAAGGACACAAACATAATTCCAGTCAAAGGATAGTTGTCCTATTTATTTGGGTAAAACTTTAACTTCAACAAAACTTGTGAGTCAGATTATAAGGATACACGATGTAGATTCGATAAAGAATTTGAAATTTTCAAAGAATGATCAAGTTAGAGTTAGAGAAATTTAGTGCTAGTAATGTACCTAGGGTTGAGGAAAGGAAGTACATAGTTTCCAAATGTAAAGTGGATTAATAATGGACATGTAAGATAGTAGTAAATAACCATAACTTACATTGGTCAATAAATATTAAAGGATGTAATGCATCTTTTTTATCTCAACAAACAATTTCCTATGTGGAAGAAACACTTTATCTCAACAAATTATTTCCAAGGTAGAAGGAAACACCAAAATTCATGTTAGGGCGAAAAAAACTAATATATATATATATATATATATATATATATATATATATATATATATATATATATATATATATGTGTGTGTGTGAGTTTTAATAGAGAACCATTATTAGCAAGGAACCAAAGAACCAATTGTTAGCATCGAAATTTTATTAATAGGGTCAATAATTGACAAGGACAATGAACTTTATCTTGTGTATACATTTAGTCACTTATGTTTTTTAAACATCTTAACATCGAACTTGTTTATGACGTTCAAAATATACCATTATGATCGGGTATTATAGGTTTAGCCGATTTCTGATGACTTTGCCATCTTTAACGAATCTCCGGTCATCTTCTCCGACCAAACATGAGTTTTTCGAAGAAAAAAAATTGGATATGTTTTTGTTTGCATCAGGTCTAATTCAAACACATGAATATACATTTTTATTGCAAATTCAAACACATGAACAAATCATAAAAACAAAATTGATTTTGCATATGTTATTGTTTACATCAGGCCCTAAAATCTGGATCATTTCTTGTTTGCATATGTTTTTATGATCTTCCTTAACAAATCCGAAAAAGGAAATCATTTTAGTAGTGTTTGTGCTTGTTCGTGTTGCGTGTTTCCATATATAAACTCACATCTTTGAACAAATCTTTGAACATAGCACCTAGATCTTATGTGTATATGTGTGTTTCAAAAAATGAACCCATATCTTCGAATATGAACCGATAAGTCGATTTGCATCTCTTCAAGTTCGTTCCCCAGCTTTGAAGATATATTTCTTAATTTCGTGTTTATCAAGTTTAGAGCATGGACCTAAAAAAATTGATTTTGATTTCGTTTTTAGGCACACACACGTTTTCGATTTCATATTCATCGAGTTTAAGGTTTAGATTTTGTTTCTCTATCTCTCTTGATTTTGTTTCTTCCTCTTGATTTAGGGTTTAGATTTTCGAGACACACACGCATCAAATCTTTTTATGTTCATGAGGTCATTAAACACACACAAATGAACGTTCGATTATTGCATTTTTTTTTGTTCAAAACACAAATGTGAAAATCAATAACACATATATGATATGACAAACACTCGTCGGAAATCTCATGTTGGCTGGAAACATATGAAAAAGATGACAGGCAGACCGGTTAAACTTATAATAACTAGTCATACATCATAATAATGTTATCTAAATAAAGTAACAAGTTTAATGATATAGATGATTAAATATAAACGGGAGTAAATTTCATTATCCCTTATTAATACGCCACTTAACTAACTTATTTATTAAACATAGCTTTCTATAATTGTGACTTCGGGACAAAAACGTATGAGACAGAAAAAGGAAAAAATATGGGACATTGTCTTCACCTGGAAACGACGCCGTTGCTCGTTAAGAATTCAACACACACATTGCATATTTTCAAAAAGGCTTTCGAGAATCTCTGTACGAGTGTGTACTTGCCCTTGCCCCCCTGCTCAACGTTTTCATGTCCTCAACTCCAATCCCCTTTCAATGAAGCTGCAATTATCCACCTAATCACATAAAATCGCTTAATTTCAAAGAAAAAGCAACATACACACAGTCACACACTGTGTCGAAACCTCCATGGGTATGGAGATCAAAGTTTGGTGTCTCTCATGCATAATCTTTGGCATCTTCTTCGTCTTCCATGGTGATTCCGCCATTGTTGAACAGAACCCAGATAGAGAAAGCTTGGTTTCCTTCAAGAACTCACTTCTAAACAAGCATATTCTCTCCACATGGAACCCCAACACCCCACATTGTCAATGGGAAGGTGTTTCATGCCAACACAATCGAGTCACAATGCTCGTTCTCTCACAACAATCGTTCCATGGCCCTCTCCCGGACTCCCTCTTCTCTCTTTCCAACCTCATTGTCCTCGACCTCTCTTCTAATCAGTTTTCCGGCGAGCTTTCACCTAAAATATCCAGTCTCCGGAAACTACGTGTGTTGGATTTGGGGAAAAACCAGTTTTCCGGCAAGGTACCGATGGAACTAGGGGAGCTAACTCAGTTGCGAACGCTTGAGCTTGGACCCAACTTTTTTTCCGGCGAAATACCTAAGGAGATTGGGAAGTTGTTAAACCTTGAGTCTCTCGACCTCTCTTCCAATTCACTCACCGGAACAGTGCCGCCGGAGCTTGGAAACCTCCATAGACTCCGATCACTTGGGCTTGGTAACAATTTTCTTTCAGGTTTTCTCTCTCCCACTCTCCTCACTAACCTGAAAAACCTAATTTTTTTGGATGTTGCTAATAACACCCTCTCCGGCCATATTCCCCCTGAAATCGGAATTCTCTCTAACCTCACCGATCTTTTCATCGGAATCAACAGTTTCTCCGGTGTGCTTCCGCCGGAAATTGGAAATCTTTCGAAACTACAGAATTTCTTCTCTCCTTCTTGCTCAATAAAAGGCCCATTGCCGGAAACAATTGCAAACCTCAAATCTCTATCGAAACTTGACCTTTCTTACAACCCCTTGAAGTCTCCTATCCCAAAATCCATCGGACAGCTACAAAATTTATCAATCCTAAACCTCGTTTACTCCGAACTCAATGGTTCAATACCTAGCGAGCTTGGAAACTGTAGTAATCTCAGAACATTGGTTCTTTCTTTCAATTCATTAACTGGGTCTTTGCCGGAAAACCTATCGCAGCTCCCAATGCTCTCGTTTTCTGCTGAAAACAACCAGATTTCCGGTGAGTTACCACCGTGGCTCGGCAAATGGGACCAAATAAACTCACTTTTGCTGTCGGGTAATCGGTTCTCCGGTCAGATACCACCGGAAATCGGTAATTGCTCACTGCTTAATTTTATTGGTTTAAGCAACAACTTGTTAACAGGTTCGATTCCCAAAGAAATATGCGACGCTGTTTCGTTAACAGAGATTGATCTCGAGAGTAATCTGCTTTCTGGTTCGATTCATGACACGTTTATAGCTTGTAGCAATTTGTCTCAGTTGTTGTTGTCGGATAACCAGATTATCGGGTCCATACCCGGTTACTTCTCGAAGCTTCCATTGATGGTTCTTGATCTTGATTCCAATAACTTAACCGGTTCAATTCCGGTGAGTTTATGGAACTCAATAAATCTGTTGGAGTTTTCTGCTTCAAATAACATGATAGAAGGAAATCTCCCAAGAGACATTGGGAAGTCTGTTATATTGGAAAGGTTGATTCTTAGCAACAATCGACTCACCGGAAATATCCCCAAAGAAATCGGAATACTTGATTCCCTTTCCGTTCTTAACCTGAAGTCCAATCAATTTACCGGTTCCATTCCTGTCGAACTTGGGAATTGTGTTTCTCTCACGACATTAGACCTCGGTGATAACAAACTCAACGGGTCAATTCCGGCGGAAATCTCCGGTTTACCGGAGTTGCAATGCTTGATTCTTTCAAACAACGATTTCTCCGGGTCAATTCCGTCGTCAAGAAAGTCAAAGTATTTCCGGCAAACCGGAATCCCGGATTCCAGTTACGTTCAGCACCATGGCCTCTACGATCTTTCCAACAATAAATTGACGGGTTCGATTCCGGATGAACTCGGGAATTGTTCGGTTTTGGTGGATCTTTTGCTCAAAGGCAACATGCTATCAGGGGAGATACCGGAATCTTTAGCCAACCTTACGAATCTCACCACCTTGGATTTATCCGGTAATCTGTTTTCCGGCGGGATTCCGGCGGAATTGGGTGGTGCTTTGAAGTTGCAAGGTTTGTATTTGGGGAATAATAATCTCTCCGGTGGGATACCGGAAAGTCTCGGTCAACTCAACAGCTTGGTCAAACTTAATCTGACTGGAAACAACCTTTCCGGGTCAATACCCGAAACGTTTAAAAACTTAAACGGGTTGACCCATTTGGATTTAAGCAATAATCTCCTCAATGGCAAACTTCCTTCCACTTTCATGGTGAATCTAGTTGGGTTTTTCGTGCAAGAAAACAGGATTTCAGGTTTTTTAAATGAGTTGTTTAATGATTCTGTTTCATGGCGGATTGAGATGATGAATCTGAGTAATAACTTGTTTACTGGTGAAATTCCTTCGTCTTTGGGGAATTTGTCGTTCCTGACATCATTGGATCTTCATCGGAATGGATTCACAGGGGAGATTCCGTCGGAATTAGGGAATTTAATGGAGCTAGAGTACTTAGATTTCTCAAACAACAAGTTTTCAGGACGAATACCCTACAAATTATGCAGTATCTCGAATTTAAACCTTGTGAATTTGGAGGGAAACGGATTAGAAGGTCCTGTTCCTCGGAATGGAATCTGTAGCAATACGTCAAGAATTTCATTATCGGGGAACAAAAATCTTTGCGGTGGAATCCTCGGAATGGAATGCCCCGTTGAAAAATTCCAAACAAAACCACAGTTTCCATACATCTGGGCTTTAATTTCAATCGTGATCGGAACTTTACTGATCATCATCGTCACTCTCTCAAAAATCTGGATGAACAGAATCAGGAAACGCGACAATTCCGAAGATGAAGAAACCGATGTCAGCAAATTAAACACCAGTTCACTCGATCAAAATCTCTATTTAATAACCAATAGCAAGTCAAAAGAGCCATTAAGCATCAACATAGCCATGTTTGAACAACCCCTTCTAAAACTAACCCTCGTCGACATTCTAGAAGCCACCAACAACTTCTGTAAATCAAACATCGTCGGCGACGGCGGATTCGGCACAGTCTACAAAGCAAAATTACCAGATGGAAAAATCGTCGCAGTCAAGAAACTAAACAAATCAAAAACCCAAGGACAACGAGAGTTCTTAGCTGAAATGGAAACAATCGGGAAAGTAAAACACCAAAATCTTGTCCCATTGTTAGGGTATTGTTCTTTCGGTGAAGAAAAGCTTCTCGTTTACGAATACATGGTGAACGGAAGTTTGGATCTATGGTTACGAAACCGAACCGGCGGTTTAGAAATCTTGAACTGGACCAAACGGTTCAAGATCGCAATCGGGTCAGCCCGTGGGTTAGCCTTTTTGCACCATGGATTCATCCCACATATCATTCATCGAGACATTAAAGCTAGTAACATTTTACTCAACGAAGATTTTGAACCTAAAGTTGCTGATTTTGGGCTTGCGAGGTTGATTAGCGCATGTGAGACTCACGTGAGCACTGATTTAGCCGGAACTTTTGGTTATATTCCGCCGGAATATGGTCAAAGCTGGAGGTCAACGACGAGGGGTGATGTTTATAGCTTCGGTGTGATTCTTCTTGAATTGGTCACCGGAAAAGAGCCCACTGGGCCTGAGTTTAAGGATATTGAAGGTGGGAATTTGGTGGGGTGGGTTTTGAAGAAGATGAAGAAAGGTCAGGTTGTTGATGTTCTTGATCCAACGGTTGTGAATGGTGCTTCGAAACAGGCGATGATCAAGACTGTTCAGATTGCTGCCATCTGTCTCTCGGAAAATCCAGCCAGTCGCCCTAGTATGCTTCATGTGTTTAAGTTCTTGAAAGCAATCAAAAATGACTTCTTGTGATGTTTTTTTTATACGAGGGTAGAATTGTAAAATCAGGAGTATGTTTTCTACGTTTACCAAGAAGATGAATCTTTTACTAATTTCTTGAATTTGAATCATTGAATGTGTTCTTCTTTTAACTTGTGTTTTGGAAGTTCTACATTTTTACCAATTGGATAAATACAAGAAACAGAAACATACTTTTATACCTTTCTGTTTTTATAACATTGTGTTTTCAAATTTTTTTTTTCTTTATTGTGAAAAAATCAATTTAAGTCTAGCATTAACATTACACCTTTAGAATTCGTATGATCGTATCCAATTATATCAGTTGAAATTAGTTTGTATTTTGATAATATTGTTTTAATTAGGGTAGCTTTCAAATTATAACGTTTTTATAAAAATATGAAAATAAGATATAATAAAAAAATTAATAAAAGTACGTTGCTATTCCTTGCATTTAACCTTTTATCTATTAGCAACTATTACAAGATATTGTTAAAGTTAAGTTAAATTATATACAATTAAGGTGTTGTTTGTTTTTTCTGAGACAAAATATCTGCAGTCTGCGAACCACATCTGTAGACCTCTGCAGTAGAAGAGGCGGACCAAACGTCTGCAGTCTGAAAAAAGAAGACTGTTTGTTTTTTTAACATCTGCGGGCTACAAAAATAAACCGATATCTAAATAAACTGATTTTTTTAAACTTCAAAGTGATTTTTTAATATTTTTATGACTTTGTTATAAATAATTAACGAATCTAGATCAACTTTTATGTATTATTGTATAAAAAATAAAAATAAAAATGGTATAAATTAACGTATATATTTGATAAAAACCAACAACTTTGGTGGTAAAGTTATAACTAAACATTATAATTAGTGATCAAAGAATTTGATACATAAATGAATGAAAATAAACTTTGATTTTTTCAATTAAATCTATTAAAAATGTACCATAAATATTTTTCTCTAGAAATTTATGATACTGTATTAAATAATGTTTTACAAAATTTAGCAAAAAATATAAGAATATATTATGATTTTTTTTTTCATATTTATATAAACAACTTCAACGACTATTATTGTAATAAATCTTTATTTATAAATTTGTCAAAAATATAATGTTTGTATCGTCGAACGTTTTTTTTTTAGTTTTGTAATTTTTTTTTTCAAATTGTTTATCATTAATAAAGTTGGAAAAAATATAAATTAAAAAAAACTTAAAAAAAATAAAGATATATATGTTTTTTTAGACTAGAAGATGTCTGAAGATGTTAGAAGACTCTGGTCCACATCTGCGCCAGGAAGAGGGCGCGCAGACATTTTTAGGTCTGCAGTCTTCAAAAAAACAAACAGTCTGCGAAGGCTAATGTCTGCGCGTGGTCTGCCCGGCGCAGACAGAAGAGGCCACGCAGATCTGCAGACAAAAAAACAAACACTACCTAAAAGCCAAGAACTATACGTGGCATAATGACAAAAATACCCTTGCGAGAACATTTACGACATATGATCCTAAAAGCAACATTAGTATTAGTATTGAGTTCGAAAAAGAAACAGCATAATCAACCAAAAAACACAAGTAACTATCACAATAATAGTAAAAAATTAATCAAAAATGGAAGAATTTTGTTAATAACACAAAACTCTACAATCAAAATCTGGCCAAATTATGGATCCACGTAATCTACAACAGTCGTAGACACGAAAATGAAAAAAGAACACCATTAAGAAACATACATAATCCCATTTCTATATAGGGCAAGATTAACTGAAACAAAAATACACCAAATGAAAACAACCCACCAGGCCATAAACAAACCCATTTCTTTGATCAAAGCAGAACCCGGGATCATGTTACACAAAGCTGGAAAGTGATCAAGAACATTATCATTGATTCGTGATAAACCAAGAAAGAGGAGAACAAAAGCAGGCTGCGAGAAGAATTGCAGAGCAGCAAGGCACAAATAGTGGTTATGGAGGAACACTTTGGCTCGACTGTAATCCAAATCAGGAAACTTACTTGCATGTAATCTTTGGTACCATGATAACACTGCTTCGTTCAAAAACATTTGCACATTCGCCCGAAATGTTAGCATTTGTAAAACTCCAGTTGCTAGCATACACCATAGCCGGAAGTTGTTGAAATCGGATCTTGACATACCCACATTGCCGACTAAACGATCTTTGTGTTGAATGTTGGGTGAATGATTTGATTGTGATCGTTTGTTTGTGTCGATGTTTTTGTTAACAAGGAGATCGGAAAAGGGGTTAATCCAAAGCAATGAAGTGAAGATCGCTAATAAGTAGGTGATGTGAAGTAGTGTTCTTCCAAACCATCCGCAGTGAATCATCGATAAATTACAGCGAATCTGATCGGTTCCAAGCCAGTAGGCGCGAGCGGTTTTAGTTGCCGGAACGTATAACAGTCCGGCGAGGGAGCCCATGAATACGGCGGTGCAAAATTTCCCATACCCATCGAGAGATTCAAACGGAAAATCGAAAACCCAATTGGGAAAAACTTGGAGGACGATGAGGAAGGCGATTACAGTCGCGGAAAACCCGATGAAAACACTCAATTGTTTTTCAGAACTCTTGGATGCAGATCGCTCGAAAGAAACCCTAGCAATCGTGACGAATACTCTAACAAGCCCTAAAAGCCCTAACAGGATTGGAATCAATGTACCATTTGGCAGAACCCCGGAGGAATCTTTTGATGAAGGTAAAAAGTTATGAAGCAACAAGCAAGAAGATGCGACGATGGTGAAATTGAAAACCCCACGAAACTGATCGAAATACAGTCTTGATTGGAGGTGATTGTGATTGAGTTTGAGTCTAAAGATCTGAGCCTTGTTTTCATCAAATTCAAACTTGTTGGATTTCTTCCTGGGTTTCAATTCACCAGTAGTGGCGTCACCCGGCCTTCGGATTGCGGCTTTGATACCGGAGGAGTTGGGGTTTGGGGGTGCGACGTCATCAGGGTGGATGTAAGTGTGGAGGCCATGAAGGAAGAAGGATGGGATCTTGATGAAGGAGAAGAGGAGAGTGAGGAAGAGAGAAAGAGCTGCGTGGATTATGAGGTTATTGTTGCTCGATGTGAAGAATAATGACATTGTTTCTCTGAAGATATTCAAAGAACAGAGCTGATTTTGAGCATAAGAAGAGATCTCAAGACTGAAATCAGTCTGTGTTCTATTCAATTTTGTATCTTTTTGGTGTTAAACTGTTTATTCCACCATTTCCTTTCTAAATTGGGCTTGTTATGATCATGTTTCGGAATGCCCAACCCAAATACTTTTCTCCTTCATATAAGCCTGTAACCTTTAGCCCATATGACTGTTTTTTTTAGGAAAGTTGTAGGGTTTGATAAGTACAAATAATGCAAATAATTTACAATCGAAAATGAAATGAAAGTATATACACCAAATAACCAAGGTTTCAATCTTTACACTATTATGTTGTGACATGTGTTGTATAACTCTAATATCCCCCCTTAAGTCAAGAGGTGATGAGCCAATACAATGCTTGGCATGAGAATATTCAAACAAGGGAAACATAAGTTTTTTTTTATTGAGGCATGATATGTCCTATAATGATGTGTGATAGCTAGGTTATAATATTCTTTTTATGTAAAATAAAATTTTATTTTCTTCTATAAATAGAGAAGAAAACGGGTCATTATAGTGTTTAGCTTTATAATTAAAACATGTTGTAGAAGAAGCGTTAGAAATGAATAAATTAGGTAAATTAGTGTTGACTTGGTAGTTGACCAACGTAGTTAGCTCGGGACTAATTATGCCATAAAATGTGACGGGGACTAAATGAGTAAATTTAAGATGACTAGTTTTTTTCACTTAAAATGGTGATCGTAATGTGAACTTAAGAAGATTAAGAGTTAAATGTGTAATTAGGGCATATATTAGAGAGAGGGAGAGAGAGTGAGATAGAGAGAGAGAGAGAGAGTTGGAAGTCTTCTCTCCTATCCCGGAAGCATCAATCGATCTAGATAGTTTGTGTGAGGAGAAATGGCGATTTCATGAGATCAAATGAGTTAGAGATAAAATCAAGGTGCATTTGGAGGAATTGAAGTTAGGTTTACATCATTGAAGCTTTAGAGGTATAAAATCTTATGTATCTCTTATCAAAGATTGATCCAGGGCTTGGATTCCAATCCAAATCCAAAAATTATGTAGATTTAGGAATTTTAAATCAATGATATAAGTTCTATATACTATTTAGTTTATGAATCCGAGCTCCGATCTCCACTATATTGGTTGATTTGGATTGATGGACCTTGTGGACTCCTAAACCCTAATTTGGGAGAAAAAAATTGAATTTGATGATTATTAAGTTTTGTGTATGTTTTAATGCTAGAAAACTTGTAATGTATCACCAAGTAATCACCATTTCACAATTGAAGTGCTTGATTTCATCAATAATATGTAATTAGGTATACAAAACCTTAGTTGGTGAAGAGTTATAATCTAGCTATTACATAAACGTAATGTTATGAATTTTAAAATAAATTAATGATTATATGGTTAAAAAACAAGTAATTAGTTGAAATCATGATTGGGATTGGGTTGTTATATGATTCCAATAGACATTTTAGATATTAAATATATTAAATATTTAAATTTTATACGTTACTAAAACACATCAAAACACCAAGATGAAGAGTCTTTGCTAAAAATAATCTTCGGTTACTTTTACAACAAAAATTCTCACTCAAATCCTATAAAAGAAATCTAACCTATGTATGAACTCAAACATAATCTCTATTCTAATAAAAGAATAGGTTTCATATCCTTCTCCCATGTGTCAAAGTATTACACATTCTCATTAATTTCATATGACACGTGTCACTTTTGTGGTTCCTCTTTTTGAATTGGATTTTCCCACATTAAATAAGTTTCCGAAAAAATAGAATTGCTTCATTTCCTTTTTTGGGCCTTAGTATGTCATGGCTATAAATACATATTTAATTTAATTTAATTACTTCAATTAAAACATTACAATTATAATCTAAATTTAAAATTAAAGAAATAACAAGGTGATATATTTATAGATTTTACATAAGAAATACTTTTTTTTAAAACATTACAATTAACATGTAAATTTAAAATTAAACAAATTAAAAGGTGATATATTTACAGATTTTACAAAACAATTAAAATGTAAATTTAAAATTAAACAAATTACAAGGTGATATATTTATAGATTTTACAACATAAATAGCCCATTACGTATAATAAATATCCGATGTGTAGATACTTAAATTTTAAAAAAATGTAAGGAATACCAAATTAACAAACATCATCGACCAAATCTAAACAAAGTAATCGGGTAAACAATTTTGTCCATATCCGAAAATCGGAAAATGTAAAGATAATACAATCAAATGGTTTTAAAAAATTTAAATAAAGAAAAAACCTTATCTTACACTTAATGATATGATTGATTATTAAAAACGTTATATTACGAAATATTAATTTTAGTATGATTTGAATATGAATTGAATATTGTAACATCCCGAAATTTCAGAAGTTCAATGAAGGGCCAAAAGTGTAAATAAAAGAAGGGAATCGACGAGTAGGCCTGCTTACTCGCCGAGTCGGAGCGGGATTCTGTCGCGGTTTAAGTGGCCAACTTGCCGAGTCGGCGGCTTGGACTCAACGAGTTGGTGCTGTAGAGAGAAAACCCTAATCCCGGGGGTTGTGCCCTATATAAAGAACATTATAACTCACCCTTAGCCTCTTTACTACCCTTTTGAGATCCAGAAACCCTAAAATCGAGTGAGCCTCCATTAATAGAGAGAATAGAGCTTTGGAGGAGGAAATATTGGAAATGGGCTTGAAGATCAAGAGGCTTGCTGCAAAGGAGTGGTGTAGATCTGGGATCTACTTCAATTGGAGCTTATATTGGAGGTAATAATCTGTTGCTTGGGATCTTTTGCATCTAGATCTTTTATCATTTGAGATTTGGGGCATTTTTGGTATGATTGAGAGCTATTTCGAGTTAGAGGCTTAGATCTGAGGTTGCTACCTCTGATCTAGGCTTGTGATGGTCCAAAATGTCATAAAGCTCTTGTCTAAGAGTTGTTGGTGAATCCCCTAGTCCTTAACCCTAGCCCTAGAGTGTTTTGGGCCTATATCTCCTTAGTTTCACGTAAAGTTTGCCACTTTATGTGAGGGTTAGACTGTAGAAGAGTGGATCTATGGATTGGAGCCCCTGCATGGTTCGAAAAGCCACTGTATGGATTGAGAACTGGAGAGACTCGGCGAGTCACATGGGTGTACTCGACGAGTTGTATGAACATGTGCATGGACTCGGCGAGTTGGAAGAACAACTCGGCGATTCTGTTGAAGATTGCCTTGGACTCGGCGAGTCTGGTCGCAGAACCTCAATCTCTTCTGGTTAAACCTCGAAGCAGTGAGTCGGGAGGTGACTCGGTGAGTTGAGCACGATGGGACTCGAAGATCGTTGGACTCGACGAGTCTTGGGGTGCCTCGGCGAGTTGAGTCGTGTTCTAAGAGTTTTCAGAGTATAAGGACTCGACGAGTCAACGGGTTGACTCGGTGAGTAGAGTCAGTCATGAAGTTTGACTTTGGCCTGGACTTTGACTTTAACCTTCATGGGTGTTATGCTAATTGGTTATTTATGTCAATGGTCCATTGATGACAATAGGTGTTGGGGTTTGGAGCAGTGCTTCGGGAGTGTGCTTTCGTGGTTCGGTTCTTCGTTTCAGGTGAGTTATCTTCACTGTACTCAAGGGTCTAAGGCACCAAGGCCGACCCTTTGAATTGTTGTTTAGAGCTTGTTATGCTTATGTGATGATATGCTTTCTAGTATCCTGGTAGATAGGATAATGATATGATGTTATGCTCTGTTAGCTTAGTATCCTGGAGGATAAGGTAGTTAAGTGATGGCAAGTTTTGTTGGATCAGCACCCTGGTAGTTGGGTAGTGGTTATATTTATAGACCTGTAGTTGGTCTTGCCTTATGTACGCTGGTAGGAAGTTACCTGCGAGATATGTATGTTGAGCAGTAGCAGAAGGTATTCCATCCCGATAGGATGATAGGGCCCTAGTATGTTGGTTCTGTAGAGTGTTATATGGTTGCCTGTTATGTGTGCATGGTTGCTAGTGTAGGGGCATTCCAACCCGATGGTTGTGGGCCAGGAGTATTCCATCCAGGTGGGATGATTGGACTCGTAGTAGGTTGGCATTCCAACCCGATGGTTGAGGGCCTGCGGTATTCCATCATGAGGGATGATTGGACCCATAGTAGTAGTTATTGTATGTATAGGAAGTGGGGCATTCCAACCCGATGGTTTTGGGCCAGGAGTATTCCATCCCGGTAGGATGATTGGACTCATAGTATGTTGGCATTCCAACCCGATGGTTGAGGGGCCTGGGGTATTCCATCTTGCGAGATGATTGGACCCATAGTAGTTATTATTGTACGTATAAGTGTATGGGTATTCCAACCCGATGGTTGTGGGCCGAGAGTATTCCATCTCGGCAGGATGATTGGGCTCGTAGTATGTAGGCATTTCAACCCGATGGTTGAGGGCCAGGGGTATTCCAACCGGAAGGTTGATTGGACCCATAGTATGTTGTTCTTTGTTGTATGCGTATGTTTATGTGTGTATGGGTACTTTGGGGGAACTCACTAAGCTTTCGGGCTTACAGTTGTGATTTATTGTTTCAGGTACTTCAGGAGATCGTGGCAAGGCGAAGGCGTGATCGTACCGCTCCTCATGTTTTATGATTTATGTGATATGGTTCTGGGCGATACTCTGATGTCTAAACTATTTTGAAAACAAGATGTATGAACTTAATGGTTTTTGAATGAAATAAAATGTTTTAAATTGGTTGGAATTTTTGGTTGTTACAAATATTTTCCATATCAACATTACATTATATTCTTTCATTATGTTTTATATCGTAATGATTAATCACTTATTCATTATATATATATATATATATATATATATATATATATATATATATATATATATATATTAGATGGCCGATACATTAATACCTATTTTGATATATCGAACAACTTAATACATGTTAATTTAAATAACTTAATTATTAATTTTAATTTGTAATTTGTTATTTTTTCTAATATATGTTTATTTGAACTATTTAATTATCTGATTTATATAACAATTTTGATTTACTTCACTAATTGTGGTTGTTTCATTTTAATAATAACTTTAACATTTCATTGTATTATATCGTTATTTTTTTTTCTTTTATTCACAAATAAAAACTGTCTAATACATGTTGAAAATTAATTTCACATTTTTATTTTAATCAACGATTATAATTTTACATAACTACATAAAATATTTTTTAGTTAATAATTTATTTAAATTAATTAATTAATAATTATGAGTTTCTACTATGAAAGTCCAATTAATTTTATAACCGTGGTTCCCACGGGTTATAAACTAGTCAGTATTAGAACTGAGAGAGGTATACAAGATTAATACAACATGTTATTGGTTTTAAACATGAACATATGAATAATGTCTCACACAGTAAACAAGAGGTTGAAGACGAAGTGATGTTTGTTTTTGAAGAGGTAAAACTTATGCAATTTGCAAATTACATATATAGAAGAATAGGTGGGCTAAAATTCTTCAATCTGCAAGAAAAAAATTATTTGTTTTTTAAAGTCTACATGTTGCTAAAAAAACTGAAGTTTAAATCAAACAAAAATTCCGTATATATCCTTCTTAAATACCAAAATATAATATTTTCCAAACGTAATTTATATCATATTTATCACTCATAAACTTTAAAAGTATCATAATTTCTAAAACCCATATTTTTAAAAATTTTAAATCATTATTTTTATCAATCGACTATTATAAACTCTTAAAACGCTTATAACATCATTTATATATTTCATAAACTTTTAAAATACTTACCCAATTTACTATTTTAATCAATTTTTAATGTTCTTGTAACGTCCTTAAAATACTAGTAAAATTTCATTTTTAAGACACCCAAAAACAATACAATCATTTGTTTCAAAACAATCAATGTATAAAGTGTTCTCAAACATCAAAGTGAATCAAATAGATAGTGCAGAATAAACTCCAGAGGATGTTGTGCGATAAAGTCGGACCCTTTCCTTTGGAAACAGAAGTATCTGAAACATTTAAACCACAAAATCGTATGCATAAAGCTTAGTTAGTTCCCCAAAATATCACATAACCATACGGGCCCCACTCTCAACATATCGGGCCCCCGCCCATTTAATTCAAACGGGCCCGACCGAACATACATATCAGGCCCCGCCCATCATACATAACGGGCCCCGCCCAATTCACATAACGGGCCAACCCAACTACAAACGATCCCCACCCAACATACATGTAAGAGTCACAATGACACCCAACATCCTACATAGTATAGTGGGAAAACTCACCTCACAAATGTAATCAATAGCTAACAGGCTCAAACATTAGAAAAGTGGATGCTACACACCTCCTAATGAATCATACAAGGTAAACTCTTAGTTTACCTTCTAAAATTAGATATTTGACTAAAAGTCAACCCATGTCAAAAAGTTAACGATCAAGGTCAAAGTCAACTCCAGCTGTCTTCCACGTCGTGGCCAACCAATGGCCACGACATGGTCATTCAACTTAATCTCGATCAAAATCCATTTACCACATCATGGTAGACATGCTACCACGCTGTGGCAGAATCCAAACAACATAGTCGCAACCAGACCAGTCTACACGTCATGGTAAGCAAGTCGCCACATCGTGGAAATTGAACATAGACAACTTATGTGATTAAGCTCTAAGTCCAAATCTCAAGAGCTCTAACGCTCATATCTGAATATCTACAATGTCTTGATGGATAAAGTTTCCAACTTAATCCATTAAGACGCATCAATAAGTCAAGATCTCTACTCCAACGTTCTTAATGATTGCACTAAAGGCATAGATACCAAAATGATTCATGCAAGACCAATTTCCAACCAACACCATGGTCTAGAAGCCAAAATATGCACCCAAAGGCTCTGGAGTACACTCAAACTCCAAGGACAAGAAGATTGGGACTAAGAAGCTCATAAAAAGACATAAAATAAGATCTAGATTAACAAAGAGCAAGATTGAGACTTTATACCTCCACAAGGTCTGAAATGATATGAAGTTGTTGGATCAAAGCTGGAACCAAGCTAACAACCCACAAGATGAGATTCTCCTTTCTTCAAACTTAACAAAAATGGCTTCATACACTCAAAATACACACATATAGGCAAGGGTATGGGTAGGGATCGGTTTCAGTGGATGGAGGCTGACAAATGAAGCGGCCCTAGAATTCAGTGCCCTTAACTAGGGTACAAACCCGAAGTTCTCGGGGTTACACCAAAAATGACTGCCACGCCGTGGAAATTAGGCTGACACGTCATTGCACTTCCAACTCCACGTTCTTAATCGTACAATTACCATGTTATGGGGCCTTAGTACCACGTCATGGCCCACCCAAAACCTTCACAATTTATAATTAGAATAATTAAATTGGGAAAAAGCATTACCTGGAAAATTTATGTTACATATTCCAGGCTTGTATTTAATCGTTTACTTTATTTTCTAAAACTACAACCCTCTTGCTTCTTATGTATCTCTTAATCCTTATTCTCACTGACCCCCTTCCATCAGCTTCAACAAGTCAACACACTCACACATCTATAAAGTAGATATGCTAAAGCATCAGTAGGCCGAAGATATATGTTTAAAGATAACCGTAAAAGTAGATATGCTAAAGCATCAGCGAGCCAAAGACAAAGGTATAAAGATAATTCAGATTTTGTACTTTGTTAAGTAAGCACAAAAAACATGCATTATATGAGATATTTATCTAGATGAACTTCAAACATAACAAATTTAGAACTTCCTTGAATTGACAATTGTGTAAATCTTTTCCAATTCGATCTTTATAATTACTTTAAATATGATACTATAGTAGGAATCCGGAACACTAATCAATTATAATTGAAAACAATGCCTAACTCCATAATCACCAGCACACCAACCATAACAACTGATACCAAGAGATTATAACATTTGTAACGCCAGTTTCCAGGTACTTGCATTGTTGGCCTTGCTTTGTATTAACTTTGCATTTTGGTCCCAAACGGCAGGCGTTGGGAATGGAACGCTGGGCATTGGAACGCCAGGTGTAAGGTTGTGGATGCTAGGTGTTCACACGCAAAGGAAAAACCCTAATTCTTAAGGTTTAAACCCTATTTAAAAGCCATTATAGCCTCAAAACGTTTCTTATCTCCAGCCTCCGTCCCTTATAGCCCTCATTTCGAAACCCTAAGTGTATGTGAGTGTTTTGAAGCCTTGGAGTAACATTTTGGTATCATTTTAGTGTTCTTGGTGGAGAAGGAAGATCTTTGGAGTGTTAATGTTGCTCTCTAGCCTTTGGATCTGGACTCTTGACATCTTGGAGCACCTTTTGTAGGTATAAAGTTCAGATATTGATGACTTCTTTATGAGGTATTGCTTAAGTGTAGTTTTATGTTCTTTTGGTCCCAAGAACTTGAATTTTGTGAGTTTGGAATGCTCCAGAGGTTTGGGTTGTCCTTTCAAGCGTTTTAGAGGGTTTAGAATCATAAAAATGCAAGCTTGGACCTTGATACTCTTCCATGCAAGAGTTTTGGAACTTTAGAGTGTGATTTAAGTTAGATTTTGGTGTTGGGCTCTTTGTAGCCATGCAAAGTCATAAAGGTTGCAACTTTATGACTTAGACATTCTTTTAGCTTTGGATCTGAAGTTTGAACGTTAGGTCTTAAGCCATTAAGACCTTGGTGTAGGATTTGGGATTCCGTGGTTACGCCAGGCGTTTGGGTTAGAACGTTGGGCGTCCAGACGCCAGGTGTCATTGAGTGGACGCCATGCGTTCTCTCAGAAGCCCATTGGATCGATTTTGGGCCATGGGCCATTTAGGGTTTTGGGCTTGGATTAGTTGGTATTGTAAGGAAAGGGGCAAAATGGTCTTTTGCCCTTAATATGATGAAGGATGAGTGGATCATTGGTATGGGATAAAACCTTAGTTATTGATTGGAGTCGTTTCTGGATTATGTTCAGTGTGAGGAACAATGTTTGCAGCAGATCGAGTGTTGATTCAACTATCTTCTGTTATAGTGCGTTTTCCTCATTGTACTTACGGGTCGAAGGCACCAAGGCCGATCCAATGGATTGATATCCTGTTAGATATAGAGTTATGATATGTTGAGCATGCGATAGACGTGTTTGATTATCTTATAGTTACTGATATGCGTTAGACCGGTAGATCTGTAGGACTACCTGTGATTACTGGCTATATAATTATCTGTCTGTTGAATATGTATATTATCTGTTATATATTGACATGTTACGTTGGGATTGTGACTACTGCTTTGTGCTGTCAGTCAACATAGCAGAGCATTCCAACTGGAAGGTTGTGGGCCAGGGCATTCCAACTGAGAGGTTGTGGGCCAAGGGTAATCGAACTGGGAGGTTATGGACCCAATATATGGTATGCAGGGAAATTCAACGGGGAGGTAGTGGCCCAGGGTAATCCAACAAGGAGGTTGTGGACCTAGTATGCTAATCTATGTATTTTATATGATGTGTGATGGTACTTTGGGGGAACTCACTAAGCTTTGGCTTACAGTTTCAGGTACTTCTGAGGATCGTGGGAAAGCGAAGGCGTGATCGTGCACATCTTCCTGTTTTACGTCACTGGATCTTGGGGAAAACTCTGATTTTGAATAATATTTTTTTAAACAATGACTCTTTTTGTAAACAATTATAGATAATGGTTGTTTTTGAAAAAATTAATTATTTTTTTATGATTCTTGGGATGTTACAACATCACAACGTTAAAAAATAAGCAATAATCCGTAAAACTAAAACGACTATCCACAAAATAAACTACAATTTATATAAGCCAAAACAATTTTAAATGTTATAATTTCATAGATTTTTTAAAGTACATACCAAGCACACCAACCATACATATCCAGTAACTTCAAACTCTTTAACCTATTTAACACATATAAACAAAATCCCCTATCTTTTTTCTGTCAAAATATCATCATCATCATCTAAATAGCACCAATTAAGCCCTCTTGCCAAAATCCAAACCCACATAAACATATCTAAAAATGGATCCACCATGCACCTAAAAAATTCTTCTACTTCTTGACATATTATTCCCTATAAAAAATAAGATCACACAAAATCAAACCAAATCCAAATTTCAAGTATAAAATCATACCAACATAAGATATCAAGCAAGAGTCACACCAAATTCAGACCAAAGTCAGATTTCAAGCAAGAATCACACCAAAGTCAGACGAAAATCATATTTCAAGCATATAACCATACCAAATCAGATTTCAACAAAGGATGTGACTCGCAATTTCAACCATGATCAACGATTTTTGTAACATATGAATAGATAATTAGAAAATTATAAGAAATACCCACAATAGAGAAGATATAGTGGCCAGAAGAGGCATGGTGTAGGTTGTCATCAACGTCGGGTGTGGCCAGTGTTGGAGTAGGTGTGGCGAATGTTGTGAGTGACGATGGTGAATACGAGTATACGACATGGGGTATTCTCCATATTTTTTAGTTTTAACCCTTGCATACTTAAAAGGATGTTAGTCCATGTCTTCTACAAGAAGAGGACACACATACATTTTTAGTTCTACGGTCTTCTATAAACAAATAGTCTCAGACTATACGTCTGCATGCCCGCAGACAAAAGAGGCCAAAAAGATCTTGTTGAGAAAAACAAACATAACCGAGGTATACATAGAATGCTGTCATACCCCCGAACCAGACGGCGGAAACGTCCGGGGGCTTGTGCGTGACTTCATCTTGTAATATCATCACAATGCATATAATTGAAACAAGACAACACCATCATCATACATATCAAAATACAACCAACATTGTTTATATCGAGTATAGTATCATAAATTACATGCCAAGATATTCAATATATGATGATAACAAAATATGACAAATTCCACATGTTCTTGTAGACCTTTCCGCTTAACGATTCCCTGAGAATACAATTTATTTTGAAAATGTCAACATATATAATGTTGGTGAGTTCATAAGCATGTTTGAATGAAAAGTTTTGTATAGTTCGTGAAACACCAGAAAATCCGATATTTTTTGAAAAATGGTTTAAAAGTGATGTGTCGAAATCAAGTACTAATGCATGTGTGTTTTCTGTTTTTAGAATGCATATAAAAATGTAATCCGGAAAAAGATCTTGTATTTTCTGTTGTAAGTAGAAGGTATTGTTTAACTGTATATTTCCACAGAAAATCCGATATTTTCTGTTTATAAAAGTGTCGTGGTTTCAAAACCCTAAGACCGATATCAGTGTATGTATGTTTTCGTATCGACAAGGTTTTATATGTATTCCGTAAAATTATGATGGAGAGAATCTCTATGTGAGTCGTTTTAACCATACTTGATTATGACGAATTCGTCTGTCGTGGCGTTATCAGACGCCGACTTGTTTAAGGTAAGGTTTGTCACCCTAGACTGGCCTAGTCTAACTGTAGCGAACAACTCAGGTGTGGGGTGTCACCCCGTATAGATCTATACACAAACTCTCGCTCTCCCTCCAAGAGACTCTGGTTATAAGTACAGGCTACGATTATACACTCGAGAGGTGTCAACCGACATGTCTCACTAGCATCCTTAACTATGTTTACGCGAATATTGTATTATGTTATATATAATGTTTCCGTGTACGTTTGATGTTTGAAAAGTCCAACGAGTATGTATGTGAACGTACAAGGCCCAACATACATGTAGAATGACCACTAAGGCCCAATAAACATGTAATGTATAGTCCAGACCCAATAAGCATGTAAATAGACCACAAAGGCCCAATAAACATGTAATGTATAATCCAGGCCCAATAAGCATTTAAATGGACCACTAAGGCCCAATAAACATGTAATGTATAATCCAGACCTATTAAGCATGTAAATGGACCACTAGGTCCAATAAACATGTAATGTATAATCCAGGCCTATTAAGCATGTAAATGGGCCACTAAGGCCCAATAACATGGATTGTAAGTATTAGGCCCATTAAACCGAAAATTTACAATTTAGGCATATTTTTGATAAAATTGACACTTTAGGTCCCTTAAGACCAAGAGTTTACATGTATGGGCTTATTTCAAATAAAATGAAAATTTTAGCCCATTATTGTTAAAAATAGCATTTTCGACCAAATATCATGAAAATTGACATTTTCGGCCCAATTATATAAAAGTTGACATTTTTGGCCCAACTTAATAAAAATTGACATTTTCGGCCCAATTATATAAAAGTTGACATTTTTGGCCCGACTTAATAAAAATTGACATTTTCGGCCCAATTTAATAAAATTGACATTTTCGTCCCAATTTAATAAAATTGACATTTTCGGCCCTTTTTAACCGAAAAACAACATCTTTGGCTCAAATTTGTTTAAAATGACAATTTAATCCACAAAAGTTATAATTTTTACAATTTTGGCCCATAAAACCGTGAAGGCCCAATTTAAGCCCATTTTGTGAAAAATTTACTCTTTTAGCCCTTTGTAAAACCATAATGTCATAAAACCCATTTTTATACAAAAATGACTCTTTGGTCCTTGAAAAACCGTAAGTATCATAAAAGCTTCATCTTTTTTGTTTTCTTGTCAAAAATGGTCCCTTTACAAGATTTTGTTTAGTTTTTCAACATCCTTAACATGTTTAACACTTTCATCTTTATGGTAAGTTGCATAAAGTGTTTTAGTTTACAAATATTGTCAAGACTTGATAGAGTTTTCGAGATCTTTGAAGTTTCTTCACATAATCACAACATATAACTTAGAAAACACACATAAACATGCATAAATACATAGATCTATCACATAAGCAACTTGTATCCTCCCCCAAAACATAGAAAAACCGAAAAACAAGGGGTATGAACTCACTTTGGGGTTTGGATTCGGTTTTGATGAAGAGATGAGAGGAGATGATGTTGTTTTCGGCCTAGCCTACCCCCTTGATGAGTTCTTCGATTTCTAAGAGCTTTATGGTGCATAGATCACGATTTGAAGAGGAAATGAGTAACAAGTTTTAACAAAATCATGAAGTTAAACTTCTTGAGTAAGAGTAGCTTACCAAAATGGATGCGTTCTTGATGAAGTTCTCTTGAAACACTCACACAAACTCACAAAATTTTGAGGAGGAAAGGGGAGTTCTTGAGAGGATATTTGAGAGAGTTTGAAAGAAAAGTGAAGGTGGTGAGGGGGTGGGTTCGGCCGTAAATAGAGAGGAAGAGAGGAGAGAGATTTGAAAAGTTTGCATGGTGGGTAATAGGTTCCTAGATGTATGTGATTATCTTGATACATGATAGATAATTATGTGTTGTCAAGCCTAAACCTTCTCCCATTTCCCTCTTTTTTTGTATTATTGTTGGGCCGAGAATAGGGTAAGGAGAAAGGAAAAGAGAAGATTTGGGCCCTCTCTTGTCTTATTTCGAGTTTATGAGGCCCAAAGTAATTATTTTTCGGCCTATTGGGCCTTTATGAGGGTTCACGGCCCAATGATGCCCAAGGATGGAGTTTACGGCCCATTAGGGCTTATGAAACTAGTTATGGCCCATTAGAAATAAGATGGATCATTCTAGGCCCATATGACCCAAGATACCTTAATTTCATGGATGTGGGTCCAATTAGAGCCGAAATAGGGTTCCTAGGCCCAAAGTAGTCAAATTGAAAGTTTATTGGTCCATTAGGCCCAATAAGAGAATCCTAGTCTATATTAACTTGAACCGGGATTTCTAGGGTTTTCAACCCATAGTTGACTATATGAAATGTATTGTATTAGGTTATGGGCTTCTTGAGTGAGGTTCGATTCAAATGGATGATTTTGTTTAGCATAGAGTATGATTTTCACTTAGAGTACCTGCCTTACAATAGATGATGTTTACATGAGAATAGAATTTCATAGCTAAAAATGCTAGTTTGTGACGTCATCCCCCGGTTAGAGGGAATTTCGTCCCGAAATTCTTTCGAAAGGTAGGATCATGAATGAGAGAATAAGTGAGGGTACTTCTGCTTCATCTGGTCTTCGCATTCCCATGTGAATTACGGTCCACGTTTGGCGTTCCATCGAACCTTCACAATCAGAATGCGGCTCTGCTTCGTACGCTTCACTTCCCTATCCATTATCTCGACTGGTTCCTTGACGAATAAGAGATTCTTGTTTATTTCGATCTCTTCTGAAGGAATTACAAGAGTTTCATCTGCTAAGCACTTTTTCAAATTCGAGACGTGGAACACGGGGTGTACGTTGCTGAGCTCTAAAGGTAGCTGCAACTTATAAGCTACCAGACCAATTCGGGCAAGAATCTCGAACGGTCCGATGTATCGTGGGTTCAGTTATCCCCGTTTCCCAAAACTAATCATCCCTTTCCACGGAGAGACCTTCAATAGCACCCGATCTCCGACTTGGAATTCCAGAGGCTTTCGCCGTTTGTCAGCATAGCTCTTTTGTCGGTCTCGCGAAGCTTGAAGTCGGGCTTTGATTTGGATTATCTTTTCGGTCGTTTCTCGAATGATTTCTGGCCCTGTGAGAGTGTTGTCTGGTGATTGTCCTTTTGCTAGTTGGGTGTCACCCACCTCAGCCCAGCATAGAGGCAATCTGCATTTGAGACCATATAACGCCTCAAAAGGAGCAACCTTGATGCTCGTGTGATAACTGTTGTTGTATGATAATTCAACCAAAGGAAAGTGGGTATCCCATGACTTGCCGAAATCAATCACACAGGCTCGGAGCATGTATTCGAGTGTTTGGATGGTTCGTTCGCTTTGGCCATCGGTTTGAGGGTGGTAAGCGGTGCTCATGTCCAGCTGTGTTCCCATAGCCTTCTGGAGTGATTGCCAAAACCGTAAGGTAAATCTACTATCTCGATCCGAGATAATAGACATTGGAACCCCATGAAGTCTTACGATCTCTTTGATGTAGATTCGCGTCAACCTCTCCATCTTGTAAGATTCTTTTATTGGCAGGAACTGAGCGGATTTAGTTAACCTATCGACGATTACCCAGATAGCATCCAATTCGTCTGTCGTCTTAGGTAATTTGGTCACGAAGTCCATAGTAATCCTTTCCCATTTCCACTCGGGTATTATTGGTTGTTGTAATAGTTTCGAGGGCTTTTGGTATTCCACTTTCACATTGACGCAAGTGAGACACTTGCCCACGTAAGTGGTGATCTCTACCTTCATATTTGGCCACTAATAATGTTGTTTTATGTCCAGGTACATCTTATCCGAACCCGGATGGATGGAATATCGCGTCTTGTGGGCTTCGTTCATGATCATTTCTCTGAATTCCCCAAGTTTAGGGACCCATATTCTGTTTATGAAATAATAAGCCCCGTCCTCTTTGGCTTCAAAATCTTTATCCATCCCACGCAGTGTCTCATTCGCGACGTTCTCCGGTTTAAATGCATCTGTTTGGGCTTCCTTGATTTGTGAGGTTAGGTGGGATTGGATGGTTATTGATAAGGTTTTCACCCAGCGACCTGAGTATTCTTTTCTGCTCAGGGCATCGGCTACCACGTTAGCCTTGCCTGGGTGGTACTTGATCTCGCACTCATAATAATTTAGCAGCTCAACCCATATTCGCTGCCTCATGTTTAACTCCTTTTGGTTTATAATGTGCTGGAGGCTTTTGTGATCGGTGAAGATGGTGCACTTTGTACCGTAGAGGTAGTGCCTCCAAATCTTTAGGGCGAATACCACAACTCCCAGCTCGAGATCATGTGTGGTGTAATTTACTTCATGCGTCTTTAGTTTCCTGGATGCGTAAGCTATCACCTTTCCACGCTGCATGGGGACGCAACCTAACCCTTGATTCGAAGCATCGCAGTAGACTACTAAATCTTCGGTTCCCTCCGGTAAGGATAGCATTGGTGCAATACAAAGGGATTGCTTCATGGTTTGGAAGGAGGCTTCTTGCTTTTCCGTCCAGTTGAAAGACACACCCTTTTGTGTCAATGTGGTGAGGGGTTTGGCTATCTTAGAAAAATTCTGGATAAACCTTCGGTAGTAGCCTGCGAGACCCAAGAATTGACGGATTTCTGTTGGTGTTTTCGGAATCGCCCAGCCTTCAATGTCTTTGATCTTGGAAGGATCTACATGAATCCCCTCCCCGCTGATTACGTGACCTAAAAAGTTTACACTGCGGATCCAGAATTCGCATTTGGAGAGCTTCACATATAATCTTTCAGCTCTTAGGGTTTCCAAGATTTGACGGAGATGTTGACCATGCTCTTCTTTGCTTCGAGAGTAGATAAAAATATCGTCGATGAAGACACTCATGAATTTATCAAGGAATGGGAGGCAGACTCGATTCATGAGGTCCATAAATGCAGCGGGGGCATTTTTTAGACCGAAGGGCATCACGACAAATTCGTAATGACCGTATCGAGTTCGAAAGGCAGTTTTTGGAATGTCCTCTTCCCGAACTCGGAGTTGATGATAACCGGATCTCAGATCTATTTTTGAGAAATAACTAGCTCCTTGAAGCTGGTCAAATAGATCGTCAATTCGAGGAAGTGCGTATCGGTTTTTGACAGTGAGCTTGTTTAATTCTCTTTAGTCCATGCACATTCTGAAGGATCCGTCCTTTTTCTTGACAAACAAGACCGGAGCTCCCCAGGGTGAGAAGCTTGGTCGAATGAATCCCTTGCTCAGCAGCTCGCTTAGTTAGCTGGATAACTCCTGAATTTCAGCGGGAGCTAACCTGTAGGGTGATTTGGCAATTGATGTGGCTCCTGGTATTAGGTCGATTCGGAATTCGACCTGTCTTTCTGGGGGTATTCCCGGAAGATCTTCTAGAAATACATCCGGGAAGTCACATGCCACTGTAATGTCTTGAATGTTTACTTCTTCTTTGGTCTTGTCCACAACATGAGCGAGGAATGTGTAGTTCTTCTTGTGTCGGCACTTTTGTGCCTTGATGCACGAGATAAGACGAAGATTGGCGCCAGGTTTATCACCATAGATTATTAGGGTTTCGTGATTGGGGAGATGAAGGCGAATGACCCTCTCGCGACACATAATATCAGCATGATGGGGGCTTAACCAATCCATGCCGATTATCACATCAAAACTCCTAATATTTACTGGCATCAAATTTATTTGAAAAGAGTGATTGTTTAGTGTTAATGTGCACCCTACATAGACATCCTTGGTTGTTTCAGTTTTCCCATTATCCATTTCCACCGTGAAGGCTTCATTGAGCTTCTGGGGTTGTTGATTTAGTAAGTGTTTGAATTTATTACTAACGAAACTTCGCTCCGCCCCACCATCGAATAAGATGCATGCGTATGTGTTGTTAAGTAGGAACGTACCAGTAACAACTGTTGGGTCCTGAACTGCTTCACCTTGACCCAATGCCAATACCCTTCCTGATGTTCCTGCCCCCCAGTTGTTTGCTTTGGGGCAGTCGCGCTTGAAATGACCGGTTCCTCCACACCCATAACTGGTGTAACTGGCCCCATCATTGTTGTTGTTGTTACTGTTGTTGCGATTGTTGTTGTTGTTGTTGGGGTTCGACTGTTGGTTCTGTTGAGGCTGAGTTCTACAGTATCTTGCAGTGTGACTCTTTCGGTTTCAACTTGTACAACGCATCTCCCTGCATTATCCGTGATGGTGGAAATTGCATTTGCTGCACTTGGGTAGGGTCCCTGAGTATTGTTTGGGAGCATTTGGTGTGCATGAGGCTGGAGCATGTGGTGTGGTGGTAGTAGCAGCATGGACAACCACAGTTTGTTGCTTCTTTGATGACTCTAAGTGTTGTCGTCCCTGTCGCTTGTTGTTTTTACCCTTCTTGTTATCACCTTCTTTCTTAACTTCCGTTTCCCCTGCTTTGGCACCCTTTTTGTTGCCATGGTCATATAGTTTCTCGGCGAGTCTTTTTGCACTATCATACGTGGTCGGGTTTGCTGCTATCACATTCCCTTGGATTGGCACGGTCAATCCCCAAATAAATATTTCAATCTTCTTTCCTTCAGATGTAATCATTCCTGGACACAAGAGAGACAGCTCACTAAACCTTGATATGTAAGCATCGATGTCAGAGTTTTGAACCGTGAGGTTCCACAGCTCTTGCTCCATTTTCTGGATTTATCCCCTTGGACAGTACTCTGCCAACAACATTTCTTTAAGCTCCTCCCATGGCATAGCATTCGCCACCGGGAGTGTCATGGCCTCCACGTGACCATTCCACCAAGAAAGAGCTTGATCAACGAATGTGCAGGCCACAAACTTGACCTTGCACCCCTCCGGACATCCGCAGATCTCAAACACTGATTCCACCTTTTCTATCCATCTTTTCAGGGTTATTACGCCTCCCGTCCCGTTGAAGGTTCGAGGCTTGGTGTTTGTGAAGTCCTTGTAGGTACAGGTTCTTGTGGGTCCGTGATTTGTTCCCTGATTTGTGCTTCCGGTTCCCTGCCTGTTACCTTCACCATTGTTTCCGTTGCGAATCTGTGCCAGTGCTGCAGTGACCGCAGCTGACACTGCCTCTTGGAATGCGGCTGAGTTTATCTCTGGTGGCTTCGGTGTCATGTTGTTTCCGCGATTTGGTCTCTGAGGCATCTTTCTGTCATGGAACGGAAAGATGTTGAGTATCCAATGTATTTAGTTTCACAATTTCTTGGTTATAGCACAATGTTAGTGATTCGGTTGTGTATAAGTGAGTGAATGCATACAATCAACATGTAGTAAAAGTAATAGAACACATAGCAGATAACAACATCATGGTAAAATATATAGACGTTTTCATTAATGATAATCTTTTGAGTACATGAAAATTTGCCTACATAAGGCATACAATACATGCAGTGAATAAAATTTAACAGAGTAACGACTCCATGATTAGTGTAGTCACTTAATCATGTAGTCGATATACATAGGGTAGTACATAAAAGAAAACCATAACGATAGTACATGAACAGGTACTAGTTGCGACGGGATGGGTCTGGTGGCGAAATCACATGCCAAAATGTCATGCCACGAGATCAACCATCTCGGTCACCTCCCTGACGACCTCGTCCCTCTCGCGCTCTACCTGTACAACTCGGGCCTCTGTTGCTAATAGTTGTTGCCGAAGGGTGGTAACCTCCTCCTCTAAGGAGCGAATCCTATCGATGGGATCCCGTGGTGCTGCGGAGTGATCCTGTACTATCTCTGAAGTGGGAGGCTCACTGGGGAATTCATTAGCGTCCCCATCCTCCTCCATGATCTCATCGGATTCTCCAAATTGGTAGTCCGTCTCCATGTACTCCTTGGGCCCAGCATCGGGGGCTGCCTCCTGACCCATCACGGGGTCTTCCTCGATCATTTCGTGGCCCACTAGGGCCTGATAGAAAAGGATGCCCTGATGTGCCTCGTCCATGGCGACTGCGCGAGAAACTGGGAGTGAGAAGTGTATAAAGGGAGTATGTGCAATTAAGTTTTCCAAAATACTCCTATAATATTTTGATTATTTAAGTTTGAGTTCCTTAGAAGTTTTGGATACGAGGCAAGCTTCTAGATCCATTTCCCGCCATGATTACTCCCAAGCACATGTTGGTCATATTTTGGAATAAATATAGTTGATCAGGCTATATTTATCCCTAATATGACTACATAACTGTCCGGGTTTAATCACAGTGTTCAATTTCCTCCAGAGACTTTTAGTATTATAGTTTTAATGTATACCTAGGTATCATTTTATTCAGAGTGTTTTAGTCCCATTATATTTATAGCTGCATATCAAGTATGATTAGATATGCCAGTTCACTATAAACAATGCTCTGATACCAATCTGTCACACCCCCAAACCAGACGGCGGAAACGTCTGGGGGCTTGTGCGTGACTTCATCTTATAATATCATCACAATGCATATAATTGAAACAACACAACACCATCATCATACATATAGAAATACAACCAACATTCTTTACATCGAGTATAGTATCATAAATTACATGCCAAAATATTCAATGTATGATGATAACAAAATATGACAAATTCCACACGTTCTTGTAGACCTTTCCGCTTAACGATTCCCTGAGAATACAAGTTATTTTGAAAATGTCAACATATATAATGTTGGTGAGTTCATAAGCAGGTTTGAATGAAAAGTTTTGTATAGTTCGTGAAACACCAGAAAATCCGATATTTTTTGAAAAATGGTTTAAAAGTGATGTGTCGAAATCAAGTACTAATGCATGTGTGTTTTCTGTTTTTAGAATGTATATAAAAATGTAATCCGGAAAAAGATCCTGTATTTTCTGTTGTAAGTAGAAGGTATTGTTTAACTGTATATTTCCACAGAAAATCCGATATTTTCTGTTTATAAAAGTGTCGTGGTCTCAAAACCCTAAGACCGATATCAGTGTATGTATGTTTTCGTACCGACAAGGTTTTATATGTATTCCGTAAAATTATGATGGAGAGAATCTCTATGTGAGCCGTTTTAACCATACTTGATTATGACGAATTCGCCTGTCGTGGCGTTATCAGACGCCGGCTTGTTTAAGGTAAGGTTTGTCACCCTAGACTGGCCTAGTCTAACTGTAGCGAACAGCTCAGGTGTGGGGTGTCACCCCGTATAGATCTATACACAAACTCTCGCTCTCCCTCCAGGAGACTCTGGTTATAACTACAGGCTACGATTGTACACTCGAGAGGTGTCAACCGACATGTCTCACTAGCATCCTTAACTGTGTTTACGCGAATATTGTATTATGTTATATATAATGTTTCCGTGTACGTTTTATGTTTGAAAAGTCCAACGAGTATGTATGTGAACGTACGAGGCCCAACAGACATGTAGAAGGACCACTAAGGCCCAATAAACATGTAATGTATAGTCCAGACCTAATAAGCATGTAAATGGACCACTAAGGCCCAACAAACATGTAATGTATAATCCAGGCCCAACAAGCATGTAAATGGAGCACTAAGGCCCAATAAACATGTAATGTATAATCCAAGCCTATTATGCATGTAAATGGACCACTAAGGCCCAATAAACATGTAATGTATAATCCATGCCTATTAAGCATGTAAATGGGCCACTAAGGCCCAATCACATGGATTGTAAGTATTAGGCCCATTAAACCGAAAATTTACAATTTAGGCATATTTTTGATAAAATTAACACTTTAGGTTCCTTAAGACCAAAAATTTACATGTATGGGCTTATTTCCAATAAAATGAAATTTTTAGCCCACTATTGTTAAAAATAGCATTTTCGACCCAATATCATCAAAATTGACATTTTCGGCCCAATTATATAAAAGTTGACATTTTTGGCCCAACTTAATACAAATTGACATTTTCGGCCCAATTATATAAAAGTTGACATTTTTGGCCCGACTTAATAAAAATTGACATTTTCGGCCCAATTTAATAAAATTGACATTTTCAGCCCTTTTTAACCGAAAAACAACATCTTTGGCTCAAATTTGTTTAAAATGACAATTTAATCCACAAAAGTCATAATTTTTACAATTTTGACCCATAAAACCGTGAAGGCCCAATTTAAGCCCATTTTGTGAAAAATTTACTCTTTTTGCCCTTTGTAAAACCATAATGTCATAAAAACCCATTTTTATACAAAAATGACTCTTTGGTCCTTGAAAAACCGTAAGTATCATAAAAGCTTCATCTTTTTTGTTTTCTTGTCAAAAATGGTCCCTTTACAAGATTTTGTTTAGTTTTTCAACATCCTTAACATGTTTAACACTTTCATCTTTATGGTAAGTTGCATAAAGTGTTTTAGTTTACAAATATTGTCAAGACTTGATAGAGTTTTCGAGATCTATGAAGTTTCTTCACATAATCACAACATATAACTTAGAAAACACACATAAACATGCATAAATACATAGATCTATCACATAAGCAACTTGTATCCTCCCCCAAAACATAGAAAAACCAAAAAACAAGGGGTATGAACTCACTTTGGGGTTTGGATTCGGTTTTGATGAAGAGATGAGAGGAGATGATGTTGTTTTCGGCCTAGCCTACCCCCTTGATGAGTTCTTCGATTTCTAAGAGCTTTATGGTGCATAGATCACGATTTGAAGAGGAAATGAGTAACAAGTTTTAACAAAATCATGAAGTTAAACTTCTTGAGTAAGAGTAGCTTACCAAAATGGATGCGTTCTTGATGAAGTTCTCTTGAAACACTCACACAAACTCACAAAATTTTGAGTAGGAAAGGGGGGTTCTTGAGAGGATATTTGAGAGAGTTTGAAAGAAAAGTGAAGGTGGTGAGGGGGTGGGTTCGGCCGTAAATAGAGAAGAAGAGAGGAGAGAGATTTGAAAAGTTTGCATGGTGGGTAATAGGTTCCTAGATGTATGTGATTATCTTGATACATGATAGATAATTATGTGTTGTCAAGCCTAAACCTTCTCCCATTTCCCTCTTTTTTTGTATTATTGTTGGGCCGAGAATAGGGTAAGGAGAAAGGAAAAGAGAAGATTTGGGCCCTCTCTTGTCTTATTTCGAGTTTATGAGGCCCAAAGTAATTATTTTTCGGCCTATTGGGCCTTTATGAGGGTTTACGGCCCAATGATGCCCAAGGATGGAGTTTACGACCCATTAGGGCTTATGAAACTAGTTATGGCCCATTAGAAATAAGATGGATCATTCTAGGCCCATATGACCCAAGATACCTTAATTTCATGGATGTGGGTCCAATTAGAGCCGAAATAGGGTTCCTAGGGCCAAAGTAGTCAAATTGAAAGTTTATTGGTCCATTAGGCCCAATAAGAGAATCCTAGTCCATATTAACTTGAACCGGGATTTCTAGGGTTTTCAACCCATAGTTGACTATATGAAATGTATTGTATTAGGTTATGGGCTTCTTGAGTGAGGTTCGATTCAAATGGATGATTTTGATTAAGCATAGAGTATGATTTTCACTTAGAGTACATGCCTTACAATAGATGATGTTTACATGAGAATAGAATTTCATAGCTAAAAATGCTAGTTGTGACAAATGCTTATTATCAAGAAAGACGAATAATGATGAAACCCTAAATGCTCTTAACTTATATACTAATGATTTACATTTAGCACCTTCGAATATACAAGTGTACAAAATAGTCCTTCATTTCCAACATATTGTTTCGCTACCCTCCAACTTCAATAAAACGAGCAACACCCCTTCATCTTTCACGAACTAATTCCTTAACAGTTATTTAAAAAAAATCTTTCATTTTTAACCCTACAGGAAACTTGCCAAGTCAACCATGTACGGCTATACTTAGACAATCTTTTCAAAGTTAGAGGTAGGAATTTGTGATAGTTAAACAATAACTTTCAACATATTTCTTTAATACATATATTATTTAAATATTAAATAAAAGAATTATAATAGAAAAAAATATAAGCCAAACCAATTTTCATCTGATATTCTCAAATAGATGCTCTTACTTATATATTGATGATTCACATTTAGCACCTTCGAATATACAAATGTATAAAAATAGTCATTCTTTTCCAACATATTGATTCGCTACCTTCTAACTTTAATAAAATGAGCAACACCCCTTCATCTTTCACAAACTAATTCCTAACAATTATTTAAACAAAATCTTTCATTTTTAACACAAGAAACTTTACAAGTTAACCCTATTTTTGGACAATCTTTTCAAAGTTAGAGGCTGGAATTTATGAAAGTTAAACAATAACTTTCAACATATTTCTTTAATACATATTATTTAAATATTAAATAAAAGAATCATAATAGAAAAAATATAAGCCAAACCAATTTTCATCTCATATTCTCAATTAGTTGATTCATGATGTACAATCTTAACTAAGTCTTTCAATCTCTCACAAGTCACCACTATCTTAACTTCACCACAATATTAGTCTCTCTAGAATGGTCAAGCCTTAATTATCCGATCACATTTCAATATTCAGTCACCAATCGAATCAACAAGTAAACAATCATGTAAATACCAAAGAGTCTTTGGTCTAGCGTATCAATGAGTTGAAAATATATCCCTTCCTAATAAGTTCAGGGTTTAAGTTCCATTGTAAACAAAAAAATTGTTTAGGACTAAAATTTAATAGTTATGTATTAACAGTTAAAAAACATATTAAAACTTAAATAAGTTGTTTGAGAAAATAAACAAATAAATATGATTTCAACTTATATAATAAACATATTAAAACGAATCCAAACCAACTTTACTTATTACCAAGATACCAAAGGAATCGTCATTGTATACTTTTTTTGGAAACGGCGCATAAACATATATATATATATATATATATATATATATATATATATATATATATATATATATATATATATATATATATATATATATATATATATATAAAGAAAATCTTCAGAAAAGTCATACTATTTTATCATAATTTACGAAAAAGTCCCAAACTAAAACCTGTTTACGAAAAAACATGAATTACAAGTAAAAACGACGATTTGGCCCGTTTTTTTTTATTTTTTGGTTTATTGGCTTCATTACTTACTTGGTTCTATTAAAGTCTTATTATTTTACCATAATTTACGAATAAGTCCCAAACTAAAATTAAGTGATGATTTTGCCATTTAATTTCTCCATGTAACATACATTTTACCGATTTCATTGCTGACTTAGACGTATGGTCATTAAATGGGTTGATAAGATAGATACGATGGGTTATATATTGTTATTTTTACCATAAAATTTGATATCCATCTCATCGGCTCATTTATGATTATATATCTAGGTTAGCAATGAAACTAGTAACATGTGTGTTTCTGGGAAAAAATGCGGAAAATGAGCTGATAAGATGAGTATAATGAGTTACATAAGATTAGATAGATAATTTGAAATTTCTTATAAACTTAAAAATAACGAAGTTGTTACTAGTTTATATAATTATCGCAGTCTTCGTTCTATGCATTTTATATTCCAAAAAAATATACAATACATCAGGATATCAAATTTTATGGTAAACACCACATTATATAACCTACCATATCCATCTCACCAGCTTATTTAATGAGTAGACGTCCAAGTCTCCAATGAAACCGGGTAATATGTATGTTACAGGGAGAAAATTGTCAAATCATCACTTAATTTTAGTTTGAGACTTATTCGTAAATTATGATAAACCAATGAGACATTAATAGAACCGGGTATGTAATGAAACCGATAAACCGGAAAAAGAGGAACAAATTGTCGTTTTTACCGGTAATTCATAATTTTTCGTAAATAAATTTTAATTTTAACTTTTTTCGTAAAAATTTTCAAATATAAAACTGCCACAAGCTTAGCTAAGTACCTAAAAAGGCACAATAAAAATGTAGACAATGATCAATGACATTTAAAAGGAGAATGGCTTTCAATCCCCCAGTCACGATAAAAAGAGTTCCTTATCTTTGCACCAATTAAAAGATAAAGAGATGCTTCATCAGCTGTCTTGAAAGGGGTGAAACAGCACAATATTTTCTTTACAAGATATTTTCTTCCAACTGAAAAATATCTGTTATAAAGTTATAATAATAAAAAATAATATAATTCAATTATTTTAAAATCCAAAAATAAACGATCCAGTCATTTTCACATCTCTCTCGACTTGGAAACTGTTTTATACTCGCTCCAATACCGACTTCCCTAAACATGCTATCATGACACGTGTACATATTTACCGGGCGCGTATCTATCACTGCACTTCCCCTAGCGCGTGGAACATTACAATTTGCATTTCCGTAACGTGGAAAAGAAAAAATAGAGAATAATAAAGTGAAACCGTCCTTATAAAAAGCGGATCCGCCATATCTCTCCAACCCAAAATAATCGTTCGCCGGAAATATTTTCTTACAGTTGCCGGAATCCGTGGGTTTAAACTTGTAATGGATGCGAAAAGAGCTTACAACGATCATCGATGGACGAACGAGAGGCACCTTGATTTCCTGAAATCTGTAGAGACTTCGTTCGTTCGAACAATGCTGGAGAAACGCGACAATCGCGTTTTTCTTCCGATGGATCGGTATTTGCTGGATAGTTGCGAATCGACGTTAGACTCGAAGACGACGACTACGACGAAGAGAAGAAAAAGGCATATTCCGATAGGTATGTTTGATAATATAAATCAGATGCATCGTCGGCAATATTTGATTAAGTTCTCAAACAATACTTGCGATTTGAATCATAACAGAAAATTACATGTATGATCAGTTTATTTATCATGAATCATGATCTAACCACTTGATAAAAGAATGAAGTAGAATTTCAAATATTTTATTTCTATTTGTGGAAAACACACGCTGAAGTTGGTTATCTCTTGCAATATTTGCAGAAGTTGATGCAGTTATAATTTGAATTTCAAAGAATTTTACTTGAATTTTATAATTAGTAATATGAAATATCTTTCATAATTAGTGGAAAATGAATGTATTTGAGACACATGAATCATGATATATATTCGTTTGGGAGAAGATATTTTATTTTGAGCTAAGGTGACCATTTAAAAATTTATTCATTCATTTATATAAAGTACGATCCCTTATAATTATTTTATAAGTCATTAAAACGTATATTCCAATTTATTTTATAGAAGAACCATCTCTTATTTTGAGGCATCTTCCATTTTATTTGTTTTATTGTCTTTTTTTTTTACATTTGTTTAATTTTATTTTAAATTATTTAGATTATTTGGACGCAGTCAAAAGATTACGCCTTCACCCATCCGCTTCCCTTCAAGACGATCAGGTATTATTATTATTATTATTATTATTATTATTATTAATAAAAATGGATGCTAATATCTATATTTATATGTAAAAATGCAGGTAGTTCCACATATCAAACATATAAAAACCGAGGATGATGACAACAAATGGACAAATTTGCCATGAACATCTTCCAAGAAAAAGAACATTTATTGAAAGTATGTTTTAGCTAATACGTATAGGGAGTTTTGTTTGATGTTAGGGATATTATTAATTCATTGGCTTAAATTTTAATTAAAAACTTTGATTAACATTTATCTAAATATATACCAAGAAATGTTAAATTCTCTAGTTTGCATTTTTCTTTGTTTGAACAACAAATCAATATTATTATTAAAATAAAAGACCGAAAATATTACTGATCCTAAAAACAAAATGTTAACTATCCGAAACGCGACAAGACATTAATATACAAAATCCAAAAATGAAGGGTAACTAAGAGATCGAAAGTCGAAACCACCACAAAACTTGACCATTTAAAGTAGCGATAAACTTTCTTTAGTGACCCAATAATATCAATATCAATGTATTTTCCAAATCTCATTAATGTACTTTCAGGATCAATCCCAACAATAACAATGAACTTTCAAGATCATCCCTACAATATCAATGTATTTTGAACTTTTATTCTAGCAATATACTTTCAAAATCAACAAATCGCTTTGGCCTAGCTGTAGACCGATATGTGCCCCTCAACCTTCCATAAATCAAATGTTGAAGGTTCAAGTCTCATTGGGGCCGAATGATGTAGGTGTTGTTTGTTTTTTTGAAGCAAAAATTCATGAAGTCTGTAGACCACCTCTGCAATCCTCTGCAGTAGAAGAGGTGGATCAAACGGCTGCAGACTGTAATAAGAAGCGTGTTTGTTTTCTTAACATCTGCATGCTGCTGCAGATATTAAAAAATTAAAATAAACTGATTTTATAAATCGAAATAGTTATTTAATACCGAAAAATTAATAATGTATGACATTTCAGCAAAAATTTATGATATTTCAGCAAAAAATAATGATATTTCAACAAAAAAATAAAGATATTTTAGCAAAAAATAATGATATTTCATCAAGAAATTATCATTATTTAATATAAAAAATCGAAAAAAAAATTCAACAAGAATAAACAAAAAAAAAACGAAAAAAATGTAAAATAAGATTTCAGCAACATATAATCAAGATTTCAGCAAGAAAAAATAAGAAGCAGAACACGCGCAAATGTTTTTTACTCTAAAGACTTCTAAAAAACAAATAATTACGAGATTAAAAGTGTTGCGCGTGTGCTGCGTCAGGCAGCAATAAAAGGTCTGAAGAGGTTTTTTACGAAAAACAAACAGCACCGTAGATTTATAAGCAGAGTAATAGGTGTGTGTAAAAGCAGCTCTAAAAAATATACTTTCAAGATCAATCCAGCAGTATCAATGTGCTTTAAATAACAATCCCATCGATATCAAATATCAATGTACTTTCAAGATCAACCCAACAATAATAACATACTTTCATAAGATGTACTCTAAGAACAACCCATCAATTCTTTAAAATATTCCAACAACAATTTCAATGGATCTTCAAGAAGATTAACTCCACTTATTCGATAATCTCCAATTATATTCATACAAAACCACAAGAAATGAGAAACGCACGCCAAATATCTCCCCTCGTTTATATGTCACGAAAAGAAAACATTTTATGAAAGAAGATTCTTCAACTCAAGAGCCTAATAATAGTAACACACGCCAAACTCACACATTTAATAAAGGCTCTAGGATTTATGACAACAAGAAACACCAAAAATTGTCTGTTTTGCTATTATATTGTTTTGTTGTTCTAAATATTTAATTGATGTCTTCTTTAAAGTTGTGATAATTTCTTGGTGGCAATAACTACATAAAATATTTAAAACATGGACTTGATTTAAATACCCATTAAATATTATTATTAGAAGATTAAATATTACATCAGTTAACCGTCACTATTTATTTGTTTACAAAGATCTTTTCATCCAACCAAAAAAATATCTCACACGTAATTAAATAATTTAATTGATTTTCATTAAAAGATCATCGATCCTCGGATATTTTATGCGGGTTTGTTGTCGTACTCTCTTGAGCACGAAAATGTGTTGCAATCGCTCTAATATCGACGTAGCTATGCATCTATCGTGACACGTGTATATCTCCATCGGCCGCGTAAGAAATGCTGCACATTCTCTAGCGCGTGGGAATGTTCAAAAGGGAATTATAAAGTGAAACCGTCCTTATAAAAAGCGGATCCGCCGTATCGCTCCAACCCAAAATAATCGCTCGCCGGAAGTGTTTTCCGACGGTAGCCGGAATCCGTGGATCTAAACTTGTAATGGATGCAAAAAGAGCTTACAACGATCATCGATGGACGAACGAGAGGCACCTTCATTTCCTGAAATCTCTAGAAGCTTCGTTCGTTCGAACAATGCTGGAGAACAGCGACGATCGCGTTTTTCTTCCGATGGATCGGTACGTGCCGGATAGTTGCGAATCGACGTTAGACTCGAAGCGGATGACGACGGCGACAACTGGTACGAAGAGAAGAAAAAGGAATTTTCCGGCAGGTATGTTTGATAATGCATCGTAGACATTGATGAAGTTCCCAAACAATACTTGCAATTTGAATCATAACAGAAAATTACATGTATGAATTTTGATCAGTTGATGTATCATGAACCATGATTTAACCACTCGATCAAAAACTGAAGTAGAATTTCAAATTATTTTATTTCTATTTGTGAAAAACACACGCTGAAATTGAATTAAGCTTGTTAGATCTCTTGCAGTATTTGCAGAAGTTGATGAACTTATTATAATTTGAATTTCTATATAAGTAAACGTAAGTAGTGGAAATGAATGTATCTGAGACATATGAATCTTGAATCATGATCATGATATTCCCTCTAATCAATCGGCTAATATATGTACGATTATTGTACATGATATATATTAATTCGATTTATTCTCTTTTTTTACAATTTGATTAATCTTATTTTAACTTAATTAGATTATTTGGACCCAAACATAAGCATTGAACCAAGAATCACAAAATTTCGCCTCCACCCATCCACTTTGCCACAAGAAGATCAGGTATATTCATCTTATTATTATTATTATTATTATTATTATTATTATTATTATTATTATTATTAAAAATGGATACTAATATCTATAATTATATGTAAAATTGCAGGTAGTTCCACAGATCAAACACATAAAAACCGAGGACGATGACAACAAATGGACAAATTCGCCATGAACATCTTCCAAGAAAAAAAAAATTGTTGAATATATGTTTTAGCTAACAAGTAGAACAGTTTTGATTGATGTTAGGGAAATGATTAATTCATTGGGTTACTTTTATTAAAAACTTTAATTAATATTTATTTAAATTTACCAGCAAATGCTAAATTGTATGGTTTGCTATTATCTTGTTTTTGTTGTTCTAAATATCTAATTGACGTCTTAAACTTGTGATAATTTCATGGTGGCTACAAGCCTACAACTACATAAAACATTTAATACATGATTTGATCTAAACAGTGTTGTAAAACTCGCAGAGTTGGCCGATTACTCCTCCGAATACTCGCTACTCGGCCCCTTACCGAGGCGAGTTACAGAATCCCGAGTACTCCCTGATCGACCCCCTACTGAACTGAGTAAAGTTGTAAAACGGGGTCAACTCGGTGATTAATATGTATAATATATTTAATGATTTATTATGTATAAACACACATGTGACTATTACTACACATGTATCTTAAATTTTCACTAATTATTCACGAAATAAGACCATTATGTGTTTTTCAGTTGTTATGTATTCACATGTATCTAGTTTTGTTATATATTTCAATCAACTTATGATTTTGACATATATAATTTCCTTAAAAATATTTATACATGAATTATCGAATCCGAGTACTCGCTACTCGGTAGTTAGCCGAACAGGTACCGAGTAACGAGTTCTACAACCTTAGATCTAAGTACCCATTAAATATATTATTATTAAAAGATTACATCGGTATACATGTAATTAGGAATGTATCTTAGTATGATGCAACGAGAACCCTAAAAGTGATTACGTCGGTTTAATTAGTTTCAAAATTAAGATATGATTACAGTAAGTTTATGCTTAATTATACATAAAATGCTCTATGGTTAGTGATATAACCTTACATGTATGAAAACGAATACGTAAAAAAAGTATAAAATTCAAATTTATATAATAATTATTATAAAAAACAGAAAAATCTTAAAAAAAATATGCGCATAAAAACGAAGGTGTGAAAAAATTAAAATAAAAATCTAGTTTTATAAAAACAAATTCATAAAAAAAAGTTATAAAAAACATGTAATATTTTTATAAAAATGAGTAAGTTAAAAAAACATATAAAAAATCACAATTTTTTATCCAAATTCTTTTTTGAAAAAAATTTGGAACAAAATTATAAAACAAAATAAAACTAGGACAATATGGAAAAAACAAGAAAGTTAGGGACAATTTGTAAAACAAATTAAAACTTTGAGAGAGAGAGAGAGAGAGAGAGAGAGAGAGAGAGAGAGAGAGAGAGAGAGAGAGAGAGAGAGAGAGAGAGAGAGAGAGAGAGAGAGAGAGAGAGATGGGCGGGACGAGTTTGGGCTAGATGAGGCAGGCTAGTGGGTTACCCGGACACGAGCAGAACACGCGAAAATAAAAGGAAATTTAGTAATCTAACCAATATAAATGAACTATTTGAAAAAAATAACAACTTTTTTTTAAATAACCACTTTGTCCGGAATATATATCTAACTAGAGAGGTCTCCGGAAAATCGAAGTAGGATTCCAGACACTGGTTCTGAAATATATATATATTTTTCTATTTTTATGTGTAAAATATGTTTTGTTCTTTTTGTATAAGTTTTGTTTTTATAAAATCTAAAATGCAAATGTAATCTTAAAAATCAACAAAAAAACTAATAATATATAAACTTAAGGGATTTGTTTAAAGTAATATTACAATGTTGAAATGGTATTTTGTCCTTGTACACAAAAAAAAAATTGTCAGTCGTTTACGATATCACATAGCCTATGGACCGTTTTTACCCTCTATAAAACACGATTTCCCGACGATCAATATCTCTAGGAACCAATACAAAAACACCCCACAATCCCCTCTACTGTCAATCTGTTGTGGCACGTTTGGGGCCTTTTCGAGGGTCATGTTGAAACTCTCAAGTGGGATTGCATCGGTTGGTTCGGTACCCCAGTAGTTGATACCCACTAGCACTCTGTGGATGTGAGATCTCATACCTATAAACCAATCCTACTTTTATGAACAATAGTCGCTCTTCGAGTGGCTATCGTATATAGTCATTCTGAATGTCTTTAAATCCAAAGCACCAAAAAACCAATGAGCATCTGGTATTTGATTGAGATGTAAAGCTACATAAAATGTTAGAAACAATTAATCATCAAATTACATTATATTATAAATTATTATTACTTAGATAATTTAATCCAAAAACAATTATATTGTATCACAGTCTGCCCAAGCTGGATAAATGGATTCGTCAACCATGTCATTTCAGTCAAATGTATCAGTGTTGAAAGCTGACGGTACAACCATCCACCGAGCATTATCCGCTCTATGGTCTATCAACAATGAGATCCACATCATGATGTGTTGTCAATCAAAATTTTTGCAGTAAAGTAGGTATTGTTATTAGAAGCTTAATATGTAATGAATACATAATTATATAACTTACATCACATTCCAACAAGCCTGCGTGACTATCCATATATACGTGCGTCTAAAATTCAATCGTCACAATACCAGTAAAAAAACGGTGAGCAGACAACAATGAACCATCCCGTTCTTTATATAGACTGTGTATGGTAGGTTCTAAAAGATTGTCCAAATGTGTTGGCTGTTAGCGTGTAACACCTTCCTCTTCATTTATATCCATAGGGACTTATACCATATGTACGTAACTTTTTGGCGCATAGAACACCTAAGAGGTGCTGCCGGCGGCGTTTTGTATTTATCTCGCAGAATCTCTTTTACATCTGACGATTAAATACATGTAGACGGCTGCTCAAAACCGTGATTCAACGGTAGTTCGGGTGTGCCTAACCCATAATCATGCTCCCATATTTCATTGTCAGTGTACTCTATGGTACCAGCATCTTGCACGATAAGTGTCGGTATGGTTCAATAGTGTTTAACTATAAACGATGCAAAAACATAAGGACCATAATGTTAAATAAAAATTGTATGTGAGTGAAATAATTAACAATGTACCTCCACCCATTCGAGGTACCAACATCGTTTTTGGGAGTCTTATTGATAAGTTTTAGAAGCATGACTAAAGAAGTGTCATGATCTGCTAAATGTTTATCCTGTGACCTCATATGCTCGCGACATTCACTAAGCTTGTTTTGCAATTGACGAACCTCGTTTTGCAAGCGAGTAATAATTCGGTCCTTATTTGTGCCTTCTTTTGTTGAGGATCATGGGTAGGGAGCATTTGGGGGATGGTGTTAGACTGTCAGGGAAGGTGTCATGTGAACTTTTGTGTCGGGAAAATCAGGGCGATAAATCCATACTGAGCTAACTATCCACCATTCAGCATGACTCTCAGCTTCTGTTGGCTCTAACTTATGTACAAGTCTATTATCTTGCCAACAAAATTATAAAACTGTAAATAAACATAAATTATACATACAAAAGAAAAATCTTAAAATATGTAAGTAACCATACATCGTCCATTTATATAAACTGGTTGCACTGAGTCTTTTGTAAAGGCCTTAGTTTCGACCATGCAACAGGCCGAAGGATCACATTCTCTTGTCGGGTACGAAACAAACTGCTCATAGGAAAAGTCTTAAGAATTCATATCTGAAAAAAAATCTTGTATTAGAATGTTAGCAAAACAAAAAAAATTGTTAAACATGTACTTACCTTAAAAGCGTATAAAAGGCCACTTAGGGTATAAGTCGTTTTTTGAAGTTGTTTCTCTTTTAGTTCGACTGAATGTATATGTGTGTGAACCTTATGAAATACAGTAATTAGTTGTGAGTACAATTGCTCCAAAATTATCCTCCCCCCATGAATATCTATGACATCAAAAATCTCCAATTAAATTTCTAAAAAATAATAGTAATGATAATTAATTACCCTTAGTTATGATCCGTAATTATAAATTAACGACATGATACCTTTTGAATTCAAAAAAGTCGGATACCAAAGCAAAATATTATTCTAAATCAAGTTGTTTAGCCAACCGTCCATTGAACCCTTTCTCTAACATATATAAAAGATATACACGTACCACATCCTCGTACGATAAATCATTAAGCGAATGCTCAAACACATTTTTCACATCGTCTAATTTGACAGAGACATTCCTCGTGACCGTAGGAAACACACGGGATCGGAAGGCGGCGCCGGATCCGAAGGCAGGAAAATAATCTCCAAAGTGGAAATCGGTGACAAGACATAAAATTCTTTCTTCCCGAAAGACAGCTCGTAACCTCCAATCTCAAAAACCATTTCCTTTACTTCGCTTCGGGAGTTCGTGATAAATATACATTAGGAATGTCTAACCACCTCCAAAAACATGAATTCCAGAACATAGTCCCGCACGTCGGTCTATCTTTGAATGCCGTAAGAATATCCCCACCGATTTTGGATTTACAAGACAGTGTAATTGATGAATCAAAAACCCTGTCGTGCTGCAAATAAAAAGGTTGTTATAAACCAACTTCGGAACGCAAACTGATCAACATTCCGCACATGTTCTTAGTGTTCCGAACCTGTTCCTCGTGTTCTAGAACTGTTCATACTGATCCGGACCCGTTCCAAAATGCAATTTTATGTTGCGGAACACATGATTTGGATGTATAAAAACACTCTATAAACAACTAAACCACTTTTGGGTTGGTCCTAATGCACTGACATCATATATTGGTACCCCGGAACATGGTCAGTTCATTCTGGAGGCGTTCTTCGCATTCCGGAATGCAATGTTTTGTTCCGAAACACTATTTTGTGATGAATATAAACAAAAATCTTAAGTTGGAGTAAAGGATTTACCCGTAAAACAACTTGGTCATAGTGATCGTCTTCCATATTTTTAGTCGGAGTTCCGAATTAGTGTGTCGGAATCGGAGAGTTGGACTGGCGTGTCGAAGATCAGAATCGGAATCGGAGAATTGGAGTGTAGTATCGGAATGTATCGGAAAGTCGAAATCCGGAATGAAATCGAGATCCAAATTTTTCTATCCTGGAAATCAAAATTCAAAAATTTGGTCCGGAATACATATGGATACTCTAGAATGGCCGTTCCGAAGGACACCTAATGGGCCGGCCCATCAGAAAACAACACCAATTTCATTTCGGAATGACCCATTCTGAAGAAATTGGTTATTTTATAAAAGTTATTTAAATGAGTTATTTTTTTAATAATGACATCAAAAATGGTTCGTTTACCCAATTTCTCCAAAATAAAATGTGTAAACTAGCATTTATTTAGAATCAAGATCTACTAAGCATCGTTAAAAAAATTAAAATAATATTTAAATTACAATTCATCATGTCACGTCAAATATTATAAATTGTATGGGTATATACTATAATGAAAAAATATTTGATCATAAGTTAAATATATAAAATGCAATCACAAAATGATGAACATTGAGTTAATTCTGTAAAATATTTACTAGGGTTGTAAACGAACTGTTCGTGAACCGTTCGGCGGGAAGTTCGTTTATGTTCGTTTATTTAATAAACGAACGAACATGAACACAAATTATCGTTCGTTTAGTTAAACGAACGAACATGAACAATGGTCTCGTTCGTTCAATTAGGTTCGTGAACGTTCGTTTATGTTTTTCGTTTACGTTCGTTTATGTTTTTCGTTTACGTTCGTTCATATAAGTTCATTTTATGTTCACATATGCTTGATTGTGTTTGATTACATTAGTGTATTATATGTTCATTTATGTTCATATATCTTCAATTATGTTTTTTTTTATCTTTGTTCATTTATGTTCGTTTGTTTATGATCGTTTAGCATGTTCACGAATATAAACGAACGAACATGAACATTGTAATTTGTTAAACGAACGAACATGAACAAGGAAACTCGTTCGTTTATCCGTTCGTGTTCGTTTATTTGTTCGGCTAACTTAAACGAACGAACATGAACAAGCCCCGTTCGTGTTCGTTCGGTTCGTTTACAGCCCTAATATTCACATAGGAGTTCAATAGTTAAAACTTTGTCATTTCTAAAATTTTACTAATGTTCCGTAATTTACCTTCCATGTAAAACAAATTAGCTAGAGACAATTTAGTATAAGTCCGTAATGATGACGCGGATTATAATTTTAAAATGACCAAAAATAAACTATCGTATTATAAAAAACCACTTTTTGGTAACTTTATCATTAAATGACAACCAAACTCAAATGAAATGGATCAAATTTCTTTTTTCTAAATCACTCATGATCCATATTTTTTCTTATTTACAAAATATTTTAAGTAAGATGGTGTGAAACTTTTAACATTATTGATTCATGATCTGCTTGGTGATTCGCGCATGAAGACAAACCGTCCACCCTCTTTATATCATAACTTAAGTGTAGAATATGTTTTTTCACAACGATTTCACATGCCTAAATATTGAAAATGTTGTATTTTTACGAATTGTTGTTTCTTCCCCAAAACACTCAAAAATTACATTACTATCAAGTAAGCACACCTAAACATATTTCATCACTTTTTTGACACAAAAAAATACTTATATTGTTCGAAAACTTCCGTACACGTAAGCATACTTTACACTATTGTTTTAGGTCAATGGTTTGGTGAATACGTAACCAAAACCTCCACTTAAATGTAATTTGGTTGCAGTTTTAATAAAAATATTTCTTTTCCGTTAAAAAAAACACTGTAATTTTGAGTTCAATTATTGTTATCTTCTTGATTTTATTATGTAGAGTTATTTCACACAAGTATAGATATGTGGCGAAATGGATTAACAACTTTTACAAACTATGTTTTCTGCTATTTTTACCTGTTTGTCAATAATATGATGATTATTAACACAGCCAAAACCTACAAATTACTATAACGTTTTACTTGTATGGCTATTTCTTAGATGGATAAATATTTCGTGAAATGGTGTTTAACAAGTTATGCTTTATGTAATTATATTGGTACGTTAATGTTAATAATATGTTTATTGTGTAAATATTCATGAAACAATAAGGGAGGGGCGGAGCTTGAACAATTAATTTGGGGCTGGAAATATTAGAAACCAATATAATCAGATCTTTCAAACATCATGCGTCCACTAAATCATCTTGTAGGTGATCAAATGCATATAAGACTTGAAATAATTTGAAACGGTTTCACGAGTCCGATCAATGTACATTGCTATTTTAGTCATCTTTATAATCTTTTTGATAACTATCCATTGCCTTGTAGTACTTTTCTATTACATATGAACTATTTTTAGTTGTCTATATAATTTCAAGAAAGTATGTTGTTTTTAATTATTACATACATCATACATGATCAATTTAAGTTTAATCGTACCTAGCTATATTTGTACTTTGCTATTACATATTAGTGATTTTACCTACACATTAGATGAAAATTTCAGACTTTGAACTTCAAATAGAACAAACAACTCTAGTTATCAAGGCTCTAGAATCATTGTATATTCGAGGAAAGAAGAAAGATATTCGTAATTTCCCATGAAATCATGCTCTTAAATAATTATATTCTGCAAAATTAATCTAACATCAACAAAATTCTGCAACAATTTATCTAACAATGTGTGAAATCATACTCCTAAAGGTCCAACAACAAGCAAATAAGTAATACTAAGCAAGTAACTGAGTGAAAAACTAAAGATAAAAATCACTTACACTAAATCAGAGGGGCTGAAGGAATAGGGATGATGGACCGATGTGTAACATCCCGAGATTTTTTGCAGGTATTTCCGAATCCACTCTTCAACTATTATTTTGTCATTTGTAGTCCCTAGGGTTAGAAGAGTCGACCCATGAGAAGCCTAAGGGCTAAAGTTGCAACTTTGGGAACAAGACTAGTACGCTAAGCGTACATAAGGAACGCTAAGCGTACTAAGGCACGCCTTAGTACGCTGGGCGTACCCTTGTGTACGCTAAGCGTACTCGCGTCAGATGCAAACCCTATAGGGTCCAACGTTATTTCCTGTTCTTGTCTGATGAAGAGCTTAGGGTAGGATCAGGTATTTGAAAGTCTATAGGGTCCAGCGTTATGTATGACTAGCATACACTGGTGCTGCAGGGTTGGTGGAAGTTTCAGGGATGGTTGAGTGGTGCGCGCGAGGTCAGTAGACCAGTTATGAGATAGTTAGCTTCCCTCCAGGAGTGAGGATTGAGCGATCACCAAGCATATGTATATTGTTAGGGTGTTGTGATGATACTTAAGACAAATATGGGTAAGTGTGGAAGGTAGTATGGGCCCGTACTACTGAAAGCAATGTGACCCATACACGTAGCAAGGAAGTCACAACCCCCTAGGGTTTAGTTGGGAGTTGGTTCCCTGTTATTTATGCGGATTATCTAATATCTTCATGGTATATTTTCAATATGGTGGTTACGAGGCGTTTTGTGACTGGATCTGGATCGGGATCAGGTCAGGACGATCAGGAGGCCCCGACAGCGCCCAAGATTATCGGCCAGGGTGGGCCAGTGTTGACAGAGGATCGTGTCAGGGAGATCATCCGCGAGGAGGTGGTCGAGATTGTCCGGGGTCAGATTCCGGAGGTGTTTGGGTCTATTAAGACTGTTATGATGGAGTATTTTGATGACAAATATGCAACCCTTGCTGAGATGGCTGTCGCAGCAGCTACAACGGCTGTAACAGCGGCAGGCGGAGGAGCTAGCCAAACTTTTCAGTACCGGGACTTCGATAACACGAAGCCCCCGACATTTGATGGTACTCAGTATCCGATCAAAGCCATGAGGTGACTGTCTGACGTGGAGGGCTATTTCTTCACGTGCTCATGTCCTACTGACCAGAAGGTCAGATGTGCCCCGAACCTGCTGAGGTCCGGGGCAAAGGACTAGTGGAGATTGATGACTGGGTCTTATTTGGATGACCAGAGAGTTACGGTTACTTGGGAGCAGTTCAGGGATATGTTTCGCGCTCGCTATATTCCACGGGTCGAGCGGGAGAACTAGCTCAGGAGTTTTTGGAGTTGAGACAGGATGGTAAGACCGTGACTGAGATCACCCGTATGTTCACGGAGAGGGCGATGTTTGCCCGGAGTTTGCTTCTGAGTAGGCTCTGATGACACGTTATCTGAGCATGCTCAAGACTGACATCCGTCAGTTTGTTACTACCCAACGATGTGACACTCTGCTGGAGTTACATGAGGCCGCCAGGCGGCGCGAGCTGGAGATCGAGTTATAGTTACGAGAGTAGAGGCTGGCCCCGACACAGTCACAACCGGTGCCGAAGCTGTGACATCCCCAAATCTCACGGCCAGAAAAGACCGATTTTGTTTATGCTCTTTTTTTTTAAAAAAAATCAGAGTACTTTTTTTTTAATAAAAATGTTGCGGAATTTGTTCCCAGAAAATATGATAAATACGTTATCAAATCATTTCTGAAGAAATGTATTTTATTCATTTAAACTATTGGGATGTCATTGTCAATACAAAAACATAAGCATAAACAAAACTTACATTCATTTACACTAGTGATCTACTTCTCTTTTAATATCTCAGTGTAAAGCAACTTCATATCGATACCTGTGATACAAATAAACTAAGTGGGTCAGGCTTGGGAGCCTGGTGAGCATAAAGGGTTTTCAACCTACAATAAATAAATTTATTATGTTTAAACATCAAACAATCAACCCAGTTACCCAACCCCATTACCTTCTTTATTTCTTAAGGATTTACCCTACGAATCATCTATCACTCATTCCTAAGGATTCCTCCTAAGGAATAGGCACGAAGTCACATCGTCGCCAGGGTTTATACAACAGGCACTAAGTCCATAGCTGCCAGGGTTTTTAGAGAACATCTGATGAACATATAGTTCACACACCTACAGGTTGCGAGCCTGCTAGTGTTCCATGGACCGTCTAGAATAGTCCATGGTTGTCATCCATACTCTGCTGAAAGACGGGGCCATCGCTTGGGTCATCGCTTCTCACCATATTTTACTACTCATATATCATCGCTCATCTTTCATCGCTCATCATTTATCTCATCATTTTATCACACATCAACTTATTTCACCTACCCATGTTATACCCAACATATTTGTAGATAAAATATATATACATTTTAAATCATTTTAAACATGTATAAAACATTCTTTCATCTACCCATGTTTTACCCAACATATTTGTAGATATAAAATACATATACAGTTTAAAACCTGTATAAAACAATAATTCAACATCTATCTCAAATAAACAAACAACATATATACACATAGCACGTATTTTATATAAAATACTTCATATCTATGTGTAAGGTGAAAGTGACTATACACTCACTTGATAAGACGATAATCGGACAGCACCTCGTTTCTTAAAACAATCGTTTCTGATAAAATCGAGATGTTTTCCCAAAATCTGGGCTTCTCGTGGGCAGAGTTTCGGCTCGAAAAACTCTTTTTCTCGGAATCTTCGGGGCGCCAGGACTTGCTTCGTGTGTCGGGGATGATACCGGGGCTTCGGGGGGTTAAAAGTGGGCTAAAGAAGGTTTAGAGAGTAAGAGATATCAGAATTAGCAAACAATTCCCGAAGGCTTCGTTTTCTATTTATAGGGTGAAATTTTGAGATTCACGACATAAACCATGTATGTTCACGTCGTGACTTCGATCCTGGTCACCCCCTAGGCTTGCCGTGTGTCATCTAGGCCTGAAACGTGTCGTTCAGCTAGTTTACGGCATGAATCTCATGTTCACGTCGTGACTTAAGGCGGCTAGGGTTTCAGCCACGTGTCATGCCCTCCACAGCTGCATCTTCGGAAGGCCATAACTTTTGCATACGAGCTCCGTTTTCTACGTTCTTTATATCCACGCGTAGGTGGAGACGTACTATACAACTTTCTTTTAGGTCACTAGGGCTAAAAAGTACTTTATCATAAACTCACTTTTTGTGATTCCTGATGTCGTGCCGGTTTTGTCACGAAACTTCGACAGGTCATAACTTCTTCGTTATAACTCGGATTTCGGCGTTCTTTATATGTACGGAAACCATGTGACATATACTACAACTTAGTTAAGATTATTTATTCTAAATAATCCTCTATCAAAAAGTCATTTTTTTACGCTTATCGTCTCTAAATTGACTAGCCCGAATCTGCGGGCATTACAATTATCTCCCGCTTAGGATGATTACGTCCCGGAATCATCAACAAAACAGGCCTTCTATAATGACTCCATGTGTTGTCTCTTCATCCTAGGTAATAGCCATCACTTCTATGTTCCTCCGAATGAGTATCTAACTCTTCGACTTCTTGACTGCAGGCGGTGCTCAATCTTGCACCCGCTTTCTATCTTGCGTTGGACTTTCAACTGTAACCTTCGAGTTACAAAATCAATCCTTATTGAAGACTCCTTCTTCTTAAAAGACTTAAGATAAGTTCTTTCCTTCATTTATCATAACAGACCGATGGGTCATGTTTTAATGACCTCTCATCGTATGATACAACGCTTAGACTCAAGTCTTTTAGAGTCAAATTCCATAATGGAATATACCTTTCTTGATATAATCACATTCTAACATGTAGCACTTTTAGCTACAAGCTTCTTACTTGAACAATGGTCGCACTACTTCTATTGATCGCTTCGATTATCTTTCACTTCAATCTTCTGGCATAAGTCGGATGCTACATCAATCTTGGTTCTCTAAACCACGTAACATACTTGTCTTAGTCGGACTCGATTGGATATGACCACTACGATCGGAATATCATTCATCTTCTTAGTCATTACCGAAACGATGGTAACGACATACTTGAACAAAACGTAATCAATTAATAGCTTCTTGGTAACCTTGTGACTTTCCTTGATCCAAGTGTGAGTCTTGTGTGCTTCCGGTAGTGTAGGCCTCTACTACCATTCACACCTACTCATACTCGAACCAAGTATTGTCTCGCAGCTTTCCAAGTTACTACCACAAAAACAATTTTAACACATAAAAATGTGTCCAAACAATCATAAAATTTTCCCTAGACTCTACTAGTACTTCTTCCATGTGTATGTTCAATCATTAATTCTACTTCAACTCGGTTGGTGATGGAAATTCCCGACGATGGGACAACTTCAAGAATTACACCAATCGTTCCATCATCCTGCCAATCGAAGGTATACTTCAGACGTACCGTACTCCTCTAAATGTTCTGTTATTTTATCAGACATATTCTAAAGGCAAGATACCACTCTTACGATATCTTCCGATAGGTGTCATTCACTATTATAAGCCTTTCATTTCCTCCATTTACTCAATTCTCTACGAGTCTTCACCATAACGTTTTGTACACCCAAGCAGACGTTCGGCGTACTAGGCGAGAATTTAAGATAGGAAAACTTTATTTACGATAGACGTATAAATCTCCCTATTACTCCGAAAAGTTACATGCTAGTTCTAATATCGTAATTAAACGTTTAGAAATCTGAACACATAAAATTTCCAGATCTGGTCGACAATAGACCATAGATCCGAACAAATAATAGCATATAAGGCATCTTTATAGCTATAACATAAAACATTTAGCGCATAAAACATTTTAGGCATCTTTCCTAAAATAAACTAGTGCTCGTGTCTAAAATATAAAAGACACTCATCTCACAATCATCGCTTAGCATTCTAAGTTTAAGTCTATAAATTTACTACAAATTCCTAGTTCGTTTAAACTAATGCTCTGATACCAACTGTGATATCCCCAAATCTCACGGCCAGAAAAGACCGATTTTGTTTATGCTATTTTTTTGTTTTTTAAAAATCAGAGTACTTTTTTTTAATAAAAATGTTGCGGAATTTGTTCCCGGAAAATATGATAAATACGTTATCAAATCATTTCCGAAGAAATGTATTTTATTCATTTAAACCATTGGGATGTCATTGTCAATACAAAAACATAAGCATAAACAAAACTTACATTCATTTACACTAGTGATGTACTTCTCTTTTAATCTCACAGTGTAAAGCAACTTCATATCGATACCTGTGATACAAACAAACTGAGTGGGTCAGGCTTGGGAGCCTGGTGAGCATATAGGGTTTTCAACCCACAATAAATAAATTTATTATGTTTAAACATCAAACAATCAACCCAGTTACTCAACCCCATTATCTTCTTTATTTCTTAAGGATTTACCCTACGAATCATCTATCACTCATTCCTAAGGATTCCTCCTAAGGAATAGGCACAAAGTCACATCGTCGCCAGGGTTTATACAACAGGCACTAAGTTCATAGCTGCCAGGGTTTTTAGAGTACATCTGATGAACATAAAATTCACACACCTACAGGTTGCGAGCCTGCTAGTGTTCCATGGACCGTCTAGAATAGTCCATGGTTGTCATCCATACTCTGCTGAATGACGGAGCCATCGCTTGGGTCATCGCTTGGCTCATAGCTATCACCATATTTTACTACTCATATATCATCACTCATCTTTCATCGCTCATCTTTTATCTCATCATTTTATCACACATCAACTTATTTCACCTACCCATGTTATACCCAACATATTTGTAGAACAACATATATACACATAGCATGTATTTTATATAAAATACTTCATATCTATGTGTAAGGTGAAAGTGACTATACACTCACTTGATAAGACGATAATCGGACAACACCTCGTTTCTTTAAACAATCGTTTCCGATAAAATCGGGATGTTTTCCCAAAATCTGGGCTTCTCGTGGGCAGAGTTTCGGCTCGAAAAACTCTTTTTCTCGGAATCTTCGGGGCGCAGGGACTTGCTTCGGGTGTCGGGGATGATACCGGGGCTTCAGGGGGTTAAAAGTGGGCTAAAGAAGTTTAGAGAGTGAGAGATATCAGAATTAGCAAACAATTCCCGAAGGCTTCGTTTTCTATTTATAGGGTGAAATTTTGAGATTCACGACATAAACCATGTATGTTCACGTCGTGACTTCGATCCTGGTCACCCCCTAGGATTGCCGTGTGTCATCTAGGCCCAAAACGTGTCGTTCAGCTAGTTCACGTCATGAATCTCATGTTCACGTCGTGACTTAAGGCGGCTAGGGTTTCAGCCACTTGTCATGCCCTCCACAACTGCATCTTCGGAAGGCCATAACTTTTGCATACGAGCTCCGTTTTTTACGTTCTTTATATCCACGCGTAGGTGGAGACGTACTCTACAACTTTCTTTTAGGTCACTAAGGCTAAAAAGTATTTATCATAAACTCACTTTTTATGATTCCTGATGTCGTGCTGGTTTTGTCACGAAACTTCGACAGGTCATAACTTCTTCGTTATAACTCGGATTTCGGCGTTCTTTATACGTACGGAAACCTTGTGACATATACTACAAATTAGTTAAGATTATTTATTCTAAATAATCCTCTATCAAAAAGTCATTTTTTGACACTTATCGTCTCTAAATTGACTAGCCCGAATCTGCGGGCATTACAGAGCGGTCCAAGACCGCTGATACTAGGACCGGAGGTCAGCGCGGCCGCACTTGTGGAAAGTGCAGAAAGGGTCATTTTGGAGTTTGTCGATTAGGTAGCGGGTGCCACAAGTATGGCAAGGAGGGGCATTATGCGAAGGATTTTCGCCATCCCGCCCCAGTTCCGAGTGTGAGGTTATGTTACCACTGTGAGTAGATTGGCCATGTGAAGGCCAAATGCCCGTTGCTCGCCGCCAAGCCGATGCAGGCTCCCATACCAGCCACATTGAGGATTACAGACGGCAGACATGGTAGAGCAGAGCCCCCGAGGGCTCAAGGACGCACCTTCCAGCTTACAGCAGAGGAGGCCAGGGCAGCACCAGATGTGGTCGCTGGTATGTTTCTATCCTTTCTCTTACTGATTATATCTGTTTTTTGCTTATATGTTTGTACCTATGATTAGGTACGTTTTTAGTGAACTCCTTGCCTGCTTTGGTATTATTTGACTCGGGGGCGAGTCATTCGTTTGTTTCTCAGTCTTTCAGTAAAGAGTTCGGGTTGCCAGTGGGAGAGTTAGAGTGTCCGTTGCGAGTCTCCATCACCAACGAACACAGGGTTTCTGCTTCTTCGATCTATCGGTGTTGTGTACTGGAGATCTTCGAAGTGTCTTTCCCGATAGATTTGATTTCGATTCCCATGGGGGATGTGTATGTGATCGTGGGTATGGACTGGCTTAGTCGCTTTGGAGCTATGATCTATTGCGAGGGTCAGCTAGTGGTGGTTCGAACCCCAAGTGGGGCAGAACTGATTGTCTATGGCGAGGGTACCAGATTGGGATCAGTGTTTTGTTCAGCTGCCAGGGCTCGGCAGTACATTCAACACGGGTGTGCGGGTTATCTAGCGTATGTGGTGGATACGCGGGTCAGAGATTAGGTTTCAGTTTCAGAGGTTCCGGTGGTCAGGGAGTTTGCTGAGGTGTTCCCGGAGGTGTTACCAGGAGTGCCTCTGGAGAGGCAGGCCGAGTTTAGGATCGGCCTAGTGCCCGGTGCGGCCCCTATCGCCAAGGCGTCGTACCGGTTGGCACCACCAGAGATATATGAGTTGTCATCACAGCTGCAGGAACTGTTGGGCAATCAGTTCATTCGTCTGATCAGTTCTCCATGGGGAGCGTCGATTCTCTTCGTCAGGAAGAAGGATGGTTCACACCGGATGTGCATTGACTACCGGGAGTTGAACAAGTTGACGGTGAAAAACCGTTATCCACTCCCGAGGATAGATGATCTTTTCGATCAGTTGCAGGGAGCATCTTGGTTCTCCAAGATAGACTTGAGGTCTGGATACCATCAGGTCAGAGTTAGGGAGGAGGACGTGGAGAAGACCGCGTTCTGAACTCGTTATGGACATTACGAGTTCGTGGTGATGTCGTTTGGGCTCACCAATGCGCCAACAATATTTATGGACTTGATGAATCGGGTCTGCAGGTCGATGCTCGATCGCTCGTTCATAGTGTTCATAGATGATATCTTGGAGTACTCCAAGACCCGAGAGCAGCATGAGGAGCACCTATGGGAGTTATTAGGAGTTCTGATACGAGAACGACTTTATACCAAGTTCTCGAAGTGCGACTTCTGGTTACGAGAGGTTCAGTTCCTTTGACATCTCGTTAACCAGGAGGGGATTTTGGTCGATCCGGCCAAAATTGAGGCGTTTATGCAGTGGGAGGTTCCGAAATCTCCCTCAGACATTAAGAGCTTCTTGGGATTGGCAGGGTACTACCGGAGATTCATACAAGACTTCTCCAAGACTGCAGTACCCCTCTATCGTCTGACGAGGAATGTGGTGGATTTCCGGTGGGGCCCCGAGCAGCAAAGGGAGTTTGAGACCCTCCGATAACGTTTATGCGAGGCTCCAGTATTGACTCTTCCGGAGGGATTCGAGGACTTTGTGGTGTTCTATGATGTATCCATCACGGGACTGGGAGCGTTCCTCATGCAGAGAGGACGGGTGATAGCCTACGTATCTCGGCAACTGAAGCCGCACGAGACGAGATACCCTACTCATGATCTGGAGTTGGGAGCGGTGGTATTCGCTCTCAAGATTTGGAGGCATTATCTGTCACAACTAGGAATTCTAATGCTTTTGTAAACATTAACAATGATAACATTTGTGACTAAAACTTGAAAGCATGCATGATGTTTATTCAACGACAACAAAATTCCATCAAACACTCAGTCCAAACACTTCAAATAGTCAACAAAAGATTGGAAACCCTAAAAATCCCGGTTTAAGTCCATTATGGACTAGGATTTTCTTGTTGGGCCTAATGGACCAATAAGCCTCCAATTTGACTATTTTGGGCTTAGGACCCTTAAATGGGCTCTAATTAGACCACTTGCATGAAACTTAACATTTTAGGCTATAATGGGCCTAAAATGAATTAGTTTACCTTTAATGGGCCTTGTTGGGCCATAACAAATCTAATTAGCCCTAATGGGCCACAAACCAAATCTTTTATGCTAATTGGGCCGTGAACCACCCTAAGGGCCCAATAGGCCAAAAACTTCTTTATGGACCTCAAAATTTTGAACCAAGATAAGAAGTGGGCCAAATTAATCTATTTCTTTCCTCCTAGCCCAAGAATTCAGCCCAAGATAAAAAAAAGGAGAAATAAGACTAATGGGTATTAAGGGGGGGGGGTGACACCTCAAAATTGTATGGGGGATATCCATGCATCCATCACCTCACAAATTCTCTCCTCCCCCTCTTCTTCTTATCTTCGGCCGAGGATCACACACACACACAAACACACACCTCACTTGAATTTTCTCTCAAACACTCACAACAACAACCTCTCATTTCCTCTCAAAAATTTCGAGATCTAGGGCATTTCAAGAAGGCTTTTCCATTAAAATCATCATCTTTGGTAAGTTATTACTTAGATCAATGGCTTAGTTTCTTTATTTCATCAAAAACCTCTTCCTAACTCATGCAATTTTCGTGATCTACTCCTTAGAAGCTATCTAAACCAAAGTCCTCTCAAGAAGCTTACTAGGGCCGAAAATAACATCAATCTCTTCCATTTCTTTCTCCAAAATCGAACCAACAACTCCAAGGTGAGTTCATACCCCCTTGTTTTCGGTTTTTACTCGTTTTTGGGGGAGAATACAAGTACTATGTGTTGATCTATGTGTGTATGCTTGTAATATGTGATTTCTTTGGTTTATATTGTGAAAATATGATGTTATTTGCTAAATCTTGAAATCTATGGCTAAAGTGTAAAGAATACATAAACAATGTACATAATAAACAACTTACTTCAAAGATCTAAGGATCTTTAGGCTTAAGAAGTGAAAACAAAGTCAAAATCCCTATAAGTGTCATTTTTGCAAAAATAATCAAAGTTTGAGTAAAATATGATATTTTCGGTTTTATAAGGACAAAATGGTATTATTTACATAGAAATCTAACTTTTATGAAAATAACACTTGTCTAGGGGTCAAAAACATAAATTTTAGCTTAATGAGCTTTAATTTGGGCCTCACGAGTTTTTGGGCCCAAAGTTGCGAAAAAAATGAAATGTTGAGGGGCTGAATTGGAAAACTTAACAAACTATGAGTCTAAAACGTGAATAAACTATTTTTAGGGGCTGAAAATGACTTTGATGCAAAAATTGGACTAAAAATGCAAAGTTTTTGATTTTGGGGTCAAATTTGTAAAACTTACGGAATTTGAGCTAAAAGTGTAAACTTTTTACAATTAAGGGCTGGAAATGACAAATACAATAGTTTTGGGCTGAATTTATTATTTCAAATAAAGTTTGGGTCTAAAACGTCAAGAAAAACGGTTTAAGGACCAAAAATGTCAATTTTCAGAAAAGGGGACTAAAAGTGCCATTTTTATAGATAAAGGGGCTGAAATGGTCAAATTAAATGTTTTTGGGCCAATTAGACGAATATTAAAATTTTGGGTTAAAAACATCAAGTTTATAACGCATGGTTTATATATATATATATATATATATATATATATATATATATATATATATATATACACACATATAACCAAGCTTCGTTATAAATCAAACGTCAAAACAATCTTAACACTTCGAATAAACAACGAACTTACAACAAATACCTACATTACGAACTTAAGATCAATAAATTATAGATGATTCAATGGTTGGGCTCAAATATCTCCTATTCGTGCTATTGGGCCTTTGTGGCCCAATATCATGATTATTGAGCCCAATATATTCAAACATGTTTATTGGGCTTCCGGTGACCCAATTACATACCTAGTGGGCCTTTATCATCTTTAATATGCTATTGGACTTTAATGGTCCATTTGCATTGCTAATAAGACCCTAAACCTTTATAATATGCTTAATGGGCTATAACGTGTCCGTAGGATACTCGACAGCCTGTAATAACATACAAAGTTAGTGGGCCTCCGTAGTCATCTTCTCTTCGTCGGTTAGGCTTACCTTTATTCAAGTAAACATAAATCGGGTCGTGAAACAATGTTATACAATTTCTTTTGGATTAGTGAGAAATAACGGACGACGCCAATAAGTGTCGGTCGTAGTCTGTAGTTATAATCAAAGTCTCCTGGAAGGAGAGCGAGAGTTTGTGTATAGATCTATACGGGGGTGACTCCCCCACACCTAAGTTGTTCGCTACAGTTAGACTCGGCCAGTCTAGGGTGACAAAATCTTAATTCAATACCGACATTCACTAGAATGCCAAGACAAGCGAATTAGTCATTATTATGCATGGTTATAACGACTCACTTAGAGACCCATTACCATCTAAGTAATCATTGGGAAATCATGTTCATATGCTGTGACGATACAATAATACAAAACTATCATGCTATTTATATCGGAAAACATCGGGTTTTCCAGGGGAACAACCTTATTCACTTTTACTTACAACAACTATAATACAAGAAACTATTATGAAAAACATTTCACTTTTGCATGTTTTGAAATCATTTACACGTATACTTATGGATCATCACACCTTTTTCGTAAACAATTTCTGTTTCAGAAAATATCGGATTTTCTGGGTTTTACAAACAATACAAAACATTTTCATATCAAACCTGCTTATGAACTCGCCAACATTATATATGTTGACCGTTTTCATAAGAACTTGTGTTCTCAGGTAACCGTTAGAATGAAGAATTATCAAGCGTGTGTCTGAATGTCTTTTGTGTGATGTCATTTGATAAACAATTTATTTTTGGGATTATGTAATGTAAACAATGTACTGGATGTGAACAATGACTGTTGTAATGTATTAATGCATGGTGATGTTTATGTTATGTTTCATGTATATTCATTGTGATGATATTTCAATTTAAGTCACACGAGCCCTCGGACGTTTCCGCCGTCTGGTTCGGGGGTGTGACAGGTTGGTATCAGAGCTCTGTTTACAGTGAACTGGCATATCTAACCACACATTGATATGCAACTATAAACCCAAAGAGGGACTAAACAACTCTGAACAAAACAAATAAAACATAATAATAAACACTCTTACTTGTGCGACTTAGAAAAATGAACATAATAACAATTCAAATAAGACATTGGGAAAAATCCTGACATCTCGGTTAGGCCAGGACTGTTCACAGTTGTATTAGGAATGAATGTAGCCTGATCAACTACATTTCCTTCAGAATACAACTATCGCATGCCATGGAGCGATCGCGATGGTCAATAAACCTAAGGCATACCCTTTTGTTAACCAAGAGCAGAACATCAAACCAATTTCAATAATAACAAAAATATCTTAGGATTAATAATGGTTTAATTATATACCCTCTTGCAAACAGTATGGCTGGTTTCCATCTTCCTGGAGATCCGTATTTCCCTAATCAGGGGAATAACGGATGGCTTGAGGAGGAACCTGAGGAGGAGCCTGAAGAGGAGCCTGAGGAGGAACCTGAAGAGGAGTCTGAGGAGGAACCCGATAAGGAACAAGAGGTTGGGATCGAAGACGGGCCTGCAGAGCCTGTGGCCGACTCTGGAGGGGAAGAATCTAGCGAAAGTAGTGATGATGACTCGGACGCAGAGTCAGTAGTCATCAACCCACCATTTCCAGTTAGGGTGCCAGCACATCGGATGGGACCTAATGGCCCTACACCCCCATGGGGAGTTGACATCTGGAGATGGAGTAGGCGGCAAGGTCAGCGACCCCCGTACGGCATGGCGAGGGAATTCTATGATCTGAGGGATGGAGGGCCGGCTGACCGAGCACTTCCTGTTATGGTGAGGAGGTTGCGGAACACTGGCGACCTAGCCCTGGACACAGCCGAGCAGCTGAATCAGATGCGAGTCGCAGTGGCAAGAGCAGAACGAGAAACTCAAGAAGTAATCCATAACTTTCATGTACGTCAAGCAATTTGGGAGGATCGACTACGAGCCACAGAACAACAAGTGACGCGTCTTCAGGGCGCATCCACATCATCAGCCCCACCACCCGAAACATCTCGGAGCACTCCGGATCAGTAGACCCCCTACTAGTGCTACGTTCTCTGATGCTTACCATGTTATGTACTACCGACTCCATGTTAAAGTGATTACACTACTCATAGAGTTGTTATGCTGCCGAACTTTGTACCCTTATGTATGCTCTTTAGAGCAAATTTTCATGTATCAAAGTGCGGATATTATTAGTGGAAAATATTATGTGTTTTATATTGATGTTGTTATCTGCTATGTGTTTTATATTCTTATTGCTTGGTGTAAATATATGGAATCACTTAGATGCACAATCGATTCACGGAATTCCCAACTTAAATACAATACGTACTCAACATCTTTCTGTTCCATAACAACAAGATGCCGCAAAGACCAAACCGTGGAAACAATCAACCACCGACACCACCAGAAATCAACTCAGTTGCACTTCAAGTAGCTGTATCTGCTGCAGTCACAGCAGCACTGGCACAGATCCACAATGGGAACAATGGTGGAGGCAACGGGCAGGGGACCGGAAGTTCAAACAGCGGGATGAACCAAGGACCTACCAAGACATGCTCTTACAAAGACTTCACCAACGCCAAACCACGAACCTTTAATGGTACAGGGGGAATGATAACCCTGAAGAGATGGATTGAAAAGGTGGAATCGATGTTCGAGATATGTGGATGCCCTGAAGAAGTCAAGGTGAAGTTTGCAGCATGTACATTTGTTGATCAAGCTCTCACCTGGTGGAATGGACATGTGGAGGCTATGACTCTTCCGGTGGCTAATGCCATGCCATGGACGGAATTGAAGGAAATGCTAATGGCTGAATACTGCCCGCGTGGCGAGGTTCAGAAAATGGAGCAAGAGTTATGGAATCTCACTGTCCGAAACTCCGACATTGATGCCTGTAACTATTAGGAGTTTTGATGTGATTATCGACATGGATTGGTTGAGTCCCTATCATGCCGAAATTATGTGTCGCGAGAAGGCCGTTCGCCTTCATCTCCCTAACCACGAAACCCTAATTTTATACGGAGACAAACCCAGTACAAACCTTAGTCTTATCTCATGTATTAAGGCACATAAGTGTCTACAAAAGAAGGACTTTGCGTTTCTGGCTCACATCGTGGATAAATCCATGGAAGAGATCAATATTTGAGACATCCCAGTGGCTTGCGATTTCCCTGACATCTTTTCTGAAGATCTTCCGGGGATACCCCCAGAAAGACAAGTCGAGTTCCGAATCGACCTTGTGCCAGGAGCTACACCCATCGCCAAATCGCCCTATAGGTTGGCTCCTGCGGAGATGCAAGAACTGTCAAGCCAACTCAGCGAACTCTTGAGCAAAGGATTCATACGACCTAGCTTCTCACCCTGGGGAGCTCAGGTCCTTTTTGTTAAAAAGAAGGACGGATCCTCTAGGATGTGTATCGATTATAGAGAACTGAATAAGCTCACTATCAAAAATCGCTACCCACTTCCACGAATCGACGATCTATTCGACCAGCTTCAAGGAGCAAATTACTTCTCTAAGATAGATCTGCGATCCGGCTACCACCAACTCAAGGTCCGGGAAGAGGATATCCCCAAGACCGCTTTCCGAACTCGCTATGGACATTATGAATTTTTTGAAATGCCCTTCGGTCTAATGAATGTGCCTGCCGCATTTATGGACCTGATGAATCGAGTTTGCCGACCATTCCTCGACAACTTTGTCATCTTTTTCATCGACGATATTCTGGTTTATTATCGAAGCGAAGAGGAACATAGTCGACATCTCCGACAAATCTTGGAAACCCTGCGAGCTGAAAAGTTATACGCAAAACTCTCTAAGTGTGAGTTCTGGCTCCGTAGCGTAAACTTTTTAAGTCATGTTGTCAGCCAAGAAGGGATACATGTGGACCCTTCTAAGATCAAAGCCATTGAAAGATGGGCAGTCCCAACGACACCACAGAAATTCGTCAATTTCTGGGTCTCGCAGGCTATTATAGAAGATTCATTCAGAACTTCTCCAGAACAGCCAAGCCACTTACCATCCTTACACAAAAGGGCGTACCATTTGAATGGACAGAAAAGCAGAAGGTTGCCTTCCGAACTCTGAAACGAGCTCTCTGTAGTGCACCAGTACTATCATTACCAGAGGGAACTGAGGACTTCATAGTTTACTGCGATGCTTCGAATCAGGGTTTAGGCTGTGTACTCATGCAGCGTGGGAAGGTGATAGCTTATGCATCCCGGCAACTAAAGACACATGAGGTGAATTATACCACCCATGATCTCGAATTGGGAGCTGTGGTATTTGCTTTGAAGATTTGGAGGCACTACCTTTATGGTACAAAGTGCACCATTTTCACTGACCACAAGAGCCTCCAACACATTTTAAATAAAAAAGAGTTAAACATGAGGCAGCGAAGATGGGTTGAGCTGCTAAACGATTATGAGTACGAAATCAAGTACCCCCCAGGCAAGGCTAACGTGGTAGCTGATGCCTTAAGTCGGAAAGAATACTCAAATCGTCGTGTGAAAACTCTTTCAATAACCATTCAATCCCATCTGTCCTAGCAAATAAAGAAGCCCAGTCTGATGCCATGAAGACGGAAAACAGAACCAACGAAGCGTTACGTGGAAAGAACTTCGAAGTCAAGGAGGAAGGAACATATTATTTCATGAACCGAATTTAGGTCCCTAAACTTGGGGGATTCAGAGAGATAGTCATGAATGAGGCCCATAAGACACGATACTTCATCCATCCGGGTTCAGATAAAATGTACCTGGATATCAAGCAACATTATTGGTGGCCTAACATGAAGGCAGAAATTGCCACTTACGTTAGCAAGTGCCTCACTTGCGCTAAAGTGAAGGTAGAATATCAGAAGCCCTCGGGACTATTACAACAGCCGGTAATACCCGAGTGGAAATGGGAAAGGATTACCATGGACTTTGTGACCAAATTACCCAAGACAATGGATGGATTGGACGCCATATGGGTAATAGTTGATAGGTTGACAAAATCCGCCCATTTCTTGCCAATAAAGGAGACATACAAGATGGAGCGACTAACAAGAATCTACATCAAGGAAATTGTGAGACTCCATGGAGTACCAATATCTATCATCTCAGATCGAGATAGTAGATTCACTTCACGCTTTTGGCAATCGCTTCAGAAAGCTATGTGAACACAACTCGACATGAGCACTACTTACCACCCACAAACGGATGGTTAAAGTGAGCGAACCATTCAAACGCTTGAAGATATGCTTCGAGCATGTGTGATAGACTTCGGAAGATCGTGGGATACCCACTTACCTTTGATTGAATTTTCGTACAATAATAGTTATCACACAAGCATTAAAGTTGCTCCCTTCGAAGCATTATATGGGCGTAAATGTAGATCACCGTTGTGTTGGGCCGAGGTAGGTGACACTCAGCTAGCAAGAGGACAGACACCAAGCAATGCATTAACAGGACCAGAAATCATACGTGAGACGACAGAGAAGATAGTTCAAATCAGAGCTCGACTTCAAGCATCACGAGACCGACAGAAGAGCTATGCTGATAAACGGCGAAAGCCCTTAGAATTTCAAGTCGGAGATCGGGTGTTATTAAAGGTCTCTCCCTGGAAAGGAGTGATTCGTTTTGGGAAACGGGGAAAATTAAACCCACGGTACATTGGGCCATTCGAGATTCTTGCCCGAATCGGTCCAGTGGCCTATAGGCTGCAGCTCCCTGGTGAGCTCAGCAGTGTACACCCCATGTTCTATGTTTCCAATTTGAAGAAGTGTTTGTCATCCCATTGGAAGAAATCAAAATCAACGAGAATCTCCTGTTCATCGAGGAACCAATTGAAATCATGGACAAGGAAGTGAAGCGTACTAAGCAAAGTCGCATTCCAATTGTGAAAGTTCGGTGGAACGCAAAACGTGGACCGGAATTCACATGGGAACGCGAAGACCAGATGAAGCAAAAGTACCCTCACCTATTCTCGCATTCTCAAATCTAGCTTCAAAAAGAATTTCGGGACGAAATTCCCTCTAACGGGGGGATGATGTCACAAATAGGAATTCTAATGCTTTTGTAAACATTAACAATGATAACATTTGTGACTAAAACTTGAAAGCATGCATGATGTTTATTCAACGACAACAAAATTCCATCAAACACTCAATACAAACACTTCAAATAGTCAACAAAAGATTGGAAACCCTAAAAATCCCGGTTTAAGTCCATTATGGACTAGGATTTTCTTGTTGGGCCTAATGGACCAATAAGCCTCCAATTTGACTATTTTGGGCTTAGGACCCTTAAATGGGCTCTAATTAGACCACTTGCATGAAACTTAACATTTTGGGCTATAATGGGCCTAAAATGAATTAGTTTACCTTTAATGGGCCTTGTTGGGCCATAACAAATCTAATTAGCCCTAATGGGCCACAAACCAAATCTTTTATGCTAATTGGGCCGTGAACCACCTTAAGGGCCAAATAGGCCGAAAACTTCTTTATGTACCTCAAAATTTTGAATCAAGATAAGAAGTGGGCCAAATTAATCTATTTCTTTCCTCCTAGCCCAAGAATTCGGCCCAAGATAAAAAAAAGGGAAATAAGACTAATGGGTATTAAGGGGGGGGGTGACACCTCAAAACTGTATGGGGGATATCCATGCACCCTTCTCACATCCCCATGCATCCATCACCTCATAAATTCTCTCCTCCCCCTCTTCTTCTTATCTTCGGCCGAGGATCACACACACACACACACACACACACACACCTCACTTGAATTTTCTCTCAAACACTCACAATAACAACCTCTCATTTCCTCTCAAAAATTTCGAGATCTAGGGCATTTCAAGAAGGTTTTTCCATAAAAATCATCATCTTTGGTAAGTTATTACTTAGATCCATGGCCTAGTTTCTTTATTTCATCAAAAACCTCTTCCTAACTCATGCAATTTTCGTGATCTACTCCTTAGAAGCTATCTAAACCAAAGTCCTCTCAAGAAGCTTACTAGGGCCGAAAATAACATCAATCTCTTCCATTTCTTTCTCCAAAATCGAACCAACAACTCCAAGATGAGTTCATACCCCCTTGATTTCGGTTTTTACTTGTTTTTGGGGGAGAATACAAGTACTATGTGTTAATCTATGTGTGTATGCTTGTTATATGTGATTTCTTTGGTTTATGTTGTGAAAATATGATGTTATTTGCTAAATCTTGAAATCTATGGCTAAAGTGTAAAGAATACATAAACAATGTACATAATAAACAATTTACTTCAAAGATCTAAGGATCTTTAGGCTTAAGAAGTGAAAGCAAAGTCAAAATCCTTATAAGTGTCATTTTTGCAAAAATAATCAAAATTTGGGTAAAATATGATATTTTCGGTTTTCTAAGGACAAAATGGTATTATTTACATAGAAATCAAACTTTTATGAAATAACACTTGTCTAGGGGTCAAAAACATAAATTTTAGCTTAATGGGCTTTAATTTGGGCCTCACGAGTTTTTGGGCCCAAAGTTGCGAAAAAAATGAAATGTTGAGGGGCTGAATTGGAAAATTAACAAACTATGAGTCTAAAACGTGAATAAACTATTTTTAGGGGCTGAAAATGACTTTGATGCAAAAATTAGACTAAAAATGCAAAGTTTTTGATTTTGGGGTCAAATTTGTAAAACTTACGGATTTGAGCCAAAAGTGTAAACTTTTTACAATTAAGAGCTGGAAATGACAAATACAATAGTTTTGGGCTGAATTTATTATTTCAAATAAAGTTTGGGTCTAAAACGTCAAGAAAAACGGTTTAAGGACCAAAAATGTCAATTTTCAGAAAAGGGGACTAAAAGTGCTATTTTTATAGATAAAGGGGCTGAAATGGTCAAATTAAATGTTTTTGGGCCAATTAGACGAATATTAAAATTTTGGGTTAGAAACATCAAGTTTATAACGCATGGTTTTTAATATATATATATATATATATATATATATATATATATATATATATATATAGTATATATATATATATATACGTATATACGTATATATATATATATATACGTATATATATATATATATATATATATATATATATATATATATATATATATATATATATATATACGTATAACTAAGCTTCATTATAAATCAAACGTCAAAACAATCTTAACACTTCGAATAAACAACGAACTTACAACAAATACCTACATTACGAACTTAAGATCAATAAATTATAGATGATTCAATGGTTGGGGCTCAAATATCTCCTATTCGTGCTATTGGGCCTTTGTGGCCCAATATCATGATTATTGAGCCCAATATATTCAAACATGTTTATTGGGCTTCTGGTGACCCAATTACATACCTAGTGGGCCTTTATCATCTTTAATATGCTATTGGACTTTAATGGTCCATTTGCATTGCTAATAAGACCCTAAACCTTTATAATATGCTTAATGGGCTACAACGTGTCCGTATCATACTCGACAGCCTGTAATAACATACAAAGTTAGTGGGCCTCCGTAGTCCTCTTCTCTTCGTTTGTTAGGCTTACCTTTATTCAAGTAAACATAAATCGGGTCGTGAAACAATGTTATACAATTTCTTTTGGATTAGTGAGAAATAACGGACGACACCAATAAGTGTCGGTCGTAGTCTGTAGTTATAATCAAAGTCTCCTGGAAGGAGAGCGAGAGTTTGTGTATAGATCTATACGGGGGTGACTCCCCCACACCTAAGCTGTTCGCTACGGTTAGACTCGGCCAGTCTAGGGTGACAAAATCTTAATTCAATACCGGCATTCACTAGAATGCCAAGACAGGCGAATTAGTCATTATTATGCATGGTTATAACGACTCACTTAGAGATCCATTACCATCTAAGTAATCATTGGGAAATCATGTTCATATGATGTGACGATACAATAATACAAAACTATCATGCTATTTATATCGGAAAACATCGGGTTTTCCGGGGGAACAACCTTATTCACTTTTACTTACACCAACTATAATACAAGAAACTATTATGAAAAACATTTCACTTTTGCATGTTTTGAAATCATTTACACGTATACTTATGAATCATCACACCTTTTTCGTAAACAATTTACGTTTAAGAAAATATCGGATTTTCTGGGTTTTACAAACAATACAAAACATTTACATATCAAACCTGCTTATGAACTCACCAACATTATATATGTTGACCGTTTTAAAAATAACTTGTGTTCTCAGGTAACCGTTAGAATGAAGAATTATCAAGCGTGTGTCTGAATGTCTTTTGTGTGAGGTCATTTGATAAACAATTTATTTTTGGGATTATGTAATGTAAAAAATGTACTGGATGTGAACAATGACGTTTGTAATGTATTAATGCATGGTGATCTTTATGTTATGTTTCATGTATATTCATTATGATGATATTTCAATTTAAGTCACACGAGCCCTCGGACGTTTCCGCCGTCTGTTTCGGGGGTGTGACATTATCTCTATGGGGTCCGATGTACCATATACACGGATCACAAGAGCCTGAGACACATCATGGATCAGCCGAACCTGAACATAAGGCAGCGCAGGTGGATGGATGTAGTCAAGGACTACGACTGTGAGATCCTTTACCACCCAGGTAAAGCGAACGTGGTTGCGGACGCTCTGAGCCGCAAGTCAGCTGAATCTTCCACTCCGGTAATATGTATGAGGATATCAGTGGATTCTCCACTTGTGGGCTTGATTAGAGAAGCTCGGGCTGAGGGCATGCGACCAGAGAACTGGAAACTAGAGAGGATCAGGGGCGAGAACGCCCGATTTGTGCAGGATAGCTGGGGATTATTGACCCGATGCAGTCGGGTATGGGTTCCGATGTCTGGTGGGGTCAGACAGATGGTTATGGAGGAGGCTCATAAGTCTCACTTCTCTATTCATCCAGGAGCCACTAAGATGTACCGGGATTTGAGTTTGAGTTACTGGTGGCCGTGCATGAAGCGAGAAATCGCTTGGTACATTGAGAGATGCTTGACCTGCAAGATGGTCAAGGTCGAGCATCAGAGGTCGCATGGCAAGCTGCAGCCTCTAGAGATTCCCATGTGGAAATGGGAACAGATCACGATGGACTTCATTACCAAGTTGCCAAGGACGGCGAAGGGATTTGATGCTATATGGGTCATCGTGGATCGATTGACCAAGAGTGCCTATTTCCTGGCCATACGGGAGAGCTCATCGGCCGAGAAGCTGGCCGACGTGTATGTCCGTGAGATCGTTGCTTGCCACGGAGTTCCGGTCTTTATTGTTTCCGACCGTGATGTTAGATTCACCTCCCGCTTCTGGCAGAAGTTCCACGAGGAGCTGGGCACGCGGCTGCACATTAGTACGACTTGTCATCTGCAGACCGACGGCCAGAGTGAGCGGACCATACATACCCTCGAGGACATGTTGAGGGCTTGTGTCATCGATTTTGGTGGGAGTTGGGATTCCCACCTAACCCTTGCAGAGTTCGCCTACAACAACAGCTATCATTCCAGCATTGGCGCCCCACCTTTTGAGCTGTTGTACGGGCGAAGATGTCGCACCCCGGTCTGTTGGGGTGAGGTTGGTCACAGGGTAATGGGACGGACAGAGGTAGTCTTGCAAACTACCAAGAAGATTCAACAGATTAGACAGCGTTTGCAGACCGCTCAAAGTCGGCAGAAGTGTTACGCCGACAAACGCCGATCTGAGTTGGAGTTCCAGATAGGTGACATGGTATTACTGAAGGTTTCACCTTGGATGGGTGTGATTCGCTTCAGAAAGAGGGGAAAGTTGGGGCCCCGATACATTGGGCCATTTCGGGTTATTGCCAGGGTTGGCAAGGTTGTATATAGACTGGATCTTCTGGAGGAGCTCCGTCGGATACATAGCACTTTCCACGTTTCCCAATTGTGGAAGTACATATTGGACAAGGATGCGGTAGTGTCGTTGGATGATGTTCAGGTTGACGAGCGCCTGAACTACATGGAGCAGTCGGTGGCTATTTTGGAAAGGAAGGTAAAGGTTCTGCGCAACAAGGAGATACCTTTGGTAAAGGTGCAGTGACGACATCGGAAGGGATCTGAGTGCACATGGGAGCCAGAGTCCGAGATGCGGGAGCATTACCCGGGTCTATTTACCACCGCAGACTTCGAGGACAAAGTCCAGGTCAAGTGGGGGAGAATTGTAACATCTCGAGATTTTTTGAAGGTATTTCTGAATCCACTCTTCTACTATTATTTTGTCATTTGTAGTCCCTGGGGTTAGAAGAGTCGACCCGTGAGAAGCCTAAGGGATAAAGTTGCAACTTTGGGAACAATACTAGTACGCTAAGCGTACATAAGGAACGCTAAGCGTACATAAGGAACGCTAAGTGTACTAAGGCGCGGCTTAGTACGTTGGGTGTAGACTTGTGTACGCTAAGCGTACTCGCGTCAGATGCAAAACCTAATATTTAGGGTGTGAGTGCTATATAAACATCCTTATGAGCTCATAATCCTCCCTTACCTCAGGCTCCACAGTTTTGAGTCGTTTCCTCCAAACCCTAAGCCTTTCCTTGAGTGTGAGCTAAAAGAGTGTGTTTTGAGTAGTTGGAGAAGAAGGTGTTGCATCAAGAAGTTGGAGAAAGAGGACAAGCTTGTAGATCTGAAGTTTCTTTGTGCTCTAGAAGCCCCAGGAGGTAAAAAGATCCAAACTTTATGTATGTATGATGTAGATCTTGCCATTCTAGCTTTATGGAACCATTCTTGTCCCAAAAGTCCCAAGTTGGTGCATGTTATGATTTAGACGAGATAATGTAACACCCATAAAATCAAGCCAATTTAAAACTTTTTCAAACATCCAAAAGCCATTAATTATTACAAAATGTTTTCAAAATAGTTTAATATCAGAGTATCCCAGAAACAATAAGTCCAAAACACGAGGATGTGTACAGTCACGCCTTCGCCTTGCCGAGACATCTGAAGCACCTGAAACAATAAACTGAAACCGTAAGCACAAAGCTTAGTGAGTTCCCTCAAAATACCCACACATATAACACAACAACATACTATGGGTCCAATCAACCATCGGGTTGGAATACCCCAGGCCCTCAACCATCGGGTTGGAATGCCAACATACTATGGGTCCAATTATCCATCGGGATGGAATACCCCAGGCCTGTTGACTAACGCACGAAGCAGCCAAGTCTCAACGTATACAATGACAAATATGTCGGGTCCAATCAACCATCGGGTTGGAATACCCCAGGCCAAATCAACCTCTGGGTCCAGTCATCCCTCCGGATGGAATACCCCAGGTTGGAATGCATATATATATATATATATATATATATATATATATATATATATATATATATATATATATATATATATATATATAACGGGTCCAGTCACCCTCGGGATGGAATACCCTCGGCTCACAACCATCTGGTTGGAATGCCCAGGTCTATTGGCTCTCGCACAAAGCAGATAAGCCTCAACCACTAATCAAACATGTGCACATATATTAGATAATCACATAACAGTCTATAGACATACAACCGATCTAACAGATCATAACAGCATAATAACATCCTATCTACCAGGATACCGATCTAACAGATCATAATAGCATACTCAAATATCAAAACACAGATCTAATAGATCACTATAGCATAACAACATACTGAATATCATCAATCCAAGGAAGGCATAACTGTATATACCCAGAGATGAGATAGTCACCTGGACAGGTGATCCTACTCTAAAACCACAACCAAACAAGGAACAGGTAAGAGAGCTTAGATCAAGAGTCCTCAGTCTATCCTACATGACTATATACAGTCCCTAGGGCATCCCACTACTAGCAGATAATCAATACTAGTGGGCCGGCATTGGTGCCTTCGACCCACGGTATAGTGAGGCGAAACTCACCTGGCACTGCTGAAGTCCCGCGGATGAAACTCCAGCTGCTGGTTGACAGATTCTCGAACTGCCAACATCAAACAATACCCAATTAATAAGTGGGTTCCAAGCCCAAGGTCCAAATCACACTCCAAAGGCCCAATAGTCAAGTAAGGGGCCAAAGCCCAACATATGGCCCAATTTTCCAAATTGGGCCCAGACATCTACATGGTCTTTCCTTAAGGACCATCCATTAATTCTAGTCCAAACTATTGCTATACCAATGGCCCAATGTCTCATAACAACATACTGAATATCATCAATCCAAGGAAGGCATAATTGTATATACCCAGAGGTGAGATAGTCACCCGGACTGGTGATCTTACTCTAAAACCACAACCAAACAAGGAACAGTTAAGAGAGCTTAGATCAAGAGTCCTCAGTCTATCTTACATGACTATATACAGTCCCTAGGGAATCCCACTACTAGCAGATAATCAATACTAGTGGGCCGGCATTGGTGCCTTCGACCCACAATATAGTGAGGCGAAACTCACCTGGCACTGCTGAAGTCCTGCGGATCAAAACACCAGCTGCTGGTTGTCAGATTCCCGAACTGCCAACATAAAAAAATACCCAATTAATAAGTGGGTTCCAATCCCAAGGTCCAACTCACACTCCAAAGGCCCAATAGTAAAGTAAGGGGCCAAAGCCCAACATATGGCCTAATTTTCCAAATTGGGCCCAGACCTCTACATGGTCTTTCCTTAAGGCTCATCCATGAATTCTAGTCCAAACTATTGGTATACCAATGGCCCAATGTCTCATAATCATCAAGGGCCAGTGATGGCCCATCTATGGCCTAATTTTCCAGATTGGGCCCAAGTCCTTCACATGAGCCTTATCCTAACGCCCATCCAATTATTTTAGTCCATTTACTTATTCTTGGAAAGCCCATTAATAGTCCAATCACCAAAGCCCAATAGAAAGGCCCAAATCAAGGCCCAAGTGAAATTAGGGTTTCCACATGAAATGACGATTAGGGTTAAGTGTTTCTTACTTAACCCATTAAGGACTTAATCCATTAAGTCCAATATTGCCTTAGGTTAATTTGCCAATGATTATTAATTATTATTTTAGGTTTAATAAATAATTCTCGTGCGGTCCCGATCAATCCCAAAATTAGGGTTTCAAGGCATTAGGGTTTTCCAAACCCTAATTAGGGTTTCCGACCCAAATACTAGCCCATTAATCAAATGGTTGGGCTTTTAGGTCAATTAGGGCTTCATTGGGCCCATTAGGGTTTCATTGGGCCCACTAGGGTTTCATTGGGCCCATTAGGGTTTTATTTGCCCCAATTTGTCCAAGCATCCCCAAACGAGTCAAAACGCAAACGAGGCACACCGCCACCCAACACGGCGGTTGGTGGCGGCAGGAAGCGACAGCCACCACCTCACGGTGGTGGTTATGGATTTTTCTATTGATTATTCCGGCACGATTACAAACAATATTTCAATGAACACACACACACATACTCAAAATAACATAATAATACACACCCATAGCCACCCTTGTGGTGGCAGGTGGTGGTAGATGGTGGCTGCCACCACCTCACGGTGGTGGTGGTGGCCCTCTTGTGATTCCGGCTAAGACAACCACCCACACCCGACACACACGAAATTAACACCATACAACAACATACACACCCGCCATGGCTGTTCTTGAGGCGGCAGCCACCATGGCCGGCAGCCATGGTGGTTTTTCTTGGGTTTTTACGGCAGCAGCAACCCGAGACACCCACACGCTTGCGAGACATGACTGAAACACACACACACACCCATTACACACACCCGCACTTAACAGCGGCAGTGAGCAACGATGAAGAATACCGGTCACCGTGGAACAGCCGCGTGGCAGCGACGCCTACGTCAATCCAACAACGGAGGAACAAGTGGCGGAGGGCAGCCGCTCGAGCGGTGGTAGCGACGTATCAGCAAACAGAACGGAGAAAAGAGGAGAGAGAGTTTTATGCGTCTTCAAATGAGAAAAGCAACAGTGACAGCCACGGTTTTGCTCCTCCGGCTTCCGTAACATGATGGTGTCAACATGCGGTTCTTCATCGTCGGCGGAGGCAGCGGGAGCAACGGTGGTGTCGGCTCAATCCTCGTGGAGAAGAAGGTCGATGGTGGCTCCCTTGTTGGCCTTGGCTAATCGGAAAGATGAGAAAAGGGAGGTGGTGGTCGAGCTGGGCGGTGATGATGGAGGATGGAGCATAAGGTGGCGACTCCCCAACAGATTAGGGTTAGGGTTTGAACGATGGTAGCGGTTTTATATAACCTGGCTCCCTTATAACATTTTCCCATAATAACGAAATCAGCCCCTCCATTATTTTTTCTTTCAATTTCAATCCAAAAGTTACCAAACAACCCTTCCTATGCAAAACCCTTTTCAATTTAGGTCCAAAATTTACCTTTTAGCCCCCAGCTTCCAAAAATCTTATCAATCTAAGCCCAACATTTACCAAACAACCCCTGTCTTCAAAATCCTTTGCAAAATAAATCCCGAAATTACACTTTAACCCCCGGAGATTCAAATCTTGTCATTTGGCTCCCCGAAACCAACACCCCGCTAATTATTACATGATTTTGGACAATTATAATATAAAATAATAATAAAATTACATCTCGGGGTTCCGGATTTATTATTTAATTATTCTATTTTAAACGGGATGTTACAACTCTCCCCCACTTAAATATGATTTCGTCCTCGAAATCGTTCTTCATCATTCCTTACATGCGAGACAACTTGAACTACGTGGCCACAATTTCATGAATAATCCCAGCCTTTCCAAGGCAACCGTATCCAACCCTCGCAGGGTTCTAGAACCTGATGATACACGAATTCCCTGCAGTCTGATCACTTTTACTTAATCCGAAATTTGAAGTCTCGAGATGGTCTGGCTCCCTGACAGACCGCCCACATTGAATCATTGCCAAATTCATTGCACTTATCTCCCAAATGGATTTTCAAGTTCTGATAATATGGGGTTCCTACTAGAAGAGAGATTCACATACCAACTTTCCCTATAGTACACTTATACTTGACAGAAAGCTCATCCGGAATACCGGATTCCTGCCTGGTTGTTGAACCAACGAGCAATCTTACAGTCGCTCCACATGACCTCCGAATGAAACTTTGACTAGCAATAAATGCCCTATCTATATGACCACTCATGGCTCCCTCGGTCCTTCTGATCCATCCGACCATAATAGTCTGATATCCTGTCGTCATCGAATCAAATACGAAAGGTGAACGCTACCAGTATACTGTAGTCTTACATCATGCCCGGTCCCCAATGACCTACCGTTTCCTGATTCCAATCATGTTGTGGTCTACCCACAATCTTACGAACTAGCCCACCCTGGCCTAATCATCTGAAAGAATCTGTGAATGCTACGGTTACCCCCGCAGTCTTACAACACTTTCGCTCTAACACAACCACAACTCGATACCTTACCCTCAATCTATCAATCCAAAAACCCTCAGAGTCAAGCGCACACTCGACCGAACACCCGAACTGAACTCAATTCATGGCTAGAATCCCAACATGATTCCCTAAATTTTGTTATCAAGCACCGAGAAGACACGATTCACATGCTGGGGAGTTTTACCGAACTCCCAACTCACACAACACTCAAACCAAACAGCCACTTGGGCCGCCTTTCTCCCTGTCGGGAATGCAAAACTTATACCAGTTCCAAAACAACTCATGTTTCTGAATCCCGGGATAATTCTCCCCCACTTAGATTCGACTAAGTCTTCACAATATATGAGAGTTGGAGAATTCCTAATCGTCCCCACTTTCCAACGATCGATCTGATGACAACCAACTCTTTCCAACTAGTGCTCCATTACCAGCCAATCACAAGTGAGCACACACTTCTAAGAACTAGCTGAAGACTTCCTGAATCCCAGTGAAACCGAAAGTCCCTAATACTTGAATGATCCCACACTTAAATCCTGAAGTCCAAAAGGTAGATGCTCCAACTAACATCTCAACAATGAGTTACTTCCCTTGGCGCTTTCCTCCGCCAATCAATAACGGTTACTGAACTACTGAATCCTGACAATGTTGAATAACCATCTTGTGGGACCCTGTCCACATACCTCCCACACAATACCCCTCTTCCCAAGGTCCTCCAAACAAATCACCCGCTCTCGGGCTCTAGAAATCATATCATTCAGGGTCTCGCACCCTAACTCACTCACTAGCTCAGTCGTCCACAACTGAACTGCAGTAGCTGAAACAACCATTTCCCTAAATCGGCCTACAACTACTCCCATGACATAGTCTCCAATCCCAAAAGTGCAATAAATCGCACAATCAATCCTTACCGCCCGATACAAGACATCCAAGGCGAAACGGATCTTAGCTCCTATGAGTAGGGACGGTAATCGCGTACGCCTCACAAGCTACTCATGCCACATCGACCCACCTGCGCTCACTAGCACTGAAATGATGTCGCCAACCCCTGCAACTACCTGAGCCCGAGCTGAAATACAACCTGATCCTGGGGTCCCAAGTCTGCTCACTTCTTCGAGCTCGAAAACTAAAAGGGCACAATTCTTGCCCTATAAAACGAGATTCCAATCCATCAATTAACCATTCTACTTCTAGCTACAAAACCCCAGCTGAACATAATCATCACTCCTTTCTGGAGTCCCCGCGACTCACATTCCCGCCTCGAGCGAAACCCCCGAAGCCTCAAATCTAGAAACTCTTGTGCTAGCCTCTCCCACTCAACCCGCGGAATGTAACGAGTACCGAACATCTCCCTGATCACAAATAACTGCAGCCCTCTGCTCATCAGAATATGTCCCAGTAACAAGTCCCGGTACTGGAAAGCCCAACCAGCTCCTCCCCCTGCTGTCGTTACAGCTGCTGCGGCAGCCATCTCAGCAATGGCTACATAGCGCTCGTCGAAATACTCAACCATGGCGGTCTTAATAGACCCAAACATCTCCGGTAACTGTCCCCGGACAAACTCGATCACCACCTCCCGGATGATCTCACTGACATGATCCTCTGACGATAATGGCCTATCCTGGCTGCCAGCTCCCGATCCTAACCCGAATCCGGTCTCAAGTCGTCTCGTATCCACTATTCTGGTAATACCCCAGAAAGATCTCTGATAACCCATATAATGACAGGGAACCAATTCCCAACCAAACCCTAGGGGTTGTGAATTCCTTGATACGCGTATGAGTCCTATGATTTCAGTAGTACGGGCCCATACTACCTTCCACACCTATCCATATTTGTCTCAAGTATCACCACCCAAAAAATACACATAAACATAGCGAGCACTCAATCCTCACTCCTAGAGGAATGCTATATATCTCGTAACTGGCCTCCCGGCCTCACATAACCCACCCATGAAACTTTCACCAACCCTGCAACACTCGTGTATGCTAGCCATACATAATGTTGGACCCCATAGACTTTCGAATACCTGATCCTACCCTAAGCCCTTCATCAAACAAGAACAGGAAATAAGGCCAAAACAAACATTCTCAGGCTATAAGATCTTAATTATGTACAGCCGTGATGCATACACAAACAACTACAGTAATGATGTCAATTTCATATAAAGAAACCCTAGGCTATCAGGCATCATATAGTCAAGCAATTCTATCATGCAATTCCTGAAGATCCCTAGCCTAGTACTAGCATGCTGTTCTAACATATCACAATATCAAATAACTATATGGTATTTTGGGGTCTACTTACTGGCTCCGGCTAATCGTACACTTGCATCCTCAATTATTATTTTGAAAACCATTTGAATATCATTTTGAAAATCTTTTCCTTGATTTGAGACTGGATTCACATGAGTGTTCCTCCAATTCACTCAAACCAAGGCTCTGATACCAACTTGTAACACCCATAAAATCAAGCCAATTTAAAACATTTTCAAACATCCAAAAGCCATTAATTATTACAAAATGTTTTCAAAATAGTTTAATATCAGAGTATCCCAGAAACCATAAGTCCAAAACACGAGGATGTGTACGGTCACGCCTTCGCCTTGCCGAGACATCTGAAGCACCTGAAACAATAAATTGAAACTGTAAGCACAAAGCTTAGTGAGTTCCCCCAAAATACCCATACACACAAAATTACACATATAATCACAACAGCATACTATAGGTCCAATCAACCATCGGGTTGGAATACCCCAGGCCCTCAACCATCGAGTTGGAATACCAACATACTATGGGTCCAATCATCCATCGGGATGGAATACCCCATGCATGTTGACTAACGCACGAAGCAACCCAGTCTCACCGTATACAATGACAAATATTTCGGGTCCAATCAACAATCAGGTTGGAATACCCCAGGCCCAATCAACCTCCGGGTCCAGTCATCCCTCCGGATGGAATACCCCAAGTTTGAATGCCTATATATATATATATATATATATATATATATATATATATATATATATATATATATATATATATATATATATATATTTATAACGGGTCCAGTCATCCTCGGGATGAAATACCCTCGGCCCACAACCATCTGGTTGGAATGCCCAGGTCTATTGGCTCTCGCACAAAGTAAATAAGCCTCAACCACTAATCAAACATGTGCACATATATTAGATAATCACATAACAATCTATAGACAGACAACCGATCTAACAGATCAAAACAGCATAATAACATCCTATCTACCAGGATACCGATCTAACAGATCATAATAACATACTCAAATATCTGAACACAGATCTAATATATCACTATAGCATAACAACATACTGAATATCATCAATCCAAGGAAGGCATAACTGTATATACCCAGAGATGAGATAGTCACCTGGACAGGTGATCCTACTCTAAAACCACAACGAAACAAGGAACAGGTAAGAGAGCTTAGATCAAGAGTCCTCAGTCTATCCTACATGACTATATATAGTCCCTAGGGCATCCCACTACTAGCAGATAATCAATACTAGTGGGCCGGCATTGGTGCCTTCGACCCACGGTATAGTGAGGCGAAACTCACCTGGCACTGCTGAAGTCCCGCGGATGAAACTCCAGCTGCTGGTTGACAGATTCTCGAACTGCCAACATCAAACAATACCCAATTAATAAGTGGGTTCCAAGCCCAAGGTCCAAATCACACTCCAAAGGCCCAATAGTCAAGTAAGGGGCCAAAGCCCAACATATGGCCCAATTTTCCAAATTGGGCCCAGACATCTACATGGTCTTTCCTTAAGGACCATCCATTAATTCTAGTCCAAACTATTGCTATACCAATGGCCCAATGTCTCATAATCCTCAAGGCCCAGTTATGGCCCATCTATGGCCCAATTTTCCAAATTGGACCCAAGTCCTTCACATGGGCCTTATCCTAATGCCCATCCAATTATTTTAGTCCATTTACTTATTCTTGGAAAGCCCATTAATAGTCCAATCACCAAATCCCAATGAAAAGGCCCAACTCAAGGCCCAAGTGAAATTAGGGTTTCCACATGAAATGACGATTAGGGTTAAGTGTTTCTTACTTAACCCATTAAGGACTTAATCCATTAAGTCCAATATTGCCTCAGGTTAATTTGCCTATGATTATTAATTATTATTTTAGGTTTAATAAATAATTCTCATGCGGTCCTGATCCATCCCAAAATTAGGGTTTTAAGGCATTAGGGTTTTCCAAACCCTAATTAGGGTTTCCAACCCAAATACTAGCCCATTAATCAAATGGTTGGGCTTTTAGGTCAATTAGGATTTCATTGGGCCCACTAGGGTTTCATTGGCTGATCGGAAAGATGAGAAAATGGAGGTGGCGGTCGAGCTGGATGGCGATGATGGAGGTTGGAGCATAAGGTGGCGGCTCCCCAACAGATTAGGGTTAGGGTTTGAACGATGGTAGCGAGTTTATATACCCCGGCTCCCTTATAACATTTTCCCATAATAACGAAATCATCCCCTCCATTTTTTTTTCTTTCAATTTTAATCCAAAAGTTACCAAACAACCCTTCCTATGCAAAACCCTTTTCAATTTAGGTCCAAAATTTACCTTTTAGCCCCCATCTTCCAAAAATCTTTTCAATCTAAACCCAACATTTACCAAAGAACCCCCGTCTTCAAAATCCTAAGCAAAATAAATCTCGAGATTACACTTTAACCCCTAGAGATTCAAATCTTGTCATTTGGCTCCCCGAAACCAACACCCCGCTAATTATTACATGATTTTGGACAATAATAATATAAAATAATAATAAAATTACATCTCGGGGTTCCGAATTTATTATTTAATTATTCTATTTTAAACGGGATGTTACAGATAAGCTGTCCTTTCAGACCCTAGAAGGGGTCCTAAGTGATAAAAATGATGTCCCAATAGCTGAAAGTGTCCCATGCATGTAGTAGAAAGGTCTTAATGGGTTAAGACTGTGTATTAGGAATTTTCTGGACGTCCAAAGTCTTAAAGTTCAAGACTTTATGGTTCTAAGGCACTTTTGGTCGATGGATCTGGAGTTTGGACTTAAGTGCTTAAACCATTAAGCACTTATTAGGGTTTTGGCAAAACCTCGCGTACGCCCCACGTAAATTTTGTACGGCCAACGTAATGAGTCAACCACCCTGATGGTGGTCAACACAAAACGGAAGTACGCCCAGCGCACCAGAGGAGTACGCCCCGCGTACGCTTTCTGTTGGGCTTTTGACGGTTTGGGTTTTGGGATTGGGCTCCTTTTTGGTCCAGTTTGACATAGGCCTTGCTGGACTTTCTGAATAAAGGTGTTTTGGGCCAGTTTTGTATTTGGATCTTAAAATAAGGCCCAATTGGAAAAATTAGGCCATAATGGGCCTTAAGTATATGGACTTTTGGACAGTGGATTTGATAATTGGGCCTTGGCGCAAGTTAGAGAAAAGGCAATATGGGCTATGTGGACCTTTAGTCAAGATTGATATCCCATGTGTTGACTTAGTAATTTTTATTTTGGATAGTTCGGGATTTTCGGTGAGTCATCGATTGGAGACTTTTAGTCTAGTACAACACTACTTGCGAGGTGAGTTGTCCTTACTATACTAAGGGGTCTAAGGCACCAAGGTCGGCCCATTGGATTGATATCCTAGTAGTTATTGATATGTTGAGTATGAGTTAGATATGCATGTTAGTTTGATATGCTAGTCTGGTAGATCTGTAAGACTACCTGTGTTACTATTTGATTATCTGTATGTGCAATTAGTGGTATATGTAGACATGTTGTGTGGGTAGGGTTGAGGTTGCACTTCTTCGTGCGGTGACCAACAAACCCTGGAGTATGCCAGATATGAGCTGAGGGCCGGGAAGGCATACCAGACTCATTCCGAGGACTCATTAGCATACCAGATATGAGCTGAGGACCGAGTGGTATGCCAGACCCGTACTGAGGGCTTGAGGGTATTGGAGCATACCAGTTGCGAGCTGAGGGCCAAGGGAGCATGCCAGACTCGCACTGAGGGCAGAACAATTACATTTCAGTCATAGGACTGCACGGGGCAAGCCAGTCATAAGGTGTGGGCTCGAAAGCAAACCAGACTTATAATGTGGGCTCGGAGACAAGCCATATGTGAGTTGTGGACTTAGAAGGCAAGCTAGACTCATACTGTGGGCCCAGGGGGTAATCCAGTCTATAGAGCTGTGGACCCATTACATGCTGTTATCATGTGTATTATTTGTTATGTATCGATATTTTGGGGGAACTCACTAAGCTTCGGGATTACAGTTTCAGTTTTGGTTCCAGGTACCTCGGATGATCGCGGGAAGGCAAAGGTGTGATCGTACAGCTCCTCACTTTTTTATGACTTTGTGTACTGGGATACTCTGATGTAGAACCATTTTGATAACAAATTTGTAATAACTCTCGGTTTCTAAATGTTTTTAAAAGTTTAAAATTGGCATGATTTTTTATGGATGTTACAAGTTGCTATCAGAGCCTTCGTTTGAGTGAATTGGAGGAACACTCGTGTGAATCCAGTCTCAAACTAAGAAAAATATTTTCAAAATGATTATTTTAATGGTTTTCAAAATAAGAAAAGAGGATGCAGAGTGTACGATCAGCCAGAGCCAATAAGTAGACCCCAAAATACCATGTAGTTATTTGATTATGCGATATGTTAGAACAACATGCTAGTACTAGGCTAGGGATCTTCAGGAATTGCATGATAGAATTTCCTGATTGTATGATGCCTGATAGCCTAGGGTTTTCCTTATATGAAATTGACATCATTACTATAGTTGCTTAGTGTATGCATCACGACCGTACATAATTAAGATCTTATAGCCTAAGAATGTTTGGTTTGGCCTTATTTCATGTTCTTGTCTGATGAAGGGCTTAGGGTAGGATCAGGTATTCGAAAGTCTATTGGGTCCAACATTATGTATGACTAGCATACACTGGTGTTGCAGGGTTGGTGGAAGTTTCAGGGATGGTTGAGTGGTGCGAGGTCAGTAGACCAGTTATGAGATAACTAGCTTCCCTCCAGGAGTGAGGATTGAGAGATCACCATGGATATGTATATTGTTGGGGTGTTGTGATGATACTTGAGACAAATATGGGTAGGTTCAGAAGGTAGTATGGGCCCGAACTACTGAAAGCAAAGGACCCATACGCGTAACAAGGAAGTCACAACCCCCTAGGGTTTAATTGGGAGTTGGTTCCCTGTTATTTATGCGGATTATTTGATATCCTCCTGGTATATTTTCAGTATGGTGGTTACGAGACGTTTTGTGACTGGATCTGGATCGGGATCAGGGTAGGGCGATCAGGAGGCCCCGACAGCGCCCGAGATTCTCGGCCAGGGTGGGCCAGTGTTGACAGAGGATCGTGTCAGGGAGATCATCCGCTAGGAGGTCGTCGAGATTGTCCGGGGTCAGATTCCGGAGATGCTTGGGTCTATTAAGACCGCTATGATGGAGTATTTTGATGACAGATATGCAGCCCTTGCTGAGACTGTTGCCGCAACAGCTACAACGGCTGTAACAGCGGCAGGGGGAGGAGTTGGCTGAGCTTTTCAGTACCGGGACTTCGATAACACGAAGCCCCCGACATTTGATGGTACTCAGGATCCGATCAGATCCATGAGGTGGTTGTCTGACGTGGAGGTTTGTTTCTTCACGTGCTCATGTCCTACTGACCAGAAGGTCAGATGTGCTTTGGACCTGTTGAGGTCCGGGGCAAAGGACTGGTGGAGATTGATGATTGGGTCTTATTCGAATGACCAGAGAGCTGCGGTCACTTGGGAGCAGTTCAGGGATATGTTCCGCGCTCGCTATATTTCACGGGTCCAGCAAGAGCGGCTAGCTCAGGAGTTTTTGGAGTTGAGACAGGATGGTGAGACCGTGACTGAGATCACCCATATGTTCACGGAGAGGGCGATGTTTTACCCGGAGTTTGCTTCTGAGCAGGCTCAGATGACACGTTATCTGAGCATGCTCAAGACTGACATCCGTCAGTTTGTTGCTACCCAGCGATGTGACACTCTACTGGAGTTACAGGAGGCCGACAGGCGGCGCAAGTTAGAGATCGAGTTACAGTTACAGGAGCAGAGGCGAGGCCCGACGTAGTCACAGCCGACGCCGAAGCGGTTCAATATCGCTGATACTGGGACCGAGGTCAGCACGACCGCACTTGTGGAAAGTACGGAAAGGGTCGTTCTGGAGTTTGTCGATACTCTTCGTCAGGAAGAAGGATGGTTCACATCGGATGTGAACCATCCTTCTTTGTCCGATCAGTTCTCCATGGGGAGCACCGATACTCTTCGTCAGGAAGAAGGATGGTTCACATCGGATGTTCATTGACTACCGGGAGTTGAACAAGTTGACGGTGAAAAAACGTTATCCACTCCCGAGGATAGATGATCTTTTCGATCAGTTGCAGGGAGCATCTTGGTTCTCCAAGATAGACTTGAGGTCTGGATACCATCAGGTCAGAGTTAGGGAGGAGTGTTGGATTAGTGTCTAAGTCCATAACTATAATTGGTATGTACTTGACGCGATTTGGCAAGGTCCATTTGGGTTGCACTTCACCGAAACAATTTATATGGATAGCCTTTTGAGAATATTATGTTTATGATTTATATTAATATATTATAAGTGGTAATATATTAATATGGAATCGTATTATTTAATTAGTATTGATCAAGAATTAATTTAGTGATAAAAAGGAACTAATTAAATATGGACTCTTATATATATATATATATATATATATATATATATATATATATATATATATATATATATATATATATATATATATATGGAATGGGCCAAGTTCATTTAGGTTGGGCTAAGCTTTCATGGATAGTCCATGGAGTGTTTAACCCATGGATCCTATGGAAATGAAAGGTCATGGGTATTAGGGTTTACATGAATGTAACCCTAATCCTCCATACTATATAAAGAGGTATTTGGCACATGAAATGGCACTAGTGTGTGAGGATACAAGAGTGGGCCAATTTCTAGTGTTCATTCTATTCTCTCAAGTTTTTCCAAGGTGTTTTTTGGTGATTTGTGATTCCACTTGAGGCTTCCACACTATTGGGGCTAAGATCTTAAAGATTAAGACTTCAAGCACCATCAACAGGTATGTTATCTAACTAGGCTTTTGTAGTATAGTTGCTTCATATTATGCTAGTTAGGATGAAACCTTGGAATATTGAATATTTACATGTATAATAGAGAAAACATAGATCCAAGGTTTATAGGGTTGCATGTAAACCATAGGAGTGGTGATGCCGTTTGGGCTCACCAACGCGCCATCAATATTTATGGACTTGATGAATCGGGTCTGCAGGCCGATGCTCGATCACTTGGTCATAGTGTTCATAGATGATATCTTGGTGTATTCCAAGACCCAAGAGCAGCATGAGGAGCATCTATGGGAGTTATTGGGAGTTCTGAGGCGAGAACGGCTTTATGCCAAGTTCTCGAAGTGAGGGTTCTGGTTACGAGAGGTTCAGTTCCTTAGACATCTCGTTAACCAGGAGGGGATTTTGGTCGATCCATCCAAAATTGAGGCGGTTATGCAGTGGGAGGTTCCGAAATCTCCCTCTGACATCAGGAGCTTCTTGGGATTGGCAGGGTACTACCGGAGATTCATACAGGACTTCTCCAAGATTACAGTACCCCACAGTCGTCTGACAAGGAAGGGGGTGGATTTCCGGTGCGGCCCTGAGCAGCAGAGGGCGTTTGAGACCCTCCTACAGCGTTTATGTGAGGCTCCAGTATTGACTCTTCCGGAGGGAGTCGAGGACTTTGAGGTGTTCTGTGATGCATCCATCACAGGACTGGGAGCGGTCCTCATGCAGAGAGGACGGGTGATAGCCTACGCATCTCGGCAGCTGAAGCCGCACGAGACAAGATACCCTACTCATGATCTGGAGTTGGGAGCGGTGGTATTCGCTCTCAAGATTTGGAGGCATTATCTCTATGGGGTCCGATGTACCATATACACGAATCACAAGAGCCTGAGACACATCATGGATCATCCAAACCTGAACATGAGGCAGCGCAGGTGGCTAGAAGTACTCAAGGACTATGACTGTGAGATCCTTTACCACCCAGGTAAAGCGAACGTGGTTGCGGACGCTCGTAGCCGCAAGTCAGCTGGATTTTCCACTCCGACAATATGTATGAGGATATCAGTGGATTCTCCACTTATGGGCTTGATTAGAGAAGCTCAGGCTAAGGGCATGCAACCAGAGAACTGGAAACTGGAGAGCATCATGGGCGAGAACGCCCGATTTGTGAAGGATAGCCGGGGATTATTGACCCGATGCGGTCGGGTATGGGTTTCGATGTCTGGTGAGGTCAGACATATGGTTATGGAGGAGGCTCATAAGTCTCACTTCTCTATTCACCCGGGAGCCACTAAGATGTACCGGGATTTGAGTTTGATTTACTGGTGGCCGTGCATGAAGCGAGAAATCGCTTGGTACGTCGAGAGGTGCTTGACATGCATGATGGTCAAGGCCGAGCATCAGAGGCCGCATGGCAAGCTGCAGCCTCTAGAGATTCTCATGTGAAAATGGGAACAGATCACGATGGACCACAGCTGCAGCCTCTAGAGATTCCTGTGTGAAAAGGGATTTGATGCTATATGGGTCATCGTGGATCGATTGACCAAGAGTGCCCATTTCCTGGCCATACAGGAGAACTCATCGGCCGAGAAGCTGGCCGACGTGTATGTCCGCGAGATCGTTACTCGTCACGGAGTTCCTGTCCCTATTGTTTCTGACCGTGATGTTAGGTACACCTTCCGCTTCTGGCAGAAGTTCCACGAGGAGCTGGGCACGCGGCTGCACTTTAGTACGCCTTATCATCCGCAGACCGACGGCCAGAGTGAACGGACCATACAGACCCTCGAGGACATGTTGAGGGCTTGTGTCATCGATTTCGGTAGGAGTTGGGATTCCCACCTACCCCTTGCAGAGTTCGCCTACAACAACAACTATCATTCCAGCATTGGCGCCCCACCTTTTTAGCTGTTGTACGGGCGGAGATGTCGCACTCCGGTCTGTTGGGGTGAGGTTGGTGACACGGTAATGGGACGGATAGAGGTAGTCTTGCAAACTACCGAGAAGATTTAGCAAATTTCACAGCGTTTGCAGACCGTTCAGAGTCGGCTAGGGATGTCAACGGAGGAAAACGGGACGGGGAGTGCATCCCCCGCCCCCGCCCCCGCCCCCGAAATGTTCAGCCTTCCTACCCCCGCCCCCGCCCCCGATTGATTTTGGGTTTTTTTTGCTAAAAGAAGTTGTTATTTAGGCTAAAAGAAGCTATTTTTAGGTAACAAATAATTATTTATAGCAAAATTTTACATGTTAAAAATAAAAAAGTTATGACATCTTAAAAACATTATACTAACAACTTAAAAACATGTTTTTCGATGAATTTTGAAAGCTCGAAATCATGCTATTGTTTATTATATTTATATAATTAATATATGTAAATATATGTGTAATTTATTAACGGGTTCCCCATGGGGGTTTCAGGACGGGATTTCCTATCCCCGCCCCCGCCCCCGAAATTCAAATGGGACGGGGCCCCCACGGGAACGGGGTCCCACAGGACTTTTTGACATCCCTAGAGTCGGCAGAAGAGTTATGCCGACAGACGCCGATCTGAGTTGGAGTTCCAGATAGGTGACATGGTATTACTGAAGGTTTCACCTTGGAAGGGTGTGATTCACTTCAGAAAGAGAGGAAAGTTGGGTCCCCAATACATTGGACCATTTCGGGTTATTGCCAGATTTTGCAATGTTGCATATAGACTGGATCTTCTGGAAGAGCTCCGTCAGATACATAGCACTTTCCACGTTTCCCAGTTACGAAAGTGCATATTGGACGAGGATGCGGTAGTGTCGTTGGATGATGTTCAGGTTGACGAGCACCTGAACGATGTGGAGCACGCCGTGGGTATTTTGGAAAGGAAGGTAAAGGTTTTGCGCAACAAGGAGATACCTCTGGTAAAGGTGTAGTGGCGACATTGGAAGGAATCTGAGTGGACATGGGAGCCAGAGTCCGAGATACGGGAGCATTACCTGGGTCTATTTACCACCGCAGACTTCGAGGACGAAGTCTAGGTCAAGTGGGGGAGAATTTTAACATCCTGAGATTTTTTGCAGGTATTTCCGAATCCACTCTTCTACTATTATTTTGTCATTTGTAGTCCATGGGGTTAGAAGAGTCGACCCATGAGAAACCTAAGGGCTAAAGTTGTGACTTTGGGAACAAGACTAGTACGCTAAGCGTACATAAGGAACGCTAAGCGTACTAAGGCACGCCTTAGTACACTGGGCGTACACTTGTGTACGATAAACGTACTCGCGTTAGATGCAAACCCTAATAATTAGGTTTTGAGTGCTATATAAACATCCTTTTGAGCTCATAACCCTCCCTTACCTCAGCTGCCACAATTTTGAGCCGTTTCCTCCAAACCCTAATCCTTTCCTTGAGTGTGTGAGCTAAAAGAGTGTGTTTTGAGTAGTTGGAGAAGAAGGTGTTGCATCAAGAAGTTGGAGAAAGAGGACAAGCTTGTAGATCTGAAGTTTGTTTGTGCTCTAGAAGCCCCAGAAGGTAAAAAGATCCAAACTTTATGCTTGTATGATGTAGATCTTGCCATGCTAGCTTTATGGAACCATTCTTGTCCCAAAAGCCCCAAGTTGGTGCATGTTATGATTTAGACGATATAAGCTGTCCTTTCAGACCCTAGAAGGGGTCCTAAATTATAAAAATGATGTCCCAATGGCTGAAAGTGTCCCATGCATGTAGTAGAAAGGTCTTAATGGGTTAAGACCATGTATTAGGAACTTTCTGGACGTCCAAAGTCTTAAAGTTCAAGACTTTATGGTTCTAAGGCACTTTTGGTCAATAGATATGGAGTTTGGACTTAAGTGCTTAAACCATTAAGCAGTTATTTGGGTTTTGGCAAAACCTCGCGTACGACCCGCATAAATTCTGTACACCCAGCGTACTGAGTCAACCACCCCAATGGTGGTCAACGCAAAACGGAAGTACGCCTAGCGTACCAGAGGAGTACGCCCCGTGTACGCTCTCTGTTGGGCTTTTGATGATTTGGGCTTTGGGATTGGGCTCCTTTTTGGTCCAGTTTGACATAGGCCTTGTTGGACTTTCTGAATAAAGGTGTTTTGGGACAGTTTTGGATTTGGATCTTAAAATAAGGCCCAGTTAGGGAGTTGGGTCCAATTGGGAAAATTGGGCCATTAATGGGCCTTAAGTATATGGACTTTTGGACAGTGGATTTGAAACGTCCCAAAACTACGACCCAAAATTTTTTGTTGAAATACTAAAAACCATCTCATCAAATATCATACATACTAAAAACCATAAACTGAGTAATTCAAAAGTCATGTAACTGTGTCACAACAAATACTGTATTAATCATATCAAAACATCTGAATAGAACTCCCAGGAATAAACTGAAACTGCGGTGTGTGTCATGCCATCATCCCGAGCTCTTCCCTTTACTTGCGGAAGTACCTGAAACCAAAACTGAAACTGTAAGCACAAAGCTTAGTGAGCTCCCCCAAACTACCACATACCATACAATAACATATAAGCAACTACTGGGCCTTGCCCACTGTATCGGACCGAAGTCCGGAAACTGCATCGGACCGAAGTCCGGAACTAACCAGGGCCTTGCCCTCTGCATCGGACCGAAGTCCGGAAACTGCATCGGACCGAAGTCCGGAAACTGCATCGGACCGAAATCCAAAACTAACCAGGGCCTTGCCCTCTGCATCGGACCGAAGTCCGGAAACTGCATCGGACCGAGGTCCGGAACTGTCTAAACATAGCATAGCATAATCACAACTACTGGCATTAACACATATACTGCATACTGCATCGGACCGAAGTCCGGAACATATAACACAAAATCATGCTTGAATCACAAAGACATCAAGCACATTGAACTACTGCATCAGACCGAAGTCTGGAACTACTGCTAACTAAACGGGCCGGCATTGTGGCCGTAGACCCGTTCCTACTGGAAGGAAACTCACCTCGTAACGCTGACTGTCGAGATGCTAAATCTGAAACTGCCTGACCGCTGCTCCGGAATTCCCCGGCTACAAATCCCAAAACACTAAATCAAATACGGATAACTAATCGCAGGGCAAAGTGACTATTTTACCCCCTGGTCAAAGTCAACTTCCTGGTCAAAGTCAACTTCCTGGTTGACCAGACTCGCCGAGTTGGCTCGCCAACTCGTCGAGTCCTTTCCATCTGTTCTAGATTTATACCCGCTTCTACTCGCCGAGCTTGGCGAAGACTCGACGCGTTCTTCTTCGATGCACACATACTGAGTCCAAGTTCATCCGACTTGCCGAGTTGAAGAACAACTCGTTGAGTCTAAGGCAATCTTCATCGAACTCGCCGAGTTCACGGCTATGTTCATAAGACTCGCCGAGTCCAGCGTTCTACTCGCCGAGTTCATTCATTCCTTTTTCCATACAGACCTGGTTTGAGCCATGCAGCGGCTCCGAACCACAGATCTAGGCTTCTAGGGCATGCTTATCATGTAAAGTTGCAAACTTTACATGCATGCATAGCTTTAAGGGCTCCAAATGTCAAAACTAAGCTCTTAATGGGGTTCTAAGCTCAAGAGGGACCTCAATCACGAACATAACTGAGACTTTACAACTCTAGAAGGTAATGAGGGTCCAGATCTGAAGTATAACCCAACCATAAGGTTTGTCTACCAAGGATTTGGGGTTTTAGGGCTTAAAAGCAACAATTTAGGGACAAACAAGATCTAATAGATCAATAATCAAGATGGAAACTTTATTACCAGAATGGGTGACCACAAATGAATGTGTTCTGGATCTAAGTCCCCTTCCTCGAGCTCTTCAACCCCTTCCTTCTTCCACTTGCTCCAATGTGCACCAAAAGTCCCTTCACAAGGCAACAATCACTCAAACTCACCAATGGAGACTAGGGTTTCGATAAGGAATGCTCTGAGGGTGATGGAGGCTGAGATGGGGCTATAAGGACGTTTAAATAGGGTGCAAACCCTAAGGATTAGGGTTTCCTCCTGACTGGCCTACTCGCCGAGTCCAGACGTGGACTCGCCGAGTAGATCACTTAAAGCCCACGTCCAATTCGACATCTACTCGGCGAGTTAGGGCTACAACTCGCCGAGTAGCTCTTACAAAAAGAAACATTTAATCAAATTAAATACGTACCAGGAACGGGGCGTTACAATTCTCCCCCACTTGTCTCAGACTTCGTCCTCGAAGTCTGCTGCTGCTGCATCTGAAAACAACTACGGGTAATGCCCCCGCATCTCCTCCTCGGACTCCCACGTCCACTCTGAACCCTTCCGGTGCTGCCACTGCACCTTCACTAACTGAACCACCTTGTTCCTCAAGGTCTTCGCCTTTCGATCTAAGATCGCAACTGGTCTCTCGATATAATTCAGGCTGCTATCAACCTGAATATCCTCCATGGGTACTACTGCTGACTCGTCCACCAAACACTTCCTCAACTGAGAAACATGGAAAGTGTTGTGGATCTGGCTAAGCTCTGCCGGGAGATCCAATCGATAGGCGACCCGACCCACCTGGGCCAAAACCCTAAAAGGACCAATGAACCTGGGGCCCAGCTTGCCCCTTTTTCGGAATCTGATGACACCCTTCCAGGGTGATACCTTCAGGAGGACCATGTCACCCACCTGAAACTCCAAGTCTGAACGCCTCTTGTCAGCGTAACTCTTCTGCCGACTCTGCGCAGTCTGCAGTCTACGACGAACCTGCTGGATCAAGTCTGTCGTCTTGAGCTCCTGCACTTCCTCCCGTAGAGGATCTCGAAAGGAGGGCGGTCAATACTCGCATGGTAACTGTTGTTATACGAAAATTCCGCTAACGGAAGATACGTATCCCAACTGCCACCGAAATCTAGAACACATGCCCGGAGCATGTCCTCGAGAGTCTGAATCGTCCTCTCGCTCTGCCCGTCCGTCTGAGGGTGGAAAGCGGTGCTGAAATGGAGACGAGTCCCCATCTCGTCGTGAAACCGCTTCCAGAATCTGGAAGTAAAACGGACGTCTCGGTCTGACACCACCGAAACAGGCACTCCATGCCGTGCCACAACCTTTCCCACATAAATATCGGCTAGCTTCTCTGCCGATATACTCTCCTGGATCGGTATAAAATGAGCACTCTTCGTCAACCGATCCACAATGACCCAAATCGAATCCACTCCACGTGCAGTCCTGGGAAGCTTGGTGATGAAATCCATGGTGATGTCTTCCCATTTCCACACTGGAATGTCTAACGGCTGCATCTTGCCGTGAGGCCTCTGGTGCTCTGCCTTGACCTTCCTGCAGGTCAAGCACCTCTCTACATACCAGGCGACATCCCGCTTCATGCAGGGCCACCAATAATAGGGTCGAAGATCTCTATACATCTTCGTCGCCCCTGGATGGATGGAAAATCGAGACTTGTGGGCCTCATCCATCAGCACCTGCATCAACACTGCTCCCATACCTGTGATCGAAGCATCACAGTAGGCCACAAAATCCTCTACTCCCTCTGACAGGGTAAGAATCGGTGCCTCGCACAATCTCTGTCTGAGGGTCTCAAATGCCGCCTGCTGCTCAGGCCCCCAGCGAAACACCACCGACTTCTTAGTCAGTCGGGTGAGCGGTACAACTATCTTGGAGAAATCCTGGATGAATCTCCTGTAGTACCCTGCTAAACCTAGGAAGCTCCGAATCTCAGATGGAGACTTCGGGACCTCCCACTGCATCACGGCCTCTATCTTGGCCGGATCTACCGTACTCCTCCCCAGTACGGCACCCAAACCCTCCCATGAAGGGTCAACAATCCTCGACTGTCATAGTCGAAGGAAGCTACCCGGCCAACGATCCTCTCACACTTCTGCCTCTCCTCCTTGAGGCCCTCGACCTGTGCCTCTCTGACCTGCTCCAACAATGGAGTAATCACTGTCATCCTCAGACATATATCCCAGATCGGGGCTGCTGCCGCCTTGCGGCTCAGGGCGTCGGCCACCATATTGGCCTTCCCTGGGTGGTAAAGGATTTCACAATCGTAATCCTTCAACACATCTAACCATCGCCTCTGCCTCATGTTCAGATTCGGCTGATTCATGAGGTACCTCAAACTCTTGTGATCCGTGTAAATGGTACAACGGACCCCATAGAGGTAATGTCTCCAAATCTTGAGGCCAAACACCACTGCCCCCAGCTCTAAATCATGCGTAGGATAGTTAGCCTCGTGAGGCTTCAACTGTCTCGAGGCGTAAGCTATCACACGGCCTCGCTGCATCAACACTGCTCCCATACCTGTGATCGAAGCATCACAGTAGGCCACAAAATCCTCTACTCCCTCTGACAGGGTAAGAATCGGTGCCTCGCACAATCTCTGTCTGAGGGTCTCAAATGCCGCCTGCTGCTCAGGCCCCCAGCGAAACACCACCGACTTCTTAGTCAGTCGGGTGAGCGGTACAGCTATCTTGGAGAAATCCGGGATGAATCTCCTGTAGTACCCTGCTAAACCTAGGAAGCTCCGAATCTTAGATGGAGACTTTGGGACCTCCCACTGCATCACGACCTCTATCTTGGCCGGATCTACCAGAATACCCTTCTGGTTGACGAGGTGACCAAGGAACTGCACCTCGCGCAACTAGAACTCGCACTTGGAGAACTTCGCAAAAAGCCTCTCCCTCCTCAAAGTCTCTAGCACCTCCCTCAGGTGCTCCTCGTGCTGCTCCTGAGTCTTGGAATAAACCAAGATATCATCAATGAACACTATCACAGACCGATCCAGCATCGGTCTACATACGCGGTTCATGAGGTCCATGAACGCGGCTGGAGCGTTGGTGAGCCCGAACGGCATCACCACAAACTCATAATGACCATAACGGGTCCTGAAAGCAGTCTTCTGCACATCCTCATCTCTAACTCGCATCTGATGATACCCGGAGCGTAAATCGATCTTGGAAAACCAAGACGCTCCCTGTAGCTGATCAAACAAATCATCTATCCTCGGGAGTGGGTAACGGTTCTTCACCGTTACCTTATTCAACTCCCGGTAATCAATACACATACGGTGCGACCCGTCCTTCTTCTTTACAAACAAAATCGGCGCTCCCAGGGCGAACTGCTCGGCCTGATAAAACCCTAGTCTAGCAGCTCTTGCAGCTGCGTAGACAGCTCCTGCATCTCTGGGGGAGCCAACCGATACGGTGCCTTGGCTATCGGAGTCGCACCAGGGATTAGGTCAATCCTGAACTCGACCTGCCTCTCGGGAGGTATTCCAGGAAAATCCTCTGGAAATACATCCGGGTAGTCTCGCACTACCGGAACATCATCAACCGTCGTCTTGCCCTTCTCCCGGGCATCTAAAACATAGGCAATATAACCGGCGCAACCCTGCTGGAAGTAGCGCCTCGCTCTCGCTGCTGAACACAGAACCGGTCCGCGTTGTGGCTTCTCGCCCTGAATCACTAACTCTCCCCCACTGGGAGTGCGAACCCTCACCAACTGTAGCTCACAATCTATCACCGCCCCATTGGGGCTCAGCCAATCCATACCTACTATGACCTTATTCCCTCGCAGGGGAATATGGACCAAGTCCACCAGAAACTGCTCATCGAATAACTGAAGAGAACATCCTCTGTGTACTCTCGCAACCCTAACGGTCCTGTCAGCTGCTATCTCAACCTCGAGTGGACAATCTAGCTCCCCTGGAGCTCTGCTAAACCTCTTACTAAGTGCAAGAGAGACGAATGATCGGGTAGCCCCCGAATCAAACAATATTGTGGCTGATATGCCGTTCACTGAGAACGACCCCGTCACCACGTCAGGAGTCGCTCGCGCCTCCTCTGCTGTCAACTGAAAAGCCCTACTCTTCGCCACCGGCATCTCAACTCGGCCCTGACGGCCATTTGTAATCCTCAAAGTAGCAGGGGCAGGTGCTGACACCTTCCCTACAGCAGCTAAACTCGGACACTGGGACTTTTTATGTCCCCTCTGATTGCACTGAAAGCAAATCAGATCTGATGCCACAATGGCGGTAGTAGTGGCTGTACAATCTCTGCTCATATGCCCAGTCCGGCCGCACTTATAGCAGCCGACACTCCCTGCCTTGCACGCCCCATCGTGCAATCTACCACACTTGCCACACCGACCGTGGCTCTGCTATCCTCTGGATCTGTGATCTGACACCTTGGGCTTTTTGCCCGAACTCCCTGTACCCGAAGCCGCCTCCGGCTTCCTCTTCCTCTCCATCTCAAGGTCAATCTCTCTCTCTCGAGCCCTGGAAATCATGTCATCCAGCGATTTACAGCTGGACCGGCTCACAAACTGGCGGATATCACTCCGCAACATCTCATGATAACGGGCCTTCTTCATTTCCTCATCAGCCGCGTACTGAGGAACAAGAAGAGCCCTCTCCCTGAACTTGGCGGTAATCTCCGCCACTGTCTCTATAGTCTGGGTAAGATCCTGAAACTCTCTGGCTAACTGCTGCACCTCAATAACCGGTGCAAACTCGGCTCTGAACCTGGTAGTAAAATCAGCCCAAGTCATGGCATCAAGCGATGCGTCATCCCCGATGACATGCCCTACCTCCTCCCACCAATCTCGTGCCCTGTCCTTCAGAAGACAGGACGCCAATCTGACCTTGTCCCCCTCGGGACACCTGCTCGTGCGGAAAGCGTTGGCCACATCCGCCAACCATCTAGTACTCGCTATGGGGTCCCGCGCCCCGTGGTAATCTGGAGCTCCACATGCCCGGAACTCCCTGAAAGTAAGCGTGCGCGACCCTATCATGGCCGCCACCTTAGCACGGAAGGTGCTCAACCTCTCGTCCATCAACTCTAAGATACCCTCCTTGATCGAACCGAAGATCATAGGAGTCTGCTCAAGTATGGTGCGAGTAATCTCTGAAGAGAGAAATTCCCTAGTCTGCTCATCCAACTGCCTGGCCTCCGGGCCTGATCCTGATCCCTCTCCGGCACCTGAACTGCCGACTGCTGGTCTAGGGCGTAAAACCACCATTCTGGAAACACATCAGAAAGAACGTCAGGAACACTGATATATCTCGAGGGATCACTACTACCATAATTTTCCTGGTCTCATCTCAGCTTTCCTTGATTCGAGTACGGATCCTCTGCTTTCAGTAGTACGGGCCCATACTACCTTCCACATCTATCTGTACTTTCCTCAAGTACTGCCTTGACTCCATCAAGTCACTTCTACTACTGATACTGATCTCTGCTACTCCCATCCTAGGCTTGCCCTAGGGAAATCTCTGACTCTCCCCAATCCAGTCCTCAGCTGCTGAAGGCCTCCTTGTAATGCCAATTAGCCATCACCTGAATACCATCACATATGGCGAGGCTCAGATAATCCTTCGAGTAGAAGACTCGTCCCTACAACGGTTAGACTCAAACAAGAGCTGCGCAATAGGGCCAAATCTAGCACTCTGAGATTATTCAACCCTGTTCACATGTGACGTGACGTATTCACCTAATGGCTAACTCCCATTACTCCGAGTCCCACAAAGCACAAAGCTAGCAACATTCAGACACAAAAGACTACTCAAGCAATACTATCCTCATAACAAGAAACTGTACTAGCATATAATGCTAAGCTCATACTATCAGGCATAACCTATACAGGCTATCCTACTACTGTCTACTCAATACTAGCATGTAATTCTCATAAAACTGAAACACATATAGCAGGCACATAAGGCATCCTCCTAGATCCTTAGTCCTATTCTAGCATGCTGTTCTACTGAAACTGAAACTGAACTGATTTGAAACTGAAACTGATAACATAAATTTGTATGGGTAATTTGGGAGTACTTACTTGAGCTCGGCTGATCGCATGCACCACACCTTTTTCCTTTTCTCAAAACTCTTTTTCTTTTTAGGTTTTTTTTTCAAAAATCTTTTGAAAACACTTTTGAAAATCTTTCTACCATTTCCTCAGTTTGAGTCCAGTCACACCCGAGAGTGCGCCTGAATCCCTCAAACCAAGGCTCTGATACCAACTTGAAATGTCCCAAAACTACGACCCAAAAATTTTTGTTGAAATTTTACTAAAAACCATCTCATCAAATATCATACATACTAAAAACCATAAACTGAGTAATTCAAAAGTCATGTAACTGTGTCACAACAAATACTTTATTAATCATATCAAAACATCTGAATAGAACTCCCAGGAATAAACTGAAACTGCGGTGTGTGTCATGCCATCATCCCGAGCTCTTCCCTTTACTTGCGGAAGTACCTGAAACCAAAACTAAAACTGTAAGCACAAAGAATAGTGAGCTCCCCCAAACTACCACATACCATACAATAACATATAAGCAACTACTGGGCCTTGCCCACTGCATCGGACCGAAGTCCGGAAACTGCATCGAACCGAAGTCCGGAACTAACCAGTCTGGAACTACTGCTAACTAAACGGGTCGGCATTGTGGCCGTAGACCCGTTCCTACTGGAAGGAAACTCACCTCGTAACGCTGACTGTCGAGATGCTAAATCTGAAACTGCCTGACCGCTGCTCTGGAATTCCCCGGCTACAAATCCCAAAACACTAAATCAAATACGGATAACAAATCGCAGGGCAAAGTGACTATTTTACCCCCTGGTCAAAGTCAACTTCCTTGTCAAAGTCAACTTCCTGGTTGACCAGACTCGCCGAGTTGGCTCGCCAACTCGCCGAGTCCCTTCCATCTGTTCTAGATTTATACCCGCTTCTACTCGCCGAGCTTGGCGAAGACTCGACGCGTTCTTCTTCGATGCACACATACTGAGTCCAAGTTCATCCGACTCGCCGAGTTGAAGAACAACTCGTCGAGTCTAAGGCAATCTTCATCGAACTCGCCGAGTTGCTCAACCAACTCGCCGAGTTCACGGCTATGTTCATAAGACTCGCCGAGTCCAGCGTTCTACTCGCCGAGTTCATTCAGTCCTTTTTCCATACAGACCTGGTTTGAGCCATGCAGCGGCTCCGAACCACAGATCTAGGCTTCTAGGGCATGCTTATCACGTAAAGTTGCAAACTTTACATGCATGCATAGCTTTAAGGGCTCCAAATGTCAAAACTAAGCTCTTAATGGGGTTCTAAGCTCAAGAGGGACCTCGATCACGAACATAACTGAGACTTTACAACTCTAGAAGGTAATGAGGGTCCAGATCTGAAGTATAACCCAACCATAAGGTTTCTTTACCAAGGATTTGGGGTTTTAGGGCTTAAAAGCAACAATTTAGGGACAAACAAGATCTAATAGATCAATAATCAAGATGGAAACTTTATTACCAGAATGGGTGACCACAAATGAATGTGTTCTGGATCTAAGTCCCCTTCCTTGAGCTCTTCAACCCCTTCCTTCTTCCACTTGCTCCAATGTGCACCAAAAGTCCCTTCACAAGGCAACAATCACTCAAACTCACCAATGGAGACTAGGGTTTCGATAAGGAATGCTCTAAGGGTGATGGAGGCTGAGATGGGGCTATAAGGACGTTTAAATAGGGTGCAAACCCTAAGGATTAGGGTTTCCTCCTGACTGGCCTACTCGCCGAGTCCAGGCGTGGACTCGCCGAGTAGATCACTTAAAGCCCGCGTCCAATTCGACATCTACTCGGCGAGTTAGGGCTACAACTCGTCGAGTAGCTCTTACAAAAAGAAACATTTAATCAAATTAAATACGTACCAGGAACGGGGCATTACAGGATTTGATAATTTGGCCTTGGCCCAAGATTGAGAAAAGGAAATATGGACTATGTGGACCTTTAGTCAAGATTGATATCCCATGTGTTGACTTAGTAATTGTTATTTTGGATAGTTCGGGATTTTCGGTGAGACAGCGATCGAACACTTTTAGTCCAGTACAACACTACTTGCAAGGTGAGTTGTCCTCACTATACTAAGGGGTCTAAGGCACCAAGGCCAGCCCATTGGATTGATATCCTAGTAGTTATTGATATGCTGAGTATGAGTTAGATATGCATGTTCGTTTGATATGCTAGTCTGGTAGATCTGTAAGAGTACTTGTGTTACTATTTGATTATTTGTATGTGCAATTAGTGATATATGTAGACATGTTGTGTGGGTAGGGTTGAGGTTTCACTTCTTCGTGCGGTGACCAACAAACCCTGGAGTATGCCAGATATGAGCTGAGGGCCGGGAAGGCATACCGGACTCATTCCGAGGACTCATTAGCATACCAGATATGAGCTGAGGACCGAGTGGTATGCCAGACCCGTACTGAGGGCTTGAGGGTATTGGAGCATTCCAGTTGCGAGCTGAGGGCCAAGGGAGCATGCCAGACTCGCATTGAGGGCTGAACAGTTACATTTCAGTCGTAGGACTGCAGGGGGCAAGCCAATCATAAGTTATGGGCTCGAAAGCAAACCAGACTTATGATGTGGGCTCGGAGACAAGTCAGATGTGAGTTGTGGGCCCGGAAGGCAAGCCAGACTCACATTGTGGGCCCATGGGGTAATCCAGTTTGTAGAGTTGTGGGCCAATTACATGCTGTTATCGTGTGTATTATTTGTTATGTATCGGTATTTTGGGGGAACTCACTAAGCTTCGAGCTTACAGTTTCAGTTTTGGTTTCATGTACCTCGGATGATCGCAGGAAGTCAAAGGCGTGATCGTACAACTCCTCATTTTTTATGACTTTGTGTACTGGGATACTCTGATGTAGAACCATTATGATAACAAATTTGTAATAACTCTTGGTTTCTAAATGTTTTCAAAAGTTTAAAATTTTCATGATTTTTATGGATGTTACACGATGGAGTCATGGAGAAGAGAGAAGAGATAAATAGAGAGAACACTGAAGTGCTTAACAAACCTAATCGATTCCAGCGGTGTCTGATTCAACGGACAATGAAGGAAGGATGCGAGGAGGATGGAGTGACTGACAACTTAGTGAGGTTAGAAAGTCGATGATTCTAGTTAGGAGTTTGGACTATCGGATAGCAGCATGGTTTTGAAAACCGGACCGGATCAGCCAGTTAAACCGGGAACTGGTTTGGGTACCGGTTTTATAAAGCCTGAAAACCGCTTGTAATTAAACCGTTTAAAAACCGGCGGTTCAACCATAAACCGATAAACACCGGGCTAGTCAAACCGAAAAAAAAACCAGCCGAAAATTTTCATTTATAAAATCTACACTACAAAACGGTTCAAGAGATCCACACTTCCGTAGATCCGCTTGTTGCCTTTTTTAAAAGCCTATGACTACATTCTTTTTATAATGCTCTCTAAGGCCTCCACTTTTGTTTTTTTGTCGATGTGGGATAAGCCTAAAGATCAATTTGAGGACTCTCTTCTACATTCAACAAAAGTTTTTTTTTTTTTTTTTTTCGTTACGTTAATAACAAAACTTTGACAAAGATATAAATTATTAGAATTACTATTTTGGAAGGTGTTGTTTCAATTTAAAAGTCCAAAAGTAATGTTGTTGTTATTATTATTATTATATATATATATATATATATATATATATATATATATATATGACGTCGTCCGGTTCATCGGTTTTAAGGACCGGTCGAACCAATTGAACCATCAACACGGTAAGACGACCGGTTCGATGTCTGGTCCAGTTTTCAAAACATTGGATAGCAGGGGGCCACAACCCATTTCTTTTATTTTTAGGCTAATATGTATTAAAATTATTTGGGCTAATGATTACTTCAAAGCAAAAAAAAACACACACACACACACACATAGGGGGAGCCCCTTTTGGCCCTAACTATCATCCGCCACTACAATAAGGTGGTGTTTGTTTTTTTTCTACAGATCTTTTTTGCCTCTTTTGTCTGCGTCGCGCATACATTAACCTTCATAACTCTTTGTTTTTTAGAGGGCCGCAGACCTAAAAAGGTTTGCACGTCCTCTTCTTGGCACATATAAAACTAGTGTTGGATTAGGTGTCTAAGCCCATAACTATTTTGGTATGTACTTGACCCGATTATGAGCATGGTCCTTTTGGGTTGCCTTCACCATAGCAACTGATAGGATGAATTAAGGAGAAAGAGGATTAATTATGATTTATTAATATATTATGTGAAAAATATATTAAAAGAGAAATCATATTATTTAATTAATATTGATCAAGAATTAATTTAGAATTAATTTTGTGGTCAAAAGAGATTAATTAAATTAAGGGGACTGATATTGTAATTATAAGATAGTTACAAAGTTGGGCTTATGATCCATAAGGAAGCAATGGACGAATTCTATATGGGGTCCATATAGAAATCGTCCAAGGGGCCTTCTGGAAGGATCTTTGGGCTGCTTAAGGAATAAGCAACTGGATTAGGGTTTCCTAGTTGATAACCCTAAAAGCCTAACTATAAAAGGAACCCTTTAGGTCACCAAATTCGTCCCTAACCTTCTAAGAGAGCCCTTGGACAAATTTTGTGCCTCATCCTCCCTCTCCTAAGTCATCTTGTTGCTAATGGTGTTTGTGACTCCATTAGAGGGGCAACACTTGGGGCACTAAGCTTTCAAGAGTCAATATCAAAAAGGATTGTGATTGTTATTACTATATAACAATCAAGGTAAGATTCCTAACCCTATTCATATGTTAATTTCGATTATAGTATGTTAGATCTAGGGTCTATGAGCTTTGGATGATTATTGCATGTATATTAGACAAACTAGATCCAAAGCTTTAGGGTTTGCATGTGCACCATAGGATTGATGTAATGCTCAAAACCCATCAGTGGTATCAGAGACTGGGCTGTTTATCTAATGTATTTGATGCTAATGTGAATTGTTCAAAGCTAAAAAAAATCATTTTTGCTTTCTGCCTGTTCACCACGAGGTGGTGGGCCATCACGAGGTGGTAAAAGTCACCAACGACGTGGTGTCGGGTCAGATGGCAGATTTTTTGGATTTGTGGCCTTAATTAGGTTAGGATAATTACCATAAGTTGTTTTAATTGATTAAAATCGTTTATTTAATATGGTAATGGATATCCTCATCTAATTGAAGGATAATTGTTAAATTTTAAGCTAATTACAAGATTATATGATATATTAGTTATTTGTAAAATTTGATTTGTTTTATCTTGCCAAATTAAATTGAATTAGGTCAAATTTAGATAATCACTAATTATTTGATTAATTAAATTATTTGTAATTTGATCTAGAATGTTTTGAAAAGTTTCAAAACTTGCCCTCAAGTTTTGGAATTTGAATATTTGATTAAAAGTTTATTTTGAAATATTAAATTCCAAAACCCTAGTATTTTGAAAAGGTTCAAATTACACCCTTACGACTTTATTAAATTAATTAAGTGTATAATTAAAAGAGAGTTAATAAATCCATAATGATATGGTTTAAGTTTAATTAAATTAAAAGTATAATTTATTAAATTAGTCCACCTAGTATTTTAAAAGTGTAAAATACATCCTTATACTATATAAAATTAAAAGTCTAATATTATATATGTATGAGTAAAGAGTCAGTCTTACCGTTAGTAGGCCTCATTCACGAAGTTGGTCTATAAGGGGTGTTTAAGGAAGCGGCCTGTAAAATGACCGCCATTGGGTATCCACGCTTACCCATCGCACCCTTGACTAGTCGATGGTCGTTAGCCGAATGGGTAGGATAGGACACAACCTTCCATTATAAGTATAATGAAATATGAAGTAACTAAACACTTTTATAGATTCCAAAATCTTAGTTACTTTAGGAAAAATGTGGAGTTGGTGCTAATCCATGAAATTGCACATTGCACCTTGTTGGTCGTTAGTGGAGCGTATGTGGTTAATCGGCACACTAATATGGGACCAATAAAGGATGGCAATGGGTAGCTCGAAGATTATCATAGATCAATGGAGCGTGTGTGGTTAACTGACACATTGATTAGGTGATAGACATCTTCGAGAGTACCAAGCTAATTTGCATGGTTATCCACACCTTGTTTGTGATCCTCGGCATCCCAATCACAAACATGAAGGGCATAATCGAGATTAAACATGCCATTGAAAAGTTCAATGAATCTCAAAAGATCTAGGAGTTTCAATTCATTTAAAACCTATTTTTCAATTTTCGTTTTTCATGGTGGAAATTGGTAAATCGTCATTTACCTACCTTAAAATGTTCTGCAAATTGGATTACGACATCCTTCTTCCAATTTGTAGAATATTGTGTTGGGTCCTAGCCTTAATATCTCATTTGGTTGTTTTATTAAGGACTCAATCAACTAACTTGAATTTCTCCTGTTTTGTAGATGTCAAAGTCTATCCACTATGATCTTCCCGAATCCTTTGGAAAATGTTTTCCACATGAAGATGATGTTCCACGATTGAATTGTGGAAATGGAAATCATGCTTCACTTCCTCCACCTCCTCCAATAATTCTCCCTGACCCACGTATTCAAAGACTTGAAAAAGTTCAAAGTCACTGAAGTCCTATTGGCAAAAAGACACGAAGATGGGAAGTCAGTGTGTGCACACGTCTTGGAGATGAAGTCACACATTGACAAGTTGGAAATGATGGGTGTTGTTTTCCCGAGGAAGTTGGCTGTTGACTGGGTTCTTCATTCACTTCCTGACTCATATAGTGAGTACTATATGATGGACCACGACGTGACCCTCATTGATCTTACCTATTTGCTTATTGCTGCTGAATCAGCAATGATTTGGCGGACTGGTCAAGTAAATTTGTCTGGTAAATCAATGTCCTAACCTTCTATGGACAATGGCAACATTGGAAGTCCAGAAAAGTTTTCTCTACGCAAGAGAAAGGCTAAGTCTGAGATAGTCTCGTGTACCATTCCAGAAGAGTCCATATGTTTCTACTGCCAGGAGAAGAGGCATTGGTTACGAAGCTGCCTTGACTACCTGAGAGATCTAAGAGATGGGAGAGTCAAAGTGTATGACTCTGCTTCAGGTAACATTCACTATCTAACTCTATTAAGTTCCTATTTGGAGATTCTTAATACATGATGTGATAAGATTACATTTTGATGTTTTGTAGGATCGAAAAAAAAGAAGCTTAAAGGAAAGATGAGCTAAATCTGATCGCGAAGAAATGGATTTCGATCACATGGTTCGATGATCGGATTTTTGAGATGCTTCTTAGAGAGTTATGATAGCTTGCTTAGGAATATGTAATAGCATAGTTTTTTTCATTTGAATTGCATTGTAAGGACAAGTTTTTCCGCGTTTTTTTATAAATAAAATAAATTTTGATTTTCTGTCTTATTTATATTTCTTTGCAATGCCAATTGTGAAAATTGATGTTTGAATGTTTTCTATTTTTAGCAATATGGATGTGATTCTTAATTATGTTATTTGTGGTAGTGTCGAGATTTTCCAAATAAGGAAAGATTCTCATCGCCCAAGTTTCAATTGGACAGAAACTTAGAATCATACAACTTGATTTGTGTGATGTATGAGAAACTTTGTATTTGGGAAATTAAGACTAATTCTTTGACAAAGAATCAAGCGAAGAACTAAGAGATCTAGTACACATTGTGTGTATTGGTCAAGTCCACCACAAATAATAATAAAGGATATTCGTCATATTCTACTAAAGGTTTAGTATATATGGTTATGCTTACAAGATTAAGTGTAATTCTAAAACATTGGAAAAGTTTCAATAGATGACAGAACGAATAAGAAGAATCAATTAGGCAGAAAGATAAAAGTTTCTCCAATCTAAAAATAAGGGAGAGTACTTTTGTATCGTGTTTTATGATCATCCTATTGATTATGAAACCATATCACAATTGATCCTCTAAGCAGAGGAATCAGGAATTGTTGAAATGGTTAAATCAAAAGGTGAATCATACTTCATTCCAAAATCAAGTCTTAGAGTTGCACTCCAAGATTATGTATTGAGTGGCATGTCTTAAGTAAGTAATACATCTTTAGTAGGTTTATAACACTCATCAAATGTAGAGCAGAAAAGTTTCTCACTCTTGTACATTTGAAATTGGTAAGTTGTGATGTCTTGGATAAAACAAAGACCAACTAAGACTAATTGTCTGAAGTGTTTGTCCTGATTGGAATTCACACTAACTCTTGAATATTTGTTTTGTCAAGGAATGTTTTTTGACAAGAGAATCATATATGTCAAGAGGTCAGTGGGAGTCTTAAAAGATCTTGAAAAAGTTTCAATAAACCTATAATTAATCACTAGCACACGACCTGAGGTTTGTAACCTATCGTGTTGACATATTCTTGTTTCTGTGCCATTCCAGTTTTAAGTCAACTATGCATCTGAGTTCTGTGAGTTCTCATTTGACTGCATAATATGACAACCCGGAACTTCTATCTTGTTCATCTATTCAATTCAATCAATGATAGACTCGTTTCTGTTGTCTTTTAGCACTATTTAAGGGTTCGTTTAAGTGTTCTAAGATTTAGTACAACCAAGGTTGAGATTAGGGATGAGTTATCAAGTCATAGAAGTAGCAATTTGGGGCATACACTCCTTTAGGAGGAGTGTACGGCCATACACATGGGTGTACGGGCGTAGACCCCCTTATGGCCGCACACTCACCCCTATATATATGGGTAGACCTCCTTTCCTTCATTCCTTTCTTCTCTTGGCTGCACACTATTTCCTTTCTCTCAAGCTTACTCAACCGTGAACCCTCCACGGCTTAAAAAACGTGAGTATTCCATCCTCTAGCTTGTTATACTTGTAAGACCTCTTGATCTAAGTCTTGGTTCATCAAGTTTCATCATGTTCTTCATCCCTTGAAGGAGTACGGCCGCACACCTTCATAAGGTTGGCCGTACACCCCCTTTAAAGGCCCTCCAAAGTGAGAGTTTGACCCCTATCTTCTAGTTGGACATGACCCTAGCCTTGATTCACCTTAAAGTCGACAAATTTGGCATGAACATGAAGGGTGTACGACCGCACACCCCTTTGTACGGGCGCACACACCTCTTAGGCCGTAAACCCACTTTGATGATCATTTTAGGCCTTAAACTCGCATTGCAACTAAGCATGGGACCTAGAAAACTTCTTAGATGTTAGTTAGAACCTTGGAAACACCTCAACAACACACCTCTTCATGAGTGTACAGTCGTACACTCATGGGCCGCACACCCATGGCCGTACACACCCTTAAGGTGGCCGTACACCTCACTCACTCAATCACATGTGGTTTTGACACTTAGTTCAAGTGTTTCCAAGTCCCTATAGTGGTTTCCCATCATGTATAGTAGTGAAATACCCTAATTTGACTCCTATATGTGTTATTACATGTCAAATAGGATCTAATTGTGTTCGAGGCTTCACTGGACACTCAGCATCTCATACCGATCTTTCATTCAAACCACTCACTCGAGGTGAGTTCATACCCCTACATTTTCCGAGTTTTTAATGTTTTCAGGGGGGAATACAAGTAAAACCACAAGTAATCTTGTGTTCAAATATATTATTTTGTTTAGTATATTTCCGTTAATAATATACATCGGATATAGAAATCAGTTTTACAAAAAGTGTTAAGATATTAACCTTGCAAAAGCAGTTTTCAAAACTAAGGAAATGAACTTATGAATCATGAAACAAAGGATATTGTTTTATAATGATTCATGTTAATATCAAAAAGGGTTTTTCCTATATTATTACTTGTAAAGTCGTTAATCTAATTGGAGACACGTCCTTGGGCGCTTACAAACTTAACTAAGTGGAGGACTACCCCTTATAAACCAGAATCTCCTAGAGGGAGAGCGTGATTTTTGTGTACAGATCTATACGGGACTGACTATCCCGCACCTTGTTGCTAGCTACAGTAGGACCGGCAAGTCTACGGGTGACAAAGTCATAAAGGATATTGGAGCCCGATTCGCGCCATATCAAGTTAATGTATGGTCATAAAGCTCGCAATGTAGATAACAACGATGTATTTACGTAATAATAGATCGAACGAACTAACTTTAGAGTCAATAACTAAGTGATCACAGAAGGGTATTAGTAATACTTTCAGGATTCAGATCACCACGTTTTCAATTAGTTTTGTTCATGTAATAAGACTAATATACATCACTGGGAGTAACCAAGGTTTTCAAAAGGAATAATGCATAAACGATATAAGTATGGTAGATACTTGTACTTTCCGATTTAGAACGGGTAATTCAATAACCTTCACTTAAGGGAAATGCAGGATTTCCCCGGGTAAACATCAGTATTTTATAAACAGATGGTTTGTTAATCAACTAACGAATATTCATATTTCCTCCATAACTCCTTGGTTTATGCGTGACTATCATGAACCAAGAAGTCATAGAAGAAATGGGTTTAATCACGCTTTTCATAAGAAAATATGGGATTTTCTTGAGGAACACTTTCAACAGATATCAAAAGATTATTTTACTTAAGGTTTATACATTTATTACACCAGATAGTATCAGGTTTTCTGGGAAAGATATCGCACTTTTCAAAAGAACCGAGAACCGTCTTTCTAAAACAAAATGCTTATGAACTCACCAGCTTTATGCTGATACTCTTTCAAAACTTACTTGTATTCTCAGGGCTCTAGTAGACAGGTACACCCCCAAAGCTTTTGAGAAGACTGCTTAGTATCGTACTGCGACTCCTGTATCTACTTTGATGTTAGAACATGTAATGTTTAAAATACTTATGTAAAACTTATACTTATTAATGCAATGGTTGGCTGTACTTTGATTACTATAATGCATGTGTTGTGATACTTACATGACGTCCTCCGCCCCCGAACGTTTCCGCCGTTCCGGTTTGGGGGTGTGAAACATAAAGGCAAAGCACCTTGATCAATGGAAAGTACATTGATATGTAGGGGTGAGCTGCTTGACTAATTGGAAGCAATGGTGGGCACTCGTGCTGCCATGAGACAAGAAATTAAGAATAAACAAGTTCTATCCATAAGAGCTTGGATTTGTCACGAACATTATCTTATGATTATGGTTATGACAAATTCACATGGATAGGAACACATACACCATAAAATCTAAGTGTCATAAGGTTTCTCTCCGCTTCATGAAAATGATTGTGAGGAAACACTTTCACTAGGAAGATTTTAAGGAGATAGCAATTGTGTAAATTGCATTCTCAAATTCTATTATGATTACGACATCCCTCTTTATAGTTCGAATTATGAGGTTTGGCAATTAGTTAGAACATTTGAGACTTATTTATATAAGTTCTAGAATTATTTAGACACACACATGAGTTATATGAGTTATCTAAGGAAAGGTGTATAAGTTTGAGAAGCTTAGATAAAGGCTTATCGAAGCATCTCATAACAGAAATATGAACTTTGGTTAAGAAAGTCAATAAGTATTGAATTCTAGAAGTTCAGCTGTTTTCTGAATATATGTCAAAGCTAGTGGAAGCATAAATGTTATGTTGGTATGAATATAATTATCATGTTAGTGGGAGCATGATTATTATTTTAAGTGTTGCAAGTTAGCAATATTAATTATAGAAAACAAAAGTTTCACTTTGCAAAGTTGCAGGGGTTGAAAAGTTGTTTTGTTATAAATAAGGGAGAGAATATTATACTTCATTTCAAAAATCTTAAAGATTGGATCGAGAAATTTTAATTAAATTTAGTCAAAGGACATATATGAATGTTATGTTGAAAAGGTTCAACTTAAAAGAATTCTATATATGGCAATATTATAGCAAGAAACTGGTAAAGTATCATGTTTTTCATGAATCGTGTCCCATACGCTTCTGGTATAGGATCGATTGCATATGCTGTAATATTCGACCGTTCTAAATTTTCCAAATGCTTAGAGCATTAAGAGGGAAAAGGACCAGAACCAGATATGACTAAAATAATTAAACAACTGTTAAGGACAATTTTAGGTTCGCCAAGGATCGGTCACATGTGGGCAGTTAATTGGAAGTATGGTAATGGATGGACCATATCGACATTATTATGAATAGATAAGTATCTATTTAGAATGTGTTGTCATATGAAAAATATGGAAATGTTTCCATAAATGGGAGTTGGATATCAAGAATCTATATCTAGATTATAAACTTTTATGCAAGAAGGATGTTCAAAGGAATGTACTTTGAATGTGAGACTTCATATCTATGGAATTGATTTGTAACAATTTCCAATAGAGCACTTTGTAAAATCATTGGCAAAGTCTTGGTGGCTTTGGTGCTGTGACATTACGAAAGGATCGTTGCATAAAATGTTAGAATCTAACATATTCTAATAGTGGAAAGAATTTGGTAGTCTCACACTTGTGATAAGGAGTAGGAGTTGTGAAATGAGTATCGTTGGAAATGTGTTCAATTGATCTATTTCACAAAGTATGGACCATAGGTAAACATAGTATGCATGCTTGGAGCATGGGACAACTATTGTTATAATTCAAGTATTAAGTTGATTATCCGAAACATTATACAATGAATAATGTGTAATCAATATGGTGACTAAATAAAAGGTGTTTTATTTATACTCAAAAGTTTGAGATCGTATTGGATTCGATTATTCTTGTGTTTGACTTCGCATGTTTTGACTTCCCGAATAATAAGATTATTCAAACCATCCACAGTCAATCATACTTTGGAAGTAGGTAATGAGGTAAGACTGTCATGAATCCGACTGTAGATTGTCTAAAGCGTTTTAGACATAGCAAAAGTATGCTGCAGTATTCATGAGTACTCCTGAAATAAGATTTGAGTATTGGATTAAACCCACGCTCACTTGAATCACTTCATGGATTTTATCACGGGTGATTAGTGAGACGATAATATCTTATATTCTTGAAACGGAGACGTGTGAGTTGTAATTTACAAGTCGGTTGCACATTGATAATATGTAAAAGCACCAGTAACTTGGTGTTATAAAACATATTGTTGTGTGTGATTTGATGAGTAGGTGCAAGCGAGCATTTGAGTCGAAGTTTATCCGTTCCTTTTACCCAAAGTGGGATAAAAGCGATATCTGTGGGCCCCTCGATGATTTAGTGATGACACCCTAAGCGCTTGGCCAAGCCTAGACTAAGTTGATGTGTTCAATTGTAGTCTGTTGTCAATCGTCATAAATCGGAAATCAGGAAGCAACACATGAATAGAGAGTATGATTTAAATCCATGTCTCAGTTCATACGATATCTAGAATGGAGGAATATATGATCCCTTATCTAAAGGACACATTACTAATAAGATCAGAGTTGACAACGGCTTTTGAAAGCTACGATTGCTGATCAGGTTTGAAGTCGTACTTGCAAAATAGTTATTAGACTTATCCAAGTGGGAGACTGTTGGATTAAGTGTCTAAGCCCATAACTATTTTGGTATGTACTTGACCCGATTATGAGCATGGTCCTTTTGGGTTGCCTTCACCATAGCAACTGATAGGATGAATTAAGGAGAAAGAGGATTAATTATGATTTATTAATATATTATGTGAATAATATATTAAAAGAGAAATCATATTATTTAATTAATATTGATCAATAATTAATTTAGAATTAATTTTGTGGTCAAAAGAGATTAATTAAATTAAGGGGAATGATATTGTAATTATAAGATAGTTACAAAGTTGGGCTTAGGATCCATAGGGAAATAATGGACAAATTCTATATGGGGGTCCATATAGAAATCGTCCAAGGGGCCTTCTGGAAGGATCTTTGGGCCGATTAAGGAATAAGCAACTGGATTAGGGTTTCCTAGTTGATAAACCTAGAAGCCTAACTATAAAAGGAACCCTTTAGGTCACCAAATTGGTCCCTAACCTTCTAAGAGAGCCCTTGGACGAATTTTGTACCTCATCCTCCCTCTCCTAAGTAATCTTGTTGCTAATCGTGTTTGTGACTCCATTAGAGGTGCAACACTTGGGGCACTAAGCTTTCAAGAGTCAAGATCAAAAAGGATTGTGATTGTTATTACTATATAACAATCAAGGTATGATTCCTAACCCTATTCATATGTTAATTTCGATTATAGTATGTTAGATCTAGGGTCTATGAGCTTTGGATGATTATTGCATGTACATTAGACAAACTAGATCTAAAGCTTTAGGGTTTGCATGTGCACCATAGGATTGATGTAATGCTCAAAACCCATCAACTAGAGTCTTCTAACCTCTTCAAACATCTTCTAGTTAAGAGCAACAAGTAGATTAAAAACTATCATTCAACTAGAAGACTATGAAAAAGGAATGATTGAGTCCATTTCACAATATCGAAAAAAGGAAACCATGGGGGATGTAATAATTTAGTTAGACCTTAGTGACCTTAGTGATGTAAACAGGGGCAGATCTATGTAGGAGCCTGGGTAGACCGTGCCACCCCTCAATTTTTTAGACACTGTGGAATTTTTTTGGTGCAGTGTAATTTTTTCGGTATGCTGCCCCTAAATTTTACATGTGCTACCCCTGACATTTCGTTCTGGCTCTGCCATTGGATGTAAAAAAGGGCCAACACTCGACTTAAAAGAATTAATCACTCCTTAGTAGTCAAAGGACGATTGAACAATAATGAATAGTAGGTTGCTCGAGATAATTGTCATAAGCCTTTCGATAATCTTCAATAACCATTAGACTTATCACCATAACACCGCAACTTAAAAGCCATAAGAAAATTTAAAAAGTCTCGTTGTTTTCAAATCGTAGTAAACATGCTATGTGGTGTATTATGATTATTAATATTGAAATTTACTTTTTAGATGTATGTAACATCCAGCTTTCCGGTATTGTTCTGCGACATTAATCTTTCGTTTAAGTATCAATGTCCATAAATTATGATTGACCGCGACGCGTGAAAGATTTTGTATGCTCAAGAATCATTATAGAATGATATTGCTAATAGTATATGATCATATAGGGTCACACCATATAGCAAATTACCGTCAATTGATTATTTATTAGTATAATTTGATTATTAATAAATATATCAACACTTGTATTTAATTGGAAAATTATTATATAATGGAAATAATATTTTTCTAATTGAGAATTTATTATTTGTGGAAATAATATTTATTGGAGAAATAATATATCATAAAATATGATTATTTATAAGTTATATTTATATATCTTAATAAACTAGTTCAATTTATATAAAATGTAGTTTTATATAAAATAAGATATTTATATATTCATATTTATATCTTAATAAGCTAGTTACAATTTATATAAAAGGTCGTTTTATATAAAATAAGATATTTATATATGACTATATATATATATATATATTGGGAATTCTTTATAAATAAGATTGAATTTTTATAAAGATAACATGTGTGTATATATAAACTAGCCATGAGACAACTTTTGTCTTCTTTTGTGCCTAACCTTTTTCGAAAAAGTGAGAGGAGACCAATCATGATATTCTTTTGAATTGTTTATTCAATTCTACCATGCATGTAAGAAGCATGTCTCATGCTTTTTGCTTTATGGTCTCTTCTTGCTTTTTGGTCATTATATAAGGGAGGGCATAGAAGGTTAGATTAGAGTTCTTGCAAGCCTCATTTTGGTTTTTCTTTGGAGCCAAAATCCGAGAGCACATTGCTCTCTATGGGGCTGGCAAATTCCGAGCTTCATAAGCTCTCATTCTCCTCCATTCTCTTGCATTTTGATGTTAGACGAAGTCCCTTTGTTGTTTCACCTTTGAACATATATTTGGTATATATTTCAAAAGCTTATGAACAACAAATTACAAGTGAATACTAGCATGTTTTGCTGGTTCTACTCTTGCTTGATGGATACTTCTAGAGAACTCTTGTTTTAGAGTTTTATGTCACACTTCATCAACTTCCAGCCTCTCATGAGGATCAAAGTCTTCAAATGTTGTTATGTTTTCCCTTCTATGGTTGTTTTAATCTTTCTAACTCTTGCAAAATGATCCTTGATGGGTAAAATAGTTTTAGTTTTATTCAACATTTTTAAAGCTTCCGTTGTCATTTTTACCGGTTGTGTAACCGGATTTTTGAATAAAAACCCAACAATTGGTATCAGAGCCATTTTTGCAAGATTAGTTAGATTATTTGTTTAGTTGATGAAATCTTTGCTTTTGGAAAACATTGATGGTTTTCTCTTTGCAAGAAAAATTCATACATATTTTCTATGACAACTTTAAAATGTTTATAATTGTTATTTTTTGACCAAAAGTTTACATGCATATTTTTGGTCATAAAATTTGTCTTAGAAAAACAAAGAGTTGTTTTATATATTTTTGAGTATATAAATATGTATGATGTGCATAAACTAGCCATGGACCTTTGTGTTGTTGCATGTGTTGATTTATTTAAAAAAGGTTGTAATTATTTAGTTATTCATATGGTATGTAATAATTAAATAGATAGTTTTCTTTTGTTAATTTTTGTAAATAATAGATTAGTTTTAGAAATAGTTTATTTTTATAAAAAAATGTAACAAGAATGAAAATGGTGACCATTTTGAAGATCAAAAGTTTATAAAGTTGATTTTATTAAAGTTTCTCAAACTTTATAAAATTATTTTTATAAGCTTGCTACAAGGTGTTGAAGCAAGTGGGAGCACATAAAGACTTTACAAGATAAAAGTCTCTTATGTCCCTTTAGGAATAGACTTGATAATTTTGTGATCGCTCACAAAATTATTACTAGTTAATGGCTTGGTTTATGCACATATGTTATAATTGTTATGCATGCTTGTGTTGTTTTATGTTTATGTTATTATTATTATATTATGGTTGATAAATTAGTTTTTCAAATGCAAAATAATATTTGAACAAAAATAAACATCACAAGGAGTTTGGTTTTAATGAAATTAACTTTTAAAATAAGATGCTAAAAATAGTTTTACAATAAAACAAGTTTTATCGTTAAAACTAGTAACCGGTAAAATTTCGAGATTAAAATTGTATAAGTTTAAAATATAGATTTGTAAACTTATCAAACTCCAAACCTTATTTTATAAAATGAAGTTTTATTAAAAGGTTTCCAAATGTTCTAAAGCGCTCAAACGATATAACTTAATACTAGTTATTAATTTAAAATTTTGATCGCATCAATTATATAAAACCGGGTTTTATATATAGAACATTGTTAAAAATATGATTTTAACATGAAATAAGATGTTTAAATTATACCATGGTTTATTGAATGCATGCAATAACCATGATATAACATGTTTTTTAAACTAGAATTATAAAAACATCAAAGACCCCTTACAAACCTCAAATCTATGCAATCTTTTTTTAAAGAACACTCGCACGTCTTTTGTATGCACTAGTGGGATAAAAGATACCTAACCGCTTAGTGTTATCTTTTGATGGCCGAGGTGCTTTTGCGATTTCTATAACCAAGTTATAAGCCGATTACACAAGTTTTTCAAATTGGATGATTTGATCGGAGATCTCTTGTGATAAAGGATACCTAAGCAAGAGAGTTCTGAGGCATAGATGTGATCAAACATGTCTAATTAAATTTTTTATTAGCGATCCCATAAATCTAGGAATTATATGGTAAGATATAATTGATAATCGATATCTACCGGGTTGAATTCGGATGGATGAGTTAAAGGATACCTAACTATTTATTTTTTTTGCAACTTGGATCCTAGTCTTTGATAATTAATATTTTTAGAAACTAAAAGGGGTATTAATTATTAAAGATTAAATATTGAAAATACTAAATGAATTTTGTTAAAATTTTGTAGATATATAATCCACTCTCATAACCATGAATTATCATTACTCTTTAAATGACTTAATGAAACAATAACATTCAATAGATACAACTTCAATGAATGGGTTCATGTCTTAAGATACAATCTCGTGAGAAATGTGAAATTGTATACACTTAAAGGACTTATTCCTAAACAAACTGCTTTGAGCAATAGACCTGAATATGATACCTAGTAAATGCATTACAGTGATGCTCAAGATGCTTCTAACATCATACTAGGAACAATTATTCATGACTTTTAGGAAGTTTTTGATAATATATATATATATATATATATATATATATATATATATCTATTGTCACACCCATAAAATTCGAGCCAATTTAAAACTTTTTAAATCATTTGAAACCATTCAGTTATTACAATTTGTTTTCAAAATAGTTTATACATCAGAGTTCCCAGAAATCATAATCATCAATCGAGGAAGTGTACGGTCACGCCTTTGCCTCCCCGCGGCCATCCGTTGAACCTGAAACAATAAACTGAAACTGTAAGCCCGAAAGCTTAGTGGATGAACAACTCGTCGAGTCCCTTCGGTTTACGATCGAAACTCTATGGCCACTCGTCGAGTTTCCTTCATGCAACTCGACGGATACGCACGCATACATAACTTGGGGAAATCTCATCCGACTCGCCGAGTTGTTCATACAACTCGTCGAGTCTATGGCAATCTCCAACGGACTCGCCGAGTTGTTCATCCAACTCGTCGAGTTCATGCCTATCTTCATATGACTCGTCGAGTCGACCATGCGACTCGCCGAGTCCCTTCAGTCCTTTTTGCCATACAGACTCATTTGAGCCATGCAGCGGCTCCAAACTACAGATCCAAGCTTCTAAGGCATGCTTTTCACGTAAAGTTGCAAACTTTACGTGCATGCATAGCTATAAAGGCTCCAAATGTCCAATCCAAGCCCGAAATGGGGGTTTCCTACCCAAGGAAGGCTTCATTCACGCCCAAACCAGAAACTTTATGACTCTAGGACTTAAGAAGGGTCCAGATCTGAAGTTACAACTTCAGATCTAGCCCATAGTCCACCTTATCAACTCAAGGATCCATAAAAGCCCCAAACTCAACCAAAAAGAGATCTAGAAGGGAAAAGAAGTAAAGGTGGCGACTTGATACCTCTGGAAGATGCTAACTGAGGTAGATTATGATTCCCACACTTTCCTTGCTCCAATTCCCTTGCCTTCCAAGTTCCTTTTCTCCAAAGATCTCCCTCCCAAGCTTAATAGACACACAATAGAGCACCACACGAATTAGGGTTTCTTAAGAGCTCTCAAGAACTGCAAAGAGGCCAAAGGAGGCATAAGTCTTCTTAAATAGGGTGCAAAACCCCAGGATTTAGGGTTTCATCTGCCAGCTCCTACTCGTCGAGTCCCTTCTTGGACTCGGCGAGTAGGTCACTTAAACTCGCGGACCAACCCGCTGCTACTCGACGAGTCAGGCCACCAACTCGTCGAGTAGACCTTGAAATCATGAGAATTTATAACCATCAATTGATACCCGGGAATCGGGGCGTTACAATTCTCCCCCACTTAAATTGGACTTCGTCCTCGAAGTCCGCTGCGGTGAACAACCTCGGATAGTGCTCCCGCCTCTCTGTCCCCGGCTCCCATGTCCACTCAGACTCTCTTTGGTGCTCCCACCGTACCGTTACCGAGGGTACCTCCTTGTTCCGCAGAACCTTCACCCTTCTCCCCAGTATGGCCACAGGGTTCTCCACATAATCCAGGCGCTCACCGACCTGAATGTCATCCAATGATACTACCGCCTCCTGATCCATGACACACTTTCGCAACTGCGAAACATGAAAGATGATGCAAAACCCAACCGATCCTTTTTGAAAGATCTATCCTACAAGCCATTTGCCAACTGACAAAATCCTAATGATCCAACGTATCGGAAACCCAACTTTCCCTCTTCCAGAGGCGAACCCTTTGTGCTGACAGGACAATTGTCCCTCATCATCATACAAAATCAATCCACTGAAACACGAACCCTCATGCCTGGCCCAATCAGCCTCGGGCTGGAATACCAGACATATCAAGTCCAATCAATCATAAGGTCCGGTCATCCTCATGATGGAATACCCTAGATTGGAATACCACTACTCACATAACCCATGCCTACAACCATAGTTGAAGCCCAAGGATCTCAACCTTGCAGCTCCCTCTATCTACTCTGACTCGACACAACCAAGTACAACTTACCCAAATCTCAACAATACGCTTACCTCAAACTTGCTACAGCAGGGAATATAACTATCACGATCTCTACGCCCACGACCTATGACTGGAATACCCTTACGTGGTCCTCAGCATAAGTCTGTATTGCTTCTGAGCCCACATCATGAGTCTGGTATGCCCTCCCCGGCCCTCAGCTCATGACTGGAATGCTCCCGATGACCGATCGACACTACTGTCGTCACTTTCGTTTCCCAACACTTCGACCCTACAGATATCTACTTCCCTCCGCCACTCGAAGGGCCTAAACGGCGCTCCTTTCATCAACGCACAACATACGATGCGAAAATTACTATCACACACGAGTTACAATGGCTCAGCAACAACACACCTACCACTACCGGCCAACCAGCACGGCCCTCATACCTAACCCATACCGCTTCCTTCGGGTTAGCATGCCAACATGCCTAATCAATCCAACTATCGAGTCGAAAACTCTCAGAGTTTGCTGGCCTACCGCCTCAACCCTACTGCTCTCTTCGAGCCTCCGTGCCTACGACTTACAGTCGGCCCGCACCGGGTATCTTGGCCTACTGCGTAGAGCAGGACCACCTCAACCCTATCCAAACGCCATAGACATTCATGAGAAAGATCTAACCCGGTTCCCAGAACCTGAATGACAGGATATTCTAATCCCAAACCTTCCCAAAACTGACGAATACCCATTCAGATCCACTCTCAGTCCCCAACTAGAGTATTACCCGATCCAAGATGATGAAACCTCGGAGACACTCCGAACTGATGAGATCACCAAGATCCTTTAAACTCCGTCCGACCACTAATAATAACCTCCGATCACCCAAAATACACCAGAGTCCTCGGCCTACTCCAACCGCAGGTTCAAAATTTGGAACAAACCCATTGATTGCTATCGCATAACAACCTACTCAATACCCGAACATAGATCTACTAACATATACAGAGTCTTCAGCATGACTGGACCGCCCTACCAGGCCTTCAGTCTATCTGGACCACTCTCACAACCTTCAGCATGTCTGGACCGCCTCTCTGGGCCTTCAGCGTGTCTGGACCATTCTCCGAACTGTTGAGCATCTCCCTGGACCACCCCTCTTGATGCTCTCTCTCATGCATCCTGTTCTCACCCACTTGGGGCTTCGAACTTCTGATCTACTATGTGGACTATATCCCCAGCCCAACCCTAGGCCTTATGTCGATTGTGCACCCTCTCGGAAATCTGTGGTCTGTTCCCTGACCCGCGTGTCTACTACACACGCTAAATAACCCGCACTCCTGTGTTGAGTGTATTGTCGAGCCCTGGCAGCTAACAAAATCCTCAATCTATCAATCCAAAAACCCTCAGAGTCGAGCACACCCTCGACCGAATACTCGAATTAAACTCAAACCATGATCAAACTCCCACCTGATTTCCACGAATTCTGTTATCTACCACCGAGAAGACGTGATACACATGCTCATGAGTTTTACCGAACTCCCAATTCACACAACCCACAAACCAAACTGCCACTTAGGTTGTCTTCCTTCATGACAATGATGCGAAACTTATCCTATTTCCAAAACCAATCCCGCCTCTATATCACGGGACAATTCTCCCCCACTTAGATTCGACTAAGTCTTCACAATACATGAAAATTGGAGACTTTCCAATCTTTCTCACTACCAACGATCGATCCAAATACAACCAACTCTTACCAATTAGTGCTCCATTACCAGTGAATCCCCAGTGATCACACCCTTCTAACAACTAGCTGAACACTTTCTGAATCCCAGGGGCACCAACAGTCCCCAACGCTCGAATGATCCCACTCCCAAATCTTAAAGTCCAAATATAGATACTCCAACTAATGTCTCAACAACGAGCTACTTCCCTTGGTGCTTTCCTCCGCCAATCAATAACACTTACTAAAACCACTGAATCCTAACAATGCTGAATAACCATCATGTGGGACCCTGTCCGCAGACCTCCCATATAATACTATTCCTCCCAAGGTGCTCCAACAAATCTCCCGTTCTCGGCTCTAGAAATCATATCATTCAGGGCCTCGCACCCTGACTCACTCACTAGCTCAATCATCCACAGCTGAACTGCAGTAGCTGAAACAACCTTTGCCCTGAACCAGGCTACAACCACTCCCAAGACATAGTCTACAATCCCGAAAGCGCAATAGATCGCACAATCAGTCCTTACCGTCCGATACAAGAGATCCAAGGCGAAATGGGCCTCCAAAATACTTATGCCACATCGACCCACCTGCGCTTACCCGCGCTAAACCACTGTCGCCAATCCTGGCGACCAACTAACCCCGAGTTAGAATACAACCTGATCCTGGGGTCACACGCCTGCTTAATCCTTTGAGCTCGTAAACTAAAAGGGCACAATCCTTGCCCTAGAAAACGACATTCCAATCCTATCAACAAACCATTTTTAATTCCAATTGCATAACTCCAGCTGAACACAATCATTACTCCTTTCCGGAGTCCCCGCGACTCACATTCCGGCCTCAAACAAAACCCTCGAAGCCTCAATCTAGAATCGCATGTTCTAGACTCTCCCGTTTAGCTCGCAGACTGTAACAAGTACAGAACACCTCACTGATCCCAAGTAGCTGCAGCTCTCTGCTCCTCAGAATACGTCCCAATAACAAGTCCCCACCAATTCTTCGCCCCGGACCTTAATAGGTTTCGAGCGTGCCTAACCTTCTGGTCAGTAGAACATGAATATGTGAAGCAACATCCCTTCACGTCATATGGTACCTCATGGCTATGACCGGGTCCCGAACCCTATCAAAAGTTGGGGCTTCGCATCATCGAAGTCCCGATACTAGAAAGCCTAACTGGCTCCTCCCCCTGCCGTTGTTACAGCTGCTATAGCTGCCACGACAATCATCTCGGCACTTGCTGCATAACGCTCGTCGAAATAGTCAACCATAACGGTCTTGATAGACCCAAACATCTCCGCCAACTGTCCCCGAACAATCTCAATCACCTCTTCCCGGATGATCTCACAGACACGACCCTCTAACAAGGCGGGCCTATCCTAGCTGCCAACTCCCGACCCTAACTTGGGTTCGGTCTCAAGACGTCTCGTAACCACCATTCTGGTAAGACACCAGAAAGATCTCTGATAATGCATAATATAACAGGGGACCAACTCCTTACCCAACCCTAGGTGTTGTGACTTCCTTGATACGCGTATGGGTCCTGTGCTTTCAGTAGTACGGGCCCATACTACCTTCCACACCTACCCATATTTGTCTCAAGTATCTCCACAACACCCTACTAATACAGATAGCGAGCGCTCAATCCTCACCCCTAGAGGAATGCCAAATACCTCATAACTGGCCTCCTGGCCTCACACAACCCATCCATCCATGAAACTTCCATCAACCCCTGCAGCACTAGTGTACGCTAGCCATACATAACGCTGGACCCTATAGACTTTTGAATATCCAATCCTACCCTATACCCTAATCAATAAGAACAGAACATAAGGCCAGATCAAACATTCTCAGACTATACGATCTTAATTATATACAACTGTGGTGCATACACAAGACAACTACAGTAATGATGTCAATTTCACATAAGGGAAACCCTAGGCTAGCAGGCATCATGTAATCAGGCAATTCTATCATGCAATTCCTGAAGATCCCTAGCCTAGTACTAGCATGCGGTTCTAACATATCACAATATCAAATAACTGTATAGTATTTTGGGGTCTACTTACTGGCTCCGGCTGATCGTACACTTTACATCCTCCTTTACTTATTTTGAAAACCATTTTAAAAATCATTTCCTTGATTTGAGACTGGATTCACACGAGTGTTCCTCCAATTCACTCAAACCAAGGCTCTGATACCAACTTGTCACACCCATAAAATTCGAGCCAATTTAAAACTTTTTGAATCATTTGAAACCATTCAGTTATTACAATTTGTTTTCAAAATAGTTTATACATCAGAGTTCCCAGAAATCATAATCATCAATCGAGGAAGTGTACGGTCACGCCTTTGTCTCCCCGCGGCCATCCGCTGAACCTGAAACAATAAACTGAAACTGTAAGCCCGAAAGCTTAGTGAGTTGCCCCCAAAATACCAACCTCATATAACCATAATCATATCATATCAACGAATACAGAACAGCCATGCATCTCGAGTATACAGTGTGACTGGTCCGCCCACACCGGGCCTTCAGTCTACCCGGTCCACTCTCTGAGTCTACAGTATGACTGGACCGCCCGCACCGGGCCTACAGTCTATCTGGATCCATCCCGAGCCTTCGGTATGACTGGAACGCCATGCGGCCTACAGTCTATCCGGACCGCTCGTAGGGTATGTTGGCCTTCAGCACGAAGCAGGACTGCCTCAACCCAAACATCAAGCAAATAACCATGTGCACATATAACAGGTAATCACATAACAGTCCATAGACAGACAAACCGATCTAGCAGATCATATAGTATAGCAACATCCTAACCAGGATACCGACCTAACCGGTCACTAACATAGCATCATCCTGTGTACCAGGATACCGACCCTAACCAGGTCACTAAACATAATACCGTCCTAATTACCAGGACGCCGATCTAACAGATCGATAAACATATCAACAATCCTATAACCAGGATATCGACCTAACCGGTCACTAACATAGCATAACACCATCTTAACTACCAGGATGTAAATTAGTAAGCATATCATGCAATGATCCAAATACAAACCATAAAGGGCTGACATTGGTGCCTTAGACCCTGTTGATATAGTGATGATAACTCACCTTGCAATGTCAGACTGAACCACGAAAACACGCTCCCGAAACACTGCCCCCAACTCCAACACCTATAACATCAATGATCCAATCATAAATACCCATAAGTTCCCAACCTTTCAAGGTACCCCCATAAGCCAGCTAATCAAACCCTGGTCAAAGTCAAAGTCATCAGTCAAGGTCAACAGTCCATGTTGACCCTAACTCGCCGAGTACCCTCGGCTACACGCCGAGTTCCTTGAAGTACTTGCCCACTCGCCGAGTCATCGGGGTGACTCGTCGAGTCCCTTCGGTTTACGATCGAAACTCTATGGCCACTCGTCGAGTTTCCTTCATGCAACTCGACGGATACACACGCATACATAACTTGGGGAAATCTCATCCGACTCGCCGAGTTGTTCATACAACTCTTCGAGTCTATGGAAATCTCCAACGGACTCGCCGAGTTGTTCATCCAACTCGTCGAGTTCATGCCTATCTTCATATGACTCGTCGAGTCGACCATGCGACTCGCCGAGTCCCTTCAGTCCTTTTTGCCATACAGACTCATTTGAGCCATGCAGCGGCTCCGAACTACAGATCCAAGCTTCTAAGGCATGCTTTTCACGTAAAGTTGCAAACTTTACGTGCATGCATAGCTATAAAGGCTCCAAATGTCCAATCCAAGCCCGAAATGGGGGTTTCCTACCCAAGGAAGGCTTCATTCACGCCCAAACAAGAAACTTTATGACTCTAGGACTTAAGAAGGGTCCAGATCTGAAGTTACAACTTCAGATCTAGCCCATAGTCCACCTTATCAACTCAAGGATTCATAAAAGCCCCAAACTCAACCAAAAAGAGATCTAGAAGGGAAAAGAAGTAAAGGTGGCAACTTGATACCTCTGGAAGATGCTAACTGAGGTAGATTCTAATTCCCACACTTTCCTTGCTCCAATTCCCTTGCCTTCCAAGTTCCTTTTCTCCAAAGATCTCCCTCCCAAGCTTAATACACACACAATAGAGCACCACACGAATTAGGGTTTCTTAAGAGCTCTCAAGAACTGCAAAGAGGCCAAAGGAGGCATAAGTCTTCTTAAATAGGGTGCAAAACCCTAGGATTTAGGGTTTCATCTGCCAGCTCCTACTCGTCGAGTCCCTTCTTGGACTCGGCGAGTAGGTCACTTAAACTCGCAGACCAACCCGCTGCTACTCGACGAGTCAGGCCACCAACTCGTCGAGTAGACCTTGAAATCATGAGAATTTATAACCATCAATTGATACCCGGGAATCGGGGCGTTACATATATATATATATATATATATATATATATATATATATATATATATATGATAATATAACAGATTAAGCAATATTCCAATAAATATAGTGATATTTTGTTGGAATAGTGCAAGGCTAAAAGAGTCACCTTGTGTGATCTAAAAGGCCCATGTTTTATGGAATAACCACCTTTAAGCCCAAGAAATCCAATAAGGCCCACATAGATGGATCTTGTTTCTTTTGTAAAGAAACTGGACACTGGTAGAGGAACTGCTCCTCTTATCTAGAAAGAAAGTCTGAAAGAGACTAGTACTTTAGGTATCTACTGGATAGAACTCATACTTTTCGTGTAACACTCAAGTACTTGGTACTTGAATGTTAATCTAATATTTGTAACTTGATTGCAAATATTTACAGAAGAGTAACTAGCTGAGCACAAGAAAGTTGGAACTACACTCTCGAAGTTTAGTTTATTATTTATGCTTAGAACATAAATTGCTTGTAATATAAAACAATGTTTGTTTTGAAACAATATATGTTTTAAATTTAGCATGTATAAATATTTATGTCTCAATTATCTATTTAAATGTTTGATTATTTACTAGATCGTTTTTTACGTAACGATAATACTCATATTCGGAAAAGATTGACTTCTATTTCTGAGACTAGATCTCTTAATAGAATTACAAAGTAAATATCAACATTCTATAAATAAAATTAAGTTCTATATGCAAGCACTTTTGACTTAAACTTGATTTAAATCAAACTTATACATGAAATTGTTATCTTTATTGTATAAATGAAATCTACATATTCCAACTTCAAAAAAGGGATCTTTAAAGGCAAATAATGTAGTTTATTTGACATATGTGAATCTTATTTATATATAAAAGATTCCTAATAATATTTTCACTAAAGTAGAGAAAATAATTATTAATGAACTATACACTTTGGTGTATGACTTCCTTTCTAATGAATGTCTATGATTAAGCACAAGATACAACCCAACAGTACCATCTAAATCCTTCGTGATGATAAAGGGTTTTGATATAGTTTATTTTCTAATTGGTAGAAATGTCCTCCTTTTAACCTTTTTTTTGGATTATACTTCAATTACTATTAATTGTATCTAGAATACAAACACCAACTAATTACATAATTGTAGAATATTCTAAAAGGGCATTTAGATTATTATATACAAACCCACCAAGAATAAGTTCCTTTATTCCTCTGAAAGTTGAGTTGGCAGAAAGCAAGCTTCTAATGACAAAGAAAGTGGGAGGCACATGGAAGTTGAAGTAGTTCAAGAACCATAGCCTGATCTAACAATTGTTGACACTAGTTTCAACAAGGAATTATTGAACATGAATATCAGCTATTCATAAACACAAATTGTTCACAAAAATGGTAGAAATCATCTATGACTTGAGAAATGTGGAATCTCTCATTGATGAGTTCTTGATGGTTTCTAGTTAAACAATCAACTATGAAAATGTTATATCATATCTTGGATCTGACGAATGACTTAGAGTCATGAACATTGAGATGTAATCCATGTTTCATAATCAAGTATGGGCTTGATTAATCTTCCTCTCTATAGCAAGGCTAGAGAGATTCTTCTAGAAAGAATATATATACATGGATATATATATATATATATATATATATATATATATATATACACCCACACATTTAGTAATACTTGTTATATAATGATTTTCTCATACTCATGTCATTGACTATTGTCCTTATCATACTCATGACATTGACTATGATCAAACCTTTTCACAACTAGCTATGATTAGGCCAACAAGGATATTATTTACTATAACTCCATATTCTTAATATGAGATATAGTAAATAGATTTCAAGAAAGACCGCTTTTCTTAATAGACATCTACTAGAAGATATCTATATAGCTTAGCCTGGAGGTTTTCTTAATCCATGTTATCCTAACCAAATGTGTAAAGCTTAAGATCCACTTGTGGATATAAAGCAAACATCTTAAGGTTGGAATAGTCATTTTAATATAAAGATAGAAGGTATGCTTTTATATCAAAATGAAAAAGAACGTGTGTGTGTTTACTAAGAACTAGTGGGAGGATAGTGATATTCCTAATCTTGTATGAAAGAGACATACTTAATCATTTGAAATGACATTCCGACTATGCAAGGTGGTTTTCACCTTGACTTGGAAAGTATTTCTAAAATGAAAGACTTAGGAATGACAAGATACATTCCTAGAATGTAAAATCTATAAGAGATAGATACAGATGAATGTTAAAGGTTTTAAAATTCTTTTTGCTTGAAATGAAAATATCTTGAAAGAGGTCAAGATACAAGATTCCTTTGGAAGATTCTTCATTGTTACATGACACCTCTTGAGTCCGTCTCAAAGGACCTAGCACATAGGTTGAGCTAGATGAAACGATTTATATTATATTTGTTTGGCAAATGAATCCATCATTTATGTCATATCATGAGATACAAACTTGAATACATGGTTAAGTCACTAGATGACTGTGAGAACATTCTAAGAGTACTTAGGAAGAGCTAAGAGAATGTATATGAGATAATTAGTTTAGAATAAAATCTTAATGTAAAGAGCTACATAGGATTTTGATTTCTAAATAAATGTAGATAATTATGAATTATAATTGGATTATGACTTCATTTTGGAATGAAGAGTAAGTTTAGTTGGAATGAGGTCCAAGCAAAAAACATAATGACACAGTCTACTACAAAATAAGAATACACAACTTTTAAAGTTAAAGTCAAATATGATTGGATGGATGAGTTCGTTGAAATATGTTGATTTCTGCCATTCAAGGATCACATAGAAATCTTTGTGACTTAGAGAGTTGACTTAATCAAGCTAAGAGACTCTATGTCACGAAAGAACACCAATCATATTCTCCAAGATATTTAACTATACCTAGAGTAAAAGTCAAATATGGAGATATAGTATTCGCGAAATTCACACAAATTAAATTTAGTCGAACCCATTAATAAAGTCTTTCCTTTTAAGCTAAGTATGAGTGGTCACACTTAAGCCATACGACTTTTATTATTCTAGAAATGGGATTTTGGTTTGGATTTAGTATTTGGACATTGGAACATTATAACAACAACTATTACATAATGTTTTGATATACTGGGATATGATCGTTACATTAATACTTGTTGTGTTCTATATTAACATGCTTAATCCATGAATAATCTTATTATTCTAAAGGTTCATAGTTGGTCATGATTGTGGGAGCAATTATGAAGTAAGACTAATATGAAAAGGATTGGCTGACTCTCACCATATGAAAGTAGGCAAAAAGTTGTAACCAAGTTTCATAAGTACTTGTCAGAGAACTAGTACTGAACGGACCCGCATCAAGATCAACTCATAGATCGCAGTCGTGAGTGACAATTGATTAAAATGTATTATCTTTGTATCCTTAACACCTGAGATACAGAGTGAGACTTAAGTGTAGGGAGTGCTGTGCTTTGATATGACCAAATGTTGTTCCTTAACCGGGCAATTATAAAAGTCATTTTCGGGTATGGTGTGAACTATGCAAGAGGCTTATGTAGTCAAGATGTGATTTGTTCCTCTTATGTGTTGAGAGTTAGACATCTAACGCGCGTTACCTAAAGTTAATTTACAAATGAGATTGATTGCGATCCAATACTCATGTTCAACAAGATGTCTGTAACAAAGGGAAAATTGATAAAATTACCTTAATACATCAATTGAAGCTTGGAGCTTTTGGGAATTGGATGTTGATGAATGTAATTCTTCGTCATGTGTTATTGGGGGCAGTGAAATGTTGCTAGACGTTCACCACTGTCTATATCAATCTATGATGAGTCTTGTACAAGTGGGAGAGTGAAAGATCTTGTATGCCCAAGTGTCATTATAGAATGATATTGATAATAATATATGATCCTATAGGGTCACACCATATAGCAAGTTACCTTCAATTGATTATTTATTAGTATAATTTTATTATTAATAAATATATCAACACTTGTATTTAATTGGAAAATTATTATTTCATGGAAATAATATTTTTCTAACTGGGAATTTATTATTTGTGGAAATAATATTTATTGGAGAAATAACAACTTATGAAATATATCATAAAGTATGATTATTTATAAGTTATATTTATATATCTTAATAAACTAGTTCATTTTATATAAAAGGTAGTTTTATATAAAATAAGATATTTATATATGACTAGTTATATATATATATATATATATATATATATATATATATATATATATATATATGTTGGGAATTCTTTATAAATAAGATTGAATTTTTATAAAGATAACATGTATGTATATATAAACTAGCTATGAGATAACTTTTGTCTTCTTTTGTGCCTATCCCTTTTCGAAAAAGTGAGAGGAGACCAAGCATGGTCTTCTTTTGAATTGTTTAATCAATTCTACCATGCTTGCAAGAAGCATGTATCATGCTTTTTTGCTTTATGGTCTCTTCTTGCTTTTTGGCCATTATATAAGGGAGGACATGGAAGGTTAGATTAGAGTTCTTGCAAGCCTCATTTTGGTTCTTCTTTGGAGCCAAAATCCGAGAGCACATTGCTCTCTATGGGGCTGCCAAATTTCGAGCTTCATAAGCTCTCCTTCTCCTCCATTCTCTTGCATTTTGATGTTAGAAAAAGTCCCTTTGTTGCTTCACCTTTGAACATATATTTGGTATATATTTCAAAGGCTTATAAAGAACAAATTACAAGTGAATACTAGCATGTTTTGATGGTTCTATTCTTGCTTGGTGGATACTTCTGGAGAACTCTTGTTTTAGAGTTTCATGCCACACTTCATCAACTTCCAACCTCCCATGAGGATCAAAGTCTTCAAAGGTTGTTATGATTTCCCTTCTATGGTTGTTTTAATCTTTCTAACTATTGCAACATGATCCTTGGTGGGTAAAATAGTTTTAGTTTTATTCAACATTTTTAAAGCTTCCGTTGTCATTTTTACCGGTTGTGAAACCGGATTTTTGAATAAAAACCCAACAACACGGTGGTTGAGACCACCGTGATGCTGCCACGTCACCTGAGGGGCGACACGGTCAGGTGTTGGCCGCAACGCGATGACGGCTCGGTTCCAAACCCTAGGTCTCGGGCCTTGAGCTCTATTTATGGGATGTGATGGTAGGGTTCTCTCCACCCTCAACCTCCATCACCTCCAGAGAAACCTTAGCCCCCACTCCATAGTTCCTGAGATTTTGGTGATTTTGACCTTAATTTGTCCATTTTTGGTAAAAAAGTGAGTGGAGAAAGAGTTTGTGGTTGCATTAAAGTTTGGTTAAAGTATGGATCCAACATTTTCTTCTTGTTTCTGAGCTCTTGGGGGTGTAAAGTTTCTACCTTTGAATCCTTTTCAATTAGATCTAGTTATGGACCATTTTAGGTCCCTTTTTGTCCATTTCATTGAGGTCCTTGGAGTTTAGGGGACTCGAAGACATTTCTCTTGACTAAATAATCTTCTAGACTTGTTTCATGGAAGAAAAATGTCTATACATGCTTCTCCTTTAAGCCATGCATGAGTTTTGGTCCCAATCTTAGTTAGGGTTTAGGATTTTGGTTTATGGAGTGAAGGAGATGGATAAAGTTAGAAACTTTATCCATGCATATAGTAAATCGATCCAAATCTAAACTCTAGGGTCATGGACTTTCGGGTTAATAGTTTAAGGGAATGAGTCGTTATGAACGTTCAACACGTCGCAGTGAATGGCTTGTCGCGGTGCAGACGCGAGGCCAAGTCGCGACTACATTGTCTTTTATTGACTGTGACGCGGTCAAGTTGTAGGTCACGACGCTGTGGTCGGTAACGGTTGACTGTTGCCTATTGACTTTTTGACCAATTTAACTTATGGTCAAACTTTAGGGTTTGGGGTTACAGACTGGGGATTGACCTTTGATTTCAAATGTTTAGGTGGTTTGTAGTATCGGCCTTCACTTTTCCTGCGAGTTGTGGTGATTATCTGATTTTCTATGTGGTGAGTCTTCTCACTATATTGTGTAGGACATGTAGTGTCTAAATAAATTTGTTATTTTTTGTGAATTTTATGAAAGGCTATAGGGGGAGCCATAACACATTGTATGAAAGACTGGGGGGGGGGGGGGGGGGGGGATATCAGGAAGGACTGCAGGGGGACTGTAGCAACATAAGTGATTGTAAGACTACGGGTGGACCGTATCATTCATATGGTTTGAAATACACCCCTAGGATGGGGCCTATTGTTATTGTTATGTATGTGGTATCTTGGAAACTCACTAAGTGTTTATGGTTTAAGTTTTAAATGTTTCAGGTACTTTTGGTAGCAAAGAAAAGGCCCGGTTTGATTACATCTCATCCACTGAAGATTTTTGTACTATCTGTTTTTATGATTTTACTATGATATTTGGTTTTTGAAATAAAATTAGAGGGTTAAGAGCATGGTTCTAAAAGGCGTGAGTCGTGGACGAGGCGGCAATGCCACGCCTCAAGCTTTATGAGTCAGGAAAATTTTCAAAATGTGATATAAGGTGGCGGTTTTGCATTAATTTATAATTATATTACCACATAAATATATATTTATATCAAATATAACCAATTTTTAGAAGTGTTATATCAACAACTAATAACAAAATGTTAAAAAAAATCTCAATAGTTGTATGCCCGATATGAAAAGGTATAACAAAGACATAAAAAAACATGTCTCAAACGAAAAAACTCGTATCATAACACGTCATAACATGCCATGGCACGCCATATCACGCCTAACAACAACGCCATAAAACTTTTCCTAACAGCGAAGTCACGTCACGCCTTGGCGCGCCATGATATGCCTTTTAGAACAATGATCAAGAGTTAAGACCTTAGGGTGTGGCTTGGCAAGAATCCTGCCTATTAGGCATCTCAAACGCCATGCCCAATAAATGCATGACAAAATGACAAGGAAATTGACAACACCTTGCTGTTTCTCTATTCTCCTTAGCAAAGTGGTACACCACACCTATTGTTTTGCAAAGAAGTGGCAAAGATGAGATGGAAATGTCAGATTTTTTTTTTTTTGATACCACACGTTTTGATCTAAACGTTATGATATATGTAGATTAAATTTAGGTTTAAAATAATTTTTTAAATTTGAAAAAATAATAAATAATAGAAATTGAATTCCATGACAAAAGTTGATACAACTATTTTATCTTGGGATGGGCTTACAAGATCTTTTCGACCGACCAAAAAAATATCTCACAATTAAAATTAAATACTTTAATTGCTTTTCTTTAAAATATCAATGACCGTCAGATATTTTTGCTGCTGTTTTGCTTTCACGCCCTCTTGAGCACGAAAGTGTGTTGCACTCGCTCCAATGTCGACTTCGCTATACGCCTATACCTTCTATCATGACACGTGTACACCTCCATCAGGCGCGTTTATAAGCTGCAAATTCTCTAGCGCGTGGGACTTTGCAATTAGCATAGCGTAACGTGGAAAAGAAAAGGGTATGATAAAGTGAAACCGCCCTCTTATATAAAGCGGATCCGCCATATCTCCAAGCTAAGATCATCGTTCGCCGGGAATATTTTCCAACGGTTGCCGGAATCTCTGGATCTAAACTTGTAATGGATGCAAATAGAGCTTCCAACGATCATCGATGGACGAACGAGAGACACCTTCATTTCCTGAAATCTGTAGAAGCTTCCTTCGTTCGAACAATGCTGGAGAACAGCGACGATCGCGTTTTTCTTCCGATGGATCGGTACTTGCCGGATAGTTGCGAATCGACGTTAGACTCGAAGCGGATGACGACGGCGCCGACTGGTGCGAAGAGAAGAAAAAAGCATTTTCCGGCAGGTATGTATGATAATGTAAGCGAAATGCATCACCGATGATAAAATTCTATGTTAACAATATGAATCGTAACAGAAAACATGTATCGATTTCTCATGATCTTAACAGATTTATCAAAAATATTATAGAATTTGTTAGATCGTGGAATTTCCGGTTGACAGAAGTTGATGCAGTTATAAATTTTTTAATTATAATTTCTACATGTGACTGTTAATTATTAAACAACCTTTGTTAATTACTAAAAAAATCATCACTAGTTGAAATGAATTTATAAACAAACATGATGTCATGATTCATAGATCAAGCAACTAATATGTATAAAATTATTGTAAATGATTATCAAGAAAAATAAAAGAAAGTATTATAGAAGATATTTTGAGGCCTCTATATTTTATTTGTTTTATTTTCTCTTTTTTTGCAATTAATTAATGTTATATTAATTTAATCAGTTGAAAAAAGAGTCAGAAGATTACGCCTCCATTTTTCCACTCCGCATGAAGAGGATCAGGTATTATTATTATTATTATTATTATTATTATTATTATTAAAAATGGATGCTAATATCTATATAATTATACGTAAAATTGCAGGTAGTTCCACAGATAAAACACATAAGAACCGAGGATGATGACAACAAGTGGACAAGTTCTTTTAGCTTATAACACGTAGGTCGGTTTTGTTTGATATTAAGGATATTATTAATTTATTGGTTAATTATATTAAAACCTTTGATTAATATTATTTAGATATTTACATTCTTTTGAGATATTTTAGTACCACCAACTCCTAAATTGTTTGGTTTATGATTACTTCCAACTTGTAGTAATAATTTCTTGGTGGCCACTTAGTTATATAAAATATTTGAAACAATGACTAACTATAAGTACCCATTAAATATACTATTATTCAAGATATAATTCAATTAAACAATAAAAACCGGACCCATCACCACAATTGTTAATATCTATAATTATTTCGATCAGAACAAGAATAATAGACTTAAAATTCATGGTATGATATTTTATTGTCGTCAGGGGTTGTCGGGTTGAGAGAGTCTTATCCATTCCATTTTTTTCAACCCCCAGTGTTACATAGCATTTTATTCGTCGTAGGCCGGACGGAGTGGTGAGCGGGGAAGCCGCGGGAAACGATCCCGCACGAAGAAACACCACACCGGGGGTGCGGGAAAGGAAACGTGGGAAGAAAGTGGGGGGAGGGAGTCCCGCACTCTCTCTCTCTTCACATGATTGGCTGTTTATTTATTTTTTCTTTTTTTGGAAAACAAAAAAAACCCTAAAAATCATAAAAATACATAAAAAAAATACTTAGAGATCACAAAACTTTTTTTTGAATTTTTTTATGAAAAAATCGCAACTTTTTTAATAAAATCACTGAAAAAAAAATTAAAAAATCAATTTTTTTTAATAAAAAAAAAGGTTTTTTTTCAAAAAAAAATTCAACAATTTTGTATTAAAAGCAGCGATTTTTTCATAAAAAAATTAAAAAAAAAGTTTTGTGATCTCTAAGTATTTGTTTTATGCATTTTTATGATTTTTAGTGTTTTTTTAGGGTTTTTTGTTTTCCATAGAACCTAAACCTATATATATATATATATATATATATATATATATATATATATATTTTTCTTTCCCTTTTCTTAATCTATAAATACTACAACATTCTATCTTATTTTTAACCCATAACCTATATTTCTCTCCAAAAAATATTATTCAAAATGTCATCATCTTCATCATCCGATTCGACGGCTATAGAGGAGGCTAAGTTTATCGGTTCCGTCATGGCGAAAACGGTTGCATACTATCAAAACCGACTAGGCGAAACATCACGTGCACAATCTAACCCAAGAAAGTCGCCGTTGCGTAGAAATCACGAAGTCGGACACGATCGCCTTATAGAAGATTATTTTGCAGATGACGCCATCTACGCTGTAAAGTTTCGACGTCGGTTCCGGATGAGGAAGAAACTATTCTTACGTATTGTTGGCGATTTGGAAGACCGCTTTCCATATTTCCAATGGAAAATTGATGCAAGGCGGAAAAAAAGTTTCTCTCCCATTCAAAAATGCACGGCTGCAATTCGTCAGCTAGCATACGGCATGGGCGCAGACAAATGGGATGGGTATTTTAAGATGTCAGAGCGTACCGTGCGGGAGTGTGTGTACAAGTTCTGCAAAGCGATCTGTTTGGTTTATGGGCAACAATATTTGCACAAACCAACTATCAACGATATCCACCAATTGTACACGGTGCATGAAGGCAAGCATGGATTCCCAGGAATGCTAGGTAGTATCGATTGCATGCATTGGAGTTGGTCATTATGCCCCAACGCATGACGTGGTCAGTACATGAGAGACGACCACAAAGAGCCGACGATCATTCTAGAGGCTATCGCATCACATGATCTTTGGATATGACATGCATTCTTTGGTCCAGCTGGTGCAAACAATGACATCAATGTGCTAGATCAGTCGCCAGTATTCAACGATATCTACCTTGGAAAGTCGCACGATGTAGCTTTTCAAGCAAATGGGGTAGCATATAAGCGTGTATACTATCTTACTGACGGTATATATCCTCCCTTGTCTGTTTTTGTGAAATCGTTTACATGTCCTAACGACCAGAAAATGAAAAAGTTTAAAGAAGCGCAAGAGTCAGCTAGGAAGGATGTGGAGCGAACATTTGGTGTACTTAAGAGACGTTGACAAGTACTAACGGTCGGGGCAAGGTAATATGAGGTGAAAAGGTTACAGCACGTAATGTATGCATGCATCATATTGCATAATATGATTCTTGAAGACGAAGGAAAAGCGATATGCCGGTATAACGAAAATGAAGTTTTGCCAAATGTCGAAGGAGTAGCCGTTGGTACACAAGAGTATAGGGTGAATAGAAGAGAAGTACACAATCGCGACATTCATCACGCCCTTCGTGCTGATTTGGTGGAGCACATTTATAGGGCTCATGTTCAGCCCCCGTTAGAGTTTTCTCACGATGATTTGTCTGACGAATCAGACGAGGATTCTGATATGTTCGTCGAGAGTGAAGATTTCGACGACGAGAGTAACGCTGGGGAGAATGATGAAGACGATCAAGGCGATGACGATGACGATGAGGGCGATGACGAAGACGATGATTCCAAGTGACGTATTTTGGTTTAAATAAAATTAGGATATTAATTATGTTTTCTATGTTGTGGGTTGTTTTATTTTTTTTGCGTTTTTATTTTTTATTTTTCTACTTATTAAATATTAGGTTTAATGTAATTTTTATTTTAATTAATGAAATGCATTTTCTTTTTAATTAAAATTTTTGGTTATTTTTAATCTAAAAATTATAAATCATAAAAATCAATTAATTTTATTTAAAAAAAAAATAAAAATAGTGAGGGAAGCCCTTCCTACTCATTCATTGGGTTTTAGGTAAGAGAAAGAAAAGTGGGGGAAATGAGGGTATGACCCACAAAAAGTGAGGGAAGCTTCCCTCCCACTCCCTCTAGTCTTATTTCATACTTCCAACCCACAATTTCATCTCTTCCAATCAAAGTTCTAAATAACATGAGGCGAGACTTGGCGGCAAGGTAAAAGTTAAGTCATGACAAGACTTGCGAGCCATGACGTTTTTCAAGGCGTGACTTTTTTCTATATATTACAAGAGATAAATCATATAATTATTGATTTTTATCAAGTATATCAAATTTTTAGAAGTGTTATATTAGTATTTAATATAAAAAGTTAACAAAAACTCAATTATTTTAGGCCCGATAAAAAAAACAAAAAAAAAACTCGCGCCTTGAAAAAAAAACTCGCGCCATATTGCGATAAGGCGCCTTGACACGTTATTTGGGCGCTACGCTTAACAAACCCGCCTTGGACGTTTTCGTAACGGCTACACCACGCCTGACGCCATGACACGCCTTGAGGCACGCCATGACGCCATTTTTAGAACCATGACTCCAATATAAATTTGATAAAAAGAAAAAAAGACGAGAGAGGCGGCATAGATACAAATATGCTTTGATTTAAACTAGAAGGGAATCATGCGCGCCGTTGGCGCTGTGTTCGTTTTTTTTTCTCTTGTTAGCAAAAAACCTCCTCTGATAACAGTCAAAGCATTAGTCAACAGAAGGTTCTAATTGTGGAAAAATGTTTGAATTTTATTATTACCTTGAGTACCGGTTGGACTCAAAACGCGGTTCGAAACAACTTTTTTCCATCTTTATGATGTTTTAAAGGCTCTAAAACCACTAATAACCTATCTTCTCCAATGTAATCAATCACGTTCTTTGTGTCAGTTCTAAATGAAATGTAGGTCTAATCCTGCAGTAAACCCGAATGTTTCCTGAAAATTTAAAGATTGTGGAAGGTAAAGACAACATTTTAGTAATGTTTAAATTCTCCCAGAATCATCTTCATACCCACTTGAATAACACTCAATCAGGTTTTCATGTTTTGAAGCAAGAAGATATAAACTTTATCATAATCCCAAAGTCTTTAAAAAATAGTTAAGGGGTATTTGTGTAATTTACCGAATTTGGTAGACTGGGTTTTTGATATTCTGTTGGGCATTGAGAGATAAAAGGTACTTGAATGGCTTTACCAAAATCCACACCATGTTCTTGAACAGAGTTAGTGATTATTTGATGTTGACAAAAAGGGGTTAATTCCATTCTGGTTTGTGCAAACTGGGGTGGGAGGTTCCCTTCTTCATCTTCCTCGTCTATGAAAGATTTTGAAAAATCTTCAAATTTATCTACGGTTTCAACTCGGTTCCAAAAGTGTTGCCAAAGAAGTAATTTTGCCATTCGGATTTCGGAATGGAATCCGTTGGTGAATTTTGTATTCCGAAATTACCCTTTATCACTGAAAAAGAAACGAAAATGTATTGCTTAAATTGTTAAAACCTGCTCAAATTTATAAACAATAGAAAAAATATTATACCTGTAGTGGTTGGAAGATGAATGGTTTGTATGAATTGCTTCGTCCTTTACCATAAAATCCTACATATAAATCCTTTTTATTAGAAAATAAAAAAATAAAAAAAAATTAATCATTGTAAATTTACAAAATATAGTCTCACCTGAGTTGCAAGGCTATAGGTTTTAGCATTTGTCTTGGTTTGCATAGTTCTTTATCACAAGGTGTTTGTTCAATTCTGTGCAATGGTGTTTTTAGTGTTTTTCCATGAAATTTAGGTGAATTCCATGGCCTATGTCTGCTGAAACTGCAATAAAATAAAACAAAAAACTTTTAGAATATACAAATTATTTTTGACACAAAAGCTTTAAAATTTATGCAAACCAAGAAATTGTTGACGAATTGCATGCTGAAAAACACCCTCTCTGACATATTTATTAGCCAAACAATCAATTATCACCTCATAGCATCAACATAAGATGAATATGAGACCATGTGTTTTAGCGTATACGATTGCCACTAAAAGTCAAAGAGCGTTGCACAATCAATCAATTTTTCTTTCTACGACAAAAATATGAACCTAAAAAACAACATAAAATTAAAAACGTTGAAAAAAACTTTTAAATGACCAGGGGCATAATATAATTAGTTTTTTTTGCTACTAAAGCTCATTTCTAATTTCGTCAATTTACTTAAAAAATACTTCTTACCTGCTGAAAAGTTGCAACTCAAACCTTCATCTCAAATAGCTGCAAAAAGAAGGCAAATAATGTATAAAGTATAAACATAAAAACATCTATTCATCTGATGCATAAAAAAAATTCACGTTTTCCATCTTTTCCTTAACATCAAAAAGAAAAAAGAAAAAAAATGCAATATTTACAAATGATAAATATCAAAAAAAAAGAAGAAGGAAAAACTCATGTTTGACCTGCATAACAATGTATGTGGAAGCCTCGTTCACATCCACCTATAACCAAGGGTTGTAAGATGAATTCAAGGTTATTAATTTCATAGTCATCCGATTAATTTCATAGAGTCATCCTGTCTGGATAAGCATATCCAAGAATTCACCCACTTAAATTTTTCACAGGGTAGAAACAAATATAAGTTTAATGTAAAAGAAGAGATAGATGATACAGTTTACCAAGTAGAAACACAATATTGACCAGATTTTTCATTGAGGAGTTTTGTCAAGCAGTTGGTGTTCAAAACTTAAAAACCCATCACAACCATCCTTTTATTATCTTACACGTATCTGCAAGCATCTGCTTTCAATATGCTGAAGAAATAGTTCGTTTCACAAACGAATCTGAATATAGATAATGTTCAGGGGAGATGTAAGCTGATTTGGGGAACCGAGCAATGAAATAACGCACACCATTACAACCCTGTTTTGTTAGTTTTGTTGTTGCAAAATGGATTTAAACTTCAAAACTCAAACTGTTTATACTTAATATATATATATATATATATATATATATATATATATATATATATATATATTAAAATGTTTTGATAATCAAATTGTAACTTGGTTTGGTTCAAATCGGAATGGAATTTGGTTGACTGATTTAGCCATTCATAAATCAATTTGAACAGCAAAAAAACTGTAATGAGGATCGATGATAGATAGAGCAGTGATTTGATTTGAGGAAACATCATATTCATATACTTGTGTACAAAAAAGACCAAAATATAATAGCTTTTATGTATTTTGCCATCAAAATAGATTGTTATTTCTTGTGTCCAAAAGTAATTTGGAATGTTTATTTTGAAAGAAGCAGAAACCATGATTTTATAGAAACAATTGCAGTCCCTTGTCATCATGGATAATCATTTTTTCATTGTTTCTTCGGGTTTTGTTGCATGATGAATCGTAAAACATGCAGAAGGAAATAGTAACATACTTTCATTAGTAACATATTATGTGATATTAATAAGAAAAAATACGTAAAAACTTGATGAAAAGCTGAAAAGGTATAAAAAAACACAATTATAAAAATAATATCAAATAGTAGTAAGCAACAGATAACAATGCAACTTATAAATTCTACATAAGTATATAACATTAGTCAAATCAGGAATAACCTATTAAGTTGAACTTATGAGATAAACCATCAAAGAAACGAAGAATAAACAAATCATAATGTGCCAAAAAGCATACTGTTAGATAAGTATATAATTGACAGCCTAAACAATAGAGTGACAACATTATATAACAAATGTAAGACAAAAATTAGAAATTGTGCCAACAGAGTAAAAACCATTTAATGATATAAATTACGGATTTACCTACCTGTCCAAATCAATATAAACAATAACAACCTGGTGAAAAAAGTTAGCCTTTAGAGACTTTGAGCATAAACTGAAATTAAACATTTCCAAAATAAATCTCACTTATATCATTCACTAACTTAACAAACAACTGATTGCCGATTCATTCGCATTTGCAGGGACTTTAAATTTTTGTCCCCATAAAAGGTATTAACCTTGTTAAGCTCCTGAAGTATTTTATCCCCCCAAATTTCATGCCACTGGTAGAGCACTATACATAGAAGAAAGTGATTTTCCACAAAAAAAAAAAAGCAAGAAAGGAAATTTATGTAAATATAGTCTGGTTACAATACCTCACCGTCATTTTTAATGCTAAACATAGTGGTATATTGAAAAAAAAAAACATAAGTTTCTCTTAAGCATTTCATCGAGCAGGTGGTAGACAAACTTCGAAGTAGAAATTCTGAAAAAAAAATCACCTACATGTAATTTGTGTATAACACCATTACATAAAGATATAATTGAAGCAAAGAAATTTAAAAGGAAATTAGTATTTTGGTCTCAATTAGGCAAAGAAAGCTTATATAAAGAGGAGATTCATATATCAAATTCACAATGGCAGAGAAATTATGAAATTACACACAGATGTTGTTAGAAAGATATGATCAAAAGTGAAAAAATTAAAGAAATAAACTTATTAAAGTATCTTACCAAGGCTTAGTGTTTGTTATGGGCGATGGCGAGAGAAGTGTGTTGGTATTGTGGAAGCTCTCTCATTTCTAATCATACAGTCTTTTTTCTGATCCTGAATTCACATGAACCTAACGATACTGCAACAATTACCAAATTAAAGACCGAAACAAATTGTAGAAGTGGTGAAATTGGAAATCTAAATCAAACCCAAATCGAAAGAAAATCACACCTATACGAGTGAAATTGAAAAGCAATTAGGATTCGTGTAGTTGGTGGCATACCTGATGCTTCTCCCATAAACTGATGTGGTTGTGGACCGGTGGAACACTGGTAGTTCGACGCTGGCAAGCGATTTCTGGAGGTTTGGAAGAAAACATCGACGACGGCGGAATAAATCCATCAACGACAGCACCACGTCTTCCGGTTCCCAAATTGATGATACATGGCATGCGTCATGGTGAATTCGCAGATGCAAGATAAGAAAGAGAGGGCAGAAACAGAATACGTAAACGTTTTGTTGGTTATTGTGGAAGCGGTGGGTTTTGGAAGAATCGAGCCAGGAATACCCACCGATCGGTGGAAGAATGAAGCAGAAGAAGCCGATGAGGCGGCGGTACCGTCTAGGTGAGCAGGGGCCGTAATCGGTGGTGAGGAGGTGGGGCGATGAATCAGAGCACCAGTCGCTCATCGCAGGAAAGTTAAGGAAATAGAGAAAAGCGAACGAATTTGTATTGAGGGGGCAAGGCGGAGAAGGAAAGGGAAGAAGAGAAGAATTGGGGGTTTTTTATGAAAAGGTAAAATTCAGTGGCAGCAGAAGAAAGAGAAAAAAAGTCACTACTCCCCAACATTTTAAGCTTTTATGTTATATATAATTCCCCAACATTTTAAACTTTTATGTTATATATAATAGATTGATACTCCAACTTACACTTTCATCCCCTTATCTATGCTCAATGTTTTATAATCTATCGCACCTTTCATTTTTTTTAATCTAAATCAAGTTCAGAGAAGATATATATTTAGCACATCAACTTTTATAAATTTGCATTTTTCCATTTTTATCAATTCAATTTACGTTTTAGTTTTTCTTTGTGACAATTTAGCCCCTTAAACTTATTTTACTTAGATAAAAAAAATGTATTTAAAGACCCATTTTTACTATTCGCCTTTAAAATCAACCAACAAGACCTATATATGATAGGGTCGAGTTAAATGGTCAAAATAACCAGTTCGGTCTCATGTTTTTTGGACCCTCTATTTAGTTTGGATTTTGGTTTTGGTTCGGTTTTGTAATTATATTACTAAAGTATTTCGGTTTATAACATAGCACATACAAAACATCCAAACTCATAACTATATTGCTAAACTATTTTGTATAATATCGATTGTTAGCTAAGTTTTAAGTACATAAATAATTAATTTATAAAAATATCAATCGACACATATGGGGTTGATAATTAATAAATATAACCAAAAATAATAACTTATCAGATGAAAACGACTAAACGAGTTTAAGGTGGGAAAACATATTCATAAGCTAGTGGAAAAGTTGAAGTAAGCAAAAAAAATCACTTACGAAAACAAATTCAGAAAATAATAATAATAATAATATAATAATAATAATAATAATGATGAGAAATGAGTGTTGGTTGCCAAAGAGCATCCTGAGTGAAGAATAAAGGACGATGAGATCTATTATAAAAAAGAGAGGTAGCCAAAGAGACATTCTACTAACTTTTTAAGTTTGAATTCTCTTTAACAAGTTGGGCTAGCTCATTGAGAGCATCCATTATAGTAATGTTTTTAAGCCCACTTTTCAAATACAAACTATAAGCTAAATGAATTGGTGTTGGGCACGTATACTCATATCTTAAAGGCTACATCCACTCCTGTTGTATAAAAGTTATTCCAAGATGCATGTATTCTAAATACATACACTGAGGGCATCCATTATAGTAATGTTTTTAAGCCCACTTTTCTAATAAAAAATATAAGCTAATTGAATTGGTGTTGGGGGCACGTACCCTCATATCTTAAAGGTTACGTCCACTCGTATAAAAGTTATTCCAAGATGCATGTATTCTAAATACATACATTGATATATTTTCTCTATTGTATCAAAGTAAATTCTAAGATGCATGTAAGTGTAATGGGGTTAATTTGTTGATCAATGTCACTTTGACAATTATCGAACAAATTAGTATGGTGCGGAGTGCACATTTGTTTGATTTTGTCATTGTTGAAAGTATACTGCTATTTAGGGGCGAAACCCCTGAACTGACGGGGGTCCGGGGACAACGCCCCTGAGAGCGGGGTCCAAGGGGCGGTAGCCCCTGACGGGGTCCAAGGGGCAGAGCCCCTGGCTGGGGTCGATTTTATAGACCCGATTTTATGTTAGTTTTTTGACAGGTAATATGACCGTTTTTTGACAGGAAGTTGTTTTCCTGTAACTACCATATGACAGTTTTAGGACAGGAAGTTAGTTTCTGTTATATGATCAATTTCGGATTTATTTTTGGGTACAGATTTCATAACACCTTCTTCATTCTCTATTTTTTACAAAAACGGTGAGTTTCATCCGATTAGAGATTTTGAGTGTACCCTCGAAATGGTGGTTTCCTATTGTGTCTTTACATGACAATGCATAAGCCTAATGCATTATCCGCTATTAGCTACAAAAGATGTTGTCTAATGATCATCATAAAAAGGGATATTCATCCAAAAAGAGTCGATCATCAAAAGAGGCAATCAAACAATTTGTAATCATTATGAAAAATGCATCGAACATAAATTATAGGTTCCATAGCCAACCATTGTTCCAAAACATATCTAGAAACTGAAAAACATTAATATAAAATAAAAAGTGATAAACTTGATGATCCAACTATTAGCTATTTAGCTCATCAAGAATTTTGAAGATTGAAAATCCTATCATATAATACATGGGTTGTTGGTCACCATCCTTTCCCAAGGAGTGAGCATAGAGATATGTTGTTTATGGATGCTATGTCCATCTAGAAAAGGAATTCAAAATCCAATTTATCATTTTTACTATTTAATTCCTTATTAAATTGATCATCCTTATGTTTGTTATCAAACTCAATTTAGTAAGGCTAAGATTCGTACCCATGAATGACTATTATTACGTTATGCTGATCATACACAACAATAGATTCAAACAGTAGGTAATGATTACCAATTGTATCTTTATTCAATTCTTATATCGTTTGTGGGACTCCAGATAGAAAACTATTTTCTATTCAACATGTGTGGTCTCATTCTTGCCTCATGCTTAAGTCTAACTAGAGCCTTGGTTAAATTGTCAAAATTGAGAATGTGAATTTCTTGTTTATGTGGGCCCATAAATTCACCTTGGGGTAGCATGTGGTTAGGTCTACAAGTTCGTTTGATGACAATGTTTAAACTTAGTGTGTTTAATTAATGCTTGTATAATCTCTATCTACAAAATTAATTTTATGTTGCCAATATATTGCATGCATACAAGTATATTTGTCAATATGATTTAATTCAAACCGTTAGATTGTGTTTCAAATAAGACATTTTAGTTTAAACCCTATTTTACAATTTAATTTGTTTCATAAACAAAAAATAAAATCAAATAAGCAACATCACACACATTTAATAATAACAAGTAAAATATTTTTTGTTGTGTAAACCCGATCCAAAGAAAATTATTTCTTGACCAATAAAGAAACAATTTGAAAATAAAGTATGAACAATTCAACCACAATGCAAAAAAACAAAATAATTTGTATCGTCTCTAAAATTGATTGGAAAAAGAGTAAATTACACGAATGGTCCCTATGGTTTGGGGTAATTTGCACGCTTGGTCCCTAACTTATTTTTTTAACTCAGAAGGTCCCTACTGTTTCTTTTTGCTACACGTTTGGTCCATACTATTTGTTTTTGTTACGCGTTTGGTCATTGTCTTACCTAAAAAGACTATTATTTAAATAGAGAAAAATGATGTGGTAGGTAAGATAAGGTGAGGGAGTGGGTTTGGGGTTGTGTTTATTTTAATTAATTAAAAAATCAATGGCAAAATAGTCTTTTTAGGTAAGACAGAGACCAAGCATGTAACAAAAACAAACAGTAGAGACCTTCCGAGTTAAAAAAATAAGTTAGGGACCAAACGTACAAATTACCCTAAACCATAGGGACCATTCGTGTAATTTACTCTTGGAAAAAGGATTATTATTATTATTATTATTATTATTATTATTATTTCACAGTCGTACTGCTGCTAGATTGTTGATGGTTGCTTTCGGCTGTCGCCAGTTGTGTGTCATCTCTAGCAATATTAGCAAATCAAAACAACCAAGAAAAACCACATATTCAAACACATTGTTATGATGTTATCTCATGCATGTAGAATTATAATTATGTTAATACTTTTCAAAGTAATAACATTTAAATCATCAAAACGTTACAAAAAAAATAATGATCCAATCAATTTTTTTTCAATATTTCAAAGAAGACAAAGATCGTAATAGAAAAACAATCAAAAACAAATTTAATAATATGATCTATTGTTTTAAAAATGGCTTTCATACCACTATTAGATATTGATGATTAAAAAACAGTTTAATAATCATAAAATGAAAGCAAAAATACAAATTTAAAACTAATTAAAATATAAAAAAGATGAATGTTACTACCTCAATAATTGATGATGTTCTTTGGTGAAGGAAACAATTCATAATCTCAATAGTTGATCCAGATCATGACCTAAAAGATCTCTCTGAACTCACATACAAGTAGGATTATTTGATTATAAAACTTTTAATTTTTAAATTTGTAAGTATTATTAAAAAAATACACACATGCACATTGAAAATTTCTTATTTATCATCAATGTCATATGTATCTTAAGAGTTAAAGAGCATAGAGAGAGTTATAGAATTCAATTGTGAGAGCCCCTTGGAGGCGATAAATCTGTAGCCGCATCTTTGAGGTCAATATCCTCCAAACCAGTTGCCAGCGAGGACGATGACGTGGACAGCCCACGTTTCCCGTTTGTTTTCTTCCTATTTCCTCCATCCTCGTCAGACGACACGTCATCGAAAGAACCTTTCCGTTGCATTTCCTTAACTTTATGAAATTCATCATAGTGGGCCCGCCTGTGTTCTTTAAACCCCCCCTTTCCTCTCCCTGTCTCAGAATCTGTTCACGAGAATGACAAGGGCATTTACGTCTTTTTCCACATATGGGCATAAAAGGAATTAATAGAAGATGATATAAATAAATAAATAAATAAATAAAACCTTGGTTATCTTGATCCATGTAATCAGCTTCATCTTCTGATGATGTCCAGCTGGCACGTTGGAGGTTGTTATTACTACTACTACTAGAAGATGCCACGTCATTCAATGCAGATTGAATTGCTTCTGCATGAATGGTGTTGTCATCGCCTTCAAGAAAACTAGTATCCCTACGTATATTGGGAGACAAAGATCCTGAAATAAAAAATTAATAAATTGATATTAATTTATTTGGATTCGATTTTTTATGTTTTGAATTCATTATTGCATACAATTTAATAAGTGGTGATTGAAATCAAATTTTGAGCAAGATTAAGAGGATTTTGTATGAAATTGATTAAAGCTGAAAATAAGACAATACATATATATTGGAAATGAAGAGGGTATAAATGGAATTTCACCATCAACATCAAGCATTGGATGATATGGAGTCTTTGGTTCAGTGATTTTCTGCCTTACAGGTTTATTTGCTTCAATTTCCCCCAGATTTGCTTCATCCCATTTCACACCTTTCCTACTGCTTAATACAATCAGAAAACAACAAATTATAAAATTTCACATGAAACAGTTAATCAAACATATGCTTAGAAGATTGTTACCTCATATCTCCTCTTCTTCACTTCAAACCTAGAAGTAACAAGTAGCTGTGTAATCTGATTGTACATTAGAAATTAAGAGTTGAATCAGAGTCATACATGGTCTAATGAATGAAAAATCACTAAAAACTGATGCACAAATATGAAAAGAAGCTACACATTGAATGCTAATAGAAAGCAACAGGAGATTAGCAGCCTATAGCATGCGTTAAAGCATTAAGAACAACCTCCAAAATCATACAGCTATCCATGACTGTTTTCAACAGTTGTTGCAATCCTATCCAATGAGGGAGTATACATAACCACGAATTTGATATACGTAAAAACATGAATTACACAAGATGCGATTTCCCTTCTTTGAAGCACAATCTCACAATAACATTATTATGTCATGCCTGTGAAGCTTTTGGCATTATGGATACAAAAACAATCGATTGAAACCTAAGTTGAATTCGTGTAACCGAAAGGATTTTAACAGAACGAAATGCGACACCGAATTAAGCACTAATCCCTCTCAAATTCATAAATAAACAAAACCCATCGCTTAAAACCTAATGTATTCGCATGTTCTTAGAAATTACATCCATATAGGCAAACACGATAAAAATACAGAAGCAAAGGAGCACTAACTCGAACATAATACATAGATTATTGCCCTAAAAACATGATCGAGAAAATTAAGAGGAATGCGTATGGATCGATTGGGTCAAACAAAGCGAAATGAATACAAAATGAAAAGCCATCGGTCGGAACTTTGCTTACCGAAGCAAATGGAACGATTACGTCGTTCAGCCGGCGGCGAAACACTTGCCGGTGGTGCTTTTTGCTCGAAATACACAATAACGATGAACAATTGGCCCGATTTTTCCTTATATTTGTTTTTCCAATTTTAATCATCTTTCGTACTTTTGTCCTACCTCGTAATCGAACCCTCCATTTTTGTGATTTTTTTCTTTTTTTCAATTTTCACTAGTCTCGTGTTTTTCTTTTTAAACATATTTTTTTAGACACCCTCATATTTTTCCAACTCTTTTGTAACAAACAAATTTTTTTTCCCCCGGAAACACAATTTTTTTCCTGAAAAAAAAACATTTTTTTTTCCGACAAAACTATCGTACCTCGATTAAACACGATAAAAACAACAAACAACATAATATTTACAATATGCCATATTCTCTATTAACGATTACCCACTTTGCCCCTTCTAGAATATGAATTTTACACGAGGTGCAAGACTTCTCTAACGATATTATCAACCATTTATCATCTGAAAGTACATTTTACAACAAAATTCAAAATGACTACAAACTCCATACAACAACAAAAACACCACCAAATACCTTAAACCTAACATATCCTACCTATTCTACACCCTGCACATTTTAACTTTAAAAAAAAAAAAAAAAAAAAAAAAAAAAGTTACAAACACTTTAACACCTACCTACTAAAAGAACCTGGCTCTTGAACATTGCCCATTATTACTATTCCCATTAACTTGATGAAAACCAATATTACCCGACTTTTGTAACCCACCATTTCCAACTGAATCCAACTGCTTATTATTCTTATTATTATTCCCTGTTTTAGGTTGATGATGTAAATAATCTTGAATTCCATTTCCAGGATTCTGATCTTCCTCTACTACAGGAATTGCACCTGTGAGAGTTTTCACAGCAAATTCAATACATGGATCTGTCCAAAGCTCTTCCATGGGGACCTCTAATGGTGATGATGATGGAGGAAAGTTGTCAACTTTATTCAATTCCCCCAATGGAATTGCACCTGTGAGTGTTTTTACAGCAAATTCGATACATGGGTCTGTCCAAAAATCGTTTAAACAGAAGTTTATAGACGATTCTTGACCCGGGTTCGTGTTTGTGACAGGTGATTCTTGTTTCTTGTGGTGGGAATGGGAATGGGAATGGGAATCAGCCATTGGAATCGGAATCGGAATTGGAATCACAGATTCCGATTCCACTGGTTGCTTGTCAGGTAATGCCGTATGTGGTTTTTGATTCTCATCAGCTTTAGATTTAACCTTTTCAAGACTTTCCTCAGTTGCTACTACACGCTTGGATGCCATGTCAGCATTTCCAATTCCATCATTGTCTTTGATCTTTTGTGGTTCAGATTTCTTGTCTTTCTCTTTCTCTTTTGAAATAGCCAAAGAAACAGGTGGCTGGGTTTGTGATTCCTCCGCCTGTCTGGCGGTAACTTGAGGACTGGTTTTGGGTTCTGGCGGTGATGATGGCGGCAGTGGCGGTGGTGGTGGTGGTGGTGTTGTTACCGGTGCTTCAATTTCCATTGCAGCTTGTCGTTTAGCTTGTCTAGTTTTAAGCACTGGCGGTGATTGTGATTGTGATGGTGGTGGTGGCGGTGCATCAGTTTTGATGCTGGATAATCGTGTAGCCTTACGTGTTTTAGGCTCTGGCGGTGGTGGTGGTGGTGATGATGGTGGTGGTGCATCAATGGTGACTCTGGCTAGTCTTTTTGAAGCACGTTGAGGTAACTCAGACTTGCTTCTTGTCACTGATTCATCTTCTAGTGGTCGCTTATTATTATTTGGAGTTTCACTCGAAGGACTAGAAGAAACAATCGTTTGTTCCTTTGATTCACTTTGTTCAACGATTTTTTTATCTGATTTTTGAAGTGACAAATCAGAAACAAGTTTTAGGTATCAGATGTGGTGAAAATAACGATTTGAAGGTGAAAATTTCTTACCGGTGATTTTGGGTTTTTTTGCTCGTGGACCCACTTCTCCGGTTTTGAGATAGCGGTGGACATCTACGAGTGATCGGAATATGTATCCGGTGGCCGGATCTGTGTAGTACTGGAAGCATGGATGATAGAAAGATGGTGATGAAAGAATTACTGTTTTGTCCCTTTGTTAAATGATAAAAAGATAGAAAGATAGTTAGGATCAAAGTACCCGATCTTTTTTTATCCCGTTTACTCCTGTTCGTGTTTTCACTTCGACCTTCCACCCTGGAGGGAGTTCTTCTTCTTCACCCTTCTTAACTACAAGCTAGATTCTTGAAAAGATTAGAACTTTATTTCAAAATAATCAAGCATGCGATTGAGAATCACGCAGAATTAATAGTCAAAATGTTACAACGCGGTGTCTGGGATAGAAACCCTAATAAGATTAAGAAACTGATATGAGGAACTAAACTGCTTAATCTAAACCCGAAGATTTGCTAAGAGAATTAAGAAACTGCATTTGAGTAACTAGTTAATAGAAAAACCCTAAATTTTATGAACAAGGTTTGGGATTTCGGAACAGGGGATTAAAGATCTTGGATTGATAATGGGTTATGCCCGACAAAGAAAAAGATAAGTTCGGAACCCTAATTAGACTCGCTGACCTTATCTTTTTTCGCAATATCCGGAGTACTGAGCTCCTGCGGCGACTTCACTGGCGACATTTCACAAACACCTGGTGTGCTCCAGCGATCTGTAACTGAAAACTGAAAAAAACGACCACCGATCGAATTGGGGTAGCTCCTTTTGCTGCGCTCCTAAAGAGAACAAACTCGGATAATCGATTTTTAGGTTAGATAATGAAAGGGTCGAGAGTGCGACAAAGAGAGGCTATATGAAAACACGTGTACACAGGGCCTTGAGGGTCACCAAATTGGGGAAAAGGTGAATCCCACTACTCCATTCCAAAACGTTAAACGTGTAGGAGATGACACAGTCACTCTCGCTGTGTGTGTGGCCTCTTTATTTGACTAAAAAAATTTGATTTTTTAGGATAATTTCAAGAAAAAGTCTTTATGGTAACTTCTAAAGATGCATATTGTGGTGTATTTTCTTTGAGACAAGCTATTTTGATAAAACTCACACGACTCTATATAGGAAAATGAAGATGTTTAAAAGTCAAAATAGTTGTTATTTGCTTCAAGTTAAATGCTTTGAAATATGTGCATTGATATGTATCTCAATTTGATATGGCTTGAAGGGTTCTTTCAAGTAAAGACTCGATTTCGACTAGATAACAATTTAAACTTGACTATTCTTAAATCTATGGTTGCTTGTATGAGTCATACACTAGAAATGATTTCATTCAAGTCTATGTATGTTGTAATCTATTATTGAATCTATTATTAGAAAAAATCAATGACTTTATACATCTACATTGTCTGTATTTAACACCTCAAGGACTGATCAACCACGCATGTCATCATCTCATCGAGCCTCCATCTTTAGATAGTGTAACATGTAGGAGTCTTGTACTAATTAGACATGATATAATGATATCATCTACCTTTATATACATTGGAGTTTACTTTCATCCTCAATTATTCATTTTGTATTAAAAATCAAGAAGCCCGCATACATACATACATTGAATAAGCATAAGTAAGTAAAGAGCTTGAATAATTCAATAGGCTTGATAAGAACTTGGTTCCCATTTATAACAAAACAATGTGAACTTTAAATGTAAAGATGAAAGCCTAGAGTACCTCCTAGAATGAAATGGACTTTTGGGGTTTTGAAAGGTTTAAACATTAAATAACTACTTAATAGATGCCATTTATTTAAAACTCATAACTCATAAGACCCACCAATTGACTTTCGGTTCTTTCCATTATTTTTCGTCTTTAACCAATCCTATAGAGAGATCGGTATAAAAGTGACCCGACCCATATCCTATTCCGACCCGTTTACCAATATCCAGAACACGTATTGAAAGACCAGAAAGCGAGTCACAAAGTACTTCTTCCATTGATGAAAATACACATACAAATGGCAATCAATACTTCGATTCAAAATCTCAATTCTACTAAACAAATTATACCAAAAAGAATCAAATAATTCTACATATATATAAACACAAGAAGATTTATCATCAATTGTGAAGCGGATTTGGTCCACCAGGTACAAGCCGATGAGAGACTTTGTAATAAGCATCTTCACTATTGCCTTCATTCTTAAACTCCGGTTTTGTGTGAAAGTGTCGCTGAAACGTAGAAACAAACTTGGCTCTTATTCTTTCTTCATTCTTCAATCTGTTTGTTGACCGGTCAACCATGTTTCTGCAACTCGACATATCAACTAAAAGAAAGAAGATTAATATAAAACTAAAACGAGAAACTTGAAGCTTCATCTTTGAGGGAAAAGGGATGAAAAAGATGATGAAGATTTACGAAATATAGTTGTGGCTTTAGGTTGTTAAACACGTCTATATTTATAAGGAAATTTCATCTGGGTATAAAAAGGTCAACCTTACTAGAATTAACATGTTATCTTCTTATGACATCTTGCATTTTTGGTCTTAATATAAAGAGTAGACTTTTATAATTTACGTGTAATTAAGCATTAAAAGGACCTCAATACCACATCTTTTCAGCATGCTTATCAACTAAGGCATTATCTTGGACTTTTTTAACAGTTGACCTTTATTTTACAAAATATGGTGTTCATGATTCATGGAATTAATCCATAAAATTATAATTTGAACTTAAGCAGGCCATTTGGTGAGCATGCGTTCATTCCATTTATTAAAAATTTGAATAGTCGGACTCTTAGATATAATTTTTATATAAAGAATTCATATTTTTCTAATCGTTTTTTCAGCTTTTTTTACGAACATTTACGAATATGCCATGAGGAAAACACAAGAAAAAGTTAAAAGTGGATGAATCCAAACATTATTGTAGCTTTCCGATGAACAGTGTCAACCTTCAAAGTACAGCCGGCAGCTTGATGTCATACTGCAGGCTGCAACTATTTTTAGATTCTGAAAACAGGCTTAGCTAAGAATGGCAAATAAATAAATAAATGGAAAAGTTACATAAATGGTCTCTGTTCTTCGAAAAAGGTACCAAGTTTGGTCCTTATGTGGAATTTATTGCAGAGATGGTCTCTATGTTTGAAATCCCTTACACGAATGGTTCTTGTAGTTAATTTCAAACTTAAGGATCATATTTGCAACAAAATTCCTTATAAGGACCAAACTCCGTATGTTTTGCTAAATACAAGTACCATTTATGTAATTTTGTCTAAATAGATAATATAATTTGAAAAGGTTAAGAATTTTCACTAACCGATCCCCTCCTTTTTACTTAATTTCTATAATAATAATATACATTATTGTCCGTTGACTACAAAGTCAACGTATACATCTGTCATCTTAGTATCACCATCTGCCTAGTGTGATCAACCTGCGATTCACGTTCTTTTTCCAAATTAGCAATCGAATTCAAACTTTAAAAAAAAAAAAAAAATGGGAAATCTTGATTTCCCATTTTATGTGTTTTATTTAGATGAAATTTCTTGGTTATATTAGCTGGCTTTGAATTCAAATCGTTTGACTAAATTGAATTATGAGATGTCCTTTTTGCGTACTTGCATGCATCCAACCAAGTCTTTGTATTCCTTTTTTCTTTCTAATTAATTTATCTTGTTACAAAAGTCAATGAATTCATATTATCTTTGAAATGATCATTCACGATTCTACATATTTCCTTGAAAACCAACAGATTTCTTGTGAATTTGAAACAATACGATAACAAAATTCCTTTATGATTCATACGATATGATGTTTCATACATTAAATTCCGCATCCTGTGTAATCTATATATCTATAATACATGGATTGTCTCATAAGAAAGAAAAAAGAATAAGACTTTGACACGTGGCTAACTCTATATCCTATTACAAGAATGTAATTTTGCACAAAAATCGCATCAATTATGAAGTGGGTTTGGTCCACCTGGAACAGTTTGTTCAGATTCATTCAATGATCCGCCATTGTTGCTCTGAAATTGCTTGAAACGATATTGATAAGAACTTGTTCTTAGTTGCCTCTTATAAGAAAAAAGAAACTTTCTTGATAACAATCTTTGGTGTGTCTCTTGATCAACTTCCGTCATCATACTGCAATTCCCAAAATGGAAACTTGCGATCAAGATCATCAAAATAAGAACTGAGAATCGTTTCATTCTTCAAAAGATGCGATTTTTATGTAAAGATTGAGGAAATATGAAAAGGGTTCTTGAAATTGTGATGTATTTATAGCAGAAGAGACATAAACAGTTGGACAAGGAGACAGAGACATTGTATAGAATCAAATTTGACTCAATTGCTATAAAATTACCTTAATGACCTTCTCTTATCCTTAGTTGACCACCACTAATTTCATATAATAATGCCATAAAAATAATAGAACATGGGAGATATAAGATATTACCTTAATAAAAAAAATATTTATAAGTAATACAATAATTTTGGCATGCTTAGAGTAGGAATCGAGATTGTTGAATCCCTCTAGTTTACTCCAATTTGTCATATTTTAGGGCACAAATTAACATTCTCATCGTATTCTAAGTTCTTTTTGGTATTTTTTTTTTGAAGCATTTATTGTTTTCAATGCATAATAAACTAAATATTTTGTAGTAAAACCTAGTGTTTTTTGTATCATGAACTAATGATTCCTCCTATATGAAAGGGAATATTCAGCAAAATTGCAATATTATATGGATTTTGATTAACAATTGTTTCATTTGACAACATTTTCTATGTTTATTAATTGCATATGTCTAGCTTCCTTTCTATTGTTTGCGTTTGCCACTCAGTTTTATTGCTTTAAGCTTGTTTTGCTAGTGTCATTTGTGACTTATTGTTAGTTTTCAATGTTTATATTTTATAGTTTGAGCTTGTTTTGCTAGTATCTACTTCATGACTTATGTGCTAGTATTCTTTTTCATTATTTATGTATCCATCCATTTCTTTACCTTCTTATCATGCTTCTCTTTACTTTCTTTATTGCTAGTATTTGCTTTCTTTTTTATTTGGTCACACAATACTGTTTATTCTTCATTACATGTAGGAGATCATCCACTTTCTTTTTCTTTGGTCACACAACGTTGTTTATTCTTCATTACACGCTTACGCAAGAGATCATCCAGTCTAGACTCACACTTTTCTTTTCTTATGTCAGAGGTCATCAATGAAAACAATTCACACATTACCTCTTTTATCCCATTCTTATAGAACTTAGGTATGTTATTGTGTGTTGTCATAAAACCGAAATCAATCTACAAAATTTGGTTATTATAAGGTTGTGTTTGTTTTGGAACAGGTAAAATGTTTTCAATCTTTTTCCATTTCTGTAGAATAAAATGGGGACTAAAAATATTTTTCCATGTCTTCAATCTTCATAAAAAAAATTATTTGTTTTTTAAAGTCTTCATAAAAAAAGAATAGTGGTGGTAGTGGTGGCAGAGGTAGGAGTGGGTGGTGGTGTCGGAAAAAAAAAGTATCATATTATGCTTAAAATGGTTTTTCAAAATCAAAAGCTTTTTTTTTTCAAAAAAAAATATTATAATGACTTTTTTTTATATCTTTTGTCTTCAAAAAAGCAAAGCCTTTAAAGTCTTTTAACCGAATGTCTTTCCTACTGCATAAAAGATCAAAAGAGCTTTTGTCTTTCCTACTATATAAAAGATCAAAAGAGCTTTTGCAAAACTAATAATAATAATAATAATAATAATAAAATAAAAACGAACACCTAGTAAGTCTATAACAAAAATCAGACACCTTTTACAAAGAAAGACATCTAAAAATCTACACAACACACGCATCATTCATTTTGAAATGAAAAAAAAAAAAAAAAAGGTAAAATATCATAATCATCATATTATGCCAAATAATACGACTATAAGATACAAGAAGTCACAATCATGGACACCCATATACTACAAATTCCTCAAGGCATCACAAAGAAAGTCACTCATGTTTATTGTCTTCACCTGTTGTCTCTTCCTTAATTTCACCGGCTGCTATTTCTGTAGTCTGTGAAACACGGTCATCTGGAGTTGACTCAGGTTGAGTTGACTCAGCTGGTTGAACAGGTGTAGTAGACGACTCGGGTGCAGATTCTGGATTCTTGATTGTACCAACTTTGACATACTTGCTCATGAACTTATATTCCCAATCTTGTAAGGCTTCAAGCTCAAATACACCAAGACCAGTGAGATCACCATTTAAATCTTTATCTTCAAATGACATTTTCGCAAGAGCTCTACTTGCATCCTTCCCTGCAAACAATGCATATGGTCCACCTGGTCCATAGAACATCCTGCAAGAAATCAAAAGGGTTGCCAAAAAATCATTATTTTATTCACAATTGTAGCTTCTTCACGAATGCCCAAATCATAAGCTTAAGAATCGAATCAAGAACCCTAATTTTGATTATACACATTCCTCAAGTCAACAGAATTCGTCGTCTTAAAGCCAATAAAGAAATATTTATAGATTATGCAGTTCTCGAAAAGGTAAAGCAGAAAGGGCACTGAAAAAGGTACGACCGAAATCAAATCAGAAAAGTGAAATTCTATGGTGATGAAGTAGAAGCAAAGTTGTGATAATAATAATAATAATATACCTGCTTTGTGAGACATCGTAGATTTGACCCTTGATCGCCATAAGGAGAGGCTTGTTAGAATCGTTGCCATCGTAGGCTTTCAACTCCTCCTCGGAAATCTCGCCGAGCTGAACCGGCGGCGGGAGAGGCTGCGATTCTTCTTCTTGGAATGATCTAGAGCTTTGTTGTGGATGATAATCGGAGGATCCACCGAACATACCGTAGGCGACATAGAAGCCGGCGAGAGCCAAAGCGACTACAGTAGCGAAAGTCGTCGGAGATAGTCCTGTGTATGCGGTTATGGCCTCTTTAAGTGTCTCCAACAGTGGCACATCCATGATTGTCGATTGATGCTTCTTCTGTGTTAAAGAGATAGATGAAAAGAGGTGTTTGCTTTATAGCTTGATGCTTTGTACCGATTTTAATGGATTCATAAATTTCAGGGTTTTGGTCGTACTGTGAATGCTGAATAGTGAATACCCTACTTTTACGACCTTTTCGACTAATTTAAACTACCTAATCCATATAATTATAATTATTTTTTATTCTATTAAAATTTATTAAATATTAAAAATAAATAATTTCTTTTAAAACAAATAAATTATTTTTTTTATGTAAAAATAAATAAAAATTTATTACATATTTAATAAAATATATAAATTATATCAGTATTGTACATAAAATATAAAACTACAAATAATAAATAAAAAAATGACAACAATGTGCTCAATAAAATGGGGTTAGTTGGCATAAGACAATGAGGATAATTGTTTTCCAAAGACAACAGTGCAACGTTGGTCCTCTTGTTTTCGAAAAAGTGTAGTTATGGTCCAAAAAATTTCTAACTTGAAAGGTTTAAAATCAAGATTTTTTCATGATTTTGGTCATAAAAAGCTGAAAGACAATTTTGCCTATTTAATTTCTTTTCTGCATTTTTTAATACTTTATTAATTTAATAAAAAGGAAAAACAGAAAAAACGGTGACCCCACCCCTTCCCCGATAGGCCATATCTCTCTCTCTCTCTCTCTCTCTCTCTCTTTCTCTCTCTCTCTCCCCCCCCCCCCCAATCGTTTTTATGCCCTATATTTTCTACATTTTCAAGCTTCAACAATGGTGGCCATTTCCAAACCCCCACTGGAATAGTTCTTCGTGAATCCCTGCAAACCAAAGAACAACAACTTGCCGAGTGTTCCAACTATTCCCATCTCCCTATCCTTCACACACACACAAAGAGTACAAACATAAAGAACATTGATCATCTTCATTTTCTCCAGCTATCCCTCCCAAAAACCCTAAAAACCACAATAAAATCCCACATGGTGCTTGATACAATAACAAGTTCAAATACAGAATAAAGAATTTTCTATTCTTTATAAATCTGGAAATACACACATAACCAAGTACATGTTGATCGAGTCAAGAGTAAGGACCTAAAAGCCTAAAATTCGGTTTTTCTTTCTGTTATCTTAGTCCACATTTACTACAAGAATCGACTATGATAAAACAAGGTGGTTTGTGGTTTTCGTCACCTGCGAACAGAACCCAACACCATTGCTTCTTACATGGGAAAAGGGAAAATACCATATTAGAATCCAGTTACAAATCTAGATCTAAATCTTGATGTTTTCTCTTTAGATCTTCTATCGATTCCTCCAACCATCGATTTATGTGTGTTTATGTTAATCGTCAGTCCTAAAATACCCAAAAATCGATTGTTTCTTCCTGATGCCATCGATTTGAGATACCACAGATTCGTCTCCATGGAAATAACTTATATATTTGCAAAAGATATATCGATTACTGAGGGAGAATATACAATGTATGTGTGAGGTTTGATTTGCAGGTGAGAATGAGGAAGAAGACGATAGGAGAGAGAGTCGAATGAGTCTGATAGAGAGAGGGGAGAGGGTTACCGGCGGGGGTGGGGGTGGGTGGGATTTTATTTTATTTTATTTTTTATAATTAATGAAATAGTAAAATAAATCAAGAAAAATGTAAAAAAAAAAAAAGCAAATAATAAGGGGAAAATCGTCCTTACATGTTTTAGTTGGACCAAAACCACAAGAATTTCTTAGTTTTGGGACCAAAATCACAGAAAATTCTTGATTTTGGACCTTTCATGCAAGTTGAAAACTTTTTTGACCATATCCAAAACATTTCAAAAACCATAGGGACCAATTTTTGTAGTTTTATATTTTCCAAAAAACACTTTGTTTTTTTTTCTTTAAAAACCACTAATTTTTGTATTGTTTTTTTCTGAGAAATATATCATTTTACTTCTTTTCAAATCGACCACTATATTTATTTTATTATATTTAAAGGTAATCAACTATGAAATGCTCATTATGGTATGATATACCATGTACAATATGTTATCTATCATTTTTTATGGATGCATTTTTTTTTATGTAACATCCAAAAGTTTTAATGTTCATATAGTAAAGAAGTTAATGGGAAATGAATTAGAAATGTGTGAATGTTGTCATTAAGGATAAAATGGTCCAAATTGACAAAAAAAAAATATGAAAGTTTAAGTTTTTGGTTAGTTAATATTTTCTCATATGCCAAGTGATAATTGAAAAATATTGATATGGTAATTTGGAACTAAAATTGACCACTTATTGGTATGTATGAGAAATGTTTGCGTCAAATGGGTATTTTTGTCGAGGTAATAAAATATGTTAAAATTTAGGACATGTAGTTTGTATTTATCTTACTGTGGACAGCTTTGGAAATTTTGATTTAAGTGAATTTAGTTGCGGAATTGAGTATTTTGACTAAAAAGGTAAAACAATAAATTTTACCATTTTCAGTAGTTACTTTATGGCTTAATAGGTTAAGTCCTGTAAGTATTTAGTCAAAAGTGACTTAAAATATTATTAAACTACTTTTTACTCATATGTGGATATAAAGTCCATCAAAAATGGACTTAAGATGAAAGATATATGTTTATTTAAAGTTAGGAAAAGAAATGGTAAATATGGGAAATCAGATGCGAAATTTTGCATTTGATGCAGTAAAAATGACGCGTTAGAGGAGTACACGCGGGGCATCAAGGCAAGAAGTTAGACGTAAATAATAAAGTAGATTGTTATTTCAAGAAGGGAAATGTATAATACTGATACGCAACGCGTACACGGGATAGAATGTGACGCATCAAAGTAAAGTGTTTATGGCATGTCGCCACTTAAGTAGACGCACTATGCCCACATATGTTACACGACACGTTCAGTGAACTCAGGACCTGATAAAATAGGTTTAAGGTAGTCATTTGGTTCATTATTTCATTTCCACAAATAGAGAGCTTATGAGGGGGGATTCCAATAGGGTTTGATCAGAATCTCAAGCCATAATCAAGAATTTTCAAGGAAGTTCAAAAATTTGAATTCCACTAATGAAAGTAAGGTAATCTCTCCATTATATTCTTCAAGTTCATGTGTTTAACAGAGTTGGAATTGAAAGGGATTTTACATAATTGATTCGAGTAGCTTAAGTTGTAATATATAGTAACAATTGGTAACTTGAATATGATTTCAAAGTGTTATAGCCATGTATGGTGAAATTGATTGATTTGAAGTAAAGAACATCAAACCCTAGAATGATGAAGTGATACATACTTATAATTTTAGCTTATGACTCAATGAAATAAATCATGTAGACTTGATATATGTGGAGTATAATTCATTTTCTTGATAAAAAGTTTGAGTGAAAAGTTAAGTGATCATGTGAATGATCATTGTGTATGAAATGGAATTAATTTCTGAAGGGGTTAAATTATATTTTTAAAGACTTTATTTATTGATTGAATATGAACTTAAGGCAATTTGGTCAAGAAGCATCAATTAAAGGGAAATGACTATAATTAGTTTTCACAAACTAAAGATGTGAGTACATGTGGATTTCATGGGTACATAGCAAAAGAAGTTTTTCTATATGAAAATGATTGATGTTAAGTGTTTTGTCACTTGAATGTTTATGCTCTCTATTTTTGAGATTTAAATGGTATTGCTAGTAGTTTTAATGTGAAAGTTTTAACCTGTTGTATGTTTATTAGTTAAAAGGAATTGCTATCAGTTATTATATGAAAGTTTTAGCATGTCATATGTTTGATATTGATTGCTTGAACATTTGATGTTCTATGTGTATAGTTATAAAGGGGCATAACTATTGGTTCTATGATAAAGGCTTAAGCATGTCATATGTGTATTAGCTGACATTAGTATATTCGTGAAATGAGTATTTGGTTATATGTTATAAATGCATTCATAGTTTTGAAAGGGTTTGGACAAATCCATGTAACAGGATGAAGAGATGCTATTGGTATGGTACCTCCTATTGCAAAGTAGTTTTCAAGGGGTATGAATTCCCCAAGCGGCTACAAAAAGGTAATCGCTCTCCCATGGCTAGTGAGAAGCCGGTTGTTAATCGACATGGGGTATGGATTCCCCACATATGCTAAAGTAGTGAGCTGGTAATCAACCAACAATAGGTATAGATTCCCCATATATATGTTAAAGTGAGCTGGTAATCAACCAACAATAGTGAGTTGGTAATTCACCAATGATGGGTATAAGTTCCCTATATATGTTGAAGTAGTAAGCTGGTAATTAACCGATGAGGGGTATAAATTCCCCCCGTGTAAGATAGTAGCGAGATGATTGTAACACCCCATTTTACTACTCCCATAAATGGCTATGTGCGTCGTAAAATACGAATCGAAGATATGTTACTTATTAGCCTTACTGATCTAAACAAAAGTCGTAGTAGTCATCAAACCGAGAGCATGCATATAGAAAACGTCCAAATCTGACTTTAATTGAGGAAGTTATGATTTATAGCAGTTTCAGCGTAGCTATGTGCAACACAGAAACCGAATTTGAGATCGGTCGATTGTTAGGAAAAACAATTTAAACGAGATTCAAAGATCCCGTCCATACATATCCATCAATATAAAGACAGTCGACGGAGTCTAATTGAAAGTTGTAGATCTCGTCGGTAGCTACATGTAGATATAAAACCCGTCGAAAATGGAGCTCATACGGAAAAGTTATGCAATTTTTAAGAAATCAGAAATCCTCGCGCAGACACGCGCCCCGACAGCTTATGCGGCGCGCCTGACACACCACCCAAATTTCAACACGTGGCACCACCCGTTTCCTGCCATGTCACCCTTTTCCGACCAGATGCGCGATGTGTGCGGCGCACACCAGAATTCTACCTATATAAACCTGAGTTTCAACTCTATTCTGCACATCTTTCCACATGATTCTGTCTAGAATACTTGCTATCTTTTAGCCCTTTTCTCCATAGTTTCTGGTTACCTTAGCGAGGCCCTGCGACATCGAAGAGACGACAATTAGAAGCTCTTGAATTAGGGTTTTGCCCGCATAATCTCGGTTTCACTAGAAACTCTCTTTAATTTAGGCTACACTTGTTATGCTTTAACATGTAACTTATATCTATACTCATAGTCGTTGTTATGAATATGTAAATAAAGATTTGTCAATAATCCCAATAATAATACTGATTAATCTACTTACGGGAAAGGTGCATAGAATGGTCACATTGGCTTAGATGTTGGATTTCATAAAAGCTATACGTCGAAATGATCCTGCCTCCCGAGTTTTCGACCTGACCGATCCTTATTTGATAGAACTATCAGTGTTCATTGGGATTAGTGCGGGGTCTAGCCTACATTACAAATTCCCATAGGAATTAATAAACTATAGTAATATAGGTAGATCCTCGTTGGAGTGTTGCTCGTTAGTCAAAATGCTTGATTAACTGTTTATCCCTTGAGAAATTGACCATGTGAGTTCTTCTCACTATATTGTATACTTCAGTATGTATCCTTTGTATGTTAGGATATAGTTTCCCTATAGTATGCAATTAGGCAATTAAGACTAGGATATTATGAAATTGACCATGTGAGTTCTTCTCATATTTACCACTTTTTCACATTTTCAAGATCCAAAACTCAAATCCTCTCAAGTATCATCCGATTTTCCTTCTTGATCTTCAACTTTGTAAGTGTTTCTTACCCTAAAAAGTTGATATCTTACTTAATCTAGTGATCTTACATGATTCCATCCGTGAAATCATTCCATATGTGTAGATCTTCAAGTTTCACCAAGAACACCAAGAACACACACTAGTGTTCTTGGACTTCTAACACCTTTTCAAGCTTCTACATAGTAAGTACTCTTACCCTAGTGTGTTATAAGACTTGCTACACTTCTTAATCATCTAGAAAACATAAGGAAACACAAGATCAAAGGTGTTTACGGTCCAATATGTTCTTGGACCGTAAACCCTAATGAAGGGGCCAAAGTGTGCCCTAGTCCCTTACCAAGCCTTGGATACTAGTCTAGATACCATCCTTGATGTGCTTAGGACTTAATCAAAAAGTCCATAAACCATTTGGGTTTACGGCCGTAAACCCAAGGAGAAATGGTCCAAGGACCGTAAACTCCACAAAGGGGTGAAATGGTGCCCTAATCACTTCCTAAGGCTTAAACATGAAGTAGGAATGCTTCTTATGACCTTTAAAGCTTCAAAACACAAAATGGTAAAAGTACCATGAGTTTACGGCCGTAAAATCATGGGTTTACGACCGTAAACTCAATGAGAGTTGGTCCCAAAACCGTAAACTCCAAAAGAGTTTACCCTTGGACCCCAAACTCAATAGCCAAGTCCTACAACCCTTAGATGCAATCCTTAGTACTTATAACACTTAAATCAAGTGTTTTTCATGTCTTAGGATGTCTTAACTTGGTTAATTAGTTACTAAATGACTAATTGGATACATATATGTGTGATTATATGTTAACTAGGATCCTTGTGTGTGTTCAAGTCTTCACTTGACACTTAGCATCCTATACCATCCGTTCATCCAAACCACTCACTACAGGTGAGTTCATACCCCTTAATCAACCTTTTAAATGATTTTAAATGCTTTTATGAGGGGGGGGGGGGGATACAAGTTGAACTATTATAGTTATTATATCAATCACATGTGATTAATAACTACCAAACAAGTGGATTTCTTACTTTTCAAACTGTGTTATCAAACTGTTTTACTTCAAACTGGTTTACAAACTCTTTCACATACCAAATACTTTTATTAAACCCTTTTAAACTTATATTCTGTTAAATGTGTACTTATATAGATATAGTTATATAAGTAGGATTGAAAGGACTTAGGACTGATAGCTCACCTTACTTCATGTTCCTTGTTTGGTTGTGGACTTAGGGTATTCAGGTTATTTGTCCGAAGGTCGTTTGAATCCTAGTTATATATTATGTATATGTATATAGGTATAAAAGTTCCTTCTTTCATTCAGTTCAATACCTTTGGGTAGCAAAGGTATGCACACATGTTCATACATTCAAACAACATTACTAGTAAGCTATAATAGGTATAGTTTAGGGATATACTAATACTATTACTAGAACAGTGAAACATACAAAGAGTTAGTTCATACATGAGTCAATACTATACAGAGAGAACATAACATACAGATAGAAAATACTATGATGAGAAACAAACAATACTATACAGAGAGAACATACATACATGCTAGACAGGAGAGAACACACAATACAGCTAGCACATACATATACTAGAACATTACTACAGTTATGTGAGCCACGTAACGGGGCATGGCACTACCTGTCATGACCGTTTTGTATCCAGAATCTCCTTAAGTGGGGAGCGTATGAGTTTGTGTATAGATCTATACTGGATTGACTATCCTACACCTCGCTGCTCGCTACAGTGGGACTTACAAGTCTACAGGTGCCAAACGTCATTTCTTCCGACATCTTACATTGTCGCATTCTATAGTCGGTAGCAGGGTACAGGCCGATCACATGGTACTTTAAATAACAATTGGTTTAAGGTAGTTAGTACAACAGTAGTTACTTAATACAATACTACAGTACTATTTCATTTTCCCATTACATTCACTTTGTGATCTTCACACAATAAACAATAATGTAAAAACTATATTTTTGGTTAATGATAGTCAGATTTGGGAAAATACACACTCTTACAAAAGACACACACACAGATACTAGATGTCTTGGTAGAAGGCTACTTTTAGTAGGAAACATAGGGTTTTCTAGGGGAGTTCAAACAATTACAAACTTTTACAACTTATACAATTACAGACTTACAAACACTTTCATACAAATACAGACACTAATATACTTATGATCTCACCAGCTTTAAAGCTGATAAACTCTTTCAAAATAACTTGTATTCTCAGGTCACCAGTAGACAGGTAGCAGAGCCAGGTTTTGAGAAGATGGAGCTCGTTCAAGACTCATCTTTTATTTTGATTCATATTTTTGGTGTCTATATAACTTGACAGAACACACTTGTATGAAATTATATTATTAATGCAATGGATGATGTTGTTGCTTGTTTACTACTATGCATTGTTGTGATACTGTACATGACGTCCTCCACCCCCGAACGATTCCGCCGTTTCGGTTTTGGGGTGTGACAGATTGGTATCAGAGCATTGTTTATAGTGAATTGAGTATATTAACCCATAAAAGATATACGAACTATAAACACAGCGGGATTAAAATACTCTGATAAAGAGTTTGTACTTTTAAATAATAAAATATTTAACCAAGTATACATACCTGCATTCATACTAAAAATCAGTGTCACTAGGACAGAACAAAAGTATTACGATTGTTGGGCAGCACAAGTCGACTTAGAGACATATAGTCAAAGCTGGGAAGATATAGCCTGATCAACTATATTATCCGAGGATTGACTAGCATGTGCCTAAGTGTGGTTGTGAGGTTGCAACAAGTCTAAAAACTTACCAACTCTACTACAATGAGAACATTAGAACATAACATAAACTTAAAATACTATAGGAGTATTTTGTGTTACTATAACTACTTATCTGAGAACTAAAGGTCTTTATTAGTATATCAATAGTTGCTGAGTGGATACACTAAGGTTATATGTACTAGGATGTCATAGACTTAGAATCTGTGACCTTTGCTTTACTTCCTGTTCCTTGTTTGGTTGTGGACTTAGAGTTAGGGTCACTTATTCGAAGGTCTATCCTGTTTTGAGTACATATAACTGGTATGCACTAAACAAGTATTGAAGTAACTGATAAAGATCATCTTATAATTATCTAATTAGTCGTCTATTTAGTTATTTCTTATATCCCTTTTCTCGCGTAGATATCATGGCTGGATTCCATATCCCCGGAGACCCGTACCATCCCAACCACTGCAATGCTGGATGGCTTGAAGAAGAGCCAGAAGATGATCACCCAATCCCTTTGGATAATCACTATGCTGAGGGTTTTTCTGATGGTTCTGACTCAGAGCCAGAAGTCAACAACCTACCCCAGCTGCTCAAGACCCAAACCCGAACCCTCGTCCAGCATTTCAAGGACCCACACCTCTGTGGGCCACAAACTTGAATAGATGGAGTCAGGAACAAGGTCAACCCATTCCCTACAATGGAGACAAAAGCTTCTACAACCTCACCGAGGGAGGTTCAGCTGATCGAGTCCAGCCCATCATGGTCCGTAGGATTGCTCGAAACACTGAGCAAGGTCGAGCATCTATCGACCGAGTCCTGGAGATTGACGCCAACTCTGGCGTTAACACGATTCGCATTCGCCAACTCGAGGTAGCTATGGAAAGGGCTAGGATAACCAATGGGACTCTGCAGCAACAGCTAACTGCATCCCAAGCTAAAGTCAGGGAACTTCGAGCTCAGCAAGCAAGATCTGAAAGGCGTATGAGGGACATAGAGCGTCTTCTGTCGGATTCAAGAACTCACTCTAGTAGTTCTCGTCGCCGTTAGAGTCTCATCGACTTCTCTTTTGGATATAACCTAGTTTGTGTAAAAACTCTAGTCTAATTTCCTATCTTTGTAAATCTTAGACCTGTTAGGTCTTGATTAGGTCGTAGTTCTGTCAAAATTTTCCCATCTTGGTTGATGTAAGACCTACTTCTAGGTCATTTTTCCCGAACTTGTTACATCTGTAATACCAGTATTATTGACAGATACCTAATCTTATGGAAATCAATATCCAATTGCTATCATCTACTAGCACTAGATCATCCTTCAATCGTGCTATTTAATTGTGTTGTTGGGCTATGGAGAGTTAGTCCATGAGTCATTCTCATCAATTTTCCTATTAAATTCTTATCAATGTCTTCATCTTTCTAAACTTATAGTTAAAAGATGCCTCCACGTCGATCAACAAGACGCGATCCTCCGATAACTGCAACACCACCTGCTCCTCAAATCGATACGGCAGCATTAAATGCTGTTGTAGCTGCGGCTGTGGCTACAGCCATGGCTCAATATCATTCATCTGGTTCCACTGGAGGAGAAACCCCTGTTCAATCTACTCTTGGTGAAGCCCCTGTGCGCTTGAGAGAGTGCTCCTATAAGGACTTCACTAACTGCAAGCCCAAGTCCTTTATAGGGACTGACGGAGTCATTGCCCTCTCGCAATGGTTCGAGAAGACCGAATCGGTTTTCGAAATCTGCTCCTGTCCAGAAGGGAGCAAGGTCAAGTTCGCTTCTTGCACCTTTGAAGACAAAGCCCTGACATGGTGGAATAGCCATGTCAAGTCACTATCTCTTGTGGTGGCTAATGCTATGGGCTGGGAAACTTTGAGAGACCTCATGATTGAGGAGTACTGCCCGAGGGGCGAAATCCAAAAACTGGAGGAGGAACTGTGGAGCCTAATCATGAAGGGCTCCGACATAGTCTCCTACACCGCCAGGTTCTGTGAACTGGTGGCCCTCTGTCCCAACATGGTTCATACAGAGGGGAAGAAGATAGAGAGATTCATATGGGGGCTGGTGCCTCCATTCCAGGGAAATGTTTTGGCTTCAAACCCCACTACATTCGATAGTGCCAAACGATTGGCACAGCGGCTTATAGACCATGGGGTTCGTATCCCGGCCGCAACAACAACCCTGTCCATCTCGGAACCTTCCAAAACCGCTGATTCCAAGCGGAAGCTCTGGGATGACAAGAAGAAGAAGAAGGATGCCAAAAAGCAGCGGGTCGTGGCAGTTCATGCTGCGATAGAACCTGCCACTGTTGTTGCTCCGGTAAAGTAGTACGCTGGAAGCTTGCCTAAGTGCAACAAATGCAACTTCTACCACACAGGAGCCTGCCGGGAAATGCAGTGTTCAAACTGCAACAGGAAGGGGCACACCGCCCGTTTCTACAAAGCTCCGGCGAGGCCACTCAACCAAGTCCCCGGCACAGGAGTGGGCCAAGCTTGCTACAGTTGTGGCGAGGTCGGCCACTATAAGAGGGACTGCCCTAAGGCAGGGAATGCCGGAAGAGTGGGAAGAGTTCTGGCCATAGGCCACGAGGAAGCGGTTGCCGACCCCATAGTGGTCACTGGTACGTTTCTTCTCGATAACTCTTATGCATGCATACTGTTTGATAGTGGAGCGGAGAGGAGTTTCGTGAACCAAAAATTTGCTCATTTACTTAAGCAAAAATCACGAACACTTAAAGAACCGTTCACTGTAGAAATGGCTAATGGAAAGACGGAGAGCACTAGCAGTATATTCATAGGGTGTACTCTAACACTAGATAGCCATTCTTTTTCAATCGACCTCATACCAGTCTCAATTAAAAGTTTCGACGTCATTATCGGCATGGATTGGTTGAGTCTTCATCGTGCCGACTTCATGTGTTATGAAAAGGCTGTTCGCCTTAATCTGCCGTCTGGCGAAACTTTAGTAGTTTATGGCGACAAACCCGGCACGAACCTTCGTATCATCTTGAGCATTCAAGCTCAGAAATTCTTGCGAAAGGAATGTCGCGCATTCCTTGCTCATGTGGTCGATGTGAGCCAAGAAACGAAAAACATTCAGAACATTCCAGTAGTACGCGACTTTCCCGACATCTTTCCAGAAGAACTCCCAGGATTACCTCCGCAACGTCAAGTCGAGTTCAGAATCGACTTAGTTCCAGGGGCTACCCCCGTAGCCAAATCGCCCTATCGTCTAGCACCTGCAGCGATGCAAGAACTATCCTGTCAACTTAACGAACTGCTCAGCAAGGGCTTTATAAGACCAAGATTCTCACCCTGGGGAGCTCAGTCTTGTTCGTCAAGAAGAAAGACGGATCGTTTCGTATGTGCATCGACTATAGGGAGCTCAACAAATTGACCGTCAAAAACCGTTACCCTCTGCCTCGTATTGACGATTTATTTGACCAACTTCAAGGGGCGAACTTCTATTCAAAAATCAACTTAAGATCCGGATATCACCAACTACGAGTGCTAGGGGAGGATGTTCCGAAGACTGCCTTCCGAACTCGTTATGGGCACTACAAATTCGTAGTGATGCCGTTCGGATTAACAAACGCGCCCGCAGTATTCATGGATTTAATGAATAGGGTGTGTCGTCCTTACTTGGATCAGTTCGTCATCGTCTTCATCGATGACATACTCATCTACTCTCGTAGTAAGGAGGAACATAGTCAACATCTACGACTAGTCTTAGAAACACTACGTTTGGAGAAGCTCTATGCGAAGTTCTCGAAATGCGAATTTTGGATCTGAAGAGTCGAATTCTTAGGGCACGTGGTTAGCGAAGAGGGAATACACGTGGACCCTTCCAAAATCAAAGCCATTGAGAGCTGGTCAGTACCGAAGACGCCTACAGAAATTCGTCAATTTCTAGGCCTCGCTGGCTACTATCGCAGGTTCATTCAGAACTTCTCCCGCATCGCAAAACCTCTTACAACACTGACCCAGAAAGGCGTGGCCTTTGACTGGGAAGAGAAGCAGGAGAGAGCGTTCCAAACGCTCAAGCGAGCCTTGTGCACCGCACCAGTACTATCCCTCCCCGAAGGGATAGAAGACTTCGTTGTCTATTGCGATGCGTCAAATCAAGGGCTCGGTTGTGTTCTGATGCAACGAGGTAAGGTCATCGCCTATGCCTCGAGACAGCTAAAGACACATGAGGTCAACTACACTACCCACGATCTTGAGCTAGGAGCAGTTGTGTTTGCTCTGAAGATCTGGAGACACTACTTGTACGGTACAAAAAGCACTATCTTTACAGACCACAAAAGCCTACAACATATATTCGACCAGAAAGAGCTCAACATGAGAAAACGACGGTGGGTCGAGCTACTCAGTGACTACGAATGCGAAATTCGTTATCATCCGGGTAAAGCCAACGTAGTAGCTGACGCCCTAAGTCGGAAAGAATATTCTGGTCGTAGAGTCAAATCTTTGACCATGACTATCCATTCACACTTGTCCACCCAAATTAAGGAGGCTCAGCTCGACGCTTTGAAACCTGAAAATGTGGCGGGTGAATCCCTTAGAGGGATGGATAAGAACTTGGAGGTTAAGGGTGGCGGAGCTTATTATCTCATGGATCGGATCTGGACCCCGAAACGCGGTGGTTTCAGAGACTTGGTCATGACCGAGGCACACAACACTCGTTATTCCGTCCACCCAGGTTCAGATAAGATGTATCTGGATCTTAAAAAGCTATACTGGTGGCCTAACATGAAAGCAGAGATTGCTACCTTCGTGAGTAAATGTCTTACTTGCGCCAAGGTCAAGGTCGAATACCAGAAACCGTCAAGATTACTCCAGCAACCGGAGATACCTGAATGGAAGTGGGAGCGGATCACTATGGACTTCATAACCAAGTTGCCCAAGACAACGGGTGGACTTGATACCATATGGGTCATCGTCGACAGATTGACCAAGTCCGCACACTTCCTGCCTATCAAAGAAACAGACAAGATGGAGAAGCTTACAAGGACCTACATAAGGGAGATTGTACGACTGCACGGTGTTCCCATATCCATTATCTCGGACAGAGATAGTAGATTCACTTCGAGGTTCTGGCAGTCGCTACAAAGTTCCCTAGGAACTAGCTGGACATGAGTACAGCCTACCATCCACAGACCGACGGACAAAGTGAGAGGACTATCCAAACCTTGGAAGATATGTTGCGAGCCTGTGTAATCGACTTTGGGAAAGCATGGGATACTCATTTACCCCTTGTCGAATTTTCCTACAACAACAGTTATCACACGAGCATAAAGGCTGCTCCATTCGCGACCCTCTATGGCCGAAAGTGCAGATCCCCTCTGTGCTGGGCTGAGGTGGGTGATACCCAGTTAGCTAAAGGACGAGTTCCTGAAAGCACTCTCACGGGTCCGGAGATCATTCGGGAAACGACAGAGAAGATCGTTCAGATTCGTGAACGATTGAAAGCCTCTAGAGACCGACAGAAAAGCTACGCTGATAAACGAAGGAAACCGTTGGAATTCCAGGTGGGCGACCGTGTTCTATTGAAGGTCTCACCCTGGAAGGGCTTAATACGCTTTGGAAAGCGTGGAAAGCTAAATCCAAGATACATAGGGCCTTTCGAGATTCTCGCAAGAATCGGCCCTGTAGCTTACAAACTTAACTTACCACGCGAACTCAGTAACGTACATTCTACTTTCCACGTCTCGAACTTGAAAAAGTGTCTGTCCGACGAGACTCTTGTAATCCCACTAGACGAGATCGAGATCAACGAGAGCCTCAACTTCGTGGAAGAACCTGTAGAGATCATGGACCGGGAGGTCAAGCAAACGAAACAAAGGCGTATCCCGATAGTGAAGGTTTGCTGGAACGCCAAGCGAGGACCTGAATTCACTTGGGAGCGAGAGGATCAGATGAAACTGAAATATCCTCGTCTTTTTACCTAGTTATTTGTAACTACTTATTTGCTTAAACTCTAATTTCGGGACGAAATTCCTTCTAACGGGGGGATGATGTGACAACCCGAAATTTCTATTCTGTACAACCATTCACTTCAATAGAAGACAGAACAGTTTCTGCTAACTTTTGAGCTGTGTAGAGTCAGTTTGAGTGTTCTAAAGCCTAGTACTTCAGGAGATAACAGGAGAGAGGATTCCCTAGGGATTATTGTGCAACAATAATGTCCTAAAACTCCAAGAGTTTGGAGTTTACGGCCTAAACAAGGTGTTTACGGCCGTAAACCCTAAGGGGGTATAAATATGACACTTAGTCATATTTACCACTTTTTCACATTTTCAAGATCCAAAACTCAAATCCTCTCAAGTATCATCCGATTTTCCTTCTTGATCTTCAACTTTGTAAGTGTTTCTTACCCTAAAAAGTTGATATCTTACTTAATCTAGTGATCTTACATGATTCCATCCGTGAAATCATTCCATATGTGTAGATCTTCAAGTTTCACCAAGAACACCAAGAACACACACTAGTGTTCTTGGACTTCTAACACCTTTTCAAGCTTCTACATAGTAAGTACTCTTACCCTAGTGTGTTATAAGACTTGCTACACTTCTTAATCATCTAGAAAACATAAGGAACACAAGATCAAAGGTGTTTACGGTCCAAGATGTTCTTGGACCGTAAACCCTAATGAAGGGGCCAAAGTATGCCCTAGTCCCTTACCAAGCCTTGGATACTAGTCTAGATACCATCCTTGATGTGCTTAGGACTTAAAACATCAAAAAGATCATAAACCATTTGGGTTTACGGCCGTAAACCCAAGGAGAAATGGTCCAAGGACCGTAAACTCCACAAAGGGGTGAAATGGTGCCCTAATCACTTCCTAAGGCTTAAACATGAAGTAGGAATGCTTCTTATGACCTTTAAAGCTTCAAAACACAAAATGGTAAAAGTACCATGAGTTTACGGCCATAAAATCATGGGTTTACGACCGTAAACTCAATGAGAGTTGGTCCCAAAACCGTAAACTCCAAAAGAGTTTACCCTTGGACCCCAAACTCAATAGCTAAGTCCTACAACCCTTAGATGCAATCCTTAGTACTTATAACACTTAAATCAAGTGTTTTTCATGTCTTAGGATGTCTTAACTTGGTTAATTAGTTACTAAATGACTAATTGGATACATATATGTGTGATTATATGTTAACTAGGATCCTTGTGTGTATTCAAGTCTTCACTTGACACTTAGCATCCTATACCATCCGTTCATCCAAACCACTCACTACAGGTGAGTTCATACCCCTTAATCAACCTTTTAAATGATTTTAAATGCTTTTATGGGGGGGGGACACAAGTTGAACTATTATAGTTATTATATCAATCACATGTGATTAATAACTACCAAACAAGTGGATTTCTTACTTTTCAAACTGTGTTATCAAACTGTTTTACTTCAAACTGGTTTACAAACTTTTTCACATACCAAATACTTTTCTTAAACCCTTTTAAACTTATATTCTGTTAAATGTGTACTTATATAGATATAGTTATATAAGTAGGATTGAAAGGACTTAGGACTGATAGCTCACCTTACTTCCTGTTCCTTGTTTGGTTGTGGACTTAGGGTATTCAGGTTATTTGTCCGAAGGTCGTTTGAATCCTAGTTATATATTATGTATATGTATATAGGTATAAAAGTTCCTTCTTTCATTCAGTTCAATACCTTTGGGTAGCAAAGGTATGCACACATGTTCATACATTCAAACAACATTACTAGTAAGCTATAATAGGTATAGTTTAGGGATATACTAATACTATTACTAGAACAGTGAAACATACAAAGAGTCAGTTCATACATGAGTCAATACTATACAGAGAGAACATAACATACAGATAGAAAATACTATGATGAGAAACAAACAATACTATACAGAGAGAACAACACATACATGCTAGACAGGAGAGAACACACAATACAGCTAGCACATACATATACTAGAACATTACTACAGTTATGTGAGCCACGTAACGGGGCATGGCACTACCTGTCATGACCGTTTTGTATCCAGAATCTCCTTAAGTGGGGAGTGTATGAGTTTGTGTATAGATCTATACTGGATTGACTATCCTACACCTCGCTGCTCGCTACAGTGGGACTTACAAGTCTACGGGTGCCAAACGTCATTTCTTCCGACATCTTACATTGTCGCGTTCTATAGTCGGTAGCAGGGTACAGGCCGATCACATGGTACTTTAAATAACAATTGGTTTAAGGTAGTTAGTACAACAGTAGTTACTTAATACAATACTACAGTACTATTTCATTTTCCCATTACATTCACTTTGTGATCTTCACACAATAAACAATAATGTAAAAACTATATTTTTGGTTAATGATAGTCAGATTTGGGAAAATACACACTCTTACAAGAGACACACACATAGATACTAGATGTCTTGGTAGAAGGCTACTTTTAGTAGGAAACATAGGGTTTTCTAGGGGAGTTCAAACAATTACAAACTTTTACAACTTATACAATTACAGACTTACAAACACTTTCATACAAATACAGACACTAATATACTTATGATCTCACCAGCTTTAAAGCTGATAAACTCTTTCAAAATAACTTGTATTCTCAGGTCACCAGTAGACAGGTAGCAGAGCCAGGTTTTGAGAAGATGGAGCTCGTTCAAGACTCATCTTTTATTTTGATTCATATTTTTGGTGTCTATATAACCTGACAGAACACACTTGTATGAAATTATATTATTAATGCAATGGATGATGTTGTTGCTTGTTTACTACTATGCATTGTTGTGATACTGTACATGACGTCCTCCACCCCCGAACGATTCCGCCGTTCCGGTTTTGGGGTGTGACATAATAGAATAATAAAATAATAGATAAGTATCAAGAGGTATAGATTCTCAAATGTGATAACACAATATATTAATTTATGTTGATAATTGTGTTAATGAATTTTTTAAGTTTATGATTATATTAAACATTGTGTATCAGATTAGGTTGTTGTGTCTAAACACATGTATATCTCACGTCTTTCAACTTATATATTTGTTTTTAAATGTGATATGTACTTAGGTTCCGGAGCTACAGACTAGAATCTCATATGCTAGTGAAGACAATTTTCAGATGTAGCATTAGAATTGGGTTGTATAATCATTTTTCTTTTACTATGGTTGTTGATATTAATTTTGTAACACCAAACAGTCGTAAACTTTGATAAATGTTTTTTCCCTGTAAAACCACGTATTTAACATAACTTAAAGGTTGTGTTAAGTAAACAATTATAGTTTTTTTAAAGAAATACATAGTATGGGTGTTACATTTAATAAAAAATGATTTTTTTTAATAATATTATATTAGTAGTCTTATTTAGATCTAATAGTAATTTACCTAATGAAATAAGCTAAACGTGAAAACTGTAAGTAAAAAGAAAAAAAAGACTAAGTGACCCGAGAAGCCCACCTTTTAGGTCCCTTTTCATAGACACTGAATACAAATAAACAAAAAATAAATTTTAATAAAATTGTCAAAAAGTTATAGCAAAGGTTTTAAAAAAATATTAAACATGGTTAAACAAAGTGTAAATCAGAGTTTTCCAAAAGTTATATTAAAAAACTATGAAAAAAAAGAACAATGGTGTTTTTTTAAACATAATTTGCACTTTATCTGTTAATTGTGTAAAAAAATGACACCAGCCAAATATGAACATTAACATTAGAAGAGTCGCCGAAAACAGGCTAGACAAGATATTACCGATCAAGATGGTAGATTTTGAACACCACATGTGATTTTAATGGTATATAGTATACAAAAAAAATACACTAATCATATGTTATACATAGCACAATTTGTTACCCTATGAAGTCATTAACCTTAAAATGTAAAGCACAAGACTTGTAGATAGTTTTGTTTTTTTAAACCAATTTGAATCACGTTAATTTTAATTGAAGCTATAAGACATAAAATATGATTAACATGATGAGATATGGTCAATTTGTCAAACGTTATCTTTTTACTAATTTTTTGTCGTGTTCATTAAGCATGCTTGTATTTAATTTCTTCACCAATCTCTCTCAATTAGCTTCGGATGCGAAATGATATATAAGCAATCAAAGTATCTTGTTTGATGGTTAAAGATATGTAATTAATAAGTTGTTTGGTATGAAATTAAGAGGGTGGGTGTGACTCGGATATATTCAAACTATTTAATATCACACTTATAAGCCCCTAGCTCGGTCATGACTCCTCAGATATATCTCTTATTCGGTCAGATTTAGGGTTATGTTTAGGTTAGTTTACTCAATTAGATATAACTCAATCAACAAGTATCAAACAACCCATAAATTGAGAATGAAGATTAAAATATAAACATAATTTTCACCAATCAGATGTTATCCAATGAAACAATCTAGGAAGTTATAACGGTCCAAAATAAAATATCGATCAAAGGCCGATATTTGAGATATACATTATCGTCGTGGGACATCGGTATTTTTACATCATGAAGAATTAATATATAAGTACTCAACTCTAATATCATCATCATCGTGATTAGTTAAGAAACATGTAGCAACTAGCAAGTTAACACTCAAGTACTTAACGTTTAACAAAACAACAACATCAGTTAAGACTTAAAACCACGAGTCCATGACTTAACACTAACAATTAACTACTTCACATAGCAACAGGTTCAGTTAAGTGAAGACAATAAGACTTAAGACCATAACTTAACACCAACAACAAGTAAAATTACTTAACCGATATCCACCTAGAAACCATCTAGAAATATCGGTAAATTTTGGTTAAATATCAGTAAATATCATCGATTTTGTTGTTCCGATATTCTAGACCGATATTTGACACTGTCACACCTTCCTCGGCCGATGGCGGAAGTGCTAAGGGGTGAGGCGATACATAGATTACCCTAATCACAGAGAGCAAACTATAAATACATTTGATTAATAATGATGTTTATTACATGGGATAAATAAAAGAAACTTATCTATCTTCAAGCTATTTGTCCTTCATTGCGTTGATCTCTTCTCCTTCCTAGGAATACATGCGGTTTTGAAAACGTCAACTTGATGTTGGTGAGATCACAGGTTTAACAGATATCGATAAACTCTTCTTGAAAAAATTTTAAGATCTTTGTTTATGAATAAGAGTATTTTCTTATTTATCAATTTCTAGGATTTCTATTTCATAACTTCGAATTCCTTTTATTTCTTGAAACTTGACCTTTCAAGATGTATAGCCAATCCTAATATTCTATATCTTTCTTAATACACTTCTAGAATATTTTATTAATCCTAACATATCAATATATTTCTAGGATATTTTACTAATCCAAATTATTATAATATATTTTAGGATATTTAATCGTTCCTAATTTATTATAACATTAACTACTTGAAGGCGTCCATCTAGGTAGTTGGTTCTCTAAGGTTTTTGGTTTGCATTACCATGAGCCCCCATAATCGACGGTGTAGACTAATAATTTGTAACATCTTAAAAATCATAACCAATTTAAACTTTTCAAATCAACCCATTTACTAATAAAAGTGTCCACAAAACCATTGTTTTCAAATCATTGTTCAAAACAGAGTTTTCCAAGATCAACAACATAAAATTAGGATGTGTACGGTCACACCTTCGCCTTCCCACGATCCTCAGAAGTACCTGAAACCATAACCAAAAACTGTAAGCCAACACTTAGTGAGTTCCCCCAAAGTACCACAACACAAAATACATATCATAAACGAAAAATCATGTTGCGTCCAATCAATCATCACATTGGAATACCCACGGGTCCACAACCATCGGGCTGGATTACCCCCTCCTGGCCCAATTAGTCATCAGACTGGAATGCCAATATACAACAGGTCCACTCAGTAATCAGACTGGAATACCAATATACAGTAGACCTACTCAATCATCAGACTGGAATACCCTCGGGTCCACTCAGTCTTCAGATTAGAATACCCCTAGTCTGTTGACTTATGCATAAAGCAGTAAAGTCTCAACCCAACATAATATGCCGACATATAACAGATAACAAACATAATCAACAGACAGATAATCATGCAGTCAGAAATCATAGGTAATCCTACAGATCTACAGGTCTACACATATCAACAACTAGCATATAATTATACAGATTTATCCCATACTCATCATATCAATGTATAACAGGATATCAATCCAATGGGTCGGCCTTGGTGCCTTCGACCTGTAAGTACAGTGAGGAAAACTCATCTCACAGTCTGAACAATAACTGATGAGGTCCCGACTCTGAATCTCAGCTCTAACCGTCACCTATCCATCCAAATGACCAATTCTCAAACACAATCCAAAATACCCAAAATACCCCTAGGTCAAACTTGGTTAATATTGGTCAAAGTCAAAGTCAACGGGTCAAGAAAAGTCAACCCACACTGAGTACACCCTGCATACTCGCTATTCAGATCGGGCTCCCTTTGGCGTACGCCTGACGTATAGTGCCGGCCCATGGGCCTCGGCAAGCTGAGCAACTGCCTCGGGCCCCCAAATGCCAAAGGGCCTCTGTTTTATACTTCTTATATTAGTTATACAGTAACAACCCATTAGGTTTAAGCCTATCGGGCTGATTATTTGAAGCCCAACCCCCAATACTCAACGCCCAGTCCAAAAGAGGAAGCGGGACTATAGACATGGCATGTGATGTCCGACTTCCAAGGCGCCATTACTCTTTAACAATCAATTTCTATGGAAAATCCAAACGTCTTCTCCAGTTCCAGAAGCAATGGTTAGTCGATTTCTTCTATTTCTTATTCAAATTTCAAGTGAATCGATTTCTCCTCCATCTTTTCTAATTTCACCATATTCAAATTTCAAGTGAATCTATTTCTCCTCCATCTTTTCTGATTTTCTGATTTTGTCAATAACAAGTTGGTTCTCTTCTTTTCAGATTTCACCATATCATACTACTGATAATAACATCAATAGTAAATCGAGAGTCTTATTTCTATTTACTTCTTTTTTCACGATTTCTGATAACTGAAAGTTTGAAACTCGATTCTTTGCCTTTGTTATTTCAATTTGAAGTTTCCTTTTTTTCTGGAATAGCAAAATAGCACCAGACCACCACTGTGATTGAGAATAGAGAGTCAAAGTCTTCTATTCTTATTGAAACTGAGAAGAAATTGCAAGTAGAATTTGAGTATCCCACCTTCTGATTGTGAATATCTATAAGTTCTACTTTCTAACCCTTTTAAATTTTTTTATTTTTCTGTTTTATTATATTTTTTATATGAGTCGTTTCTAAACTTCAGATTTTATATTGTGTTACTATGTAGAATCTTAGAATTTGAGTTTCCTTCTGATTGTCAATCTCAACTATCCCTTGAATTTATGTAAGTCCTTCTTGATATTTTTTAGAGATGATTTCTTATTCTTTGTCTTAATTTTAATTTTTGAATGTTGATCTTCTTAATTTTGATTTCCCTGTTATTATGAACTTCAAAATTTTATGCTTGTGGTTGGCTTTTTCAATTGCTATGTTCTTCCACTCTTGGTTGGATTCCCACATCTACTGATCACATTATTCAATTTCTTAGAGGTTATTCACATAATCACATGCAACCAACAATAGGTACATATATGCATTGAAAAAGATTTGTTAGATAATATCGAACCTAATGCTATAACCGATGACTTGGTATCTAAAAAGCTCGAAAACATAACTTTCTTTAGTTTTTTGTTTGCTATGTATATGTATTGGAGTTCAGATAATGTGTCTTTTTATTTTGTTTTTTTGTATTACTAGTTATGTTGTTTGGCTTCCAGGTCTGTCCGAAGCTTTTTCATTTCAATAGTTAGGGAGTCCCTTTCAATTGTATTATTCTTTTCTAATTAATAATTCTCCAGAGGTGCCACCTTTTTTACAGAAAAAAATTATATATATATATATATATATATATATATATATATATATATATGTAACATCCCCCTCTTGCACGTATAACAATATTGTCCGCTTTGAGCTCTCGACACGAAAACTTCCCAAGGGGTCACCATCCCTGAATTACTCTCGCCCGAGCATGCTTAATTGCAAAGTTCTTATGGGACCTGCTGCCCTCATGGCTTTAGAACGCACCGTGATGGGGAAGGTATCCACACCCCTTATAAGGAATGTTTAGTTCTCCTTCCCAGCCGATGTGGGATCAGATGCAACCCACCTTTACCCCCCATTATAGGGTTCGACGTCCGTGTCAAACACATTGACCTATGCCCTAACTCTGATGCCACTTGTAACATCCCCCTCTGCCACATATCACAATATTGTCCGCTTTGGGCTCCCGACACGAAAACTTCCCAGGAGTTACCCATCCCTAGATTGCTCTCGTCCGGGCACGCTTAACTGCAGAGTTCTTATGGGATCTGCTGCCCTCACGGCTTTAAAACGCGTTGTGACAAGGAAGGTATGCACACCCCTTATAAGGAAATGTTTCGTTCTCCTTCCAAGCCGATGTGGGATCGGGGAAAGTCACAAGGTTACCAAGGCGCTAGTAATTGATTATGTTTGGTTCATGTTTGTCGTTACCATTGTTTTGGTAATGACTAAGAAGATGATTATTATTCCGACCCTAGTGTTCATATCATATCGAGTCCGACTAAGATATGTATTATATGTGGTTCAGAGAACCATGTTCGATGTAGCATCCGAATTAAGCCAGAAGATTGAAGTGAAAGATAATCAAAGCGATCAGTAGAAGTATCGTGATCATTGTTAAAAAAAGAAGCTAATAGCTAGAAGTTCTACATGATATAGTGTGATTATATCACATTAGAGCATGAAGGAAGGTATATTCCATTCTGGAATTTGACTCTAAAAGACCTAATTCTAAGCATTGCATCATACGATGAGAGGTCATTGGGACATGACCCATCGATCTGTTACGATGATCGAAGTAAAGAACTTATCTTAAGTTAAGTTTGTTTGAGTAGGATTAGGAGTCTCCAATAAGGATCGAGTTTGTAAATCGAAGGTTACGATTGAAATATCAACATAGTATGAAGAGCGGGTGCAAGATTGAACACCACCAACAGTCAAGAAGTCCAAGAGTTTGAAACTCGTTAGAAAAGACATAAGAGTTACGATTATTACCCAGTATGAAAACATAACGTATGGAGTCATTATACAAGCCCTGTTTCGTTGATGATTCCGGGACGTAATCATCCTAAGGGGGAGATAATTGTAACGCCCGCAGATTCGGGCTAGTCAATTTAGAGACAATAAGCATCAAAAAACGAATTTTTGATAGAAGATTATTTAGAGTAAATAATCTTAACCAAGTTATAGTATATGTCACAAGGATTTCGTGCGTATAAAGAACGCTGGAATCCGACTTATAACGAAGAAGTTATGACACGTCAAAGTTTTACGACCAAACCGATACGACGCTGTGTATCGTAAAAAGTTAATTTTTGATAAACAACTTTTAGCCTTAGCGATCTAAAGGAAAGTCGTAGTAGACGTTAAACCGAAATCGTGCATATGGAGAACGTCCAAATCTGACTTCGTATGAGGAAGTTATGATTTTTCTAAGATTTGGTATAACAGTATGCAGCCCGAAAATCGAATTTTAGATCGATCGATTTTTATCCGACATAACCAAAATTAGAATTGAAGATCTCATTAATAGGAGCTCAACGATATAAAGACAGTCGAAAAAGGAAGTCAGATGACAAAGTTATGAATTTTTAACGGACTTTAACTTTCTAAGCCTGTTAAAATATAACTTTAAAAATAAAGTCAAAATTAGCCGACGGAGTCTAAACAAAAGTTGTAGACCACGTCACTATCTACGTGTGGATATGAATAACGTCAAAAACAGAGCTCGTATGTGTAATAATGCTCGGGTACGTTAAAGGAAAAGACAGTTGCTAGAAGCGAAGTGTTGCCCAAATTTCAAGTCATCTCTTTAAGAAGTGAGTGCATAGTCCCTTTCATGAACATGCTTTTAATACAAGTATTAATTAAAGTATTACATATATGTTTATGTGTAAAATATTTGATATTTCCTAAAATATGTGTTAAGAGCATATCTGATGATATATGATGATTTAGGATATAGAGTAACCTTAATTAATTAAGAGGAATATTGAGTAGTATCTTCTTACGAGTACGAGTGAGATATACATGGAGGGTAGAACTTTAAAATTTGTCATTAATCCGAGAGCATCGATGCGACATAGTCATTTGTCCTTAGTCCGAGAGTATGGAGAGGGCATAATCATTTGTCATTAATCCGAGAGCATGGATTAGACATAGTCATTCCGAGAGTATGGAGTAGGTATAGTCCTTTGTTATTGATCTGAGAGCATGGATTAGACATACCTGATCCGGAAGTATGGATTAGGTAAAACTGTTTTTTAGATCCGAGAGTACAGATCGTGTCGTTGTGAGGATCGACAGGGTGGGGTAAAATTGCTTAGATGAGGTGAAATTATATATATTGTGAGTTCTAATATATATATATATATATATATATATATATATATATATATATATATATATATATATATATATATGTATATATATATATATATATATATATATATATATATATATATATATATATGATATAACTGATAGGTTTTAGGTAAAACGAATAAACTAGAAAACAATTCCTAAGTTCACATGCAACCTACTTTGGATCTATGTTTTAACTATTGAACATATAACTTTGAATTGCAAAACAAGAACCCTAAAGGAGGAGGCTAATTTCGAAAATTACAAATTAGGGTTTAGTATTACATACCTTTCAATTGTTATAGTAAATAAATGGTAATCCTTGAACTTGTTCTTCTTGAAAGCTTAGCACCACAAATGTAATGCCTCTAATGGAATCACACCCAAGAGCTAGCAAGAGGGAAACTTATGAGGAGAGAGGCTAGGGTATGCAATTTTTGGCCTAGGGTTTCTTCAAGAGTAGGAGTTGCCGAATTTGAGAGCCAGATGGCTCTTTATATAGCTGAGGTAGCTAGGGTTTAGGGAAAACCCTAATGTTCCTTTTCTTAGGGCCTAAGCTTATCCAAAAGCCTTATCCAAGGCCCTTGGACGAAATCATTAAACTTTCCCCTATAGATTTCGTCCACCCCTTCTAAGGAGGTTCTGGAACCTTCCATCCAACTATTTGATAATTGCAAACTAGTCCCTGTACTTTATAATTAATACAATTAACCCCAAAATCAATTCCAATTAATTTCTGGCTAATTATTAATTAAACATTATGATTTCTAATTAATATATTACTTTCATAACATACTAATAAATCATTTATATTAGTTTATTAATCTTATAATAAACTAATCTCTCTCGTTTCATAATTTCCTTGTCCAATTGCTAGGTTTGAGGGTAACCCAAAAGGACTGTGTTGTTATTAATTCAAGTACATACTAATTACAGCTATGGGCTTAGACACCTAATCCAACAGTCTCCCACTTGGATAAGTCTGTAACTATAATTTCTATTATGACTTCTAAATTGACCAACAATTTGTAGCTTCCAAAAGCTGCTGCCGAACTCTGACCCAGTCAGTTACGTGTCCTAAGATAAGTGACCATATAATCATTCGTTCTACAAGATATCCTTGGACATAAAGACATGGAATGTAATCAATCTCTTTGTACATGATCTATGTTTCCCGATTTCTGATTTGTGATGATATAGGACTTCAATTGAACACATCAATTTAGCCCTGGTTGGGCCCAACGCATAAGTCAACACCAAATCATTGAGGGGCCCACAAATATCGTTTTTCCCGTTAAGGAAAAAAGGAACGAATAAACTTTGACTCATATGCTTGTATCTTTTACTTATCAAATTATACATGACAATACGTTTTATAACACCAAGTTACTGATACGGTTACGTATCACCAATATGTAACCGAATTGTAAATTACAACTCATATTTATCTGTTTCAAGATCATAAGATATTATCGTCTCAGTATTACTCATGATGAATTCCATGAAGTAATACTATGAACGAGGGTTTATCTAATACTCAAATCTCCATTTCTGAGTACTCATGAACATTGCAACAGTTCTATTGATATGTCTAACTCCCTTAGACAATCTGCAATCCAATTCATGATAGTCTTAATTCACTACTTACTTCCAAAAGTACGAACGACTGTGGAGTTTGAATAATCATGTTATTCAGGAAGTAAAAACATGCAAAATATGAAACACAATAATAAACAATTAACAAAAGGCAGTAGACAAACTCATAAATAATATTTTATTATTTAATCACCAAAAGTCAATTACATTTAATTTGTTACAAGTTTCGGAATAAAACTAATATAACTGCTAAAACTAATATCATATCTCAGTCCAATGCTCCGAGCATGCTGAATATGCTCAACCCTATCAGACCTTTTGTGAGGGGGTCTGCAGGGTTATCCTCAGATGATACCCTCTTCATGACAAGATGGCCTTCTTCTACTCTATGTCTGATGAAATGGTACTTTCTGTCGATATGTCTAGTTTTACCATGATATTTGGGATCCTTTGTTAAGACAACTGCTCCTTCACTATCGTAAAACAGTTCCATAGGCTCCTGAATGGTTGGAGCAACTCCGAGATCTCCAATGAAGTTCTTAACCAAGCTGCTTCTTTCGACGCTTCACTCGATGCTATGTATTCAGATTCACAAGTAGAATCAGCCACCGTATCTTTCTTGGAACTTTTCCAAGTAACTGCTCCTCCGTTCAGTAGAAATACCCAACCATATTGAGAACAGAAGTTGTCTCTATTCGTTTGAAAGTTGGCATCACTGTAACCATCTACTCTCAAAGTATCATTGCCACCAAGTACAAGGACCTTGTCCTTTGTCCTTCGCAAATACAGTATATTCTTGACCGCTATCCAATGAGCTCTACCCGAATTCCCCTGATAATGGCTGACCATGCTCAAAGAAAAGGCCACATCAGGGCGAGTACATGTCATAACGTACATGATCGATCCGACAACGGAAGCATAAGGTACACGACTCATGTCAACTATTTCCTCATATGTACTCGGGCATTGAGTCTTACTCAATTTGGTATTGCTCTGGATAGATAGCTCTCCCTTCTTGGAATTTTCCATACTAAATTTCTTTAGTACCTTGTCCAAGTATGTGCTCTTACTAAGTCCAATTAGTCTCTTCTTTCTACATCTCAATATTCTAATCCCAAGAATATAGGCAACTTCTCCAAGGTCTTTCATGGCAAAACACTTTCCAAGCCAAGACTTAACATCTTTCAAGGTTGGAACGTTGTTACCAATGAGTAATATGTCATCGACATATAACACCATAAAAGTTACTATACTCCCACTAGCCTTGATATACATGCATGACTCATCTTCACTCCTAGAGAAACCAAACTCTTTGACTTTCTCATGGAAGCAAATATTCCAACTGCGAGATGCTTGTTTCAATCCATAAATGGATTTCTCAAGCTTGCACACTCTATTGGGAAACTGTGCATCAACAAAACCTTCTGGTTGATTCATGTAAACATCCTCAGCCAATTTCCCGTTAAGGAAAGCAGTCTTGACATCCATCTGCCAGATTTCATAGTCATGAAAGTGTTGGGTTTTGAGCATTCTAACACTCCTATGGTGTACATGCAACCCTATAAACCTTGGATCTATGTTTTCTCTATTATACATGCAAATATTAACTATTCCAAGGTTTCATCCTAACTAGCATATTATGAAGCACCTATACTACAAAGTTCTAGTTAGATGACATACCTTTTGATGTAGCTTGATGTCTTCAAGCTTTAAGAGCTTAGCCCCAATAGTGTGGAAGCCTCAAATGGAATCACAAATCACCAAAACACCTTGGAAGAACTTGAGAGAATATGTATGCACACTAAAATCGGCCCACTCTTATTTTCACACACTTGTGCCAATTTTGTGAGCCAAGGACCCCTTTATATATTATGGAGGATTAGGGTTACATCCATGTAAACCCTAATACCCATGACCTTTCATTTACATAGGATCCATGGGTTAAAAGCTCCATGGACCATCCATGAAAGCTTAGCCCAACCTAAATGAACTTGGCCCATTCCATATATATAAGAGTCCATATTTAATTAGTTCTTTTTGATCACTTAATTAATTCTAAATTAATTCTTGATCAATACTAATTAAATAATATGATTCCATATTAATATATTAGAACTTATAATATATTAATATAAATCATAAATATACTATTCTCAAAAGACTATCCATATAAATTGTGCCGGTGAAGTGCAACCCAAATGGACCATGCCGGGTCGGGTCAAGTACATACCAAATATAGTTATGGACTTAGACATTAATCCAACAGACTCCCACTTGGATAAGTCTAAAACTATTATTGAGTATGACTTCAAAACCTAACTGGCAATCGTAGCTCTTAAAGCCGCTGTCGAACTCTGACCTTGTCAATGACTTGTCCATTAGATAAGGGATCATATATTCCTCCATTCTAGATATCATATGGACTGAGACATGGATTATAATCATTCTCTTTGTCCATTTGTTGTTTCCCAATTTTCGATTTATGATGACTGACTGATTGAAAAAATCAAATCAGTCCTGGCTTGGCCAAGCACTCACATGTGTCATCGCTAAATCATCGAGGGCCCCACAGATATCGCTTTTATCCCGAAGGTAAAAGGAATGGATAAACTTCGACTCATATGGCTTGTTCTACTACTTGTTGAATCATACACAAAGGCACGTTTTATAACATCGAGTTACCAAATGCGTTTTCGTGTAATCAATGTATAACCAACTCATAGTAACAACTCATATCTCTAGGTTTGAAGATTATAAGATATTATCGTCTCATGATCACTCGTGATAAAATCCATGAAGTGATTCAAATGAGCGGGGGTTGAATCCAATACTCAGAACTTATGAGCACTCATGAGTGTTGTAGCACCACTTTGTCCACCAACTTGGACCTCTACAAACCAACCCATGACAGTCTTGATTCATATCTACTTCCAACATATGACCGACTGTGGATGGTTTGAATAACTTAATCATTCAGGAAGAGCGACTTAGTTATTCTGGAAGTCAAAACATGCAAAGTGAAACACAAGAATAAATGAATCAAATATGGTATCAAACCCTATGAATATAAATAAACACTTTTATTTATCACCATACTGATTAGTCATTATTCATTGTTTCGGTTTTATCAACTTTATACTTGAATTAAAAACACTAGTTGTCCCGTGCTCCAAGCATGTACACTATGTTTTTCTTAAACAATAGCTTTGCCATACACCAAGTATGCACTCTATGTTTGTCTATGATCCTTACTTTGTGAAATAAACCAATTGAACATAATTTCAATGATTCTAATTTCACACTCCCAAATCCTTATCGAAAAATATGAGAATTTCAAATTCCTATCATTTATCGAAATCTGTTTAGATTTTAAACTTATATGCACGGACCCTCCTGTAATGAATATGTACAAAGTCACAAAGACTTGTCAACAGTCATTATAAGGTATTCCAATGAAGATCAACTCCATGGAAACTAAGTCTCATATTCAAAGTACATTGCTTTGGACATGCTTCTTGCATTAAGTTTTCTAATCTTACACAGATAACTTCCACCTATGGAGACAACTCCATATTTTCATTTTGACTATCACTTCTAAATAAGAGATGCCTCTTTTCAGAATATGTCAATATGGTCCTTCCAAAATTAGCACTATACTTCCAACTGTCCCTGAGCAACCAATCTTTGGTAAACCTCAGATTGTCCTCGACAATTGCTTAATCATTTTAGTCATATCCAATTCTAGACCTTTTCCCTTCTTAATGCCTCTGGGCATTTGGAAAAATTTAGAAATGACAAATATTATAGCACATGCAATCGATCCTGTACTCAAAGCAAATGGTACACGATTCATGATGTCTCACATAAAGACATGATTCTAGACCAGTCTTTTGCTACAATATTTTTATTTGCCATGTTTTCAAAATTTGACTATGAAGAGGGATGCCGTAATCATAATCGAATTTTGAGAACGCAATATATAGAATTTCCTTAAGTTGAACCAATCCAACATGAAATTCATATATATATTCTTGACTAAAGATGATTAAGGTCTCAATCTAAGCCTTTAGAACTGAAATGAAGTATATCCTCTCCCTTAATTATAGCAAAACAACTTTTTCAATCCCTGCAGCCTCACGAATTGAAACTTTTGTTTTCTATAATTAACATTGCTAACTTGCAACACTAACAATAATTATCATGCTCCCACTAACATGATGATTATTAGCATAACACTTATGCTCCCACTAGCTTTGACATGTACTCAGAAATCAGCTGGACTTCTAGAAATCAATACTTCATTGACTTTCTTACCAAAGTTTAGATTTCTGATACGAGATGCTTTGATAAAACTTTATCAAAATCATACACCTTTCCTTAGATAGCATGCATGTGTGTCTAAACAATTTCAGAACTATGAAAAGGGATGCCGTAATCATAGTCTCAATTGTTTAGACCTTTTGCCATTTGCTTCAAACCTACTTGGTGGAAGTGTTTCCTCACCATCATTTTCATGAATCGGAGAGAAACCTTATGACCCTTAGATTTTATGGTGTATGTGTTCTTATCCATGTGAATCGTCAAAACCATAGTCACAAGAGAAGGATAATGACAAATCCAAACTCATATGGACTGAACTTATGCAATCTTAACTTCTTGCCACCTGGCAGTACAGGGCCTGCCATTGCTTCCAAGTTGTTATGCAACCAATTGAGAACTTTCAGAACTCCTATGCAAAGCCAACTTTAACTGGAATGGGCACAGAATATGTCAACACGATAGGTTATAAACCTCAAGTCGTGTGCTAGTGAAGAACCTCAGGTTTTATTCTTGATTAGTTCTTGAAATTCTTTTTAGGATCTTTAAGACTCCCACTATCCTCTTGACATATAAGACTATCTTGCCAAATATTCAAGAGATAGTGCGGATTCTTTATCAAGACAAACACTTCACACAATTGGCCTTAGTTGGTCTTTGTTTTATCCAAAACATCACAACTTACCAATTTCAAATGTACAAGAGTAGGACACTTTTACTCTTACATTTGACAAGTGTTTTAAACATTTCTTTAAGATATGTCACTCAAGTTACAATCTTGGAGTATGACTCTAAGAATTGTTTTGGAACGAAGTATGACTCATCTTCCTGATCTAACCATTTCAACAATTCATGACTCCTCTTCTTAGTCATAAGAATGCACTAAGATGACATTTAGAGGACTAATTGTGATATGATTTCTAAATCATTAAGATAATCACAAACATGATACTAAAGTACTCTCCCATCTTTTCAGATTTGAGAAACTTTTATCTTTCTGCCTAATTTGATTCTTCCCGTTCGTTCTGCCATACATTGAGACTTTTCCAATGTTTCAGAATTATACTTAAACTTGTAAGTATAACCATATTTACTAAACTTTAGTAAATCAAATAGTCTTAACGAGCTTTGTGGTGGACATGACCAGTGCACAAGAATGTGTACTCGATCCCTTTAGTCCTTCACTTGACTCACACATCCATGTGAACAAGTAATTAGTCTTGATTTTCCAATGCTTGAAAGTTCTCATTCATCATACTATTCAACTTGCATGATTCCAAGTTTCGGTCCAATTGAAACTTGGGTGATGAGGAACTTTCCTGATTTGGTAAATTTAGACACTACCACAAATGAAAGAATCAAATCCATTTTCCAATATTGCTGTCAGTGGAATCATATAAGCATCAATTTTCCACAAATGCCATTGTAAGGATACTTCAAATAAATAAAATTAAACAATTTTCTTTTATTTTAAAACTTTGCGGAAAAACTTATCCTTACAATCCACATGGAAAATTGTTGTTATCTATTCCTTAGCAATATATCATAACTTCTTAAGCAACTGCTCAAAATTCTGATGCGATCGAAATCCACCTTCGCGATCAGAATCAACATATACTTCCTTTAAGATTTCTCTCTATTCTTTGATTCTTAAAACATCAACATGTGACCCAGTTACATCATGTAATGAGGATCTCAGAATAGAACTTAACAGAGTTAGATAATGGGCTCTACCTGATGTAGAGTCAAACTTATTGACTTTAACATCCTTAGGTAAATTTGGCAGCTTTGCAATCAACGCCCCTTCCTTTGGCAAAATAAACATATGGAACCTTTGGTAATGAGACTATCTCAGACTTAGCCTTTCTCTTTACCATTTGGTCAACCGGGTTGACTATGGCCAATCCCTTTCCATTGGGAAGAGAATGCTTTTTCTGGATTTCCAGTGTCACCATTGTCACTCTCCATAAAGTTTTTGGGAAGTTGATCTTCTAATCAAATTTGCTTTACTATCGTTCCAAATCATTGCTGATTCAGCAGCACCAAGCAAACAGATATGATCATTAAGGTTCATGTCATAGTCTGTTTCATAGTAGTCCCAAAGGAACTCACTATTTGACTTAGAAAGAGATTGAACATCCAAATTTCTCAAGACTTTGACACCCAACTCTTCCGGCTTGTCAATATGTGACTTCATCTCTATGATGTGATCACACATAGACCTTGCTTGCCATTAGGGCTTGAGTGACCTTGAACTTGTGGGTTAGGGAGAATAATTGGAGGAGGTGGAGGAAGAGAAGTATGACTTCCTTGAGCCAAACTCGGGAAGTCATATTCATTAGGAAAGCTTGGTTTGGGAAGATCATTGTTGTCTAAACCAGACATCAACAATGGGAGAAATTCACGTAAAGTTGATTTAAGTCCTTAATATAACACCTAATATGATATATTAAGGCTAGGACCCAACAAACTATTTTATAACTTGGAAGAGGGATGCTGTAATCCAAGCTATAAAATATTTGAAGGTAGGTGAATGACGATACACCAATTTCCACCAAGATAAACGAAATGTATTATTAGGTTTTAATTGGTTTTGAAACTCCTAGATTCTTTTGAGATTCATTGAACTTTTCAATGGCATGTTTCAATCTCGAGTGTGCCCTTCAGGTTTTGTGACTGGGATGCCGAGGATCACAAAACAAGGTGTGAAGTAACCATGCAAATATACTTGGTACCCTTAATATTTACCCCTCAATCGATGTGCCGGTTAACCACACACGCTCCAACGATACTATGATAAACATTAAGTTACCCTTTGCCTACCTTGTTAAGTCCAGGTTAGTGTGTCGGTTAACCACACATGCTCCACTAACAGCTTAAACAAAGTGCAAAGTGTAATTTCATGGATTAGCACCTTATTCACATTTTCCTAAGTAACTAAGATTGGGAATTTATAAGTGTTTAGTTACTTAGTATTTATCATTATACTTATAATGAAGGGAGAATTATAGTCCTTGTCCTACCTGTTCGTCTAACGACCCTCCACCGGTCAAGGAAGCGGTAAGTGAGAGTGGACACCCATTAAACTGCCATTTTATAGGCAGTAACCTTATACCCCCCTTATAGACCGACTTCGTGAGTGAGGCCTACTAATGGTAAGACGACTTGCTCTTATACATATAATATATTAAACTTTTAATATTATAATAGTATAAGGGTGTATTTTAGACATTTAAAATACTTGGTGGTTTAATCTATTAATTAAACTAGACTTTTAATTTAATTAAACTCAAACCATATATTTATGGATTTAATAATACTCTTTTAATTAAACGTTTTAATTAACTATTAATAAAGTCCATAAGAGTTAATTTGAACTATTCAACAAAACATCATAATTCCAATTATTAAACTCAAAATTAAAACCATTTAATTAATTGTTTAAGTTATGAACCCAAGAGTTTTAGAATTCAATTCTTTTTTTATCATAAAAAAAACTTTTTCCAAATTCCAAAACTTGAGGGCAAGTTTTGTAACTCTTGAAAACTTTTGGATTCCATAACTTATGGAGTTAAATACTTGTTTTATGATGAAACTTTTCATGTTCCATAACTTAAGAACAAGTAAAACATTAAGACCAAGTTTTGTAACTCCATAAAAAACTTTGAATCAATTTTTTTAAAAACCTTTTCATATCCATAACTTATGGAGGTTTCAAAAAACTCTTTAGATCAAACTTTTAAAACTAATAAAATAATCATATCATTTTATCTTTTACTAAATTTGACCTAATTCAACTCATATAGCAAATGATTCAAATTTTACAAATAATTAGTTTTTCACAAAAACAAGTAATTATCTTAAAATTTGACAAACGTCATGTTTTTTTTTCCTTTTTTTTCAACTTGAAAATAAAACATTTTCATCAATATAACAGAAAACAACCCATGGCTCTGATACCACTGTTGGGTTTTGAGCATTCTAACACTCCTATGGTGTACATGCAACCCTATAAACCTTGGATCTATGTTTTCTCTATTATACATGCAAATATTAACTATTCCAAGGTTTCATCCTAACTAGCATATTATGAAGCACCTATACTACAAAGTTCTAGTTAGATGACATACCTTTTGATGTAGCTTGATGTCTTCAAGCTTTAAGAGCTTAGCCCCAATAGTGTGGAAGCCTCAAATGGAATCACAAATCACCAAAACACCTTGGAAGAACTTGAGAGAATATGTATGCACACTAAAATCGGCCCACTCTTATTTTCACACACTTGTGCCAATTTTGTGAGCCAAGGACCCCTTTATATATTATGGAGGATTAGGGTTACATCCATGTAAACCCTAATACCCATGACCTTTCATTTACATAGGATCCATGGGTTAAAAGCTCCATGGACCATCCATGAAAGCTTAGCCCAACCTAAATGAACTTGGCCCATTCCATATATATAAGAGTCCATATTTAATTAGTTCTTTTTGATCACTTAATTAATTCTAAATTAATTCTTGATCAATACTAATTAAATAATATGATTCCATATTAATATATTAGAACTTATAATATATTAATATAAATCATAAATATACTATTCTCAAAAGACTATCCATATAAATTGTGCCGGTGAAGTGCAACCCAAATGGACCATGCTGGGTCGGGTCAAGTACATACCAAATATAGTTATGGACTTAGACATTAATCCAACAGAAAGGCAGCTATGGCGAGCAATATCCTAATAGATGTAATCTTGGCTACTGGTGAGAAGGTCTCATCATAGTCAACCCCCGGGGTTTGAGTGAAACCTTTTGCAACCAGTCGAGCCTTGAATGTGTGTACATTTCCATCCATGTCTGTCTTTTTTTTGAAGATCCATTTGCACCCAAATGTCTTACGACCTGGTGTATTATCAACCAAATTCCAAACTTGGTTGTCATACATGGACTTTATCTCGCTCTCCATTGCCTCTTTCCACTTGGAAGCCTCTGGGCCTACCATTGCTTCCTTGTAATTAGCTGGTTCATCCAGATTTACCAGTGTCCTATCACTGATAAATGTGTCACCGTCTGAAGTGATATGGAAACCATATAACTCAGGTGGCACACTAACCCTAGTGGATCTTCAAAGAGGTAATGAGTTATCAACTGGTTCAACATGAACTGTTTCCCCTGGTTGAGTGCTAGTGTCATCTAAGGTTCCTTCATTGGCTAACTGTTGAATCTCTTCAAGGTCAATGGTGCTCCTACTGTCCTCTTTGAATATGAGCTCTCTTTCTAGAAAGACTCCTCTTCGTGCTACAAAGACCATGTTTTCACTAGGTCTGTAGAACAAATATCCAAAAGACTGTTTTGGGTAACGAATGAAAACACATTTCTCACTTCTAGCTGCTAGCTTGTCATGAGTCTCTCGTCTTACAAAAGCCTAGCAACCCCAGAATTTGATATGTGCTAATGAGGGAGCTTTCCACATCCACATCTCGTGAGGTGTTTTGGCAACCTTCTTTGTAGGGACAAGATTGAGAGCCGTATCTAAGGCATACCGCCAGAAATGAATATGAAGTGAATCACGACTCATCATAGAACGAACCATGTCTAATAAGGTCCGTTTACGCCTCTCAGCCACACCATTCAATTGTGGTGTCCTAGGAGGAGTTAATTGTGAAACTATTCCACTCTCCTTTAGATAGTCGTTGAACTTGATGCTAAGATACTCTCCGCCTCTATCGGATCTAAGTATCTTTATCTTCCTGCCCAATTGATTTTCGACCTCATGTTTAAACTCTTTGAACTTTTCAAAGGTTTCTGACTTATGCTTAATTAAGTAGATATAACCATATCTGCTATAATCATCAGTGAAAGTCACATAGAAACGATTAGCATCCCTTGTAGTTGATCTGAAGGGTCCACACACGTCAGTATATATGAGGTCCAACAGACCTTCACCTCTTTCACAAGATCCTGTGAAAGGTGCTTTTGTCATCTTTCACAAAAGACAAGATTCACACATATCATCTGATTTTAGGTCAAATGATTCCAACACTACATCCTTTTGGAGTTGGGCTATGCGTTTCTTGTTAATGTGTCCAAGACGACAATGCCACAAGCATGCATTGTCTACACTATTAGACAAATCAATATTAAACACACTATTACCTAAGCTATCAACACCAGTTACTATTTCATACACACCATCACAAGGTAAAGCTTCAAACACAAAAATGCCATTCTTATAAACAGAAATTGAACCATTCAAATCATTAAAAAGAATACTTGAAACCTTGTTTAAACAATGCATGAAATGAAATAATGTTTCTCATCATCTCAGACGAATAGCAACAATTCAAAAAATCTAATCTAACATCATTTTTAAGCAAAAGTTGATAAATTCCGATCTTGGTTACTGGTGAAGACTTTCTATTTACCATGATCAAGTTTATCCTCGCTCGCTCCACCTCCTCACTTTCTTTTAGCCCCTGCAAATCAGAACAGATGTGAAAACCACATCCTGTATCAAGGACCAAAGAACGAGAAGATAATGAGTTATTAGAAGAAATAGTGTAAACACCTGCCGAAGACGGCTTCACCTTGCCATCTGTAATGTCCTGCAGATACTTCGGGCAACTTCGTTTCTAGTGCCCCTTGTCATTTCAATAAAAGCAATCGGCATCCTTTGGATCAGAAGCATGGTGAATGACAACATTGGGATTGGCCTTTGGGCCACTACTAGATGACCCAGCTTGGGTCTTGCTCTTCCAATTTTGCTTCGGAGGACCTTTCCTCTTTTTCCCCTTTTCCTGTCCAATAGCCAAGACGGGGGCACTAGCAGGAGTGGAGGCTATACTTTTACCCTTCATCCCTTCCTCAACTGTCTGCAACAAGTTGTGCAATTGGGCCAATGTTTGCTCGGTGTTGTTCAAATGGTAAGGTAGGATGAACTGACCATAACAATCAGGTAATGAGTTCAAGACCATGTCAATGGCCAATTCCTCATCAAAGTGTATGTTGATCTTGACCAAACGCTCTATGTAGCGTTGCATTCTTTGCACATGATTGACAACCGACTCCCCATCCTTCATCTTACAAGCGATGAGTGATTTGACTACCTTGAACTTCTCTTGACGAGCTCGCTTATGGTACTTTTCCATAAGGTCCTTGTTCATCTCAAAGGGCCAGTAGTCCTCATAGTATCTCTGCAATTTGGGAGACATGGATGCGACCATGATGCAAGCCACTTTGGTTGCATCGTCATAATGCTTCTTGTAGGCAACATATTCTTCGGGGGTGGCTTTGGTTTCATCAATCTCTTTGAGCTCCTTCTCGAGGACATACTCTTTTTCCTCAAAGAGAAGCTCCATTTTTATGTTACGCATCCAGTGGTTATAGTTCGTGCCATCCATAACGACTCTGAAGAAAATGGAGAGCAAAGAGAAACCTTGGTTGGAGGATGATGAAGCAGAAGTGTTTCCAGGAGTAGACATCTGAAAAATAAAGATAGTTTTAGTTAGATTTCAAGATACCTCAATATAATAACCCAAAGATATAATATTAAGGTTAGGATCCAACTATGAGGGTTCACAACTTAGAAATGTGATGCCGAGATCCAAGTGTGAATTTCATAAAGGTAAGTGAATGACGATTCACTAATTCCACCATACGACGAAGCGAGATTAAGTGAAATTCCTAATTCTTTTGAGATACATTCAAACTTTTCAATGACATGTTTTAATCTCGAATTATGCTCTTCCATTTGTGACTAGGATACTGAGGATCACAAACAAGATGAGAATAACAATGCAAATGTGCTTGGTAACCTCATTATCTTTATCATTATCTATTGATGTGTCGGTAAACCACACACGCTCCATCAACAATGATAATCATGAGATACCCATTACGACTCTTTATTAGTCCAAATTAGTATGTCGGTTAACCACACACGCTCCACTAACGACTTATAAAGTCTAATATGCAATTTCATGGGTTAGCATACAATTCACATTTTTCCTAAAGTAACTAGAGTTGGGATTTTGCAAAATGATGTTCTAGTACTTAATTAATAACATTATAATTTTAATGAGATTAACTTGTCCTATCAAATCCGTTCTGCTAACGACCCTCCACTAATCAAGGAAGCGGTGGGTGAGAGTGGACACCCATTCAACTATCATTTTATAGGCAGTTTCCTTATACCCCCTTATAGACTAGCTTTGTGAATGAGGCATACTAGCGATTTCACTGACCAATTCTTATACATATATAATATTTAACTTTTAATTATAATATATATATATATATATATATATATATATATATATATATAAGGTGTGTTTTAAATTTTTAAAACTTTAGGGTTTATATGAATATTCGAAAATTAGACTATTAATTTTAAATTCAAAATAAACCAAAAACTAGATTTAATAATTATCCATTAACTTTTAATTAATTTATTAAACATGGGGGATTATCTAATTAAATTAAACAACTAATTTAATCCTAATCCTAAACCCTCTAAATTTCAAAAATTTAGGGTAAAGGATAATTATCCAATTAATCCAATTAAGCAACAATTATCCAAACAAGAAACCCAATAAATCCCAAGGATATTTCAAAACTCAAGGGAGGTGGCTAGGGTTTTTCAAAACCCTAACCCTAATTTTCGATTAGGGTTTATGGAGGCTAGGGTTTTCGAAAACAACTTAAACCAAAACCCAAAAAAAACTTAAAAAATGGCATTTAGGGTTTATTAGCTATAAACCCTAATTTGCAACTGAACTATTATAGCAATTCAATTTAAAACAAAACCAATGTATCTGTTACCACTGATAGGTTTAGGTAAAACAAATAAACTAGAAAACAATTCCTAAGTTCACATGCAACCTACTTTGGATCTATGTTTTAACTATTGAACATATAACTTTGAATTGCAAAACAAGAACCCTAAAGGAGGAGGCTAATTTCGAAAATTACAAATTAGGGTTTAGTATTACATATCTTTCAATTGTTATAGTAAACAATTGGTAATCCTTGAACTTGTTCTTCTTGGAAGCTTAGCATCACAAATGTAATGCCTCTAATGGAATCACACCCAAGAGCTAGCAAGAAGGAAACTTATGAGGAGAGAGGCTAGGGTATGCATTTTTTGGCCTAGGGTTTCTTCAAGAGTAGGAGTGACCGAATTTGAGAGCTAGAGGGCTCTATATATAGCTGAGGTAGCTAGGGTTTAGGGAAAACACTAATGTTCCTTTGCTTAGGGCTTAAGCTTATCCAAAAGCCTTATCCAAGGCCCTTGGACGAAATAATTAGGGTTTCCCCAATAGATTTCGTCCACCCCCTTCTAAGGAGGTTCTGGAACCTTCCATCCAACTATTTGATAATTGCAAACTAGTCCATGTACTTTATAATTAATACAATTAACCCCAAAATCAATTCCAATTAATTTCTGGCTAACTTTTAATTAAACATTATGATTTCTAATTAATATATTACTTTCATAACATATTAATAAATCATTTATATTAATTTATTAATCTTATAATAAATTAATCTCTCTCCTTTCATAATTTCCTTGTCCAGTTGCTAGGTTTGAGGGCAACCCAAAAGGACTGTGCTGCTATTAATTAAAGTACATACCAATTATAGTTATGGGCTTAGACACCTAATTCAACAACAACATTGTGGGATTGAATTAATCCCTATGTACTCATCAGGTTTCCTAACCTGACCCACTCAGTTTATTTATATCACAGGTGTCGATACGAAGCTACATTACACTGAGAGATTAACAAAGATGTAAATCATTAGTGTAAATGAATGTAAGGTCTGTTTATGCTTATGTTTCAGTATTGACGATGATATTCCAATGTTTTAATATAAAATGCATTTCTTTGGAAATGCTTTGATAAAATATTTATCATTTTTCTGGGAACAAATTCCGCAATATTATTCTTTAAAATGGATACTCTGATTTTTAAATAAGCATAAATAAATTTTTTAAAATGACCGTGAATTTGGGGATGTCACAATTGGTATCAGATCTGGGGCACGTGTCGATGTGTTCGATACGGACGTCGAACCCTATAATGGGGGGTGAAGGTGGGTTTGCACCTGATCCCACATCGGCTGGGAAGGAGAACTAAACATTCCTTATAAGGGATGTGGATACCTTCTGTTGGATTAGGTGTCTAATCCCATAACTATTTTGGTATGTACTTGATCCGATTATGAGCATGGTCCTTTTGGGTTTCCTTCACCATAGCAACTGATAGGATGAATTATGGAGACAGAGGATTAATTATGATTTATTAATATATTATAGGAATAATATATTAAAAGAGAAATCATATTGTTTAATTAATATTGATCAATAATTAATTTAAAATTAATTTTGTGGTCAAAAGAGATTAATTAAAATGGGGGGACTAATATTGTAATTATAAGATAATTGCATTGTGGGCTGAGGAACCCTTGGAAAAGGGTTGGATACCCCAGGCATCCTAAAATCCCCATAAGATTTCGTCCAAAGGGAGATTCTGGAAGGATCTTGTGGGCTGCTTAGAGCCTAAGCAACCAGATAAGGCCTTTGAGTGAAACCCTAATTCCTCAGCTATATAAGGATACCCCAGGCATCCTAAAATCCCCACTTGACACCCTAGAGGGAACCCTGGACGATTATGTGCCTCCTCCTCCTTCTCCTAAGTCATCTTGTTGCTAGTGGTGTATGTGACTCCATTACAGGTGCAACATTTGAGGCACCAAGCTTTCAAAGGTCAAGGATATTCAAGAAGAACTTGTTATTACTACATAACAAGAAAGGTAAGATCTAAACCCTAGTTTATATGTCAATTTGATTGTTGTATGTTAGTTCTTAGGATCATTGCTTTGGTATTTAATGTTGTTATGTTCATAGTAGAAAACCTAGATCAAAGCAATTAGGGTTGCATGAACACCATAGGATTGATGTGATGCACATAACCCAACAATGGTATCAAATCCTAGGTCGTTTTTCTAGTGAATAGATGCAAAAGTGAATTGCCAGAGTTCAAGAAAATCGATTTTTTTGCCTTCTGACTGGTAGACTCGCCGAGTCCCTGTATGGACTCGATGAGTTACATAGTGGAATCGATGAGTCCAAGGGTCTGTTGCCGGATTTTTCGATTTTCTTGCCAGATTTTGTTGAGGATTACTTCCAAAACTCGTTTTTCTTGCCTAAAATCGATTTTTTATTTTTGGAATGGTTATCCTTATCAAAATTGATGGATTTGGTTAAATATAGATAATATAAGATTAGTATAAGTCAAATATTTGACCTAGTAAGTTTGAAAAGTTTCAATTTACACCCTTTAGGTTTTATAGTTTAAATTTGAACTTAAAAGTTTTAGTTTTTTGAAATTTAAATAGTTAAACCCTAATGTTTGGAAAGGTTTCAAAATTTGTCCTCAAGTTTTGGAATTTAATTTTAACTAAATGGTATTAATTTTGAAATATTAAATTCTAAAACCCTAGAGTTTTGAAAAATTCAATTTACACCCTTATGGTTTATTAATTTAATTAAGAGTTTAATTAAAAGAGATAATTAATAAATCATAGTTATATGGTTTAAGATTAATCAAATTAAAGGTCTAATTTATTAATAGTTTAAACCACTTAGTATTTTAAAAGTATAAAATACACCCTTATACTATATAGAATTAAAAGTTTAATATTATATATGCATAAGTAAATGTCAGTCTTACCGTTAGTAGGCCTCATTCACGAAGCTGGTTTATAAGGGGTGTTTATGGAAACGGCCTGTAAAATGACCGCCATTGGGTATCCACTCTTACCCACCACACCCTTGACTAGTGGAGGGTCGTTAGCCAAACGGGTAGGATAGGACACCTTCCATTATAAGTATAATGTAATACAAGTAACTAAACTCTTATAAATTCCCAAATCTTAGTTACTTCAGGAAAAATGTGGAGTTGGTGCTAACCCATGAAATTACACTTTGCACCTTGCCGAGACGTTAGTGGAGCGTGTGTGGTTAACCGGCACAATAATTTGGGATTGGCAAGGGTGGCAAAGGGTAACTCGATGTTTGTCATAGATCAATGGAGCGTGTGTGGTTAACTGGCACATTGATTAGGTGATAGTGACATTGAGAGTACCAAGTAAATTTGCATGGTTATCCACACCTTGTTTGTGATCCTCTGCATCCCAGTCACAAACTTGAAGGGCACAATCGAGATTTAAACATGCCATTGAAAAGTTCAATGAATCTTAAAAGATCTAAGAGTTTCAATTCATTTAAAACCTAATTTTTAATTTTCGTTTTTCATGGTGGAAATTGGTAAATCGTCATTTACCTACCTTCAAATGTTCTGCAACCGGATTACGGCATCCCTCTTCCGAGTTGTAGAATATTGTGTTGGATCCTAGCCTTGATATTTCATTTGGGTGTTATATCAAGGATTCTTATCAACTAACTTGAATTTCTCCCGTTTTGTAGATGTCAAAATCTAACTATGGTCTTCCCGAATCCTATGGAAATAGCTTTCCACTTGAAGATGATGTTCCACGATTGGATTGTGGAAATGGAAATCATACTTAACTTCCTCCACCTCCTCCAATAATTCTCCCTGACCCACGTGTTCGAAGACTTGAAAAGTTCAAGGTTACTCAAGCCCTATTGGCAAACAAACACGAAGATGGAAAGTCTGTATGTGCTCATGTCTTGGATATAAAGTTACATATTGATAGATTGGGAATGTTGGGTGTCGATGTCTCAAGGAAGTTGACTATTGACTTGGTTCTTCAATCACTTCCCAAATCATATAGTGAGTTCATTAGAGAGTACTATATGATAGACCACGACATGACCCTCATTGATTTGACTTATTTGCTTATTGCTGCTGAATCAGCGATGATTTCGTGCACTGGTCAAGCAAATTTGTCTGGTAAACAATGTCCCAACCTTCTATGGGCAATGACAACATTGGAAGTCCAGAAAAGTTTTCTCTACGCAAGAGAAATGCTGAGTCTGAGATAGTCCCATGTACCATTCCAGAAGAGTCCATATGTTTCTACTGCCAAGAGAAGGGGCATTGGTTACGAAGCTGCCCTGACTACCTGAGAGATCTAAGAGATGGGAGAGTCAAGATGTATGAATCTGCTTCAGGTAAAATCCACTATCCAACTCTATTATGTTTTCTATTTTAGATTCTTAAATACATGATGTGATAAGATTGCATTTTGATGTGTTGTAGGATCGAAGAAAAGGAAGGAAGCTTAAAGGAAGAAGCGAGCTGAGTTTGATCGCGAAGAAATGGATTTCGATCGCATAATTCGATGATCGGATTTTTGAGCTGCTACTTAGAGTTATGATAGATTGCTTAGGAATATGTAATAGCATAGTTTTCATTTGAATTTGCGTTGTAAGGACAAGTTTTTCCGCACTTTTTATAAATAAAATAAATTTTGAGTTTTGTCTTATTTATATCTCCTTGCAATGTCATTTGTGAAAAATTGATGCTTGTGTGTTTCTATTATAAGCAATATTAAGTGGATGTGATTCTTAGTTATGTTATTTATGGTAATGTCGTAATTTTCTAAGTAAGGTAAGATTCCCATCTCCCAAGTTTCAATTGGACAGAAGCTTGGAATCATATGATTTGAGTCATATGATGTATGGAAATCTTGGTACTTAGGAAATTAAGACTAATTCCTTGTTCATATAAGTATGTGAGTCAAGTGAAAGACCACTACAAGAAAAACGCGATTTTGCTAGGGAAGGTCGCTATGGAACGTATTTTCGTTGTTAATCTGCCATGGATCATGCTATGGAATGTCGTTCCATAGCAATATTGCTACCACATTGTCTACGAATTTTATTTCTGGTAGCGAGAATGGGACTTGCTAGGGAAAATGCTACCGACTCCATATCCGTTGGTATTATGCTATCGATAGTTCTATGGAACAAAAATTCGTAGCAATTTTTCAACGACATTTGTTACGAAATCACTTTCCGTTGTACTGCTGCTATGGAATTAATTATCGTGGTTACTATGCAACGGAGTTTGTGACGAAAACCAATTCCATAGTTGATTTGCTATGTAAGTATCATTCGTAGGCATTTTGCTAGGGAATTCTGCTATGGAATATGATTTCGTTTTCTTGTTTTACTATGGAACAAAACGCGTAGCTAATTTGTGACGGCATTTGTTGGGATGTTGTATGCTTAATTAATTTTCTTATTCTATGGATGAATTATTATTATGATCAATGGAATGTGTAAGATATGGTTTGAATGAAATGTTTTTGAATTGGTAATATGTGGCATAAACTAATGGCTAAAAATGTAAAAATGAATTATAAAAGTAGATATTGCTGGCAAGCGGACTCGAACTTAAGCTTATGCTAGAAAACGACGTAGTTGAAAAACATAGTATATAATGGCTAATCAAGTTGTGTATAATTTCTTGAAAAACATAGTATATAATGACTAATTAACCATATAGTTTTATTAGAACTCAGGCCCTATTTTTTCCGGGGCCTGTGCGGTTGCACCTCTTGCACACCCTTAAAACCGGGCATGTTAAAGTATATAATCTATGTAGATTATTTTCCTTAATAACGAATTCATTACAAACTTATTTTTAATTCCATTAACTATAGTTCATCACAAAAATAACATGGGTTTTACGTATACTTCTTCCTACTCAAACAACATAGCAAGCAAAAATGACTAAAATGCCCTTTTAACAGAATGATGTAAACATAAAACCAAAATAAAATTATAGTAGTATACAACTTCATATACAATACAATACGAACACTAATATTCAATGTCCAATCTATTATCAACCATTTATATTTTTAAGAAATATACAAAACCTACCATACTCTACATACCAACGACAAACCATGCAATATCTTTGTCGATCCTCATCCTCTTCATGGCCAATTGCAAATGCACCTTAAACAGAATGATGTGGGTCTTCACATTAGAATGTGATGTTATTCGTTATAAGTCTATGAACAACATCAACAGCCCGCAACAACTCTTTGGCACTATCAACAACACCCGTGTACTCCCCATCATCCGGAACTGTCCAACCAAAATAGTCATCAAGTAATTGTAAACCTACACATTAAAATATCCATCAATTAATCCAATGTATCATTTTCAATACAACAGTAAATATTATACAACACAACACAACTAAATACTAACCCCAAACTACAAACATGCCTTAATTAACTATATATATAATTTAATTTACATATATACCATATATACATACCTTCATCACATTGATGAGGCCCTCTTGAAATGTAGATCATTCCAAGCAAATAAATTGCCTCAAGATGATCTTCATCTGCTGCTTGTCTCAACAAAGTCAATCCTAAATCAAAATTGCCATAATAAAAGCACTCATCCTGTTAACAGAATAACAATATCAATATATAACATCAATGACACTAAATATGAATAAATGGTATAGATTACATATAATTACTGAAACTACACATACAATTCCTTGTCTGAACATGACTTCAATGTTATTATGCAATGCACATGTGCGTATAAATAAATCAGCTTTCAGATTTTTGGGACCCATTCCTTCAAACATGTCAATGCATGTTGTTCTGTACACTTGAGGATCACCCCCCGCTTCATACATCTTCTTTGAATTTCAAAAATTTAAATACACAGTAAATAACAAATAAATAAAGTTGTATTTCATCAAATATACATTCATTAGTTGATGTTTATTGAGAATTACCAAAGTCTTGAAGAGAGGATGTCTTTCGCAGATTCTGCCGCTAATACTACAAATATCCGACTCAAAATCTCTAGTGGGAGATCATCTAACGAACGACGACTTCTACTATTCAACATTCTACTTACAAAATACACATTGGAGTAGTTGATTTCAAATTTTTTTAAAAAAAAAAATTTAAGCGTAACTATGAAAGACAGTGTAACAGGTATGGAAAAAAAACTTACTTTATGCTGATCTGGTCGAGAGGAGTACAGGAGTCTCTATTATCGGAGAAAATCGTTTTTGAGAACGATTATCCTTCGACGATTTAGGGGTTTTAGTGTTTGTATACAGATTTATTGTCCGGAAAAGTTGAGATGTTCTGAACGGTTGAAGAACTGGAACGCCGGCGTGACGTCAGAGGTATGATGGCGCCTTAACAATTTATAATGCAAAAAGACCAAATTGCCCCTGAAATCATTCCAAATATGTGAATACTAAGAGTATTTGTGTCAAAACACATTATTCAAATATTATAACCTTTTATAGCTAGGTAACAGTGAACTTTTGATTGTTGAAATGAAAAAGACAAAAATAACATATATATCATAATCCATAATGTAATACATTTATATTAACATTTCACCAAATTACTAGTATATATTCATGTATTAATATATATATATTAAAAGTGGAACAAGATTTTAACAGTAAACTTTATTACTTTAGATTTTAGACACAATAGTTTTCTTTTGTTGCCACTTTTAGTCCCTATGTTTATAGTAACTTTTTTTACTTTGATTTTAGCCACAATAATTTTTCTTTGTTGCCACTTTTAGTCCCTATGTTTATGCCTTTACAATTTTACCCCATGCAAAGAATAGGTTCTCCACTAGTTGATATTAAACCAAATTACCAAATCCAAAATAAAATACGTGTATGTTTATGCATTTACAATTGTATTTTATATGTATTTAATACTAGGAAAGAACAAACATTTGCTACATACAACTATAATCACAATACAATATAAACACTAATATTGAAAGTCCAAAACAAATTATTCAAACATTATTCAAACATCATTCAAACATCATTCCAAACATCATTCCAAACTTTTACTCTTTTAGTCCCTTATTAACAACACAACATATTTACTAATCAAGTAACAACATCAAGTAATTACATATCAAGTAAATTACTATATATTAAACCAAAAGAATGTACATAACATTAATTGTCATAATATGAAAGTACATATCAACAAACTACTCATAAATTATACCAAACTCCCTAGAAAACCTAACGAAACAAGCATCCCACAAACAAATTTCACACCTAAACACCCATTTGTATCCATTCACAAAAGCGTCTGACACACTAATTACAGACTTATGCATTGCACAAGATCTATGGAAGCCATGGAAGTGTACATGTTTCCTCCCCTCCCTATTTAAGTTGAGATGACCCTTAGAACAAGTTGCTCTAAGATTCCACTTACCTTTTGCTATGCGGTAAGCATTGTTCAACATGTCCAAAGCTTCTTGCTTCCTATGTCTCCCTTCAGCCATCAACATCATTCCCAGGACAAATGTTGAATCCAAATGTCCCAATGCAGATGCTTCTTCAAGCATCGTTTTCCATTCATGTTCAACTTGTAAGAAAAATAACTTCATCTGAAAAAAACATTAAACACATAATTTCTAGTTAAAGTTATGCAAAAAAAGAAACATATTAATTACTACTATGCATATATATAACAACGTACCAATCCATTCCTGAACAGAATATTTGGGTTTCTCATCTCTATGCATTTGTTGACAACTGCATGTTTCTGGTCAGACCAACCACGAAATCGTAATCTATCTAACTCCATATGTTGATATACTTCATCCATTTTCCTGCCTCGTTGAAGAATCTGCAACTGCAAACAAAACACAATATTCGCTTCATAATGTAAAGACAGCTCAAATACACTTGTGAAATAGAATGATTGAAGACAAAACTTACACACTCTTCATCCTGAAAGCCTGGACTATTGAAATTTTTCCCAAGTCAACTATTATTTTCTCCATCACTTCATATGACATGTCTGTTAGCGATTTCCTTTGATTTCTTGATTGAATCTTAGAAGAAGTACTGGCTTCCATAATAATAAACATTCACTAAGATAAAGATTCTGCGAAAATGATTTTAGGGTTTTTTGACTGTCGGAATTTTGAAATTGGGGTTGTTTGCAAGTGACTGAAATAAGAGTGAAGAACTGAAACAACGTGTTTCGTCGGAAAACATTATGGTGCCTAGAAGATGTTCCATTATAAAATGACCAAATTGTCCTAATACATACAATGACTCGTATTTAATTAGTAAGGGTAATTTTGTCAAAAGTCATAATTAAAAGAAAAATCAATTTCTACTTTAATACACAACCGTCACCAATGATATATGTTGACCAATGACCTATATGTCATCCATGGGTGATACCATCACACCATAAGCAACTGCCATGTTGACCAATGACCCGTATGTCATCCATGGACACCATAAACAACTACCATATTGACCAATGACCCGCATGTCATCCATGGACACCATAAGCAACTACCATGTTGACCAATGACCCGCATGTCATCCATGGACACCATAAGCAACTACCATGTTGACCAAAGACCCATATGTCATCCATGGGTGATACCATCACACCATAATCAACTACCATGTTGACCAATGACCCGTATGTCATCCATGGACACCATAAGCAAATACCATGTTGACTAATGACCCATATGTCATCCATGGGTGATACCATCACACCATAAGCAACTACCATGTTGACCAATGACCCATATGTCATCCATGGACACCATAAGCAACTACCATGTTGACCAATGACCCATATGTCATCCATGGGTGATACCATCACACCATAAGCAACTACCATGTTGACTAATGACCCGTATGTCATCCATGGACACCATAAGCAACTACCATGTTGACCAATAACCCATATGTCATCCATGGGTGATATCATCACACCATAAGCAACTACCATGTTGACCAATGACCCGTATGTCATCCATGGACACCATAAGCAAATACCATGTTGACCAATGACCCATATGTCATCCATGGGTGATACCATCACACCATAAGCAACTACCACGTTGACCAATGACCCGTATGTCATCCATGGACACCATAAGAAAATACCATGTTGACCAATGACCCATATGTCATCCATGGGTGATACCATCACACCATAAGCAACTACCATGTTGACCAATGACCCATATGTCATCCATGGACACCATAAGCAACTACCATGTTGACCAATGACCCATATGTCATCCATGGGTGATACCATCACACGATAAGCAACTACCATGTTGACCAATGACCCGTATGTCATCCATGGACACCATAAGCAAATACCATGTTGACCAATGACCCATATGTCATCCATGGGTGATACCATCACACCATAAGCAACTACCATGTTGACCAATGACCCGTATATCATCCATGGACACCATAAGCAACTACCATGTTGACCAATGACCCATATGTCATCCATGGGTGATACCATCACACCATAAGCAACTACCATGTTGACCAATGACCTATATGTCATCCATGGACACCATAAGCAACTACCATGTTGACCAATGACCCGCATGTCATCCATGTACACCATAAGCAACTACCATGTTGACCAATGACCCGCATGTCATGCATGTACACCATAAGCAAATACCATGTTGATTAATGACCCATATGTCATCCATGGGTGCTACCATCACACCATAAGCAACTACCATGTTGACCAATGACCCGTATGTCATCCATGGACACCATAAGCAAATACCATGTTGACCAATGACCCATATGTCATCCATGGGTGATACAATCACACCATAAGTAACTACCATATTGACCAATGACCCGTATGTCATCCATGGACACCATTAGCAACTACCATGTTGACCAATGACTCATATGTCATCCATGGGTGATACCATCACACCATAAGCGACTACCATGTTGACCAATGACCCGTATGTCATCCATGGACACCATAAGCAACTACCATGTTGACCAATGACCCATGTTGCTAATTTGATTGATACCGATCTAAGCTCTGATACCAACTATAAGTCCCAAATTGGTAAGATGTATCAATCGGATTCACTTGATGGTGCGGAATCCCAATGAAGTGAATTAGACAATACAAAATATAGAATAAGAACACTATGGTTAATCTTCAATGCACACTATTATTGAATAGTCGGGTACATAAGATTCTTGATTACACTTGGTTAATTCTTGATTCTCTCCAAATCACGTTCTAAGCTTATGGCAGCCCCCAAAAACGTCTCACTCTCATTACAAGACTAAAATAACACTATTTGTACCTAGACCTAATAACCAAAGCCCAGCCCAAAACGCAAACAAAACAATATTAAGCCTAACCAAAATCACATGTGATTTTGGTCCAAACAACACCAAAACATGGTGTTTTCGGTCCTAGACCGAGAACTCTAATATCTTATGAAAAACAAAGTATAAACCAAAATTTATGACCTAATAGATTGTGTATTTATTGTGACATCCTCTAATTTACACAACCAATTAAAATTTTTCTTTACGCTTTTAAAATTGTATATACATTGATGCGGAAATTACCTGTACATTTGAAATATTTTGAGTACAAGTGATTGTCTCAATTTAATAAAATCCTAAGGATGCCATAATCAATTCAAAAACATAAGTTACAACGAAAAGACCTAATGGTTCTGAACGCTATTGCGGGCTGTCTCTTAATCACCCAACAACCTAATCAAGTTCCAGTAGGCTAAGTCTTGTTAGCTGTGATGCATATAAACTGAGTGGGCCAGGTCGGGAAACCTGGTGAGATACATAGGGATTTCAATCCCATAACATTATGGTAATATTCCTTAATTATCAGACCTACAAAACCAATTGTTACCAAACAATATAGATATAGTTTAAAATTAAATATCTACAAAACCTTTTATCCAAACATACCCATCCCCATTTGATCCTCACAGATCATAGTCTACGTTTACCAGGAAGTTTTATCTTACCTAATGAACCGTTTAAAGGTTTTGACTACACAACTAGGGGTTTCCTTGGCCTATGTAATTCATAAAGGCACATGATCTGTTAGAGTATTTTGATGAATAGGATATTACCTTTCATCTATGTCTGTAGGTTATGAGCCTACAGTAGACATGTAATTCACCATACCACCTAGAATGGTAAAGTGTTGTCATCCTACTCTAGGGGGATGACCAAACATACCATTAATAGTTTCCTGATCGGGGCCCACCATTTTTGGTCATCCCAAGATGGAATACTGATATGTATTAAAGTATAGATCTACCATACATCGACACCTGAAAGTGTCATAGAACATGACTCTGCTCTCTATTCCTAATTTACACACATTCTTTGAATGAGACTACCCATTATCAAACTTAATTGGACTGAGCATCCTTTATAATTCTTATTTCCCTAATAGTCAAGACTACCGGGCTTATGAATTTTTCTCAAAATACCATCTCTATTTTAGGCTATCTTATCCTAATAGTAACATAGAGTATTAGGTATTAACATTTCCTTTGTCTTTCTTACTAATCATACTTTGATTATATATTCTAATGTAACCATATTCTCTATATACTATAACACATATAGAACCATATATGGTTCGCACCTTGTTTATAATCATATATATAATCCTACCACATATTCCAGACAATAATCATATAGTTCACAAAATTTTAATACATTCAATAAATATGTGCATCAAAATTATTTTCATTAAAGGGACTATGCACTCACCTGATAAAATGGGTGACTGAGAATTTTGGCAGCGCTTCACTTCGCACTTTCAAAGAGATCTAGATGTATAAAACACTAAGACTTAGTCTAGTTTAATAATCTTGGTGACTATAATAATTATATTCTAGATTCCTCAATAATCCTAATGTCTACATCAAGATCTATCAAGTAAGGAATAACTAGGTAGGATCATATCGGAAGTAGGGTCCGCTTAGTATATAGAGTATACTGTTTGGAAATCCCACTTTAAACACCTCACTAAATCCAACCTAGACATCACTCCTGTAAGTAGATCAGTCAGTATAATGACTTGGAATCACTGATAAATGTTAATTATAGGTTTATAATAACGACTATGACCATAATTAAAAGTTACACTTAAATAAAATAAGCGTAGCTTAACTTACAAAGTGGTCTAGTGAAAATCAGGGATTATGCGGGCATAACTCTAATTCGGGAGCTTCTGTTCACCGGCTATCTGACACCGCAGATCCTTGCTAAAGGGGTTAGGAACTTGGGATTAAAAGGGAGTAAATTCTAGAAAGCGATTCAGAGAGATTTTGAGTGAGAGGGGTGAGGATCTGAAACTCGCAGCTATATATAGAAAACATTCGAAGGCGCGCCGCGTACAATGTCCCTTGTGCGCCGTACACATGGTCGGCCAGGGTGACGTTTCGATTTTCGTGCGGTGCCACGTGTCTCATTCTTATGGAGTGTCAGAAGTACGCTACACATCTAGTCTGTGCGCGCAACCGCGCGTGAAATTTCCCGTTTTCTTAGAAAATTCATAATTTACTCATATGAGCTCCGTTTTTGACGAATTTTATTTCTACACGTAGCTATTGGAGAAATATAAAACTTTCATTTAGATTCCATCGGCTAATTTTGAATTTATTTTTAAATTTATATTTTTACAGACTTAGACTGTTAAAGTCTGTATAAAAATCATAACTCTCTCATTTGATATCCGTTCTCGACTATCTTTATATATATTGACAGATAAGTGCGAACGAGATCTTCAACTCTTGTTTAGATTGATTTTCCAAACAGTCAACCTTTCTAAATTTCGATTTCAGTGTTTCATATTGCTACGCTGAAACTTAGAAAAATCATAACTTCCTTTCATGAATTCGGATTTGGGCGTTCTTTATATGTACGGATTCGCTTTCGTGATTCCTATTACTTTCATTTAGATTACTTAGACTAATAAGAAACCTATCTCCAATTCACTATCTACGATACACTGTCCGAACGAGAAACTTCGGAAGTCCATAACTTCTGCATACGTAGTCGAATTTGAGTGTGCTTTATGTGTACGGGATTCATATCACAACTCCTACATTTTTCGTCAAGATTATTTGTCGTAAATAATCTTCTATCAAGATTTCCATTTCGTCGCTTATCGACAAATTACTAAAATGCCTTTATTATACGTAGTCTTTAATTCGTACGACTAATGATAATCCTAACCGAGGATTTATATTGTTATTATATTTTAAATGTCTAGATCGAAGTTGAGGTTGTTACGATTATCTCCCCGTTAGGATGATTACGTCCCAGAATCATCAGCAAGACGACGCTGAATAAAAATTCCCAAGTCGCCTCTCAATCCTCAAGCAAGGAGTTTCCTTGGTACTTGTTTCCACACAATACTATCCTTGCCATTTCTTTTTTGTGTTAGACACAAAATAATATTTTAGGTTCCTTTATGATAACGTAACAACGTGCCGACCTAAATTCATATCATTTATCTCTATTGGTTAAGGTTGTTCTTAAGTTCCCTAACTACGTCGAGTATCTCTCACAACCATTTCTCATGTTCTGAAAATGACAAGGTCCATGAACTTAACTGTTACGTGCCTCTTATTTGGTTTCGACTTTTCCAGACTATACCGTTTTCAAGTTATCACTAACATAAGTATTTTTTTAAGAAGATATGAGAAGGGACCTTGATCCAAATATCTCAAGTTATTCTTGACAACAAGTCTACGAAAACATCTTATATGGACTAATTCCTTACATACTTGATACCTACGAAGGTATACTCTTATCATTTGGTCAATTCTGACTCACAACATATTGTGGTTCCTACACAATCCTGTAATAATTGATGTTAAGATCTAATATGAGATCGTTCTGTTTACCTATGGGCATAGGCAAAGGTTTCAAGCTTCATCACGATATTTTATTTAGTTTCCTTACTATCTAAAAAAATTTCCCATTCTATCAAAATAATTATTAAAGCTAATAACTCTTTTCTTAGCTTCTGGTGCTGCAACTTCTCTGGGTCTTGACGTTGAATCTGAAGTCGAGTTGCTTTTCACACTTTGGGTCTCTCCCTAACTTGGGTTTGAACCCTCACTTTCTTGCTACATATAACAAATCAAAGCTCAGGCTAGCTTGGTCTCTACGATTGGTGGTTTTCTTTCTGCTTGAAAGAAACTCTTGATTGTCGTGATGAACTTTAATACTTTTGATGCAGTGTTACTGCTTGTTCTTATAATGAGTGATCTTCTTGTTAGACACAAACGCAGTCCAATCAAGATTATGACAAGCGCTTAGATTACTCAACCAACGTACACGTGTACCTGTTGGCAAATGAGGGTCATAATATTAGTAGCAACGACGGTTGATGTACTAAATATTTTCTCTTTCTCCTTTCTAAGGCGATTGACCTTGTCATGCTTTTCTTGATCATAATTAACTAACTTGATACCGACGTACTACTAACTTCCTTATGCGAAAAATCACAATTTTTGTATCTTGCCCAACAAGTATCAAATTTTTTGACTTCTATTGGCGGTGCTCAACTCGCACTTGTATCTTAATTCTCTATTGTACCTTTGGTCCAGATCTTCGATTCATAAATTCGATCTTTGTTGGATATTCCTGCTCCTTCTCGAATTGAGCTATAGACTCAGTCTAAGATGACGTATTTACTCTAGCTAGAGTAACAAACCGAATGGTCACATTCTAATGACCTTCTATTATGTGGTGCTTGCGATGCATGTTGAACTAGACTCTTGTCTCTGAAACTCCTACTACTAAAGATACATTCCTTTATGTTCTAATGTTGTACAACCACATTTTAGCAAGTATCACTTCTAGCTACCGGTTGCTTGGTTTTTAGCGAATGCTGCAATCTTTTTGTCGACTGCCTTGATCTCTTCCTCTGATTCGTCGACTAAGGTTGATTACTATACTAGATATAATTCTTGGAACTAATCAACTTACTTCGCAAAGTTATACTTTTCGAACTCGGTTCTTTATGACCATCATGGTTTGAATGAAAATTGTGTCCTTAGTCATTACCGAAAAAAGGTAATGACATAAATGAACAAAATTTACTCGGACACTAGCTTCTCGGTAACTTTAGGACTTGTCTTAATCTAAGTGTGAGTCCTGTGCTTTCGGTAGTATAAGGCCCTACTACCTTTCACACCTACTTATACTCTTCCTAAGAATTGTCTCACAGTTTCCCAAGTCATCATGCAAGAATGAAATCATATAGAAATTTAACACATTAAGTAGTAGAACATAATTAGAGATTTTTATAACTTATAAAATGATTACAATCATATTCAAAGCTTATTATACTCTATGCCTATTATACCAGTCTACATATTACAATACTATCTAAGTGGAACGACCACTCTATGTCTTGATCTTCCTGGGTAAGCAATTCCTTCTATTGACTTCCAGAAACGATGTATGCTTCCTTCTTTACAGTCTTGGGAGTCATCCGAAATGCTCGTGCAACTCCTTTCTCCCTTGGGCAGTCCATCACTACATGTCCTTCTTGTCTACATTTAAAGCATACCTTCTCGATGTATCTACATTTGCTAGTAAAGCGACTAACAATTCCACACTTTTGGCAGATTACTTTTTCCTTGCATTGTCCGAAATGCTTCTTCCTACATTCTTTACACCATTTCGCCTTATTGTTTTCCCCAGGCTTCTCGCTGTCGGGGCTTGGTTTTGATAACCTATGCTTTTTATTAGATTCTGAGGATTCTTCATTCTTCCTCTTTCCTCCAACTTTTGCTTTGTCGGTGGTTATCCCTTTGACAACGTCCTCCAAGAATTTGGTAACACGGATAGCTACTTCTATGGTAGTTGCTAGTCTTACCATTGGACCAAAATCCGCTGGTAGTCTATAACCAAATTTCTCGACCTTGGAGAGTTCAATAGGATTTAGGTAAGGAACTAGCTCCAATTTTTCTAGAAAGTCTGCAGCATACTGGTTGATGCTCATCTCCCATTTCTTTAGGTTATGGAATTCATTACATATTTCCAGAAGGTATCTCTCCGAGAGGTATTGACTTTTCAATTGTTCAAGGAAGTCCTCCCATGACATCTTCCTTGCTTCTCCTTTTGGCATAACATTAGTCATCCATTTCCACCAAATCAACACTCCAATCTTCAGTTGTCTGGCTGCGAAGATTGTTTTCCGTTTGTTGCTATAGTCGCAGCTTTCAAATACCATTTCCATTTCATGGATCCATTGCATAATTATCACCGATGTTGGTTCTCCAGAATGACTTGGGGGTCGGGATGCTATCAGGGGTGGATACAGGAATTAATAGTAGGGGGTTGCATAATTTTCTTTTCCGGTCAAACATAATATAAAACATAAAAATGATTCATTACGTCAAATTCAATTTTTTTACGGTTAAACATAATACAAAACATAATATAACAACGATCTATTACAATTTAAATTTGTCCTCTTCGTGTAGGCATCTTTTGAAACCGCTCAGTTACTTTTTCATTCTCAACTTTCATAAGTGCTTCGGTCTCAACATTACAAAGCAATGCGTCGTTCAAAAAGTCATCGCCAATTTTGTTGTGCAAGTTGGTCTTCAAGAGCTTCATCTTTGAAAAACATCTTTCTACACTTGCGGTCACTACGAGTTATATCAAAGCCAACTTTAAAAGCTTATAAACCAAAGGATAAGAATGATGCTTCCCCGTACTAACCATCAAATGAGAAAGGTTGGAAATTCCTTTCAAACTAGTGAAGCGCTCATCTTTGATGCAAGAGTGATAAAATATATCAAATTGTCCTTCAAGGTCTATCATATCCGAATCATCAAAGTCATACTTGTATAAATGACCTACCTTCAACAACTTTGATTTGTCAAATTGTGCAAATGAATCACAAGAGCTCAAAACACCCATGTGTTCTAGTAACTGGGTGCTTGTTTCACTAAATCGATCCTGATATTCAGTAAGTTGCATATCTACCTCCGTGTTGAAGATTTCAACCTCAAAATGAAACATATTATTCTTTGTAGTCTTACGGTTTCTCGCACCAATATACAACCCTTCCATATCTAAAGTATCAATTTTGTGTGTTTGACAAAAAGAGGATACTTTTGGAAAAAATACTAGCAAACCCTGTGTTTCTAAAAGATTGTAATGCCTCCATTGTCCTTCTAACCATCGAAGCCGCTTCTAAAATGCCTAGATCTTTTCTTTGAAGTTGCTTTGACAATGTACCCATGAGGCGTAAAATGTCATACATCATATGTAAGTAAAACACGAACTCATATGATTTAAAATATGCTAAGATTTCGGACGCTTGTTGACGGTTTGCCAATGACCCTCTCTCATATTTCACAAAATCTAAAACTACAAGAACATCCACAAACAACTACATCAAACTTGTGAGTGTGTTGAAATGTGAACCCCATCTTGTTTCTCCTGCTCGAACAAGTGTAGTCTCTTGATTTAACCCTCTTCCAGTTTCAAGTTCACCACTACACAAGCCTTTTTGCACCCTTTCTCTTGCATGTTCCCGTATTAAGTATTTTCTTTTACACGAGGCACAAACAACATTAACCACCAACGAAATTTGCGCAAAAAAGTCACTAACACCATCATGCTTCTTTGCTACAGCCACAACCACTAATTGAAGTTGGTGTGCAAAGCAATGTACATAAAAAGCTGTGTCATTCTCTTGTAATATCAAAGTTTTTAAACCATTGAATTCCCCTCGCATATTGCTAGCCCCGTCGTAACCTTGTCCTCTTATCTATTAATATATATATATATATATATATATATATATATTAATATAACACATAAACTGAATTAATTTAAATTGAAATAACAAAAATGTAAAGAATAAATTACCTAACTAAAACTCAACTTATTACTTGTAAGTACTTCATTTATGGCGTTTTTAAGTGTCAAAGAGGATGTATCCATCACGTGCACTAGTCCACTGAATCTTTCCTTCACAAAGCCAAGACTATCGACATATCGTAAAACAATAGCCATTTGTTCCTTTTTTTGAAACATCACTAGATTCATCAACCAATAAAGCAAATACATCTTGACCAATCTCTTCGTGAATATTCAAAAGTACTTCTTGTGCAAAACATTGCACAAGTTCTTTTTGAATTTTAGGGGAAATCAGTTGATTGGTTTTAGGAACATTTTCTAAATTATTGTTGAAAATATCTTCACTAGTCTCTCGAATGGCTTTTAACACTTCAATGTAAATCCCTATATTTTCCGAGTGAACCGACTTATCATGACCATGAAACGATAAACCGGTTTTCAATAAAAGTCTAATAACAATAATAGAAACACGTAATCGAGCTTTATATTTATTGTCCTCCGCTTCAGTTTGCCTCCTCAAGACTACATTAATAGCTTGTTTTTCCCTCATTAAAAATTTACACATTTCTTTTGCTTTGTTGTGAAAACTATCAACACCACCCACATGAGTCCGAAATGCATCTTTTTTATTCCAAGTATCAAAATCTTGGGAAACAGATGCATCTTCCCTCCTCTTTGATTCATGAGGTCTCCACACACATAACAATATAAACAATATGCTCTATTCTTTTCACACTATATTCCGACCAATCAAAATCATCAAACCATGAAGGAACGAATCTTCTAAATCTATCACCTATTTTCTTTTTTGGAAACTTATGTGCCCTTATTTGACAAGGTCTTTGAAGCAAATATGCTCTTCTTACATCATCTCTTATATTTGATTTGTAACTTGTAGTCTTTGGCGTATCCGTCGGGTCCTTTGGAAGATCTTTCAAGTCAACATTATCATTAGGTTGATTAGAGCATGGTGTTTGTGGAATTGCATTAGAAACCGAAGGGATTGTTTGATTGGTGATTGGTGTTTGTGGAGGTGCATTAGAATGAGAAACGGAAGGGATTGATTGATTAGTGATTGGTATTTGGGAACATTCTTCACCACTTTCATTAGGATTAGGTCTTTGTCTTCTGGTAAAAAACCACTAAGTTTAACCTATAAAAACATAACAATTAGCCAATTACATCTAATGAGTAATGACCTAATCAAACAATAACTTCAATAAAACATAAAAATTTCACCTAATCAAACAATAAATTCAATAAAACATAGAAATTTCACCTAATCAAACAATAAATTCAATAAAAACATAGCAATATACCCTAAGCAAACAATAACTTCAATAAAACATATCAATTTCACCCAAGTCAACAATAACTTCAAAAAAAACATATCCATTTCAAATACCTAAATGAATTGGTAAAACTTACTTGCTTCATTCTAGGGCTTGATGAAGTTGATTTTGTTAATCAAGAAAGTAGAAATCGCAACTTTACTCCTATAGCTTTGTGCCAACAGCCATGGTGTCGATCGTTGCCTCGTTCAAGGGGGAAGAATGTCAGGATCAGTGAAACACGAAGTGTTGACTGTCGAAGTCACGAATGAATGGTCGAAGGAAGTCAGGAACTCGTGTGTTTTTTTTTTCTTTTCTTCTAGCCAATAATACAATTACTTAATTAGGATTTGGCTATTTTTTTACAAGCAATTAGAATTGGGCTAATTTGTCCAATTAATGTTTTATTTGGGGCTTTGGGCTATTAGACAATAATGGATTAAAACATTGGGCTCCGATGTAGCTAATTATAAGTTGTAAGCTTATAATTAATTTTTTCGTTTGGTAATTCCCAATAGAGTGACATATTTTTTTTACATAGTTGCACAAAACGTTTTTAATAGTTGCACAATTTTTTTACGTAGTAGCACAACAGGTAAAATTTTAAAAAAATCAGAAAATTTTCCACTACGTGGGCGAAAGCTAGGTGTTGTCGGTGCCATAACGGGCACCTAGCTAGGACCGCCCCTGGATGCTATGATTTCCTCATAACTGCATCCATTTCTGCCAACCCCTTCTTGGGTGTTGTCTTTCCTATCCCTTCGCAGTTCGGTTTGATCTACGGTCCTACTATAACGTCTCTCTTCGGACTGATCTCCACTTATTATGGCTTTGATAACTAGTGTAGTGAATTCTCTCCTATGTCCTTGGAGCAGTTGTTTGGCTTCTTCTGCTAGAATTTCCCAAATCATAGCTTGAACTCCTACCATTGTGACGGCTTCAGCTACTGGCATGACTTCAAGTGCCCGCTCGATCACACAAGGCTCAATCTGTTGGTTTCCATTATCACTCCCCAATCTGCTACATGTTCTCAACATGCCTTTTTATACACCAAAGAAGGCGTTCAGTGTACCGAGAGATGAGTTCATTATAAAAGGGAAGATTTTATTATTGATTAGACGTGTAGATCATCCTTATTTCCCCGAATAGTTACATGCCAGTTCTACTACAGTAAGTATTGTTTAGAAGCCTGAACACATAAAATTTCCTTTCTTACCTTCAAGGCCGACAATAAACCTTAAATTTCTATTAATAGCAATCTAGGTAAGCACTTAAGGCATGCTATGTTACATATCAGTTAGCATAAAAAGGCATCTCTTCCTAAAGTATGTTAGGGCATATTATAGCAAGTAAGGTATTCAACCTAAGTTATGCCATATAAATATTTCTTATTTAGCACCTAATATTATTTAAGGCATTTACCCTAAAATATTCTAGTGGATGTCTTTATTTAGGTATACAACCTAACGATGGGCTTTATAGATAACAAAAATCATATTTTTGGCAGAAAACATAAAACCCTTAAGTAAATTTCTATTTTCTAAATTGGAGAATGGATAATAGAAAACATACCTTTTAGTTTATTATTGTAAATAAACTAACAATCCTTATTTGTAGAACTTCAGAAAGTCAACACCAGAAATCTCGTGCCTCTGATGGCTCACACCCAAACGCTAGCAGATGGAGGTTATTGAAGAGAGAGGGGAGAGGAGGGAATTTTCAGAATTCTTGTGAGAGGTCTGATGGCTGAAAATATGAGACCCAAGGAGGGTTTATATAGGTGACTAGTGGGGATTGGATAAGACCGGTTTCCTTGGATAAGCTTTATCCCTCTTGCTTTCCCCTCAAGTTTCCTTAGAGCCCAAGAAAAGCTCTAGAACCAATCCACAATTCGTCCAACCCTCTTGGGAGGTTCTAGAATTGGTCAATGCTCAATCTTTTGAACATTGCCACCTTTAGTCCTTCCACTTTTAATTATTCAAGTTAATCCCAAAATTAATTCCAATTAATTTCTGATTAATTTATAATTAAACAATATAATTTTGAATTAATATATCTTTTTCAAAGCATATTAATAAATTATTTATTTTTATTTCTATGTAATTTATTAATCATATAATAACTTAATAAATCAGTCTCTCTCTCCAAAGAGCATTCTCGTCTCTTATTAGGTTTGAGGGAAACCCAAAAGGACTTTGCTAATAATTTAAGTTTATAATAATTTAGTTAATGGCTTAGACACCTAATCCAATAGTCTCTCACTTGGATAAGTCTATAACTAAATTACAACTTCCAAATGAAACGGTAAAGTGTGTTTTTCGAAGCAACTACTGAAGTCTGATTTAAAGAAACATTGGTTCTTAGATAAGTGATTAAATATTCTTCCGTTCTACTAGATATCATACAGACATGATACATGGATTAGAATCAATCTCATTGTCCAAGTTTTGTTTCCCGATTTCTGAATTGTGATGACAATATAAGACTTCAAATTAAACACATCAATTGAGTCCTGATTGGGCCCAACACTATAAGAGAAAACTAAATCACCAAGGGGCCCAAAGATATCGCTTTTCCCGTTAGGGCAAAAGGAAAGAATAAACTTTGACTTATATGCTTGTATCATTTACTCACCAAATCGTACATGACATTGCGTTTTATAACATCATGTTGCTGATGCGTTTTCACAGTACCAATGCACAACCGACTTGTAAATTACAACTCATATATCTCCGTTTTAAGAATAAAAGATATTATCGTCTTAGAATTAGTCGTGATATAATCCATAAAGTAATTCTTTAAGGGTGAGTTTATCTAATACTTAAATCTCCATTTCTAAGTATTCATGAATGTTCTAGCAATACAATTGTTGTATAACTCCCTTAGACAATCTACAATCAATTTCATGACAATATTAATTCACTACTTACTTCCCAAAGTATGAGTGACTGTGGAATTTGAATAATTAAAATTATTCGGGAAGTAAAACATGCAAAACGAAACACAAGAATAAATAATTGACAAAGGCAGTAAAAAACTCATAAATAATCTCTATTATTTAATCACCAAAAGTCAATTACATTTGTTTTGTTACAAGTTTCAAACTAATCATCTAACTATTAAAACTAATATCATCTCTTAATCTAATGCTACTAGCATAATGATTGTGCTTAACCCTACTCATAGCCTTTGTCGAAGGATCTGTAGGATTCTCGTCTGATATTAGTGTATTGACTATCGGGAGCTGAATAAGCTAACGGTAAAGAACCATTGACCGCTTCCGTGGATTGACGTTTTATTTGATCAGCTTCAGGGCACATCTTGGTTTTCCAAGATTGATTTGCGTTTGGGTAATCACCATATAAGGGTCAGAGAGGAGGATATGCAGAAGACGGTCTTCCAGACTCGTTATGGTCACTACGAGTTCATGGTGATGCCCTTCGGGCTCACTAATGCTCCAGCCGCATTCATGGATCTCATGAATCGCGTATGTGGCCCATATTGGATCAGTTTATGATTGTGTTTATTGATGACATCCTGGTCTATTCCAAGACCCAGGAGCAGCATGAGGAGCATATGAGGGATGTAGTGGAGACTATGAGGAGGGAGATATTGTATGCAAAGTTCTCCAAGTGTGAATTCTGGTTGTGCGAGGTGTAGTTTTTGGGACACCTTGTCAACCAGAACGCTATTTTGGTCGATCCGGCCAAGGTTGAGGTGGTGATGAGGTGGGAAGTCCCGAGGTCTAAATCTAAGATTTGAAGCTTCCATGGATTGGCAGGTTATTATCGGAGATTCATTCAGGATTTCTCCAAGATAGCGGTTCCTTTGACCAGGTTGACAAAGAAGACTGTCACGTTTCGTTGGGGGCCTGCGCAGCAGGCAACTTTTGACACTCTGAGCCAGAGATTACGTGAGGCATCAATTCTGACCCTGTCAGAGGGTGTTGAGGACTTTGTGGTATATTGTGAGGTTTCGATCATGGGTTTGGGTGCAGTTCTGATGCAGCGGGGTCATGTGATCGCTTATACCTTGAGGCAGTTGAAGCCTCATGAGACGAATTATCCTACAAATGATTTGGAGTTGGGGGCTGTGGTGTTTGCCGTCAAGATTTGGTGACATTACCGCTATGGGGTCCATTGTACTATCTACATGGATCACAAGAGCCTAAGGTATTTGATGGATCAGCCGAATCTGAACATGAGGCAGCGTAGGTGGTTGGACGTGGTAAAGGATTACGATTGTGAGATTCTTTATCACCCGGGGAAGGCCAACATGATGGCCGATGCCCTCAGCCGCAAGGCAGTTTCTGCCCCGATCAAGGATCTATTTTTGAGGATGATGGTGATTACTCCACTATTAGATCATATACGAGAGGCTCAAGCTGAGGCTATGAAGGAAGAGAACCGTAAGAGTGAACGCATAATGGGTGAGGTGGCTTCCTTCTATTATGATAGCTGGGGGATATTGACCCTTCCTCGAAGGGTGTGAGTTCCATATTAGGGTGGTGCGCAACAGGTTTTGATGGAGGAGGTGCACAAGTCGATATTCTCTATTCATCCTGAAGCAACAAAAATGTATAGAGATCTCCGACATGATTATTGGCGGCCATGTATGAAGCGAGATGTAGGATGGTATGTGGAGAGGTGTTTGACTTGTAGGAAAGTCAAGGCCGAGCATCAGCGAACCCATGGAATAATGGAGTCATTAGATATGCCTGTTTGGAAATGGGAAGAGATTTCGATGAATTTTGTCACCAAGTTGCCTCAGACGATGCGCAGAGTGGATTCAATATGCTTTGCAAGTTGCCTCAGACGATGCGCAAAGTGGATTCAATATGCTTCATCGTGGATCGACTGACCAAGAGCGTTCATTTTATCCCAATTCAGGAGAGTATATCTACGAAGAAGTTGGCAGACATCTACGTTCGAGAGGTTGTGGCACGACATGGGGTGCCTGTTTCCTTGGTCTCTAATAGCGATGTTCGGTTCACTTCCAGGTTCTGGAAGAGATTCCACGAGGAGTTGGGTACTCGTCTGCATTTCAGCACAACTTTCCACCTGCAGACTGATGGTCAGAGTGAGCGGACTATCCAGACTTTGGAGGATATGCTACAGACATGCGTTCTGGATTTTGGCGGTAGTTAGGATACGTATCTTCCATTGGTGGAATTTTCGTATAACAACAGTTATCACACTAGCATTTATTGACCTCCTTTTGAGATGCTCTATGGTAGGAAGTGTAGGGCCCTAATTTGTTTGGGGGGGGGGGGAGGTCGGTCAACGGGTCATGGGGAGTACCGAGGTGGTACTCAAGTTGACGGTGATGATTCAACAGGTTCTCATCAGACTTTCGACATCTCAGAGCCGGCAGAAGAGTTACACGGATAGATGTCGTTTAGACTTAGAGATCCAAGTTGAAGATATGGTACTCTTGAAGGTGTCACCTTGGAAAGGTGTCAAATAAATCGTTGACTTGAAGTTTGGATGTCACAACTTTAATAAATTAAGTCATTTGGAGTGGATTTGGCTGTCTGACCAGTACGCTGGGCATATTCCTGAGTACGCTGCGTATATTGGGCCAACACCTCGATTTTGGATCAGCCACGTACGTCGGGCATACGAGCCAGGTACGTCGCGCGTACGACCGCCTGAGGGCTTTTGGAGTTTTGGGCTCGGGTGTAGTTGGGCTCTTGCTTTGTTGAGTTTGGGACTTAGGCCATCTTGGAGCGTTTGGGCCTATGTTGGGCCTATGTTGGGCCTTAAGGTTCTTTATTTTGGGCTTGTACCATTGTTAGGCCCAACTAAGGATGGGTTAAGCAACCTTTTTACCCTTGAAGACGGGGTTTAGGATTTAGACTCTCGGGTAGGGTTAATGACCTAATTGCTAATCAGGGTTCTATTTTTTGTGATTTAGTGAGAGGACTTCACGATCCGGCAACCCGAGTATGATTTGACATCTTCAGACTGAGGTGAGTTTCCTTCGCTTTACTTGTGGGTTGGAAGCACTAACGTCGACCCACTAGACTATGTTGGTACGATGATAATTGTCTTCGTGACAATTTCCTGTATATGTTGGTTGTCTCTGTGCCTCTTACTGTTATGATTATGTGTTAGCTGTAGGGGGTGAGATAGACCCGATACTGGTTGAAAGAGACCGAAGGGGTTGAGATATACCCAATACCGCTTGAAAGAGACCGAAGGGGTTGAGATATACCCAATACTGGTCGAAAGAGACCGAATGGGTTGAAACAGACTATAACGCCCGTAGATTCGGGCTAGTCAATTTAGAGACAATGAGCGTCAAAAATGACTTTTTGATAGAAGATTATTTAACCAAGTTATAGTATATGTCATAAAGGTTCCGTACATATAAATAACGCCGAAATCCGAGTTATAACGAAGAAGTTATGATCTATCGAAGTTTTATGGCAAAACCAACATGACACCGGGAATCATAAAAAGTGAATTTATGATAAAATACTTTCTAGACTTAGCGATCTAAACGAAAGTCGTAGTATATGTTAAACCGAGAGTGTGCATAAAAAGAACGTCCAAATCTGACTTCGTATGAGGAAGTTATGATTTTTCTAAGATTTAACATAGCAGTGCACAACCCGAAATTCGAATTTTAGATCGGTCGATTTTTAACCAAAAAAGTCTAAACGAGAAATGAAGATATCGTTAATAGGAGTTCAACGATAAAAAGACAGTCGAAAACAGAGCTCGTATGTTAAAGATATGGACGAAACTTGGTCCCTACTCTTCGAGCGCGATAAATTCGATACAGTTTTGTAAATCTGAGATAGAATGAGAATTAGCTGACGACGTCTAAATGAAAGTTGTAGTACTCGTAAATACCAACGCGTGGATATAAAGAACGTCAAAAATGGAGTTCGTATGAACGAGTTATAATTTTTAATAGCACATTTACGTATTAAAATAAAGCGTAAATCATATATACGTCTACATATATATACATATGTATATATCATTAGAAAGGTATCGACGATGCGGTCATTATAAGACTAATGTTGAGTACTTTCGACATTAGTTTAGTACAAATATCATTAAATCTATTTAAAATAGTATTATAAAGGGGTGTTTAGTCATTTAAGTAAATATAGAGGGTGGTTTTTGAAAATTCAATTACTATAAATAAGAGCCTCTAAGCTCTCATATTTCTTGCACCATTCTCTTGATTCAAAAGTCTTTCTCTTCTTATCCCCCGAGCATTTCGGTCCCTCGTGATTCGACTTCTCTTTCTGTAGTTTTAGTATAGTAAGGTAAGCGCTGAAGCGCTGCAAGAATCTTTCTTAGAAAGATTCAGCGACGAAGTTCTGCCCCTGCAGAGCCGGCTCCTAGCTAAAACCCCATTGTAAGTAAGTTATGCTTACCATATTTTAAAGATAACTTATATTTAAAGTTAGTATTGTTATTATGAACTTATAATAAATATTTGGGCTATTATTATGACTTATATAAGTGTCGTTATAATATCTTTTTAACTACTCGCGGTACGGGGAATCTGGTTTAAAGGGCCGCATAGGGTTGTTGGATTTCAGAAGTGCTATATGCCAAAATGGTTCTGCCCTCCGGTGTTTTATGTCTGGCCCTTGTCTGTACATAGTGGTTGGAAAATATTGTTTAAACGCTTATATAACAATAATAATGCTAAGACTAATAATTAGTCACGGTAAATATTAGACAAAAATCTAGTGGTAATAATACTAGGTTTCGTCGAAGGAAATTATTTTTTAAGAAGCGAAGCGCTGTCTGAGTTTGGAATCACCACCTTAACAAGTGAGTGCATAGTTAATTTCATTTTACACACACACACACACACACACACACATATATATATATATATATATATATATATATATATATATATATATATATATATATGAAGTATTTAATATAAATTACGTGCTATGTGTGCATATTATCTGTGTTCTTGATATCTATGAGGGATGAACGATTTATACATGTTTTAAATGATTTAAATTGTATATGTATTTTATATCGACGAATATGTTGGGTAAAACATGGGTAGATGAATGATGAGAGATGAAAGATGATATGAGTGAACATTGGCAGCTATAGACTTAGTGCCTAACAAATAACATCGGCAGCTATGGACTTAGTGCCTATCGAATAAACATTGGTAGCTATGGACTTAGTACCTGTTAGATAAACGTTGGTAGCTATGGATTTAGTACCTATTAGCTGAACACTGGTAGCTATGGATTTAGTACCCGATGAATGAACTTTAGCAGCTATGAAATTAGTGCTTTACGAACAAGCATTGGCAGCTATGGACTTAGTGCCTATCATATAAACCCTGGAAGCAATGGGCTTCAAAATGAACGAATGCAGGATAGATGATTCTTAGGGTAGATCCTTAAGAGTAAGTAAGATAATGGGGATGGGTAATTGGGTTGATTGTTTGATGTTTAAACATAATAATTAAATTATTGTGGGTTGAAAACCCTATGTATTCACCAGGTTTCCCAACCTGACCCACTCAAGCTTATTTGTATCACATGTGTCGATATGAAGCTACTTTACACTGAGGGATTTAACAGAGATGTAGATCACTAGTGTAAATGAATGTAAGATCTGTTTATGCTTATGTTTATGTATTGACGATGACATCCCAAATGTTTTAAAATGGATAAAAATACATTTCTTCGGAAATGCTTTGATAACGTATTTATCATGTTTTTCTGGGAACAAATTCCGCAACGTTTTTATTAAAAGAGGAACTCTGATTTTTATAAAGCATAAACAAAATCGGTCTTTTCTGGCCGTGAAAATGGGGATGTCACACAGACCCAATACCGGTTGAAAGAGACCGAAGGATTTGAAATAGACTCAGTTATGCTTTGACTGTTATGTATGTATGGTTTGAGGTATATTGGGGGAGCACTAAGCTTTGTGCTTATAATTTTCAGTTTATGTTTCAGGTACCTCCAGTTCGAAAGGGAAGGGCCCGACTTGATCGCACTGAATTTGCTCATGTTTTCCGCATTTATGTGATTTTGGGATTTGTACTCTGATACTATTTTCATTATGATACACTTTTGGTTGTTTTGTCATGACTATTGGATGTTTGAAATGAAAATTTTTATCTGGAAATTTTGGTTACTCAAAAAAATAAACCCTCTAATCACACCGATGTAGCATCTCACTGCTCAAGTTCAACCCTCGACTCCCGATGCAAAGAAAAAGCTACCTAACTAACCACACTAATCCTGCTAAACTCAAACATGTCCAAATCCCTACCTAGGAGTTGTCATAGAATTGTAATAATAGACTTCCAATGCCTCGAAGCCGCACTACAAACACTTGGATCTTGAAGCCTACCAAAAAAGTCTATATATCCCTGACCATTAAGACCCAGCACCCCAAGAAACCAAGCTCTCAAAGCTTCTACAACTTTTATAATAGAAGTCAGAACTGTTGGAAATATGCTCATGCTCGAAACTAGATTGTTTTTACTCCTGTTTGATGTTAATTTTATTTGCGTAATAGTGATAGTTTTAGTTTAATTTATTTGTTTTTAGCATCCATTTTACTTTTATGTGTTTGAATACAAGTGACTATTTTTGTTTATTTATGGATTAAACTGAGTCCCCAAAGATATACTATTATTTTTAAATCATATAAGTGTAGTATGAATTTCGATTTAATGGATTTGACTCCAATTAAAATATACACAGTCTATCTAAGTTAATACTAAAAAGTGAAACTCCTAACAAACTCTAGCAATTATTTTTTACCAAATTTTTAATCAAAACAAGTTCTTTGAATTCAACATGATTTTCTTAACAAAACTTAAACAAAATCTTAGATATAAATTAAAGAATCGCATTAAGCTCAGTGTAAAATTCCCAACAACAATCAATATTTCTTGCAAGCGTAAAAATTTGTAATTTTTAGTTTACATCATTACATAACCAATTTGATGTTTGTTACTTATTATTAGCTTGTAAAACAATTACGAATTTTATTGATTTGAATAACTATATTGCTTGAATTCTAATTCATGTGACAACATAGATCGAAACAAAATCAAACGTTGGGTTAAACCAAAAATGAAATCATTAGATAGAAACTCGAATTAAAAAGAAAATCTGATGATTAATCACATAAAAAGTCGAAGTCTTTTCATAAGTGGAACATCTTTTACTCTAAATTTTCTTATAGTTTACAATGTATGTAATCTTTATATATTTTAGTTTTTATTTTTAATAATTATAAAGACCCCTCTTTATTTTAATTCCCGTTGTGTATGGCGTAAAAAGATATTAGCTTTAGGACGTCTCCATGTGTATTCGACCATGCTTACTGCGTACTACCCTTTAGTGCAAACATGCATTGATTTTATTACCACTCTTTGTTTGTTAGGTTTGACATGCTTACCGAATATATAACTTGTTCATATCGATTTCATCGAAAAAGGCTGTCTTTTGCGTATCCTCCTCCCTGACCCTCATCTGATGATAACCAGAATGCATATCAATCTTGGAAAATCAAGATGCACCCTGAAGCTGGTCAAATAAATCGTCAATCCTCGGAAGCAGAAAATGATTCTTCACCGTTAGCTTATTTAACTGCCGGTAGTCGATACACATCCGATGCGACCCATCCTTTTTCTTCACAAACAAAATCGACACTCCCTATGGCGAACTACTCGGCCGAATAAAACATTTGTCTGACAGCTCGGGAGGTGCTAACCGATAAGGTGCTTTGACTATCGGAGTCGCACCAAGAACCAAGTCAATTCGAAAATCCAATACTCATTTGTCTAGTTTCCCTTTTAGGTAATGTTATGTATATATAATGAGGCTTCAACCTCACATTAAATGCAATAAATATTCAAAAATATGTTCTCTAATATGTATCATATTTAGCTTAGTAGGTTCTTGCATTTCGTGTTGTACCCTATGAGTACAACTCAAATCTGCAGCTGCTTTGAACTGTTGTACCATGAGAGTACAACTCAGATCTGTTGTGAAAGATAACGACAATTTAGAGAAGGATCATTGCTTCACCGCTACCACCACTGCTTTCAGAAGGATTTGATTAAGGTACCCTAAAAAAACGTCATTCCGAACACCTCAGACTCCCCACGCGCCGCCACCACCACATAGAGCCAGATTCTGGCACCAGACATTCAGGGTTTTGTTATGTGCTGATTCTGAGCTCCTTGGTTGTTTACATCTTGTCAAACGACCTATTTGATTGTGGTTTGTTCTTCCTTTTAGATTTGGAAATTTTATTATGTTGAGTTTTCTTGGAAATTTATCTTGGTGCTAGTTTATTTTGAATCTTAAAATCTCTGGAGAAGTTGCAAATCCTTTGGTAGTAGTAGCAGGAACAATATTATTCCCGATGTGCTTCCAGTAGCTGCTCGACTGAAAAATAACAAATTGAATGTGCTTATCTCACTTCAATTACTTTCTTAGAATTGAACTCTCTCGCACTCGAAAAGGAATGTGCTTATCTCAACGGAAATATTGCTTAGATATATTGTGGGACTTATGTCTGATTGAGTCAAAACCATGTGCTTATCTCTTGCACTCCAAATGTGAAGCTAAAAACAGATGATGGAGATCTCTTTGATAATCCGAAAAAGTATAGAAGAATTGTGGGAAAGTTGAACTATTTGATGATTACGCAACTAGATATCGCTTTCCCCATGAGGGTGGTAAAGCTAATTTATGTCCTCCCCCATAACTTCACATTGGGACGTTGTTGCCCACATTTTGAAATATTTAAAAGGTGCAACAGGCTATGCCATTTTATATCAAACTCATGGCTATCATGTTATAGAAGAATTTATAGATGTTGACTATGATGGTGACCCTACGACCAGACAGACTACTACAGGGTGCTGTCTTTTTGTTGGAGGAAATCTAGTTTCTTAGAAGAGTAAGAAACAGAATGTTATTTTGTTGATCAAGTGCGGAATCTGAATAAATGACTATGACTCAAACCACCTGTGAACTAATTGGTTGCGAAATTTACTTGGTGAAATCGGTTTCCCTCAATCTAAACCAGTGAACTTATGGTGTGACAATGAGGCAACTATCCACATTGCAAACAATCCAGTTTTTCATGAAAGAACCAAAAACATTGAAGTAGACTGTCACTTTACTCACGAGAAAGGTGAAGATGGAACCATCACTACACCTCACATTAGAATCGGAAGTCAGCTCACTGATGTCTTTACTAAAGCACTACCTACGAACCAGATTTCTTATATTTGTAACAAGTTGAACATGATTAATATGTATGCTCCAGCTTGAGAGGGATTGTTAGAATTAATCAGACCCATTTGATCTTATATACATCTGTAGCATCAGAGGCGGGTTTAATATATGCCAAGGTGGGACCTTTGACCCACCTAAAATTTTAAGTTTTACTATAAGTTATATACCAAAAATATTATGACCTACCTTAAAAAATATTAAGGGACTACCTTATAGCGTTGGACAAAAATGAAGAAAAAAAGGTATAATTATAGATAATAGAATGCATATCGTACTGGGTGACATGAATGAGTTTCATATCGACTTCAATAAAAAAGTGGTGAAAGTTTTTTTATTTTTTTAGGTGTTTCCTCTTTCGCACTTTCACATTATAAAACTTTTTTGAGGCATTAGACCGGATTTACTTTAAGTTTAAGTTGATTTTAGTAAAAAAAAAAAAGAATAAACAGTTTGGGCTCTGTTCTCTCACCACCCGTTTTTATATATGTTGAATCGACTTCTTTTGGTTAAACCTGATTTCCTCTTGAACCAACACGATTGAACCTTGTTGAACCCGATTCTAGACTCGCCGCAGTATAGCATAAGGTTTCCTAGTGTTGATAGCCTCATAGTACTCATATATCCGGTTTCTCTTTTACTAATATGTTTCGTTTGATTTCGGTTATAGTTTGACCCAAAAGTTGACTTATTAAAGTTACATATAAACTTACCAAAAGTTAGCCAAAAAAATTATACTTTCAATCACACCTTTAAAGACTATATATAAATTTATTAATAAATCATAAAAGTTAATAGAAAATTTACAAAATATGTTATAGGTGTTTTTATTTTATTTTTTTATTTTAATTTTAGAGTAAATTACACGAATGGTCCCACGAATGGTCACTATGGTTTGGGGTAATTTCACGTTTGGTCCCTAACTTATTTTTTTAACTCGGAAGGTCCCTAATGTTTGTTTTTGTTACACACTTGGTCCCTACTGTTTGTTTTTGTTACGTGCTTGGTCCCTGTGTTACCTAAAAAGACTATTATTTAAATAAGGAAAAGTGATGGGGTAGATAAGATAAGGTGAGAGAGATGGTGTTAGAGTTGCGTTTATTTAAATAAATTAAAAAATCAATGGCAAAATAATCTTTTTAGGTAAGACAGGGACCAACCGCGTAACAAAAACAAACAGTAGGGACCTTCCGAGTTAAAAAAATAAGTTAGGGATCAAACGTGCAATTTACCCTAAACCATATGGACCATTCGTGTAATTTACTCTTTATTTTATTCTAGCAACAATTGTCTCTCATTCGTTATCTGAATATTCAAAACTGTCAATTTAAGTCTTGAAGACAATTAAAATATGGACCTATTATCTTTTGCGGCCTATTTTATATTGGGCTAATTAAAATTACAATGTGGGCTAAAATTTGATCAATACGTTTATACAGTAAGTTTAAAAAGAAAATTCGGATTTTCAAAGGATTTTCCAAATTTTCGATTAATCATTCACATGTCAACAAAACAAGGTAAATAATAACAAATCAATATACCAAAATGTTTTCGGGTTTAATCAAAGCAAAAATAAATTTTTTGATTTACTTAAAACTCAATAAATTTATTGTTTTTTAGTTTTGGATTCTTTCAAGACCCTCGGAACGAGCATTCTTTATTGAATAAACACGCATTCGACAGTAAATAAGTCATCAAATTCATCATTTAATGACATAGCATGATATTGTAATCTCATAATATGATTTATCATATATTTTTCTATTTTTGTGAATGTTACTCTATTTGATTTGCTCCAAATATCTAATCAAATAGTGAATGAATGGTGTTCTGTTCACCTACAAAACAAACCACGTCAATCGGCTAGGATAGGTTTCTCAGTAAAGTGAGATCATTAATGCCTCATTATATGCTTTTATCCCGCGAACATGTTTTATGTTCGTCTATATCAGAAAATCAGTATTCACACATCGTGAGGTACACTAAATTTTGCCTTTATTTACAGTCAATTGATGCAACAAATTTTTGGTACAATTAGAGGATGATATGTTTTCGTTATTTTTCTCAAATGATATGTGTTTATAAGAAATGAATGGTGAAAATGAAGACGAAGACGATGATATAACATAATACCATATATCGTTGATTATATCCATGCAATGTAAATATATATTGTTTTACATCTTTTTAACATTTGTAAGTGTTTATACCAATCCGTGAATATAATGTTCCTCTGCGTTGTATTAAATCAGGTATAACCTTATTTGTTTTGAGATGTTTTTATTTAGTTGTAGAGAAGTCAAATAAACACCTTAAAATATCCTTAAATAGGAGTATGTTACGATACGAAAGCTTGATTTGACATATGAAATAATAAAAACACAATCGACACGATGATTTGGGTGTTAAAAGATATTATCGATCATAATGAGGAGTTACAAAAAAAAAAAAACTAGATCCCATCTAAATAAATAACTCTACTCACAACTCTCAAAGATTACATCTTTTAAACACGCTTTATAATGAATATGCCAATCACTATTTATAGATATGTAGTTATAAGTCTCTCTCTCTCTCTCTCTCTCTCTCTCTCTCTCTCTCTCTCCTTCCACGTCACTTCTATGCTCATCAAAAAATTATGAACTTCCCCTTAACATCATATCGGTCTTCAAAATCAATCATTAAGAACATTCACTAATGCCATAATCAGCCAAAAGTGTCATATGATGAATCAAAAACTCGATTCTCAACCACACTCGATCAAGAAGAACTAAAATTGAGTCAATTAAAACAAGTAGTTATCGCAAGAAATAAACTCCAATATATGCTCATCGAGACACCAATAATACCCGACTTCAACAAATCTTTCTCAAGCTTCACCAAAAATCATGATTTTCAGAAATAACAATCTTCTTTTGAGTAACCATATCAAAATTTCCCCATTTTCATAATCGAAATATGATTATAAAACCTTCAAATGGTCATGAGAATGTGATTGAATCAAAAATAGCAATGCAAAACTCCCCCTCCACAAGTGGTATAAACATGAAGTTTCAAATCCAAAAAAGTTGAATAATATGACAACTTTTGAAAATTTGACTTTCCAAATCACCTTTGACTTAATTAGGAATCAAATATGTACTATTAACATGGAATACTCTTGCCAAAAATTCAGAGTTGATTATCCCAAAAATCATCCCTAAAAATGTAAACTTTTTATGAAAATGCCCAAAATTGTCATTTTGTTGAAAGTATGGGAACCAAATATGTAATTTTTTATGTTTCTTCCCCAATAATTTGTTCCAGTCAACATGAAGTAAAAACAATGAAAATGGAACAAAGCAGGTACAGATCAACAAATCAATATCGAAATGGTATCGAAACTCATCTTTACATAAGCCCGAAGTGAACCCGAAATAGATTTCAACCTGAAATTCATGCTTTCATCAACTCAAAGTAATTGAAGCACGAAGACAACACTATATCCCTAAGTGAACATTATCAGCCCAAAGTGAAGTATTTCTGTAAGCTAGAATTCATTTCAACCCGAAAATGCATAACAAGAATTCATTGCTCGAGCCCTTAAGTAAGAAATCTTGTAACCTTAAGTACCAAATGAACATGAAGAAAATGTGATCAAATTTGACTTTCATTTTTCTGATAACTTTTCTTTTACCGTCTTCGACAATCAATCACCGTTTGATTGCTTTGTCATTAACAAGAGTCAAAATCATTCGAATTGTGCAGAAAGTTGTCAAATCATGAACTGTTCCATGAAATAATCGCTTGAATCTTCCTGGTTTGGCTCTTATACGACTTGTTAGGACATGGAAGCTTGATTTGACATGCAAAATAATAAGAATACAATCAACATGACGATTTGGGTGTTAAAAACATAATCGATCATAGTGAGGAGTTACAAAAAGAAACTGAATCTAGACTTGTGACAACCGTCAAATTCAAGTCAAAGTCAAAGTCAACAAGTCAAAGTCAAAGTCAACAAGTCAAACCGGTCAAACTTAACTAGGACTTGTATGATAAAAGTTATTCTATAAAATGTGCATTGGTATGCCAAGGATTCAAGTGTTTCGGATATTTTATGTGTTTTGCAAAGTACAACCCTAAGAAGGGAGTTAAATGCATCAAAACATGACTATGGACCCTTTTGGGGACTTAAAACAATCATAAACGAAGCATAACGGGGTTCACGAACCTTGCATTGCGAGATTATACACTAATAATCACTAAACTTAAATCTCTCCCAAATCTCTCTCAAAATCTCTCTCAACTTTTTATAGTCATCCGGGTCATCCCGACCCTTAACTTGGCCAAAAATCACTCAAAACGGGAAGTTTACGTGAAAAACAGCCATTTAGGACCGAAACCCTTCTTAAGGACCGAACCCTCTTAGAGGCGAACCTCTAAGAGCCGAACCCTGCTAAGACCGAAGCTTCCTTATTTGGACCGAACTACATGAAGCCGAAGGTCCCCTTTCAGGACCGAACTTAGCCTTCAGGACCGAAGTCAGCGTATCTCGGACCGAAACCTCTTGCAGCCGAAATAAACCGAGCCCTCGGCCCATTTCGGTTCCCTCTTACCTTCGGACCTGAGACCCACCCTTCGGACCCGAGCCTTCCCTTCGGTTCCTCCTTCTTCTCACTCTCGGTTCCTTCTTCTCCCTACTCTCGGTCCTCATCTCCAAAGAACCGAACCTCGCAGGTTCGCCCCTATTTCCCGGTTTTCGACTACTTTCGCCTCTTAAGCCCGTTTTTGATGTTTTTGACGGGGATTTTTCACCAAATTCATATTTTTATCATTTTAAACTCCCTAAACTCATATTTTATTTAATTCGCAAGTATTTATTAATTATAAATCATTATTTTACATTAAAGAAAAGGGCTTAGGATATTTTATGTTACAAGTGGGTCAAGTGTGTACACTTGCACTTATGTGTCACTTTCTCATTGGTCCAACCTTATCCACATCACACAAACCAAGGCAAACATCCTATCAATCTTGCAAATAGCTCCAACAATCCTCCTATATAAAGAAATCCCTGGAGGATTTCTTGGTTTGCCTTGATCATTTTCTTCTCCATCAAACACATACACACTCCTTAACCATCAAGAGAGCCTCTTTTTCTCTCAACTTCCAGCCACACTTTTGAAGTGTTCTTGAGTTATTTAATCACTTATTGGTAAGTATTTCCTTCTAACTCAAGTATTATTACATGTTATCATAACACTCTTGAATCATCTACACACATATTAACACGAAATCGTTCATAGGATCATCCAAAAACTTCGTGTGTTCATCAAATGTTCTCGACTTGAAACTCATCATCTTCAACCTTCCATCCTTCAAGAAATCACATAAGGTGAGTTCATACCCCTACATTTTCCAGTTTTCTTTAGTTTTCGGGGGGGGGGGGGGGGGAATACAAGTTAAAACACCAAAAACTTAACTAAACTCAAACATCATCTTTCAACAGAAAAGTTGAGTTCTATTCACGGACTGTTTTAACCATCGTAAACTTAATATATTTCAAAACTGTTTCATATGCAAATAATTCAGGTTTATACCTTTAAAATGACTATTTGAACATCTCGATACGATTTTTCTACAATTTATGGCGATTTTTACAAAACAGCCTATCACTTCAGAAACCACTTCGGATCAGTCTATGAAGTTGAACCTTTTTACACAAGTTAAAGGTCATTAAAAATCACGATAAATATTATGAATGAAATAAACACATTTTATAGACCCTCAGAGTTTACGGATCTAAATTTCGATCTCTGATGATTTTTCTATAAATTTCTCCAATAGCAAGAACAGAAAAGTTAAAAACTATAAATAGTTAACAATTCTATTTACACATTGTAACTTGCTGAGCAAGGTGTGTAGTAATTATTTGAATACATATAGCTGATAGTACATATTATATACCTTAGTTTAAAGGTATGAATCATATACAAAGAAGTACTACCACTACAAATAATTATAATAGATTATAATAAGTAAAGTTAAGTCTATTATACACCACAAACAAACATGTTAACTATAATAGGTATAGTTAGGTTTCATATACAATACAAACATTATGATAAACTATAATAGGTATAGTTTATGTTTCTTTTACTTTTCAAATTCATTACAAAAGGTTTTTCATATAAACGGGGCACGAATACAAAGTACCGGGTTTATACAAAAAGAGTACATTACAAAATACCGGGTTTTTCATATAAACGGGGTACGAATACAAAGTATCGGGTTTATACAAAAAAGGGTACATTACAAAGTACCGGGTTTTTCATATAAACGGGGTACGAATACAAAGTACCAAGTTTATACAAAAAGGGTACATTACAAAGTATCGGGTTTTTTATACAAACGGGGTATGAATATAAAGTACCGGGTTTATACAAAAGGGGTACATTACAAAGTACTGAGTTTACACAAATGGCTTTTATAGTATTAAAATTACGTATACTATTTTAAGTATGAGAATTTACTTACAAAAATGGAGTCTTAATACATTAAAGGTTACAAGCTATCTTTTTGAAAATACAGAATTTACCAGGTTAAGCGTCATCAGTGGCAAAGTGAGGACATCTTCAAACTAGTTTTCTTAATAGCAAAACTACACACTTGTAAACTAAGTATGGTATTTACACTTACATATTTCGGCCTTGGCTCAATAAAGACTATAACACACTTTACGGAAAATATAGGATTTTCTGGAAACGTTAGAGACTTAAGAACCACACAAAAAAGGGTTTTATGCACATACAAAACTACATATAGTATTTTAAGTATGGAAATTTACTTACGAAAACAGTGTCTTAGTAAATACGTAGTAGACCAGTTCAATCTAAAACTTTACTAACATGTACATACCAAGAAATCGCACCAGGAACATATTTTGCTTACTAATCTTCCGAATTTTGAAATGTTCTTTAAAAACACGAGAAACTGATATATTTTGGTCTTAGGACTCAAAGGCAACATTCCACTTTTCCAAAGAACAAAAGGACGTATCTCTTTTACAAAAAAATGCTTATGAACTCACCAGCTTTAATATTGATACTCTTTCAAACTACTTGTATTCTCCGGAAATTAGTAAGTCAAGTATGCATACAGGTTTCGAGAAGACGGAGCTTCATAGTGCCAAGTCTTAGTTTTGCTGTTTACTTTTGGAGTTAAACTTATGTAAATCAATTACAATGTAAACTATATGTTATCAATGAAATGGTTGTTGTTGCTTTGAGTACTATTGTACAATTGTTGTGATAATGTGCATGACGTCCTCCGCCCCGAACGTTTCCGCCGTTCCGGTTTGGGGGTGTGACAGATTGGTATGAGAGCATTGTTTATAGTGAACTAAGTATATCAACCTATAAAAGATATACAACTATAAATACAATGGGGCCGAAGTGCTCTGACTTAAATTATACTTTTAAAATGTAACAATATTTTTACGAAAGTATACATACACGCATATACTTATTTATATATGTACATACTAGAGCAAGTATCACAAAAGAAACAAAACAAAAGTATTTAGAGGTTGGACACTACAGTCAAACCTAGACAGTTATGTAATCATATCTGGGATAAATATAGCCTGATTAACTATATTTATTCAAGATACGACCAACATGTGTTTCCCGAGTGACAGTGGTGTGTCGACGGAAACTAACACTTACCAATTCTACGTAAAGGAATACTAAAACCAAACATAAAGATTTAAAATACTATAGGAGTATTTTATGATACCATGCAATAGACAACAAACCTAATGACTCATCAGCTTCGTATATCAAGAAGCTCAAGAATCAATCACGCGACTAAAATACTACGGGAGTATTTGAGATGCTATAACTAACATATGCGAAAACTAAAAAGACCCTGACTGGTTGGTCTATAATTTCGGAGTGTATACTCTCAGAGTTATACATAATTGAGATTTTATAGACTTAGAATCTGTGATCTTCGCTCTACTTCCTGTTCCTTGTTTGGTTGTGGACTTAGAGTAGGATCACTTATTTGAAGGTCTATTTGATATTGGTTATGTATAATCAGTATACACTACGTGATTATAGAAGGACCCAACGAGGATCACTATAAAAATCATTAAACAAAACCTTATTCCGTTCGGAGTGGACTAGGAAATACCGTATGTATCATGCTAGGAAACTAATATAGCCTAGAGAGTCAGTGGCTACACTACTTGCGCTGTGCTACCGTACCTTACATCTCCACTAGTAGCAGTAAAACTAGAAGAAATACTCCCTTCCAGAACCATAAAAAAAATCGACCCTCTTAAAAATCAGTATCGATACTCGATTTTAGTCAAACTAAATTCTAGATAAAATACCTATTTCTTTTCTCTACCACAAGTACATCATGGGAATGTAAGATGAGACATTGGAAATCGTATATCAAAACAAGAAATTTATGCGCGTATATAAATAAATGGGTGACATCTAGAGACAACTATTGTTACTTACCAACTTATTTCATACATTGTAACAGAATCATGCCTCCGCATGGAAATAACCAGTCAACCAACGAAACACCATTCCTGCAGATAGACTCTGCTACCTTTCAAGCTGCGGTTTCAGCCGCTGTGTCCGCCGTTATGGCACATCTCAATGCAAATAACACTAGTGAAAATGGAAGTGGTGTAGGCAATTCAAACCTTAGTAACAACCAAGGAAATCGACAAGTACCTACCTATAAGAATCCTTCAACTCACAAACCTAAGGTCAATAAACGAAAGTTCTGGAACGAAGAGAGGAGTATCCCCAAAATTTGCCAGGAGGCAGCAAACTGTGGCAACCCCTGCAACCACAACATCTACTACCCCAGCACCAACGCCAGTACGCCAATATGCTGGAAAGCTTCCAAACTGCAACAAGTGCAACTACCATCATACCGAAGCCTGCCGAGTGTTGCGTTGCATTGGGTGCAATAGAATTGGGCATACCTTCCCTTTTTGTAGAAACCCAACCCAACACTTCACTTCAACCACCGATGCTAGTCGGATATGTCATGCGTGTGGTGAAATAGGGCATTTCAAGAGAGATTGTCCAACAGAGAAGAATGACGAGGGAGTAGGAGGTGTCTAGCAACGGGATGTGGCGAAACAACAAGGAGCCCTACTAGAATTTTTGGTACGCATTCTAACAACGATAATTTAACATCAAATTTTAATCTAAAAATTCCGGCATTTAAGACAAAAACTCATAAATTATTCCCTCACCGAAATAAACCCAATCGTCTATATGAAAGATAAGGACCCTCGCATGTGAGCTAGTACGACTTAGCGTATACCTCAGAGTCATCTGTAAGTAAGATTTGTAGATTTAGAGTGAGTGATTCTGCCTTATTTCTTGTTCCTTGTCTGGTTGTGGAATTAGGACAGCATCGCTCAGTCGACGGTATTTCAAATCTTAATTATGCGTGATTGGTATACCCCAAGTAATAATAAATACACCCGATAGGAATTCCATTCTAAAAAGGGCATCATTTTCAACTTCCTAAAACTCACGTATTATTAATACTCACTAAGAAGCAATACACAAATGTTCACAGTACTAATAACAAAAGGAAAAACTGAAAACACCAAGAACATATACAAAGGAGGCATTATCGTCTAACAAACACTCTTTCCAGAACAAGTTAATATCTAAGAGATCTCGACCTCATCATTCAAACTCAATTGGCTTGGTCCTCACCATACCAATTGTGTGTTCTACGGATTTAATATTCGCCTTAACTAGCCGACTAACAAAGCCATCGTCACTCATAGTGGTGAACCCGACGCAAGCCCCCGAATCATCGACTGCCTCAAACCTTCGAAGTACTCATGTGAGGAGTACCACACTTTTCGTAGTTTTCCTCAACAAGCCTTCCAAGAATACCACACGTATAGCAAGTCAACTTCGAGGGTAGCGACAGGTGGTCCATACGGTTAAACTATCACCACTTGGGACACGCATCGGGGTGGTATATAATTAAGATCCTACAGATTTCAGATGTGTGATTCCGCCTTATCTCCTGTTCCTTGTTTGGTTGTGGACTTGGGGCAGAATCACCCAGCTGACAATCTGACCGATCCTAACTATATACGACTTGAATACACTAAGTGATGATAGAGGAACCAGGTATAAGAACCTACCACGACTTTAGGACGCAGCCGCCGGAAGTACGGATGGACTCGACACCATTAAGGTAATCATAAATAGATTAACCAAAAACCGCATTGTACGAGTAAAAGAGACAAACAAAATGGAGAAACTGACAAGGACATATATTAAGGAAAATTGTACGACTACACGGAGTACCGATATCCATTATCCCCGATAGGGATAGTAGAATTACATCACAGTTCCGACATGTGTACAGCCTACCACCCACAGACCGACAGACAGAAACCAAGGACCATTCAAACATAGGAAGACATGCTAAGAGCCCGAGTGGTAACATTCGGTAAGACTTAGAATACTCGTTTGCCACTTAGTGAGTGCTCGTACAAAATAGTTATCACACAAGCATCAAGGTTGCCCCGTTCAAAGCCCTCTACGGCCGTAAGTACAGATCACCTCTGTACTGGGCTGAGGTGGGCGATACGCAACTAGTTGAGAGGCAAGTTCCTAACAATAATCTCACCGACCTTGAGATCATAAGGTAAACGACATAAAGAATCGTCCAAATTCAGGAACGACTGAAGATTCCTCAGACCGGCAAAAGAGTTATACGGATAAAAGAAGAAAGCCCTTGGAATTCCAAGTTGGGAATCAAGTACTGTCGAAAGTCTCGGCCTGGAAAGGAGCGATACGTTTTGGGAAACATGAGAAAATTAAATCAAGGTATATCGGGCCATTCGAAATCCTTGCCAGGATTGGTCCGGTAGCATACAAGCTTCAATTACCACAGGAACTTAACAACGTTCGTCCTACCTTTCATGTGTCTAATTTAAAGATATTCTTGTCCGATGAAACCCATCTCATTCCACTTGTCGAAAATGAGATCAACGAGAACCTCCACTTCGTAGAGGAACTTGTTGAAATCATGGATCGTGAGGTCGAAATGACAAAGAAAAGCCGCATTCCTATCGTAAAGATCCGCTGGAACGCCAAGCGAGGACCCGAATTTACTTAGGAACGCGAGGACCAATCGAAACAAAAATATCCACATCTATTACCCAACCCTTGATGTCCCACTCAAAATGCCAATTTCGGGACGAAATTCCTTCTAACGGGGGGATAATGTGACAACCGTCAAATTCAAGTCAAAGTCAAAGTCAACAAGTCAAACCAGCCAAACTTAACTAGGACTTGTATGATAAAAGTTATTCTATAAAAATATGCATTGGTATACCAAGGATTCAAGTGTTTCGGATATTTTATGTGTTTAGAAAAGTACAACCCTAAGAAGGGAGTTAAATGCATCAGAACACGACTATGGACCCTTTTGGGGACTTAAAACAATCATAAACGAAGCATAACGGGGTTCACGAACCTTGCACTGTGAGATTATACACTAATAATGGCTAAAATTAAATCTCTCCCAAATCTCTCTCAAAATCTCTCTCAACTTTTTATAGTCATCCGGGTCATCCCGACTCTTAACTTGGCCAAAAATCACTCAAAACGGGAAGTTTACGTGAAAAACAGCCATTTAGGACCAAACCCTTCTTAAGGACCGAACCCTCTTAGAGGCGAACCTCTTAGAGCCGAACCCTGCTAAGACCGAAGCTTTCTTATTTGGACCAAACTACATGGAGCCGAAGGTCCCCTTTCAGGACCGAACTTAGCCTTCAGGACCGAAGTCAGCCTATCTCAGACCGAAACCTCTTGCAGCTGAAATAAACCGAGCCCTCGGCCCATTTCGGTTCCCTCTCACCTTCGGACCTGAGACCCACCCTTCGGACCCGAGCCTTCCCTTTGGTTCCTCCTTCTTGTCACTCTCGGTTCCTTCTTCTCCCTACTCTCGGTCCTCATCTCCAAAGAACCGAACCTCGCAGGTTCGCCCCTATTTCCCGGTTTTCGACTACTTTCGCCTCTTAAGCCCGTTTTTGATGTTTTTGACGGGGATTTTTCACCAAATTCATATTTTTATCATTTTAAACTCCCTAAACTCATATTTTATTTAATTCTCAAGGATTTATTAATTATAAATCATTATTTTACATTAAAGAAAAGGGCTTAGGATATTTTATGTTACAAGTGGGTCACGTGTGTACACTTGCACTTATGTGTCACTTTCTCATTGGACCAACCTTATCCACATCACACAAACCAAAGCAAACATCCTATCAATCTTGCAAATAGCTCCAACAATCCTCCTATATAAAGAAATCCCTGGAGGATTTCTTGGTTTGCCTTGATCATTTTCTTCTCCATCAAACACATACACACTCCTTAACCATCAAGAGAGCCTCTTTTTCTCTCAACTTCCAGCCACACTTTTGAAGTGTTCTTGAGTTATTTAATCACTTATTGGTAAGTATTTCCTTCTAACTCAAGTATTATTACATGTTATCATAACACTCTTGAATCAGCTACACACATATTAACACGAAATCGTTCATAGGATCATCTAAAAACTTCGTGTGTTCATCAAATGTTCTCGACTTGAAACTCATTATCTTCAACCTTCCATCCTTCAAGAAATCACATAAGGTGAGTTCATACCCCTACATTTTCCAGTTTTCTTTAGTTTTCAAGGGCGGGGGGGGGGGGGGGGATACAAGTTAAAACACCAAAAACTTAACTAAACTCAAACATCATCTTTCAACAGAAAAGTTGAGTTCTATTCACGGACTGTTTTAACCATCGTAAACTTAATATATTTCAAAACTGTTTCATATGAAAATAATTCAGGTTTATACCTTTAAAATGACTACTTGAACATCTCCATACGATTTTTCTACAATTTATGGCGATTTTTACAAAACAGCCTATCACTTCAGAAACCACTTCGGATTAGTCTGTGAAGTTGAACCTTTTTACACAAGTTAAAGGTCATTAAAAATCACGATAAATATTATGAATGAAATAAACACATTTTATAGACCCTCAGAGTTTACGGATCTAAATTTCGATCTCTGATGATTTTTCTATAAATTTCTCCAATAGCAAGAACAGAAAAGTTAAAAACTATAAATAGTTAACAATTCTATTTACACCTTGTAACTTGTTGAGCAAGGTGTGTAGTAATTATTTGAATACATATAGCTGATAGTACATATTATATACCTTAGTTTAAAGGTATGAATCATATACAAAGAAGTACTACCACTACAAATAATTATAATAGATTATAATAAGTAAAGTTAAGTCTATTATACACCACAAACAAACATGTTAACTTTAATAGGTATAGTTAGGTTTCATATACATTACAAACATTATGATAAACTATAATAGGTATAGTTTATATTTCTTTTACTTCAAATTCATTACAAAAGGTTTTTCATATAAACGGGGCACGAATACAAAGTACCGGGTTTATACAAAAAGGGTACATTACAAAGTACCGGGTTTTTCATATAAACGGGGTACGAATACAAAGTATCGGGTTTATACAAAAGGGGTACATTAAAAAGTACCGGGTTTTTCATATAAACGGGGTACGAATATAAAGTACCGGGTTTATACAAAAGGGGTACATTACAAAGTACCGCGTTTACACAAATGGCTTTTATAGTATTAAAATTACGTATACTATTTTAAGTATGGGAATTTACTTACAAAAATGGAGTTTTAATACATTAAAGGTTACAAGCTATCTTTTTGAAAATACAGAATTTACCAGGTTAAGCGTCATCACTGGCAAAGTGAGGACATCTTCAAACTAGTTTTCTTAATAGCAAAACTACACACTTGTAAACTAAGTATGGTATTTACACTTACATATTTCGGCCTTGGCTCAATAAAGGCTATAACACACTTTACGGAAAATATAGGATTTTCTGGAAACATTAGAGACTTAAGAACCACACAAAAAAGGGTTTTATGCACATACAAAACTACATATAGTATTTTAAGTATGTAAATTTACTTACGAAAACAGTGTCTTAGTAAATACGTAGTAGACCAGTTCAATCTAAAACTTTACTAACATGTACATACCAAGAAATCGCACCAGGAACATATTTTGCTTACTAATCTTTCGAATTTTGAAATGTTCTTTAAAAACACGAGAAACTGATATATTTTGGTCTTAGGACTCAAAGGCAACATTCCACTTTTCCAAAGAACAAAAGGACGTATCTCTTTTACAAAAAAATGCTTATGAACTCACCAGCTTTAATGTTGATACTCTTTCAAACTACTTGTATTCTCCGGAAATTAGTAAGTCAAGTATGCATACAGGTTTCGAGAAGACGGAGCTTCATAGTGCCAAGTCTTAGTTTTGTTGTTTACTTTTGGAGTTAAACTTATGTAAATCAATTACAATATAAACTATATGTTATCAATGAAATGGTTGTTGTTGCTTTGAGTACTATTGTACAATTGTTGTGATATTATGCATGACGTCCTCCGCCCCCGAACGTTTTCGCCGTTCCGGTTTGGGGGTGTGACAAGTCTAAATATTTAACTCAACTCACAACTCTCAAATATTACATCTCTTAAGCATACTCTACAATGAATAAGACAATTACTATTTATAGAGGTGCATGTACAAGTCTCTCTCTCTCTCTCTCTCTCTCTCTCTCTCTCTCTCTCCCCTCTCTTTCTCTGTCACAAGTCATAAGCTAAAAACTTATATGTCTAATTAGGTCTTTGAAGTTTTATCTTGTCATCCTCCATGAAGAACTTTGCATCCCAAGAAAGTATGTTATGGTTATTTTAGTGAATAGCTCTTGATTAAATTCATATTAATGCAAGATAATGCAAACATACAACTTATAATGGTCAATGTATCTTTATTTAAAACATGACTTACATCTATGAATTACAATATGTATGAAACATTTATTATGTAGGATCTTTAGTGGCCACAAGTTTCTTATTCTTATGGGATCATTTTTGAAATTACCCATCAGATATTTTGGGTATTGTAAGGTTTTAGGACATGATACTTAAGACAGCTATCAAGCTTCACTTCGTCTAAGTACAACTCTCTTCTAGTCACTTTCTCAAATCGTCATTTTTCTACATACTAAATTCTTCCTAGTCTTTAAACATGTGCTTAGAGTACATAACATTTAAAAATAGTATGCATGATAAAATTGTTGGGTTTTGAGCATTCTAACATTCCTAAAGTGTACATGCAACCCTAGAAAACTTGGATCTATGTTTAACTAAGATACATGCAAAATGATTTTTCCAAGGTTCATAATCCTATCTAGCATACATGGGAACTTTTGAACATAAAAGTTAGCTAGAAAACATACCTTGTAGTAGTTTGGATTCGTTGAAAACCTTATGAGCCTAGCACCTCAAGTGTGATGCCTCAAATGTCTCACACAACACCAAATGCACTTGGAATAAACTTTGAGAGAAATGTCACATTACTTGAAATCGGCTAGCCCTATTCTTTCTTGCTTAAGTGCCGATTTTGGTGAACATAAGGATCCTTATATAGTGTGTTACAATTAGGGTTACACCATGTAAACCCTAATTGTCATAACCTTTCATTTCCATGACCCATGGGTTCTATAACCACCATGGGGCATCCATGGAGCATCCTATGGGTTTTAGCCCAACTTGATAATCCATGGAGCATTAGTTCACTATACAAGTATGAGTGTGTAAGGGTCGAATTGTTGTAATTAGTCGAAATGTATTTTGAACTCTTCGAATGTTTTGTAATGTATTTTACTAGGGCGCTTTTATTCGAAGGTTAAGTGTCTAGGCCTTAGTATATTTTTTGTACGCTTTCTGTTCCCTATAAATAGGGATATTTACTAGAGTTAGATAAGAGTTTTACAGACCTGTCTATTTGTACTCTGTAAACATTCGAAAGCGTAATAGAGCTGAAACAATATCATATTTACATCTGGTGTTCAATCTCGCATTCTTAATGGATTTCATACTCTGATTTGTTTAATACTTGATTATTTGATTCATCAATTGGTATCAGAGCAGGAATCACATCTGTGATCTGATTTTCATCCATTCAAAAAGTTTTTGAATCAAATTTTTGGTTCGAACGTTTCCGCACTTTTTGATCATGAAAATTTTGTCTAGATCTTAGTCTGTGATTTGATTCTGCATTTGAATTGTTGAATCGAGTGTTCTTCTAGCAATTTCAATTTGATTCAACTAGTTTGATTTCAAATTTCCAAATCTTCTTAAGAATTTTCAAAATCAACTTCCGTACAACAATGGCGCGTTTCAATCTCAATTCGATGACCTCGTTTTCTCATCTGTTAGGATCATCAACCAAAATTCCAATGCTAATCCCTGAATACTATGATCAGTGGGCTGATTGTATGCAGGATTATCTGAATGGTCTTGATGAAGAATTATGGTCATGTATCACTGGAAATGTCAATGTTCCAGTGAATGTTCAACCAATCGGATCTTTTTCCACAAGTTCTGATGTTGATAATCAATCTGATCGTCTAAAGAAACTGGAGAAAAGGTGTTTGAGGGAACTACGAGGTGCTTTACCTCCAGTTGTGTACAATTACGTTAGGAGTTGTACAACTTAAAAGGAGGTCTGGAACAATCTGAAAGATAAGTTTCAAGGAAGTGAGAAGACGAAAATCAATTCAGTCAAACAGTGTTTGGTTGAGCTGAAAGATTTCAGACAAAAAGAAGGTGAAACAATCAAAGTCTACTATGATCGACTGAACGAGTTAATCTATCGTTCTAATCGCTATGAAATTACCAGGACTTCAATGGAAGTTAATCTCATCTTTGTGATGGGTCTTCGAAAAGAATGGAGAAGCGTAAGTATGATGGTGAAGAATCAGCAAAGTTTTGATACATCAACTCTCAATGATTTATACAATCAGTTGAAGACACACGAAACTGAGGTAAATGAAATTGCTGAGGAGACGAAGCTGAATTTGGGAAGTCCAATGGCACTTGTATCAAAGATATCTGAGAAAGAAGCAGAAAATGGTGATTCTGAGGAAGAAGAAGGATTCATCATGAATTCGGATGATGAGGCAATAGCTTTTTACTCGAAGAATCGGGTTAAGAAGTTTTTCAAAAAGCCGTTCAATCCGAAAACTAAACTTGCTGAAGTAAAAGGAAGTGTTGTGAGTAAAACTGCTGATGAGGAGAAAAAGAAAGTTGAGAAGAAAGATTCGAAAATGTCTGAAGGAAAGATTGAGCAAAAGCTGAAAGGTGATGCTGGAATAGATTGTCATTATTGCAACGGAACGAATCATCTTGCGAATGACTGTATGCTTCGAAAGAAGGATGAGAGGAAGAATAAAGTCAAGGATGAGGCGTATTATGCAGAGAGGCTTGAGGAGGTTCGTGCGAAAGCCAAGAATTTGTCATTGGTTGCAAAGGGTGAACATGAGGATGAAGATGGAACTTATCAAATCTGGTCATCCGGATCAGACGATGAAGAAATGAGAAATCCAACACATGGAGCAATGTATGCGAAAATGGAGGAGGATTCAGATGATGAGGAATTCGAAGTGAAAGGACGATGCTTCGTATCCAAAACGGCAGACAAATCTCCAATGACAACAAAGGTACGTAAAATTCTCGAATCTTTTAATATTCCTACACATGCTTATGATTCTGAACTAATATCTTTTGATGAGACGGTTACTTATTTTGATTCAATTGTTGTGTCTGCTAGCAATGAGGCCAACAAATTGTCCATGGAGTTATTAGAGACCAAAAAGAGATTAGACTTGAAAATAAGCAAAATTAAATGTTTGGAATTACAAATAACAAATATTATGTGTGATAGGGATACTTTAACGAGTGAAGTCAAACTTTTGCTAGCACAAAGAAACATTTATTGTAATTCTGCGAAAAGACTTTATGGCAAATTAACTGATTTACATCATTCATGTGACATAAGTAAAGAGCAACATAAAAAATTACTACCTTTTCTAACTTTCGAAAGAGCTAAGGTAGATAATATTTCGTATGATTGTGAGCAAATAATAGCTGATTTTGACAAGGTTCCTGATGATAGATATAAATATGGAATTGTCAAAATTGATGAATGTCTTGATGCAAATGAATTAGTTAACATCGTGAATGATACTTTAACTAAATCTGAACAAATTCAAATTTTGAAAAAACTGAGAATTCAACATCTGATTCTCAATCTAATTTTGCTGATTCTTTGATTCTCGCATTCTTAATGGATTTCATACTCTGATTTGTTTAATACTTGATTCTTTGATTCATCAGAGTGATTTACACAATCAACCCATATATTTAATTAGTCTTCTTTTGATCACTTAATTAATTCCAAATTAATTCTTGATCAATACTAATTAAATAATACTATTAATATATTAGAACTTATAATATATTAATAAAGCTTAAGTGTTATTTCTCTCATTTTAGTATATCCAAATGCATGATGCCATGCAACCCAAATGGACCATGCCAACCGGGTCAAGTACATCCCATAAATAGTTATGAACTCAGACACCTAATCCAACAGTCTCCCACTTGGATAAGTCTAATAACTATATCTGCAAGAATAACTTCATGAACCGATCAGCAATCGTAGCTCTTTCAAGGTCTCGCGGAACTGAGATGATGATGATACGCCATTTTAGATAAGTGATCATATAATCCTCTGTTCTAGATATCAGCCGAACAAATACATGGAACAATGTCTTACTTATTGTCCAACAGTTTGTTTCTCGATTTTCGATTTGTTTGACAAAGAACTTAATTGAACACATCAATTTAGTTCTGACCGGGCCCGGTACATGGGTCAACACAAAATCATCGAGGGGCCAAGATACCGCTTCTAATCCAAGAAGCAACAGATAAACTTCGACTCATATTCTTGTTCTACTACTTGTTGAATCATACACAAAGGCACGTTTTATAACATCGAGTTACCAATGCGGTTACGTACAATCAATGTATAATCAACTCATAGGCAACAAGTCATATATCTAGGTTTGAAGACTTATATGATATTACCGTCTCACGATCACTCGAGATAAATTCCATGAAGTGATACCAGTGAGCGTGGGTTGAATCCAATACTCAGAACTTATGAGCACTCATGAGTGTTGTAGCACCACTTTGTCCAACATCTTAGACCTCTACAAGACAACCCATGACAGTCTTGATTCATATCTACTTCCAACATATGACCGACTGTGGATGGTTTGAATAACTTAGTCATTCAGGAAGAGCGACTTAGTTATTCTGGAAGTCAAAACATACAAAGTGAAACACAAGAATAATCGAATCCAATATGGTCTCAGAACTTATGAATATAAATAAAACATCTTTTATTTATCACCATATTGATTACCAATCCTTCATTGTATACTGTTTCAAACTATCAACTTTATACTTGAATTAAAACAATAGTTGTCCCATGCTCCAAGCATGTACACTATGGTTTTTTCTAAACACTAGTCATGCCATACACCAAGTATGCACACTATGTTTTTCCAAACATTAGTTATGCCATAGACCAAGTATGCACACTAAGTTTGTCTATGATCTTTACTTTGTGAAATAGATCAACTGAACATTAATTCCAATGATACTCATTTCATAATCCCAAATCCTTACCGCAAATGCACGAATCCCAGATTCCTGCCATTTACTTAAATCTGTTAGATTCTAAACTTATATGCATTGGTCCTCTTGTAATGATTATGCACAAAGTCACAAAGACTTGTCAACAGACATTACAAAGTATTCCAATGGAGATCAACTCTATGGAACCAAAGTCTCATATTCAAAGTTCATTGCCTTTGAACATTCTTCTTGCATTAAGTTTCCTAATCTTACACAGATTTAATGAATAATTTCTACCTATGGGAACATTTCCATATTCCCCTTTTGACTATTACTCCTGAACAAGAGTTACCTCTTTTCAGAATATGTCAATATGGTCTTTCCAAAATTAACACTATACATCCAACTGTCCCTGAGCAACCAATCATTGGTAAACCTTAGATTGTCCTCAACAATTGCTTAATCAAATTAGTCATATCTAGTTCTAGTATTTTTCTCTCTTAATGCTCTGGGCATTTGGAAAAAATTAGAACAGATGAATATTATAGCACATGCAATCGATCCTATATCTGAAGCATATGGGACACGATTCATAAAGACATGATACTAGACCAGTCTTTTGCTATAATATTTTTATTTCTATTTGCCAAGTTCTCACAATTCAGATTATGAAAAGGGATGCCGTAATCATAATCGAATTTTAGAACGCAAATAATGGACCCATATATAGAATTTCCTTATGTTGATCCATTCCAACATGAAAATCACATATATATCCTTGACTAAATATGATTAAAACCTCAATCTAAGCTTTTAGAATTGAAGTGAAGTATAATTTTCTCTCCCTTAATTATAGCAAAACAACTTTTTCCAAATTGAAATCTTTTGTTTTCTATAATTAACATTGCTAACTTGCAACACTTATTATAATTATCATGCTCCCACTTGCATTATGATTATTAGCATGAAGCTTATGCTCCCACTAGCTTTGAAATGTACTCAGAAATCTGCTGGACTTCTAGAAATCAATACTTTATTGACATTCTTACCAAAGTTCATATTTCTGATACGAGATGCTTTGATAAAACTTTATCAAAATCATACAGCTTTCCTTAGATAGCACACATGTATGCCTAAACAATTTCAGAACTATGAAAAGGGATGCCGTAATCAGAGTCTTAATTGTTTAGACCTTTGCCATTTCTCACAAGTCCATGTTAGTGTGCCGGTTAACCACACACGCTCCACTAACGACTTTGAGAATGCAAATATCACAATTGCTATCTAGTTAAAATCTACTTAGTGAAAGCGTTTCCTCATCATCATTTTCATGAATCATATAGAAACCTTATGACACTTTAGATTTTATGGTGTATGTGTTCCTATCCATGTGAATTTGTCAAAACCATAATCACAAGACAAGGTTAGTGACAAACCCAAACTCTTATGGATTGAACTTGTGCAGTCTTAACTTCTTGCCACCTGGCAGCACAAGGGCCTGCCATTGCTTCCAAGTTGTTATGCAACCAATTGAGAACTCTCAGAACTCATATGCAAAGCCAACTTTAACCGGAATGGGCATAGAAATAGGAATATGTCAACACGATAGGTAATAAACCTCAAGTCGTGTGCTAGTGATAAACTATAGGTTTTTCTTCTTGATTATATCTAGAAGCTTTTCCAAGATCTTTAAGACTCCCACTGTCCTCTTGACATATAAGACTCGCTTGCCAAATATTCAGGAGATAGTCCGGATTCTTAATCAAGACAAACACTTCACACAATTGGCCTTAAGTTGGTCTTTGTTTTATCCAAAACATCACAACTTACCAATTTCAAATGTACAAGAGTAAGACACTTTTTACTCTTACATTTGACTAGTGTTAATAAACCTTCTTTAAGATGTGTCACTCAAATTACAATCTTGGAGTATGACTCTAAGACTTGTTTGTAACGAAGTATGACTCATCTTCTTGATTTAACCACTTCAACAATTCATGATTCCTCTTCTTAGCCATAAGAATGCACTAAAATGTCCTTAGAGAATCAATTGTGATACGGTTTCTTAATGATTAAGATGATCACTAAACATGACACTAAAGTACTCTCCCATCTTTTCAGATTTGAGAAACTTTTATCCTTCTGCCTAATTTGATTCTTCTCATTCGTCCTGCAAAACATTGAAATCTTTCCAATGTTTCAGAATTATACTTAAACTAGTAAGTATAATCATATTTACTAAACTTTAGTAAATCATGACGAATAATCTTATCAATCTTTTGTGGTGGACTTGACCAGTGCACAAGAATGTGTACTCAATCCCTTAGTCCTTCACTTGACTCACATATAAATGTGAACAAGGAATTAGTCTTAATTTTCCAAAACTGAAAGTTCTCATTCATCATACTATACAACTTGCATGATTCCAAGTTTCGGTCCAATTGAGACTTGGGTGATGAGAATCTTTCCTTATTTGGTAAATTTAGACACTACCACAAATGAAAGAATCAAATTCATATTTCCATTATTGCTAGAAACATATAAACATCAATTTTCATAAAAGCCATTGCAAGGAGATATAAACTAAAATAAAATCAAAATTTTATTTATTTATAAAATGCGGAAAAACTTTTTCCTTACAATGCAACTTTAAATGAAAACTATGCTGTTACATATTTCCTAACAATCTATCATAACTTCTAAGTAGTAGCTCAAGAATCCGATCTTCGAACCATGCGATTGAAATCCATCTTCGCTATCAGATTCAACATACTCTTTCTTTAAGTGTCCTTCCCTTTGCTTGATTCTGCCAAACACCAAAATGTAACCGAGTCACATTTTGTATTAAGAATCATCAATAAGGAACTTAACAGAGTTAGATAGTGGACTTACCTGAAGCAGAGTCAAATCCTTTTGATTTTTTTCCTCTCTTAGATCTTTCAGGTAGTTAGGGAAATTTCGCAACCAATGCCCCTTCTCTTGAAAATGAAAACATATAGACTCTTTGGGAATGGTACACGGGACTATCACAGACTTAGCTTTTCCCTTTACCTTTTGGTCAACCAGGTTGACCAATGCCGATCCCTTTCCATTGGGAAGAGAAAGCTTTCCTGGACTTCCAATGTTACCATTGTGAATGTCCATGGAATTTTGAGAAATAGACCTTCCACCTATATTTGCTTGAACATTGCGCCACATCATTTCCGACTCAGCAGCAACAAGCAAATAAGATAGATCTATTAGTGTCATGTCGTGATCTGTCACATAGTAGTTCTTAACGAACTCACTATAAGACTCATGAAGTGACTGAAGAACCCAGTCAATAGCCAACTTCCTTGGGACAATGACACCCAACATTCTCAACCTGTCAAAGTGTGACTTCATTCCTAAGACATGAGAACACACATGTCTTCCATCTTTATGTTTCATTGCTAGTAGGGCTTGAGTGACCTTGAATTTTTCAAGTCTTCGAGCTTGTGGGTCAGGGAGAATAAATGGAGGAGGTGGAGGTAGAGAAATATGATTTCCATGAGATTTGGGAAGATCATAAATGTCTGAACCAGACATCTTTTGGGAGATATTCAAGATAGTTGATTTAAAGTCCTTAATATAACACCCAATATGAAATATTAAGACTAGGACCCAACACAATATTTTATAATTTGGAAGAGGGATGCCGTAATCCAAGCTATAAAATATTTGAAGGTAGGTGAATGACGATTCACCATTTTCCACCATGAAAAACGAAATAATTTATTAGGTTTTAATTGGATTTGAAACTCCTAGAGATTCATTGAACTTTCAATTGCATGTTTCAATCTCGAGTGTGCCCTTCAGGTTTTGTGACTGGGATGTCGAGGATCACAAAACAAGGTGTGAAGTAACCATGCAAATTACTTGGTACCCTTAATGTATTACCCCTCAATCGATGTGCCGGTTAACCACACGCACTCCATCGATACTATGATAAACATTAAGTTACCCTTTGCCTACCTTGTTAAGTCCAGCTAGTGTGCCGGTTAACCACACGCGCTCCACTAACCGACTTAAGCAAAGTGCAAAGTGTAATTTCATGGGTTAGCACCTTATTCACTTTTTCCTAAAGTAACTAAGATTGGGAATTATAAAACATTTAGTTACTTTTTATTCATCATTAATACTTTTAATGAAGATTTAAAGTCCTTGTCTTACCCGTTCGGCTAACGACCCTCCACCGATCAAGGAAGCGGTGGGTGAGATTGGACACCCATTAAGCTGCCATTTTATAGGCATCGACCTTATACCCCCCTTATAGACCGGCTTTGTGAATGAGGCCTAGTAACGGTAAGACTGACTTTTTCTTATACATATATAATTATTATTAAACTTATAATATTATAAAGTATAAGGGTTGAATTTTAACTTTTAAAATTCTAGGGGTTGGAACTAAAGTTTTTAAAGTGACTTTACATGTTCCAAAACTTGAGGGCAAGTTTTGTAACTTTCAAAACTTTTCATCTTTCATAACTTATGAGTTAAATGGTTTATTAAAATGAGAGACTTTTCATTTTATGTAACCTATGTGTTTCTTTAATGGTCTTTAAAAGAATGACTTTTGGTAATCCATAACTTGAGGACAAATTATGGATTCCATTAAAACACATAATGATCAAGAATTAAACTAACAAGCAAGTTACAAATAATTCCTATGATCTTCTAAACTCATAAGTTCATGAACATGCATATCATCTATTTCAAGAATCATAAAATTAATCATATAAAACTTGAAATTTTGATAATAGCTATTGAAAATGGATTAGCATGGCCATTACACCATCTAAAACAAGTTTTATAAGACCAAAACAGTTTAGGGTAATGTTTCTAGTCCATTTCCAGCAGCAAAAGTCGAAAATCTGCACTCTGCCTGGCCAACTCGTCGAGTGCAAGAACTGACTCACCGAGTTGGTTGAAGATACGCTTGGACTCGTCGAGTCCCCTCATGGACTCGGCGAGTCCTCTGTGTAGACAGCAAGAATTTCGACTTTTTCAGCTATTTTGCATCAAGTATCAAACAAACAAGCCTAGGCTCTGATACCACTGTTGGGTTTTGAGCATTCTAACACTCCTAAGGTGTACATGCAACCCTAGAAACCTTGGATCTATGTTTGACTAAGATACATGCAAAATGATTTTTTCAAGGTTCATAATCATATCTAGCATACATGGGAACTTTTGAACATAAAAGTTAGCTAGAAAACATACCTTGTAGTAGTTTGGATTCCTTGAAAAACTTGTGAGCCTAGCACCTCAAGTGTGATGCCTCAAATGTCTCACACAACACCAAATGCACTTGGAATAAACTTTGAGAGAAATGTCACACTACTTGAAATCGGCTAGCCCTCTTCTTTCTTGCTTAAGTGCCGATTTTGGTGAATATAAGGATCCTTATATAGTGTGTTAAAATTAGGGTTACACCATGTAAACCCTAATTGTCATGACCTTTCATTTCCATGACCCATGGGTTCTATAAACACCATGGAGCATCCATGAAGCATCCTATGGGTTTTAGCCCAACTTGATAATCCACGGAGCATTAGTCCACTATACAAGTATGAGTGATTTACACAATCAACCCATATATTTAATTAGTCTTATTTTGATCACTTAATTAATTCCAAATTAATTCTTGATCAATACTAATTAAATAATACTATTAATATATTAGAACTTATAATATATTAATAAACCTTAAGTGTTATTTCTCTCATTTTAGTCTATCCAAATGCATGATGCCATGCAACCCAAATGGACCATGCCAACCGGGTCAAGTACATCCCAGAAATAGTTATGAACTTAGACACCTAATCCAACAAAAATATCCCATGACTTACATGGGTTTACATACAATATAATCATAAAACATTTTATAGAAGTCTTTTATTTCGACTCACTTCATGAAACGTAGTATGTGTGCAATGCATGATCATAAACTAAAATAAAAACTTTACAGTCTTTCCTTTATCATATCTCCATATCGACATATAGTTCTTTAGTTATGTAACAATCTAAACCTTAAGGTTGATCATATAAATTTCACCTTATAAAAACTTACAAAAATAGGAAGAATAAATCAACTTGCTAAGGTATCACTAGACATATACTTTACGAAGAGATGTACAGTCCCAATAGATTCTTCCCATATCCCGTTCTTGGGATATCATGATTTTTCAGACAATACTTCATACTATGCAATCACACTTAGTGTATGCATGGTCACCACTTTTCTATTATGCAAGTCTACCACATAAAAATTCCATGAAATAGATATACTTAGAGAATAACTATGTCTAATAGGAAAGACATTCATAATTTATAAGTTATATTATCACAAAAATTGGACACACAAACAATTTATCAAATAGCATGCTTTATTTTTAATAATAGTTTGCAAACAAACTCTTTATTCTAAAACAAGTTTATAAGAAGAACATTGAGCATGCTCAAATATTATTTTCACAACTCTTTTATAATAAAACTATGTTATAGCCATGCTTCCCAAACTAGGAAAAAACCTACATGTGCTTACCTTTGGTAGTTGGTATCAACTAACTACTTCCCTTACTCCCTTGATTTGATGTTTTTTGATGAATCTTCTTCAATCCATATTCAATGGATATATCACACCCATAAGAAATCATTTCTAGAAATAATAGTCCAATTAAACCCATAATTCCATTCTACTTATCATTTATCAAATACTTTCTTCTCTTTATAACACATCAGTTGTTCATACGTATCAAGTTATCAATATACATGCTCATTTTCAAGCATCTATCAACTTATAAAAACTAGGGTTTCGGTTTAATTTTACTAATTCATCATTCTATAAATTACATCATGTAATTTTGATGTTTTGAGCTTGGAATCATGCTATCCATTCTTAAATCATCATCATATTTCAAGATTTCTTACATACCAAAACGTTTGAACATATAGAGTTTCTAATAAATCCTACATTAAAGTAAACAAAGCTACAAGAAAGAAGAACTCACCCTTGATTTACGTGGATAAAACTTGATTCTTGTTTTTTCATTTGAAATTTCGTTTTTATTTTCCAACTTCAAATCTAGCTCAAGGATTTCCATATTCACCCTCCCTATCCGAATCATTTTATTTTGATTTGGGAGACTAATGACCAACCAATCCTTTTAAACATTGTATTTTTATTTAGACAAGTTAAAGTGACTGTTTTCTATGTCTGGTTTCGCTCTAGGATTACCCATTTAGGCAACGTACTTTCATTAGCTCTTGTAACATTTTTCCTCAACTTTAAACACTCATAACTGTAACATCCTAAAATTTAAGACCGGGTTCTTAAATTAATAAAGCAAATATACAAGAAAATGATTTGTATAGTTAAATCATCAAGGTGTAATCATATCATTAGTGTTGGATAAGATGTCTAAGTCCATAACTATTTCTGGTATGTACTTGACCCGACCCGACATGGTCCATTTGGGTTGCATGGCACCATGCAATTGGATAAACTAAAATGAGAGAAATAACACTTATGGTTTATTAATATATTATAAGTTCTAATATATTAATAATATTATTTAATTAGTTTGATCAAGAATTAATTTAGAATTAATTAAGTGATCAAAAGATAACTAATTAAATATATGGGTAGATTATGTAAATCTTCCATATCTTATATAGTGGGCTAAGAGGCTCCATGGATTATCAAGTTGGGTTCCACCCATAGGATGCTCCATGGATGCTCCATGGGAGTTACAAACCCATGGGTCATGGAAATGAAGAGTCATGACACATTAGGGTTTACATGGTGTAACCCTACATGTGTCAACACTATATAAGAAACCCATTCTCCACCAAAATTGGCTACACATAAGAAACAAGAGGGCTAGGCCGATTTTAGAAGTGTGTATTCTCTCTAAAGTCATTCCAAAAGCATTTGGTGTTGTGTGAAGCATTTGAGGCATCACACTTGGGGTGCTAGGCTCACAAGGTTTCAAGGATCATAAGCAACAACAAGGTAAGTTATTCTATCTTTCATGCAAGTTAAAATTTGTTCCCCATGTATGTTAGATAGGAATATAACCTTGGAATTCAACTTTGCATGATAATTAGACAAACATAGATCCAAGGTTATTAGGGTTGCATGTACACTTAGGAAGTGTTAGAATGCTCAAAACCCATCAGTGGTATCAGAGACTGGTTCGTTTGTTGTTGTTGTTGTTTTTTTTGTGTGCAAACAGCTTGAAAAAAAAATCGTTTTTCTGTTTTCTGCTCGTATGAAAGTTTGCACATTTGTTGCTGGAAATGGACTAGAAACATTACCCTAAACTGTTTTGATGTTTTAAAGCTTGTTTTAGATGGTGTAATGTTTATGCTAATCCATTTACAATGGCAATTATTAAAACTACAAGTTTTTTTTAAGTGTAATTTTTGATTCTTGAAAGTGTTCATATTCATGTTCTTGAACTTATGAAGATTAGATGATCATAGGAATTGTTTGTAACCTTCATGGTAGTTTAATTCATGATCATAATGTGTTTTAATGGAGTCCATAACTTGTCCTCAAGTTATGGAAAACCAAAAGTCTCACTTTTATTAAAGCCATTAAAAGAACACAAGAGTTATAAAAATGAAGAGTCTTCATTTTTATTACTCAATTAATTCATAAGTTATAAGAAATGAAAAGTTTTGGAAGTTTACAAAACTTGCCCTCAAGTTTTGGAACATGTAAAGTCTTGATTAAAACTTTAGTTCCAACCCTTAGAATTTTAAAAGTTAAAATTCAACCCTTATACTTTATAATATTATAAGTTACTAATATATATATATGTATAACGTCAAGTCGTCTTACCGCTAGTACGCCTCATTCACGAAGCCGGTCTATAAGGGGGGTATAAGGTTGTTGCCTATAAAATGGCAACTTAATGGGTGTCCACTCTCACCCACCGCTTCCTTGATCGGTGGAGTGTCGTTAGCCGAACGGGTAAGACAAGGACTTATAAATTCTCATTAAAAGTATGATGAATATTATAAAGTAACTAAATGCTTTTATTAAATTCCCAATCTTAGTTACTTTAGGAAAATGTGAATAAGGTGCTAATCCATGAAATTACACTTTACACTTTGTTTAAGTCGTTGGTGGAGCGTGTGTGGTTAACCGGCACACTAACTTGGACTTAACAAGGTAGGTAAAGGGTGACTTAAGGTTTACCATAGCATCGGTGGAGCGTGTGTGGTTTACCGGCACATCGATTGAGTGATAAACCTTGAGGGTACCAAGTGATTTGCATGGTTACTTCACACCTCGTTTTGTGATCCTTGGTATCCCAGTCACAAAACTTGGAGGGCACACTCGAGATTGAAACATGCCTTTGAAAAGTTCATTGAATCTCAAAAGAATCTAGGAATTTCTAAGAACCAATTAAAAACCTAATATTTATATTTCGTTTTTCATGGTGGAAATTGGTGAATCGTCATTCACCTACCTTTCAAATATGTTATAGCTTGGATTACGGCATACCTCTTCTAAGTTATAATATATTGTGATTGGATCCTAGCCTTAATATTACATTTGGGTGTTTTATTAAGGACTCTCTTAATATCTAAACTAATCTTGTTCTCTTCTTTCAGATGTCTTCAAACAATGCTGCTTCTGGCTCTAATCCTAATGGCTCCTTTACCCTTATGAACTTGTGTGGGAAAGTCACTTTTGATGGATCCAACTTCAATGAATGGATCAGAAACATCAGGATGATTACCCGCTACGAGGACAAAGAATATGTCCTTGACAAGGAGCTTAAGGAGATTGATGAGACCACTGCAACTCCCCAGGAGATCGCTGACTTCCGGGCACATGAAAGGGATGCTACAAAAGTAGCATGCATCATGTTGGCCACCATGACAGCGGAACTCCAAAAGTCCTATGAGGACTTCTACCCTTTTGAAATGCACCAAGATCTGATGGAAAGATACCATCAAAGTGCACGACAAGAGAGGTATGAAATCATATGCTCTATCATAACAACCATGATGAAGGACGGGGAATCCATCACGAGCCACATGCAGAAAATGCAAAGGTATGTGGATCGGTTGCTGAAGCTTAATGTGAACTTCCCTGAGGAGCTTGCAATAGATATCATTTTGCACTCCTTACCATCGTGCTATGATCAATTCCGCATGACATATCACATGAATAAGGAAGAGGTCACACTCAGCAAACTTCAGGGACTCCTCAAGACCGCAGAAACATGTCTTAAGGGTAAGTCGGTTGTTAACACTCCTACTCCAAACTCCGCCCCGGTTTTGGCAATCGGGAAAGGTAGAGGGAAGAAGAGGAAGAGCTCTTCGAAGGGTACCAAGGCTAGGACCCTTGATGGCTCTTCTTCAAGTGGAACCAAGAAAGGTTTTGTCACTCCTTCTTCTGACCCTAAAGAGGCTGAATGCTTCTATTGCCATGAAAAGTCACATTGGAAGCGGAACTGCCCAAAGTACCAGCAAGATGTGAAGGATGGGAAAGTTAAACCCAACCATGCAGGTATTTACACTATCTTATCTAATAACTCACCCCATTCTAACTCTTGGGTCCTTGATACCGGTTGTGGTATTAATATCTGTTCTGATTTGCAGGGACTAAGAAGAAGTGAGAATGTGGAGCATGGAAGAATAAACTTAATCATGGGGAATAGGAAAGCTTTACCTGTCACCAAGATTGGAGTTTATACTTTATCGCTAAGTAGTGGATTTAGTTTAGATTTGAATAAATGTTGTTATTCGCCAGAAATGGCAAGAAATGTTATTTCCTTTCATGCATTGTATAAACAAGGTTTCACCTTTTCATTTGATAATGAAGTTGGTTCGATTAATGCTTTCTTTAATAATGTTCTTTATTTTAAAGCATTACCTTGTGATGGTGTGTATGAAACTGTATCTGTGGTTGATAACTTAGGAAATAATGTATTGTGTATTGATTCTGTTAATGATAATAACTTGGATAAAGCATCATTATGGCATTGTCGTCTTGGACATATAAGCAAGAAACACATAGGCCAACTCCAAAAGGATGGAGTATTGGAGTCATTTAACCTAAAGTCAGATGATAGTTGCGAATCATGCTTACTTGGAAAAATGACAAAGTCACCCTTCACAGGTTCTTGTGAGAGGGGTGAAGGTTTGTTGGATCTTATACACACGGATGTGTGTGGGCCCTTCAAACATGCCACATGGGATGCTAATCGTTATTATTTGACTTTTACTGATGATTACAGTAGATATGGATATGTCTACTTAATCAAGCATAAGTCAGAGACTTTTGAGAGGTTTAAAAGAGTTTAAACAGGAAGTCGAGAATCAATTGGGTAGGAACATTAAGATGCTTCGATCCGATCGAGGTGGTGAGTATCTTAGTTTAGAGTTCCTCGACTATCTTAGGGAATGTGGGAATGTCTCACAATTGACACCTCCCAGGACACCGCAGTTGAATGGTGTAGCTGAGAGGCATAATCGAACCTTGTTGGATATGGTTCGTTCCATGATGAGTCGAGCTTCGCTACCAATCTCATTTTGGGGGTATGCCTTAGAGACTGCCGCCCATGTCCTTAATCTAGTTCCCACAAAGAAAGTTGCCAAAACTCCTCATGAGATGTGGACTGGTAAAGTACCCAAACTATACCACATTAAGATTTGGGGTTGCGAGGCTTTCGTGAGACGCGAGACTCATGATAACCTCGAACCTCGAAGTGAGAGGTGTATTTTCATCGGCTACCCACATAAATCCTTTGGTTACCTCTTCTACAGACCTAGTGAGAATGTGGTCTTTGTAGCTAGGAGGGCTTTCTTTCGAGAGAGAGAGTTCATAAGCCAAGGAGACAGTGGGAGGCAAGTTGACCTTGAAGAAATTCAAGAGTCAATTGGTGAAGGAACTTCAAACCCTAGCACTCAACTTGAGGAGGAAACTTCTGTTGAGCCAATTGACAAGTCTGTACCTCTGAGGCGTTCCACAAGGGTTAGGAATGCACCTGAGCATTACTATGGATTCCATATTACTGCGGAAGGTGATACACTTATCAGTGATGAGACACTGATAAGTCTGGATGAACCTAACAGTTACACGGAAGCCATGGCAGGCCCTGAGTCAGCCAAGTGGAAAGAGGCAATGGACAGCGAGATACAGTCCATGTATGACAATCAAGTTTGGAACTTGTTTGAGAATGTACCAGGTCGTAAGACTGTAGGGTGCAAATGGATCTTCAAGAAGAAGACCGACATGGATGGTAATGTACACACTTATAAGGCACGACTGGTTGCAAAGGGTTTCTCACAAACTCCGGGAGTTAGTTATGATGAGACCTTTTCTCCAGTGGCCAAGATTAAGTCTATTAGGGTTCTGTTAGCCATAGCCGCATTTCATGACTATGAAATATGGCAAATGGATGTCAAAACCGCTTTCCTTAATGGAAAGTTGGCTGAGGATGTTTACATGAGTCAGCCAGAGGGTTTTGTCAACACAGAGTACCCTAATAGAGTGTGTAAGCTTGAGAAATCCATTTATGGGTTAAAGCAAGCACCTCGCAGATGGAATCTTTGCTTTGATGAGAAAGTCAAGGAATTTGGCTTTTCTAGGAGTGAAGATGAATCTTGTGTATATGTCAAGGCTAGTGGGAGTATAGTTAGCTTTTTGGTATTGTATGTGGATGACATACTACTCATAGGAAATGACATCCCAACTCTGCAGGAAGTTAAGTCCTGGCTTGGGAAGTGTTTCTCTATGAAGGACCTAGGATAAGCTGCCTATATTCTAGGGATAAGGATCTTGAGAGACCGGAGTAAAAGACTAATTGGACTTAGTCAGAGTACTTACTTGGATAAGGTGTTGAAGAGATTCGGCATGCAGGACTCCAAGAAAGGAGAGTTACCCATCCAGAGTAATGCCAGATTGAGTAAGACACAAAGCCCTAGTACTGAGGCTGAGATAGCAGAAATGAGTCGAATACCTTATGCTTCGGCTGTAGGATCGATCATGTATGCTATGACGTGCACTCGACCTGATGTAGCCTTTGCTTTGAGCATGGTTAGCAGGTATCAGGGGAACCCTGGCAAGGCACACTGGACTGCGGTAAAGAATATCCTCAAGTACCTATGGAGGACTAAGGACTGGGTCCTTACCCTCGGTGGGAGTGAAGACTTGAGAGTTGTAGGGTATAGTGATGCTAGCTTTCAGACTGATAGGGATAATTTCCGCTCTCAGTCAGGCTGGGTCTTTACCTTAAATGGAGGAGCAATTTCTTGGAAGAGTTCCAAGCAAGAGACAGTGGCTGATTCAACTTGCGAATCAGAGTATATAGCAGCTAGCGAGGCAGCAAAGAGGCGATATGCCTGAAGAACTTCATTGGAGACCTTGGAGTTGTACCAGCTATTAAAGAGCCAATGGAAATTTTCTGTGATAGTGAAAGTGCAGTTGCCTTAGCCAAGGAACCAAGGGATCACGGGAGATCCAGACACATCGACAGAAAATACCATTTCATCAGACATCGAATAGAAGAAGGACTCCTCGTGGCAAAGAGGGTATCATCGGATGAGAATCCAGCAGATCCCCTCACGAAGGGACTGACTCGGGTTAATCATCTCCAGCATGCTCGGAGCATAGGGCTGAAGGATGATATTAGATTTAGTAGTTAGATAACCTTGAAATTTGTAAAGTGTAATTGACATTAGATGATGAATAAAAGGTGTTTTATTTATGAGTAAAGTGTTGCTATCTCTTGTCGATCGTTTACTATATTTCTTTTGCATGTTTTGACTTCTAGAATAATTATGTTTGGTATATCATATTATTCGAACCTCCACAGTCGGTCGTATGTCAGAAGTAGGTATGAATCAAGACTGTCATGATTGGTTGTAGAGGTCTAAGTTGTTGGACATGGCTACAACACTCATGAGTGCTCATAAGTTCTGAGCATTGGACTCAACCCACGCTCTCTGGAATCACTTCATGGAATTTATCTCGAGTGATCGTGAGACGGTAATATCATATAAGTCTTCAAACCTAGAGATATGATTTGTTACTTATGAGTTGGTTATGCATTGATTGTACGTTAACGCATTGGTAACTCGATGTTATAAAACGTGCTTTTGCGTATAATTCAATGAGTGGTAGAACAAACATATGAGTCGAAGTTTATCTGTTCCTTCTTGGATTAGAAGCTGATATCTGGGCCCCTCGATGATTTTGTTTTGACCTATGTACCGGGCCCGGTCAGAACTAAGTTGATGTGTTCAATTAAGTTCTTTGTCAAACAAATCGGAAATCGGGAAACAAACTGCTGGACAATAAGTAAGACATTGTTCCATGTATTTATCCGGCTGATATCTAGAACAGAGGATTATATGATCACTTATCTTAAATGGCGTATTATCATCTTCTCAGTTCCGAGAGACCTTGAAAGAGCTACGATTGTCGATCGGTTCCTGAAGTATTGCAGTTATAGTTATTAGACTTATCCAAGTGGGAGACTGTTGGATAAGGTGTCTAAGTCCATAACTATTTCTGGTATGTACTTGACCCGAACCGGCATGGTCCATTTGGGTTGCATGGCACCATGCAATTGGATAAAATAAAATGAGAGAAATAACACTTATGGTTTATTAATATATTATAAGTTCTAATATATTAATAATATTATTTAATTAGTTTGATCAAGAATTAATTTAGAATTAATTAAGTGATCAAAAGATAACTAATTAAATATATGGGTAGATTATGTAAATCTTCCATATCTTATATAGTGGGCTAAGAGGCTCCATGGATTATCAAGTTGGGTTCCACCCATAGGATGCTCCATGGATGTTCCATGGGAGTTACAAACCCATGGGTCATGGAAATGAAGAGTCATGACACATTAAGGTTTACATGGTGTAACCCTAGATGTGTCAACACTATATAAGAAACCCATTCTCCACCAAAATTGGCTACACATAAGAAACAAGAGGGCTAGGCCGATTTTAGAAGTGTGTATTCTCTCTAAAGTCATTCCAAAAGCATTTGGTGTTGTGTGAAGCATTTGAGGCATCACACTTGGGGTGCTAGGCTCACAAGGTTTCAAGGATCATAAGCAACAACAAGGTAAGTTATTCTATCTTTCATGCAAGTTAAAATTTGTTCCCCATGTATGCTAGATAGGAATATAACCTTGGAATTCAACTTTGCATGATAATTAGACAAACATAGATCCAAGGTTATTAGGGTTGCATGTACACTTAGGAAGTGTTAGAATGCTCAAAACCCATCAATTAGTTGATATGAAGTTTGGAAGTTTAGAAGTGAAAATAATAACATTTTAAATGTTAAAGGGAAAAAGTTTCAAATTGGCAAAGTGAGTTGACCAACGTGTTGACTTGGTTAGTGGAAAGGACTAAAAAGGTTATATAATGGATGGGGGAAGGACTTACTATGCCAAAACATAAATTAAAATCATAAATATTGAAGTTTGGTAGGTTTTAGCCAAAACAAGGAAACTTGAAGGACCAAATATGACAAATCCAAAAATAATAATGCATCTTCTCCATTTTAGCCAAATATGAACGATGAGAGGAGAAGAGAGGAAGTGAAATGGTGATTCAAGCTCAAGAGAAACCCTAGGAGTCGATCTCAAGCCTTCTTGGTTCATTTGGTGCAAGTTGTGAAGAAATCAAGTGGTTCAACTTTCAAGGTATACTTACTTCCCCCATTAATGTTGAATTCGAGTTTCATCTATGGATTGGGAGCTATGTGCGATTTTGATGTCATTGAAGGATTAGGGTTTGGTTTTCTAACCCCCCTTGAGTTGTTTTGATGACCCCAATCTCAATCCAATCATCCTATTGATGGATTTGAAGACTTGGGTGAAAACCCTCATGAACCCTAGAAATTTAAATTGGGGATTTCTTTTTTGTATGTTAGATTGGAATGGAGTCTATGACCTATATGATATTTGATATCAACAAATCCAATTAGAATGTTCAAAATCATCAATGATGGTAGAATCATGTTTATGCTAGAATTGGAATGGAATTGAGTGAAATATGATGAAAATAATGGAATCCTTTGTTTATGAGCATTTGATGAGTATATGATACTCATGAATATGAGTTAATACTAATAACATGATTTAAATGCAAAAACATGAAGACTTGAGTGATATCTTGTCGAATTTAAGGAGTACTTGGCCATAAGGGCATTTTGGAAAATTTAGGGATAACTACATGTTGATTGACATCTAAGAGATGAATGGCATTCATGGATATGAATTGACACTTTAGTGATGAGATTGGAACATAAACACGAAGGATATCTTGATCTATAAGTGGTTCTAGTGATTTTTTGGCCTAAAGGGAATTTTGAGAAACATGGAATGGAATTGAGGATTCCATGGTTATTTTATGTACTTACAATTAGATTAATGAAGGTTTTATGTACTTGACAACATTAATTTGAGTGTTCAATAAGTTGGGAACAAGCTTTGAAAGTTTTAGAATGCCCAACTGATCAATGGACAAGTTTACCCTTCTTTTAAACACTTGAAGATCATCATGTTCTTAATGAGTTCAATGAGCACTTAAGGGATTAAGTGGAGTGTTTTAAGATGATAAAACACCTCCTAACCATGTGTGAGAACCTAAACAAATGGTACAAAGTGAACGCGAAAAGGTTCTTCACGAAATATGCAAAGTAGGGTGCTATATTGAGAAAATTCGAGATTTTTGTGTGTGCATACCTCATTCCACGACCGTGGAACGACAAGGCCAATCATTCCATGGACAAGGAATGCCCTGATCAATGTCATGTAATTTTTGCGTAACTTTTGCATACAGACTCAGATTTACGCACGGTTTTCGCCTACATTCATATTTTTACATAAGGAATACGATGAAACAATAAAATTTAGTAATGGAATATATGAGGGGTATTTTGGTCATTTTAATGACTTATGTCCATGTAATATAGGTGTTGTTTGAGAGTGTTGCTCTAAGGAAAGGAACTAGAAAAAGACTAGCTAGCCTATGTGTGATTGAGGTGAGTACGTGTTGGCATTTTTCCCACTTTGGGGTACATGGAAAAATGGTTTTTATTATATGAAAATGCTTTGATGTATGAAATTTTATAAAAGAAAGTGTTAAATGTTTTTGGAAAGTACGTTTTGAAAGAATGCCTTGAAGGCAAGAATGTTTTAAGAGCAAATAATGTTTTTGAAAGAAAGAATTTTTTAAGAGCAAAGAACGTTTTTGAAAGAAAGGATGTTTTGATAACACTTTTGAAATGTTTGAAGTATAGATGTTTTGCTTTTGAAATGAGCATTGTGATGCTAAAGTATGAAATGTGAAAAGCATTGAAAGTAATGATAAGAAATAGAAGTAATGACAAGAATTGGAAAGTACAGAAAGAATGAAAGTTGCCCGAGCCACGATGCCTCGTAAGAGGTCTAGAGGAATCTACTGGGGTGGCGCATCCCCTTCGTGATGTAGATGTCCTAGTTATCATAATGCCTTGGTGGATTGATTTGTTCTTTCCAACTTGGTCTAGACTTGGGGGTACCCTAAGTATAAAAATTGGCAATGATTTAATACCGGAATTAGCCCTTGATAAAAGAAAAAGAAATGTATAAAGATATCCTTTGAAATGAAATGAAAAGAAATGAAATGATAAGATACGAAATGATATTTATGATGTGTATGAAAAGAGTTTTTCCTTGAAAATGCTTGAAGTGTTTTATGGTCTAAAACTATGTTTTTACAAAGATGAGATGTTTTTGATGAAAAGGTGATAAATGTTCTGGGTCACAAACCCAAGTAGCTCACGGGACTTTATTGTCTTACGTATATCTTTTAATGACATGCATCTAAGATTACAGTTAAGAAGAGAGGATGATAGATGAAAGTTAAAGTGCAGAGATAGAGAATGGAGTGGAACTTCTTGAGTTTCCTTATATATTTTATTGATGTGATTCTCATTTACTTGCTATGGTTTGTATGATGCTTAATGGTAACACCCAATGTTTGTAAATGTTTTTTTGTGGGACCGGTGTTTTTTTAAATGTGGGTTAAAATCCGAAATTTTTTTAAAACCATAACATTTTAACTTTTGAAAAATTTGGGGTATTACAATAACTTTCTCACATGAACTTAGATTAGGTTCATTATTATTTTTTTCAAATTGTTCCTTGTCATGCTGGCTTCATCTAAAATCATCAATCGATTAATTTGATAACTTTAAGCCTAACTTACATAAGTTCAAACATAGGGTGTCTATACTCTACTTATCAAAGCAATGAACATGGCATTTAAAAAAAAGCATAACTTTTTTTTTCATTTTAGCTGAAAATAACATGATTCTTTTTAGATTACAATCTTTGTTATTGCTACTACAGATTACCACCTTATATCACATTTATTATTCACTTATCCTCGATTTCTATATCCCCAAACATGCGTATTCATTAATTTATGAAATTTCTATGCTTCACTAAAACGAGCTTAAATCAACCAAATCTTTAATGTTTATGTTACTAGGATCATATATACCACATAAAGTGTTATTACTATGCTTTCATCTCATTAAAAAGTATAAAACCTTGCCTAGAAAGGTCCGTTATCCGCTTCTACCTTTTTCCCCACATTCACCCCTAAATAACACTTACCTTGGGCATAGATGCATACGATTTTTGACTCACAATCTATTATGCTTTCGATTTTTTCAACGTTGTTCATAACTAGCATCCATACGTGGAATGTTCTAATATGGTATGATGATTGGATAAGGGTTATGTAGTCAATGTTTATTTTTTCCTTCTAACCTATGGTTGAAGCGACATACTTGGATTTCTTAATGATTAAGCATTGACAATAACTACATGGTCGTGGCCACAATAGTTTAATAACGGATGAATTGGTTTTATAATTTTATGGTCACCAAGAATCTCTATCGAGAAACATAATATGCAAAGTTATGAGATTGTCATTGTTGTATCTCTCACATTCATATGGATATATTGAATAAAGTGATACTTGATCACTTACTTATAGGACTTTTGTTGGATTAAGGTGTCTAAGCCGGTAACTAAGTTGGTAAATTCTTGTAATTAGAAGCAAAGTCCTTTTTGGGTTGCCCTCATAACTAGAACTTGTTACAATGATATTTGTAGAGAGAGGATAGTTTATTAGATTATCATATTATTAATAAACTAATTGGAAATTATGAGAAAATAATTGTTAATATATTATGTGATTGATATATTAATTGGAAATAGAAATTTGGTTTGTTAATTTATATGATTAATAAATTAATGTGAAATCATTTAGAATTAATTAATTATTAATTAGAATTAATCTGGAATTAATTTGGGATTAATTGAAATTAATTAAAGGTGCAAGGGGTGAATAGTAATTGTTCAATAGTTGAACAAAAGAGGCAACTCTAGAACCATCCAAGGGGTGGACGCTTTTGAGAGTCCTTCTAGGGTTTCCAGAAGTCTCCTAGATGATAATAAGGAAAGAATTTGAATTGGAATTAAATACATTATTTAATTATTCAAATCTTGCTTTGTCCTTAAGTTACCTAAACTATAAATAGGACCCTTTGGGTATCAATTTTCGTGACCACTCTTTCCAAGGAGCATATAAAAAAAATTTATCCTCCCTCCTCTCTCTTCTTGTCTTCTAGTTCTAAGTTCAGATGTGAGCCATTAGAGGCATCATCCTTTTGGTGCTAAGCTTTCCAAGACCTACACTACAACAAGATTGAAGTGATTTGTTTACAACAACAAATCAAAATGTATGTAACTCTATACTTGGTAATTTTGAATTACACTAGGGTTATGCTAAGTTTAGTTATTCATTATATGTTACTATCTGTAACATCTGGAACCCTAAGGTACTATATGTTGGATATAGTTTCTAAGTCCATAACTATATTTGGTATGTACTTGACCCGACCCGGCATGGTCCATTTGGGTTGCACTTCACCCGAACAATTTATGGATAATAGTATAAGTTATGATTTATTAATATATTATAAGTCCTAATATATTAATATAAAATCATATTATTTAATTAGTATTGATCTATAATTAATCTAGAATTAATTTAGAGATCAAAAGTATGACTAATTAAATATGGGCTCTTGTATTTATATAGTGTGGGCTAATGCTTATTTGGAATGGGCTAGGCTTGCATGGAAAGTCCATGGATACTCCATGGAGCTTTAACCCATGGATCTCATGGAAATGAAAAGACATGGGTATTAGGGTTTACATGGATGTAACCCTAATCCACCACACTATATAAAGGAGGCTTTGGTTCTTGAAATTGCACTAGTTCATGTGTGAAAACTAAGAGGGCCGATTTCAAGAAGTTTGTGACTATTCTCTCAAGTTTCCAAGTTTGTTGTGATTTATGACTTCTATTTGAGGCATCCACATTATTGGTGCTAGGGTCTCAGACTCCAAGCAATCAACTACTACTACAAGGTAAGTAATTCTACTAGTTTTATTTGATTCAAGTACCCCATGCCATGCTAGTTAGGATAAGAACCTTGGAAAAATAATTATTTGCATGTATCTTAGTCAAACATAGATCCAAGGTTTCTAGGGTTGCATGTACACCATAGGAGTGTTAGAATGCTCAAAAACCCATCAGTGGTATCAGAGCCTGGTTTGTTTATTTGATACTTGATGCAAAAAAAAACTTGAAAATCGAAGTTTTGTTCAAAAGCTCGTATCAAAATTTCAAGTTTTGTATATGTACTTCCGATTCTTGAAATTTTTGATATGAACATTCATAAACATATGAGTTTAAAAGATCATAGAAATTATGTGCTAATAATTGATTAGATTAATTCTTGATCTTTATGTGTTTTAATGGAGTCCATAACTAGTTCTTACGTTATGGATAACCAAAAGTCACATTTATAAATAACCATTAAAAGAACACATAGGTTACAAAAAATGAAGAGTCTTCATTTTTAATAACCATTAACTCATAAGTTATGAGAAATGAAAAGTTTTGAAAGTTTACAAAACTTGCCCTCAAGTTTTGGAACATGTAAAGTCATATGAAAAACTTTAGTTCCAACCCTTAGAATTTTAAAAGTTAAAATTTAACCCTTATACTTTATAATATTATAAGTTTAATAATATTTATATATGTATAAGATCAAGTCGTCTTACCGCTAGTACGCCTCATTCACGAAGCCGGTCTATAAGGGGGGTATAAGGTTGTTGTCTATAAAATGGCAACTTAATGGGTGTCCACTCTCACCCACCGCTTCCTTGATCGGTGGAGGGTCGTTAGCCGAACGGGTAGGACAAGGACTTATAAATTCTCATTAAAAGTATAATGATAATACTAAAGTAACTAAACTTTATTGAATTCCCAATCTTAGTTATTTTAGGAAAATGTGAATAAGGTGCTAATCCATGAAATTACACTTTACACTTTGTTTAAGTCGTTAGTGGAGCGTGTGTGGTTAACCGACACACTAACTTGAACTTAACAAGGTAGGTAAAGGGTGACTTAATGTTTATCATAGTATCGATGGAGCGTGTGTGGTTAACCGGCACATCGATTGAGGGGTAATACATTAAGGGTACCAAGTAATTTGCATGGTTACTTCACACCTTGTTTTGTGATCCTCGGCATCCCAGTCACAAAACTTGAAGGGCACACTCGAGATTGAAACATGCCATTGAAGAAAGTTCAGTGAATCTCAAAGAATCTAGGAGTTTCTAAACCAATTAAAACCTAATTAAATATTTCGTTTTTCATGGTGGAAATTGGTGAATTGTCATTCACCTACCTTCAAATATCTTATAGCTTAGATTACGGCATCCCTCTTCTAAGTTATAAAATATTGTGTTGGGTCCTAGCCTTAATATTACATTTGGGTGTTTTGTTAAGGACTATCTCTATATCTAATCTAATCTATTCCCTCTTCTTTTTAGATGTCTTCCAATAACAATGCTTTTGGCTCAAACCCTACTAGCTCCTTCTCTCTCATGAATCTTTGTGGGAGAGTCATCTTTGATGGGTCCAACTTTACAGATTGGATCAGAAACATCAGGATGGTCACTCGGTATGAGAACAAAGAATATGTTCTCGACAAGGAGCTGAAGGTACTCGAGCCAACTGCTACTCCTGAAGAGCTTGCTGAATATGAGTTACATGAAAGAGATGCTACAAAAGTGGCATGCATCATGATGGCCACCATGACAGCCGAGCTCCAAAAGTCCTATGAGGACTATTATCCTTTTGAGATGCACCAGGACTTGATGGACCGCTACCATCAAAGTGCTCGTCAAGAGCGATATGAAATAATCTCCTCCACGATAACAACCCGAATGAAGGATGGTGAACCCATCATGGACCACATACAGAAAATGCAAAGGTATGTGGACCGTTTACTGAAGCTGAATGAGAAATTCCCTGAGGAGTTAGCAATAGACATCATTTTGCACTCCTTGCCATCGTGTTATGATCAATTCTGCATGACATATCACAAGAACAAGGAAGAAGTCACCCTCAGCAAAGTTCAAGGACTCTTGAAGACCGCCGAAAGTGGTCTAAAAGGTAAGTCGGTTGTTACTACTCCTAATCCTACTCCAACTGCGGCCAATGTCTTGGCAATCGGGCATGGCAAAGGGAAGAAGAGAAAGAACCCTTCTAAGGGTACCAAGGGTAAGACCCTTGAAGGCTCCTCTTCAAGGAAAACCAAGAAAGGTTTTGTCACTCCTTCTGCTAACCCTAATGAGGCTGAATGCTTCTATTTCCATGAAAAGTCGCACTGGAAGCAAAACTGCCCAAAGCACCAGCAAGATTTGAAGGATGGGAAAGTAAAACCCAACCATGCATGTATATACACTATATTGTCTAATAACTCACCTCATTCTATGTCTTGGGTCCTTGATACAGGTTGTGGTATTCACATATGTTGTGATTTGCAGGGACTAAAAAGAAGTGAGAATGTGGAGCAGGGAAAGATAAACTTGATCATGGGAAACAGGAAAGCTTCACCTGTCACCAAGATAGGAGTTTATTCCTTAGTGCTAAATAGTGGGTTTACATTAGATTTGAATAAATGTTATTATTCGCCAGAAATGGCAAGAAATGTTATTTCCTTTCATGCATTGTATAAACAAGGTTTTACCTTTTATTTTGATAATAATAATGGTAGTATTGATGCTTTCTTTAATAATGTTCTTTATTTTAAAGCATTACCTTGTGATGGCGTGTACGAAACTGTATCTGTTGTAGATAATCTAGGAAATAATGTACTGTGTATTAACTCTTCCACTAGCTTAGATAAAGCATCCTTATGACATTGTCGTCTTGGACATGTAAGCAAGAAACGCATAGGCCAACTCCAAAAGGATGGAGTCTTGGAGTCATTTAACCTAAAGTTAGATGATAGTTGTGAATCTTGTTTGCTTGGTAAAATGACAAAGTCACCTTTTACTGGCACTTGTGCTAGGGGTGAAGGTTTTTTGGACCTCATACACACGGATGTGTGTGGACCCTTCAGAACCGCCACAAGAGATGCTAATCGGTTCTATGTGACTTTTACTGATGATTTTAGTAGATATGGATATGTCTACCTAATCAAGCATAAGTCAGAAACCTTTGAGAAATTCAAAGAGTTTAAGCAAGAAGTGGAGAATCAGTTGGGCAGGAACATTAAGATGCTTCGATCCGATCGTGGTGGTGAGTATCTTAGTACTGAGTTCCTTGACTATCTTAAGGAATGTGGGATTGTCTCACAATTGACACCTCCTAGGACACCACAGTTGAATGGTGTAGCTGAGAGGCGCAATCGGACCTTGTTGGACATGGTTCGTTCCATGATGAGTCGAGCTTCGCTACCAATCTCATTTTGGGGGTATGCCTTAGAGACTGCCGCCCATATCCTTAATCCAGTCCCTACAAAGAAGGTTGCCAAAACACCTCACGAGGTGTGGACTGGAAAAGTTCCCAATCTAGACCACATCAAGATTTGGGGTTGCGAGGCTTTCGTGAGACGCGAGACTCACGATAAGCTCGAACCCCGAAGCGAAAGGTGTATTTTCATCGGCTACCCACAGAAATCCTTTGGTTACATCTTCTACAGACCCAGTGATAATGTGGTCTTTGTAGCAAGAAGAGGATTCTTTCGAGAGAGAGAGAATTCATGAGCCAAGGAGACAGTGGGAGGCAAATTGGCCTTGAGGAAATTCAAGAGTCAAGTGCTGAAGGAACCTCAAACCCTAGCCCTCAACCTGAGGAGGAAACTCCTGTTGAGCCGACTGAAGAATCTATACCTCTGAGGCGTTCCACCAGAGTTAGGAATGCACCTGAGCATTATTATGGTTTTCATATTACTGCAGAAGGTGAGACACTTATCAGTGATAACACACTGGTAAATCTGGATGAGCCTAATAGCTACACTGAAGCCATGGCAGGCCCTGAGGCTGCTAAATGGAAAGAGGCTATGGATAGCGAGATATAGTCCATGTATGACAATCAAGTTTGGAACTTGGTTGACAATGTACCTGATCGTAAGATAGTTGGGTGCAAATGGATCTTCAAGAAGAAGACCGACATGGATGGTAATGTACACACTTATAAGGCACGACTGGTTGCAAAGGGTTATTCTCAAACTCCGGTAGTTGATTATGATGAGACCTTTTCACCAGTGGCCAAGATTAAGTCTATTAGGGTTCTGTTAGCCATTGCTGCATTTCATGATTATGAAATATGGCAAATGGATGTCAAAACCGCTTTCCTTAATGGAAAGTTGGCTGAAGATGTTTACATGGTTCAGCCAGAGGGTTTTGTTAGTACAGAGTACCCCAGTAGAGTGTGTAAGCTCGAGAAATCCATTTATGGATTAAAACACGCACCTCGCAGATGGAATCTTTGCTTTGATGAGAAAGTCAAAGAATTTGGCTTTTCAAGGAGTGAAGATGAATCTTGTGTCTATATCAAGGCTAGTGGGAGTATAGTCAGTTTTTTGGTACTATATGTGGATGACATACTACTCATAGGAAATGACATCCCAACCCTGCAGGAAGTAAAGTCCTGGCTTAGGAAGTGTTTCGCTATGAAGGACCTTGGAGAAGCTGCCTATATCCTAGGGATAAGGATTTTGAGAAACAGGAGTAAAAGACTAATTGGACTTAGTCAAAGCACCTATGTGGACAAAGTGTTGAAAAGGTTCAACATGCATAACTCCAAGAAAGGAGAGTTACCCATCCAGAGTAACGCCAGATTGAGTAAGACACAAAGCCCTAGTACTGAGGCTGAGATAGCAGAAATGAGTCGAATACCTTATGCTTCAACTGTAGGATCGATCATGTATGCTATGACGTGTACTCGACCTGATGTAGCCTTTGCTTTGAGCATGATTAGCAGTTATCAGGGGAACCCTGGCAAGGCACACTGGACTGCGGTAAAGAATATCCTCAAGTACCTACGGAGGACTAAGGACTGGGTCCTTACCCTCGGTGGCAGTAAGGACTTGAGAGTTGTTGGGTACAATGATGCTAGCTTTCAGACTGACAAGGATAATTTCCGCTCTCAGTCGGGCTGGGTCTTTACTCTAAACGAAGGGGCAATTACTTGGAAAAGTTCCAAGCAGGAGACAGTGGCTGATTCCACTTGTGAATCTGAGTATATAGCAGCAAGCGAGGCAGCAAAGGAGGCTATATGGCTAAAGAACTTCATCGGAGACCTTGGAGTTGTACCAACTATAAAGGAGCCAATGGAGATTTTCTGTGACAGCAATAGTGCGGTTGCCTTAGCCAAGGAACCAAGAGATCATGGGAGATCCAGACACATTGACAGAAAATATCACTTCATCAGACATCGAATAGAAGAAGGAATCCTAGTGGCAAAGAGGGTATCATCGGATGAGAACCCAGCAGATCCCCTCACGAAGGGACTGACTCGGGCTAAGCATCTCCAGCATGCTCGGAGCATAGGGATGAAGGATGATATTAGTTTTAGTAGTTAGATAATCTTGAAATTTGTAAAATGTAATTGACATTTGATGATAAATAAAAGCTGTTATTTATGAGTAAAGTGTTGCTATCTCTTGTCAATCGTTTACTATTATTTCTTTTTGAATGTTTTGACTTCCAGAATAATTATGTTATGGTTTATATCATATTATTCAAACTCTCCACAGTCGGTCATATGTTGGAAGTAGATATGAATCAAGACTGTCATGGGTTGGCTTGTAGAGGTCTAAGATGTTAGACAAAGCGGGGCTACAACACTCATGAGTGCTCATAAGTTCTGAGTATTGGATTCAACCCACGCTCACTAGTATCACTTCATGGAATTTATCTCGAGTGATCGTGAGACGGTAATATCATATAAGTCTTCAAACCTAGAGATATGATTTGTTGCCTATCAGTTGGTTATGCATTGATTGCACGAAAACGCATTGGTAACTCGATGTTATAAACCGTGCTTTTGTGTGTAATTCAACAAGTAGTAGAGCAAACATATGAGTCGAAGTTATCTGTTCCTTCTAGGATTAGAAGCGATATCTGGGCCCCTCGATGATTTTGTTTTGACCTATGTACCGGGCCCGGTCAGAACTAAATTGATGTGTTCAGTTAAGTTCTATGTCAACCAAATCGGAAATCGGGAAACAAATGCTGGACAATAAGCAAGACCATGTTCCATGTATTTGTCCGGCTGATATATAGAACAGAGGATTATATGATCACTTATCTAAAATGGCGCTTCATAGTTCAACAAAGTTTAAAGAGCTACGATTGCTGATCGGTTCCTGAAGTCATACTTGCAACTATAGTTATTAGACTTATCCAAGTGGGAGACTGTTGGATATAGTGTCTAAGTCCATAACTATACTTGGTATGTACTTGACCCGACTCGGCATGGTCCATTTGGGTTGCACTTCACCCGAACAATTTATGGATAATCGTTTGAGAATAGTATAAGTTATGATTTATTAATATATTATAAGTCCTAATATATTAATATAAAATCATATTATTTAATTAGTATTGATCTATAATTAATCTAAAATTAATTTAGAGATCAAAAGTATGACTAATTAAATATGGGCTCTTGTATTTATATAGTGTGGGCTAATGCTTATTTGGAATGGGCTAGGCTTGCATGGAAAGTCCATGGATAGTCCATGGAGCTTTAACCCATGGTTCTCATGGAAATGAAAAGACATGGGTATTAGGGTTTACATGGATGTAACCCTAATCCACCACACTATATAAAGGAGGCTTTGGTTCTTGAAATTGCACTAGTTGATGTGTGAAAACTAAGAGGGCCGATTTTAAGAAGTTTGTGACTATTCTCTCAAGTTTCCAAGTTTGTGGTGATTTGTGACTTCCATTTGAGGCATCCACATTATTGGTGCTAGGGTCTCAAACTCCAAGCAATCAACTACTACTACAAGGTAAGTAATTCTACTAGTTTTATTTGATTCAAGTACCCCATGCCATGCTAGTTAGGATAAGAACCTTGGAAAAATAATTATTTGCATGTATCTTAGTCAAACATAGATCCAAGGTTTCTAGGGTTGCATGTACACCATAGGAGTGTTAGAATGCTCAAAAACCCATCACTATATTTATTCATTTATTTCATTTTGAGGGTCCTCACGGTGTGAGATATTAGGGGCCACTTCGTGAGTGATCATTGACCCATTGACCCGTATTTTGGAGTCTCACAACGTGAGGATGGCTTAATGACCCCAAACCTAATTTTCTGGTATTTAAGGGAATGAGCGGCTAGGGTTTCCCCATCCTCAACCTCTTTCACCCTCTAAGCCTCTAGAAACCCTAGTTTTCATATCACCTTGAGTTATTGTGTTGGGTTTTAGTTCAAAAATAGTTTCAAAAACTACAAAATATGGAAAATGGAAGACCTAATTTTTTTCGAAATAACATAAACATTTTATACCCACTAAGGATCATCTTGGAAGTTATAGAAAGATTTAAACAACAACCAAAGAAAGGGTGAAGAAATAACAACCTTTGTTGTTCTTTGGGTCCTCTTGGGTGGCTTGGAAGTTGACGAAGAACGTGAACTTTTGAACACCAACAAGTTGTCAACTTGATTTAAGATGCTAGTCTTGTAATAAAACTCTTAATCTATCATGCTTTAAGTTCATAACCAAATTATGAACTTAAAGATAGTATGAAGATGCAAGTAACTTCTATATTTTCTTTGCAAGAGAGAAAGTGAGAGATGTAGAGAGCATTTTCGGATTTTGCATGCAAGAGTAAATGATCAGAATGCAAGCAACTAGTCTTAAGCATAAAGCAAAGTCCTTAACCATTAGGTCTTTGCACTTTAATACAACCATGACCCTATGTCATCAACATGTCTTTCTAGGGTGCTTACTTTAGATTAAACTAATGTAAAGGCCATACTCTCCTACTAGACAAACTAGTTTCAGCCATGAGGAGTAAAAAAGAAGGAAAGAGTTTAAATTTGATAAGTCCAAGTTTATAAAGTATAAACTTTTTCTTTAGGTAAAAGACAAAAGACTCACGTAGTCTAAAATGTTGTACATGACTTATTAATTCATACTTACTGAATATTTATTAAAATTAATTTCTAATAAATAATCAATTATATCAAGTTGTTAGTGTGACTCATTAGTATCATATGTTAATTAGCAATATCACTTTAATATGATTCTTGAGCATACTAGATCTTTCAATCTCCCACTTACGCAAGATTCATATTAGACTGATATAGACAGTGGTGAACATCTAGCAACATTTCACTGCCCCCATCAACATACGACTTTGTGCTATTCTATCAATGCCCAATTCCCATAAGCCCAAGGCTACATTTGGTGTATAAGGTAAGTTTATCAATTATCCTCTTTCTACATACATCATATTGAACATGAGATATAGATCGCGATCAATCTCATTCATTGTTCAAATTTTGGTAAGGCGCCTTAGATGTCTAACTCTCAACACATAAGAGGAACAAATCTCATATTGATTACATAAGCCTCTTGCATAGTTCACACCATACTTGAAAATGGCTTTTATAACTGTCTGGTTAAGGAACAACATTTGACCATATCAGGGCATAGTACTCCCCACACTTAAGTTGCACTATGTATCTCAGGTGTTAAGGATACAATTATAGTACATTTTAATCAAGTATCCTTCATGACAACAATCCATGAGATGATCTTGATGCGGGTCAGTACAATACTAGTTCTCTGAAAAGTACCTATGAAACTTGGTTACAACCACTTGCCTACTTTCATCTAGTGAGAGTCAACCGATCCAATTCATATTAGTCTTACCTTATAATTTCTCCCACAATCATAACCTGCTATGAAGTTTAGAATAATAACATTATTCATGAATTAGACATGTTAATATAGAACACAACAAGTATTAATGTGATGACTATATCCCAATATATCATAACATTATCTAATAGTTGTTGTTATAATGTTTCAATATCCAAATACCAAATCCAAATCAAAATCCCATTTCTAGAATAATAAAGTCTTATAGCTGAAGTGTAACCATTCATAATTAGCTCAAAAGAATGACTTTATTAATGGGTTTGACAAAATTTAATTCATGTGAATTCTGTGAATACTATCATCTCCATACTTAACTTTACTCTAAGTATAGTTAAATATCTTGGAGAATATGATTGGTGTTCTTTCGTGATATAGAGCCTCTTAGCTTGATTAAGTATACTCTCGAAGTCACAAAGATTTCTATGTGATCCTTGAATGGCAGAGATCAACATAGTTTTTTTAATGATCTCATTCATCCAATCATATTTGATTTCAACTTCTAAAGTAGTGTATTCTTATTTTATAGTAGATTGTGTCGTTATGCTTTTCTTGGACCTCATTCCAACAAAACGTATTCTTCATTTCATAATGAAGTCAAAATCTAATTATAATTCATAATTATGTATATATGTTTAGAAATTAACATCTTGTGTAGCTCTTTCCATAAAGATCCTTTCTAAACTGATTGTCTCATATACATTCTTTTATTTCTTTTTAAGTACTATTAGAATGTTTCATAGTCATCTAGTGACTTAACCATGTATTCAATTGGTATCCTATGACATTGTCACAACTAGCATTTTAGCTAGGAAATTCTATTCTCATGTAAACATTCATCTAGTGTAACGACTTGTACTCTAAGTGAATATCATGCCCTATGCTCACTCACTACATCTCTTATAGTCATCTATGTGTTGAAAACCCTAGAAATCCCGGTTCAAGTTCATTATGGACTAGGACTCTCTTATTGGGCCAATAAACTTTCAACTTGACTATGATGGGCCTAGAAACCCTAATTGGGTTCTAATTGGACCCACATTCATAAAACTTAATATTTTAGGCCATGTGGGCCTAAAAACGATTCCATTTACCCTAATGGGTCTTGTTGGGCCATAAATAATTTAATTAGCCCTAATGGGCCATAAACCCATTCCTTTATACAATATTGGGCCGTGAACCTCCTTAAGAGCCCAATGGGCCGAGAACTAATTATTTGGGCCATATAGGATCATGACCAAGCATTTAAGGCCCAAGCTACCCATCCTTTCCTCTCTTCTTAGCCTCTCTCGGCCTAACTATGCAAAAAAAGGAAGAGAAAATGATTAATTAACCTAATGCATGACACCTCATTTTTGTTTAGGAGATAACCAAGCTTATTACACACCATGTAACAAGGCATTCTCATATCTCCATGCAACATCACCTCAAATCTCTCTCTTTCCCCCTCTTCTTATCTTCGGCCGAGACTCCCACCACCCCACCTCCATTTCTCATTTCAAGCACTTTCAAAACTCTCTCAAAAGAACTCCTCCTTCTTCCTCTAAATTTTCGAGATTTGTGGGTAATCTCCAAGAAGTTTTGCACTAAGGTCATCATCTTTGGTAAGTTCATACTTGGATCTATGGTTTAGTTTCTTGATTACTTCAAAAATCTCTTCTTAACTCATACCATTTCATGATCTTGCTTCTTAGAACCCATCTAAGTCCAAAAACTTCTCAAGGAGCTTGCTAGGGCCGAGAATCACATCATCTTCTTCCATTTCTTCTTCAAACCGAGAACCACAAAGAAAAGTGAGATCATACCCTCTTGTTTTCGGTTTTATCTTGTTTTGGGGGGAAGATACAAGTCCTTATGTGTTAGATCTATGTATTTGTGCATGTTATGTGTGTTTTTCTTGGTTTAAGTTGTGATTATTTGATGAAACACTATAGATCTCGAAAATTCTAACCAAAAGTTATGATATGTGTAACTAAAACACTTCAAACAACATACTATAAAGTTAGATGGGTTTAACATGTGAAGATCCATAAGAAGTTAAACAAAAATCTTGAAAAAGGGCCATTTTTGAACAAATAAACAAAAATATGAGATTTTATGTCACTTTCGGTTTTACAAGGACTAAAAGAGTCACTTTGATACAAAAATGAGTTACTAAGATATTTTTGGGGGTAAAAAGGGACTAAAAACGTAAATTTTTGAACATTGGGCCATAAAAATGGGCTTTTCGGTTTTAGTGGGCCAAAAATGTAAAAATCTCGATTTTAAGGAGTAAATCATCACTTGACTCAAGTTTGAGTCCAAAAATCTAATCCTACGGTTTCATGGGTTAAAAATGAAATTTTTTCCAAAGTTTGGGCCAAAAATGAAATTCCTATGAAAAGTGAGATAAAAATGTAAATTTTTATAATCATGGGCCGAAAATGTCATATTTATAAAACGTTAGTCAAATATGTCATTTTATTTAAAAATGGGCTAAAAATGCAAATCCTTACAACAATGGGCCCAAAATAACATTTATTATATATTTTGGGTCAAAAGTGTCAATCTCTATAAAAATAGGCCAAAAACAACATTTTATATACATTTGGGCCATAAATGTAAATTTCGAAATAATGGGCCTAATATATCCATTACATGTTCATTTGGGCCTTAGTGGCCCATATACATGTTTGTTGGGCCTAATATGTTCATTTCATGTTTATGGGGCCTTAGTGACCCATATACATGCTTTTTGGGCTTAAATTAAGCATTTCATGTTAATTGGGCCTTAGTGGCCCATATACATACTAATTAGGCCTGGGTTATTCAATATATGTTATTGGGCCTTGGTGGCCCATATACATTTTACTGGGTCTCGTACATTCGAATACATACTTTGGATTTGAAAACTTAAAACATATACGTAAAACATTATACAACGTAAGACAATATACTTGTAATACATTGCTCGTGAACAAGTTGAGGATCTAGTAAGACTTGTCGATTGACACCTTGGAGTGTATGATCATAGCCTGTAGTTATAACCAGACTCTCCTGGAGGGAGAGTGGGAGTTTGTGTATAGATCTATACGGGGTGACACCCCACACCTGAGCTGTTCGCTACGGCTAGACTGGGCCAGTCTAGGGTGACAAACCTTACCTTCGACAAACCGGCGTTTGATACGCCATGACAGGCGAATTAGTCTTTATTAAGCATGGTTGTAACGGCTCACATAAAGATCAATACCATCAGAATACTATGGAATACAAATACAAATCGGGGCGACACAAAGCGTACACACACTAATACCTGGTCTTAGGGTTTTAAGACTACACTACTTTTATAATTAGAAAATATCGGATTTTCTGGGGAAAAACATATATTTACACACCACCTTCAATTTACAACAGAAACAAATAGGATTTTCGGGAACTTATTCTTACATATTTTCTACAATGGAAACCACAGATGCATTAATACTTGATTTGATACATCATTTTCAAATTCTTTTGCAGAAAATATCGGATTTTCTGGTGTTTTACTATCGATACAAAAATTTTCATTAAATTACACTTATGAACTCACCAACATTGTTATGTTGACTGTTTTTCAAAATAACTTGTATTCTCAGGAACTCGTTAAGTAGAAGAATCAACAAGAATATGGATTTTGTTTTGTGTACTGTTAAACATCGTACTATGAATGTTATGGTCATGTAATTTAAAATATTGTACTTGATGTGAACAATGACAGTTGTATTATATTATGCATGGTGATGATGATGTTATGTTTCATTTGTACTCATTGTAATGATATTTCAAGATGAAGTCACGCACAAGCCCCCGGACGTTTCCGCCGTCTGGTTCGGGGGTGTGACAGACATGCTTACAACATGATCAAATACCATATCCTATGCATAATATGGCGTAAATGATGAATTCATTTTCCAAGAAAATGGAATATAAATCATTTCATCTAGTTCTAACCTATGACAATGCCAAGAATTCTAGCTGAAAAGATAGGTACTTTTGAGGCTAGCTCAAAATGATGTCATATGACAATGCCAAGAATTCTCTAAAAGAATATTGTGTCTTGATCCCTTTCAAGATATTGCCAATATATGTATAAGGACATGAAACTTTTAACAGTCATTTTATCTAGATTTCACATTCCAAGAATGTATCTTCTCCTTCCTAAGTCTTTCATTTTAGAAACACTTTCCGAGTCAAGGTGAAAACGACCTTGCTTAGTCAGAATGTGATTTCAAATGACTAAATATGTCTTATTCATACAATATTAGGAATTTCCCTATGCTCCCACTAGTTCTTAGTAAATACACATGTTCTATTCATTTTGATACAAAAACATACGTTGTGGTTTTATATGAAATTATGATTGTAACATTGATATGTTTGCTTTATATCCACAAGTGGATCTAAAGCTCTACACATTTTGTTAGGATAACATGGATTAATAAAACCTCCAGACTAATCTATATAGATATCTTCTAGTAGATGTCTATTCGAAAAAACGGTCTTTCTTGAAATCTATTTACTATATCTCATATTAAGAATATGAAGTTATAGTAAATAATATCATTGTTGATTTGATCATAACAACTTGTGAAAAAGGTTTGATCACAGTCAATGTCATGAGTATGATGAGGACCATAGTCAATGACATGAGTATGAGAAAATCATTTTACTACAAGTCTTTCTTTATATGTGTATGGTTATTCATGTAATTTATTCTTTCTAGAAGAATTATTTACTCCTTCTAGCCTTGCTATAGGGGAAAATTTTAATCAATCCCATACTTGATTCTCGTACATGGATTACATCTCATGTTCATGACTGTAAGTCATTTATCAGATTCGAGATCTGACATAGCATCTTGGTATTTGATGGATTCTCCAGAAACCATCAATAAGATCTCATATATGAGAGATTCCACATTTCTCAAGTCATAGATGAATTCTACCATTAATGCGAACAATTTGTGTTTGCGAATAGCTATTATTCAAGTTTAACAATCCTTGTTAAAACTAGTGCCAACTATTAGTACATAAGCTTATGGTTCTTAAAATGCTTCAAGTTCCATGTACCTCCGACTCGCTTTGTCATTAGAAGCTTGCTTTCTACTAACTTAGCTTTCACAAGAATAAGAGAATTTATTCTTTGTGGGTTTGCATATAACAATCTAATCCACATTTATAGTATTATATATACAAATATGTATTTAGTAGATTTTGGGTTTAGAAGCTTTAGTCCAACATCGACTTCAAATCCATAAAACATTAAGTAAGATGAGGATGGAGCCTTTCCATACCAAGTCTTATAAAGTGTTTCTACTTATTAGTTGATATTTGTACTCAATCTATAATTAATAGTGTTATATGTGTTATCCCACGGAAATAAAAGGAGGATATTTCTACCGATTAGAAAGTAAATCGTACCAAGTAAGATTTAATTCATAATTTATTATCATTAAGGCCTTAGATGGTTCTTACCGGTTTGTATCTCAACTTTTGAAACCTTCAACAAAGATTTCACAGTTATGCTTTACCACGTAAAATATAATTAAAACTACTATAGTTATTAATAAAGTTGATTTGGTATCTTGTACTTAATCTCAGACATTCATTAGAAAGGAAGTCATAAACCAAAGTGTATAGTTCCTTAATTATTTTCTCTACACTTTAGTGAAAATATCATTAGGAATTCTTTACATATAAATAAGGTTCACATATGTGAAATAAAATACATTATTTGCCTTCAAAGATCCCTTCTTGAAGTCGGAATATGTGAATGTCATTTATATAATAAATATAACAATGTCAGAGATGAGTTTGATTTAAAACAAGTTTAAGTCAAAAGTGCTTGCATATAGAACTTGATTTTGTTTATAAAATGTTGATATTTAATTTATAATTATATTTAGAGATCTAGTCTCATAAATAGAAGTTAATCATTTCAGAATATGAATATTATTGTTATGAAAAATGATTAAGTAAATTATCAAACATTTGAATAAAATAACTGAGACATAAATTTAGACATGCTAAATTAAAACATACATTGTTCCAAATAAAATATTGTTTCACATTAGAAGTACTTTATGTTCTAAGCATAAATAGTAAACAAAACTTCGAGAGTGTAGTTCCAACTTCGTTGTGTTCAACTTGGTTACTCTTCACTAAATATCTGCAATTCATTTACAAATATTAGATTAACATTTAACTACCAAGTACCTAAGTGTTATATGAAAAGTATAAGTTCTATCTAGTAGATACTAGAAGTACAAGTATCTTCCAGACTTTCTTTCCAAATAAGAGGAGTAAATCCTCTTCTAGTGTCCAGTTTCTCCACAAAAGAAACAAGATCCATCTATGTGGGCTTTAGTAGATTTCTTGGGCTTAAAGGTGTTCAGTCCATAAAACATGGTCCTCCTGGATCACACAAGGTGATTCTTTTTGGCCTTGTACCTTTCCTAGTTTGATCTTAGAGACATCTTTAGCATCACATTGATGCCTTTACTAGGTTTCATGTTCAAGCTTATTTCTCAAAGAAAATAGTTTAGGACTAGGACTTTTAAGTGTATACAATTTCATATCTCTCACGAGATTGTCTCTTAAGACATGAACCCATTCATTGAAGTTGTTTCTAGTGAATGTGCGAGTGTTCTTCAAAAGGATTGCATAGATTTGAGGTTTGTCAAAAAAAGGTCTTTAATGTTTTATAACTCTTGTTTAAAAACATACGATATCATGTTTATTACATGCATATAATAAACCATGGTACCAATTTTCAAAATATCAAATCACTTTTAAGGTTCTATATAAAAAGCTAGTTTTATATAATTTGATGCGATTCAATTTTAATAACCGATATTAAGTTTTAGTGTATTTGAACCTTTTATATCTTCAATAAAACTTCCTTTTATTACATATATATTTGGAGTTTTCATAAGTAACAAAAATCACCATTTTAAAACTTATAATTGAGTATTTCGAATTTGCAGTTATTAACGTTTTTTTTTATAAAACCGGTTTTTATTTTAAAACAATAACTTGTTACATCTTATGTCCAATTTTGAAAACCAAGATCAATGTGATGTTTATTTTGTCCAAAATTATTTTAGCATGTGAAAAACTAATTTTGTAATGCTCGATATTTTTCCAAGGTATTATTTATCTTTCGGGTTAGTTATTTGTATTGATTTAGGCTTGGATCCATTGGATCCTTATTAATTGGGCTTAAGGGTGCCGTACGCAGGGCGTACCATCCTATGTACGTGCAACGTACTAATATGATATGGTCGCGCATACCATGCATGTACGCGCAACGTAGTAAAGAGTACGCACAATCCCCAAAACCCTAAATTTTAGGGTTGAGCCCAATATAAAGAACATTATGTCTTAAAGACCTGCCTCCCTCTCACTCTTAAGAAGCTCCTACGAAACCCTAATTCACATATTGTGTTTTCTTGTGTTTGGAAGGCATCTTGAGAGCATCCTTGGTATTTTGATTCATTCTCCAAAGATGTGAAGGTTGAAGCAAGGTGGTGGTTCAAAGGAGAAGTTGTGGATCTAGGATTGTTGCTTCATTTCAGACCCTTTCAAGGTATAAATTCTTAAACTTGCCTTATGAATGCTTAGATCTCTTAAGTAGAGTTTTGACCTTTTTTTGGTCCAAAGAATTAGGCTTTATTGTTTTAAGTCGATTCCTAAGCTTAGGGTTGCGACCCTTGGTGTTATGAGAGTTCCTAAGTCAAAAAGTTGCCATCTTGGAAGTCTTGTTGCATCGATGCATGAGCTTTGTCCATTTTAAGGAAATAGGTTGTAATATTTTAGTTTGGGTCCATATGGGGGAATGCAAGCCGCCACGTAATCGACTTTATGGGTTAAGACCATTCTATCGACCTGGATCCGTGTTTGGAGCTTCAGATCTTATGGGATTAAGCTCTTTTTGGGATTATGACTTAACAGGAGAGTACGCTGGGCGTACAAGCCCGTACGCGCAGCGTATAAGCCATGCAGTCTGTACATTAAGTGTACAGCTGAGTACGCCCCTTGTACTCAGTGGATTGGGCTGGTGTCTTTTGGGCCTCGGTTTGGGCAGTGTTCTTAGAATTGTGCATTAGGCCTCAGTGGGCCATCTGGATTCGACTCTTGGGTTAGGAAAACACATTTGGACCTTGTTTTAAGGACAATATGAAGGGTTGGGCGCAATTGGAAATTGGGCCGTATTTTGGGCCTTGTGAGATTAATGATCTCTTTTGGGCCATTGGTTATGATCTAGAGTTTCTTTCTGGGCAAGGGTATGTTAGGGGTAAAAGGGTATTTTACCCCAGTGAGAGCTTGTGGTTAAGTGATTTAGATCCCGAACTTAAGTAGCTTTTAATTGTCAATTGATAGCTCGGGGAGTCGTAGGACCAACAGTCGGGAATCATCCGTATCGTTCAGCTTTGCGAGGTGAGTTCCTTACCGAGTTTAGTGGGTCGAAGGCACCAAGGCCGGCCCATGTTTACATTATGTTGTTTGTATTCTAGTTGTCTCTGTGACTCTTGCATGTGCTGTGTTTATATATTTTTCCGGGTCAAGGCCCGATGCCGCGTGGGGATCGATGGATACCTGTATGCTATGTATCTTTGTGATTATTGCATGTGTATGTGTTTATCTGATATATGTTATTGCATGTTGGGCGGGACCCGTTTTACCTAGCTCAGCTCCGTGCCGGGCGGGGCCCACTATTTGTAATTATATGATTGGTATGTGGTATTTTGGGGGAACTCACAAAGCTTCGTGCTTACAGTTTTCTTTTTATGTTTCAACTACTTCTGGTTCCAAAGGGAAGAGCTCGGGATGACTGCATCGTATACACCATTGGAATTTTGTTATGATGTTTTACTCTGATTTTTGTCAATTGATACACTGGTTTATTTCAAATGTTTGGATGATATGGCAAATTACTAATTTATCTAATATTAAATCGAAAATTTTGGGACCATATTTTTGGATGTTTCAATTTGGTATCAGAGCCTTGGTTTGAGGGATTCGGGCACATCCTAGGGTGTGTCTGAACTCATACTAAGGATTTGGTGGAAATTTTCAAAAAGGAAATAATTTTTTAAATGATTTCTAAAGGGAAAAGGGTGTAGTGCATGCAATCAGCCGAGCTCAAGTAAGTTATCCCACAATACCCATGCATGTTTATATATGATATGAATTTTGAAATGTGAATCGCATGCTAGAGTAGGGCTAAGGATCTAGGAGAGGTGCCTTTGTATGCATGTTATATGAGCTTATAGATTTGCATGCTAGTACTGATCAGTCAGTGATAGGATGGCCTGATTAGGTTATGCTCAGTTTTGTTTACTTGATGCTCGAATGCTGCTTGCTTTGTGCTTTAAGAGTTCTTGCTAATTCCAGCTAGTTAGTAAGCAAATATGTTATGTTACATATTGTGGAAACTAAATAATTTTAGAAGGTTAGGTTTAGCTCTATTGCGTAGCTCTTGTCTAAGTCCAACCGTTGTAGGGAGAGACCTCTCATTCGAAGAATTATCTAGTTTTTGTAATATGTAATTGTATTCGTGAGCTAGTTAGAGGTGGTTAGCATGAGTTCCTTCTGCAGCTGACGGCAGAGAGTGGTGTGGAGTCTGCTCTAGAAGAACCTAGGATAAGATTTAGTGCTGAGAGCTCTAGCTGCAAGGGATCTGTTGGTTATAGAGTAACTTGGCAGAGTGAAGGCACTTATTGAGGAAAGTACGGATAAATGTGGAAGGTAGTATGGGCCCGTACTACTGGAAGCAGAGGATCCGTACTCAATTCAAGGAGGGTTGTAATGAAGCCAGGGAGCTTGTGTAGTTATGATTTCCCCGATATGCATTGATGCTTATTCTGATAGTTTTATGGTCTATTTTTAGTATGGTGGTATTGCGAAGCAGACCAGTGGGCAGTTCCAGTGTCGGGAAGGGACAAGGCTCGGGTTCTGGAGTTGGGTAGCCTGACGACCAGAAGAGGGGGTTTATCTTGTCTGAGATTACGCGTAGTATCCTTGATCATACTCCTGTGATTCTTGGCTCGGTCAAGGAGGGTATTCTGGAGCTTCTTGATGAGAGATTGAGCGCTTTTCGCGCCGAGATTGTGGCTTTGATTGGGACACGCTCTTTGACCTTCAGGGAGTTTCGGGCTTGTGGAGTGCCAGCCTATCATGGGGCTAGGGACCCCATTGCGAGCAACAGGTGGTTGGCAGATGTTGCCAACGCCTTCCGTACTAGTCGTTGTCCCAAGGGGGACAAGGTCATACTAGTATCCTTCCTCATGAAGGGCAGGGATCATGATTGGTGGGAGGAGGTAGGGCATGCTATGGGAGGTGATGCCATTGATTTGATGACCTGCAGTGATTTCTATATCAGGTTCCGAGCCGAGTTCGCACCGGTGATCGAGGTGCAGCAGCTGGCGCGAGAGTTTCAGGGAGAGGGCACTTCTGGTTCCGCAGTATGTGGCGGACGAGGAGATGAAGAAGGCCCGATACCACGAGATGTTAAGGAGCGATATCCGACAGTTTGTGAGCCGATCCAGCTGCAAGATGTTGGAAGACATGATAGCGAGGGCTAGAGAGAGGGAGACTGATTTGGAGATGGAGAGGAAGAGGAAGCCAGATTCTGTTATGAGTGTTGAGGGGTCGGGTAAGAGGCCCAAGGTATCTGATTCTAGACATAGAGGCCAGCAAGGCCGTAGCCGCTATGACAAGTGCAGCAAGACGCACGAGGGGACGTGCATGGGGGGTGGGTTCTGGCTGCTTCAAGTGCGTCCGAACTGGTCATATCAGCAGAGATTGTACTGGTACCTCCCAATCACTCCGGTATCTTATCTGATTTGCTTTCAGTGCAATCAGAGGGGCCATAAGAACGCCCATTTTCCGAGTTTGGCTACGGCAGGACCGGTGTCAGCACCCGCTCCTGCAACGTTGAGGATTACTGACGGCCGTCAGGGGCGGGTAGATGCGCCAGCAGCAAAGAGCAGGTTATTCAAGCTGACGACAGAGGAGGCGCGTGCAGCTCCCGACGTTGTTGTTGGATAAGGTGTATAAGTCCATAACTATTTCTGGTATGTACTTGACCCGACCCGACATGGTCCATTTGGGTTGCATGGCACCATGCAATTGGATAAACTAAAATGAGAGAAATAACACTTATGGTTTATTAATATATTATAAGTTCTAATATATTAATAATATTATTTAATTAGTTTGAGCAAGAATTAATTTAGAATTAATTAAGTGATCAAAAGATAACTAATTAAATATATGGGTAGATTATGTAAATATTCCATATCTTATATAGTGGGCTAAGAGGCTCCATGGATTATCAAGTTGGGTTCCACCCATAGGATGCTCCATGGAGGCTCCATGGGAGTTACAAACCCATGGGTCATGGAAATGAAGAGTCATGCCACATTAGGGTTTACATGGTGTAACCCTAGATGTGACACACTATATAAGCAACATGTTCTCCACCAAAATCGGGACACTAAGAAACAAGAGGGCTAGAGCCGATTTTGCAAGTGTAAGATTCTCTCAAAGTTTACTCCTTTGCATTTGGTGTTGTGTGAAGCATTTGAGCCATCACACTTGGGGTGCTAGGCTCACAAGGTTTCAAGGATCATAATCAACAAGAAGGTAAGTTATTCTATCTTTCATGCAAGTTAAAAATGTTCCCCATGTATGCTAGATAGGAATATAACCTTGGAATTCAACTTTGCATGATTATTAGACAAACATAGATCCAAGGTTATTAGGGTTGCATGTATACTTAGGAAGTGTTAGAATGCTCAAAACCCGTCAGTGGTATCAGAGCATGGTTCGTTTGTTATTGTTGTTTTTTTTTTGTGCAAACAGCTTCAAAAAAAATCGTTTTTCTGTTTTCTGCTCGTATGAAAGTTTGCACATTTGTTGCTGAAATGGACTAGAAACATTACCCTAAACTGTTTTGATGTTTTGAAGCTTGTTTTAGATGGTGTAATGTTTATGCTAATCCATTTACAATGGCAATTATTAAAATTACAAGTTTTTTTTAAGTGTAATTTTTGATTCTTGAAAGTGTTCATATTCATGTTCTTGAACTTATGAAGATTAGATGATCATAGGAATTGTTTGTAACCTTCATGGTAGTTTAATTCATGATCATAATGTGTTTTAATGGAGTCCATAACTTGTCCTCAAGTTATGGAAAACCAAAAGTCTCACTTTTATTAAAGCCATTAAAAGAACACAAGAGTTATAAAAATGAAGAGTCTTCATTTTTATTACTCAATTAATTCATAAGTTATAAGAAATGAAAAGTTTTGGAAGTTTACAAAACTTGCCCTCAAGTTTTGGAACATGTAAAGTCTTGATTAAAACTTTAGTTCCAACCCTTAGAATTTTAAAAGTTAAAATTCAACCCTTATACTTTATAATATTATAAGTTACTAATATATATATGTATAACGTCAAGTCGTCTTACCGCTAGTACGCCTCATTCACGAAGCCGGTCTATAAGGGGGGTATAAGGTTGTTGCCTATAAAATGGCAACTTAATGGGTGTCCACTCTCACCCACCGCTTCCTTGATCGGTGGAGGGTCGTTAGCCGAACGGGTAAGACAAGGACTTATAAATTCTCATTAAAAGTATGATGAATATTATAAAGTAACTAAATGCTTTTATTAAATTCCCAATCTTAGTTACTATAGGAAAATGTGAAAAAGGTGCTAATCCATGAAATTACACTTTACACTTTGTTTAAGTCGTTGGTGGAGCGTGTGTGGTTAACCGGCACACTAACTTGGACTTAACAAGGTAGGTAAAGGGTGACTTAAGGTTTACCATAGCATTGGTGGAGCATGTGTGGTTTACCGGCACATCGATTGAGTGATAAACCTTGAGGGTACCAAGTGATTTGCATGGTTACTTCACACCTCGTTTTGTGATCCTCGGTATCCCAGTCACAAAACTTGGAGGGCACACTCGAGATTGAAACATGCCTTTGAAAAGTTCATTGAATCTCAAAAGAATCTAGGAATTGCTAAGAACCAATTAAAAACCTAATATTTATATTTCGTTTTTCATGGTAGAAATTGGTGAATCGTCATTCACCTACCTTTCAAATATGTTATAGCTTGGATTACGGCATACCTCTTCTAAGTTATAATATATTGTGATTGGATCCTAGCCTTAATATTACATTTGGGTGTTTTATTAAGGACTCTCTTAATATCTAAACTAATCTTGTTCTCTTCTTTTAGATGTCTTCAAACAATGCTGCTTCTGGCTCTAATCCTAATGGCTCCTTTACCCTTATGAACTTGTGTGGGAAAGTCACTTTTGATGGATCCAACTTCAATGAATGGATCAGAAACATCAGGATGATTACCCGCTACGAGGACAAAAAATATGTCCTTGACAAGGAGCTTAAGGAGATTGATGAGACCACTGCAACTCCCCAGGAGATCGCCGACTTCCGGGCACATGAAAGGGATGCTACAAAAGTGGCATGCATCATGTTGGCCACCATGACAGCGGAACTCCAAAAGTCCTATGAGGACTTCTACCCTTTTGAAATGCACCAAGATCTGATGGAAAGATACCATCAAAGTGCACGACAAGAGAGGTATGAAATCATATGCTCTATCATAACAACCATGATGAAGGACGGGGAATCCGTCACGAGCCACATGCAGAAAATGCAAAGGTATGTGGATCGGTTGCTGAAGCTTAATGTGAACTTCCCTGATGAGCTTGCAATAGATATCATTTTGCACTCCTTACCATCGTGCTATGATCAATTCCGCATGACATATCACATGAATAAGGAAGAGGTCACACTCAGCAAACTTCAGGGACTCCTCAAGACCGCAGAAACAGGTCTTAAGGGTAAGTCGGTTGTTAACACTCCTACTCCAAACTCCGCCCCGGTTTTGGCAATCGGGAAAGGTAGAGGGAAGAAGAGGAAGAGCTCTTCGAAGGGTACCAAGGCTAGGACCCTTGATGGCTCTTCTTCAAGTGGAACCAAGAAAGGTTTTGTCACTCCTTCTTCTGACCCTAAAGAGGCTGAATGCTTCTATTGCCATGAAAAGTCACATTGGAAGCGGAACTGCCCAAAGTACCAGCAAGATGTGAAGGATGGGAAAGTTAAACCCAACCATGCAGGTATTTACACTATCTTATCTAATAACTCACCCCATTCTAACTCTTGGGTCCTTGATACCGGTTGTGGTATTCATATATGTTCTGATTTGCAGGGACTAAGAAGAAGTGAGAATGTGGAGCATGGAAGAATAAACTTAATCATGGGGAATAGGAAAGCTTTACCTGTCTCCAAGATTGGAGTTTATACTTTATCGCTAAGTAGTGGGTTTAGTTTAGATTTGAATAAATGTTGTTATTCGCCAGAAATGGCAAGAAATGTTATTTCCTTTCATGCATTGTATAAACAAGGTTTCACCTTTTCATTTGATAATGAAGTTGGTTCGATTAATGCTTTCTTTAATAATGTTCTTTATTTTAAAGCATTACCTTGTGATGGTGTGTATGAAACTGTATCTGTGGTTGATAACTTAGGAAATAATGTATTGTGTATTGATTATGTTAATGATAATAACTTGGATAAAGCATCATTATGGCATTATCGTCTTGGACATATAAGCAAGAAACGCATAGGCCAACTCCAAAAGGATGGAGTATTGGAGTCATTTGACCTAAAGTCAGATGATAGTTGCGAATCATGCTTACTTGGAAAAATGACAAAGTCACCCTTCACAGGTTCTTGTGAGAGGGGTGAAGGTTTGTTGGATCTTATACACACGGATGTGTGTGGGCCCTTCGAACATGCCACAAGGGATGCTAATCGTTATTATTTGACTTTTACTGATGATTACAGTAGATATGGATATGTCTACTTAATCAAGCATAAGTCAGAGACTTTTGAGAGGTTTAAAGAGTTTAAACAGGAATTCGAGAATCAATTGGGAAGGAACATTAAGATGCTTCGATCCGATCGAGGTGGTGAGTATCTTAGTTCAGAGTTCCTCGACTATCTTAGGGAATGTGGGATTGTCTCACAATTGACACCTCCCAGGACACCGCAGTTGAATGGTGTAGCTGAGAGGCATAATCGAACCTTGTTGGATATGGTTCGTTCCATGATGAGTCGAGCTTCGCTACCAATCTCATTTTGGGGGTATGCCTTAGATACTGCCGCCCATATCCTTAATCTAGTTCCCACAAAGAAAGTTGCCAAAACTCCTCATGAGATGTGGACTGGTAAAGTACCCAAACTATACCACATTAAGATTTGGGGTTGCGAGGCTTTCGTGAGACGCGAGACTCATGATAACCTCGAACCTCGAAGTGAGAGGTGTATTTTCATCGGCTACCCACATAAATCCTTTGGTTACCTCTTCTACAGACCTAGTGAGAATGTGGTCTTTGTAGCTAGGAGGGCTTTCTTTCGAGAGAGAGAGTTCATAAGCCAAGGAGATAGTGGGAGGCAAGTTGACCTTGAAGAAATTCAAGAGTCAAGTGGTGAAGGAACTTCAAACCCTAGCACTCAACTTGAGGAGGAAACTTCTGTTGAGCCAATTGACAAGTCTGTACCTCTGAGGCGTTCCATAAGGGTTAGGAATGCACCTGAGCATTACTATGGATTCCATATTACTGCGGAAGGTGATACACTTATCAGTGATGAGACACTGATAGGTCTGGATGAACCTAACAGTTACGCGGAAGCCATGGCAGGCCCTGAGTCAGCCAAGTGGAAAGAGGCAATGGACAGCGAGATACAGTCCATGTATGACAATCAAGTTTGGAACTTGGTTGAGAATGTACCAGGTCGTAAGACTGTAGGGTGCAAATGGATCTTCAAGAAGAAGACCGACATGGATGGTAATGTACACACTTATAAGGCACGACTGGTTGCAAAGGGTTTCTCACAAACTCCGGGAGTTAATTATGATGAGACCTTTTCTCCAGTGGCCAAGATTAAGTCTATTAGGGTTCTGTTAGCCATAGCCGCATTTCATGACTATGAAATATGGCAAATGGATGTCAAAACCGCTTTCCTTAATGGAAATTTGGCTGAGGATGTTTACATGAGTCAGCCAGAGGGTTTTGTCAACACAGAGTACCCTAATAGAGTGTGTAAGCTTGAGAAATCCATTTATGGGTTAAAGCAAGCACCTCGCAGATGGAATCTTTGCTTTGATGAGAAAGTCAATGAATTTGGCTTTTCTAGGAGTGAAGATGAATCTTGTGTATATGTCAAGGCTAGTGGGAGTATAGTTAGCTTTTTGGTATTGTATGTGGATGACATACTACTCATAGGAAATGACATCCCAACTCTGCAGGAAGTTAAGTCCTGGCTTGGGAAGTGTTTCTCTATGAAGGACCTAGGAGAAGCTGCCTATATTCTAGGGATAAGGATCTTGAGTGACCGGAGTAAAAGACTAATTGGACTTAGTCAGAGTACCTACTTGGATAAGGTGCTGAAGAGATTCGGCATGCAGGACTCCAAGAAAGGAGAGTTACCCATCCAGAGTAACGCCAGATTGAGTAAGACACAAAGCCCTAGTACTGAGGCTGAGATAGCAGAAATGAGTCGAATACCTTATGCTTCGGCTGTAGGATCGATCATGTATGCTATGACGTGTACTCGACCTGATGTACCCTTTTCTTTGAGCATGGTTAGCAGATATCAGGGGAACCCTGGGAAGGCACACTGGACTGCGGTAAAGAATATCCTCAAGTACCTACGGAGGACTAAGGACTAGGTCCTTACCCTCGGTGGGAGTGAAGACTTGAGAGTTGTAGGGTATAGTGATGCTAGCTTTCAGACTGATAGGGATAATTTCCGCTCTCAGTCAGGCTGGGTCTTTACCTTAAATGGAGGAGCAATTTCTTGGAAGAGTTCCAAGCAAGAGACAGTGGCTGATTCAACTTGCGAATCAGAGTATATAGCAGCTAGCGAGGCAGCAAAGGAGGCGATATGGCTGAAGAACTTCATTGGAGACCTTGGAGTTGTACCAGCTATTAAAGAGCCAATGGAAATTTTCTGTGATAGTGAAAGTGCAGTTGCCTTAGCCAAGGAACCAAGGGATCACGGGAGATCCAGACACATCGACAGAAAATACCATTTCATCAGACATCGAATAGAAGAAGGACTCCTCGTGGCAAAGAGGGTATCATCGGATGAGAATCCAACAGATCCCCTCACGAAGGGACCGACTCAGGTTAAGCATCTCCAGCATGCTCGGAGCATAGGGCTGAAGGATGATATTAGATTTAGTAGTTAGATAACCTTGAAATTTGTAAAGTGTAATTGACATTAGATGATGAATAAAAGGTGTTTTATTTATGAGTAAAGTGTTGCTATCTCTTGTCGATCGTTTACTATATTTCTTTTGCATGTTTTGACTTCCATAATAATTATGTTTGGTATATCATATTATTCGAACCTCCACAGTCAGTCATATGTCGGAAGTAGGTATGAATCAAGACTGTCATGATTGGTTGCAGAGGTCTAAGTTGTTGGACATGGCTACAACACTCATGAGTGCTCATAAGTTCTGAGCATTAGACTCAACCCACGCTCACTGGAATCACTTCATGGAATTTATCTCGAGTGATCGTGAGACGGTAATATCATATAAGTCTTCAAACCTAGATATATGATTTGTTACTTATGAGTTGGTTATGCATTGATTGTACGAAAACGCATTGGTAACTCGATGTTATAAAACGTGCTCTTGTGTATAATTCAATGAGTAGTAGAACAAACATATGAGTCGAAGTTTATCTGTTCCTTCTTGGATTAGAAGCTGATATCTGGGCCCCTCGATGATTTTGTTTTGACCTATGTACCGGGCCCGGTCAGAACTAAGTTGATGTGTTCAATTAAGTTCTTTGTCAAACAAATCGGAAATCGGGAAACAAACTGCTGGACAATAAGTAAGACATTGTTCCATGTATTTGTCCGGCTGATATCTAGAACAGAGGATTATATGATCACTTATCTTAAATGGCGTATCATCATCTTCTCAGTTCCGAGAGACCTTGAAAGAGCTACGATTGCCGATCGGTTCCTGAAGTATTGCAGTTATAGTTATTAGACTTATCCAAGTGGGAGACTGTTGGATAAGGTGTATAAGTCCATAACTATTTCTGGTATGTACTTGACCCGACCCGGCATGGTCCATTTGGGTTGCATGGCACCATGCAATTGGATAAACTAAAATGAGAGAAATAACACTTATGGTTTATTAATATATTATAAGTTCTAATATATTAATAATATTATTTAATTAGTTTGATCAAGAATTAATTTAGAATTAATTAAGTGATCAAAAGATAACTAATTAAATATATGGGTAGATTATGTAAATCTTCCATATCTTATATAGTGGGCTAAGAGGCTCCATGGATTATCAAGTTGGGTTCCACCCATAGGATGCTCCGTGGAGGCTCCATGGGAGTTACAAACCCATGGGTCATGGAAATGAAGAGTCGTGCCACATTAGGGTTTACATGGTGTAACCCTAGACGTGACACACTATATAAGCAACATGTTCTCCACCAAAATCGGGACACTAAGAAACAAGAGGGCTAGAGCCGATTTTGCAAGTGTAAGATTCTCTCAAAGTTTACTCCTTTGCATTTGGTGTTGTGTGAAGCATTTGAGCCATCACACTTGGGGTGCTAGGCTCACAAGGTTTCAAGGATCATAATCAACAACAAGGTAAGTTATTCTATCTTTCATTCAAGCTAAAAATGTTCCCCATGTATGCTAGATAGGAATATAACCTTGGAATTCAACTTTGCATGATTATTAGACAAACATAGATCCAAGGTTATTAGGGTTGCATGTACACTTAGGAAGTGTTAGAATGCTCAAAACCCATCAGTTGTGAGGGTATGTATCTTCTCCTTATCTCTTTATTTATATTGTTTTGTCGCTTATACTTATGTGTTTTATTTTAGGATCGTTCCATGTGAACGATATATCTGATCTGGTATTATTCGATTCGCGGGCTACCCGATCTTTTCTATCGCTCGCGCTTAGCAAGCGATTTGTTGGGGCTCCGGGGGAGTTGGATTGTACTCTTGAAGTAGAGATTACAGATGATAGGACCGTTCGGGTTGCGAAGGTTCATCGGGGGTGTACTCTTTAGTTGTTCGATGAGCAATATTCCGTGGATTTAGTCCCTATTCCCCTGTGAGGGAATAAGGTCATCGTGGGAATGTACTGGTTGAGCCCCAATGGGGCGGTGATCGATTGCGAGCATCAGCTAGTTCGGGTTGGGACCCTAAGTGGGGGAGGGTTGGTGATACAGGGCGAGAGGCCGCAGTGCGGGCGAACTTTGTGTTCAGCAGCAAGGGCCAGGCGCTACCTTTAACAGGGTTGCACATGGTCTGTCGCCTATGTTCTGGATACCTGGGATAAGGGTAAGGCGACCGTGCATGATGTACTGATATTACGAGAGTATGCAGACGTGTTTCCGGAGGATTTTCCTGGGGTACCTGCGGAGATGCAGGTGGAGTTCAAGATTGACCTAGTCCCTGGTGCGGCTCTGATAGCCAAGGCACCATATCGGTTGGCTCCTCCCGAGATGTGGGAGTTGTCTACACAGCTGCAGGAGCTGTTAGACAAGGGATTTATCAGGCCGAGCAGTTTGCCATGGGGAGCCCCGATTCTGTTTGTGAAGAAGAAGGATGGGTCACATCGGATGTGTATAGATTACCGGGAGTTGAATAAGGTAATGGTGAAGAACTTTTATCCCCTCCCGAGGATTGACGATCTATTTGACCAGCTATAGGGTGTATCATGGTTCTCCAAGATTGATCTGCAATCGGGTTACCACCAGATGCGAGTCAGGGACGACGATGTGCAGAAAACAGCCTTTCAGGCTCGCTATGGTCATTACGAGTTCGTGGTGATGCTGTTTAAGCTCACCAATGCTCCTGCTGCGTTCATGGATCTCATGAACCGCGTGTGCAGATCAATGCTGGACCGGTCTGTGATAGTCTTTATCGATGATATATTGGTCTATTCCAAGACGCAGGAGCAGCACGAGGAGCACCTGAGGGAAGTGCTGGAGACATTGAGGAGGGAGAGACTTTTCGTAAAGTTCTCCAAGTGTGAGTTCTGGTTGCGCGAGGTGCAGTTTCTGTGGCACCTTGTTAACTAGAAGGGTATTTTGGTCGATCTGGCCAAGATAGGGGCCGTGATGTAGTTGGAGGTTTCGAGGTCTCCATCTGAGATTCAGAGTTTTCTTGGTTTGGCGGGTTATTTTCGGAGATTCATCCAGGATTTCTCCAAGATTGATGTTCCACTGACCCGACTGACCAAGAAGTCGGTGACATTTCGCTGGGGGCTTGAGCATTAGGCAGCTTTCGAGACTCTTAGAAAGCGATTGTGCGAGGCGCTGATTCTGACCTTATTGGAGGGTGTCGATGATTTTTTAGTCTTCTGTGATGCATCGATCTCGGGTATGGGTGCAGTTTTTATGTAGCGGGGTCGCGTGATCGTGTACGCTTCGAGGAGCTGAAGCCTCATGAGGCGAACTACCCGACGCACGATTTGGAGTTGGGGGCTGTTATTTTCGCCCTCAAGATTTGGCGGCACTACCTCTATGGGGTTCGTTGTACCATATACACAGACCACAAGAGCTTGAGGTATTTGATGGACCAGACGAATCTGAATATGAGGCAACGTGGTTGGTAGGATGTGGTGAAGGTTTATGATTGTGAGATCCTCTACCACCCGGGGAAGGCCAATGTGGTGGCAGATGCCCTCAATCGCAAGGCGGTCGCAGCTCCGATCAGGGATATATGTTTGAGGATTACAGTGATTACTCCGTTGCTGGAACGGATTCGGGAGGCTCGGGTTGAGGGTATGAAGGAGGAGCGCCGAAAATGTGAGCGGATTGTAGGTCAGGTGGCTTCCTTTGATTATGATAGTCGTGGATTGTTGACCCTGCATCGAAGGGTCTGGGTTCCTTATTGGGGCGGTGTGCGCCAAGTTCTGATGGAGGAGGCTCACAAGTCGAGATTCTCCATTCATCTTGGGGAGACGAAGATGTATCAGGATCTTCGCCCTGATTATTGGTGGCACTGCATGAAGTGGGATATAGCATGGTTTGTGGAGTGGTGTTTGACTTGCAGGAAAGTCAAGTCTGAACATCAGCGACCGCACGAGAAAATGCAGCCGTTGGAGATTACCGTGTGGAAATGGAAAGACATCACTATGGATTTCATCACAAAGCTTCCTAGGACCACATGTTGAGTAGATTCTATCTGGGTCATCATTGATTGGTTGACCAAGAGTGCACATTTCATCCCGATTCAGGAAAGTATATCAGCTGAGAAGCTAGCCGAGATTTACATCCGCGAGGTTGTAGCACGTCATGGGGTGCCAGTTTCGATTGTGTTAGACCGAGATGTTTGCTTTAATTCCAGATTTTGGAAGCGATTTCATGAAGAGATGGGCAATCGTCTTCACTTTAGTACAACTTTTCATCCTCAGACTGATGGACAGAGTGAGCGGATGATCCAGACTCTAGAGGATATGCTACACGCATGTGTATTGGATTTCGGTGGGAATTGGGATACGTATTTTCCGTTAGCGGAATTTTCGTATAACAACAGTTATCATGCTAGCATAGATCGACCTCCCTTCGAGATGATCTACGGGAGGAAATATAGGACCCCGATTTGTTGGGGCGAGGTCGGTCAAGTCTACTGAGGTGATTCAGCAAGTCCGGAGCAAGCTCCATACAGCTCAGAGTCGGAAGAAAAGCTATGCTGACAAGCGCCGGTCAGACTTGGAGTTTCAGGTGGGGGATATGGTTCTCCTGAAGGTGTCACCTTGGAAAGGTGTCATCCGGTTCAGGAAGCAGGGCAAGATGGGCCCCAGGTACATCGGTACGTTTAGGGTTTTGGCTCGGGTGGGCCGGGTTGCTTATCATTTGGATCTTCCAGGAGAGCGTCGTCATATTCACAACACCTTTCATGTCTCTCAGGTTCGGAAGTGCTTAGTGGATGATTCCGCAATTGTACCCTTGGAGGATATTCAGGTGGATGACTGCCTGAATTATATAGAGAGACCGGTGGCAATTCTATATCGGAAAACGAAAAACTTGAGGAACAAGGTTGCGGAGCTTAGTGGATGATTCCACAATTGTACCCTTGGAGGATATTCAGGTGGATGACCGCCTGAATTATATAGAGAGACCGGTGGCAATTCTAGATCAGAAAACGAAAAACTTGAGGAACAAGGTTGTGGAGCTGGTGAAGGTGCAGTGGCTGCACCGCAAAGGGTCTGAGTGGACTTGGTATCCCGATGAGGCGATGAGGGAGCACTATACGGAGTTGTTCAGGGCGGCGGACTTCGGGGACAATGTCTGATTCAAGTGGGGGAGAATTGTAACGCTCAATATTTTTCCACGACATTATTTATCTTCCGAGTTAGTTATTTGTATTGATTTAGGCATCGATCCATTGGATCCTTATTAATTGGGCTTAAGCGTGCCGTAAGCAGGGCGTACCACCCTATGTAAGCACATCGTACTAATATGAGATGGCCGCGCATAGCATGCACGTACGCGCAGCGGTTACTAAAGAGTACGCACAGTGTACGCGTGCAGTCCCCAAAACCCTAAATTTTAGGGTTGAGCCCCATATAAAGAACATTATGTCTTAAAGACCATCCTGTTGGATAAGGTGTCTAAGTCCATAACTATAATTGGTATGTACTTGACGCGAAAATAGCATGGTCCATTTGGGTTGCATTTCACCGGAAGAATTTGACAGGATGGACTTTTGAGAAGAGGTTATTTATGATTTATTAATATATTATAAGTTCTAATATATTAATGTGAAATCATTTTATTTGATTAGTATTGATCAAGAATTAATTTGGAATTAATTCAGTGATCAAAAGAGACTAATTAAATATACGGGGACTGATTTAGTAAATCAATGATTCTTATAGTGTGGGCCAATGGTTATTTAGGATGGGCTAAACCAATAAGTTAGTCCATGGACCCATGGAGCCTAAGTAATATGAAAGGTCATGTCCATTAGGGTTTAGATGGATGTAACCCTAGACTTTCCCACACTATAAAAGGAGTCCCTTAGCTCCTAAAATCGGCTTAAGTTGTTCTAAGAGATCATAAGAGCCGATTTTTGTACAAGTCACTCTCTCTCAAGTACTTCATTATTGGTAGTGTTTTGTGAAGCATTTGAGGCATCACATTTGGGGTGCTAGGCTCTTAAAGGTCCAAGTTTACAAGCTACAACAAGAGGTAAGTCATCTAACTAGTTTTTTGTTGTTCAAGTTCCCATGCTTTGTATGCTAGTTAGAATGAATGCTTTGGAAAATCAAATTGCATATATAATTAGAGAAAACTTAGATCCAAATCATCTAGGGTTGCATGTGCACCATAAGGTTGTTAGAGTGCTCAAAACCCTTCAGTGGTATCAGAGCCTAGGATTGTTTTCTGTTACACTTGATTCTTATTAAATTTCCAACTTGAAAAAATCGATTTTCTGGCTTCTGACTGGTGAACTCGCTGAGTCCACTGGCTGACTCGACGAGTCCGCTCAGTAACAGACCAACTCGACGAGTCGGGTTCATGCACTCGTCGAGTTGATGGCTCTGGGTGCTGGATTTCGAGTTTTTGGCCAGAATTGGATTAGGATCATTACCACAAACTGTTTTTTGAAACATGAAATCTGTTTTCTTGATATGGTAGTGATCATGCTCATCCAATTAAAAGATAATTGTCCAAATTTCAAGATTTGTATTAGTTTATTTGATTAGGCTAATTTCTTGCAATTGTTGATATGAATTATCTTGTCTTATGAGTTTAACTAGATCATGGATGAATTATTTGATTATTTTGTTAATTAAAATATTGATCTAAATGCGTTAATGAACTCCATAACTTGTCTTCAAGTTATGGAAAATGAAAAGTATTTTCTTTAAAAGGTCATTAAACTCATAAGTTATGGAAATGAAAAGTTTGAAGAGTTTCAAAGCTTTCCCTCAAGTTTTGGAATGTGTAAAGTCACACTTATGAATACTTTAATTCCAAACCCTAGAATTTGAAAAGTTAAAAATTCAACCCTTATACTATTATAATATTAAACGTTTAATAATTATATATATATATATATATATATATATATATATATATATATATATATATATATATATATATATATATATATATATAAGACAAAGTCAGTCTTACCGTTAGTAGGCCTCATTCACGAAGCCGGTCTATAAGGGGGGGGGGGGTATAAGGTTACTGCCTATAAAATGGTGGTTTAATGGGTGTCTACTCTCACCTACCGCTTCCTTGACTGGTGGAGGGTCATTAGACGAACGGGTAGGATAGGACACTAATTCTCGTTAAAAGTATATTGGTAATTATAAAGTAACTAAACTTTTATTAAATTCCTAATCTTAGTTACTTTAGGAAAAATGTGAAATTGATGCTAAACCATGAAATTGCACTTTGCACCTTGCCAAGTCGTTAGTGGAGCGTGTGTGGTTACCCGGCACACAAACATGGACTAGTAAGGGTGGCAAAGGGTAGCTTGATGTTTGTCATAGATAAATGGAGCGTGTGTGGTTAACCAGCATATTGATTAGGTGATAATTGACTTCAAGTGTACCAAGTAAATTTGCATGGTTATTCACACCTTGTTTGTGATCCTCGGTATCCCAGTCACAAACTTGAAGGGCATGATCGAGATTTAAACATGCCATTGAAAAGTTCAATGAATCTCAAAAGAATCTAGGAATTTCAATCCAATTAAAACTTAATAATCAATTTCGTTTTTCATGGTGGAAATTGGTAAACCGTCATTTACCTACCTTCAAATATTTTGCAAGTTGGATTACAGCATCCCTCTTCCAAATTGTAAAATATTGTGTTGGGTCCTAGCCTTAATATTTCATTTTGGGTGTTATATTAAGGATTATTATCTAATCTAAACTTTGTCTTTCTTTTTCAGATGTCTTCCAACACTGCTTCTGGCTCAAACCCTACTGGCCCTTCTCTCTCATGAACTTGTGTGGGAGAGTCATCTTTAATGGTACCAACTAATGATTGGATTAGGAACATCAGGATGGTCACTCGTTATGAGGACAAGGAATATGTCCTCGATAAGGAGCTTAAGGAAATTGATGAGTCTTCTGCTACTCCTGAGGAGATCGCTAAGTTTAGGACTCATGAGAAGGATGCCTCCAAGGTGTCTTGTATCATGTTGGCTACTATGACATCTGAACTCCAAAAGTCCTATGAGGACTTCTACCCTTTTGAGATGCACTAAGACCTGATGGAACGATACCATCAGAGTGCTCGTCAAGAGAGGTATTAAATCATCGCCTCCATGATAACAACAAATATGAAGGATGGAGAGTCCTTCACGGGCCACTTGCAGAAAATGCAAAGGATTGTGGACCGCTTGCTGAAGTTGAATGTGAACTTCGATGAAGAGTTGGCCATAGATATCTTTCTACACTCTTTAGCTCCCTGTTATGATCAGTTCCATATGACCTATCATATGAACAAGGAGGAGGTCACTCTTAGCAAACTTTAAGGACTTTTGAGGACTGTTGAAAGTAGTCTCAAAGGTAAAAATGTTGTTCCTACTCCTACAGCTACTGCCCCTGTTCTGGCTATTGGACAAGGGAAGGGGAAGAAGAGGAAGGCTCCTTCCAAGAACCGCAAGGGAAAATCTCTTGATGGATCCTCTTCAGGTGGAACCAAAGGTGGTTCTGCTGCTCCCTCTTCCATTCCTAAGGAAGTAGAGTGTTTCTATTGTCATGAAAAAGGGCACTGGAAGCGAAGCTGCCCTAAGTACTTACAAGATGTTAAGGATGGGAAGGTTAAACCCACCCATGTAGGTATTTATACTATTCTATCTAAAAACTCATCACATGCTAATTCTTTGGTCCTTAATACAGTTTGTAGATTTCACATTTGTTATGATGTGCAAGGTCTAAAAAGAAGTAAGGATGTGGAGCACGGGAAGATAAACTTGATCATAGGGAACAAGAAAGTTTCACCTGTCACCAAGATTGGAGTTTACTCTTTATTTCTTAGTGTGGGTTAGAAATAGATTTGAATAAATGTTGCTACTCGTCTGATATGGCAAGAAATATTATTTCCTTTCTTGGTTTGTACAAACAAGGCTTTAGTTTTTCATTTGATAATGAAATTGGTGCTATTAATGCTTTTTATAATGGTGTATTTTATTTGAAAGCATTACCTTGTAATGGTGTATATGAAACTGTGATGGTTGTAGACAACTTAGGAAATAATGTGTTGCACATTGATTCTTCCAATAGCTTGGATAAAGCATGCTTGTGGCATTGTCGTCTTGGACATGTCAACAAGAAGCACATATGCCAACTCCAATAGGCTAGAGTCTTGGATTCATTCAACATAAAGTCGGATGACACTTGCGAATCTTGTTTGCTTGGAAAGATGACCAAGTCACCCTTCACTGGTACTTGTGAAAGGGGTGAGGGACTGTTGGATCTCATACACACTGATATGTGTGGACCCTTCAGAACCGCCACAAGGGATGCCAACCACTTCTATGTGACTTTTACAAACGATTACAATACATATGGCTATATCTATTTAATCAAGCACAAGTCAGAAACCTTTGAAAGTTCAAAGAGTTTAAGCAAGAAGTGGAGAATCAGCTGGGCAGGAAGATAAGGATGCTCCGATCCGATCGGGGTGGTGAGTATCTTAATATCGAGTTCCTTGACTATCTTAAGGAATGTGGAATTGCTTCACAATTAACGCCACCTAGGACACCATAGCTTAATCGTGTAGCAGAGAGGCGCAATCGAACCTTGTTGGACATGGTTCTTTCCATGATGAGTCGAGCTTCATTACCTATCTCATTCTGGGGGTATGCCTTAGAGACTGCCGCCCATATCCTTAATCTAGTCCTAACTAAGAAGGTTGCCAAAACACCTCACGAGATGTGGACAAGGAAAGTTCCTTCGTTAGCACACATCAAAGTTTGGGGTTGCGAGGCTTTCGTGAGGCATGAGACTCACGATAAGCTCTAACCTCACAGTGAGTGTTGTATTTTCATCGGCTACCCGCAGAAGTCCTTTGGATATCTCTTCTATAGACCGAGTGGCAATGTTGTCTTCGTTGCAAGGAGAGGAGTCTTTCGTGAGAGAGAGCTCATATGCCAAGGGGACGATGGGAGGCATATTGACCTTGAAGAGCTTCAAGAGTCAAGTGGTGAAGGAACCTCTAACACTAGAAATCAACCTGAGGAGGAAACTTGTAGTGACAAAGAACATGGTTTGGCATGCGGAATTAAAGTTTGCACAATGAACATGGTGATTTGGGTGTTCAAGAGATGTATTGAATATGTATTGTGTTACAAAAAGGGACATAGATCTACATCTACATAAATAACACACACTCACACACTCACTTTTACATCTCTCAAGCACACCTCTACATGTGGTATGAACCCACTATTTATAGAGGTGTTTACATGTCTCTCTCTCACTCTCACTAACACATGTGTCTAAAGGCTAATACACCACATGCAAGTGGGTCTACAAGAGTCAAACCATTACAAAGGCATACATGAAGAACTTTGTACCCCAACATTCTCCCCCTCAAAGTTAGGAATGGATGACCCACTTCAAATCTTCCAAAATCGAGCATCTATGCGGTTCGAGCCTCAAAGGTGACACATGTCGAAATGAACTTCAATCTTTAATTCTTCCACGATTCTTCAATTTGGGCTCTAGGATGTGAAACCATACAAACCGAGCAGCAACGAATGATTAACTCCAAATAATCACCCAAAAGTTGCGCATAAAAACACATCCCAAAAATCTTCAATAATACCAAACCCATTTTGAAAATAAATCATTTCGAACTTCCAATTGCATCATCTCGTAAGCTGCAAAAATTAAGATCACTTCAATCTTCAAATCCGCGTAATACGAAAAATTCAAGTTCGAATTTCCATATAAAACTTCTCCCCGTTTTTATAATCGAAAATTGATTATAAAACTCCCAAGGAAAAAGAACGTGCTCTATTCGGAATTTTTCGTGTCAAAACTCCCCCTTAACATGTGGCATAAACTATGTGCTTCAATCCGGAAAATCCAAAAAATATTGAATTTTTAGTTTCGTTCACGGATCGCCTTTGACAAAATTTCTCAAAATTGGGTAGAAATTGTCAATTTCAAAATTCTGCAGTGACCCGGTGCGCCCAAAACAGCAAAATATGCAAAACTCTCCCCCTTTTCCAAAGCTGGGTAGAAAGCGTCAATTTGCACAAACTGCAGGGGCCTGAAATGTATTTTCTTCAATTTTCAGCAAAAACAGTCCTTTTTCGAATTTGTGTATGAACCGCCAAACATTCGAAGCCTCAGGGACTATTTTCGAAAATTCTGCCATTTGCACCAAACATACGAAGAATCCCCAAAATATTCGAAATTTCAGAAAATATTCGAATTTGGGTGAAAAGTGTCAAACATTCGAAACTTCAAAAATTTTCGAATTTGGGTGAAAACTGTCAAACATTCGAAACTTCAAAAATTTTCGAATTTGGGTGAAAAGTGTCAAACATTCGAAACTTCAATTGTTTGTGGAGATTGCCAAATGTTCGAAAGTTTAAGGGCTGAATTCGAAAATTTTACTTTTTGATCAAAATATTCGAAGACTTGAACAAACATTCGAAGCCTTGCTTTTTCCCTTTGTTAAACAGTCAAATCTTGAGGGACTACATGCGAAACTTTTGGTTTTGCTTCCCAACATACGAACTTTTCCAACCCAACATACGAAATTTTCAGGTGACAAACATGCGAATTTTCAAGGACCATTTTCGAAAATTTGTCTTTCTTTTTCATCAATTCACATGATCGCTTCGTACGTTTCTTATGAACGCTTCGTACGAAAATCTCAGGAACCAAACACACGAAAAATTTTCACCCAAACATACGAAGATTTTCCTTCTCTCTCCTCTTCGTATGAAAATCATCTTCCCAAAATTTTTCCTAAACACACGAATGCGAAGCATACGAAGACTCTGAATGTACAGTAACCTCTTAATCGTCCCTCTGAATCGACTTTTCCAGTTCGTTCTTTCAACCCAGTTCATACAGTTCTTCATTCTTTCTCAAACACCAACTGTTCGTCAATCTATCGTCGACTCCAGTTCTTCGTTCTTTTCATTACAGGGACCCCAAAATCAATTTCCTTTAGACACGAATGAGCACACATACAGGCACTAAATCAACCCCTTAAATCCAAAATTAACAATTTGCTTTTACAGATCATCGACTCCAATCATGCGAAATCCAGATTTCTTCGATCATTCATTCACAGCTCAAGGTTCGTTCATCCCCAAAACAAATCCAGTTTCTTTAATCGACCCAAATACACCTTCTTTCAAATCCCGATCACCCTTTGATCACCAAAATACAGTCTTCGTTAATCAACATCACCCATTTCAATTCTTCGCATATGAAACCCAAGGAATTACACCGATTTCAATAACCAACACCAAATTATCCAAATTACCAGTCCAACTATTCGAATTCCAACCCAATCGATCATTTGTTCTAACCCAAAATCGACAATCGTCTTTACACATCAACAAACATTCGACTGTAAACCAAAGCTTCAACCATCGACTCCCAAAATTAATCTTCAATCGTTCAAACCTTCGATTTCATAGCCTTTGAAACACAGAAATCGACATACAAACCATGATTCGTATCCCAATGTTCCATCTTCCAAATAACGAACAACTGAGTTCGTGAATCTCAGTTCGTTTGTCGTATATCAACTTTCAAGAAGTAAAATCAAAACAAAATCAAATCTTCAAACTTTTGAAAAATCGATGAAAAGCTTCTTGCAAGATCACACACGTCGATTTCAACATCAAAACTCAATTTCGACTTTCATGCGACCATTGAAATCGATATACACATTCACTGGATACGAAATATGCGAATTAAGATATCCGATTCAATCTAATTGACTTTGAATCGATGCTTCAGTTGATTAACAAAGAAACATGCGATTTGATTTTTAATCGATATACACATTCACTAGAGACAAACTCAGATCAAAATCACCAAGAACAGAAGAAGATTAAGATATCTGATGATTCAATGGTACAAGTAATTGATGCGTGAAACAAGATCTGGAACGATGTAAAAGATTTTTGGGCTCACAAACGAATTAAGATCAATTATATCTCACTTGTTGGGCTTAAAACAACACTGAATAGTAATTTCGGGTTTTTGGGCTCAATGATACGATATGAACAGTATCGATCTTTTGTTTGGGTTTCATGAACAGTAATTCTTGAATTTAAATTGATTTGGGCAAATGTAATTCAAATTGGGCTGAATCAAAGAAAATATGAGTTTGATCAACAACAATTAGGCACGAAACAAATATGATTGATCATTAAAAAAAATAATTAGATCAACAATGGGGTTTTTCAAAAAGAATTTGATCCAATGATTCAAATCGATCAAAATTCAAAAATGCAACGCACGATTTAATGATTACGAGAGATCATAGAGAGAGACTCACCATAAATGCTCCAATTGTGACAGATTTTGCCAAACCGAGAATCGTTCTTCAAATATCACATTGATCTTGAAGACCCGCTCTGATACCAATTGTAGTGACAAAGAACATGGTTTGGCATGCGGAATTAAAGTTTGCACAATGAACATGGTGATTTGGGTGTTCAAGAGATGTGTTGAATATGTATTGTGTTACAAAAAGGGACATAGATCTACATCTACATAAATAACACACACTCACACACTCAATTTTACATCTCTCAAGCACACCTCTACATGAGGTATGAACCCACTATTTATAGAGGTGTTTACATGTCTCTCTCTCACTCTCACTAACACATGTGTCTAAAGGCTAATACACCAAATGCAAGTGGGTCTACAAGAGTCAAACCATTACAAAGGCATACATGAAGAACTTTGTACCCCAACAAAACTCCTGTTGAGCCGATTAACGAGTCCGTACCTCTGAGGCGTTCCAGTAGAGTTAGTGTTCCACCTGTGTTATATGGTTTCCATATAACATCTGAGGGTGATACATTTATCAGTGATAGCACACTGATAAATTTGGATGAACCTAACAACTACAAGGAAGCCATGGCAGATACCACCGAAGGGTCCTGGATAGCTTCTCTGCTTCCGATCACGAATGCCCTGCCATGCCCTATACCTCCTTGACTCCTTAACTTTGGACACTCTCTCTTCATGTGTCCAACCTCGCCACACTCAAAACACTTTCTTCCTTCATCATTGCCTGTTCCAGTATTTGTTTGCTGATTGACTGTTGCAGGTGTTGTGCTCCTGCAGCGATTAGCATTATGCCCCTTCTTCTTGCACTTCGTTCAAACAAAACAGTCACCTAGGTGATGACGGTTACACTGACTGCACCATGGAAATTTTCCATCATAGTGTCTTGGTTGTATGGGTATTGCTGTTGTGGCTGCATAATTGGTTGCCACTTCTTGTATTTTATCAGATGATTGTCTGGGATTCTTCCCATTAAACTTGCGCTTGTTTGTTCCAGATTTGGGAGACTCAGCCTTTGAGACCACTATTGTTCCTTGGATCTCAGTGAGGGTTAGCTGATGGGCTATTCTCTTAGTGCTGTCATAGGTTGTAGGCTTTGATGCGATCACCATGCCTTTAATTTGTGATGCTAAACCCCAGATATATCGTTCAAACTTCTTATATTCAGGGGTTACAAGTGTTGGACACATCACTGCAAGATCATTAAATCTAGCGGTATAAGCTTTTATCTCGGAACCCTTCACGGTTAGGGTCCACACTTCTTGTTCCAGCTTATGTATTTCCTCCCTAGGACAATACTCCACTACTAGCATCATCTTTATCTCTTCCCATTTCATGGAATTTGCAGTATCAATTCCCATTGTATGCACATGGCTGTTCCACCATGTAAGTGCTACATCAGCGAAAGTACATGCTGCAAATCGTACTTTACAATCGTCTGGACAGAAGCTTATTTGAAAGATGGACTCTGTCTTTTCAATCTACCTGGTCAAATTAACAACCCCTTCATTTCCATAAAAGCTCTTTGTCCTGCAATTCATAAAGTCTTTGTAGGTACATATTCTAGCGGTCCCTACATTGCCTTCATTTCTAACTCCACCTCTTGTGACATTAGATAGAGCCGCAACGATTCTTTGATCTATGATTTCTTCAAGTTCTGCAGTACTTATTTGGGGGGGGGGGTTGGTTCTGGTGGTTGTTGTTGTGGTGCTGATCGTTGGTTAGGGTTTAGCCAAGCACTACTCCTTCTAGGCATTTTGTTTTAGTTCCTATTATAAATAATAAGAATCTTATGAGTTTTGTTAGTCATTTAATACACGAGTACTAAATACTTCAATTATTCTTCAAAGTGTAAAACATAATAGATAACACAATGATTACTGTAATATATGCTTCATATTATTACCAGCGGTTACATCAGTTTATTTAGGCTTATAAGAGAAAAGTTCCTATAAACATTGTAAAATTTGCAAGGTTTACTACACCCTTGCTCTAAACTTTACTCTATTTGCCTTAACTAGTCTAATTTCTCTATTTACACAACCACTAGTTTTACTTATCTACCAGAAACCTAAGTGATGACCTAGCACGTCAGTGACATGAACCACTTGCTCCTCAAGTGCTTGAGTTCTCTGCTCAAGATCTCCTGTGCGCTCCTCGTTTCTCGAGGTTTGATTGTAAAGCTCTAACTCTGCAATCCTTGCATCGTGAGTAATCATGTCGTTATAAGCAAAATTTATAGGATGATCGACGTCCATCACCGCCTCTTGATCTCGCGTCCTCTGTCCTTCTAGCCTTCATACTCTTCCGGAGAGATGAGTAGCCCTTCCTTCAACAATTTCCATCTTATCTTCAATTTCACACTTTTCTCAAACAATTAAGATAAGGTGTTAACTTCAGAAGAATGTGGGGGATGTGGTCGAGATGATTGACCAGTCTCATACATCTTAGCAACACTTTATTCTGCCACCCACCTATCAACGGTTTGTGCTATCCATGCAGGTTCATCTTGAACTCTATGACTTCCTGAAGATGTCGCCTTCTGATTCTTCTTAATCTTTATCCATCTCGGTATGGATTTACGAGCTGTGCGTTTCATCTTCGCTCTTCTTGGAACTTGACAGTAAAGAGTGTTCATGGGTGGTAAGGATGATGCCACTGATTCTGTCTCTTCTATTGGCTCGCTTTCTTCCATTGGTTCACTCTCTTCCCATTCGTTGGAAGGTAAAGGTGCTCCATCGTCAGCAGGTATTGGATGGAAGGTAGTTGGATTTATAGGGTAGTAAGGATCGCCTACTAACATGGGGAATGAAACTTCTTCTTCTTCATCCGTATCCTCGATGATTATCCATTCTCGTGAATGAGCCATGTCGAATTCCTATACATTTTGAATCACCAAGTGTTTAGTCTATCAAATATTTCTTCCAAATTAAATAGTTCATATGATCTGATCATAATAAAATGTAGTTGCGCACCTACACCTAGTTGTGATAGGATCTACGCACATATAAACTTTAGTTGGAATATTTGATCTAAATCCTTGAGATCAAAATCATTCTGGGTATTAAGGTGTATTCTCATCGCGGGTCTGAGTCTTTATATATGACTCTATATTCTTATTTATTGTATTATTTTTTTTATTAATTATTTGATTGTTACTTCAGGTCTATCTGATAAGGCACCGGCCAGTCAGGACAGTCGAAAGGGCAGGATCATTTTAGCATATAGTCATTCTGAAATCCAGCAACCCAAATCAACATGTCTATCCTGTCACCGCTCCCGTAAGTAGTCCTTCAATAGAATAATTAATAATACTTTTTATGGTAGGCTAAGGGATATACCTAAACCTAAAAGAGTAAGCCCTAAACTATAGCTGTGCTTTTCCTAAGAAAGTACTAGTTCACTATAGTTAATAGCTTTGATACCAAATCTGCCACACCCCGACCATCGGCGGAAACACCGGGTGGTGCAACGTCATACATTGTATCACAGTTATATAACATACATTGAACAATACTAAGAATTTTATAACATACATACATTTATTGATGGTTGAAAGTTACATTATCGGTTTTCTAGAACCTATTACATAATATCCGACTATTGTATACTTCTTAATGAACAGAAAGGGCAATAGTAAAACTTCTCGTGTTCGAATAACATACCAGCTTTATCAAGTTCCTGAAAACACATGCATTTTGAAAATACGTCAACATAAAGTTGGTGAGTCCACAGGTTTTGACTCCATATAAAAATAATACATTTTCCAATTCAAAAGTATAGTTTTGAAAGTATCATTTTGACTCTCATATAAATATAGTATTAACTTGTATTCAAGTTCCCGAATAACGAACGTACTATCATATAAATATAGTATTAACTTGTATTCAATATTTAGCATTCGTTTTCCCCCGAAAACAGTAAAAGTGGGGCCGTGAAACTCACCATAGTAGCGTGATTTTATGTAATCTAAGCAGAAACAGTCAGCGGTACGAGATCGTCGGGCTCAGGAAGCGATATGCCTTCAACAAATGAGAGAAAGGAAAGAAGTTTAGGTGTGAGATTGGCTGAGGTCGAACCTACTATTTATAGAAAGTTTTTGGACTCTCACGTCGTGAGTTTATAAAACTCACGTCGTGAGCCAAGCCTGCTCACCTCGTAGACTTGCCATTTGCGTCCCTAGCTTCGGAAGGTGGCCATATGAATCCTCACATCGTGAGATATCCTTGCTCACGTTGTGATCTTAGAACTTATCCCTTCATAGCCTCGCTAGTGTTGCAAAACTCGGCCTACTCGGCCGAGTACTCGGCCGATTACTCAGAATCGGCCCTCCACCGAGGCGAGTAATGTGAACTCGGCCAAAAAACTCGGATTCAGTCAAACTCGGTCAAACTCGGGCCTACTCGGTCTTACTTGGGCCTACTCGGTCAAACTCGGCCAACTCGGTCAAACTCGGTCAAAGGGTCAAAATTCTCATAAAAAGAGAAAAAATCAAGAATTTCAAGATTAATATGTATAACGCACTCAATGATTTATTATTTAACACACACATGTGATTATTACTACATATATATCTTAAATTTTCAGTAATTATTCACGTAGTGAGACAATTGTGTGTATTTCAGTTTTTATGTATTCACATGTATCTAATTTTGGTTATATATTTCAATCAAATTATGATTTTAGCTTATGATTTTGGCATATATAATTTTCCAAAAAATATTTCTACATGAATTACCGAATCCAAGTACTCCCCGAGTACTCCCGAGTACTCGCTACTCCCCAGTCGGCCGAGCAGGTACCGACTAGCGAGTTCTACAACCTTGAGCCTCGCCACGCCCCTTCTAGGTCTGAAATGTGGTAATTTGAATCCTCACGTCGTGAGTTTCTATGCTCACGTCGTCAGCTTAGTCGGATTAGGGTTTCTGACAGTTGTATCTTCGGAAGGTCGTAACTTTTGCATACGAACTCTGTTTTTTACGTTCTTTATATCCACGCGTAGGTATTTACGAGTACTATAACTCTCTTTTAGACTCCAATAGCTAATTCTAAGTCTATTTTAAATTCCTCTTATTATAGAGATTTATAGTGTTCGGTTTATCATAACTTCTTCATGCGAAGTCAGATTCAGACGTTCTCTATATTTTTCGAAACGTATGGACGTATACTTTGAGTTGTATCACAAAGAAAGTTCATATTGGTATTAGAATTTATCATGAACTACATAGTACGTTTATCACATTACTAGTTTAATAAAATCACATTACATGATTGGCATAAACACATGTGATTGTTATTGACCTATTTTGACTGGTGTTACATTCTCCCCCCGTTAGAACAATTTCGTGTAGAAATTTATCTTATGGATGGGGTTTTCTCAAATAGTTGGGGGTATTTTTCTTTCATCTGATCTTCACGTTCCCAAGTAAATTCAGGTCCTCGTAAAGAGTTCCATCGAACTTTCACTATGGGAATACGACTTTGCTTTAATCGTTTGACTTCTCGATCCATGATCTCGAAAGGTTCTTCTACAAAGTTCAGTTTCATATTGACTTGTATCTCGTCGAGAGGTATAACAAGAGTGTGATCGGATAGACATCTTTTGAGATTTGATATGTGAAAAACATCGTGTACATTACTTAGCTCTTGAGGCAACTTGAGTTGGTATGCGACAGAACCAATTCTTGCTAGAATTTCAAAAGGTACTATATACCTTGGGTTTAGTTTGCCTCGTTTCCCGAATCGAATTACGCCTTTCCAAGGAGTGACCTTCAACATTACTTTATCTCCAACTTGAAATTCTAAACGCTTACGTCTTACGTTAGCATAGCTCTTTTGACGATCACATGCAGCCTTTAATCGATCCTTAATTTGCATGATCTTTTCAGTTGTCTCATGGATTAGTTCTGGTCCAGTACGTAAGGTATCGCTTGTACGATCTCTGGCCATCTGCGTATCTCCAACTTCTGCCCAACATATTGGGGAACGACATTTTCGTCCATAAAGAGCCTCAAACGGTGCAGCCTTGATGCTGGTGTGATGACTATTGTTGTAGGAAAACTCAATTAACGGTAAATGAGTATCCCAGGCATTTCAAAAGTCTATTACACAGGCTCGGAGCATATCTTCTAAAGTCTGAATGGTTCTCTCACTCTGACCATCAGTCTGTGGATGGTAAGCTGTGCTCATATCTAGACGTGTTCCTAAGGATTTTTGTAGAGATTGCTAAAATCGTGAAGTGAATCTGCTATCTCGGTCAGAAATAATAGAATTTGGAACTCCGTGCAATCTGACAATTTCCTTAAGATAAATTCTAGTCAGCTTCTCCATCTTGTCGTTCTCCTTAATTGGTAAGAAATGGGCGTACTTACTCAATCTATCGACTATTACCCAAATAGTGTCGAACCCACTAGGAGTTTTGGGTAACTTAGTGATGAAGTCCATTGATATCTGCTCCCATTTCCATTCAGGTATTTCCAGTTGTTGAAGTAAACCTGAAGGCTTTTGATGTTCTGCCTTAACTCTAGAATAAGTCAAGCATTTGCTCACGTAAGTAGCAATTTCAGCCTTCATGTTTGGCCACCAATAATGTACTTTTAAATCTAAGTACATTTTGTCAGAGACTGGATTCACGGAATATCTGGACTTGTGGGCTTCTTCTAAGACCAAGTCCCTGACTCCACCGAACTTAGGCGTCTAAATTCGGTTCATAAAGTGTCGTGTTCCGTCATCTTTTTGTATGAATTGCTTTTCCATTCCTCGCAAAGCTTCGTTCTTGATGTTTTCTTCTTTTAGAGCCTCAAGTTGAGCTTCTCTAATTTTTGCGGTAAAGTTAGAATGGATAGTTATAGTTAATGATCGTACTCGACGGGGTTTAATATATTCTTTCCGGCTCAAGGCGTCTGCTACCACGTTTGCCTTTCCGGGATGATAATGAATCTCACATTCGTAATCATTCAACAATTCAACCCATCTTAGTTGTCTCATATTAAGATCTTTTTGGTCGAAGATGTGCTGGAGACTCTTGTGGTCGGTAAAAATAGTACACTTAGTACCGTATAAGTAATGTCTCCAGATTTTTAGTGCAAAAACTACAGCTTCTAATTCAAGATCATGGGTAGTATAATTATTCTCATGCACCTTAAGTTGTCGTGATGCGTAGGAGATAACTTTTCCTCTTTGCATCAACACACATCCCAATCCTTGATTTGATGCGTCATAGTATACGACGAAATCTTCTGTCCCATCTGGAAGGGATAGGATTGGTGCACTACACAACATCTGCTTTAGTTTCTAAAAAGCAGCTTCTTCTTTGTCTTCCCAGTTGAACTTCATATCCTTCTGGGTTAGTGTTGTAAGCGGCTTGGCTATTTCGGAAAATTCTTTATGAATCTACGGTAATAGCCAACAAGTCCTAAGAATTGACGCACTTCTGTTGGCGTCTTTGGTTCTTCCCAATTCCTGATTGCTTCAACCTTGGATGGGTCAACATGAATTCCTTCATTGCTAACTACATGACCTAAAAATTGTACTTCTCTAATCCAAAACTCACATTTGGAGAACTTGGCGTACAACTTTTCTTTTCTCAATAGTTCCAAGATTATTTGCAAGTGTTGACCATGTTCTTCCTTGGTTCATGAGTATATCAATATATCATCGCTAAATACGATCACGAATTTATCCAAGTATGGTTTGCAAACACGGTTCATGAGATCCATAAACACTGCTAGGGCATTGGTCAATCCAAAAGACATAACTAAGAACTCATAATGACCATAACGAGTTCTAAACGCTGTTTTTGGAATATCATCTTCTTGTACTCTGAGTTGATGGTATCCTGATCTGAGATCTATCTTTTAGTAGTAGCTGGATCCTTGCAATTGATCGAATAGATCATCAATTCTTGGAAGAGGGTAACGATTCTTGATCGTTAGCTTGTTCAGCTCCCGATAATCGATACACATTCGAAAGGATCCGTCCTTCTTCTTGACAAACAAGATTGGTGCTCCCCAAGGTGAAAAACTTGGTCTGATAAAACCTTTGTCAAGAAGTTATTGTAGTTGGCTAGATAATTCTTGCATTTCGGATGGAACCAACTGATAAGGAGATTTCGCTACTGGTGCTGCTCCTGGAATTAAGTCGATTCGTAACTCGACTTGTCGGACGGGTGGTATTCCAGGTAGATCTTCAGGAAATATGTCAGGGAAATTGCATACTTGAGGTATGACCTTGATTTCTTTTGTCTTTCTTTTCTTATCTACAATTTGAGCTAGGAATGTGCTACATTTCTTATGTAGATATTTCTGGGTCTTGGTACAAGAAATGACTTTGAGGTTCTTCCCAGATTTATCACCATAGATAATCAGGGCTTCGCCGTTTGGTAAGGGTAGTCGTATGGCTTCCTCATAACATAGAACTTCGGTGTGGTGTGAAGATAACTAATCCATGCCAATTATGACATAAAAACTACCGATAGGCATTGGCATGAGCTTGACGTGAAAAAGGTAGCTATTAAGAGTTAACAGACAATTTTCTAGATTTCATGTGTTCTCTCGGTTTGACCATTAGCGATTTCTACTTCAGAGATTTCTTTTAATTCTCTAGACTCATGAGTTAACAATTTTCTAAATGTCGAAGTTATAAAACTTCTATCCGCTCCAGAGTCGAAGAGTATAGTAGCATATAAATTATCTATAAGAAACGTACCATATACCACCGAAGGGTCCTGGATAACTTCTCTGCTTCCGATGACGAATGCCCTGCCACGCCCTATAGCTCCTTGACTCCTTAACTTTGGACACTCTCTCTTGATGTGTCCAACCTCGCCACACTCAAAACACTTTCTTCCTTCATCATTGCCTGTTCTAGTATTTGTTTTCTGATTGACTATTGCAGGTGTTGTGCTCCTGCAGCGACTAGCAGTATGCCCCTTCTTCTTGCACTTCTTGCAAACAAAACAGTCACATGGGTGATGACGGTTACACTGACTACACCATGGAAATTTTCCATCATATTGTCTTGGTTGTGCGGGTATTTCTGTTGTGGCTGCATAATTGGTTGCCACTTCTTGTCTTTTATCAAATGATTGTCTGGGATTCTACCCATTAAACTTACACTTGTTTGTTCCAGATTTGGGAGACTCAGCCTTTGAGACCACTACTGTTCCTTGGATCTCTGTGGGGGTTAGCTGATGAGCTATTCTCTTAGTGTTTTCATAGGTTGTAGGCTTTGATGCAATCACCATGCCTTTAATTTGTGATGCTAAACCCCAGATATATCGCTCAATCTTCTTATATTCAAGGGTTACAAGTGCTGGACACATCACTGCAAGATCATTAAATCTAGCGGTATAAGCTTTTATCTCGGAACCCTTCATGGTTAGGGTCCACAATTCTTGTTCCAGCTTATGTATTTCCTCCCTAGGACAATACTCCTCTACTAGCATCATCTTTAGCTCTTCCCATTTCATGGAATTTGCAGTATCAATTCCCATTGTATTCACATGGATGTTCCACCATGTAAGTGCTACATCAGCGAAAGTACATGCTGCAAATTGTACTTTACAATCGTCTGGACAGAAGCTTATTTGAAAGACGGACTCTGTATTTTCAATACATCTGTTCAAATTAACAACCCCTTCATTTCCATGAAAGCTCTTTGGCCTGCAATTCATAAAGTCTTTGTAGGTACACATTCTAGCGGTCCCTACATTTCCTTCATTTCTAACTCCACCTCTTGTGACATTAGATAGAGCCGCAACGATTCTTTGAGCTATGATTTCTTCAAGTTCTGCTGTACTTATTGGGGGGTTTGGTTCTAGTGGTTGTTGTTGTGGTTCTGATCGTTGGTTAGGGTTTAGCCGGGCACTACTCCTTCTAGGCATTTTGTTTTAGTTCCTATTATAAATAATAAGAATCTTATGAGTTTCGTTAGTCATTTAATACACGAGTACTAAATACTTCAATTATTCTTCAAAGTGTAAAACATAATGGATAACACAATGATTACTGTAATATATGCTTCATATTATTACCAGCAGTTACATCAGTTTATTTAGGCTTATTAGAGAAAAGTTCCTATAAACATTGTAAAATTTGCAAGGTTTACTACACCCTTGCTCAAAACTTTACTCTCTTTGCCTTAACTAGTCTGATTTCTCTATTTACACAACCACTAGTTTTAGCTTATCTACCAGAAACCTAAGTGATGACCTAGCACGTCAGTGACATGAACCACTTGCTCCTCAAGTGCTTGAGTTCTCTGCTCAAGATCACATGTGCGCTCCTCGTTTCTCGAGGTTTGATTGTAAAGCTCTAACTATGAAATCCTTGCATCGTGAGTAATCATGTCGTTATAAGCGAAATTTATACGATGATGGACATCCATCACCGCCTCTTGATCTCGCGTCCTCTGTCCTTCTAGCCTTCGTACTCTTCCGGAGAGATGAGTAGCCCTTCCTTCAACAATTTCCATCTTATCTTCAATTTTCACACTTTTCTCAAACAATTAAGTAGGCCCTCAGTAGAATAATTAATAATACTTTTTATTGTAGGCTAAGGGATATACCTAAACCTAAAAGAGTAAGCCCTAAACTATAGTTGTGCTTTTCCTAAGAAAGTACTAGTTCACTATAGTTAATAGCTCTAATACCAAATCTGCCACACCCCGGCCGTCGGCGGAAACACCGGGTGGTGCAACGTCATACATTGTATCACAGTTATATAACATACATTGAACAATACTAAGAATTTTATAAAATACATACCTTTATTGATGGTTGAAAGTTACATTATCGTTTTTCCAGAGCCTATTACATAATATCCGACTATTGTATACTTCTTAATGAACAGAAAGGGCAATAGTAAAACTTCTCATGTTCGAATAACATACCAGCTTTATCAAGTTCCTGAAAACACATGCATTATGAAAATACGTCAACATAAAGTTGGTGAGTCCACAGGTTTTGACTCCATATAAAAATAATACATTTTCCAAGTTCAAAAGTATAGTTTTGAAAGTATCATTTTGACTCTCCAATGTTTAGTAGATATATTAGGTATAAGAGTTTACTTATCAAATAAGTGATATACCTAAACGTTCCATATACCTAGGGTATAAGTATGGGGAAACTTATACTTAACATTTATACTTGTATAACGACAAAGTATAACGTTTCTAACGATTTGCTACCATGATTCTATAACCGCTGCTATGACATACAATGCCTCTGATAGATCCCACTCATGCTTTGCATGAGGACAGCCCACTCATGATTTTCATGAGGATTTCCACAACATATACTCAATACCGAACGCTTCATCGACGCCGGAACAACAAATAAAAAGACAGTTCGTCACTCGCTTAAGTTGGGTTGTAGCTAGCAACCACGAGTGGGGTTGTCAACCCGTATATTATTCATACATGACTTTCTCGCTCACACGGGATTAACGGTTACAGGTCAGAGGACTTTCACTAAGATCCCCAGTCTTAGATGATGAACACAATAAGTCATGTAGACTTTATCGGCTTCCTACAGCTCTAACAACAAAAGCATTTTCGTGTCTAAGACCCTAAGTTACTAGACTATGCTTTTAAACTTTACTCCTAAATTCATAATACTTTAGGCAGTACAAGAATTATAACTTGAGGAAAAACCGGGTTTTATCTTAACATAAAACTAATAATAATAACATATAACGTTCCTAGTTTTATCTCGACATAAATCCAATAATAACAACATATAACGTTCCTAGTTTTATCTTGACATAAAACCAATAATAACAACGTACATATCAATTAACATATAGAACTTCCAAGTATAACTCTGGAACTATATCGCACACAACATATATATAGAATCCTAAGTATAACTCAAGATCTACATTAGTACATTTCTATAACAATATCATGTAACAAGTTTATGATAGTTGTATAGATACAAATTAATTATATCCCGAATAACGAACATACTATCATATAAATATAGTATTAACTTGTATTCAATATTTAGCATTCGTTTTCCCCCGAAAACAGTAAAAGTGGGGCCGTGAAACTCACCCTAGTAGCGTGATTTTATGTAATCTATGTAGAAACGGTCAGCGGTACGAGATCGTCGGGCTCAGGAAGCGATATGCCTTCAACAAATGAGAGAAAGGAAAGAAGTTTAGGTGTGAGATTGGCTGAGGTCGAACCTGCTATTTATAGAAAGTTTTTTGACTCTCACGTCGTGAGTTTATAAAACTCACGTCGTGAGCCAAGCCTGCTCACCTCGTAGACTTGTCGTGAGTTTATAAAACTCACGTCGTGAGCTTAGTCGGATTAGGGTTTTTGACAACTGTATCTTCGGAAGGTCGTAACTTTCGCATAGGAACTCCATTCTTGACGTTCTTTATATCCACGCGTAGGTATTTACGGGTACTACAACTCTCTTTTAGACTCCAATAGCTAATTCTAAGTCTATTTTAATTCCTCTTATTATAGATATTTATAGTGTTCAGTTTATCATAACTTCTTCATGCGAAGTCAGATTCAGACGTTCTCTATATTTTTGGAATCGTATGGACGTATACTTTGAGTTGTATCATAAAGAAAGTTCATATTTGTATTATAATTTATCATGAAGTACATAGTACGTTTATCACATTACTAGTTTAATAAAATCACATTACATGATTGGCATAATCGCATGTGATTATTATTGACCTATTTTGATTGGTGTTACAGGGTATAGGTTCCGTATTAGGGCGGTGTGCGTCTGATTCTGATGGAGGAGGTGCACAAGTCGAGGTTCTCCATTCATCCCGGGGCAACGAAGATGTATTGTGATCTTCGTCCCGATTATTGGTGTCCCTGCATGAAGCAGGTTGTGCTTGGTATGTGAATAGGTGCTTGCCTTTCAGGAAGGTCAATGCCAAGCATCAGCAACCTCATGGCAAGATGCAGCCATTGGATATTATCATTTGGAAATGGGAGGAGATTACGATGGATTTCATTACAAAGTTGCCTCGGACTGCGCACATAGTGGATTCGATTTGCGCCATCGTGGATTTATTGACCAAGAGCTCGCATTTTATCCCGATTCAGGAGACTATCTCTATGGAGAAGTTGGCTGAGGTATACATCAGGGTGGTTGTAGCACGGCATGGGGTGCCGGTTTTGGTGGTTTCAGACAGGGATGTTCAGTTCACTTCTAGATTTTGGAAGAGGTTACATGACGAGTTGGGTAATCGTCTCCATTTCAACATGGCATTCCATCCGCAGACTGACGGGCAAAGCGAGTGGACTATTAAGACCTTGGAGGATATGCTTCGGGCACGTGTTTTGGATTTAAGTGGGAGTTGGGATTGTTGGATTAGATGTCTAAGCCCATAACTATTATTGGTATGTACTTGACCCGAGAGTAGCATGGTCCATTTGGGTTGCATATCATCAGGACAATTTGTTAGGATGGACTTTTGAGAGAAGGTTATTTATGGTTTATTAATATATTATAAGTTATAATATATTAATATGAAATCATATGTTTTAATTAGTATCGATCAAGAATTAATTTGGAATTAATTTAGTGATCAAAAGAGACTAATTAAATCTATGGGGACTCATTATGATAATTAGTTATATTTATATGTGTTGGGCTTATGATCCATGTTGGACCAAGTTTATGTATGGATACATAAAGAGTTGGGCCACATGAACCATGGATCATAAAACCCATGGGTATGGATTATGGGTTATACCCATGACCCTTGGAATCCTACATATAAATAGGTTACTCCATAGCCAAAATCACCACTTCTTTTCTTAGAGAAATATGGAGGTGTTTTGGTGCATGGAATTCTCTCTCAAGAGCCACCTTTGTCCTAGGTGTGTTGTGATTCCATTTGAGGCATTTCATACTATTGGTGCTAAGATCTTAAGGCCAAATACATCAAGACTTCAAGCCACATAAAAGGTATGTTTCCCTAACTAGTATATTATATGGTTTATGTCAAATGCATGCTAGTTATAGGTTTAATGCATTGGAAACCATTTGCATGTATAATAGAGAAAACATAGATCCAAGGTATTTAGGGTTGTATGTGCACCATGGGATGTTGTAGTATACTAAAACTCAACAGTGGTATCAGAGCTATGGGTTGTTTTCTATTATATTTGATGCAAATGTATTTTTTTTTTCAAGTTGAAGGAAAAAAAAAGAAAAAAAACATGAAGTTTGTCAAATTTTATGATAATTACTTGATTTTATGAAAAACTAATTATTTATAAAATTTTAGTCACTTTACTACAAGAGTTGAATTAGGTCAATTTATTAAAAGATAGAATGATATGATTATTTTATTTGTTTTAAAAGTTTGATCTAAATGGTTTTAAGGAGTTACAAATTTTGTCATAAAATTTTGGAACTCAAAAGTTTTTTTTAAAGTTATGATCTTAAGAGTTTTGAAACTTCCATAAGTTATGGATGTGAAATGTCTCATTTATTAACTCTTTAGGTTATGAATTCCAAGAGTCTTCAAAGGATAATTGTCAAAGTTTCAAGATTTGTATTAGTTTATATGATTATCTAATTTCTTGAAAATTGTTGATGTGAATTATCTTTACTTATGAGTTTAATCTAGATCATAGAAAAATTATTTGATTATTGTGTTAATTGGAATATTTGATCTTAATGGTTTTTATGAACTCCATAACTTGTCCTTAAGTTATGGAAAGTGAAGAGTTTTTCTTTTTAAAGTGTCATTAAGTCTCATAGGTTATGAAAATAGAAGAGTCACTATTTTTAATGTCATCATTAAATGATTTAATGTCTTCCATAACTTGTCCTCAAGTTATGGAACTTGATTTTTTTTTCATTAAACCTTAATTAAACTCATAAGTTATGAAAAATCTAAGAGTTTTGAAAGGTTTCAAAACTTGTCCTCAAGTTTTGGAATTTGTAAAGTTACCCCCCATGTATACTTTAATTCCAAACTAGACCTTAGAATTTTAAAAGTTTAAAATTCAACCCTTATACTATTATTATAATTTTAATTATATATATATATATATATATATATATATATATATATATATATATATGTATAAGATAAAGTCGTCTTACCATTAGTAGGCCTCATTCACGAAGCCGGTCTATAAGGGGGGTATAATGTTACTGCCTATAAAATGGCAGTTTAATGGGTGTCCACTCTCACTCACCGCTTCCTTGACCGGTGGAGGGTCGTTAGCCGAACAGGTAGGACAAGGACTATAATTCTCCCTTCATTATAAGTATAATGATAAATACTAAGTAACTAAACACTTATAAATTCCCAATCTTAGTTACTTACGAAAATGTGAATAAGATGCTAATCCATGAAATTACACTTTGCACTTTGTTTAAGTTGTTAGTGGAGCGTGTGTGGTTAACTGGCACACTAACCTGGACTTTACAAGGTAGGCAAAGGGTAACTTAATGTTTATCATAGTATCGTTGGAGCGTGTGTGGTTAACCGGCACATCGATTGAGGGGTAAATATTAAGGGTACCAAGTATATTTGCATGGTTACTTCACACCTTGTTTTGTGATCCTCGGCATCCCAGTCACAAAACCTGAAGGGCACACTCGAGATTGAAACATGCCATTGAAAAGTTCAATGAATCTCAAAAGAATCTAGGAGTTTCAAAACCAATTAAAACCTAATAATACATTTCGTTTATCTTGGTGGAAATTGGTGAATCGTCATTCACCTACCTTCAAATATTTTATAGCTTGGATTACGGCATCCCTCTTCCAAGTTATAAAATAGTTTGTTGGGTCCTAGCCTTAATATATCATATTGGGTGTTATATTAAGGACTTAAATCAACTTTACATGAATTTCTCCCATTGTTGATGTCTGGTTTAGACAACAATGATCTTCCCAAACCAAGCTTTCCTAATGAATATGACTTCCCGAGTTTGGCTCATGGAAGTCATACTTCTCTTCCTCCACCTCCTCCAATTATTCTTCCTAACCCACAAGTTCAAGGTCACTCAAGCCCTAATGGCAAGCAAGGTCTATGTGTGATCACATCTTAGAGATGAAGTCACATATTGACAAGCCGGGAGAGTTGGGTGTCAAAGTCTTGAGAAAGCTGGATGTTCAATCACTTTCTAAGTCACATAGTGAGTTCCTTTGGGACTAATATGAAACAGACTATGACATGAACCTTAATGATCATATCTATTTGCTTGGTGCTGCTGAATCAGCAATGATTTGGAACGATAGTAAAGCAAATTTGATTAGAAGATCAACTTCCAAAAAAATTTATGGACAGTGACAATGGTGACACTGGAAATCCAGAAAAAGCATTCTCTTCCCAATGGAAAGGGTTTGGCCATAGTCAACCCGGTTGACCAAATGGTAAAGAGAAAGGCTAAGTCTGAGATAGTCCCATTACCAAAGGGTCCATATGTTTATTTTGCCAAAGGAAGGGGCGTTGATTGCAAAGCTGCCAAATTTACCTAAGGATGTTAAAGTCAATAAGTTTGACTCTACATCAGGTAGAGCCCATTATCTAACTCTGTTAAGTTCTATTCTGAGATCCTCATTACCTTATGTGACTGGGTCACATGTTGATGTTTTAAGAATCAAAGAATAGAGAGAAATCTTAAAGGAAGTATATGCTGATTCTGATCGCGAAGGTGGATTTCGATCGCATCAGAATTTTGAGCAGTTGCTTAAGAAGTTATGATATATTGCTAAGGAATAGATAACAACAATTTTCCATGTGGATTGTAAGGATAAGTTTTTCCGCAAAGTTTTAAAATAAAAGAAAATTGTTTAATTTTATTTATTTGAAGTATCCTTACAATGGCATTTGTGGAAAATTGTTGCTTATATGATTCCACTGACAGCAATATTGGAAAATGGATTTGATTCTTTCATTTGTGGTAGTGTCTAAATTTACCAAATCAGGAAAGTTCCTCATGACCCAAGTTTCAATTGGACCGAAACTTGGAATCATGCAAGTTGAACAGTATGATGAATGAGAACTTTCAAGCATTGGAAAATCAAGACTAGTTACTTGTTCACATGGATGTGTGAGTCAAGTGAAGGACTAAAGGGATCGAGTACACATTCTTGTGCACTGGTCATGTCCACCACAAAGCTCGTTAAGACTATTTGATTTACTAAAGTTTAGTAAATATGGTTATACTTACAAGTTTAAGTATAATTCTGAAACATTGGAAAAGTCTCAATGTATGGCAGAACGAATGGGAATAATCAAATTAGGCAGAAAGATAAAAGTTTCTCAAATCTGAAAAGATGGGAGAGTACTTTAGTATCATGTTTGTGATCATCTTAATGATTTAGAAATCATATCACAATTAGTCCTCTAAAGGTCATCTTAGTGCATTCTTATGACTAAGAAGAGGAGTCATGAATTGTTGAAATGGTTAGATCAGGAAGATGAGTCATACTTCGTTCCAAAACAATTCTTAGAGTCATACTCCAAGATTGTAACTTGAGTGCCATATCTTAAAGAAAGGTTTAAAACACTTGTCAAATGTAAGAGTAAAAGTGTCCTACTCTTGTACATTTGAAATTGGTAAGTTGTGATGTTTTGAATAAAACAAAGACCAACTAAGGCCAATTGTGTGAAATGTTTGTCTTGATAAAGAATCCGCACTATCTCTTGAATATTTGGCAAGACAGTCTTATATGTCAAGAGGATAGTGAGAGTCTTAAAGATCCTAAAAAGAATTTCAAGAACTAATCAAGAATAAAACCTGAGGTTCTTCACTAGCACACGACTTGAGGTTTATAACCTATCATGTTGACATATTATGTGCCCATTCCAGTTAAAGTTGGCTTTGCATAGGAGTTCTGAAAGTTCTCAATTGGCTGCATAACAACTTGGAAGCAATGTCAGGCCCTGTACTGCCAGGTGGCAAGAAGTTAAGATTGCATAAGTTCAGTCCATATGAGTTTGGATTTGTCATTATCCTTGTCTTGTGACTACGGTTTTGACGATTCACATGGATAAGAACACATACACCATAAAATCTAAGGGTCATAAGGTTTCTCTCCGATTCATGAAAATGATGGTGAGGAAACACTTCCACCAAGTAGATTTGAAGCAGATGGAAAAACGTCTAAACAGTTGAGACTATGATTGCGGCATCCCTTTTAATAGTACTGAAATTGTTTAGACACACATGCATGCTATCTAAGGAAAGGTGTATGATTTTGATAAAGTTTTATCAAAGCATCTCGTATCAGAAATCTGAACTTTGGTAAGAAAGTCAATAAAGTATTGATTTCTAGAAGTCCAACTGATTTCTGAGTACATGTCAAAGCTAGTGGGAGCATAAGTGTTATGATAATAATCATCATGTTAGTGGGAGCATGATAATTATTGTTAGTGTTGCAAGTTAGCAATGTTAATTATAGAAAACAAAAGTTTCAATTCGTGAGGCTGCAGGGATTGAAAAAGTTGTTTTGCTATAATTAAGGGAGAGGATATACTTCATTTCAGTTCTAAAGGCTTAGATTGAGACCTTAATCATCTTTAGTCAAGAATATATATATGAATTTCATGTTGGATTGGTTCAACTTAAGGAAATTCTATATATTGCGTTCTCAAAATTCGATTATGATTACGGCATCCCTCTTCATAGTCAAATTTTGAAAACATGGCAAATAAAAATATTGTAGCAAAATACTGGTCTAGAATCATGTCTTTATGTGAGACATCATGAATCGTGTACCATTTGCTTTGGGTACAGGATCGATTGCATGTGCTATAATATTTGTCATTTCTAAATTTTTCCAAATGCCCAGAGGCATTAAGAAGGGAAAAGGTCTAGAATTGGATATGACTAAAATGATTAAGCAATCTGAGGTTTACCAAAGATTGGTTGCTCAGGCACAGTTGGAAGTATAGTGCTAATTTTGGAAGTACCATATTGACATATTCTGAAAAGAGGCATCTCTTATTCAGAAGTGATAGTCAAAATGAGAATATGGAGTTGTCTCCATAGGTGGAAGTTATCTGTGTAAGATTAGAAAACTTAATGCAAGAAGCATGTCCAAAGCAATGTACTTTGAATATGAGACTTAGTTTCCATGGAGTTGATCTCCATTGGAATACCTTATAATGACTGTTGACAAGTCTTTGTGACTTTGTATATATTCATTACAGGAGGGTCAGTGCATATAAGTTTAAAATCTAAACAGATTTCGATAAATGATAGGAATTTGAAATTCTCACATTTTTCGATAAGGATTTGGGAGTATGAAATTAGAATCATTGAAATTATGTTCAATTGGTTTATTTCACAAAGTAAGGATCATAGACAAACATAGAGTGCATACTTGGTGTATGGCAAAGCTATTCTTTAAGAAAAACATAGTGTACATGCTTGGAGCATGGGACAACTAATGTTTTTAATTCAAGTATAAAGTTGATAAAACCGAAACAATGAATAATGAGTAATCAGTATGGTGATAAATAAAAGTGTTTATTTATATTCATAGGGTTTGATACCATATTTGATTCATTTATTCTTGTGTTTCACTTTGCATGTTTTGACTTCCAGAATAACTAAGTCGCTCTTCCTGAATGATTAAGTTATTCAAACCATCCACAGTCGGTCATATGTTGGAAGTAGATATGAATCAAGACTTTCATGGGTTGGTTTGTAGAGGTCCAAGTTGGTGGACAAAGTGGTGCTACAACACTCATGAGTGCTCATAAGTTCTGAGTATTGGATTCAACCTGCGCTCATTTGAATCACTTCATGGATTTTATCACGAGTGATCATGAGACGATAATATCTTATATTCTTCAAACCTAGAGATATGAGTTGTTACTATGAGTTGGTTATACATTGATTGCACGAAAACACATTTGGTAACTCGATGTTATAAAACGTGCCTTTGTGTATGATTCAACAAGTAGTAGAACAAGCCATATGAGTCGAAGTTTATCCATTCCTTTTACCTTCGGGATAAAAGCGATATCTGTGGGCCCCTCGATGATTTAGCGATGACACATGTGAGTGCTTGGCCAAGCCAGGACTGATTTGATTTGTTCAATCAGTCAGTCATCATAAATCGAAAATCGGGAAACAACAAATGGACAGAGAGAATGATTATAATCCATGTCTCGGTCCATATGATATCTAGAATGGAGGAATATATGATCCCTTATCTAATGGACGCGTCATTGATTTGTTCAGAGTTCGACAGCGGCTTTAAGAGCTACGATTGCTAGTCGGGTTATGAAGTCGTACTTGCAATAATAGTTTTAGACTTATCCAAGTGGGAGACTGTTGGATTAGATGTCTAAGCCCATAACTATTATTGGTATGTACTTGACCCGAGAGTAGCATGGTCCATTTGGGTTGCATATCATCAGGACAATTTGTTAGGATGGACTTTTGAGAGAAGGTTATTTATGGTTTATTAATATATTATAAGTTATAATATATTAATATGAAATCATATGTTTTAATTAGTATCGATCAAGAATTAATTTGGAATTAATTTAGTGATCAAAAGAGACTAATTAAATCTATGGGGACTCATTATGATAATTAGTTATATTTATATGTGTTGGGCTTATGATCCATGTTGGACCAAGTTTATGTATGGATACATAAAGAGTTGGGCCACATGAACCATGGATCATAAAACCCATGGGTATGGATTATGGGTTATACCCATGACCCTTGGAATCCTACATATAAATAGGTTACTCCATAGCCAAAATCACCACTTCTTTTCTTAGAGAAATATGGAGGTGTTTTGGTGCATGGAATTCTCTCTCAAGAGCCACCTTTGTCCTAGGTGTGTTGTGATTCCATTTGAGGCATTTCATACTATTGGTGCTAAGATCTTAAGGCCAAATACATCAAGACTTCAAGCCACATAAAAGGTATGTTTCCCTAACTAGTATATTATATGGTTTATGTCAAATGCATGCTAGTTATAGGTTTAATGCCTTGGAAACCATTTGCATGTATAATAGAGAAAACATAGATCCAAGGTATTTAGGGTTGTATGTGCACCATGGGATGTTGTAGTATACTAAAACCCAACAGTGGTATCAGAGCTATGGGTTGTTTTCTATTATATTTGATGCAAATGTATTTTTTTTTCAAGTTGAAGGAAAAAAAAAAAACAAAACATTAAGTTTGTCAAATTTTATGATAATTACTTGATTTTATGAAAAACTAATTATTTATAAAATTTGAGTCACTTTACTACAAGAGTTGAATTAGGTCAATTTATTAAAAGATAGAATGATATGATTATTTTATTTGTTTTAAAAGTTTGATCTAAATGGTTTTAAGGAGTTACAAATTTTGTCATAAAATTTTGGAACTCAAAAGTTTTTTTTAAAGTTATGATCTTAAGAGTTTTGAAACTTCCATAAGTTATGGATGTGAAATGTCTCATTTATTAACTCTTTAGGTTATGAATTCCAAGAGTCTTCAAAGGATAATTGTCAAAGTTTCAAGATTTGTATTAGTTTATATGATTATCTAATTTCTTGAAAATTGTTGATGTGAATTATCTTTACTTATGAGTTTAATCTAGATCATAGAAAAATTATTTGATTATTGTGTTAATTGGAATATTTGATCTTAATGGTTTTTATGAACTCCATAACTTGTCCTCAAGTTATGGAAAGTGAAGAGTTTTTCTTTTTAAAGTGTCATTAAGTCTCATAGGTTATGAAAATAGAAGAGTCACTATTTTTAATGTCATCATTAAATGATTTAATGTCTTCCATAACTTGTCCTCAAGTTATGGAACTTGATTTTTTTTTTCATTAAACCTTAATTAAACTCATAAGTTATGAAAAATCTAAGAGTTTTGAAAGGTTTCAAAACTTGTCCTCAAGTTTTGGAATTTGTAAAGTTACCCCCCATGTATACTTTAATTCCAAACTAGACCTTAGAATTTTAAAAGTTTAAAATTCAACCCTTATACTATTATTATAATTTTAATTATATATATATATATATATATATATATATATATATATATATATATATATATATATATGTATAAGATAAAGTCGTCTTACCATTAGTAGGCCTCATTCACGAAGCCGGTCTATAAGGGGGGTATAAGGTTACTGCCTATAAAATGGCAGTTTAATGGGTGTCCACTCTCACTCACCGCTTCCTTGACCGGTGGAGGGTCGTTAGCCGAACAGGTAGGACAAGGACTATAATTCTCCCTTCATTATAAGTATAATGATAAATACTAAGTAACTAAACACTTATAAATTCCCAATCTTAGTTACTTACGAAAATGTGAATAAGATGCTAATCCATGAAATTACACTTTGCACTTTGTTTAAGTTGTTAGTGGAGCGTGTGTGGTTAACTGGCACACTAACCTGGACTTTACAAGGTAGGCAAAGGGTAACTTAATGTTTATCATAGTATCGTTGGAGCGTGTGTGGTTAACCGGCACATCGATTGAGGGGTAAATATTAAGGGTACCAAGTATATTTGCATGGTTACTTCACACCTTGTTTTGTGATCCTCGGCATCCCAGTCACAAAACCTGAAGGGCACACTCGAGATTGAAACATGCCATTGAAAAGTTCAATGAATCTCAAAAGAATCTAGGAGTTTCAAAACCAATTAAAACCTAATAATACATTTCGTTTATCTTGGTGGAAATTGGTGAATCGTCATTCACCTACCTTCAAATATTTTATAGCTTGGATTACGGCATCCCTCTTCCAAGTTATAAAATAGTTTGTTGGGTCCTAGCCTTAATATATCATATTGGGTGTTATATTAAGGACTTAAATCAACTTTACATGAATTTCTCCCATTGTTGATGTCTGGTTTAGACAACAATGATCTTCCCAAACCAAGCTTTCCTAATGAATATGACTTCCCGAGTTTGGCTCATGGAAGTCATACTTCTCTTCCTCCACCTCCTCCAATTATTCTCCCTAACCCACAAGTTCAAGGTCACTCAAGCCCTAATGGCAAGCAAGGTCTATGTGTGATCACATCTTAGAGATGAAGTCACATATTGACAAGCCGGGAGAGTTGGGTGTCAAAGTCTTGAGAAAGTTGGATGTTCAATCACTTTCTAAGTCACATAGTGAGTTCCTTTGGGACTAATATGAAACAGACTATGACATGAACCTTAATGATCATATCTATTTGCTTGGTGCTGCTGAATCAGCAATGATTTGGAACGATAGTAAAGCAAATTTGATTAGAAGATCAACTTCCAAAAAAATTTATGGACAGTGACAATGGTGACACTGGAAATCCAGAAAAAGCATTCTCTTCCCAATGGAAAGGGTTTGGCCATAGTCAACCCGGTTGACCAAATGGTAAAGAGAAAGGCTAAGTCTGAGATAGTCCCATTACCAAAGGGTCCATATGTTTATTTTGCCAAAGGAAGGGGCGTTGATTACAAAGCTGCCAAATTTACCTAAGGATGTTAAAGTCAATAAGTTTGACTCTACATCAGGTAGAGCCCATTATCTAACTCTGTTAAGTTCTATTCTGAGATCCTCATTACCTTATGTGACTGGGTCACATGTTGATGTTTTAAGAATCAAAGAATAGAGAGAAATCTTAAAGGAAGTATATGCTGATTCTGATCGCGAAGGTGGATTTCGATCGCATCAGAATTTTGAGCAGTTGCTTAAGAAGTTATGATATATTGCTAAGGAATAAATAACAACAATTTTCCATGTGGATTGTAAGGATAAGTTTTTCCGCAAAGTTTTAAAATAAAAGAAAATTGTTTAATTTTATTTATTTGAAGTATCCTTACAATGGCATTTGTGGAAAATTGTTGCTTATATGATTCCACTGACAGCAATATTGGAAAATGGATTTGATTCTTTCATTTGTGGTAGTGTCTAAATTTACCAAATCAGGAAAGTTCCTCATGACCCAAGTTTCAATTGGACCGAAACTTGGAATCATGCAAGTTGAACAGTATGATGAATGAGAACTTTCAAGCATTGGAAAATCAAGACTAGTTACTTGTTCACATGGATGTGTGAGTCAAGTGAAGGACTAAAGGGATCGAGTACACATTCTTGTGCACTGGTCATGTCCACCACAAAGCTCGTTAAGACTATTTGATTTACTAAAGTTTAGTAAATATGGTTATACTTACAAGTTTAAGTATAATTCTGAAACATTGGAAAAGTCTCAATGTATGGCAGAACGAATGGGAATAATCAAATTAGGCAGAAAGATAAAAGTTTCTCAAATCTGAAAAGATGGGAGAGTACTTTAGTATCATGTTTGTGATCATCTTAATGATTTAGAAATCATATCACAATTAGTCCTCTAAAGGTCATCTTAGTGCATTCTTATGACTAAGAAGAGGAGTCATGAATTGTTGAAATGGTTAGATCAGGAAGATGAGTCATACTTCGTTCCAAAACAATTCTTAGAGTCATACTCCAAGATTGTAACTTGAGTGCCATATCTTAAAGAAAGGTTTAAAACACTTGTCAAATGTAAGAGTAAAAGTGTCCTACTCTTGTACATTTGAAATTGGTAAGTTGTGATGTTTTGAATAAAACAAAGACCAACTAAGGCCAATTGTGTGAAATGTTTGTCTTGATAAAGAATCCGCACTATCTCTTGAATATTTGGCAAGATAGTCTTATATGTCAAGAGGATAGTGAGAGTCTTAAAGATCCTAAAAAGAATTTCAAGAACTAATCAAGAATAAAACCTGAGGTTCTTCACTAGCACACGACTTGAGGTTTATAACCTATCGTGTTGACATATTCTGTGCCCATTCCAGTTAAAGTTGGCTTTGCATAGGAGTTCTGAAAGTTCTCAATTGGTTGCATAACAACTTGGAAGCAATGGCAGGCCCTGTACTGCCAGGTGGCAAGAAGTTAAGATTGCATAAGTTCAGTCCATATGAGTTTGGATTTGTCATTATCCTTGTCTTGTGACTACGGTTTTGACGATTCACATGGATAAGAACACATACACCATAAAATCTAAGGGTCATAAGGTTTCTCTCTGATTCATGAAAATGATGGTGAGGAAACACTTCCACCAAGTAGATTTGAAGCAGATGGAAAAAGGTCTAAACAATTGAGACTATGATTGCGGCATCGCTTTTGATAGTTCTGAAATTGTTTAGACACACATGCGTGCTATCTAAGGAAAGGTGTATGATTTTGATAAAGTTTTATCAAAGCATCTCGTATTAGAAATCTGAACTTTGGTAAGAAAGTCAATAAAGTATTGATTTCTAGAAGTCCAACTGATTTCTGAGTACATGTCAACGCTAGTGGGAGCATAAGTGTTATGATAATAATCATCATGTTAGTGGGAGCATGATAATTATTGTTAGTGTTGCAAGTTAGCAATGTTAATTATAGAAAACAAAAGTTTCAATTCGTGAGGCTGCAGGGATTGAAAAAGTTGTTTTGCTATAATTAAGGGAGAGGATATACTTCATTTCAGTTCTAAAGGCTTAGATTGAGACCCTTATAAAACCTCGTATTTTGAAAAGATTTCAAATACACATTATACCATATATGATTAAAATTTTAATATTATATATATATAAGACAAGTCAGTCAAATTAATAGTAGGCCGCATTTTAATGTTGATTCATAATATTTTTTGTTTCCGTGAGTATTTTAGAAATAGGGTAAGTACATTAGAGAGTCGTAACAACTTTTGGGCATTTGTAAGCATGAGCTTTCTCTTACTGCGATTATCTTGTACTCATTACGAAAAGTAATTAAGCTGAAACTAGATCTTATTTACATCATCTTGTTCAATCTTACTCCCATTTAATTCGACATATGAAAACATAAATCAAACATCCTTTCAATTGGTATCAGAGCGGAAATCTACACATTGATAGATGGATCTTATTCACGTTTTCATCTTATTGAATAGTTCTTTCCGATTCAATAATTCCGCAAGATTAAAACTAACGTAATTCTTCGTTCAATCGTTATGATTAAATGATTCTGCTTTTATTTTGTCAATCGATTTTGCATCCGATCTCTTTCTTTTGTAAGATAATCCTCTTTCTACTTAATCAAATAATAAATATGGATGTCAACACAATGATGAATTTCATGAACTTGCTAGGATCTGCTACAAAAATTCCAATGTTAATTCCAGATTACTATGATCAATGGCCAGATCGTACAGAAGACTATCTTAATGGTATTGATGAAGATCTGTGGCGATACATCGAAACTAGACCTTTTTGTGTCGACCTTGTTCAAGCTGTTGGAAATGTTGGTGTTGTAGAAGACATGATCACACAAGCCAACAAGAAGAAGGCGAATGACAAAACATGTCTTCGTGAACTGTGAGGAGCTCTTCCACCAGTTGTTTAAAACTATGTTCGATGTTGCAAGACAGTGAAAGAGATTTGGGATACTTTAAAAGAGAAGTACCAAGGAAATGAAAGAACCAAAAAGAGCTCTGTGATGCAATGCTTGTTAGAATTAGCTGATTTTAAGCAAAAAGAAAGTAAATCTTTATAAGTGTATTATGATAAAATTAATGAGCTCATCTTTAAGTGTAGAAGATATGAAGTGGTTCATACCACACTGGAATTCAATCTCACATTCATTTTGGGATTGAGAAAAGAATGGAGAAACATCTATCTAATGATCAAGACTCAGGAGAATTTTCATACCTACTCCGAGTCGAATCTGTATAACATAATGAAAGCACATGAGTCGAAAGTGAAGGCGATAGCTAAAGAGAACAACAAAATAAGTTTTGGTGGTCCAATGGAACTAGTTTCAAAGAAAACTGCAAAAGAGAATGGTTCATATGAAGAAGCAAATAAAGATGAGTAAGGTTTTCTTCTCAACTCAAATGATGAAGATATTGCATATTACTTAAATAATAGGGTCAAGAAGTTCAACAAAAATACAATCAGTGGAAATTTCAAAAACTATACTGAGAAGAAGCCAATAACGAACTATGGTGTGGGACAAAAAGGTGTTGAGAAAGTGGAGAAGAAAAAAAAGAAAGAAGAAGTTGAACGGTGATTCCGGTTACAATTGTAACTATTGTAATGGAGACAATCATCTTGTGAAGGACTGCATGTTGAGAAAGCATGAGGATAAGAAGGAGAAAGTAAAAGATGAGGCATACTACTCGATGAAAATAGAAGAAATTCGTTCAAAGTCCAAGAATCTTTCCTTGGTGGCGAAGAGTGCTGCTGATAATGAAGGGACATATCAAATATGCTCCTCTGGCTCCGATGACGAAGAAATGTGTCATTCTTTTCATGGAGTCATGTTCGCAAAGCATGAAGAATGTCATTACGGAGGAATGAGCTTGTTTGGTTATGTGGAGGAAGATAGTGATTGGGATGAGACGGAGAAGGAGAAAGGAGAAGAGAGTGAAGAGGGGGAAGAGAAGTTGACTGGAAGGTGATTCGTTACCACAAATTCAAAGTCTCCACTGACTGTGAAGGTACATGATCTTCTTGTTTCTCTTAATGTTCCTTTAAATTCTTACCATGATATTTATCTGATTTTGATGATACTTGCACTTACCTGAATGATATGTTGATCTCTATGAGTAGCGAAGCGGAGAAATCTAAGACTTTGCTTTACAAAGCACGTAATAAATTGGAGGAGAAGAACAGTAGAATAGAAGGCTTAGAGTTAAAAGTTACAAACATTATGATTGATAGAGATTGTATTTGTATGGATAACAGGATGTTGGTAAAACAAAGAAATACCTATTGTATTACTGCTAAGTGTTTGTATGGAAAATTTACTGACCTTTATCATTCATCAGACATATGTAAAGAACAACATAGGAAGCTACTCCCGTTTATTACTTTCAAACGTGAACTAATGGACGATGCTATTTATGATTGCTAAAGTAAAGTAGCTGATTATGATAATGTTCTTAATGATTCGTATGCATATGGTGTGGTGTGATGGGAATCATGCAAAAGATATAAATCCTATGTGTACATGCAACCCTAAAAATTTGATCTATGTTTTCTCTAATTGAACATACAATTTGAACAACAAAATAGAAACCCTAGAACACTAGTATATAATTAAAATACAAATAGGGTTATAAGAATCATACCTTGATTGTTATATGGGAATAACAATGCAAATCCTTGTGTTGATGAAGCCTTGAGAGCAAGCGTCACAAATGTCACGCCTCTAGTGGTTCACACCCAACACTAGCAAAGGAAGATGATTGAGAAGGAGGAAAGATGCTCTAAAATTCGGCTAGGTCTTCCAAGAAGCAAGTGGCCGAAGTTCTTAGGCTTGAGGCTGTATATATAATGCAGTCAGGAAACCCTAGGTAAGCCCTAATCCAAGATTATCTTAAACCGGATAATTATCCACTTACATGTTTATACACCATGGATTATTCTAGAATCCCTTAGGCCTTAAGAAAACCGTCCAAGCCTTATGGAGGGTTCTAGATTGCTTCTTACTCAACTATTGAACAATTTCACTTCAGTCCCTACACTTTTAATTAATTCCTTTAATCCCAAAATTAATTCCAATTATTTTTTAATTAAATATTAATTAAATATTACTATTTCTAATTACAAAATTAATTCCAATTATTTTTTAATTAAATATTAATTAAATATTACTATTTCTAATTAATATATTATTCTCATAATATATTCACATGTCATTTATTTCAATTTATTAATCAAATAATAAATCAACCTCTTTCTCCAAAATTATCCTGTCTAGTTGCTACTTTCAGGTCAACCTAAAAGGACTGTGCTACTATCAATTTAAGTATATACTAATTATAGTTATGGGCTTAGACATCTAATCCAACATGGTGAACATTAATGATTGTTTGAATGTTGATGAATTGGTTGATATTGTGAATGAGACCTTGACAAAAAAACGAACAAATTAAATTTTGAACAAGACTGAGAATTCGACACAAAGTAATCAACAAAATTTTGCTGATATCGAAGATTTTTATGATAATATCAGTGAAATTGACGAAGAGGAATGTGTTGATTGCTCAAAATTGTTTGTCATTAATGTCACTTCGTTAGCTAAAGGCAAATAGAATGTTGATTCATCAACGATGCTAGACAATGATTCATCTTCGACAACCAAAGCTGGTGATTCTCAAGAATCAGTTATTTTCGAGGACATAACGAACAATGAAAGTGATAGCGATGACGATTCCTGTGAAAAAAAACTCCACGGGTTGACGGAGTTGTTGAAGCTCAAGTATTTGAGGGCATATAGGAATTCACAAAGATTTTGAAAGAAAAAGAAAAACATTTTTTGGAACAAAATTCAGTTCTATATCCAACATTCATTAAAGGACTTCCCAGCCAAGTTTTCGTTACAACAGGGAATGTGGACAATGTCGATCCTAAAATGAATGAATTGTTAAAAGAAGATAATGCAAAAGTGACTGATGAAGGTTTTTACTTTAACCAAAATATTGTGGAAAATGATTTAAATAAAAGGACCAAAGTTTTTAAACGTCAAAAGAGTCAAAAATCTTTTCTCAAAGAAAATAAAAAGAACACAAATAGAGTTTGGGTTGTTAAAACAACTAAGCTTAATGACGCAGGAAAAGCAGAGAAAAGTGGTGAGAATTCTTTACCTAATGATTTAAACAATCAAAAGGCGAAGGCTCAATATTTCAAAAAGCGTGAAGAAAACTTTGTTTCTCAAGAAGCAATTTCCAAAATAAAAGCTCAAAAGAAATCTTATTGGAAGAAAAGAAAAGATTTTCAAAAAGAAAAGAAATTAAAACAAAAATCATCACAAGGTCAAGAAAATAATTTTTCTCAAAAATCGAAAATTCATACTTCAAAAGAACCTTCAAAAAACTGTTCCCAATGTTGTTAACAAAAATGTTGAGAACAAGAGTCAAAATGGCGTTTCTCAAAACTTTGAAAATGGCTTTTCTCACAAGTTGACTGTTAATCAAGGTTCAAAAATGAAACAAGTTCAAAATGATCAAAACCATGTTCAAAGCAATGGACGAAAACATTTTTCACAAAAGCATAAGAGTTTTCAAAAGCAATCTCATTTTGGATATCAAAATCGATACCAAAATTGTTTTCAACAAATATCACAAATACCTTTTTTACAAATGGGTTTTAGAAAAATTACAAATGTTGTAAAGAAAAATATACCATTTAAACCTGATGGGCTAGATTTTCCAAATCACAATTCAAGATAAAAATTAAATGTTTCTTTTGTCAAAGGCAAAAATAAGATGAAGAATTTTAATCATTGGTTGGAAGGAAATAGAAAGAAATTTCAATCTAAAGAGTATTCTCAAGTATAAGTCCAAAAGGCTTATGAGAATTACTTGAATTAATGAATGACTGGAAGTATTTCATCATAGCAATCATTAACAAAGCCCTCAAAATGGCAATAAGTTCAAACAAAGAAAGTTTATTTTTTTGAGAAAAAGGTTGAAAAAGAGAAAGTCAAAGTTAAAACTTCGTCATTGAATGATTACATTTATGTGCCTAAATATGACGAAGTTGATCTAATTAAAAAATCAAAATGGAAGTTCGTAGTTTGATTTCTAGTTCTGCACTCCACACGACATTCCACACTAATATCCAAGGACCCAAAAATCATTGGGTACCTAAATCTCTCTAAATGATTGCAGGTACTATGTGACGAACAATATGATGAAAATTAGTATGTCGATAGTGGATGCTCGCATCACATGACATGAAGGAAGGAAAATTTGAGAGATTTTAGAAGGCTAGAGAATGCTAGAGTGGTGAAGTTTGGCAACAAACAAAAGTGTAAAGTTAAGGGATATGGCAAGGTGACAAATGGGAATTTTACTATAAAAAGGGTCGCTTATGTTGAAGGTTTGAAACACAACCTTATAAGTGTGTCTCAACTTGTCGTTAGAACTGGGAATCAAGTTCTTTTTGATGAAGAAAGAAGTGTGATATCGAATAAAGAAACAAAGGAAGTCTTGTTAAAGTCAATCATAAAAGGATATATGTTCACTCTGGACATCAAACCTATAGTTGGCATTCCCTCTGTTTGCCTACTATCGAAGGCAACATCAAGCCTTATTTGGCTTTGGCATCGAATACTTTCTCATCTCAACTTCAAAAATCTAAATAAACCTGTCTTAAATGATCTTGTTCGTGGTTTACCTGTGTTGAAATTTGACAATGAATCTTTATGTGTAGCTTTTGAATAGGCAAAACAAAATCGTCAAGGTCATCCAATAATACTTTATTTGAAGACCGTTGAACCATTAGAACTTCTACACATTGACTTGGGTGGTCTTTTGAATATTGAGTCTCTCAATAGGAAGAAGTACATAGTTGTTATTGTGGATGATTTTTCACAATTTACTTGGGTTTTCTTTCTTAGACAGAAATTAGAGAAAACTTAGGTATTGGTCGACTTTATCAAAATCATTGAATTGAGTGTTAAGAAGAAAGTTCGTAGAATCAAGAGTGATAATGGAGCAGAATTCAAGAATCAAGCTTTAGATTCATTTTTGATGAATTTGGGAATCTCCCATAACTTTTCGTCTCCTTACACACCATAACAAAATGGTATTGTCGAATGGAGAAATAGTTCATTGTGCGAAGCTGTTAGGACTATGCTCAATTATGCAAATCTACCTCAATATTTTTGCGCAAAAGCACTTTCTACAACTTGTTTTACACAAAATTACTCATTCATTCATCGACGCTTTAACATCACACCTTATGAAATCATTAACAAAAGGAAACCTAACGTCAAAATTTTCCATGTTTTGGTTACAAAAGTTTCATCATGAATGTCAAAGATAATCTTTCAAAATTTCAAACGAAAGCTGATGAATGAATCTTCTTGGGATATTCACATAACTTTGTTGCGTATAGGGTGATGAACAAACGTACTTTAAGAGTTGAAAAAAAATGAGTATCACATTTGACTATTACTATGTCAAAAGAGTTGAACAAGAATTTTCAAAGAAACCCATTATTTCTAAGTCAAATAAGGAATCAGGGCAAATGCTTACTTTCGATGTTGATTTGATTTACTCTTTGGTATACCTGGCAGGGCTATTGATGTTAAGGCCAATGTAGAAGATAATCAAGCACCAAAAATGTTGAAGCATTCAGATGATTCTGCAATCATAGACGAAAGCACAAATGATCATTTATCATCAACACCAAGAGTCAAACACGAAGGGGGTCAAACTTCGTTATCTGATCGAGTGGAGGGCGAGCACTTGACTACTCAATCTCAAGTCGAGGGGAGCCGTTACGTTCACAAGTTGGTTTTGAGGGGGAGTAACAAACATCGAATCTATTGGTTAAGGGGGAGCCAAGTGGAACAAATAATGACAATGATTACGATGCTCCAGGTAATGAAAATCATGATGTTAATGATAATATTTCCATTGAAGATGAAATATATGAAGCTGAAGAAACATTTGAAGATGCAAATTTGGAGTTTGATCCTACATCTCCTTATTTGGAGAAATTAACTATGGATCATCCTAAAGAACAAATTTTGGGTGATCTTAATTTTGGTGTTTTAACATGAGCATAGGTTCGAGTTAGGAATAAGGTTCTTAATGTTCATCATGATTATTGTGTGTTCAATGTTTTTATTTAAAACTCAAACCAAAAAAATCAAGTATGCATTAGAACATCCTGATTGGGTTATTGCATTGCAATCAAAGTTGGCTGAATTTGAGAGAAACAAAGTTTGGAGGCTAATTCTCAAACCTTAAAATGTTTCGATAATTGGTTTAAAATGGGTCTTTAAAAGTAAAATGGATAAAGAAGGTAATGTGGTTCGCAATAAAGCTTGATTAGTCGTAAAAGGTTATTCTCAACAATAAGGCATTGATTACGATGAAACCTTTGCCCTTGTTTCAAGACTCGAGGTTGTACGAATTTTCTTGCTTATGCAGCTCATAAGAATTTCGACGTCTATCAAATGGATGTAAAGTGTGCATTTCTCAATGGTGTACTTGAAGAGATGGTTTATGTTGAGCAAAGACTTGGATTCATAAATGATAATTTCCTGATCATGGTTATATCCTTGACAAAGCAGTTTATGGGTTAAAACAAGAACCTCGTGCTTGGTATGCAATGCTAATTAATTTTTTGGAAATCTCCAAATTTAAGCAATGATCAGTTGATCCCACTCTATTTCGAAAGAAAGTAGGGGATCATCTAATGCTTGTTCAAATTTATGTCAATGATGTAAAAGTTAGTTCTACTAACCCTTCGTTTTCAAAGGAACTTGAAGATCTTATGAAGAGTCAATTTTAAATGAGCAGATCTTATGAAGACTCAATTTGAAATGAGCATGATGGGGAAGATCAATCATTTCCTAGGACTAAACATTCGTCAAAGCAGGGAAGCAATCTTTATTAATCAAGAAAGCTATACGTGAAATCTACTTGAAAACTTTGGAATGACGAATTCCTCAAACGTGAAGGCTCCTATGACAGTCAGTACTCGTTTAAGTCCTTTGTTGGATAAGCCAATTGTTGACCTAAAGACATATCAAAGCATGATCGGTTCATTATTGTACTTAAATTCAAGTCAACCTGACATTATGTTTTCGGTTTGTAATTGTGCCAAGTACCAAGCGAATCCTAGAGAACCTCATCTCACAGCCGTTAAGAATATTTTTTGTTATCTCCATTGAACTCCGACTCTTAGATTGTGTTATCTATCAAACTCAAGCTTCTTTATTCAAGCATTCTCTGATGCTGATCAAGTGGGTTGCCAATTGGTTTGCAGGAGTACTAGTGGAGGATGTTAACATGAAGAAAATTTCATTATATTGTGACTCTCAAAGCGCAATTCGCATTTGTCATAATACATTTCAACATTCCAAAACAAAACATATTGCACTTTGATACCATTTCATCAAAGATCATGTTGAGGATGACAATATTGAAGTTCATTTTGTTAAAACAATAGACCAACTGACTAATATTTTTACAAAACCACTTGATGAAAAATCATTTTTGAGAATTTTAAATGGGTTGGGAAATTATGGAAGCTTTTTATGTTCCTAATTCTAACTATTTTTTCTTAACTTTGAGTTGAGAAGTTTTGGACTAACATTCGTTACTGACATAATTTCATTCAGAGTTTACTGTTCACGCTAAACACTTCTATTTGCTTCGTTTTCGACATTAGCTCTGACTCATTCAAAAACTATTTCCAATAATGAATGGGAAGCTAAGCACCGGTGGATGTAATGACGAATGGGAACCTAAGGCTTGTGTCAGGAAATAACAAATGGGAAGCTAAGACTTATGGAAGTAATGATGAATGGGAAGCGATAGCAAATGGGAAGCATATACTTATGGGAAGCGATGGAAAATGGGACACTTAATCTTATGTGATGCAATAGAAAATAGGAAGCATATGCATTTGTGATACGATAGAAAATGGGAAGCGTTGATACTCTTGACAACTATTCGTGATCAATAACGAATGATCAATGTTGGTGATATCCTTAGTTTTTTTTTGTTTTTAAAAAGTCAAAACACAAAAAGATTTTCTTTATTTTTGTCTTTTCTTTCTAAAAATCAAAAATCCAAAAAGATTTTTTTTATTTTTGTCTTTTTTCCTCTAAAATCAAAAATCCAAAAAGATTTTCTCTATTTTTGTCTTTTAATTTCTAAAAATAAAAAATCCAAATCGACTTTCTTTATTTTTGTCTTTTCTTTCTAAAAATAAAAAATCCAAAAAGATTTTCTTTATTTTTGTCTTTTAATTTCTAAATTCAAAAATTCAAAAAGAATTTCTTTATTTTTTTTCTTTTATTTTTCACAAATCAAAAATACAATACTGTTTTTCCTTACTTTTGTGATTGGCAAGTCCAATGTAACAATATGTTGCTCATAAACATGCAAAAGAGAAGCTCAATAGGGAACATGTATCATTCACAACTCATATACTAGTTAAGAGTCCCTAGAAGCATGCTGCAACATGTTGTACAAAGTCTCGTCAACTCATTGTTTGAGAAGCCTGAATGAAATTTTTAATCTTGAAATTTCTTCCCAATAGGTTGTATTAACAATAGTCCTAGAGCTACATTTCTCTTCTCAATTTGAGTTAATAGATGACTGCTTGGTCACATTCATTCGCAGAGGTACAATGGATTTTCATAACCAATCTTTTTCACCCCAAAGTTCTAACACCTGCACACAAAATGACGCATACCCAAGACATCTTTAGTTAAAAACAACTATGATGTAGCTATGTCACAATTATGTGTTTATGATCCTAAGTCATTTTTCCATGATGAGGGGGGACCCAACAAACCTAACCAAAAGGACTTAATAGTGAACAATTTATTGTTCAAGATTTTAACGAAACCTTATGTTTCACTGTGCCAATTTCAAATGTTCAAAAACTCATTTTCATTTCTAATTTGTGATCTTTATGAAATGTACTAATCCCAAGTCATTTCTTCCCAATAGAGCCAACTTTTTAATTTCTTATGAAACGAGATTTCCGTATGAACATTTTCTTTGATCTACATCCGCTTACAAAATTTTCCAATGCTTGCTTGTTTTCGATTACACTGATCACACAAGTATTTTCTTACAATGATTTGCTCTTATGTTAAGTTGCGACCTTGTCTGAAAATGAAGCCACCTACGAAGCTTGTTGAAAAAGACCCTTTGTTACTTCTCAATAAATAAACAATTGTAATTCATGGGAAACCACACAAGCATTTTAATATCTCTCTTGATGTCGAAGGAAGAGTATGTTTTTCTGCGATCTTACTGCTTTTATATGAAAGTTTCTTTGATATCATAATGTTGAAAATTTTCTTATATTGATTCTATTTTTTCTTTTGGTACACAAAAGCACTAAAATCCTTGAGGTTATGGGTATTCCCAACTCAGACCTAGATTTCACAAAGAATGGCTTATGATTTCATTTATTATTCTCATAAGTGAATGAGGCCTAACCTTAACTGATAGAGTCTGTTCATTGGTTCCTAAAAGAGCTTGGTGATGGTTAACTTCTATTGGGAATGTCGAAGTATCCATTGGATGTGACATTCCAATATTTTCTCGTGGCTCAAGAAAAAGTGTTCATTACTCTTACATGTGGCGGTACATGGAAATGAAGGTTCCTACCATACTTTAAACGTGGCATTGGATTATTGAGATGTAATTTACGTTTGAATTTTATGTCGGTTATAAAAGATGACGTGATCATTCAGTTTTCCTTTTCTGATTCCCGACATTTCAACAAAGAGGCCTAAGCCTAATTTTCCATCAAATTCAAATTTCTTTCAATCAGCATGTCTACTGGAAACACTATTGTTGATCAGTTGAACACAAATGATGATGAAATCTCTCAACCAAACATGAAATTTCAATGCAACAATCTTTGGTTTAATCCATTAATCAAAGAATACCCAGACAAATTACAGATGCTCGTTTAAGTGATGAATGATTCGATTCTCACACATGTTTTTGTTGGATTAGATGTCTAAGCCCATAACTATTATTGGTATGTACTCGACCCGAGAGTAGCATGGTCCATTTGGGTTGCATAACACCAGGACAATTTGTTAGGATGGACTCTTGAGAGAAGATTATATATTATTTATTAATATATTATAAGTTCTAATATATCAATATGAAATCATATGTTTTAATTAGTATTGATCAAGAATTAGTTTGGAATAAATTTAGTGATCAAAAGAGACTAATTAAATCTATGGGGACTAATTATGGTAATTATTTATGTTTATATGTGTTGGGCTTATGATCCATGTTGGACTAAGTTTATGTATGGATACATAAAGAGTTGGGCCATGTGAACCATGGATCATAAAACCCATGGGTATGGATTTGGGTTATACCCATGACCCTTGGAATCCAACATATAAATATGTTACTTCATGACCAAAAACATGTGCTTCTTTTCTTAGAGAAATATGGAGGTGTTTTTGGTGCATGGAAATTCTCTCTCAAGAGCCACCTTTGTCCTAGGTGAGTTGTGATCCATTTGAGGTATTCATACTTTTGGTGCTAAGCTCTTAAGGCCAAATACAACAATGTTTCAAGCTACATAAAGGTTATGTCATCCTAACTAGTATTTCGTATTGTTTATGTCAATTACATGCTAGTTATAGGTTTAATGCTTTGGAAATAACATTACATGTATAATTAGAGAAAACATAGATCCAAGGCATTTAGGGTTGTATGTGCACCATAGGATGTTGTAGTATACAAAACCCAACAGTTTTTTCTGCTTCTTTTGTTGTTTTGATAAAGTGGTTGTCTCTTGTTGCTTTAACTGCTATGTACAACAAATCCATGGAAATCATCACTTTCTAGTTGGAAGCGCAAAAGATAAAGAGGATGCATAAGAGACAATTTTCCCAGATTCTTGAACTACTGTCTGAAGGACCGTTCAAGGAGGTTATGAGCGAACAAGTGTTGCATATGTTCAATGAAACGGGGTACCAGCCTTCCTGGAGTATGGAATTTCAAGAAATCAAGCAATTTCAAACTCAAACTCAAACTCAAACTCTATTTTGTTATGGTTGGTCTCTACTATGGCTTGTATGTGGATTATGATTCATTACTATTGGTTGAATTTGCCTCTTCAATCAAGCCTTATAGGAATTCGACAGAGGTTTCCAGTGCTTATTTTGAAATTTGATTTTACATGAACTTTATAGCCAAGAAGGTTTCATGGTACCTGAAGAAGGTGAGGTTACCACATTCTCACAACTACACATTCCGACATCATGACTTGATGATCTGGACATGTTTCCTGTTGTTGGTCATATTACGGGTCATATGCTTAGTTTGGTATCTCCTACCAATAAGTTGCTGGTTCAATACAAAGCTTCTATGGATCCAACTCGTACAGATGTTCTTCCCAAGAAGGTCACTTTTAAAGATACAGAGGGAACTTCCAAAAATTCACAGGGAACAAAAAAGAAGTCAACTACGAAGCCTAAAGTAGTTGAGAAGGAAGTTTCAAAGAAAAATATGCCTGAGAAGTCTAGGAAGGGGGTATCTAAGAAGGTTGCCAAACCTGTTCCTCGGACATCTGTTGCAAGTGGTTCTGAGAACGAAGTTGAAAAGGTTGTTAATGAAGGTGTTAAGGAAATTTCTAATCCAAAGGTTGTTCCTACGAAGCCTAAAAATATCAAGATGAAAGCGAAACAATGTGTGGTTGATATTAAAGATGTTACGGATCAAGATGCACAAGAAAGCTAGAAATGAAAAGTTGTTTGTGTATTGAAAAGAGTTAAGAAGGTTAGAGCTTTAAATGAAGAAGAGCCTTCTAGTAAAACTCCAACACCATTACGAACGGTAGATACTGATAGAGACCGGGGAAGCAACAAAATATGATTTTTTTTTTGGAATGATGATTGGACTTTTCATGTTTCACCTAGGAATAATAACAATGTCGAATCGAATTTCGAGGAGATATGTATTCCTGATGTCATTGTGAACGTATCTAATTTGTACATAAGCATCAATTACGGTGAACCAAGTATCACTTTGCTCCCTAAGTAGACAACAGTCACACCACCCGAGGTTCCTATTTTCGAGTCCAATATGGAGGAGGGTAGAACTTCAAACATCCCTGAGAACATATCTAATATGGAGTCACATGTTAATATAGGTGAAGGGAGTTTGATATACATAATTGAAACTATAGTTGTTCCACCACCACCATCTTCGTCTCCACCATAAACATCCAAAATTCGACCTACATCAGTTCCAACTATTTTCTTATGTTTGGAGGCGTCTTGAATGAGCCTATTGCAACCTTGTTTTCATCTCAATCCACAGAACCCAAGATGACGAATAATGAAGATGATGAAGATGATTTAATGTTTGGATTTGCCAAATTGGAATTATATCATGAAGAAGATAATGTTGAAGATAATGCCATCATGTCTGGTAAATACTTCAATATCCTAAACTCTAAACTAAATTTGATCCTTCAATTTTTGAATGATAGTGCTGGCAAGTCAACTGGTAGTAGGCAGGAGGTTGAATACTTATTAAAGTCTCAAGATTCATGAACTAAGGCTTTAATTGATGTTGTTAATAAACAAATTGATGAACGGTTAGCTCTTTACTCTCGAACTTTCAATCATAAAATTGGGAAATTACAGGATGTTGCTCATGAGCGCCATGAGCTCTTTGAGAAGATGGTAAAACCTCAATTGAGTCAAAGATGAAGGAATGCACTGATTTGTTTTCCAAAGAGGTCAAAAAACTTGATGCGTTTTGTGATACAATTATGGACAAGGTGAATGTTCTGATTGGGGAAACTACTAAACTGATAGAAGAAATCACTCCTTTCAACAAAGGTTACACTGGTGAGATGAAGCTGAAGAACGAAGCAGATGGGAAGGTATTTGGTTAAATTGAGAAGGCTCTTAGTGGATTTCAAGAGACACCATAGAAGTTTAATTTTACACCAACAACTTTGATTTCCGAAGATCAAATTTCCTTTATGGTTTCTTTTGTTGAATCGTGCTTCAAGGCTGAGTTGGCATCAATTCTTGATTTGGTCCTTCGTCTCCCAACCAATACTCCACATTCTGTGAACGTGTCGCAAGGGGAGAAAGGGGGGTTGGTTATTCAATGCGCTTAACGGATGCTTCATTCTGGTTGTCGTGCAAGCGCAAGGCAACAAGCTGACTATAGATATCAAGAGGAAGCTCGGGTCCTGGATCGTGCTGTTGCAGAAACCGCTGGTACTGAGATTGTGGCTGGATTTGTGCTCATGAGGACTAATCATGAAAGGGCTATGGCATTTGTTGGACAGGGTGGTCATAATGGTCTTCAGCCTCAAAAGGGTTGTCATCACTGGCATCGTCCATATGCATGTCGTCATCATCATCAACATCATCATCATCATCATCATCATCATCATCATCATCATCATCATCATCATCATCATCATCATCCTGATCATCATCTATAGGATCCTATAAGTGTAGTTCCCCGGGTAGGAACCAAGTCTTGAGGTCATCAGTGGTAAAGAATGATATGCTAGGGTGTGGTAAGATGTAGACTAAATCCTTGTCATAATTGAGCCAAATGTGACTGACATCCTTGTCAGGGCACAACAATTCCATCCGGATAAAGGTTGTGTTGTTGAGGAGGTAGATAGGAGGGTCATCCGTTGACATAAACTTGAACTCGGAGAACTGAAGTCCCAGACCCAAATCAATTAGGTTAATAAGTATGAAAATACATATCTCTTATGTGTTACTCGTGCGTACGTTGTCACATTTGTCCAAAAAGAAAGTGGCAAACTCATGACGAGACCAATTGAGGTGTGACATGCAATAGAGGAAATATAGATCAACTGAGTTCATTTATCCTGTCTCGTGGTGACCAAAGATGGAAGTTAAAGAGTTCAATATGTGATTCTCCAACAAGGATGAATGATGTAAGGGTCTTTCTGTAGACTCAGATTGAAGTTTGGAAGACCGGTGAGTTGGTCCAAAACTCTACTTTTAGTAAGAACTTGAAACTAGTCCATACTCTGCTATAGATGTTGGTTTTGGAGGTGTCATATGTTCCCGTGATGGTGTCAAGGGCGTCGTATGTGAGTCAGTGCTGCTAAACCTACAGTCGAAATGTGAGAAACCCGTCGCGTCGTCCTATGCATAAGTGGATAGGAATTCGAGTGTGGGTTGCTTGTAAGTGTGTGATGAAAGATCTAGGTAATCGCTCCAACCCATATTTGAGAACATCTCTTGCAAGCAATGGTCAATACCAAGGTCTATCATTGACTATCGGTAGTAGAGCTTGGTGGCCCAGACCATGCATTTTTGGGGAGTAGACTTAAATTGCTTGATTTGTGGACTAATGAGGGAAGGATCACTGTCACGATCGTCATGCTCAGTTGATAGTATTTTTGTTGATCTTGATGATTAAGCATCGTGGGAGGAACCATGAGAAGATTGTATGGTTTTGTTCCTACCAATTGTATATGTTAATGAAAACCTAGAAAATACCAAAAACTTAACAAAGATTATCCCTCACACTCGCCTCACACCAATCCAATCAATTCAAATCTTTTTATAAACCAGGAAATCAATCCAAACTTTCAATTTGGCACAATTCAATTCAATTCAACCAATTCAAATCAATCAATTCTATGCAATCCAATTCTAGGCAATCAATCCATTTGAAAATTCTAGCAAAATGATAAATGGAATGCAATAAGTCAAAAAGAATGTACCAAATTCGAGTGTCGAAACCCAAAAACCGCAAAAACTGCACCCAAGCTTGAGTTTGACACTAAAGGTGTAGTCGTTTGAATCTCTGGTGAGAAACAAGAATTTTGAATTTTTTTCGTCAAACGGTGTGGCGGCGGCCGATGGTGGCGCAAGGTTCCCTGACAACGGCGCCAAAACTTGGTGGGATGTCAATTCCACCAAGCAAGTTACACCCTTTTGCTTGCAAATAAATTTGTTAGTTTCAAAAATTATACTGCGTCAAGTAAGACAGTCGAGTCCTTATTTGAAAACCAATTAAAATTCAAAGATAATCAAAACAAGGGTCTAGGGTATGATAATGTTCCTCCCCCTTTCAATCATAACTATATATCCATCCTTATGACACAGTAAGAAATTGGTAGGGAGGCACATCTTCAATATGGGAAACCTGCTGTGGTTGTGCCAGAAAAGGTTGAGGTGAACGTTTCTAATGATTCTGTTACATGTGCAGGTAAAGTAGCGGAAGATGAGATCAAGGAGAACACCATTGAACAAACCAATGTCTCCTTGAACTCTGATTATGTTGCTTTGAACTCAGTTGCTTTTGATCAACCTGCTGTTAAGAAATACAGGCCTCCAAAACAAGCAAAATCGACGGCTTGCTGTAAGTGTGCATGTGGGAACAACCAGAGACAAGGCAAGGACACGCCACCAGGGGCAGGAAGAAACAACTTCACAGTGAAGAAAAAGACATGTTTTCACTATGGAACACCTGGACACATTGCCAGAAATTGTCCAAATCGCGCATATGTTCCCTACTACACACAAGGCTGGCAGAATGCGCCAAGAGGGAGATTCTACAATGGAAACCCTTCGAGGCCACGTTCAGAAAATGGCGACTGGAATGCCACGAGGGCCAAAAATCAATCCCACAAGACCAAGAATCCAACTCCCAAGGTCAAGAAGGGAATGTCGGCCAAAATGCCCAATCCAAAATCAAAGTCAACTCGAAGATCGGCTTCAAGTTCAAAATCAAGTGCCGAGGCACCCATCGGATCGAACAAGAAATGGGTTAAACCCAGATACAGATGGGTTCCGAAGGTCCACTCTTCCAAATCTTCTAATGATTCTAATATTTCTACATCTTCTGTTTGTGAAAAGCAGGATATGTCATGGGAGAGAGTTCCGTGCACAGATGACAAAGGTCAACCCAGTTTCAAAATGGATTGGGTTCCAAAGACCAACTGATCCCGCTCTGTGTCGGAGCAGCTATGGAGGCATATCATCAGACTTCGGTTTGTTGATAGTGGCTGCTCCTGGTACATGATAGGGGACATCTCTCAAGTGCACAAACATTCAGAACTTTGTTTGAGAGTATGTGTCCTTTGCGGGAAAGGAAGAAAGGAAATGATCACTCTTGGGGTTTTGTGCTTATCGACGTGAAGAATTTTCGGATATGTTCTGAGATTATGCGTGCTGTTCTCAGGCCTTCTGGATGCAAATTCAATCGGTGACTTACGGTTTGAGTTTTCTTCTCTATACTCCTGAGTTTATCTTACACTGATTCGTTTTGAAGATAATCTTTTATTTTCTTATAGTTTTTCGTTAGTAGGTATTATTGGTAAGTGATATGATCATGTGATAACGGGCAATTTTGGTCTGTGTAAAGTACCAAAGCTGAACTGTCTAGGCTCTGTGTTCGATGCGCTGGTAGGCAAGAAAGATTTTAAATGGACTTGACTAGGCTCAGATGAACTTAAGGAATCTAGAGACTTGACAAATCTTGACCTAGATAGATCCATTTAGCCTGATAATACGACGCTCGGGTAGGTTGAGCAGGGAGATATACATGAGAATCTACCGGTCACATTAAAAGAACCCGTATCTAGAACTGTGGTTTAACTTTTCCTTGATGTACGGACTCATGTCCTTAATTCTGGTATTGACGGGGCGACTGGGAATTCCGATAAATTAGGTTTGTAGAAAGTTATTTTCTTTCTTTCTAACTGTTAGTCATATGTTGCCTCCTCTGCATGATCGAAAGATCCGACCTGGACTGCAACATATGCAACTCTGTTTCTCTGCATCTTCTATCTATGCAATTCTTTCTATCTGTTAGCCATATGCTGTCTCCTTTGCGTGATTAATAATCCGACCTGGTACACAGCATATGCAACCTTCTACTTCTCTATCCCACTAAAACTCTAGTCAGTCATATGTTTCACCCTCTGCGTGATTGGAAGAGATCCGACCTGGGTGTACAACATATGCATTCTAAATCTATCCTCTCTCCTAATAATTGTCTGCTCACTAGAAGTAAGGAGTATCTCGGAAGCCCTTGATTATTGTGGTATATCAGGAAGCGGGAAACATGTTCTAGTACATCTAAAAATTGAACAATTATAGATTGTCTGTAGATCTCGCTGCTCAATTTAGGTGGACAACAATATCCTTGGTCGTCGTCAGCTGAATGGTCTTTAGGAAGTTTGTCTAGGAACACAGGATCACAATGTCTTGTCACTTGTAGTATGTCCTAAATTTGTCACTATCTTTCGTGTTTAAGTGGACCACAATACCGGCGATCGACCAGATCTATTCATGAAGGGGGAGGTACCGATGAACGGATTAAGGCTGTCTAACAACTTTGATCCCAAATATTTTTGTTTTTGTTAAATTTGTTCATAGTTTTTCTCTATGCACAAATTTAGGGGGAGTATTAAAAATCAAACAAAAATCAGAAAATTCAAAAATCAAACAAAATTCAGAAATCAAACAAAAATCAGAAAATTAAAAAAAAACCAAACAAAAAATCAGAAAATTAAAAAAAAATTAGTGTTACCTCTATTTTATTTATTATTCAGAAAAATCAAAAAAAAATTCAAAAATATTGTGTGTTAACCTTGTTTTAGTTTTGTTTTTATCTTTTTGTTTTGTTTGTCTTGAAAAGTGAATCCAGGTGTAGAAGAGACTCGTGGAGACTGTATTGAAAATTTCTGAGCCGAGGCTTCATCCGTGAGCATCGAAGAATTCTCATTCGAAGGAGCAAGAAATGAAGATTATTCTTTCGACATTCAATGTTTCAACCCCAGAAGCAAGGTGAAGCTGCACTTGAAGATTATGTGACAGATTGCATTGAAGCCTCCTCAATCAATTTGCTGCTATCTATGTATTTGCTGAAGTGATCCAGAAGATTCGTTCTCTCTGATGTTCTCTCTGAAGATTCTCAAGCTGAAAGCGCTATCTCTCAAGAATCTTTTCAAGAAGCCTCCTCACCCAATGCGCGTTCAATGTCAAATTTTGAAGATAAGCCCAACTACTCCAGATGAAGTCATTCATTGAAGATTCATCAAGTTCATCTTGAAGTTGTGAAGAATTTGAAGATAAATGCTAAAGCCAAGCTCACAATGAAGATTAACAAGAAAATCCAGCTACCTTTTTAGGGGGAGCTTGTTGGGTCATTTAGAAAAGAAAGCTATAAACCAAGGGGGAGATTGTTGGGTCAAAAATATGGTTTATACTTTGCTTTTCTAAGAATTTATTGTTTTTATTATTTGGGCCGAAAATAGTATAGGATTAATTGTAGCTTGGACCGAAAACCCATGTGTTTTCGGTCTAGCATTGGATTATTTGTATTTTGGGCTTGGCCTTAGGTCCATATATATATATGTATATATATATATATATATATATATATATATATATATATATATATATATATATATATATATATATATATATATAGATATATATGTATATCTATATATATATATATATATATATATATATATATATATATCTATATATATATATAGGGTGAGGAGTGCATGTGAGGGTAAGAGCCAAGGAGCTTAAGTGTGTGTATTCTAAGGTGTGAGAGAATATAGAGAGAGAAGAAAGTGTGTGTATGAATCTTGTGTATTGTTCATCATTCCAATCTTGAATACATCATAGATTCATCTTCTTCTTCTCCTTCTATTCTATTAGATCTGAAATCATCCGTTTGATTGGGATTCCGCACCATCAAACGGATCTGATTGATACACATGCAGATTTGGGGACTTTTAAGTTTTTCAAATTTAATTTTAATTTTTATTTATTTATTTATTTATTTATTTATTTTTTTAATTGCCCTTTGACTTAAAAACAAAACGAGAAAGTCAACCTTAAAATTCAAATTTAAAAAATCAAACTTAAAAGTCAAACTTGAAAAGTCAAACCGAAAAGCTAAATTTGAAAATTTAAAAGTTAAACGAAAAAGTCAAAGTTTAAAGTCAAATGTCAAACTTGAAAGTCAAAAGCAAAATTTTAAGGTCAAAAGTTAAAAATAAAGTCTAAAATTAAAAACTAAAATTTTTGGGATGAAAATGGAATTTAAAAATAAAAAGAAATTGATTTTGGGATTAAAAGTGTCAAAAATGTGAAAATAGATTCGAAAGGGAGTGGTTTTGAATTAAATTTGGAAGGGAAAAACCATCCACCAACCTAGATCAGCTGGAAAAGGCGTTCGGGGTGTTGAAGCTAAGCACCCAAGTTCGAATCTTGCAAGCCTCGATTTCATTTTGATTATTTTCTGCTTGCTGCGAAGTGTGTAAAGTTTAAACGATCAAGTTGTTTAACAAGTTGCCTTGTCGCTCAACTGGTTAAGGCCCGTGTGAAGATGCAAGAGACCCGGGTTCGATCCCCGGCACCTCCAAAATTGCTTTCTGATTTTTCTGAAGCGCGCGCCGTATACCCTAGCCGTCCAAGCCGAGCCGCACACGTAAACCGTCAAGCCGCCGCACAGGTACCGAGCCGTAAACTGCCGCCGACCGAAAACTCCTCGTAGATTTCGTGAAAACAGCGTTTTTCACCTCTTTTTGCTCCAAAAATCCTTCCAAAATAAGATCAAATAAGCTCCAGATCTGAAAAAATTGATTGATACAACCAAGCTCTGATACCACTTGAAAGTCCCCAAATCTGCTTGTGTATCAATCAGATCCATTTGATGGTGTGCTCTCTTTGCTCCAAAACTCGATCAAAAACTCGTTTTTATGAAAAACGCGAAGAACAAACCCCCCTTATTTTTCAGAGATCTATCCAAAAACGCAAAAATCCTTCCAAAATAAGATCAAATAAGCTCCAGATCTGAAAAAATTGATTGATACAACCAAACTCTGATACCACTTGAAAGTCCCCAAATCTGCTTGTGTATCAATCAGATCCGTTTGATGGTGCGGAATCTCAATCAAACGGATGATTTTAGATCTAATAGAATAGAAGGAGAAGAAGAAGATGAATCTATGATGTATTCAAGATTGGAATGATGAACAATCCACAAGATTCACACACACTTCTTCTCTCTCTATATTCTCTCACACCTTAGAATACACACACTTAAGCTCTTTGGCTCTTACCCTCACATGCACTCCTCACCCTATATATATATGGACCTAAGACCAAACCCAAAATACAAATAATCCAATGCTAGACCGAAAACACATGGGTTTTCGGTCCAAGCTACAATTAATCCTATACTATTTTCAGCCCAAATAATAAAAACAATAAATGCTTAGAAAAGCAAAGTATAAACCATATTTTTGACCCAACAATCTCCCCCTTGGTTTATAGCTTTCTTTTCTAAATGACCCAACAAAATTATAATATAGTAGTAAACAGCGGATCGATCTATGGAAAAATGGTTGTATTTAATCACCAATGCAATCCAAATGAACAAGTGAAATAAAACTAACTAGCTACAATTAAATTAAAAGTGGGGAGGGGGCGATTTATTTGAAAATTAAATGACATGAAGAATTAAAATGCTTGCAATTAAGCAAGATAGTGAGATGCTCAAATATTATAGAGAAATCATGAAAGCAAAAAGATATGCGCGGACAAGGTTTGAGAACTCAAACCTTGAATTAACTTAAGATCAATGTCTCCTACTAATGAAAATCCAATCAAGTCTGGTAAACCAGTATTGTTTCGGAATTAAGATACTCAAAAAAGTACTCAAGATATGAATGATTAATATGTATGAACAATGTAAAGTGATTTAAGAACAATAAGAATGTAAGAGAGAATGATTGCATGAATGATTCTTGATATTGATGAGAAAGGTGAATGTTTCACTCGTGCGTACATAGTATAAAGGTTATAACTCCTTATATAGACAAGGAGTGACAATAAGAAAAATCTCATAAAGTGCATGGACTAACAAACATTTAAAGATCAACAGACTGACGCAACCACTTCTGTTGATCTTGTCCAATGTATTATGTATTGTACCATAAAACAATAACTACAAAACAAAATAGTTCTAGGAACATTAAATGCACATTACAGACCCTAAATAACAAGTAACAAAAGATGCATCTCGGATAGAACTTCACTTTGGCATTGGCTTCATTTCGGAACACTTCTCACTTCGGAAGACTCGTCACCTCGAACATGCTTCATCTCGGATTGCTAAAGGATCACTTTTCATGTATCAACAATCTTCCCCTAAGTGACCTTAGCAATCATTTTATTTATCACTTAGCTTCATCAAACACAAACAGATAATCACTTTAGAGCCAACTTTGGACTTTGATGTACCATTTGAGATGCACAATGAATTTCTTCTTGACTTGTTCGGAAGAATCACTCTTAGCAGCATTAGAGATGAACTTTTGAAGAATCTTGGTAGGAATGAGATGTTTGTCAAGCACTCTAAAAAGTTCCTTTCAATTGGTCTTCTTCTTGAGATATACATAACCAAGTTTTGGTTCTTCAATGGGTCCTTCAACTAAGATCTAATCTTCAGGAAGTTCAGTAGTGATCTTTGCTAAGATATTTTCAGTTCCAAAGAGATGAGCAAACTCAAAATCTGATCGATAAAATTCAGTGATGTAGTCCTTCAAGAATCAGATAGCAGAGTTGTAGGCTCCGATGCTTGAATCATTTGTTTGACGATCTTGAAGATGAGCAGCTATGACAAGCATGTCATTTGGATTTGTTGAGGGAAAGTATGCATCGGTGATTGTGATGTTAGACTCTTTGTTCTGAGAAATGTAGTATCTGTACAGGAGACAATTGAGATCAAACTTGCTTTGGAAATTTCTACCATGACCAGCTATCTTGGTGATTATTTTCTGAGACCACACTTTCTTTTGAGGTTGTGCGTTGGTAGAATAAAAAGTTCACAATCTCTCACGCTCAGTTTAGGTGATAGTTTGAGGTTCATCAGATGGATATAGAGGTACGGACTTGATATAGTAGCGTCCATGTGGAGAGATTGGTAAGTCCAGTTGATCAACATCTTGAGTTGGAAGATCAAACTACATGAAGGGAACGAAATGTATATCATAAATGATTCTTTATCGGAAGAGAGAATACATGCCCAACATCGGATTTAGATTATCTTTGAGAGCTTGAGTCCGGATGCTTTCTTCCAATGTTTGTTGTATTTGTTCGTTCGACCGGCCCTCGGACTTTCTAAATGACTTCACTGGGTTGCCCGAACTTGTAGCAATCTTTTTTCCTTTGTCTTGGGGATTGTCACCTTTGGAAGAAATGAAGGAGATGATTTTTTGACCAGACTCAGTGATGAATAGCTCAGATGGAGGAGGAATCAAAAGCTCTTCAGGGATGTCATCAGGTTTCCGGGTGGTAGAACCTTCATCGATTTGAACAATCCTCAGAGCAGGAATCGGAGTAAGCATCGATTGAGTGGCTCGGAAGCCCTCAATCGTCAATTTGGTTTTTACCTTACCCAGGTCTCGGCTCCTTTTAAAAGTTTTGTGTAAGGATGATGGCCAAGAAATTGAGGACCATTCATATTTTCTACTTCTGAAAGGACTTTGATGGGAGGTTCCCTGATGGCTTGAAGTCCTAAAATCACATTTTTTTTGCTAAGTCACCTTCATCATCTTCAACCTCTTCAGAATTAATAGCTTCCATTCCACAACTTCCTCATCAGTAGATTCATCTCGGAGTGAATAGTCCGAGATCGGTTTCCATTGTATCGTTCTTATTTCTCCCCCTTTTGCATAAGATGGCTTTGCCTCCGATGCAAGTATAGTTCTGACTTGATCTCCTCTAACCGTTCAAATACTCGTTGAAAACTTGTATTGAGCTGTTGGGTGAGTGCATCATATGACTCGGCTGTAGGAGGTTGGGCTTTTAGGTGAGCAAAGGTTTCACCAAGAATAACAAGCATCTCATCAAATTTGTGGTTCGGAACATCGATAATCTGCCAGGTTGAATGAATGAGCTTGATGAGCACCTTTTACATGACCATGTTCATGGCATCTTTTTGACGAATCTCTTTCTCAATCCTTTGAATTTGCTTCTCATGAAGAACATGAGTCTACTTGATATGTTCATTGGTAGCAGTAATCATATCGTCATGAATTTTAAGCATGATGGTGCTGGTGGAGATGTGATGTTCAAGACAATCATTGTATTTTTTTTCTCAACTTCTTCGATGGTACGCTTGAGAAGAAGAGAAATAAGTTGATCTAACTGGTTGACTATGTCAAGTTCCAAGGTAGCAGCAACTTGGATCTCGGAAAGAGACTTGAGCATGAGATCCAACTTGGAATCAAGACCTGTGACTTTCTGATCAAGTTTGGTATCAAGGCCTGCTACTTTCTAATCAAGTGTATCGACTTTGTAGTTGGCTGAGGCAATGTTATCTTGGAGTTCCAATAGGGAAAAAGGATCCACAATGTTCTCATCGGAGGATCCTGTGTTTGAGGTGGAACTTTTGGATTTCTTATCATCTTCATTATCATCATTATTTAGCTCTATATGCTTGGAATCATCGATTGGAGTATCTTGAGTTTTGTCACCTTGATCACCTTTCAAGGTACCTTCAGGAGGAGGAGAGGAGTGCTTGTTTCCTTCAAGATTTTCTTCTTCTTCAGATTCCTCATAGGACGAGGAGAGACTAAAATCAAAACTTTGTTTTGATGAAGAAGGTTTATGTAGTAGATTGAAAGTTGTAGTAACAAGAATGACACCATTAGTGGTGTTGTCGTCTTCAAACATAATCTCATCGGAGATATCGTCTTAAGCATCGGGCTTGGGATCTTCTGCACTGGTAATCGTTGGAGGATCATCCGAAACACTTGTGGTATCGGGAACATCGCCTTTAGCAGTAACTTCTTTTCGAGGAGGATCATCCACTATGACTTTGGTAGTGGGAACATCTCCTGTAGGATTAGTCTTGAATGCATCGTCGGAAGGCTTGAACTCTTGGTCTGTTTCTTCATCAAATGGAATGGAGAAGTGAATGCAACTTTGGACCGCCCGTTGACGCATTAAAATCAATGTGTATTCAATTCGGTCTCGGGTGAGTTCTGGATGTCGGGAGTGAGTTCTATTCAGGACATCAATCCAATCATCATTAAATATACTCGATCGTCCTTTACATATGGGATGTATCTGATCAGTTGTTGCTTTCGAATTAGGAGGGGCTACTCCAGCTTCAGAAAGCTTGGAATCAGAGGCAGGGGCCCCTGATTGTGCTTGTGAAGAAATGAGAGGGATTTCCAAGATGACTCGTGAGTGTGTCCCAAGGGGCTTCAAGGACTTTCTTCAATACCAACACCATCTTTTTTAGAATATGGGGGTAGGTTATAAGCAGACACCTCGTGCGTATGTGTGTGTGTGTGTGTGCAGTGATTTTGAAGCTCCGGAGGGTACTTCGGAAGAGTGGCCAAGTGGGGTAAGCTATGACCCAGAGTTACGTTGAATGTTGATTTATGAATCCTTTTGAGAGGATTCACCAGCTTTGGTTCTATTTTTGGCTCGAACTTTAGAAGGGGATGGCTTCCGTTTGGCAATCTATTTGATGTGTTCTCCAGAAGTGGTGGATTTGTTCTCATCTGAGGTTGTATCATCCTAGATCGAGGAAGGTTGTGTTAGGACAAACACAACCGAGATCTCAAGATGATGCTTGAGATGTGGTGAGTTGGATGGAACAATGGACAACATATGTTCAGGTAGACATCTAATAGGTCTGAAATTAGATTGGCCCGGTAACCTATAAGTATTAATAGTTTTGAGAGCAGTATACCTCTCGGATGCCCGAATTCAGTGGAATGGCTTCACATCTCTCAGAGTAGAGTTGTTGTAGAGTCAGAGCCCAAAATCTCGGATTCGGAATTTCATTAGGTTTCCTCTTGACTGTTAACTTATGAAAATCTTTCCATAGAACCTCCGATAGGTCGACGAAGTTAGCTCTTCCAGTGAAGATGTTGTATACCACGTACAACCAATCTTTGCTCATGGTGTCTGTACCACCATGTTTTCCAGACAAACCTCTAAGGATGAGGTGCATCAATATGGTCCATAAGTTAGGAACGGCTGATTTCTTGAATTCCTTTGCGTTGAATTCGCCATTGTAACCGATTTAGGATAAGAATGACTGAAACTCTTCAGACGTTGGTTCCTGCACTTGAAGACCTTTAGGGTTTTCTGAAATTCCGATTGCCTTGAGAAATGTACCCTTGTGAACCGGTACATTCCTGTCGTCAGTTATCTTTACTTCAAGAACATCTTTATCGATCTTTACTCTTTCTAAGGCTTTGTGAAGAATTTAGAGGGTAAAATTAGGGTTAGGGATATTGGTGAGAAGAACATCGATGGGATGACGGAAGATAAAATATATCATGATTCTCATGGATTCATCATAATCCATGGGGTCGAGAGAAACCAACTAGGTTGTTTCTCTGAGAATGAACTCAGTGGAGGAAGATGAAGCAGATCCATTTGATGACTTCTTCTTTGTTGCCTTTTTTGAGGACGTGGATGCCATTTCATAAGGTTTAGACGCCATTGAAGGAGTTTGGAAAAGCTTTGAAGAACAGAGTACGGAAGAAATCGCTCTAAGAATAAGATAGCCAAAGAGAAAAGTGGGAACAATTAGGATTCAAAATCCTTATATAGGTTGGAGGTTTCGGATTGGGTCGAATAATGAAATGATGACACCCAAAAACCGAAATGGGTTGCATTTAATGCACAACCCAAAAAGGCTTCCTAAGTAACAGTTGAGAACAAAAAGATGGGACATTTGTTTGTTCAAAAAGGGAAATCGTCGATTCAATTCAAAAAACACTCAGTACATTATTGAAACATGTGCCAAAGCATGTTAATTGAGAATTAAGAGGATAATAATAAAGAAAATTACCGTTAAGATATTCATGAAAAACATTTTGGAATAAAATCTTTAATGATAACCTTAAAATTCATTTATTAAAGAGAATCTCGGACTGATCAGATTCCAAGATGAGATGTCATAAGATACTTTGGAAAGAATTCAACCATATCATTAGTACATGATATAGAATTGGAGATGGCATAATATCCAACTAAATATCAGAGGTAAGAATTTATGAAGATCTTAGAGGAAACGATTTGAAAAAGATTTGAAGTTCCGAGAACTGTAGGAACAAAGCTCAAAAGAAGATAAGTGATGAAATCACATTACCATTTCAGATTTGAATTCTGAGGTGTACTACAGAGAGATCATTCATAGGTAAAATACTTTAAGATGAGAATTTCTCAAGATATCCGATGTAACTATATCGGAATAAACTTCAAATGATGAGGAAGAATGAAAAACTTAAGACTAAAAGAAAGGTTAGACAAAAAGACATATAATGATCCTTTATTATTCGAGAAAAAACAATTCCGAGAGGAAAAAGTTTTGATTCAAAATTATTTGCCTTTCTAATGTTTCCATTAGAGAGTGCAAACTTTTTTGAAGAATTGAGGATCAGGCATCATCATTCCCATTTTGTTCAGAAACCCATTAAATTTGGTTTCGTCTAATGCCTTAGTAAAGCATCAGCAATTTCATCATCAGATGGAACAAAAATGAGCTCAATGTTACCTTTTAGAACATGATCTTAAATAAAATGGTACCGAATATCAATGTGCTTGGTCATGGAGTGCTAGATTGGATTGTGGGAGATCACAATTGCACTTTGAGAGCCACAATAGATAGGATCTATTGAAATCGATAACCATAGTCCAAAAGCTGAGATTTCATCCATAGAACTTGTGAGGTGAAGCATCAATGTATTATGCTTCGGTTGTTGAAAGATCAATACAGTTTTGTTTCTTGGATGACCAGCTATCCAATCTTCCACCCAAAAATTGATAATCACCAACAGTGTTTTTTCAATCAAGTTGAAGTCCTCCATAGTTTGAGTCGGAATAGGCTTGAAGAAGGAAACTTTCATTTGCAGCATACCAAATTCTAAGGTTCTTAGTTCCTTTGAGATATCGGAAGATTTGCTTGACACCTAAAAGATGAGACATCTTTGGATTAACCTGGAATCTAGCACAGAGACATGTAGAGAACATGATGTTCGGACGACTTGTAGTGAGGTAGAGTAGCGATCTAATCATTCCCCTATACTTCTTCTTATCAACAGAAACACCTCATGGGTTCGAGAAGATATTGTGTCTGAAGCCCATTGGAACCTTTGTAGATGCACATGCGTACATAGAATATCTCTTCGGAAGCTTGGAAATATATTTCTCTTGACGAATGAAGATTTCCTCTGTTGGTCTGTTCAACTTGCAATCCAAGGAAGAATCTTAATTCACTATTCATACTCATCTGGAGTCGACTAACCATTAGCTTTGCAAAATCAGAAACCATCATCGGATCAGTTGATCCAAAGATGATGTCGTCGACATATATTTGAACTACCATGAGATGGTTTCCATTCGATCTTCGGAATAATGTAGGATCAAGAATTCCTTTTTAAAAACCGAAACACTTCAGAAAATCAGTGAGTGTCTCGTACCAGGCGCGTGGAGCTTTCTTGAGGCCATAAAAAACTTTTTGAAGGTTGTAACAATAGTTCGGATACAAAATATTTACAAATCCAGGAGGCTGCTGAAGATATACTTCATTATCAAGTTCACCGTTGAGAAAAGAACTTTTGAAGTCCATTTGGTAAACTGTAAAGCCTTTGTTAGTAGCATAAGCGAGAAAGATTCATATAGCTTCAAGACGGGCAACGGGAGAAAAGGTCTCGTCGTAGTCAAGTCCTTCAATTTGAGTAAATACTTTGGCTACAAATCTCACTTTGTTTCTAATTATGACTCTTGCATTGTCAAGTTTGTTTTGGAGGACCCATCTTGTAACTATAATAGGGTGATCATGAGGAGGAGGGACAAGAGTTAATACTTGATGTTTGTTAAAATTTTCTAGCTCTTCTTCCATGGTTGTAATCCAATCAGAGTGTTCTAAGGCTTCTCTGATGGATTTAGGTTCAACCATAGATATGAATGTCGAAAATAGAAACTCGTTTTGAGTATTAGCAGCAGAGCGAGTTTGAACTCCAACATTAAGATTTCCAATAACTTGATTCGGAGGATGATCCTTTGTCCAGATATGCAATCTCGGAAGTTCTTGCGCATCGGATGATCTGATATCAACAATGGGGTTATGTTGCTCCCCCCTGAACAGTTTGAATTTAAGAATGATGCTCCCCCTGAACTTCTGAAATGGATATGTCAGCATCGTCATCATTCGGAAAGTCAAAGAAGTTGACATCATCCTCATTTTTGTTCAGAATGGGATCAAATTCAGCGAATTGATCTGTTGCATTTTGAAATCCGTCGATATTTGATTCGAGGGTTGGACAACTATTCTCCCCATCAACCTGAGAAGGTTGAAATGCTTCGGAATCAAATGGATGAAAGGTTGGGGTCAGACCAGATATACTTGGAGAAACCGGAGCGGCCGATAAGGATGGTCTTGATCGAGATTCCGAATCAAGAGCAGTTTCTATTGGTCTGAATAGACTTTCAAAATCAACTTCATAGATAATTTGAGGATTTGGAGACCCAGGAAGTGGAGCCTCTGACTCCATGATGTGTGTTGTAACATGAGTAGGAATTGATTTCCGAACAAAATTATCATCAAAGGTGAATCAAAGCTTTCTTCAATTATATGAGTCCTACGATTTAGAACTCTATATCCCAGAAAGATGGCTTCATCGGATTTCGGTTGAAAATTGGTGATTTGATCACGGTTGTTTTTGAAAAAGCATCAACATCCAAAAACATGTAAGAATGAGATACTTGACTTTTGACCACTCATTGCTTCATACGGTGTCATGTTGAGACGGCGATTGATGATGCTTCAATTTTGAGTGAAGCAAGAAGTGGAGACGGCTTTGGCCCAAAGATAGAGAGGAAGGTTTGCAAATTTCAACATTGATCGAGCGGCTTCAACAAGAGTTCGATTCCTTCTTTCAACCACACCGTTTTGTTGAGGAGTGTAGGGAGCAGAGAAATTGTGATCCATGCCTTTGTCGATGAGAAACTTCTCAATGGTGACATTTGTGAACTCGAATCCATTGTTACTTCAAATTCTTAGAACAAGAAGTTTAAAAAGAACTTCAATTCCTTTGATGGAATTTATGAGTTCAGCGGCTGTTTTGGAATTTAGCCTTAAGGAGAAAACCCAAGTGAACCTTTTGTAGTCATCAACAATCACAAGAATATACTTTTTGTGATGTAAACTTTCTACGACAGATGGTCCACAGAGATCGATGTGAAGAAGTTCCAGTGGTTCCGAAATGGATTTTTCAATAATCACAATATGACCTTTCTTCGATTGATTCCCACATTCACACGCATCGCAAAGATAATTAGTTTCAAATTTGAGGAGTGGCAGACCTCGGACCATTTCACCAGAAACCAGATCATTCATGTATCGGAAGTTGAGATGAGTGGGCCTCCGGTGCTATAGCCAACTTACATCTGGAACAACTTTTTTGAGAGAAGACAAAGTTGAGGCTTTCTGATGATCATGTTGATGTCTAAAGGAAACATATTCTTGATGCGATCTGATTTGATAAGAAATTCTTTCCGGTCTTCTGTCATAATGTAGCTATGCTTTTGCAGAATTCAACTCTTCAATTTGCATCAGTGAGTTGAGCCACACTGATTAGATTATGCTTGAGATCAGTTACATATGCCACATCTAACACAGAGAATTTTCCATTGGTCAAGATGACATAACCTCGAATTTGAGAATTTGAATTGTTGCCATAAGTAACATGACCAGCATTTGGAGCCATCTTCAGATCACGTAGAAAATCTTTCTGCCTAGTCATGTGCATGGAACAAGAACTGCCAATATATCATAGTGTATATTCTTATGAAGCACAAAAAGCCTGCAAAATCAGTGACTTTTTGAGTTTTTAGGCTCCAAGTTAGATTTAGGGACTTTAGCATGGGCTTTGGACTTGGTTTGCGATTTCTAAGCAGCTTGTATCTCGGAAGGCTTTTTCCGAGAATCTTTTGGAAAGATATAAAATGTCAAGGTCTTTTCATTTATCCAAAATTCATACTCAACCATTGGTTGTTTGGGTACTGCTTTCCTCAAAGGGACAGTTTTCTGAGATGTTGTTGGAAGAACTTATTTCACATGTGTTTTAGTTCTATTTTCAGATTTTTCAATTTCCATTAAAACTTTTGTTTCAAACCTTTAGAAAGTTTCTAAGCAACAGTGTTCTGAGCATCCTTTCCTTTGTTTGTTACGTTCGAAGGCATAGTAGGTTTTAGAAGTTGTTTAGGTTTAAAAATCGTTCCATCCGAGGTAGCAATAAACACAGAAGAAGAAACTGTCCAATGAGAGCTGGTTTTCTTAGATGATGTCTCAATAGTAACATTTTTAACACAACTATTAACAGATGTGTTCCGAACATCATCGGACTAACAGGATTAGATGGCCTCTAAAGGATCCTAACAGGAATGAAGGTATTGTGATTCCTAGTAGCTGGACTAACTGTTTGAGACACTTTCTTCTCAAAATTCTCAAAAAACCTAGAACATTGCGTAGACCCAGTTTCTTTTTCCAGAGATTTTCTAGCTTCGGTCTTTGGATGAACAATGTCTTTCTTGTTCAACCAGGGTTTCTTCCGAGAGTCAAATAATGACTTGGAAGTCTAGCCAATCAATGGATTTTTGAAACGAGGCTTAATTGGAACTAGAGTCAATTTTGAGACTACCTTAGAATTGGAGACACAGGAATCCGACGAGATGTCATCATCACTCTTAAGTTCTACATCGCTATCAAGAGACACCCAAAATGAATTGGATTGGTCCGAGTCATGTCCGCTTGTCTCAGGAATGATTTCCTCAATAACACAATTGTTCGGAGGACCAGAGTTCAGAAAAAGAACTCCAGTACAGCTTGTGTTAGGTAAGGATTTTGAAGACTGATTTAGGTCCACGGATATTAGAGGCGGAGGAGGCATGGAATCAGGACATTTAACAGTGGTAGGTTTGAAATCAGGAATCAATTATTGATATTTGTCCGAAGTCTCATGAAGGGACGGCAATGGTGAGACATGGGTATCTGAATAAGTATGGTTCAGAATGTCTCCCATGAACGTTAGGTTTTGAAGTTCCTTCAAAGGACGAGAAATAGGTTTCGGAAACTCGCTTCCGAAACCATGTGCTTTGGACCAAGGGCGACCAAAATTATGTGTCATCCTTTCGTTAGCTTCAAGAACATCAATAGAATTGTGCAAGGCATCAATTTTTTTATTAAGACGTTTATTATCAGTAACCAAGATGTTTCTTTCACTAAGAGTTATTTCACATTTGTCATTCAAAATAATACATTCATCCTTAGCCATTACAAGTTCTCTCTCTAAGGATTCAATCTTAAGCTTGCAGTATTTATAACGTAATCTAAGATGGGTCAACTCACTATCTTGCTTTTCACTAACTTCGATGGCAGACTCATAGGCTCTATGAATAACTGTCATATCATATTGAATTTGAATTAGATAAGGTTCACAAATAGTCAATTCAAAATTATTATCAGTGATCATCGATTTTACCTGTTGGATGATGTTTCGACCAGGTGGATCGTTTGTTGCCATGTAGCAGTAGTTTGGCTCAGCATCGTTATCATCATCTTCTGAACCAGAAGACAAATAACCTTCATCACACTCGATTAACTGTCTAGCCACTAGACACAAGTGCCTTGCAGATTTTTCTTCACACTCATCACTTGATGACCAATACCCATCAACATTCCTTGAAACTGTTGTGACTAAAGCCTTTTTCACTTTCAGCTAGTTCTTGTGCTCTATGAGCATAGTAGGCAGAGTCTTTTACCTTTGGTTTTTGAGGAGTTTCATCCAAACAGTCCTTTGCAAAGTGGTTTCCGAGATCACACTTGTGACATATAATCTTGGGCTTGGCTGGATTCGGAACTTCCAGTTCCGAGGAGTGATTTGGAATGTTGGGTCGATATGCCAGTGGATTTTCATTGGGTTTGGGGTAAGATTGAGAATTGCTTTGGTGAGGAGCTTGAAATCGGTTTTGAGGTGGTTTTTGATTGGGATTCCAAGGACGTCTATACTTTATAGATAGAAGTGAAAACTCTTGTTGGAATCGAAGTTCGGAATCATCAGCTTCTAGATTAAGGTCTACATCGTACGGGTAGTTCCGAATTAGAGGAATAGGTGCCACAGGTTGAGTGGGTCGAGTAGGTTGAACAGGTGGAACAGGTGGGACGACTCCAAAAGGATCCGAAACAGATGTGTTTGGAATTAGTGGATTAACAGATCTTACTAAAGCAAGAGGACTTCCTGAGAGTTCTCTCAACGTTTGAGAAACGTTGGATTCATGACCTTGTAGTTCGTCAAACAAATGATAGAGCTTCATTTTCTTCAGAGATCCATTACTCTGAATAAATGAATCAACATTTCCCCATCCTTTTCCAAGGTTGTTTATGAACTTGAGATTATACTCGAGTGGAGTTCGGACTGCACCATGTGTTATCATGTTGTTTACAACAATCCTGTAGCGATTTGATGCAAAGGATACAGATTCACCAGGAGTTGTACTGAATGTGTCAAAATCATTTACAACTGATGTCAAACGCTTATCCTTCATGCTCTCAGAACCTTCGAACAAGTCTTGAAGTGTATCCCAAATCTCTTTGGCAGATTTGCATAACTTTATGTGCTCAAAGGGAGAAGCAGGAACACCAAACACCATTTATGAGAAAGCAATGTGATCTGCATGAAGTTTCTCAAGGTCAGATCCAATTAATGGCACGGGATGGAGCTCTTCTTGACCCATGAGTGTAGCAGCAACATATCTGACCATTTGTCTTATGGGAACATGAGGACCTTCTTTTACTAATCTCCATATCTCTTCACCTTTTTCCTTACCAAGCAAAATCTCCCCATTCTAACTTTCAAATGATGATACTCTTCAACAACTAGCAATGGGGCAAGCATTAGGCAACCCACACTATTTTCTATTTACATTGAATACATTTGTTGAGATTGATTAGAAGCATCCATTGAAGTTAAGATATTAGAGCTGAAGTGGTATATAGAAGAACTTTTATCCTGAACACGTAAATGATTAAGATACCAAAGTAATCTTCAATCAACTATAATTTGTTCTTATGGATTCAAAGGAGAATCACTTAGGCACTGATACCAATTATGAAAGCAAAAAGATTAGTGCGGACAAGGTTTGAGAACTCAAACCTTGAATTAACTTAAGATCAATGTTTGCTACTAATGAAGATCCAGTCAAGTCTGGTAAACCAGTCTTGTCTCGGAATTAAGATATTTAACATAGTCCTCAAGATATGAATGATTAATAAGTATGAACAATGTAAAATGATTTAAGAACAATAAAGTAACATCCCAAATTTCCAATAATTTTTTTTTCATTTTAAATAACCAACACATTTTCATAAGATATAAAATTCCAAACACATTTGTTTTCAAAATCCATAACATCAGATAAACTACTCATAAAGTCAGAGTGTCCCAAATGAAACGCCAGACAGTGCATGTCGCGCCATCATGTCGGGCTCTTGTCCTTAGATCCTGAAGTACCTTAAACAACCAACAAACTATAAGCTAATGCTTAGTGAGTTCCCCATAGCATACCCCACACAATCCATATAATCACATAAACCATATTAGTTATATCATCTACATATACCACATAAGTCATGCATACAATCAAATAAGGATGCCATGGAAACCCTCTAAGTTGTTACACTGGGTGCCATGGGAACCCCCACATGGTCTTATCCCATTTTCATGGGAACCCCTACATGGTCTTACAAACATATAAGGATGCCATGGAAACCCTCCAAGGTCTTACACCGGTGTCATGGGAACACCCACATGGTCTTAGCCTGCAATGTCATGGGAACCCCCACATGGTCTGATATCCAGCTGCCTCAGGAACCCCCTGAGGTCTTTCATGCAAGTATCACAAATAAAACTAGCATATTACATAGAAAATCATCAACTAGCATATCACATAGCAAATAATGGGTCGGACTTGGTGCCTTCGACCCATTAGTATGGTGAGGAGACTCACCTCTCAAGAAATGTTGAACTAGTAAGATGAAATCCCAACTCACAGCTCCAACTCAGCTGCCTACAACCATCATGCGACTAACTTCATCAAAATCCCAAAATACGAAAGATACCCTTAAAGTCAAACATGGTCAACCATGGTCAATTTCAAAGTCAACAGTCAATGTTGACCCAACTCGTCGAGTGCACCTGCCGACTCGTCGAGTTCCTTCATTTTTCTGAAAACCGGGGAAAACCCTAGTCAACTCGTCGAGTTATCACAACAACTCGTCGATTTAAAATAGTGTCCAGAAGATCAGGGAAACCCCGGGTGAGCTCGTTGAGTTGGAAAGGTAACTCGTCGAGTTTGCCCAGTCTTAACTCATTCAGCCACTTTCTAAGCGAGTCTAAAGCTCCAAACTAAAGATCTGATCCCCAGGATAAGATACCACGTAAAGTTGTTGACTTTACGTCCATGCATGGCATTAAGGGGGCTAAAACACTCAATCATAGCTTCTTAAGTGATTTAGGGCATGAAGGGAGGCCAAGACTTGATAAAGATGACAACTTTTAGTCAAAAGAGGCCATGAGATGTCCATATCCGAAGTCATAGCTTCATGACATTCTTAAATCCAGGAATGATCCCAAAATGAGCTAATAATGACCATAAACTCCAACATGAAGAGATCTAGCAAATAAATGACCAAGGTATCAACTTTATACCTCAATATGGCTGCCACAATAGAGAAGACATCGGATCTACAACCTCTACCTCCAGCTATGCACCTCCTACTTCAAGCCTCTTCAAACAAACACCAAAAATGCACTCTTTAAGCTCTCACACACTCAAAATGTTAGGAAAATCACGAACTAGGGTTTCCCTGGACAAAGGGGCGATAAGGGAGGCTAACAATGAGGCTTAAGGCCTTTAAATAGGGTGAAAACCCTAAAAATTAGGGTTTTCCTTTCCAGCGTCTACTCGTCGAGTTGGGGCTCCCCAACTCGTCGAGTTGAGTCCTTAATCTCGCGTCCAAATAAATCCCTACACGACGAGTTGGAGCTCCCCAACTCGTCGAGTTCCAGTCCAAAACCCTATAATGTTGAGAAATAAATAATACCTGGACCAAGCGTTACAAATAAGAATGTAAGAGAGAATGATTGACTGAATGATTCTTTATATTGATGAGAAAGGTGAATGTTTCACTCATGCGTACATAGTATAAAGGTTACAACTCCTTAAATAGACAAAGAGTGACAATAAGACAAATCTCATAAAGTGCACGGACTAAATGACATTTGAAGATCAACAGACTGACGCAACAACTTCTGTTGATCTTGTCCCATGTACTGTACTATAAAACAATAACTACAAAACAAAATAGTACTAGGAACATTAAATGCACATTACAGACTCTAAATAACAAGTAACAAAAGATGCATCTTGTAAAAAATTTCACTTCGAAATTGGCTTCATTTTGGAACACTTTTCACTTCAGAAGGCTCCTCGCCTCGGACATGTGTCATATCGGATTGCTAAAGGATCATTTTTCATGTATCAATAAAAATGGTCAACCATCGTAATTCAACACAATGCACATTTGTATGTTTATCGTTAGGATATATTATGTAAGTTGTCATTCAACCTAAATTGGTTATAGCAATCATGAAGCATGATATGTCAAAATTCCTCAAAGGTAGTATGGAGGTTGGGGAATGCCACAACACACACTCTTAATCAAAATCAAGGACTCAATTGAAGCAGTTGAACCCAAGAAAATTGATTAGCCTTAAGAATGAAGGAATTCCCAATTCCTGGAAAATGTAAATGCTTACACATCCATAAATAAGTCATGATCCATAAGCTAGAGATGATTTTTACCATCATAAAGCCATTGTTCTAAGCAAATTCAATGATTCATTGCTAAATCAAAGAAAAAAACCAACAATTGCTCATTCAAGTACCAAGCTCGTGATCAAAGTATTAAACAAGCATAAGAATTATAAACTAATGATCAATAACATGAGATAAATGACAATCAAACATAAGTCCTTAAAACCCACAAATATCCAAGGGTTTTAGCCCATGTCAACCAAAATAAAAATAATTAGTCACTCATGGCAACAAGACAATAATCATAAAAGTGTTTTAACATCAAGAAATTAGCAATTACTAGAAGAATGAGAAGATGATGGCTCTAGCTCTTCAAAATCACCTCTAAGATGCTCCAATGGTAGAAAATTCAAAGTGTGTGCTGCTAGACCTAACCCCCAAGGTAAATGATGAGCCAAATGACAAAAATTCCCCTAACTGTGCAGTTCTGCGGGTACTCGTGCACGGTTGCGCGGGTGGATACCCCACCCTCACAAATAATGTTGAAATGCTATTGGCTCCTTCTTCCACTACTCCACCCCACTATCTTAGATTTCCTTGGTCCCTCCACACCTCACATGATTCAAAATAAACCAATTATCTTCAAGATTCAAAATGGATAGTCCAAGCCCATCTTCAAGAGTCTATGATCCATCTTCAAAAGTTCATCTCATCCAAGTCTTCAATGCATCAAGCCCACTTTTTCCAGAATGGATGCGTAAAGCCCAAAAACTCCTCGCAAGCCCACCAAGTCCAACAACAAACTAATCCGCAACCGCAACGAGACTCCAAAAACCTGCAAAACACCTTATGCAAAAGAAAAGGTACCCTATACGATCCAAGATAAAGAATGTGATAGTTAATGCAATGCTATAATAACAAAAAATAGCTAAAATGCTAAAATAAACTATATAAAAGATGAAAATAAAATAAACTATCAACATGTTCCCCAAACGAGTCAAAACATGTCTTATGACACAATAGACATCTAATTAACTGAAAATAATACGTGTCTTGTGACATAATAGACATCTAATTAACTGAAAATAATGAAATCATGAGGCGAGAATTAATGATAGTACGATATTACACTACTACCGACATATGGAGGCATAGACCAACAACAGAGATAAATAGAGAAAATCATAAGCATATGATTCTATTAAAAAATATATTATTATTAAATTTATTTATACATATAACAAAAAAATCTATTAAATAATCTGAAGAGCAAGGATTCACAATTCGCCCTCATAAAGACGGCATACGAAGGTTATAATGGTGAAACGAGAAATCGATGGGCCATATAACTCACACGACACTTGAAAAAGTGCCAATAATTCACTTACAAAGCACCTATCGAAAGTTATTACACATTGAAAATATAATTCATTCTTTCATATTTTAAAAGGCACGAATGAAGTTAGATAAAATAGAAAGTGTGGCTCCTATACCTTTTAGAATAAATAAATAATAAAATAATATGGATAAAGTATTAAAATAAATAACAGAATTATATCAAAAGGAACATACTTTGTGTCAGTTATTTTAATTTTTAGAAAATATTTATGGATTTTGGTTACTGCACTAACTTTTAACTGTCAAGTACGATCTGCATGAAAAGAAGGTTCAAATTTTTTTGGTTTATATTTATTTACCTTCATGTTCTTGTATAACACCAATATGTAACATATATATCTCAATATTTTTAAAGATTATACTTTCAAAATAACATAAGATATATAATTTGATAATAATTTTTGTTATAAATATATGATGAGGTGAATATAATCGTGTCCACATAGACACTTTAAAGCGTAAGTGGTGGTCCTTTTCTGATGAGTCCTTTAAAGCCCATCATAAATTATACATCTTTCATGTATAATTTAATAATTATATATGTACTTTATTTGGTGCACAAGTAGCCACATATCCACATTTTGTCACTTGTTATGGTGAAAAAATTGATGGGTTGAAACACATATAGAGACCTAATAATACATGGACATTTATTTGGTATATTTTTAGATAATGCATTTTAGTTTTATTTCATAGTCGTATACTCATGTATATTTTCGGGTCTACAAAGACTAGTCCAGCTTTGCAACTCGACATGTCACATGTCACATGATCTATGAATATTGTATTTAATAATCCGTTTCAACACAAATAAAGATGACATACTTTCAAGAACATAACAACAAAATTCACGGATGATCTTATAGATTTACTCCATTAAATAATATATATACATATACATATATTAAATTGTTTGTCATTTTAAGGATACTCTGTTTTAAACACAATTTTTGTAATAAGGGTGTGTTTGGTTTGTTTGAATTTGGTGGGATAGAATTCAAGAGTTATTTTGTCAACATTCTATATAATGTTTGGTTCGAGAATGTCAACGGATTGGATTTCGTTCGAAACTGAGAAGAGTGTAAGGTTCAGGGCAAATGAAAAGTGCCCCCGTGTATGTGTACGAAACAGGGGATCACCACCTTATATATAGAGATTACAATGCACAATTTTTAATTGTTAGCCTTGTACAAAAAATTGATCTTAATTGACATTACCTAACTGACATCTTGTACTTGGTTTTTAATTGACAGCTATTCAAGATCTTATCACCTCCTTCAAGTTGAAGCATGGGGATTTGAGATGCCCAACTTGCTGATAAGAAAATCAAAACTCTCTTTTGTAAAACGCCTTGGTAAAAATATCCGCCGATTGAGCTTTGGTATGAACGTACGAGGGGTCGATCAAACTTTCTATGATAACATCACATACGAAATGACAATCTACCTCAATATGTTTTGTGCGTTCATGATAGACCGGATTACGAGCGATGTGTAAGGCAAATTGACTATCACAAAATAAAGGAATGACTTTAGGATGACGAACTCCTAAACTCACAACAAGCCTTTACGCCACTTTCATAGGTGATGGCTGCCATGGAGCGATATTCCGCCTCAACAGAGGACTTGGAGATGGTGTGTTGTTACTTGGTTTTCCAGGAAATAGGTGAGTGTCCAAGGAAAACTAGCCACCTTGTTAAGGACTAACGTGTGAGAGGACAAGCAACCTAGTATGAATCACACCACCCTTGTAAAGACAAATCATTATCAACACTTAATAAAATGCCCTGAACTGGGTTCCTTTTAAAACATTACAACTCATAGGGTTGCATCTAAATGTTCTTGTCTAGGATCTTGCAAGAACTGATAAAATATGGAAAAAATAAGCCAAGTCTGGTCAAGCGACTGAGAAGTAAACGAGGTGGCCTATCAGACGCCTATATGACTCGTTATAAGTGGGTTTAGCTCTTATAGCAAGGCCTAGCTTATGGTTTTGCTTTATTGGAAATTCTGTTAGTTTAGCCTCTAGGAGACCGACTCCTGTAATGATGTCAAGAGTGTGTTTGCGTTGGCATATAACTAAACCAGAAGTGCTTCGAGCTACCTAAATACCAAGAAAGTATCGAAGAGGACCCAAATCTTTCATTCGAAAACAATCACTCAAGTATGCATTGAAATCTCGTAATGCCACATAATGATTACAAAAGATGATTAGATCATCACCATAAACCAAGATTAAGTTAAACACCATCCTTTGTGTAAGTGAACGGAGAGTAGTCCGAGAAAGACTGGAGGAAACCGTGCCCCTTCAAAGCCATGAAAAACTTTGCAAACCAACAACGAGGAACTTGCTTTACACTGTATAAAGATTTTCGAATTCGAAAAACATGATTAGGATGAGACGATTTGAACTCGAGAAAAATTCTAACGTAAACCTCCTCATCGAGATCTTCATGAAGGACAGCGTTGTGTATGTCCATCTGGTGGAGTTCCCAATTTTTTGCAGCTTCAATGGCAAGAAAAACGCGAATCGTTGCCATTTTTGCAACCGGATCAAACATCTAATTGTAATCCAAGCCTTCAATTTTATGATTACCAAGAAAACTAATCGGGATTTTAGTCTTTCAAGAGTACCATTAGTGTGATATTTCCTATGATAGACCTATTGATTTCCCAATGCACATTTTCCAGGAGGTAGATGTTCCAAAGTCAAAGTAACATTGTCTTCTAATGCTTTAATATCCTCTTGCATGGCTTGTTTGCACCTATCATTCGTCATGGCTTCTTTAAAGGACCAAGGTTCATCTTTGGTAATAATAGTAACAAGAAACTCTTAATATGGTTGAGAAAAATTATCATAGTTGATATAATGTGCTATAGGAAAGGGTGTACATGAGGTATGTTGTGGATGGGAAGTAGTACTGGAAGATGGACTCTCTTTGATGACTTTGTTAGTCACATAGTCTCAAAGAAGAACCGAAGGGAGCTTAGTTCTCATGCATCGACCAAGATTTACTTCTTGACTATTAGTTGAATTGTCACTGGTAGTAGGATCATTTTTTGTATCAAAATTTTCAAGGACAGTGGTTTTCAGATCTGTTGATATAGACTCTACTGGTGGAAATTCGGTTGGTTGGGGTTCACCATCATTGGAAGTGGTTGTGTGAGGTGAAACCGGTGGAACATTAGTATCATGATGGTCATCAGGATAGTCGGAAATATCAAAATGAATATCCTCATCATATTCAAAATGAGTGGTAGACTTAAGATTGTTAGCCTTTGTATTAGTGAATGGGAATATGTCTTCAAAAAATTTGACATCACATGATAAAAAAAATCATTTGAATCGAGATCATAAAGTTTCCAACCTTTATTACCAAATAGATATCCAACAAAAGATGCACTTTCAACTACGACTCTCAAATTTATCTCTATTTAATTTTTGGGTGTGAGCAAAGAATAAAGAGCCAAACATAAAATTTTTATTATAAGATGGGGAATAACCAAACAATTTTCAATGAGGTGTGATTATTTACGACATCATATGGAGTTCTATTGATCAAATGTGTGGTGGCTAAAAAACTCTCTCCCCAAAAATAGATTGGTTAATTTGCTTAAAATCTTAATGCACAAGAAACAATTAAGAGATGTTTGTGTTTTCTCTCGACTTGCCCATTTTGCTGTGGAGTTCCGACACAGGAGGTTTGAAACAAGATGTTAAAAGCTGAAAAATAATCGACTAGGAAACTAAATTTTGTACCATTATCACTCTGGAAAATTTTTTGTTGGAAATAGTGTTCAAGGTAATTAACTAATTGGTGATATTCCTAATAATAGCAAGGTACGATTGGGTTACCTTCAAGACTCAAATTAAGTACAACAAATAAAGGAGTAATTAGTTTATTAATTTATATTGTTTAATAATTAATTAGAAACTAACAGGAAAATATTTAGGGAATTAATTAACAATTTAATTAGTTAAAGGGTTGGATATCAATTAATCAATAGTTGATTAATCAGGAATATTCCAGAACCCTTATGGGACATAAGTTTGGACGAAATCTCTCTTATATAAGAGAGAATTTTGATTTTACTACCCCATACCACATGGGTTGGAGGATAAAACCTAGGAATGGATTAAGGCTATAAATAGGGCCTTAAGGATTTCATTCTTCCTTGGTCATTTGGCTTGACTCTTCATCATCCTTCTACCTCCCTATTATGGACAAAATCTTAGTAAGATTGTCCCATCTCATACTCGATTGTATTCAGCTCTTTTGAGGTTATTGGGTGTGAACCAAGAGAGGGATTCTAATTTGGATCCTTTCATCCAAACAAATTGGCACACACAAGGTCTCAAGCTCAAAGGTCTCTAGCTGCTAAAGAGGTATTTAGTTCTTCTTTCTTGTTTATGTTTTCATAGGATAGCAGTAATATCATGAAACTTAGATCCTTAGGTTGCATGAACACATAGGATGTTGTTATGTTTCCGTTGCCATGATCGATGTGTTTTGTTGCATAGAAACCCTAACAGTGGTATCAGAGACGTAGTTCATATATACTAGCACCCTTTAATCCATTTGATTTGTTAAAACTTATTTGGATTAGGAAAAAAAAAGTAAAATTCGGAACAGAAGAAACCCGCTAATCGTAGACACGATGCACCTCCCTTCGGGCATGGTGCGCCCCGATGGAGTAGGGTTTCTTGTTTCCTTGTTAAATTTCAAATTAGAAGGTTTTCAAATATGGATAATTAGTTAATTTAATTTTTATTTAAATCTGGTATGTGATGAATATTATTTAAATAAGAGATTTAAATTTGAAAATTTATTACAATTATTTTAATATTTTAATTTAATATTGTTTGTAATTGAGATTTATGAACTTGCATAATAAACCCTTACAAATTCTTAATTGCTATATTGCGTCCTCACAGTTAATTAGAATTAATATTAGACTATTAAATTTAAATTGATTTAAATTTACCTTTATATATATATATATATATATATATATATATATATATATATATATATATATATATATATAGAGAGAGAGAGAGAGAGAGAGAGAGGTTTAGGCTCTATGGAAAATAAAAAAAAACCCTATAAATCATAAAAATGCATAAAAAAAAACTTAGAGATCACAAATCTTTTTTTTTTTGACTTTGTATTTTTAAAAATCGCAACTTTTTATATAATTTTGCTGGAAAAAAAATTATAAAATCGATTTTTTTTTATTTTTTTTATTTTTTTTATTTGTTTTTTTCAAAAAAAAATTCAGCTAAATTATATAAAAACTTGAGATTTTTAAGAATATAAAGTAAAAAAATTGTGATCTCTAAGTATTTTTGTCATGCATTTTTATGATTTTTATGGTTTTTTTTAAGGTTTTTTTTTGTTTTCCATATAACCCTTCCCTATATATATATATATATATATATATATATATATATATATATATATATATATATATATATATATATATATATATATATGTTAGAACTTATCTATTATAAGCATAAAACATTTACAACATGTGTCCTCACATGTTTAAGTATTGACATTGTCAGTGATACCATGACTAGGCTCACCCACTATAATATAGAGGTTTAAGGAGGTCTCTATGATTCCTCAGGAAGTCGGTTTTTAATATGCTTTGCGCTTACCCCCTCACCGCCTTATTGCATTTTGAGAGTGGAGTTACCGAAAGGGTTTGATAGTGATAATGGTCAAGTTAACAGTATTAGCATTAATAGTATAAAACAAAATCCCATTTTATTAATTAAATATGAATCTTATGTTATCCATGAAAGTTGCACATTCTCATTATAACTTGTTCATGGAGCTCGTGTGGTTAACCGGCACGTCAATTTGAGAGAATAAGTAGAGAATGATGTGGAACTCACGTACCTCAAGCGTAACTTGAGTCGGGAACCCTACAATTTTGCATGGTTGATTCACCCTATGTTCAATGATCTACGACGACCCCATCATTTCATTTGAGGGGAACATAATCCAAGATTAACATGCCATTGATAGTCAATGAATCTCAAAGACCTAGGAGTTTCGTAGTGATCGAAATTGGATAAGCTTTTTCCCTACCTGAATAACTTTATGGCATGTTTACGGCGACCCTTTACACATCATGGAGCCAAATATGGATCATAGCCTTAGTTAAATAATTTTATTGTAACACCTAAAAAATCACAACAAATTGAAACATTTCAAACAACCCATTTACTAAAAAGAAGTGTTTACAAAACCATTCATTCCAAAACATTATTTAAAAATCAGAGTCTTCCAAGATCAACAACATAAAACCAAGGATGTGTACGGTCATGCCTTCGCCTTGCCACGGTCCTCCGAAGTACTTGAAAAAAAATTAAAACTGTAAGCCAACGCTTAGTGATTTCCCCCAAAGTACCAGCACACAATATACATATCATATACAAACAAGCATGCTTGGTCCATTCAGTCCTCAGACTGGAATACCCATAGGTCCACAGCCATCGGGCTGGATTACCCTCCCCGGCCAACCCAGTCATCGGACTGGAATGCCAATATACCACGGGTCCACTCAGTCCTCGGATTGGAATACCCATATACCACAGGTCCACTCAGTCATCAGACTGGAATACCATTGGGTCCACTCGGTGGGAGTGAAGACTTGAGAGTTGTAGGGTATAGTGATGCTAGCTTTCAGACTGATAGGGATAATTTCCGCTCTCAGTCAGGCTGGGTCTTTACCTTAAATGGAGGAGCAATTTCTTGGAAGAGTTCCAAGCAAGAGACAGTGGCTGATTCAACTTGCGAATAAGAGTATATAGCAGCTAGCGAGGCAGCAAAGGAGGCGATATGGCTGGAGAACTTCATTGGAGACCTTGGAGTTGTACCAGCTATTAAAGAGCCAATGGAAATTTTCTGTGATAGTGAAAGTGCAGTTGCCTTAGCCAAGGAACCAAGGGATCACGGGAGATCCAGACACATCGACAGAAAATACCATTTCATCAGACATCGAATAGAAGAAGGACTCCTCGTGGCAAAGAGGGTATCATCGGATGAGAATCCAGCAGATCCCCTCACGAAGGGACTGACTCGGGTTAAGCATCTCCAGCATGCTCGGAGCATAGGGCTGAAGGATGATATTAGATTTAGTAGTTAGATAACCTTGAAATTTGTAAAGTGTAATTGACATTAGATGATGAATAAAAGGTGTTTTATTTATGAGTAAAGTGTTGCTATCTCTTGTCGATCGTTTACTATATTTCTTTTGCATGTTTTGACTTCCAGAATAATTATGTTTGGTATATCATATTATTCGAACCTCCACAGTCGGTCATATGTCGGAAGTAGGTATGAATCAAGACTGTCATGATTGGTTGCAGAGGTCTAAGTTGTTGGACATGGCTACAACACTCATGAGTGCTCATAAGTTCTGAGCATTAGACTCAACCCACGCTCACTGGAATCACTTCATGGAATTTATCTCGAGTGATCGTGAGACGGTAATATCATATAAGTCTTCAAACCTAGATATATGATTTGTTACTTATGAGTTGGTTATGCATTGATTGTACGAAAACGCATTGGTAACTCGATGTTATAAAACGTGCTCTTGTGTATAATTCAATAAGTAGTAGAACAAACATATGAGTCGAAGTTTATCTGTTCCTTCTTGGATTAGAAGCTGATATCTGGGCCCCTCGATGATTTTGTTTTGACCTATGTACCGGGCCCGATCAGAACTAAGTTGATGTGTTCAATTAAGTTCTTTGTCAAACAAATCGGAAATCGGGAAACAAACTGTTGGACAATAGGTAAGACATTGTTCCATGTATTTGTCCGGCTGATATCTAGAACAGAGGATTATATGATCACTTATCTTAAATGGTGTATCATCATCTTCTCAGTTCTGAGAGACCTTGAAAGAGCTACGATTGCCGATCGGTTCCTGAAGTATTGCAGTTATAGTTATTAGACTTATCCAAGTGGGAGACTGTTGGATAAGGTGTATAAGTCCATAACTATTTCTGGTATGTACTTGACCCGACCCGGCATGGTCCATTTGGGTTGCATGGCACCATGCAATTGGATAAACTAAAATGGGAGAAATAACACTTATGGTTTATTAATATATTATAAGTTCTAATATATTAATAATATTATTTAATTAGTTTGATCAAGAATTAATTTAGAATTAATTAAGTGATCAAAAAGATAACTAATTAAATATATAGGTAGATTATGTAAATCTTCCATATCTTATATAGTGGGCTAAGAGGCTCCATGGATTATCAAGTTGGGTTCCACCCATAGGATGCTCCATGGATGCTCCATGGGAGTTACAAACCCATGGGTCATGGAAATGAAGAGTCATGACACATTAGGGTTTACATGGTGTAACCCTAGATGTGTCAACACTATATAAGAAACCCATTCTCCACCAAAATCGGCTACACATAAGAAACAAGAGGGCTAGGCCGATTTTAGAAGTGTGTATTCTCTCTAAAGTCATTCCAAAAGCATTTGGTGTTGTGTGAAGCATTTGAGGCATCACACTTGGGGTGCTAGGCTAACAAGGTTTCAAGGATCATAAGCAACAACAAGGTAAGTTATTCTATCTTTCATGCAAGTTAAAATTTGTTCCCCATGTATGCTAGATAGGAATATAACCTTGGAATTCAACTTTGCATGATAATTAGACAAACATAGATCCAAGGTTATTAGGGTTGCATGTACACTTAGGAAGTGTTAGAATGCTTAAAACCCATCATGATGGAGATCATGGAGGAGAGGCTCAAGGAATTCAGAGCCGAGATTGCTGCGGGCCAGGTTGGGGCCCGAACTCCCTCGTTCCGAGAGTTCAAGGCGTGCGGGGTGCCGGAGTTTTTTGGGGTCAGGGACCCCATTGTTAGCCGACGCTGGGTGGAGGATATAGAGAATGCCCAGCGCATGAGTTCTTGCCCTGATGCATAAAAGGTGGGTTTTGCTTCATGTATGCTGAGAGACGAAGCCCGAGACTGGTGGGGAGAGGTGACTAGTCAGGTAGGAGTAGCCGGTGTGGCTGAGATGACATGGGCCGATTTTGTTCGACGATTTGATTTGGATTTTGCACCATCTATTGAGGTGCAGCGGTTGGTGAGGGAGTTCCAGGAGCTCCAGCAGACCACCGAGACTGTGGCGGAGATCACCGCCAAGTTTCGGGAACGAGCATTGTTGATCCCACAGTATGCTACCGATGAGGATATGAGGAGGACGAGGTATCATTCCAGGTTGAGAGATGATATCCAGGAGTTTGTGAGCTTCACAGGATGCAAAACCCTGAATGAGATGGCGGAGAAGGCCCGTGAGTGGGAGATGGAGTTGGACTTCCGCACCAAGCGGAAGCCTGAGCAGGCACAGACAACAGTAGGTCAGGCTAAAAAGCCTAAGACCTCAGATTCATCTAGTAGGGACCAACATGGCCGCGGCCGGTGTGCCAAGTGTGGGAGATCTCATGGTGGGGTTTGTCGGGGGATGGGCTCAGTGTGTTATACGTGTGGTCAGCCGGGTCACGTGAGCAGGGATTGACCCAAGAAGGGCTTGATTTGTTTTCACTACAACCAAACCGGCCATAAGCGGGCCGATTTTCCGAGGTTGCAAGGAGGGGGAGGAGCAGTGGCGGCGCCTGCGCCCGCCACGATGAGGATTACTGATGGTCGCCCTGCTAAGGCGGATGCTCCAGCGGTGAAGAGCCGCACATTTCAATTGACCATCGAGGAGGCTCGGGCAGCGCCAGACGTTGTGGCTGGTACGTATTTTATCTCCCTGCTCTAGATTTATTGCATTGCTTATGTGTATATTGTGCTTATGTATAGGGACCTTTTTGGTCAATGGTATGTCTGCTCACGTTTTGTTCAATTCGGGTGGTAACCGATCGTTTGTATCTCTTGCGCTTAGCAAGAAGTTTCGGGATGCGCCGAGAACCTTGGATTCCCCGCTTGAGGTGGAGATTGAGGATGACCGTACTGTGAGTGCTGCGAGGGTGTAGCGGGATTGTGTCCTGAATGTGCTTGGGGAGAGATTTCGTGTTGATCTAGTTTCGATACTGTTGCGAGGGCTGAAGGTGATCGTCGGGATGGACTGGTTGGGGGCCATCAGGGCCATGATAGATTGTGAGTGCTAGTTGGTGAGGGTTCGAACCCCAAGTGGAGGAGAACTGGTTATTCATGGAGAGAGGGCCTCGCAGGGCCAACCCTCTGTTCAGATGCGAGAGCTAGGAGATTTTTGCAGCAGGGTTGTATGGGATTTCTGGCATATATCTCAGATATAAGGGTTGAAACCACGATGGATGTGGGCAGTGTGCCGGTTGTACAAGAGTTTCGGGATGTCTTTCCCGAGGATTTATCGGGAGTGCCTCCGGAGAGGCAAGTGGAGTTTCGCATTGATTTGGTGTCGGGTGCCGCTCCGATAGCAAAGACACCATACCGGCTAGAACCGGCCGAGATGCAGGAGCTATCTACGCAGCTTCAGGAGCTGCTAGACCGAGGGTTTATCGGTCCGAGTAGTTCCCCATGGGGAGCACCGATCCTGTTCGTGAAAAAGAAGGACGGGTCACACAGGATGCGTATTGATTATCGAGAGCTGAATAAACTAACGGTGAAGAACCGTTATCCGTTACCGAGGATCGATGATTTGTTCGATCAGCTACAGGGTGCGTCTTGGTTTTCCAAGATTGATCTTTGGTCGGGATACCATCAGATGAGGATTCGGGATGAAGATATACCGAAGACAGCTTTCAGGACTTGGTATGGGCACTATGAGTTTGTGGGGATGCCATTCGGGCTCACCAGTGTCCCAGCAACATTCATGGATCTCATGAACAGAGTGTGTAGACCGATGCTGGATCGATCGGTGATCATTTTTATTGATGATATCCTGGTCTATTCTAAGACCAAGGAACAACATGAGCAACATCTGAGGGAGGTATTGGAGACATTGAGGACGGAAATGTTGTATGCCAAGTTCTCGAAGTGTGATTTTTGGCTGCGTGAGGTGCAGTTTTTGGGGCATATCATCAACCAAGAGGGCATTTCGGTTGATCCAGCCAAGGTTGAGGCAGTGATGCGGTGGGAAGTACCGAAGAACGCATCCGAGATCTGTAGTTTCTTGGTTTTAGCGGGCTATTATCGGAGATTCATATAGGATTCCTCCAAGATTGTTATGCCTTTGACCCACTTGACCAAGAAGAATGTGACATTCCGATAGGGCACGGATCAGCAGTTGGCTTTTGAGACCCTGAGACAGAGGTTATGTGAAGCATCGATTCTAGTACTACCCGAGGGATTGGATGACCAGGTAGTGTATTGTGATGCATCGATATCAAGGTTAGGCGCGGTACTGATGTAGAGAGGGCATGTGATCGCTTACGCCTCGAGGCAGTTGAAGCCTCATAAGGAGAATTACTGCACTCACGATCTGGAGTTAGGGGTAGTAGTGTTCACCCTCAAGATTTGGAGGCAATACTTGTATGGAGTACGGTGCACTATTTATACTGATCATAAGAGTTTAAAGTATTTGATGGATCAGAAGAACCTCAACATGCGACAGAGGAGGTGGTTGGACGTGCTGAAAGATTATGATTGTGAGATCTTATACTACCCAGGGAAGGCCAACGTAGTGGCCGATGCTTTCAGCCGCAAGACGGCAGGTTCCCTGATTGGGAACATTTGTTTGAGGATGACAGTGATCTCTCCATTGTTGGATATGATCAAGGAGGCTTAGGTCGAGGGTGTGAAGAAAGAGAATTGGAAGATAGAGCGGATTCGGGGTCAGTATCCCTTGTTTGTTCGGGATAGTCGAGGTCTTCTGACATAGTGTAGCCTCGTGTGGGTACCAGTGACTGGAGGAGTGAGATAGAAGATATTGGAGGAGGCACACAAGTACAAGTTCTCTATATATCCGGGGGCTACGAAAATGTATAGAGATTTGAGACTGAGTTACTGGTGGCCCTGTATGAAGCGGGAGATCGCTTGGTTTGTGGAGCAGTGCTTGACCTGCAGGAAGGTCAATGCCGAACATCAGCGGCCGCATGGCAATGTTTAGCCTCTACCCATTCCCATGTGGAAGTGGGAAGAGATTTCTATGGACTTCATCATGAAGTTATCGAGGATAGTGAGGGGTGTGAATGTCATATGGGTGATTGTGGACAGGTTAACGAAGAGTGCCCACCTTATTCCAATCTCTGAGAGTATATCCGTTGAGAATTTGGCGGATATTTATGTACGAGAGGTGGTGGTCAGGCACGAAGTTTCAATGTCAGTAGTCTCTAATCGGGATGTTCGGTTCACATCGAGATTTTAGAATAAGTTCCACGAGGAACTGGGCACTCAGTTGCATTTTAGCATGGCGTACCACCCCCAGACAGATGGCCAGAGTGAGAGGACGATCCAGACACTTGAGGATATGCTTCGGGCATGCGTGTTGGATTTTGGAGGGAGTTGGGATACATACCTCCCATTGGCAGAGTTTTCATACAACAATAGTTACAATGCCAGTATCGATCGACCTCCGTTTGAGATGTTGTATGGTCGGAGATGTAGGACCCCGGTTTGTTGGGGTGAGGTTGGACATCGGGTCATGGGGAGCACTGTGGTAGTGCTCAAGACTACCGGGATGATTCAGCAGGTGCGCGACCGGCTGCGGATCGTACAGAGCTGTCAGAAAAGTTATGCTGACCGACGGCGATGAGACCTTGAGTTCCAGGTGGGGGACTTTGTGTTACAAAAAGTGTCGCCATGGAAAGGAGTCATCAGGTTTCGGAAGAGAGGCAAGTTGGGGCCCCGGTATATTGGACCGTTCTGGATTACAGCCCGGGTGGGAAAGGTGGCCTATCGCCTGGATCTGTCGGAGGAGATTAGATAGATTCAGAACACCTTCCATGTGTCACAGCTCTGGAAGTGTGTTACATACGAGGCCGCGGTCGTTACTTTGGACGACATTCAGGTGGACGAGAGCCTGAACTACATTAAGAGGTTTGTTGCGATTGTAGATAGGAAGACCAAGGTTCTTCGAAACAAGGAAGTGAAGCTAGTAAAGGTGCAATGGCAGCACCAAAGGCGCTCCAAATGGACATGGGAGCATGAGGATGAGATGCGAGATCACTATCCGGACTTGTTCGTGTCAGCAGACTTTGATGACGAAGTCTACTTCAAGTGGGGGAGATTTGTAACACTTGTTCCAGGATTTTGGAGCTAGAAGAAGAAGGAGCAAGGAGAGAAGCAGTAGATCCGACATCTACTCTGTATTGTCAATCATCTTGAGGCAGTTGAGTTGGAGCAGAGCGTGGGATTTATCTGATCTTAGCTTGTCAATTCAGCATTCGAGAGGTGAGTCTCCTCACCATACCAATGGGTCTAAGGCACCAAGGCCGGCCCATTATTCGTTATGCGACATTCTAGTTGGTTATGAGATATGTGGTATGCTAATTGTGATTGTAGTACTTTCATGAAAGACCTCAGGGGGTTCCCGAGGCACTTGGGTATAAGACCTTGGAGAGTTTCCATGGCATCCTTAGTAAAGACCTCAGGGGGGGGGGGTTCCCGAGGCACTTGGTGTAAGACCTTGGAGGGTTTCCATGGCATCCCTGGGCTAAGACCATGTGGGGTTTCCCATGGCTCCCGGAGTAAGACCCTGGAGGGTTTTCAGTGCATCCTAATATGTTTGCATGTCTGGTTTGTATGGTAGTGGCCTAAGACCATGTGGGGGTTCCCATGGCACCCGGAGTAAGACCCTAGAGGGTTTCCAGGGTATCCCTATATGTTGTATGCATGGCTGTTGTGGTATATGTAGCTTTTATAGCTAATATGATTAAGTGTTTATGTGGATTGTGTGGGGTATGTTCTGGGGAACTCACTAAGCATTAGCTTACAGTTTGTGGATTTGTTTTAGATACATCTTAGCCCAAGGGCAAGGGCAAGGCTTGATGGCGCGACGTGCACTCTCTCTCAGGCGTTTTTTTTGGGACACTCTGATGATTTGAAATAAAATTGTTATTGTTACGAATTTGAAAACAATTGTATTTGGGATTTCATGGTTTGTGGAAAGTATTTTGGTTAATTAAAAATGAAAATTTTCTTTTGAAAATCGGGTCGTTACAGACTCCCCACACGTGCCTCAACAAGATAACCACTATAGACAAACACATAGAACGTCAGCATATTCCACAACTTCCTAGCTATAAGACCTAACTTCTAGCGAGAACCACAGAGATGGGGATTTTCAAAACTACAACCACTGAAACAATTCCGTCAATATGCTTCCCGGGACCGTGAAACCATCAATCCTAAACTTCTGAACCCATATTCCAGGAGTGATATACATCCATTTGATGAACCTCCCCTTATCTTTGACTAGGACGACCACCAACACGCAAAACGAAGTACTCAGAACACACTGATCGCGAAGTTCAACCAATCCCAAAACCAGAAGTATTACCAAAAACCTTAAATACACCCTTGATTCCCTGACATGTCATTACGAACCCACCATTCCTACGAGCAAAGATGATCAATCCAAAAAATTTCCTACTGAACCCAAACCCTTGTCAGCTCAGGCGTACCCCCACCTGACAAATCACTCGATACACTCACAATGAACTTCATGACTTGAGGTTCGAAAACCGATACCCATTATTGTTGACCAATTTCAAAAGAAAACAGCTCACAAACAAACGAGATTTATAATGCAAACACTCCGTAAGAGACTTATGATGTACGACTAATACTTCCATTGACCCTTAACTGCTCCTAGGTTCCACACTAGCACCACAGGGGCCCAAAGATACTTGACCTCATTCTACTTCCTTGCAGGAACCCATATCAACGTCCCGCTCAACGCTAACCCAACACAATAATGTCATACTCTTTTATCACACACAATTCCTTTCATAGTACGGGCTGCTACCAACATAAAATCCGACGAAACATGGTCGCACACGACCTAAAAATGGGATAGATGGTCGTATTCTTGTTCCAATTCAAAGGCTATGACCCCAAATCAACACCATGCATATAATTCGAACCAAGTACTCCATTGTTATCTTGTCCAACCCACACACTCACCCCCCTAACGACGATATCCAATGAACTAACCGTGATACATACCATTAGGGAACCTACAACCTTCCAAAGTTGAAGTACTAGAAGCTCTGACGAGATGATGAACCTCAATCATTAACAAAAAACATTCTCATGAACAATCAAAACAAGATCACATACCTCGATTGAGATTGAACAAACCCCATTAATATGTAACTAGCTCGAGAAGACTTCCAAGGTGATCTAGAAATGCTGCCAAAACTTGAGCCTGCTATGAACCAAAATTCCACACCACAATAGGAGATGAACATACCCAGAAACCGAAGAAAATATAAAACATGCGAAACTTGACGATAGGTTGACGCATCCATTGAACTTCAACTTACACCACACTAACTTTCGAAGAACCGCCGCTTGATGATGAATGAAACGACCAATGACTGAGGACGCATTGAAACTTCATCCAATGAACCAAAACCCACGCGGAGCTGAACGTACCCAACTCTGGAACTGATTTATCAATCGACAACTGCCCAAGGTAGACTATAAATAGCAGTCCATACAACGAGCTGCCAAATCCCTCAACAACCGATACTAAACCTGAGTGATCCTAGCGGCTCCTCATCTATTCATTGGCATCCCAAAAGGGACCAATGACTACAATGAGATCCTTGACCAACTACTTTCTGCTAAGAGACAACTCGTGTATCTCATGAACACATACATCCGATAGCCACTTACTCTACACCAGTGTTGCAAAACTCGGCCTACTCGGCAAAAAAACTCGGATTAAGTCAAACTCGGTCAAAAATCAGTCAAACTCGGTCAAAAATCGGTCAACATCTCACTAACTCGGGCCTACTTGGTCAAACTCGGCCAACTCGGTCAAAATCGGTCAAACTCGGTCAAAGGGTCAAAATTGTCATAAAAAGAGAAAAAAAATCAACAATTTCAAGATTAATATGTATAATACACTTAATGATTTATTATTTAACACACACATGTGATTATTACTACATATATATCTTAAATTTTTAGTAATTATTCACGAAGTGAGACAATTGTGTGTATTTCAGCTTTTATGTATTCACATGTATCTAATTTTGTTATATATTTCAATCAAATTATGATTTTAACTTATGATTTTGAAATATATAATTTTCCTAAAAATATTTCTACATGAATTCCCGAATCCGAGTACTCCCCGAGTACTCCCGAGTACTCGCTACTCCCCAGTCGGCCGAGCAGGTACCGAGTAGCGAGTTCTACAACCTTGCTCTACACCCATGACTTGACCAAATCTTGAACCGAAATCCCGCATACCCGCACTACATATCCCTATGAAGCATTCATCCAACACCACAAACTCAAACAGATCAATGATTCTCCAAGAAAAATACTTAGTTCTCCCCAACTTAGGGTTCGAAATACCACCCAATGGTGTTGCAACCCAACCATATCTCAAACCGGCTTAACCAAGTACAAACCATCCCTGAATCTTGGAGTGTATAACACACGCATGATGATCTTCCAAATAAAGATCAAGAAAACCCTATGAGATTTTGAATCTCAGATGAAGACCTTAGAAATTTCCAATCATAACCACCTTTAACACTAAGGATTTCATGCAAATGCATAAGCAAAACACCGTCTTACTATCCAAAACATACACTCCTTGCATGCAGTCCCAACCGTCAATTCGGTACCTGAACTGCCTATATCCAAGGAAAACAGACTCTTGATCGCATCACTAAGAATCCATACCAGATTAATCCTCCTGTGCATTCCCATGTTGTCATACTGCCGCCAAACACCGCAGCCACCTAGCCCGCATGCTAGGTTTACAATCCAACTATGAAAGTCACAAGCCTGCTTACTCCTTCTTGGAAAACTGTCAGGACATAACCCTCGCCATATATTGCAACATTCCAGTCCATCTGTCAACCACTCAGCTTCCAGCTGAAATCCTCAAGTTGATCATAAAAATCGTTTCCTTCTTGAGTCTCGCGACTCAAATGAACGACCTCGAGCAAGGCTCTACAGACCTCAAAACCAACAAACTCACCCAGTTCTGCACCAAACAAACTCAACTAACATCGCCACTGAGGCCAAATACAATTACCAGACCCATCCTCATTTCTGAAGAACCATAACCAAAAGATCGATAGATTTGGGACCACTGCCATGAATAATGGTATCAACCATGCTTTCTTCCCCGACCAGCTCCTTAGAATCCCCAAATTTTTTCCCGATTCGAGTATGGATCCTATGCTTCCAGTAGTACGGGCCCAATACTACCTTCCACACCTATCCATACTTTCCTCAAGAATCCTCCCAGGTCCTCTAGGTCACCTACCCATAATAATACTCCTAATACCTACTCAACAGTGCAACAACCGCACTAGAATACTTCCTAGGTTCTCCTAGGATTCCCCACTCCTGGCCATCAGCTGCTGAAGAACCCATATTAGTGTTAGCTACAGTAATGATGTCAATTTCATTTAGCATATAAGAAGTCCTCCTAGGCTATCATGCATCATATATCAGGAAATTCTATCATGCAATTCCTGAAGATCCCTAGCCTATCACTAGCATGCTGTTCTATCATAATCATCATAAACAAGTCACAATGTGGTAACTTGGGGTAACCTTTCTTGCTCCGGCTGATCGTACACATCTCATACCCTTCCTTGGTTAATTTTTTGAAAATAATTTGAATTAAGTATGAAAATAACTTAAAAACTTCTACAAATCCTTAGTTTGAGTTTGGATTCATAAGAATGTTCATCCAATTCGCTCAAACCAGGGCTCTGATACCAACTTGTAACACCTAAAAAATCACAACAAATTTAAACTTTTCAAACAACCCATTTACTAAAAAGAAGTGTTTACAAAACCATTGTTTCCAAAACATTACTTAAAAATCAGAGTCTCCCAAGATCAACAACATAAAACCAAGGATGTGTACGGTCACACCTTCGCCTTGCCACAATCCTCCGAAGTATCTGAAACAAAACTAAAACTGTAAGCCAACACTTAGTAATTTCGCCCAAAGTACCAGCACACGATACACATATCATATATAAACAAGCATGTTGGGTCCACTCAGTCATCAGACTGGAATACCCACAGGTCCACAACCAGCGGGCTAGATTACCCCTCCCAGGCCCAATCAGTCATCATACTTGAATGCCAATATACCACAGATCGACTCAGTCATCAGACTGGAATACCCTTGGGACCACTCAGTCATCGGATTGGAATACCCCCGGTCTGTTGAATCACGCACATAGTAGTAAATTCTCAACCCATAACCATAATATGTCGACATATACTTAACAAATAACATATAACCAGTTAACAGATAATTAGGCAGATCTACAGATCACTAAGCATAAAAACATTTTATATATACCAGGATAAAGATCTAACATATCACTAAGCATAGAAACATCCTATTTACTAGGATACAAATCCAACATATCACTAAGCATAGAAACATCTTATATACCAAAATACAGATCAAACAGATCACTAAGCATAGCAACAAAATAGGTTATCTAATCCAATGGGCCGACCTTGGTGCCTTCGACCCTTAAGTGCAGAGAGGAAAACTCACCTCGCAGTATGACGAATAGCTGATCAATACTCTGCTCCCAAATACCGACCCAAATCCTAAATGTCAAAACATTTCCATTCCAAGATAATAAAATTTCCCCACAAATACCTTTGGTCAAAACTGGTCAAAGTCAACAAGTCAACCGAGTCAACACAGCCGAGTCAACTCAACCGAGTTGACTCAGGCTTCGTACGCGGTGCGTACTCTATATGTATGTGGGGTGTACAAGCATGTCCAAGTCATCAGGGCTAGATCTGCATACGCGCAGCGTACCCTTCGGTACGCCCAACGTACGCAGCAGCCCTCCTCTTATCCTATTAAGCACTTATTTCTTCAACTTAACACGTCCAATTGCAAATTCAAGGCTAAAATACCATCATGAGTCATAAACTTTCCAAATTTATGACTTTGCATCTCCATTAAGTGCTTAAAACACAAAATATCACATCTTAATGCATTAAGACCTTTTATAGCATGCATGAAGTGAAACTAACCATTAAGACCACAATTTTATGACTTAAGACCCCCTATAAGGTATGAAAGGACGAATTATTTGATCAAGAACATGCCATGTTTAAGAATCGTCATATTTGGGACCACAAAGTGCCCTAAAGGAAGAAATGGCTAGATCTACAAGATAGAGTGATCAAGTTGTGAACTTTATACCTCCTGGAGGTTGCTAACAAGAAGATAATCTCAGATCCAAGATGCTTCCAAGCTCCAAGCTCTTCTCACCACCTTTTTCTTCTTCTTCAAGAACACTACCAAGTACACCAATAGGATCAAAATGCACACTTCTCACTTAGGGTTTTCTTGGGTTCGATTTTCACAAAGGGAGGCTGGTGAGGGAATGAGAAATGTGAGATAATGATGTTTATATATGGGAAAACCCCTAAAATTTAGGGTTTGAACTTTCTCCACATACGCCCAACATACACTACGTATGCCAAACGTACCACTCCAATGCCAAAAATTACCAATGTGCTACTATGGGCCATTTTACACTCTTTCTTATACTCGGTGACTAAAATTCAATATTTAATCATACATAGGGTTACAATTGGAAGTACCTCAACATCGGGATGTTACATTTATCCATGGTAATTATTTTTGAGGTGTTATTATATCAAGCTTATTGTTATCTCTTTTGTAGATGTTTATCCCAACAACAACAATAATATTCCTCCTCCTCCTTCTCCTCTTACAACTCAAAACTCCAACTTGTCACTCATGCCAGTTCTGAATAAGGAAAGGCTCAATGGGACTGGATCAAACTATCTAGATCAGTTCTATACCATGAGGTTCACTTTGAGATATGAGAATAAAGAGTATGCTCTTGAAAATGATGTTCCCAAACTTGCGGAGAATGATACTCCAGAAGAAGTTACTGCCTATAACAAACACTACGATAAATCGAACAAAACGGCTTGCCTTATGTTGGCGACCATGGCCTCTGAGCTCCTAAAGAACTTTGAGAACTAGGGTACCTATGACATAAATCAATAGCTCGAGGAATTGTTCCAACAGATGAAGTTGCGTTCTATGATTATGAGGTAAGGCATATGGATGTGTGTGCGCACGTCTGAAAGATGAAGTTGTACATAGACAGACTAAGGAATCTTGGTGTCAAGCTACCAAAGGAGTTGACCATCTACATGGTTTTGAACTTGCTTTCTAGTTCATATTCTCAGTTCACTATGAACTTCAATATGAACAATATTGAGAAAAACTTGATGGAGCTGCATGGCATGCTTAAGACCACTGAGGAAAGAATGAAGAAACTGACTAGATCAAACCCTACTACTCCCATTATGGCTATTGATCATGATTATGCTAAAAGAAAAAGTTTGTTCATCTCAAAGGAAGGGGAAGGCTAAGGTGGGACAGTCTTACCAAGGACCTAAGAGAAAGTTTCAAATTGAGATAGATCTCACCACTGATCTGAATGAGGCCATATGTTTCTACTGTCAGACCAAGGGATATTGGAAACATAGCTACCCTAAATACCTAGAGGATCTGAATAAGGGCAAAGTCAAAGTGGTTGGAACCAAAGGTATTTTTATGATAGAAGTCTATAACACATCTACTTCTAATTCTTGGGTTCTTGATACAAGATGTGGTACTCATATTTGCTCTAATATATAGGGACTAAAGCAAAGTAGGAAGCTGAGGCATGGGAGCTTAACCCGATCTTGGTAAATAGGCACAAGTTAGATATTACAAGGATCGGGAACTATGAGATCATGCTTGGTGATGGTGTTTATCTTAGTTTATTGAATTGTTTCTTTTCGCATGATATGGCATCAACTATTATTTCTTTTTATGATATGTATGATGATGGTTGTCGTTTTTCTTTTTATAATGACAATGGTGAAATTTTGGTTTATAAGAATCAGTCTTTTATTTTCAAAGCTAGTCCTTACAATTGTGTTTATGAGAATGTTGATTGCATAGGTAATATTGATAAACTATTACTGAATGTTGGTTCTTCTAATATTGAATTAGATAAATCTAGTTTGTAGCATTGTTGTCTTGGTCATATAAACAAGAAACGCATCACCAAGCTCCAATCAGATAGGATCTTGGAAATCATTTGACCTAAAGTCGGATGATGTATGCGAGTCTTGCTTACTTAGCAAGATAACAAAGGCACCATTCACAAGTCGCTGTGAAAGAGGCAAGGATCTGTTGGACCTCATCTACACAGATGTGTGTGGACTGTTCAGATCCGCCACAAGACATGGTAAGAGATACTTCATGACTTTCATTGATGATTTTAGTAGATATAGATATATCTATTTAATCAAACACAAGTCATGACTTTAACAAACATATTTGTTGGAATAGTATTTTTGTATGAAAGAAAAATAAAACAGCAAAAAAAGTGTGTTCACACAAGGAAAGTAAGGGGTATTATCGGTATCTTGTTTCAAATGGTAACTGAAAGAAAGAAACCTGAGTTCAAATCAAGAGATGTGGGACATGATCTTGTCAGACTGGTCAAAGGTTATAATGAACCAGTTCGTGATCTTGTTTCATCTTTTGAGTTTGTACCTATGGCTTTAGGCGTTTTGCTATCATACACTGAGTTACTCTTTGATGAAAAAAATTATGGAGACTATCAAATAACTCAATACAATCTTAACAACTACACGAGATTAGATTATGGAGCTATGAGGGCATTGAATGTTATGGAAAGTAAGTCGGATGCCAACAAGAATTTTAGTCTTTTTGGTCTTTTGAACAGAACATGTACAACTGGATTGGGTAGAAGGTTACTTCACTTATGGATAAAACAACCTTTGTTAGATGTGATAGAGATTAATGTAAAACTAGATTTGGTTCAAGATTTTGTGGAGGATACTGGTTTTCGTCAGGTTTTGAGGCAACACTTGAAAAGAATAGCTGATATTGAGCGATTAATGCAGATTATTCAAAAAAAAAAGAGCTGGTTTGTTGCATGTTGTCAAGATTTATCAGTCAAGCATCAGAGTTCCATACATCAAAAGTGCAATGGAAGGGTACAATGGTGAATTTGCATTACTAATCAAGGAAAGATACATGGATCGTCTTAATTTTTGGACTAATGATGAACACCTAAACAACTTCATTGGTCTTGTGGAAGTTTAAGTTGATCTTGATCAGCTTGAAAATGGGGAGTCATATGTCTATAGTAGGGTTTCTAAATTAGGCGAGAATGATGAAAGTGAAAGATATGTTCTTGATAGGAGACATGTTGTTCGATTGAACTTTAGTAATGGAAGGAAACTGATTGCTGATTCATTGGATTTAAGGGTACTGGAAGGATTTTATATTGGTTTGGGCGTGATGATGTGATGGATGAGAAGAAAATGAGGGTTGAGTATATTTTGAGACAATATATGGAGAACAGGTTGGATCTTGCTCAGTTGTAGAGATGAAATTATTGATTTTCCATTCATGATATACATAGACATTACATCTGTGTAGGTGCTCTGTGTGAGTCCTTATAGTAGTTCCTCATAGTTTTTAAAAGATTATACCTTTATCATGCAAAGAAACCATTTACAAAAAATTCCAAAAGTTTTAATTAGTTTTTCCTAGTTCAATAAAAAAAATGAAAATAAAATAAAAAAACAAAAAATAAAAAATATTCGATTTTTTATGTTATTTTCCTTTTGAGTAAATTGTTTAAAATTTTTTATTATTTCGTTCATTTAATTTTTATTTATTTTGATTTTCTAATTATACAACAAGTGTTGTGCACGTCTTCTTAGCAGGGATTTTCAAATGTATAGAAATACAAGGGGGAGAATGCACCGAAGTATCAAAATGGAGTTAAACCTTCGGGTACGGGGGAGAAATTTAATGTTGTGTATGGTGTTCAAATTATCTATGAACATTAGAACTTATTTACTCCTAAAGCTTCTAACAGTTATGCATTTATTGTGTTTTCAAAACTCTTTAATGAAACTGACGAGAAATGTCATGATTTATGATCATACATTTTGTTTACAAAGTGTCTCAAAAAATGAATCACGAGCGTAGGGGGAGTAATCAAGTTTTACAAAGGCAACCAAGCTGAAAATTGATAAGCTAGTAATAATAATCTTTAAAGTTGGTTGATTTCTAGAGTTGGCTCTTACATAAGCTTCAACAGGTATGGTCATTCCTTCTAAATATTATTGTACCTTTCATGATTTGACGGTGGCATCTCTTCAACCAAGTATGTAACTTATGACTAGATAGTGTCCCTAGAAGCATGCTATTGTATGTGCCTAAATCTCTCTAAGTATCTCATCAGCGAGACAATCTGTTGAGATGACATTGAGTCACCCCCTCACGATGATTGTCTAGTATCGTCTAAAATTTCTAAGTGAGATTACTTGGTCCAAATAAAAAATTTATATAAAGGCTTGGGTGTCTATTTTTAGTTAACTATCTTGACTGAATCTGTCCCTGGAAGCATGTTTGTCATATGCATCAAGTCTCATGTTCTGCTAAAACATTGAGCATAACCCAATGGCATACCCTGATTTCATAATCATGAGCTTAAGAGTTACTTGTCTGGTCCTTAAATGACAAAGAGTTATTCATGTCCTTGACCTCCTATTCTGACGTATGACATGGTACCACTACGAATTGATGGAAGATCTATGATTCTAGACTGCAACTAACTCTATGATGCAAGGATTAAACCATTTCTTGATGATGGGTTATCACTGTTAATGATTCACACTGATTCCACCTCAGTGTGACTGAAACAATCCATTCTTTCCTTATTTCCTCTTTAAAGCTTTATGATTCAGCGTAATGTACCATACGCCGATGAGAGCTTGAAAAATATATGCCGATGGTTACACTAAAACACCACAACTTATCACATGCCTCAATCTATTATCTCCATATATTCTTATTTAGAATTTTATGATTCAGCGTATGAAGCCAAGCACTGATGAGAATTCGAAAAATCTTTGCCGATGGGTACATTTCATATCGAAATGTATTACATGCATCACACCACTCTTGCCCATTTCTTCTAACAAAAGTGATTAATGAGTCAGCATATGAAACCACACGCTGATGAAATCTCGTAATACTATGTTAGTGAATGGTAGTTTAAAACCACACTATCAGAAGACATCACAAACTTACTGAATTACAAGCTATAACTCTAATTCACTGATCGCTTCCTCCAAGTTTCATATTTGCTACTGATGTCAAAAAAGGGAGAAACTTGTAAACTACGAAGTATTATTGAATTGAAGAGAAGCAAAATCTAAGGGGGGGGGGGAGCCAAACTGATAGCTGACATCAATATCAACGTTCAACGTTATATCATCTCATCATCTATTCGTCCGCTGCAAATCATAAATGCTTCCTCTACTGCTGATAATTAAAAATGTGGAGTTGTACACTACACCTTCTCAGGGGAGCATTCGTTAAAGCTGAAGAACATAAAGTTTCAATCTTAATCTCAGGGGGAGCACAAGCTGAAGAAATTATTGAAGATTAGTTTTGACCTCATCAGATAGGGGGAGATTGTAAGGTCACACATAATGATCTAATGAGTCAAATACTCTACACGCTAACTGTCAACGCCAGCGTCAACATTATCATCAGCACCAGCGCCTCAAGTCTTATCAGCGTCAGCATATAGTTATATAATCTAATGTAATCTTTGTATATTAGGTAATTATACATATATATATATATATATATATATATATATATATATATATATATATACATAGAATAGATAACATATCCGATATCTTTGTGATGATGATTGGTTATTAGTATAGATTAGATACAATCCCTTCAATCAAGGGATATACTAGTATAGTTTAGTATATATTCAACACTAGGGTGAAACCCTAATGTAATCGTCTTTGTGACCGTCTTTGTGACAACCTGTTTTCTTGGTGAAAACAAACCCCTTTCTTGGTGAATTCTTCGTGTTCTTTACTTTTTCTGTTCTTTATTTGTTTAGTTTAGTTTTTTCTTGCTTATTATAATTAAAGTGTATCCGATCGATACAAAACTTCACAAGGTGTTTGTCTCTCGAAGTGGTTTCTTCCTTGAGATGGATCTTATATCCAAAGAAGCTAGTGGGAGCCAACTTGATCTTGAAGAAATTCAAGAGTCAAGTGAAGAAGAGCCTTTAGTTGACGTTAGCACTCAACGTGAGGTTGAACAACCAGTTGAGCAAACTGATATATCTCCACATCCCCTTCGCATGTTCGACAGAGTTCATTTTCCTCCTGAATTTTATGGTTTCTATATTAGTACAAAAGGAGACGTATTTATTAGTGATCGTACAAGGTTAGTCTAGATGAGCCATCCAACCATACAAAAGCAATGATAGGCCCTGAGGCTGCAAAGTGGAAGGAAAACATGGAGAGCGAGATTCAGTCCATGTATGACATCCAAGTTTGGAATTTGGTTGATCCCACACCTGGCATTAAAACTGTTGGGAGCAAATAGATCTTCGAGAAGAAGTCATGGATGGATGGTAACGTGCACACATTCAAGACTAGGTTGGTTACGAAGGGTTATACTCAAACTCAAGGAATTGATTATGAGGAAACCTTATCACCAGTAGCCAAGATCAAATCTATCAAGATATTGCTTGCTATAGTTGCCTTCTATGATTATGAGGTATGACGTATGGATATGAAAATCGCCTTCCTTAACGAGAAACTTACAGATGATGTGTATATGGCACAACTTGAGGGTTTTCACATATCCAAAATATTTGAATAGAGTGTGTAAGCTTGAACTAGCCATATATGGACTAAAGCAAGTGTCTCATAGTTGGAATCTCTGCTTTCATGAAAAGGTCAAAGAGTTTAGAATTGTAGAAGTGAAGATGAGTCATGTGTATATATCAAGGCTAGATGGAGTATTGTATGTTGATGACATACCACTTATAGGATACCACATCCCAACGTTACAAAGTGTTAAGACTTCGCTTGGGAGTTGTTTCGGAATGAATGATCCGAGAGAGGCCGCATACGTACTTGGAATAAGAATCTGTAGAGATATATCGAAACATCTAATAGGACTTAGCTAGAGTACATACTTAGATAATATATTGAAGAGGTTCAAGATGCAAGACTGCAAGAAAGGTTTTCTACCTATGCAACATGACATAAAATTTAGTAAAACTCAATGTCCTAGTTCTAGTGATGAAGATGACAAAATGAGTCGAGTCCATATGCTTATCATGTATGCCATGACATATACTCAACTTAATGTCTCATATGCTCTGAGCTTGGTGAGTCATTTTCAGGAAAGTCCCGGCGAGTATCAATGGACAACATTAAAGAACATTCTGAAATACCTAAGAAGAACAAAGGATATGTTCTTGGTATATGGAGGCAAAAAAGAGTTAAAAGTTACAGGTTATAATGATTCAAGTTTCCAGACTGATAGAGATGACTCGTGCTCACAGTCAGGATGGGTATTCTTGATCAATGAAGGAGTTGTCACTTGGAAGAGTTCCAAGAAGAAGACGGTGGCAGACTCTACATGTTATTCAGAGTATATAACATCTAGTGAAGTTGTAAAAGAAGCTACATGGTTGAAGAATTTCATTGATGATCTTTGTGTCGTTCCAAGCATCAAGGGTCCTATGGAAATCTTCTATGATAACGAGGGTGTAGTCGCATTAACTAAAAAACTCAAGGACAATGGTAACCCGAAACATATACTTAGAAAGTACCACTACATAATGAAGCATATCAATGATGGAGACATTGTCGTGAATAGAGTGTTATCAGAGGAGAATCCAACTGATCCGTTCGCAAATCCATTTTCAAGGATCATGCATGATTGTTATACTAGATCTATAGGCATTAGGTTTTGCTGATGATATGGTGTAATTGTTTAGTTGTTAGTTTGATAATTTCTTGAAACATTTACACTAGGGTGTTCATCAAATCGTATAAAGCGTGCACCACACCTGAGTGCACCGCATAACGCGGTTTTGAACTTTTGCGATACGGTTTGCAGTTCGTAGTTTTGTTAAACCACACTATGTAGTGCGGTTTGTGGTTTTTAAATACAAAAATATGGTTCAAACCGGACCGCACCACATATTATGTATAAACACAATTAATTTTACATTATTTCAATTAACAAAGCTGAAGATTAGAACGTATTCTTTTTAAAACTATTAACAAGTTAAATATAAGTTGATTAGAGGTTTGTTAGAAAGCAAAACAAGCACCGGTACTAAGCATATGGTTAAAAGAAAATTAAACTTATATGTTTAATAAAATATATACTTATAAGTCGATTAGATATGGTTAAAAGAAAATTATACTTATATGTTTAATAAAATATATACTCATAAGTCGATCAGAGGTTTCGCAGCTAAGACGTTTCCATATGCAATATTCATATACTTTATTTATTTAAAAAGATATATTTTCAATAAATTTTATAAATGTTTAAATCAAATACGTACAAATAAAAATATCAATGTTAACTACTCATCAACCTGTAAAAACCGCATTCAAACCGTAAAAGCTGTTCGCACCAAACCTAACCGGATAATGCGGTTTTGAACACTTGTGGTGTAGTTTACGGTTTAAAAAAAAATCTCAAATCGCATGTATGGTGCGGCCTGAGGTTTTTACTCAAAATTGCACCAAACCGCACACCGAACACCCTAATATATATACATTTTCTTTTATATATATATATATATAAGCATTTAGTCTCAAATGCTAAAATTTAAGATGTACAACACTCAATACATTATGTACAAGAAGTTTAGGCAATATTTTATCTAATACGGATCTATAGGGAGACTCATTCAACAATTTACAATTCTTTGTTGTGATCTTATCTTATCCCCTATCTTTACGCCTATATGTGTGCGTAATAATCTTATAAACAACAAGTTACCCTCTTTACGCCTATATGTGTGCGTAATAATCTTATAAACAACAAGTTACCCTCATAATTTAAAGATCATCACTCCCCATTCTCCCCCACCGTCCATCACATAGCCAGCGTACCACCATAAATTCGTTGTCCGCATCACCCAGGTTCTCTCTCTCTAACTTTGTTGTTGTCGATTTCAAGTTTCTCTATAGTTTTTTATTTTTCAAACTTCTCTGGTTCATCTTCTTTTGGTATTTTTTATTATGTCTTCCCCTCATTCAAAGAATGTGGACCGTAGTTTGCTTCAACCTCTTAGTTCCTTTTCCTTTTCTTTTAGTCTTTCTAACTATTTGAGTTTTATTTTCTTTCAGTTTGTTTTTGTGTAAGAACATTTAGGAGATGATTAATCTACTTTGCTTCTAAAGATGAAGACTACGATCAGAGAACCAGGTGATAATCAGAACACTCTCCACACCTTGAGCCTCTCCTTTTGTTACCAAACGATTTCCTCTTTTTCCCCTCATATCCAAGTGTAAACCCTAACTCCATTGAATTTAAAAATTCTTATATTCTATTAATTTGTTAATTTTTTTTATGGAGCAAATGGAAATTAGATTTAGTAACTTAATTTCTTTTTGGGAAAGAAAAGGAACAAGGGTGAGATTAGCTCTGTTACATGTTGGATTTTTTCACCTACATGCCCTTTTTTAAGTTGTTTCAGATATGTTTTGTTCAAACTATCCTGATGTTGGCTTTTTCTTGGTCACGGCCAAGATGGTGGCCTAAATATGACCATCACCACCATTGCTTTCAAACCATAAGGTTTTTCCTCATGTGTGTGCTCTTTTACAAACACTGATTATGAATTTTTGTTTAACACTTTCAATTTTCTGTTTTGCAGGATTATAAGTTCAATTTTTCTGAATAAAGAACTCATAAAACTCATTCCTAAGTGACTAGGGTATGTTCTTTGTGTTAAATCCATCACTTGTTGGCATCACTCGTGCTCAAACAACCACTCTCCAAATCTATGCACATTTTGTTTTTATGAATTGTATATTATGTTCAATAAATTTTCTTGGCTGTTGTAGCCTTTGAAAACCTTTAAAACCATGTAAGCTTTTAAATAAACTTACACGCATTAATTTCAATTATCTATTTACACCCAATGAAATCTTACTAGTTAACTTTTATATTTAGTTTATTTTTTGACTTTAAGTTTTTGTTGCAGTAGTAGATAGCATATATTGAAGAAGAATGAGGTATGAGTTCCATGTTTTGGATTTCTTTGCTTCTCTGTCACACCATCAACCATCAGAGAACTCTTTTTGGGTATCTGTACATAGACAGACCTCTCTCATCTTGTAAGTTAGAAACTTATTTTTCATGAACTTTTTAGGTTCAGCAATGGTGTATTTTCTTGAATATTAGAGCATACAAAACATAGATACGGGCTTGAAAAACAGAAAAATAGGTTAGAGAAAATGTTGATAACGGATCTGGTAGGACTTCTCTTGTATGGGGTTTTTTATTTTTCCAGATTTCATGTTATATGTTACTTATTTTGGTGCTTCGGTTCACCATATTTTCTGGTTTTTATAAAGTAAACATGAGGCCAATGTTAAGCTTGGATCTAACCATACAAACACACACACACACACACACACCACATACAAACGTAGATCTCGACTCTAAATACTCTATTTTGTTTATGGTAATGTTGGAACATAACCTATATTTCTACATGTTTTTAATTTCAGGGAAAGCTACCTACAATTCATCATTAACCAGTAAGATCCATTGACCATTTTTCTATAACAACTTTTGGTTTAATTAAATGACTTCAAACACACTATTTTTTGTTTAAGTTTGTAATGTTATTAAGCAACAGGTTGAGTTAAGCTTAGTGAAGACCGAAGAAAATGCCAAATATGCTAAGAAATCAGAGTTGGAGATACACAAGGTGAAACTTATTGCTAATTAATTTAAATTCTACCTATTAATTATGATACAAATTTTCAATTGTCAAACCACATGTATATGCTTCACATAAATAGAGAAGGTAACATGAGGAAGATGAGTTATCAATGTGTGAGTAACAATTTCAGCGAAGTCTTGGAAAAGAAGCATATCTTGTAGCCACTTTTTCTCAAAGATGGTTGTTTCAGGTTGTAAATATATAGATGATACGATAGGGATTATGTTGATTTAGCGGTTCTGGGGCTAAATGCTTAACCCAACTTCTCATCTAATATCAATATATTAAAAAATAAATAAATGTTTTTGAGTATCTTGTGATGTTGTAGTCACTAATTTGAGTACCCTATCATGGGATTTGATTACTATGACAAGGAATGTAGTTACATTAGATTTATATCGTTTCTTAATAACTCATAATGTTTGAATCACGAAATTGTTTTTCAATTAAGTAATTTTTTTTAAAACCGAAACAATTTAACCATAAAAAAAGTAAAACTCATGTTCACTTTTAAACTATTTAAAAAAATATAAATATTAGTGGATCAACACATGATAGAAAATTAAGTGTAGAAGACAATCAAAATTAAACTTAAATGTTATAGGGAACTAGGGTCACGAGAAGACAATCAAACTTAAAATTAAATGATTTTAGGTCAAACCGATTAAAGGTAACATTTTTTAACATATATTTGTTTTGACATAACGAGAAATGATTATTATAGTGATCCGGCAAAATTATACAACAAATAAGAAGCAACATCCGCTATTTATTTTTAAATGGTGACCAACAAAAATGTTTTTCTATGTAACCGTAAAAAGCACCATAGTTATATTTTTAAAACAAACAAAAACATATTTTTATTATTAAGACAAAATCACAAGTGATTTTGTCTTAACCCAAAATCACAACAAATTTTTATTTTAACTAAAACCAACAAAACACTATTATTTTGAACAATCAACACTTGGCAATTTCAACATTAGATCATTACCAAACTAAACATCTTCCAAATGATACTAAATATTTTCCAAATGAAAATCGCATATAAACACTAATTTTTGAAAAGATTATTCGTACCAGTCGCTTGGCGCAGGTAAACGGCTAGTATATATATATATATATATATATATATATATATAAATGATCAAATGAGAACACCAAAAAGTTTGAGAACGCGAGAACATTTCTGGACCAGTCATTTTATAAGGATATATTTGTAATTCTGTATTTAATTTAAATTAAATCAACTTAAATTCAAATATTAATTTCCTAAAATTTAGCGATAATAATTACAGTAACCTAAAATAAAAGATTAACTGATTTTTTTATTAATTGATGAGAAAAATAACTTTTATTAATTTATCTGTCAAATAAAAAAGTTGTCTTTTTCTAATCTATCATTCATCTAAATATTTTCAATCATATAGGAATAAAACTCATTTGTAATTATAAAAATATATGGTTGTAATCTAAATTAATAAAACACAATTTAGTGATAAACAGTTTCATTTTTAAATGAATAAAAATAATGCTACCAATCATACATGAATATACTAACAAATAAAAAATTCAACACATTAATTATTCAATATTAAAACTGTTTTATTCATAAATAAATTTTCCAAATATTGAGGTTATACATTTATATTGTTATGTTTATAAATGATTATGTCGAGACTGGTTTCATATATTTATACATGATTATACTCAACAATGATTAAATCACTTCAAAGGAAAAAAAAACTTGCAAAATTCATCCATATGTCAACCATTTTCTTGAATCGTTCGCAACCCTATTCTTCTATTCGAATCAAATGGCTCGTGAGCTTGTGAAACGAGTAGTAGTAATACCTTAAAAATTACATCAAAAAAAATATTAAAATGAATGATTAGTAGCAAACTCATGTGGCTTTATAATCATAATTGATTAGTACGAGTCTTCTAGTTATAATCATAACTGATTATAATAGTTGGCTTCTAATAGTTATAATTATAATAGTTGGCTTCTAATCGTATGTACAACTATGATTATACATGTTTATAATCATAAGTGATTAAACAAACACTATCAAACATTCTTTTTTTATTAAACTATTATCTCCGGTAAACCACCTAGTAATGAATCTGTTCACCTTTATCCAATTTTAATTATTTAAATCATCAAATATAATTAATAATGAAACAAAATTGGTCCAAAACCTACAAAATAGGTCAAAATTCGGAAAGAAAAAAAAATGAACACAAATACCTTGATTTATCTATGCTGCCATTACTTTGTCCTATTTTTAACCCACACAAATGAGCACAACAAGTTTACTCTTTGACTCTCATCTCTGTGCTTAAACTTTGTTGAAGGCAATGATAATAAAAAAAACCAAAAAAAATTGGATCTTTGCTTTGATTTTATCCACGCAGTTGATAAACTTCACATTTTCACTTTAATTTGCCTTTTTTTATAAGCATATGTTCTTCCATTTTTACATAAGGATGATATTAATACTCTTTTATATTGAAACTAATCTACATTTAAAAATTATATCTGCCATAAAAACGATAATTAAATTAATATCAGAAAAACAAAACACAAACAAGAAAAATAGTAGTATGTATAAGAATGATAACCATAACTTACGACTACTAGGGTCGGCATCGGTTCGCTGGGTAACCAAATATGGTGCGGCACCACCACCATCGCCTCTAACATCGTTGCTGCATCCTCCTCCTTCTTGATCTCTCTCTGAAACCCCCTCGTGCTCTCCCCTTCGTTTTCCTGTTTAAGAGAAAACGAAACCCTATTGTAGTTAAAACCGATCAAGATTCAAATAGGGAACCAACTGTGTAAATGAGAGTGTTTAGACCAGGGAGAAGGCTCGACGATGGCTGCAATGTAAGATAATTATCGTGAATAGATTATGTTGGTGTGTGGATGATGGAGGCTATTTTGTTGATGATGTCCTATGTATACAAGAGAGTAAGAAAGAGACAGCAAGCAAAAATGAAAGGAAATTGACGTGAGAGAGAGAGAGAGATATTTTAGTAATCAACTAAATTTGTAATTACTATTATACCCATTCGGCAATTTTAAAGTTACACTTTAATGCTAGTAATTTAAGAATTTACATAAATAGTCCGTTTGATTATAACCTTAGATATAGATATTTAAATGGTCCAGATCTGTTCTCGCGTTCTCAACCTTTTAAGTGTTCTCATTTGATCCTACTCCTATATATATATATATATATATATATATATATATATATATATATATATATATATATATATATATATATATATACATATGTATATATATATATATATATATATATACATATGTATATATATATATATATATATATATATATATATATATATATATATATATCAAGGTTCTAAATAACGTAAGGCGTGACTTGGCGGCAATGTCAAGCCTCAAGGTTTTCTGAGCCTTGGCGAACCACGTCGTTTGTAAGGCGTGACATAAGGCGGCAAATTTTTATATAATTAATATTTTCATATGTATTTTCAACTATTATTCATTTTTATACATAGATATCAGTTAAGGCGACATTTTGGTAAAGCTTGACGGCAGGTACACGCCTTGGAGCCATGGCACGCCATGACGAGCTTTTTAGAACCTTGATATATATATATATATATATATATATATATATATATATATATATATATATATATATATATAAAGTTTTATAACTAAATCCTAATAATTTTCTAGAGTAAATAAACTCTAAAAACATTAAAAATCACGTATTTGAGCTGAACATAACAAATTCGCAGTGTAATTAATAAGTTGCGACACGCTAATAATAACCGACTTAAAACCCTAATTTCGATGCGTATCACGCCGCGAAAACTTTGTCATGTCGTGAATTGTTCCAGAAATTAAAACTATAAATACAAAACTTTCAATTCTAAAAAGAATCATCTTAACCTTTTTAGTTCTCTGCAAAAATTTCAGAAACCCTAATTTCTTTTTGTTCCTTTCGAAGACAAAAAGGTATGCAATTTTTCACTTTGATTCTCTAATTACATGATGAATAGTATGTTCTTAAGATTTCATTCAATTGTTTAAAATGTTCTTAAGGTTACATTAAAACAATCATTCTTTATATTTAAGATAATATATTATTTAGAATTCTCACTTTGAAAGATAAAGTCTTTTAAAAAAAAAGAAAAAAATATACTGGAATATTCAAAACAATAGAAAAGAATACTGTTTCAAGAGAACTTTTCAAAAGAAATCGTAACCCGCCGATTTTCGTGCCGCGATTTGTAGTTCGCGTCATGAAAACTGAATTTTTCAGAAAATAATTTTTTTTTGCAAACTAATTTGATTCAACTTTATAGGTGCAAGGCAAAAATTTCTAAAGTTTAAAGCTATTCCTTTGATGAAAAAGAAATTCTATAACTCTCGTTTATCAAATCTTGAAAAGAGGAATATCACAACTCCTAAATCAATTGATTAGGGTATACAAGCCTCCAATGGAAGTAATCATGATATAAGTATGCATATTACAAAGACAATGATGGTAGAAGAGTATAATATGCCTATGATATCAACAACATGGAATAACTTATTCAACATTAAGGAAATAATTTATGAAGAATTAGTACAAGAAATCTTTGCTACTGTGGTTTTCAAATCGGAAATCACTAACTACAATGAACAATAAGCAATCATTTTCCAGCTAGGAGGAAAAGCTAGAGAATGTAGTGTTTTAGAGTTAGCATGGAGATGTCGAATAATCATAAAAGAAGAGACTTTTACATATGATTGCCACTACTACATATCACAATTGCTAAGGAAGATATCAAAAGAGTTTGGTCATGAGGAGACTTAGAAAAAGTATGGTTATGGAAAATTTGATTTGAACGCACCATCTACTAGGATCAAAAGTCTTGTGCATAGGATCATGCATCAAGTGATAGCAAACACTATTGCTCATCAATAGAATAACGATCTAGTTTGTCGCAATGACCTTTTTATTTTGGATAGGCTTTTGACCTTTAAAGAAGATGTGAACTTGCCATATTGTCTTGCATATTATTTAGGAATTCATAAAGGAGGACCACCAAATAGCAAAGTGATTTTGGAGGTCACTTTATCACAAGGATTGCCAGATCATTTGATATCTTATCAGATAAAGTAATAACAAGTATGAAAGGGTATACACCAACAATAAAGGATATTATTTTTTTAGATCAATTGATGGTTTTGAGGAAATTCACGGGTTTAATAGGTTGAAGAAGGTTAAGGAAGAAAGTGAAGAGGAAAAAGTGAATGCAAATAAAGGGTAATCTTCTAAGAAAATATGTGGAGGAAAAAAAAAGGAAAAGAAAAGATATAAGATAGGAAGGAGAAAGTCGAATTTGATGAAAAAATAAAGAAGTCAATCATTAGAGGAACTAATAATGAAGAGATAAGTAAGTGGCAAATGCTAACAATTTCCAATATGAGAGAGCATATTGATGGACTTCATAAGATGATAGATTGGGAGATAAATGAGATATCAATTTTAATAGTAGATAATGATAAACCACTACCAAAACCTTCAAGTAAAGATGACGAAATTGATGAACATGAACTAATTAGTGAGATGAAATTATGGAAGAGAACATAGAAAGTGAATATGAACCTAAAGAAGATCCAAGTGAAGATGAGTAAGATGAAGATGATAAGGATAAAAAGTGAAATGATGAGAAGTTTGAAGAAAAACTATGGATGGACAGCCATTATATTTTCTTATCCATGATGATCCAATTGATGATTACATCATTTCCGACAAGGAAGATTGAAAAGAGCACCAACTTGGGATTTTAGTTAGTTTAGTTATTTTAGTTGATTCATGTATCTAGTTTTTAAGTTTATATTTTGAGTTTAAATTTCAAGTTGTCTTTTGTTGTCTATATTTTTGTTATGCAAATTAGGACTCAACTACAGATACTTCCACTATATACATTTATGGAGAAGAAACCACAACAAGACTAAGTGAGGGGTTACTATACTACAAAAGGAGCTACATATGCCTAAAAGAAGAAGGGAGTTAGTGTCTAATCAACACAAGCCTTTCTATCAACATTTGAAGAATTACAAAGCTTACTATAAGAAAATTGCACCGAGAATATCGTGATCGCACCCAAGAAATGTGAAAATCACAAGTTCGATGCTACAGACTAATTTCACGTCGAACCCTCGTAATATCATCGAGATCTTATTCTACTAAAGGAACACACGAATTTGAAGAACTATTCATTGGTTTCAGCAAAAACATAATCTATGAACTCACACTATAAGAAGAAAAGAAAGAGAATTTTGAAGCACACAAAGATGTATTGCAACTATATAACAGGGGAGCATTATTCTTTTCTTTAGCTTACTTTTATATTTATATACAACGAGGTGTTGCATAGTTTAAGTGTGTAGTAGGAGTTGTGAAATTGATAATAAAAATATTATTTATAAAGAGAAACTAAAATTTTTAATAACTTATGATAGATAATGTGAAACAAATTAGAAACATATATTTGATAGATATGTTATAGTATATCTATTTCTTTCTACTTTTAGTGAAATCATGAAACAAAAAATGTGAACTTGTTAGGTATGACGAATATTATATACTTTGCATTGTTTGCTGAAATGTACCCCCCCCCCCCCCCGCGCGCCTAAAAAAACATTATTCAGTCAATAAGAGTTGAGGTTAAGTTCCAAATGGATTAGAAAAGAAGGAAAGAAAGTTCCAAATATGAAATATGTGAAACGTGAAGAAAAAAAAATTCTGGTATATATATATATATATATATATATATATATATATTGAGATCCCTCATTTTTCAGAACCAAATAAAACCTTTTTACTTTACACTTTAAAATATCCTGATGTCTTGTTGCGGAAAATTGGAGTTTAATAAAACATTTTGAGATACCAAATATTGTTTCAAAATACCAAAACACTAAGGATGTCATAAATAATATCCAACATGGGATACAACGTAAAGGCGTAAGGTCCTAAATACTATTACAAGTTTGTCTCTTATTTCACTCCACATCCTGTTCAGTTTTCAGCAGCCTTATTACCGCTACCTGTGATGCATATAAATTGAGTGGGTCAGGTTTGGAAACCTAGTGAGATAGATATTGTTTTCTAACCCAAAATATTTATAATGATAAATAGTCATATACAATAATCCTACAAAACAACTATTATGAGACAATATAGATAAATAATCAAACATAGAGATTGCATACAGCTCAGAGTCGGCAGAAGAGTTATGCCGACTGGTGCCGATCAGAGTTGGAATTTCAAGTCGGCGATATGGTACTACTAAAGGTTTCGCCCTGGAAGGGTGTGATACACTTCAGGAAGAGGGGGAAATTTGGTCACCAGTATATTGGACTGTTCCGTGTGATCGCCAGGGTAGGCAGGGTAGCCTACTGGTTGGATTTTTCGTGTGAGCTCAGCCAGATCCACATCACTTTCCATGTTTCATAGTTGCGGAAATGCGTGTTGGACGATGAGGCAGTGGTCCCCTTGGATGATATTCAGGTCGATGAATGCCTGAATTATATTGAGAGCCCGGTAGCGATAATGGAAAGAAAGATGAATATTATGCGCAACAAGGAGATAACTTTGGTAAAGGTTCAGTGGCAACATTGTAAAGGTCCCAAGTGGACCTGGGACCTAGAGGCGGAGATGTGGGAGCATTATCCTGAGTTGTTCGCGACAGCCAACTTCGAGGACGAAGTCTAGTTCAAGTGGAGGAGAATTGTAACATCTTGATGTTGAGGTATTTTCAATTGTAACCCTATGTATGAATAAATATTGAATTTTAGTCCTTTATTATAAGCAAGAGTGCAAAATGACCCATTGTAGCATTTTGGGGTTTTTGGGCTAAGGGAAGTACGATGGGCGTATGTTGTGTATGTTGAGCATACTAGGGCGGACCTTAGTACGCTGGGCGTACGCAGGGCATACGTGTAGAAAGTGCAAACCCTAATTTCTAGGGTTCGGTCCATGTATAAGCATCATTATAGCCTCATTTATCATTCTCTCATCAGCCCCCCTCCCCCCCCCCCCCCATATGCGAAATCGACCCTCTAGCAAACCCTAAGTCAGAAGAGTGTTTTGAGCTTAGTTGTGTGCATTTTTGGTGTTCTTGAATAAGGAGAAGTTGGTGCAAGGGCCTTGAAGCTTGGAAGCAACTTGGATATGAGATTATCACCTTGTTAGCTATCTCCAAAAGGTAAAAATTCATAACTTGATCACTCTATCTTGTAGATCTAGCCATTTCTTCCTTTAGGGCACTTTTGGTCCCAAATATAGTGATTCTTGAGAATGGCATGCTCTTGACCAAATAAGTCGTCCTTTCAGACCTTATGAGGGGTCTTACGTCATAAAAATATGGTCTTGATGGTTATTTTTGCTCCATGCATGCTATAGAAGGTCTTAAGGCATTAAGAGGTTGAGATTTTGTGTATTAAGCACTTAATGGACATGCAAATTCATAAAGTTTGAAACTTTATAACTCTTTATGGTATTTTAGCCTTGGATCTGAAAGTTGGACGTGAGAGCTTAATGCATTAAGCTATTGTTGAGGATTTGTAAAGCCCGAGCATACGCCATGCGTAACCTGGAGTACACAGTGCGTACGTGGTCAACCACCCCAACTGCGGTCAAAGCTCGAGTACGCCCCACGTACGAAGCCTGAGTCAACTCGGCTGAGTTGACTCGACTGTGTTGACTCGATTGAGTTGTTGATTTTGACCAGTTTTAACCAAGGGTATTTTAGGAAAATGTTATTAATGGGTAATGTTTTGACATTTAGGATTTGGGTTGAGCCAGTATTTGGGAGCAGAATATTGATCAACTATTCGTCAGACTGTGAGGTGATTTATCCTCACTGTAGTTACGGGTCGAAGGCACCAAGGCTGACCCATTGGATTGTTATCCTGGTTTCACCGTATGTTGATATGTTGTAGTGATCTATTAGATTTGTATCCTGATATATAGGATGTTGCTTTGTTGTAGTGATCCGTTAGATCTGTAGGACTATCTGTACATGCTAGCAATTGATTGCTATGATATATGTTGATATATGATGGTGTATCGGGTTGAGGCGATCCTGCTTTGTGCTGAAGGCCAAGATACCTAGGGCGGTCTGGATAGACTGAAGGCCTGCGATGCGGACCAGTCAGGCCGAAGGCCCGGAGAGCGGTCCAGATAGGTTGAAGGCCCAGTGAGGCGGTCTAGTCATGCTGAAGGCTCTGTATGCATGTTGTTGTTTGTTATGTTTATGTGGTGGTACTTTGAGGGAACTCACTAGTAGAATATGTGAATATTCTACCAATTTATTGTAATTTTTATACTAGCATATTGTATTAGAATATTTCACAGATATTTAAAAAAAAAATGTAATTTTTTTGTTATTTATTTTTTTGGAAAATATACTGTGACATCCCCTAATTTCTCGGCCAGAAAAGACCGATTTAATTTATGCTTTTAAAAATAAAATCAGAGAAATCTTTTTAAAAGATGTTGCGGAATTGGTCCTCAAAACAAAACATGATAAAACTTTGTCAAAACATTTCTTTAAGAAATATATAATTTCCTTTTATATCAAAACCTCGGGATGTCATGTTCCGATACAGATCAAAAGCATAAACAAGACATTATAAGCCTTACAACAGTTATTTATAACTACTGGCCTATAATCCAAAATCACTCATCATCAGCATCCGACTATGCTCGGGCTCCGCTACCTGTAATATAAAAAGCTGAGTGGGTTAGGCTTGGGAGCCTGGTGAGCATATAGGGTTTTCAACCCACAATAAATAATAAACTCTTTAAGTTTATCAATCAACAAATAATTTATTAATTTCATCAACCAAAAACAACCTTAATTACCCATTCCCGTTATCCTCACCTTACGTCCCTAAAACAACTATCACAAGGGACCTAGCCTAAGGATTTTTATTAGGGGTGACAACATTGCTTCAGGGGTTCCTCAGCAATTTGTCAAATAAGGCAACCAAAGGGGGTGACAACATTGCTTTCCTCAACAATTTATGTCAAACCAGACATCCTAACATAAAACAACCAATAAGGTGACAACATTGCTTTCCTCAGCAATTTATGTCAAATAAGACAACCAACAGGGTGACAACATTGCTTTCCTCAACAATTTATGTCAAATAAGGCAAACACCGGGGTGACAACATTGCTTTTCCCTCAGCAATTTATGTCAAATAAAACAACCAATGTGGTGACAACAATGCTTTCTTCAGCAATTTATGTCAAATAAAAAAAACATCGGGGTGACAACATTGCTTTCCCTCAGCAATTTATGTCAAATAAAACAAACATCGGGGTGGCAACATTGCTTTCCCTCAGCAATTTATGTCAAATAGGCACGAAGTCACATCGTCGCCAAGGTTTATACAACAGGCACCACGTCACATAGTCGCCAGGGTTTATACAATAGGCACTACGTCTCATAGTCGCCAGGGTTTATACAATAGGCACTACGTCTCATAGTCGTCAGGGTTTATCTAATAGGCACGAAGTCACATCGTCACCAGGGTTTATCTAATAGGCACGAAGCCACATCGTCACCAAGGTTTATACAACAGACACTAAGTCCATAGCTGCCAACGTACTAAATACATAGGTACCAACATACATCTATATTGTACTAAATTCATAGCTACCAACGTACATCTATACTGTATTTTTATCCCTCCTACTTTATCTACCCATGTTTTACCCAACATATTTGAAGATAAAATATATATACATTTTAAATCATTTTAAACATGTATAAAACATTCATTCAACATCCATCTCAAATAAACAAACAACATATATACACATAGCACGTATTTCATATAAAATACTTCATATCTATGTGTAAGATGAAAGTGCCTACACACTCACCTGATTTAATGAAAATCGGGCAACAATTCGTTTCCTAAAACGATCGTTTCTAATAAAACCGAGAGTTTTATTGAGAAACCGGGCTCTGCGAAGGGTTGGGCTTCGAAACCGAAAAGATAAATTTTCCGGGTCTTCGGGCACTTCGGGGCGTATTCCGGGGGTTATAATCGATACCGGGGCTTTAAAGAATGTTAAGATGAAGAAAATATGGAAAAAGGGGCTAAAAGTGACAAAACTCCAAAAGTAACCGAGAAGGCTCGCATGCCCTCCTATATATAGGGTCCGAAGTCGGCTTAAAGAGGGTGGGGTCCGCAGGCGATGGTGCGCAGGTGGCTGCACATGGGCTGCGCATGCGAGGGCTCTGTGTCAGCCTCTGATTGGACCGCGACCTAGGGTCCGACGTAGGGGGGTTCGTGGCTCCTCCTGCGAGACTCGAACACGAGGAATGGGACACGCGTCGGACAGGCATTGGACCACTTCGGATTTGCTCAGCAGCTCGGATGACTCAGCACATTTTCGGACACGTGGCATGCTCTAAGCGAAGGTGACGTGGCTGAAGCCACCTATGCGAAATTTCTCGGTTTTCATGCCAAAACTTCTAAAATCCATAACGTTCGCATACGAGCTTCGTTTTTGACGTTATTTATATGCACGCGTAGGTAAAATTACGCTCTATAACTTTCGTTTAAACTTCGTCGGCTAATTTTGACTTTAATTTTTATATTATTATTTTTAACAGACCGGGACAGGAAATCCGTTAAAAATTCATAACTTCTTCATCCGACGTCCGTTTTCGTCTGTCTTTTTACCGTTGCGCTACTATTCACGAGACCTTCGATTCTTGTTTAGGTCGTGTCGGCTAAAAATCATTCGATCTAAAATTCGAGTTTTTAGCTGTCTACTGCTAAGCTGAAACTTCGAAAAATCATAACTTCCTCATACGAAGTCAGATTTGGGCGTTCTTTTTATACCTACTCTCGGTTTAACGAACACTACAAGTTTCGTTTAGATCACTAAGGCTAAAAAGTAGTTTATCAAAAACTCACTTTTTATGACATTCGGCACCGTGCCGGTTTTGTCGCGAAACTTCGACAGGTCATAACTTCTTCGTTATAACTCGGATTTCGGCATTCTTTATATATCCGGAAACCTTGAGACATATACTACAACTTGGTTAAGATTAATCCTTCTAAATAATCTTCCATCAAAAAGTCATTTTTGATGCTTATCGTCTCTAAATTGACTAGCCCGGATCTACGGGCGTTACAATTATCTCCCCCTTAGGATGATTACGTCCCGGAATCATCAACGAAAATAGGGCTTGTATAATGATTCCATAAGTTATCTTTCCATCCTAAGTAATAACTGTGATGCTAAATCTTGCACCTGTTCTTCATACCATGTTGGACTTTCATTTGTAACCTTCAAGTTACAAAATAAATCCTTATTGAGGACTCCTTCTTCTTCTTAGGATAAGTACTTCCCATTATCTATTGTAACAGATCAATGAGTCATATTCTAATGACCTTTCATCTGATGATGCAACGCCTAGACTCAAGTCTCTTTAAGTCAAATTCCAGAATGGAATACACATTCCTTCATATTCTAATGTGATATAATCACATTTTATCATATAACATTTCTAGATACAAGCTTCATTAACAACGAGCGCGATGCTATTGATCGCATTGTTTTCAATCTTCTGACTTAATTCAGATGTTACATCGAACTTGGTTCTCTGAACCACGTAACAAACTCATCGTAGTCGGACTCAATTTGATATGATCATTAGGGTCAGAATATCAATCATCTCATTAGTCATTACCGAAATGATGGTAACGACATACTTGAATAAAACGAGACCAATTACTAGCTTCTTGGTAACCTTGTGACTTTCCCTGATCCAAGCGTGAGTCCTGTGCTTCCAGTAGTATAGATCTCTACTACTATTCACACCTACTCATACTCGTCCCAAGTATTGTCTCGCAGCCCCCAAGTCCTAAAATCACAATTCTACTTCAACTTGGTTGGTGATGGAAATTCCAGACGATGGGACAACTTCAAGAATTACACCAACCATTCATCATCCTGCCAATCGGAGGTGTACTTCAGACGTACCGTACCCCTCTAAACGTTCCATTATTTTATTAGACATATTCTAAAGACAAGATACCACTCTTACGATATCTTCTGCTAGGTATCATTCTGTAACATCCCAATTTTCAAGTCCAAAAATTTCTTTTTAATTAACCAACGCATAAAAACATTCATAAGAAAATACTGTGAAAACACATCATCTCATAAAACAATGTATCATGTCTGAAAACCCAAGCCATAAAATAATAACATATCAGAGTACAATCCCAGAAAACTCCATGCGGAAATCATATATGTGTGTGTGTGATGCGATGCTACGCCGCCGGCTCCTTCCCCTTAGACGAAGAGGTACCTAAAACCGAAACCGAAACCGTAAGCACAAAGCTTAATGAGTTCCCCCATCATACCACATACCATACAATATCATCGGTATTTCTCAACCGGTAATCATCATCGGTATCTTTCAACCGGTAACCAACATCGGTATCTTTCAACCGGTAATCGTCATCAGTATCTTTCAACCGGTAATCGTCATCGGTATCTTTCAACCGGTAACCATCATCGGTATCTTTCAACCGGTAACTGTCATCGGTATCTTTCAACCGGTAACTGTCATCGGTATCTTTCAAACGGTAACTGTCATCGGTATCTTTCAACCGGTAACTGGGGACTATTCCACCCCTACCACTAGCATACAACAGCAAGGTACAATCATACAGTCAGGCATATCCGGGTACTGACCTACCCCACGGCCCTAAGGGCCGTTGTCAGGGATCCTAATCCCTACTATACACGTAACATATCATGCAGATAATACTCGTGAACAAAGCACATAACCAAACCAAGATAATTATCACAAAGACAATCATCTTACAAATACTCCTCTTTGGTGGGTCGGCATTGTGGCCTTAGACCCACCCCTACTGGAAGGTAACTCACCTCAATGTCGTGCAGTGTTTGAATTATCCTCAGCGCACAAGTCGACTCCCTTCGACTCCTCGATCCTTACACGACGACCTTCAAGTCAACACACAGCCAGTACAACCCTAAACAGGGTCAGTCCAAGTCTAGTCAAAGTCAACTTCAAGTTGACCCGACTCGCCGAGTTGGGCCGTCAACTCGCCGAGTCCCTCACCCTTTACTCGTCCTTATCCATGACCCGACTCGTCGAGTTGGGCCGTCAACTCGACGAGTTCCTCCTTCACATGAACATCGCATGAAACTCATCCGACTCGCCGAGTTGATGAACAACTCGTCGAGTTCACCTTCATCTGATGAACAAGTTCTATCCTCGACTCGCCGAGTTGATGAACAACTCGTCGAGTTCATCTTCATCCTTAAGAAGATTGCCTTGGACTCGCCGAGTCTGTTCTAGCACTCGTCGAGTCCCATGAAATCCAAGTCTAAAATCACGTCCAATACATTGGGTAACTCTTCCTATCCGATTACAACCCTTCTAACACTCAACTGGGTTCCTGTGACTCTCAACAGATATGGGGCTCAAAGCCTCGGACTCGTCGAGTCCAAGAACGGACTCGCCGAGTCAGTCATGTCCACACTCTAAATCCTTGAATTATGATGTACAACCTTTGATCAAAAGATAGATCCAAGCTTCTATAATCGATCTAGCACGTAAAGTTACAAACTTTACGTGCTTGCATGGGACTTTGAGCTCAAAAAGACATAAAACAAGCTCTTAAGATGCATGGGGCCTTTCATGGGTGCAAAAGCAGTCCCCAACTGCCTTGTGACTCTTTTAATGACGTGATTCAGAAGATCTAACCCCCAACCATGTTTGCAATCATGGTTGGCCATCAAAAGTGGCTTATAAAAACCCTAAATCTCCCCAAAAAGGGATCTAACAAATGAAAGAGCAAGGTTACAGCTTTTTACCTTCAATGAACTGTAGAAGGTTCACAAACTCGGGTTCCCTTGGTCTTTACTTGCTTCCTCAAGCCTTTCTCCTTCCTTCTTAAGACCACAAGCACCAAAATCCACCAACAAGGCTTAGATTGCTTCAATAACGGCTAGGGTTTCAATGAGAGGTGTTCTGGGAGCATAAGGGACGTTGTGGCCGTCATAACATTGTTTAAATAGGGTGCAAACCCTCGGATTAGGGTTTTTGTCCAGACAGAGTCTACTCGTCGAGTCCGGGACCCGACTCGACGAGTCCATCACTTAAATCTCGCGCCTCATCCCGCTTCTACTCGGCGAGTTGGTCCTTCAACTCGCCGAGTCCACGGCCAAAAATGCAAAAATACTTAAATAAAAATACATTCCAAGAACCAGGTGCTACAAATCTCCCCCACTTATTTTAGACTTCGTCCTCGAAGTCTGCTGCTCGATCCTGGAACAGCTCTGGGTAATGCTCCATCATCTCATCCACCGGCTCCCAGGTCCATTCTGAGCCCTTCCGGTGCTGCCAGTGCACCTTTACCAGCTCAACCCTCTTGTTCCTCAGATCCTTCGACTTCCGGTCAAGGATTGCTACAGGTCGCTCAATGTAATTCAGGCTGTCATCGACCTGAATATCCTCTAAAGGTACTACTGCTGAGTCGTCCACCAGGCACTTCCGCAGCTGAGAGACGTGGAAAGTGATGTGGATCTGACTGAGTTCGGCTGGCAGATCCAACCTGTAAGCCACCTTGCCCACCCGGGCTATAACCCTGAAGGCTCCGATATACCTGGGACCCTACTTGCCCCGCTTCCTGAATCGGATGACGCCCTTCCATGGCGACACCTTCAGGAGAACCATATCCCCGACCTGAAACACCAGGTCTGACCGGCGCTTGTCGGCATAACTTTTCTGCTGACTCTGAGCAGTCTGAAGCCTGCTCCTGACCTGCTGGATCCGTTCAGTCGTCTTGAGCACTACATCGGTGCTCCCCATGACCCTCTGGCCAACCTCGCCCCAACATATCGGGGTCCTGCACTTCCTCCCGTATAACATCTCGAAGGGAGGTCGATCGATACTCGCATGATAGCTATTATTATACGAGAACTCCGCCAACAGAAGGTAGGTATCCTAGCTACCTCCGAAGTCTAAAACAAATGCCCGCAGCATATCCTCTAGCGTCTGGATGGTCCGCTCGCTCTGACCATCCGTCTGCGGGTGAAAAGTGGTGCTGAAATGCAGACGAGTACCCTGCTCGTCATGAAACTTCTTCCAAAACCTGGAAGTGAACCGTACATCCCTGTCGGAAATCACTGAAACTGGCACCCCGTGCCGCGACACCACCTCCCTGATATAGATGTCGGCCAACTTCTCGGCCGAGATACTCTCCGGAATCGGAATAAAATGAGCGCTCTTGGTCAATTGATCGCCAATGACCCAAATCGAATCCACCCCTCGCGCGGTCCTGGGAAGCTTTGTGATAAAATCCATCGTAATATCCTCCCATTTCCATAGCGGGATATCTAACGGCTGCATCTTGCCGTGTGGCCTCTGGTGCTCGGCTTTGACCTTCCTGCAGGTCAAGCACCGCTCCACATACCATGCTACGTCCCGCTTCATTCAGGGCCACCAATAATCGGGACGAAGATCTCTATACATCTTCGTCGCTCCGGGATGGATAAAAAATCTGGATTTGTGTGCCTCCTCCATCAGGATCTGGCGCACGCCTCCTTGATAAGGGACCCACACCTTATGGCGAAGAGTCAATAACCCTCGGCTATCATAGTCGAAGGAGGAAACCTGCCCCACAATCCGCTCGCTCTTCCGATGTTCCTCCTTCATGGCCTCCTGTTGGGCCTCCCGAATCCGATCCAACAGCGGAGTCACCACTGTCATCCTCAGACAGATATCCCTGATCGGCGCTGCCTTGCGGCTAAGCGCGTCGGCCACCACATTGACCTTCCCCGGGTGGTAGAGGATCTCACAATCATAATCCTTTACCACATCAAGCCACCGACGCTGCCTCATGTTCAGATTTGGCTGGTCCATGAGATACCTCAGGCTCTTGTGGTCCGTGTAAATCGTAAGACGAACCCCATAGAGGTAATGACGCCAAATCTTGAGGGCGAACACAACAGCCCCCAGCTCCAAATCGTGCGTCGGGTAGTTTGCCTCTTGAGGCTTCAGCTGCCTCGAAGCGTAAGCAATAACATGCCCTCTCTGCATCAATACTGCGCCCAAGCCCGAGATGGACGCATCACAGTACACGACGAGATCCTCCATGCCCTCTGGCAGGGCTAAGATTGGCGCCTCGCACAATCTCTGCCTCAATGTCTCGAATGCAGCCTGCTGCTCAGGCCCCCAACGAAAAACCACAGCCTTCCTCGTTAGCCTGGTCAGGGGTACAGCTATCTTGGAGAAATCCTGGATGAATCTCCGATAGTAGCCGGCTAATCCTAGGAAACTCGGAATCTCAGATGGAGACCTCGGAACCTCCCACCTCATCACGGCCTCCACTTTGGCCAGATCTACCAAAATCCCGTTCTGGTTGACAAGGTGCCCAAGAAACTGCACCTCGCGCAACCAGAACTATCACTTGGAGAACTTGGCATACAAGCTCTCCCTCCTCAAAGTCTCTAGAACCTCTCGCAGAAGCTCCTCATGCTGCTCTCGCGTCTTGGAGTAAACCAAGATATCATCGATAAACACTATCACAGACCGGTCTAACATCGGTCTACACACGCGGTTCATGAGATCCATGAACGCGGCAGGAGCGTTGGTGAGCCCGGAACGCATCACCACGAACTCATAGTGGCCATAACACGTCCGAAACGCCGTCTTCTGTACATCCTCCTCTCTGACCCTCATCTGATGATACCCTGAACGCAAATCAATCTTGGAGAACCAAGACGCTCCTTGTAGCTGGTCAAAGAGGTCATCAATCCTCGGGAGTGGGTAACGGTTCTTCACCGTTACCTTATTCAGCTCCCTATAGTCTATATACATCCGATGCGACCCGTCCTTTTTCTTCACGAACAGAATCGGGGCTCCCCAGGGAGAACTACTCAGTCTAATGAATCCCTTGTCTAACAGCTCCTGCAGCTGTGTAGACAACTCCTGCATCTCGGGAGGAGACAACCGATACGGTGCCTTGACTATCGAAGCCGCACCAGGGACTAGGTCGATCCTGAACTCCACCTGTCGCTCTGGAGGTATCCCAGGCAACTCCTCGGGGAATACGTCCGCGAAACTCTCGCACCACGGGCACATCACCCACCGTCGCCCTACCCGCCTCCCGGGTATCCATAACATAGGCGACATAACCTGCACAACCCTGCTGGAGGTAACTCCTAGCTCTCGCTGCTGAACATAAAGCTGGTCCTCGCAGTGGCCTCTCGCCCTGAACTACCAGCTCTCCCCCACGTGGGGTCCTGATCCGCACCAACTGCTGTGCACAGTCAATCACTGCCCCATTGGGGCTCAGCCAATCCATACCGATAATAACCTTGTTCCCCCGCAAAGGTACGGGAACCAGATCTACCATATAACGCTCCTCGAACAGCCTCAAAATACAATCCCGGTAGACCTCTGACGCTCGTACCGACCGGTCGTCCGCAATCTCGACCTCTAGAGGGCAATCCAACATGCCCGAAGATTCCGGAAACTTCTTGCTAAGCGCAAGAGAGACAAACGATCGGGTAGCACCCGAATCAAACAATACCTGAACTGGAATACCGTTCACATGGAACGATCCTAACCAGAGGGCATACATAACATATCAACATCACAGCAGCATATCATACAAGCATAAACAAGAAGTCATAGCCGTCACCACATCAGGGGAAGCGCGTGCCTCCTCGGTTGTCAACTGAAATGCTCAGCTCCGCACCACTGGAGTCTCTGTCTTGGCCTTCCGGCCATCTGCAACCTGCGCTGTCGCTGAGACTGGCGCCACTGCTGGCGCCGCTGCTGACGCTGCTGACAATCTCGGGCAGTTGGCCTTTTTATGGCCCCTCTGATTGCAATGGAAGCAAATCAGGTCTGTCATCTGTACCGCAGGAGTAGGGGCGGTACAATCTCTGCCAAAATGCCCAACCTTGCCACACTTATAGCAGCCTGAACCCGGCCCAGTGCGGCAAGCTCCCTCGTGTGACCGACCGCATTTCCCACAGCGGTCCTGCCCAGACTGGCCTTTCGGCCTACCATCGGATCCCTTGGGCTTCTTCCCTGAAGCCCCCGTCGTCAGCCCCTCCGCTGCCTTCCTTTTCCGGATGTGCTCCAAATCAATCTCCATCTCCCTAGCCCTGGCAATCATGGAATCCAGGGTAGGGCAAGCTGAGAAACTGACATGCTCCCGGATGTCAGCTCGTAACATATCATGGTAGCGGGTCCTCCTCATGTCCTCATCACCCGCATACTGGGGCACCAACAATGCCCTCTCCCGGAACTTGGCGGTGATCTCCGCCATAGTCTCCGTAGTCTGTCTCATGTCCAAGAAATCTCTGGCCAACTGCTGAAGCTCCACCGCAGGTGCGAACTCAGCCCTGAACCAGGTCACAAAATCTGACCAGGTCATAGCCTCAACAATCGAGGCTCCCAGAGAGTCACCAACCGACTCCCACCAATCTCTGGACCTGTCTCTCAAACATCCTGCTACATACCTCACCTTCGACCCCTCGGGGCAGAAGCTAGTCAGCTGTGCAGACTCAATGTCTGCAATCCATCGTCTGGCAGCAATGGGGTCCTTCGCCCCATGGAAATCCGGCGCACCGCTCCCTCGGAAGTCCTTGAAGGACAGTGTGCGCGTACCCGTCTGGCTAGACGCCATATCACTCCTGAATGCCCGGAGGCGATCCTCCATCAGCTCAACAATCCCTTCCTTGATCGACCTGAAAATGACCGGGGTCGACTCAAGAATGCCTCTCGTGATCTCAGACGCGATGAACTCGCGCAGCCCGTCATCAGCCTGCTCGGATCCTGCACCCGAGCCTGATCCTGATCCTGATCTGGAACCTCCTGCTCCATGTCGCGTGGTCACCATGCTGGAAATACACGCATAAATGTCAGGATCATACATACTCTCGAGAGGTCTAACACACTCTCCAAGGTTCCCGGTTCTGTCTCAACCTTCCTTGATCCGAGTACGGGTCCTCTGCTTTCAGTAGTACGGGCCCATACTACCTTCCACATCTACCCGTACTTTCATCAAGGATTGCTTCGACTTCACCAAGTCCCTTTTACCGATACCCTTTCCACTGACCTCATCCTAGGCTTTCCTAAGGCACTCTCGGACCTACCCTCCGCCATCAGCTACACTAGGAGTCCCCACCACTTCCCCCTAACTAACTTGCGGATACTGTTACATATCCGTTCCTTAGCTAGTTGAAGGTGGCCAGAACCCCCATAGCACAAAGCAAGCAGCATTCGAGCATTGGGTAACCAAATCAGGCATAACCTACACAGGCCATCCTACTGCTGACTAAACAGTCCTAGCATACAACTCATACAACATGCATATAAGGCATCCTTCCTAGATCCTTAGCCCTAACTAGCATGTAATTCTCAGAATCATACATCAGGCACACAAGGCATCCTCCTAGATCCTTAGTCCTATTCTAGCATGCAGTTTTCTGAATCAAAACCATATAGCATAACATATCAAATATGGGTATCTTGGGGAAAACTAACTTGAGCCCGACCGGTCGCATGCATCACACACTTCGTCTTTCGTAAAATCCTTTCACTTAGATTTTAGAAAACCATTTTCCTTGTAAAAACCTTTTAGCCCCTCAGTTTGAGTCCAGACACCCCCGAGGGTGTGTCCGAATCCCTCAAACCAGGGCTCTGATACCAACTTGTAACATCCCAATTTTCAGGTCCAAAAATTTCTTTTTAATTAACCAACGCATAAAAACATTCATAAGAAAATATTGTGAAAACACATCATCTCATAAAACAATGTATCATGTCTGAAAACCCAAGCCATAGAATAATAACATATTATAGTACAATCCCAGAAAACTCCATGCGGAAATCATATGTGTGTGTGTGTGATGCGATGCTACGCCGCCGACTCCTTCCCCTTAGACGAAGAGGTACCTAAAACCAAAACCGAAACCGTAAGCACAAAGCTTAGTGAGTTCCCCCATCATACCACATACCATACAATATCATCGGTATCTCTCAACCGGTACTCATCATCGGTATCTTTCAACCGGTAACCAACATCGGTATCTTTCAACCGGTAATCATCATCGGTATCTTTCAACCGGTAACCATCATCGATATCTTTCAACCGGTAACCATCATCGGTATCTTTCAACCGGTAACTGTCATCGATATCTTTCAACCTGTAACTGGGACTATTCCACCCCTACCACTAGCATACAACAGCAAGGTACAATCATACAGTCAGGCATATCCGGGTACTGACCTACCCCACGGCCCTAAGGGCCGCTGTCAGGGATCCTAATCCCTACTATACACGTAACATATCATGCAGATAATACTCGTGACCAAAGCACATAACCAAACCAAGATAATTATCACAAAGACAATCATCTTACAAATACTCCTCTTTGGTGGGTCGGCATTGTGGCCTTAGACCCACCCCTACTGGAAGGTAACTCACCTCAATGTCGTGCAGTGTTTGAATTATCCTCAGCGCACAAGTCGACTCCCTTCGACTCCTCGATCCCTACACGACGACCTTCAAGTCAACACACAGCCAGTACAACCCTAAACAGGGTCAGTCCAAGTCTAGTCAAAGTCAACTTCAAGTTGACCCGACTCGCCGAGTTGGGCCGTCAACTCGCCGAGTCCCTCACCCTTTACTCGTCCTTATCCATGACCCGACTCGTCGAGTTGGGCCGTCAACTCGACGAGTTCCTCCTTCACATGAACATCGCATGAAACTCATCCGACTCGCCGAGTTGATGAACAACTCGTCGAGTTCACCTTCATCTGATGAACAAGTTCTATCCTCGACTCGCCGAGTTGATGAACAACTCGTCGAGTTCATCTTCATCCTTAAGAAGATTGCCTTGGACTCGCCGAGTCTGTTCTAGCACTCGTCGAGTCCCATGAAATCCAGGTCTAAAATCACGTCCAATACATTGGGTAACTCTTCCTATCCGATTACAACCCTGCTAACACTCAACTGGGTTCCTGTGACTCTCAACAGATATGGGGCTCAAAGCCTCGGACTCGTCGAGTCCAAGAACGGACTCGCCGAGTCAGTCATGTCCACACTCTAAATCCTTGAATTCTGATGTACAACCTTTGATCAAAAGATAGATCCAAGCTTCTATAATCGATCTAGCACGTAAAGTTACAAACTTTACGTGCTTGCATGGGACTTTGAGCTCAAAAAGACATAAAACAAGCTCTTAAGATGCATGGGGCCTTTCATGGGTGCAAAAGCAGTCCCCAACTGCCTTGTGACTCTTTTAATGACGTGATTCAGAAGATCTAACCCCCAACCATGTTTGCAATCATGGTTGGCCATCAAAAGTGGCTTATAAAAACCCTAAATCTCCCCAAAAAGGGATCTAACAAATGAAAGAGCAAGGTTACAACTTTTTACCTTCAATGAACTGTAGAAGGTGCACAAACTCGGGTTCCCTTGGTCTTTACTTGCTTCCTCAAGCCTTTCTCCTTCCTTCTTAAGACCACAAGCACCAAAACCCACCAACAAGGCTTAGATTGCTTGAATAACGGTTAGGGTTTCAATGAGAGGTGTTCTGGGAGCATAAGGGACATTGTGGCCGTCATAACATTGTTTAAATAGGGTGCAAACCCTCGGATTAGGGTTTTTGTCCAGACAGAGTCTACTCGTCGAGTCCGGGACCCGACTCGACGAGTCCATCACTTAAATCCCGCGCCTCATCCCGCTTCTACTCGGCGAGTTGGTCCTTCAACTCGCCAAGTCGAAGGCCAAAAATGCAAAAATACTTAAATAAAAATACATTCCAAGAACCAGGTGCTACACATTCACTATCATAAGCTTTTCATTTCCTCCATCTACTCAATTCTCTACGAGTCTTCACCATAATATTTTGTACACCCAAACAAACGTTCCGTATACCGGGCGAGAATTTAAGATAGGAAAGCTTTATTTACGATAGACGTATAAATCTCCTTATCACTTCGAAACGTTTACATGTTAGTTCTAATCTCGTAATCATACGCTTAGAATCCTACACACATAAGTTTTCCAGATCCGGTCGGCAACAGACCATAGATCCGAACAAATAATAGCATCATTATAGCTATAACACAAAACATTTAGCACATAAAAGCATTTTAGGCATCCTTCCTAAAATAAACTAGTGCTCGTGTCTAAAATATGGTAGACACTCATCTCACAATCATCAATTAGCATTCTAAGTTTAAGTCTAGAAATCCTACAAATTCCTAGTTCGCTTAAACTAATGCTCTGATACCAACTGTGACAACCCCTAATTTCTCGGCCAGAAAAGACCGATTTAATTTATGTTTTTTAAAATAAAATCAGAGAAATCTTTTTAAAAGATGTTGCGGAATTGGTCCTCAAAACAAAACATGATAAAAGTTTGTCAAAACCTTTCTTTAAGAAATATATAATTTCCTTTTATATCAAAACCTCGGGATGTCATGTTCCGATACAGATCAAAAGCATAAACAAGACATTATAAGCCTTACAACAGTTATTTATAACTACTGGCCTATAATCCAAAATCACTCATCATCATCATCATCCGACTATGCTCGCGCTCCGCTACCTGTAATATAAAAAGCTGAGTGGGCCAGGCTTGGGAGCCTGGTGAGCATATAGGGTTTTCAACCCACAATAAATAATAAACTCTTTAAGTTTATCAATCAACAAATAATTTATTAATTTCATCAACCAAAAACAACCCTAATTACCCATTCCCGTTATCCTCACCTTACGTCCCTAAAACAACTATCACAAGGGACCTAGCCCAAGGATTTTCATTAGGGGTGACAACATTGCTTCGGGGGTTCCTCAGCAATTTATGTCAAATAAGGCAACCAAACGGGGTGACAACATTGCTTTCCTCAGCAATTTATGTCAAACCAGACATCCTAACATAAAACAACCAATAAGGTGACAACATTGCTTTCCTCAACAATTTATGTCAAATAAGACAACCAATAGGGTGACAACATTGCTTTCCTCAGCAATTTATGTCAAATAAGGCAAACACCGGGGTGACAACATTGCTTTTCCCTCAGCAATTTATGTCAAATAAAACAACCAATGTGGTGACAACACTGCTTTCTTCAGCAATTTATGTCAAATAAAACAAACATCGGGGTGACAACATTGCTTTCCCTTAGCAATTTATGTCAAATAAAACAAACATCGGGGTGACAACATTGCTTTCCCTCAGCAATTTATGTCAAACAGGCACGAAGTCACATCGTCGCCAAGGTTTATACAACAGGCACCACGTCACATAGTCGCCAGGGTTTATACAATAGGAACTACGTCTCATAGTCGCCAGGGTTTATACAATAGGCACTACGTCTCATAGTCGCTAGTGTTTATCTAATAGGCACGAAGTCACATCTTCACCAGGGTTTATCTAATAGGCACGAAGCCACATCGTCACCACGGTTTATACAACAGGCACTAAGTCCATAGCTGCCAACGTACTAAATACATAGCTACCAAAATACATCTATACTGTACTAAATTCATAGCTACCAATGTACATCTATACTGTACTTTTATCCCTCCTACTTTATCTACCCATGTTTTACCCAACATATTTGAAGATAAAATATATATACATTTTAAATCATTTTAAACATGTATAAAACATTCATTCAACATCCATCTCAAATAAACAAACAACATATATACACATAGCACGTATTTCATATAAAATACTTCATATCTATGTGTAAGATGAAAGTGACTACACATTTACCTGATTTAATGAAAATCGGGCAACAATTCGTTTCCTAAAACGATCGTTTCTAATAAAACCGGGAGTTTTATTGAGAAACCGGGCTCTGCGAAGGGTTGGGCTTCGAAACCGAAAAGATAAATTTTCCGGGTCTTCGGGCACTTCGGGGTGTATTCCGGGGGTTATAATCGATACCGGGGCTTTGGGGAATGTTAAGATGAAGAGAATATAGAAAAAGGGGCTAAAAGTGACAAAACTCCAAAAGTAACCGAGAAGGCTCGCATGCCCTCCTATATATAGGGTCCGAAGTCGGCTTAAGGAGGGTGGGGTCTGCAGGCGAGGGTGCGCAGGTGGCTGCACATGGGCTGCGCGTGCGAGGGCTCGGTGTCAGCCTCTGATTGGACCGCGGCCTAGGGTCCGAAGTAGGGGGGTTCGTGGCTCCTCCTGCGAGACTCGAACACGAGGAATGGGACACGCGTCGGACAGGCATTGGACCACTTCGGATTTGCTCAGCAACTCGGATGACTCAGCACATTTTCGGACACGTGGCATGCTCTAAGCGAAGGTGACGTGGCCGAAGCCACCTATGCGAAATTTCTCGGTTTTCGCGCCAAAACTTCTAAAATCCATAACTTTCGCATACGAGCTCCGTTTTTGACGTTATTTATATGCACGCGTAGGTAAAATTACGCTCTACAACTTTCGTTTAGACTTCATCGGCTAATTTTGACTTTAATTTTTATATTATTATTTTTAACAGACCGGGACAGGAAATCCGTTAAAAATTCATAACTTCTTCATCCGACGTCCGTTTTCGTCTGTCTTTTTACCATTGTGCTACTATTCACAAGACCTTCGATTCTCGTTTAGGTCGTGTCGGCTAAAAATCACTCGATCTAAAATTCGAGTTTTTAGCTGTCTACTGCTAAGCTGAAACTTCGAAAAATCATAACTTCCTCATACGAAGTCAGATTTGGGCGTTCTTTTTATACCTACTCTCGGTTTAAAGAACACTAGAAGTTTCGTTTAGATCACTAAGGCTAAAAAGTAGTTTATCAAAAACTCACTTTTTACGACATTCGACACCGTGCCGGTTTTGTCGCGAAACTTCGACAGGTCATAACTTCTTCGTTATAACTCGGATTTCAGCATTCTTTATATATCCGGAAACCTTGAGACATATACTACAACTTGGTTAAGATTAATCATTCTAAATAATCTTCCATCAAAAAGTCATTTTTGATGCTTATCGTCTATAAATTGACTAGACCGGATCTACGGGCGTTACATATAAATTACCAAAATAATATCTTTTTTTTTTCAAAAATTTTCAACTATTTTGCATTTTAAAAATATAATTTTTTTTATCTCCAAAAAGAAATGGTTAGAATTTCGTCTTCATATCTCACAAAATATAATGGTAACAAATGAACATCTCTCTCTCTCTCTCTCTCTCTCTATATATATATATATATATATATATATATATATATATATATATATATATATATATATATATATATATATATATATATATATATATATATATAGGGAAAGGATCAAATGAGAACACCTAAAAGGTTGAGAACGCGAGAACAGTTGTGAACCAATCATCATATAAGGGCATAAAAGGAATTTTACAATATAATTAATTATGGATAATTTATGGGTAATTAATTAATTCCTAAAATCATGGGATTTAATATGATTAATAGATTTTTTTACCCAAATATTAGGAATTTATATAATCTATTTTTAATTAACAAAATCAATAAAATGATTTTAAAAAACGTTTTTGCCATAATTTTAAAAAATAAAACGTTGTTTTTTTTTGCTTTAAGTTATTTTTTTACCAACCACATCAAAAATACTGACACATTAATCATTTTATCCGAATATTTATCAAGTAGTGTCATATTCATAAGTGAAGATGCCATGACTAGACTCGTTTTTTTTAATGAATTGAAAACAAAGAATGTTTAAGAATTCATCATTTCATTCGAAAAAAATAAACCACTAATCATAATCATAAATGAATACAACTCTAAACAAATTAATTTATTAATCATACACGAATACAACTTTAGCCATACATTTTTAACCATATATGAATATATTTTAACAAAATACAAAAGACATCTAAATTGCTACATTTCAAGCCGTTATATTCATTGATAAATATACCACTAATCATAAATGAATTCAAAGAGGGTCGCCCTTGATCATGTTGTCGATTTCCTTAGTTACAGTTAGCCTTATTCAAAATATCAAGCTCTTACATTAAACCTGTTCAAAACATCAATCATTAAAACACATGCAATTATAATATAGTTCTATTCATTGATGATTAAACTCAAACAACCTATTTATAAAATCTGATTTATCAATTTTGACGTTCACTTGAGAGTCTTCTAAATAATCTTGAATGTTTCCTAAAAGTCATCCACCGTTCATCCCAAGGAATCGTCACAATAATTTCCTCACCCTACAAGATTCAACATTCAAAATGATAAATTGATATCTCTACCATAGATATATGAAGAGCAGAGACACAATACCTTTTAATTATCGTGTCCTGATTCCCTAACCCAAAGATTACCGAATTCATCCTTCAAACAAATTGTTGTATGACCAGCAAATAAGCCCGTGACCCACTTCTCCAATGTTTCAAAGCCATCTCATCTTCCACGAATCTTTGAAACAACTAAAAAATCACCAGAATGGACATCAACCAGATTGATATATGTCTTCCATGGCCTAGACCTCTTCTCAAAAGCCTTGAAAACTGCATCCATTGATTCGGGCATTTCATCGAGCACCTTATGTGCACAATCGTATCTTCTTCCCCTGTTAAAAAAGATGGAATTAGACATCCCCAATTATACATCAGATATTTAGAGATACATTCTTAAACCAATCCATTATTTCAAACCAATCCATTATTTCAAACCAATTTAGAATGATGTAAAGAGTAAAGACCCATTTCATCGAATCAAGAAACTAATCAACTCAACTGATCAGACTCTAAATTGAAGATGAATAGAAGAAATAATACATAAAGAAGGGGAATTTGAAGATGGGAAAGTGTTTTATTAACCGAGAATATACCAAGTTTGTTGTCGATTTGTTGCGTTGTTGCGACAGAGTAGAGGCTGGGGGGCTTTCTGCCTCGTCTCGCCGGGCCGGTCTGAACATGCCTTTCTTCGCAGGTGAGATAGTCGGCAGCCCTCATTCCGTCGTGCTTTGTCAATAACAATGCAAATCAGTCATCGATGAATGTGCTAATCTGAACAAAATCCTTGATTGTTTCTTCAATGTCTCGAAGCAGTCTCCCTTATTAACCCTTATTCTGCTTATTTTTTTCACGATGACGATGGTGCAAGGACGTAGGGCAGCAACGAGAAGATAAGAAGAGAGGGGAGCAAAAATATGCTACTGATGACATTTAGATGATGGAGGAGGGACGATGATGGTTGTGGCAGATTGTGTTCTGAGATAAAGATGGTGGCGTGCCCTAGATTTCAAAGAGAGATGAAGAGAGTGATGGAAAATTAAAGGAAATATGTGAGTGATTGAGAGGTTATAGGAATTATTTAATGTTTCTAAAGCTATAATTACTGTAATACCCTTTTCACCATTTCAAAGATACACTTTAATACCAATAAATTTCAGAATTTACGTAAATGGTCCGCCTGATAATAGCCTTAGATTTGAATATTTAGATGATCTAGATCTGTTCTCGCGTTCTCAACCTTTTAGATGTTCTCATTTGATCCTACTCCTATATATATATATATATATATATATATATATATATATATATATATATATATATATATATATATATATATATAATGTGGATGTTCCCTTATCATAAGGTTACTCTTTATTTTGTTTTACAATTTCCGGACAAAAATGGCTAATCCAAATCATGTTACAACATTTACCGAATATAATACAAGATGTAAAATAAATATTTGTGGAAATAACAATTTTGTTTATGGTTATAGGAGATTTTTACATTTACATATTTTCCCTTAAATAAATTTTGATTTAACCGTTTTCATCTTTCATATTTTATAAGTTACGATTTAATCATTTATTATATTCTTAAGTTATGTTTTTGGTTCTTTACATAATTTGTTTTATAGTTTTGGTTTTTATTAATTACAAAAGAGCTTCTTTACACAATGGGCGTAGTAACTAGTTGGGAAAATGACATTTGAGGGTAACTAACTGTTGCGTTTGTTCTCATTGGGTCCCTTTCATTTTTTGTAATCACAATACCATCGAACTTGTTGTTTGTGTTCACCATAACCCTTTTGACCGACTTTTGATCTGCTATCACCTTTGATAGCCGGTCAAAGGGTTATGGTGAACACAAACAACAAGTTCGATGGTATATTGAGTACAAAAAAAAAGGACCAATGAGAACAAACTCAACAATTGGTTACCCTCGTGAGTCATTTTCACCAAAAAGTTAAATAAAATTTAAGTTGCAAAAGTATCAAAGACTGCAACCTTCTTTGGCCATAACGTACATGAAGAGCGTTTCGGAGGAGTAGCTTCGTTAAAACATGGTCTATGCTATGTTTACTGTTGTTAGCTGTCAACACCTCTCTGCAAAAGGATATAACTGTGTATGAGAGGTATATTTATCAGCATAAACGTTTACCTCAAGGTATGTTAAGGTGATGTGTCTGCAAAAGCTGCATGATCTTGTACATATTGATGTTGTATCTTCTCCCATAAATTCGATCTTAAAGCCAAGTAAACTCAAAAATCACAACACTTGTGATTCCACTCGTTTGTAGACTTGTCCAGAATCCATTATACGATAAATCATTTGATTGGAAATGTAAATGTAGTCATGAAATGCACCTGATTAGTTAAGATTCCTCTAATAAATATTCAAGTGCATTACAAAGTTGTATATGTATGAATAATGTTCTTTCGTGGGTTATGTTTTGAAGAAAAACAAAAATGAATCTCATAAAGTCATTAATATAAGCAGGAGATGACGTGAGATTTTATGTAAATGAGTAAAGGGAAAATGACCCAGGAGGGTAACCAACTGTTGAGTTTGTCCTCATTTGGTCCATTTCCTTTTTTTATACTCAATATACTATCAAACTTCTTGTTGTGTTCACCATAACCTTTGACCGGCTATCACAGGTGATGGCCGGTCAAAAGCCGGTCAAAAGGGTTATGGTGAACACAAACAACAAATCCGATGATATATTGAGTACAAAAAAAGAAAAGAAAGCAAATAAGAACAAACGCAACAGTTAGTTACCCTCAAAGGTCATTTTCCCTAACTAGTTATATATAAAGAATATGATATCCTCTATTATCTTGATTTAAATTTTTAAGATTATTTACGGTACAAAAATAAAACTATAGAATCATTCTATTCCATCTTAGCCAAAGATATGATAAGGCCAAAATACAGATTTTCCCGCTTGCGATGCCAACCTGTCTTCCAGCAAACGTACTATCAAAACTTAAGGGACCCCCACATTTTCCCGCTTTTATGTAAATTAGTAACAAACCCCTTGCACTTTATGATAATGACAGGATTGTCCTTTTACAATGTCAACAATCCGATGTCAAACATACCTCATCTATTAATTGGTTATATACTGTGTTTATAAAGATACTTCATGTATTCATGGCATCTATACAAGTACTTCATAGTATAAATTTGAATTAATGAATACTGATCCTAAAACAATTTCTTAGTAATATTACTAATATATATGTCAAGAAATGTAGATTGCTAGCCATTAAATGATTGACCATAAAGAATAATGAAAAACTTCAATTAAGGTACATGAGATTTCGTCTGTATATACTATATACTATATAGTACTTGAAAGTAGGAAAAATAGAGTGTAGGGGGGCAAGTGATACTTTTCTCAGTTTACATTTCAATCACACCACATTTGAACTTATCCAAAAAATCATTGGTTAGTTGTTTTCGTTGCATATAGCCGACAAAAAGACTGTTTTCATTAGCAACAGGTTTCACATCCACTATCAATAGTTTAATATGCTTAGATGGTGTTAGTGATCTAATCAACCTGATGTATGACGGACTTTTATCAAGAAATTATATATATGATTGTATGTTTTAAGTTTAATGTAAATAAAAAGCCTTTATCCTTGTACTTTTAGAAAAGACTAGCTTTTGTATAGGGACCCATGATCTAGACCTTTCTTTCGCCCCGTATGTAATTCGGACCCATGATCCGGAACTTCAAATCAGTCGGGTTTCGACCCGCAAAAACACACCCGAACGTGAAAACCCGACCCTTGTCGGATGCGGGTATCATCTTGTATACATGGAGCATGAGAGGGCCATCGGGTCACAGATTCTGATTGCATTCGCGTACTGATCATCCAAATGACCTTCATAAAGATTTTTAACACGGTATCGTTGAGTAGTGTGGGTTGAATGCATGAAATATTATCATTTCAAATAAAGCAGTAGCAGCTAGAAGGCATGTCTACATAACATGTTTCATCAAAACGTTTTTTCTTCACCTTTCATGGTGACACCGAGTTTCGCCAACATAGGCCAAAAGATATGAATGTCAACAAGTCATCCAAATGACATTCATAAAGATTCACATACACAGTATTTTTTTTTTCATACATAATAATAGTATGTTTTATAGAGTTATACAATATAAAATTTAAAACACAAATTGTTATATATGGAGAAAACTATTCTGTACGAATTAACTCCCATTGTAAAACACTAGCTGTAATTGAAAACTATCAGCTTTCCTTCTATTTATTTCGAGAACAAGAAAATATGATGTTCTTACATTTCTTTCAGAAAAAAAAAAAACACAATAAAACAATTTCGTATTTCATATCATTCCCATCTTTTCTCTCATTTACATTTCTCTCTCAAGAACTAGACTATGATATTCTTACCTAATATCCTTAATCTTTCATGATGGTCACTTCTAAAAAATATAGTTTTTAACTAACTTCATAAACAATAATTTTTATATACCACTTATGAGCCTCTCATATTTTCATTTTATGAAATATCAAGACATACATGATACTAAGTGTATGATCAAATATGAGATAAACTTACTTAAATAGAAATTGACTTGTTGGTAAGATAGATTTATAATTAATAACTACACTTAACGATATTATAAATAAAAATTAATTGCAGATAATGAGAGACAGTTTCGAAAAAGAAAGTTGTAAAGGAATTTATTATTTGACAAAAATGAGGTTAATTAATGGGAGGGGGGACGACATTTCAGATGACTTGGAAAGACAACCACCGCAACTGATGCTTGAGGTACAAAAGCCACCACCATTCCCTTTTTGTGCCCTCTTCCACTGATTATTTATAAAATTCGTACATCATATACCAGCTTTACGAAATGACCAAATTGTCCTATTATGTTACTCTTTTGACATTTATTTATTTATTATTATTATTTTTTTAATTATCCTTTTTTATGTGGAGGAGATGTTTTATATGAATCTCATTTAGAAAAAGTTAAAAGTCTAGATATCACGTTATATATAAAAAGATTAAAGATAATAAACAAATAATTCTGATAGCTAGGTTAACCAGCCCTAATATATATGTAATGGCACGATTGTAATAAAGGAGAACGACAGACCGATTTCTTAAGGGAGCCTTCTAGTTATGGGGCATATATATTATACTCGCACAAAAGCAATATACAACCATGCATGTCTATCCATTTCTTCATTTGGAATTTGTAGACGTAGCCTTTTACTGGTGGGGACTCTCCCAAAAGATCTCAACGAAAAACAGCCCCCCACCACCGCCGATAACCACCGCCACCGCCACCAGTACTTTCAATGCTTTAAATCGCCTGATCACAACTTGACATGAATGGGAAATGAAAAACGTCTCACCACCAACACAAGATCCCGATCAAGAGGATAGATCGACGTCAGCGACGAAGTTTGAGTGGGATTTTTCCGTCTCCGCCGTGGTTTCATCCTCCGTTGCCGGTGGAAACATCTCGGACACTCTCGGCGTCGTAGAGGTTAACTCCTCCGGAAACCTCTTTGCTACCGGCGGTATAGCTAGGAAGATCAGAGTTTATAGCTTGAATTCATTGCTATCATCAAGTCGTCTAGAGGCAACATTGTTTGACCATGCTACTGCATGCCATTATTGCATATGTACCCCAGCAAAACTCAGCAGCCTCAAATGGAAACCCGGGTCCGGAAGCCAGGTCATGGGATCGGCCGACTACGACGGTGTTGTCACGGAGTACGATCTTGAGACCAAGATGCCGGTTTACGAGCGTGACGAACACAGCGGCCGGCGGGTTTGGAGCATGGACTACTCCCACTGGGATCCGGTTGTCGGAGCATCTGGTGCCGATGACGGAACCATGCAAATGTGGGACCCGCGCCATGATGGTGGGAAATGTGTGGCTAAAGTGGTGTTAGGGAGTCCAGTTTGTTGTGTGGAGTTCAGCCCGTTTGGTGGCGCATTGGTAGCCGTTGGATGTGCCGATCGAAAAGCCTACGTTTACGATGTGAGGAAAATCGTTGACCCGGTAGCGGTGTTTGATGGGCATCAGAGGACGGTAAGTTACACGAGATTCCTGGATGATCACACGGTGGTGACGTCCGGCACAGATGGGTGTTTGAAGATGTGGGACATAGAGAAGCAGCACATGATTCGCACGTATAAAGGGCACACAAACCAAAGAAGGTTTGTGGGATTATCCATTTGGAGAAATCAAGGATTGATTGGATGTGGGTCTGAGAGCAACCAGTTGTTTGTATATGATAAGAGGTGGGGCGAACCCATATGGGTGCATGGGTTCGAACCAGAGGGTGGAAGAAGGTATGAAGATGGGTTTGTGAGTAGCATATGTTGGAGCCAAGAGGGTGAAGATGAGTGCACGTTGGTGGGTGGTGGTTTTGATGGAGTTGTAAAGATTTTTTCCGGAAAAAGAAAACCGTTAACTTAAAGGTGATAAATGTTTTTTCTACATTTCTTCCTTTGGTAAGAATTAATTACTTTGTAACTTGGATTTCAATTCATTACATAAATATGCAAATACTTTATCTCGTTGATAAAGAGTTATCGACTTAATTTGTTTTTCTTCTCTATCTTTTATTATCCATATGCTCTTCGAATTTGGATATGCTAATGCTCGTTGATAGAGTGTATCAAATTAAATCAGTAAATATGCAAACGTTTGTGGTACTACACCTAATATATAGTACGATTGCGTGGGTTGGCCCAAGGATGATCAGAGTATAGAAGTCTAATTAAGCATGGACTTTGAAATGTAAACTGCAATTGCCAAGTATGTTTGGTAAATTAAGCTATGTATTAGGTCGCTTAACTTGAAGGAGAAAGTTAAGATGCACACATATATATACTCATGATTTGATTGATATTATTTGTCTTTGGTGACATGAATATTAGCATGTTAGGATGCGAAGAGCAATCATTACTACTAACACATACCAAGCCTTGAAAGCAAAATTGATGAAGTAATTATGAGATAGGAAAACAAATGAAAGGATATAGACAAAACAGGATGCATTGAAGAGTATGTATCGGGGAGAACACAACCTTCGAGCATTTACATCGAGTATTTACAATGGGACTTATTTTTAAAGCCTTTTTTTATTAAGAATTTGTTACCATTAAATCATACAACTTAGTTATTTTGTTTTGTTTTTTTGTCTTGTTTTTTTTTTCAATATATTTTTATGTTTCGAGTCTTTTGACATTTAACCGTGTTTGGATGTCAAACCACCAAATAAATGGATAAAATAATAATTATTAAACGAGACTTTTGACATTTAACCGTGTTTGGATGTCAAACCAACACATAAATGGATAAAATAATAACTATTAAACACAAATCAATGCTATAGTATACTAAAAGATGGTAGAGAATAAAAAGGGTCAGATTACAGAGATACAAAACTTAATGTTTGATCATATTTCCACACATTACATTACTAATTGTTAAAAAATGGTATGTTATTGACATTAAATGAAAATTCATAAAATAGACAAAGTAAAGATTAATATTCAGAATTTAAAGAATATCTCTCATTCCAAATCCTATTCAAAAACTACTATGTAAGATGTAATGTGACATCAATTCAAGTCCAATATAAGTTGGTAATTAAGATGTCCAAATTCACAAAAGTATTTTACTCAAAATATGATCTTTAAATAAAACTTCAATTAGAAGATAAAATCCAAACAAACTCTTAGATTAGATCACTAAAAGACTTTAAGTTCATGCAATTAATACCAACAATATCCAATATTTTTCATAAGTTAGATAATATGAACATTTAATCTTTGATTACACTAATTTTGGTTCATTTGAAACCAATGAAGTGATTGTCACTAACTTCAAATCACAAAATATTTACGGATTTTATAATTTCACTAACAAGATTGATATTAACCCTAATTTGATTTATCAAGTGAAAAGAACACAAAATCAAACATGTAATGAAACAAAATCAAAGATTACTAGATTAATAACATGAAATTAAGTTCACATAACAATCAAAACAAATAGTATTTAGAATCTACAGTAAAAAATGATAAGGAAAAGTTAGTCACAAATGGCTAAACTGCAGTACAAATTCAACAAGTTTGATCGTAAAACAAACTAACAAAACCAAAGAAATAGCGTTTCCAAAGTACTTAATGATGATAAGTTCTTCCCAAAACCGCCCCTTCCAAATGTAAGTTCGAATTCTTTTGACAAATTGTAACACCGCAAATTTTCAAATAAAATTTTCATTTAAAACACAATAAAACACATGCCACATTTGCTCAAAAATCACAAGTATCAATTTATCAACATATTTCAAAAGTTGTTTATCACAAATCCAGGATCCTCCGATAATATATCTCTACTCAGATGTGTGTACAATCGAGTCGGTGCCTTCCCGCGATCCTGATAAGAAGATGGAACACATAACACATACACAGTAAGCACGAAGCTTAGTGAGTTCCCCAAAATACCACATACAACAATTTGCCACTCGAGGCTATACTCTGTAAGACCCTCCGGTCTATGTGTCTCAGCGGGACCCTCCAGTCCCGTAGCTCGTTGGACCTTCTGGTCCGGTCTAGCTCGTTGGACCCTCCAGTCCGGTCTGATTGAGAACCCTCTGGCCTCATAGTTCGTTGGACCTTTCAGTCCGGTCTAAGCAACAAACAATATAGCATACAATACATATCACACAATCATGCATAACTCAAGCAAGCACATAAGACCCTCTGGTCACACATAATTACCACTCTAGGTAAAGTATAGTGAGAAGACTCATCTGACAAGCAGCAAGTAAATAACCTCGCACCCGAATCTCGAACTAGCCTCTGCCAAACACAAGGGATGAATATCACTAATTAATACTCTTTTCACAATTCAAACAACCGAAGGCTATTCTTTCTCTTTCTAACTCTTTGAAGTGGATAAAAGACCATTTTACCCCTCCATGGTCCTTATTACTCATGTTGACCAGAACCCCTAGGGTCAACAGAAGTCAACACTCGAGTCAACAGTCCAAGTTTGACCCGACTCGTCGAGTGCACTCTTGCGACTCGTCGAGTCCCCTCGTATCCTCAGAAGTCTCAAAAGTCTAGCTCAACTCGTCGAGTTGACCCCCAACTCGTCGAGTTATCACTCAATCAACCCATCGAGACAAACTCTCACCGACTCGTCGAGTCAGGCCATGGACTCGGCGAGTCCCTTCGATCAGATTCCTCATTCAAACGATTTAAGGCAGATCCATCACCCCAAACACTAAATCTACCATCCTAAGGGTCGATTGTCACGTAAAGCTGCAAGCTTTACGTTTAAACATGGCATATAAGGCTCATAATGCCAATATAACTCTAACAAGGATGATTAACCACAATAACTCTTCTATGGTTAAATAAAGCTATAATCTTTAGACTCTCTGGACCTCACAAGGTCCAGATCTAAAGTCTAGGCCTCAAGAGAGACCTTATGCATACAAAGTCCCAACAATGGTAGAAGAAACCCTAATCTTCCATATTTACAAGATCTAAGCAAAATAACAAGAAAGGTGCAAGCTTTTACCTCTTACTCAAGCCCTTGCACGAAGTTACGCCAGATCCACTGATTCTCTAGCACCCTTGATGGGTGATATCCTCTTCTCCTCAAGAGATGCACTAGTCTACTCCAAGTTTTAGCTTCTAAGACTCTCATGGCTCTCTATACACGTTTAGGGTTTGCTCTCAAGGAAGGGTAGACGCAAATGAGGCTATAAGCTCCTTTAAATAGGTCCCAAACCCGAGAAATTAGGGTTTCTCTGCCCAGCACCTACTCGTCGAGTCAGTTCTCTGACTCGTCGAGTCCAATCATTAATCCAACGTGGACACTCGACTCTAGTCGACGAGTTGGACTCACAACTCGTTGAGTCACTCCATAAATCTCAATAATAATCACACAATAATATACCTGAAAGTCCGGATGTTACAATTCTCCCCCACTTGAATTAGATTTCGCCCTCGAAATCACTCCTCAACAACACATAGATCGAACCCAATAACCGAAAAGCACCACCGAGAGGATCTCATACCACACAACTATCTCCCTCCATGGACACCTAAATCCAAACAGGAACTCCCACCCAAAAAAACAGACCCTTCTGCTGCTACGATAACCCTTCTGACTCTCCAGAATCTGGAAACTCTAGTGGCCTGTCTCACTGCCAGACCGCCTTCTCAAGATATCACCATGCTATTCACTCCTCGAACAACAAACCCTGACAACTCACTGCCCCTCCGATTCCCTTGTTGCGTCTGATAAAACAAGTCAATGCCCAAAAATTGACTACCGATCACTCATACCAGACATGTTAAACAATTCAGATCATACTCCAAATAATGAAAGGGTCACATCACACCAGGGACCCATCCACTGTACTGCAATCAAACCCATCTGAGCAATGAACTCTTAACACCCTGTCCCCAGACACAAGACAATGCTCATGTTTGTACATAATTATCCTCTGACATCTAACAATCATAAACCCCAACTCCCTTCTCCAATATCCCTTTCAACACTAAGCACCAGGTCATCTCCCGACCTAGCAGTTGAACCACCAAAGGTTACCCATTGCATACCTCAACATGTCTCACTGACTTCCTTCCCACACTAGCTATCTCGGCCCAGTGTGACACACAAGTCATGAAGTCCGCTTACCCCGAGCGATTATTACAATTCCAACTGAAAATCATCTCACCCCGACCTCTGTCGTCTACTACTCGTTGGTTCCATGCGTCTCGCGATACCTCCCGTATCAACGAACTGACCCACTCAGGCCTAAGTCATCAGATGACAAACGATGCCCCTCAAAATGGAACCCCTTCTCTGGATCCGAAATCTCATTTCGTCCACTCAATACATCACTAGAGTCAAACTCTAACTCGAGAGTCTGGCCTGGCTCAGAATTGGAACCACTCGTCCCAATGAAACACTCAACTCACGACCCATGACCCACGACTCACGCGTATATCACTTCTCCAATTCCTTCTATTTGCGATAACCACACCTTAACTCAGAATATAACGATTCTCGATCATTAAGGAGACCTCTGTCTCTCTCCCGGTCTGGCCACTGGGTTCCCAAAAACTCAAAGAATAGGGCTACCCAAGCCTAAAAACTCTTCTGCGTCATGCTCTGACAAGCGAATAATACGGCTCCTCGTAGTATCATAACATTCACTCTCACTATCCCGTGAAGGCTACGGCTCCCCGCAGGCCTATCACACCTCCTCACTGACTCGTGAATACTACGGCTCCCCGCAATATCACAACACTCTCCCTTTAACCAGTGAATACTACGGCCCCCGCGGTATCACGACACTCTCTCGCCGACTAGGGAATACCACGGCTCCCCGCAGTATCACGACACCCCTTTCTCTGACTCATGTATGATGCGGTTCTCCGCAGTCACACGAAACTCTTTCTCTTACTGACTCATGGATGCTATGGCTCCCCGTAGTCCTACAACACTCTCTTATTCACTGAACCGCTATGGGCTCACTCCATGGTTGTTCCCCGATAATCCTAAGTGATTACTCCCACTCGGATCCACTCGCTCTTTCATTACTTCAAAATCTCATCATCAAGTCATCACTACACTGAGTTTACTAACTCATGCCCCACAACCCGACATAGATAAGTGCACACACACACTCAGTTTATGCACCACCACTCCTGATGTAAGTTCTCGTAGGAAAGGCACTCTTCTTAGCACATATACACCCTTAGACAGTCCCACTCCAAAGACAATTAACTGTTGGGTTCCCACTGGAACAATAAATCACTCGGGTACCCCGGTACACCATCACAGCATCTCACGATGTCTTGCCTTAACCACTGATCTGCCACCCATGGCATCATACTCGGATACCGCAATGTATCCATCCAGAGTCTCACAATATCTCGACTCCACCACCGATCTTCCTCTCGCGCAACTCGTAACTTCGGATTTTTCCAACTCTCAATTGGAACATGGAGGAATCGATGATGACTCAGAACACGTTGACGACAATCCAAAACTCCCTCCTCTAATGCTCAAAACCCATGTAGGAATACTCATATCGATTCTGAAGTTGGTTGCCCAATCAACTTCTATCCTTCCCAAGGTGCACATAACAACCCATACATAGAACCAGAAATTCTCAACCGCTGGGACTATCTTTACGAGCCAACCACCTCAAATTTACCATTACATCCTCGAAGAATTCATATCCACCACAAGGTCTCTGACCGACGGCCACCTGCCGTGGGGACACTCATCCCTTCCTGAACACGTACAACATGCGCTATCTCGTTCTGCACCTCGCCTCGACCACCAATAATCCTGGTCTCATGATCCCCGTACCGCAGATCTCCATAATCAGTTCTCTAACCGCACCTGAACAAATCTCTGATCCTCTTTATAAAATATTCAGTTCTCCCCCACTCAGGGTTCGAACCGTCACCAATAGGCATACCAACAGTCCACTCTACAGACTGTTTCACCAGGTACATCACACTTGACTCTTGGATTCGTACAACACAACACTCGATGATCTTCCGATGAAAACCAAACAACTTTAAATATCCCGTAACTCAGACAAAAATCTCAGAATCCCCTCGACGTGACTGCCTCTAGTCATCTCGAAGCCTCAGACCGACACACCGCCGCATACCCCTAACCGTTCCGAAACAGTCGTGACTCTCAATCTAGAATTAATGCACTATCACGCACCTCGTCTCTAAATCCTGTGACCAACCTCCCATCGCAGCAACCATCATAAAAGCAAGAGACCTCACTCTCACAGTCGATACAGTCCATAGACAACGGGGGCTACTGCCCCAGTATACTCCTCTTGATCACTTGATACCGCTGCTAAAAGTATGCCTGACTCGGCTAAGGCATCTCCTTGTCCTCATCTCAGTCTCCACTAATAGCTCTCTCGTGGTATATGGGACACCTCGCAGCAAACATACTGCCCAAATACTCTGGTGAAAAGGTTGCAACCCTATGCTACCCCACGGGGTTTACCTCCAACTCTAAAACCGGAAGCTCAATATCTCGTTTTGCTTCTCCCATGAAACGGGAACAGTGCAACTCTTGTCACAGAAAGTGACATTTCAACTATCGGCTGATTGCTCAACTCAGGCCGCAATTCTCCATAAAGTCTCATCTCTACTCATACCTGTGTCTTGCGACTCCAACTGGCATCTCGCCAATGAAAATCTCTCATAACTAACTCAATTTCCCTCTCCAGGTATGTCCCACTGAAACTCGTTTAACATGGCCCTCTGGCCCCACACTCTATCACATCTGATCTCAATCTAATCAATCACAATGGAATAACTGGTAAAACCAGAAGCACTAACCGCCACGAGTCATGGTACTCGAACCATGTGACCACCTCTCGATCTACTATGAATCATGGTACCCGAACCATGTTATCTCTTCTCACTCTGCTACGAATCATGGTACTTGAACCATGTTATCACCCCTCACTCGGCTACTTAGAACCTTTGGAATTCTCCCTGCTTCGAGTACGGGTCCTCTGCTTTCAGTAGTACGGGCCCATACTACCTTCCACATCTACCCATACCTTCCACACTGATCATCCCGGTTTTCCTAAGTAGCAACTCAACCTTCTCGATCCCCAATCCCATAAAACCTGGTCGCTCCCCAGCGAATACTCTCCTTTACTAGCGTACTCATCTGACTAAGTTCACTCCCTAGGCTCTTCCTAGGTTCTCACACTTCTCTGCCATCAGCTGCTGAAGAACTCCTCATGATGCCAGCCATCTACCTCCTGAATATCGTCATATTCACTTAGTAGCTGTCTCCCATCATCAAGGGTTCCACAAAGCACGAAGCAAGCAGCATTCAGGCATCGAATAACCTCCACTAACACATAAAGCCACTCCGGCGTAAAATTCCTCTTGCTCTAATCACAACTCAAAAGACATCACCAACTCAGGCAACCCTACCTCTCGAGGTATCTAACTACTCTACTCAGTAGACTCCTCCAATGCTCATCTAGGCATCTCTCCTAGATTATCTCTCGACTCAGAACTCTCTCTCTAGGTGATTCCTGCTAGATACTCTTACTCATCACATACTCAAAAGCACATCACAAATAGCAACAACTCCTAGGCTAAGGCATCACAAATCAGGCAACTCTAGTCCTACAATATGAAATACCTAGCATATGTCTAGCATGCATAATATCTCATAAAATATCTCATAACTCAAAAGTAAGGGTATTTTGGGAAATCACCGTTCGGGCTCTGGCTGATTGTACACACTGCTCCAACTCATTTTCTCTTAAACTCTTTCTGATTTTAGAAAAATTTATCTCTTTTGAAAATCTTTCTCAAATCCTCAGTTTGAGTCCAGACATAACCGAAGGTGTATCCGAATCCCTCAAACCAAGGCTCTGATACCAACTTGTAACACCGTAAATTTTCAAATAAAATTTTCATTTAAAACACAATAAAACACATGCCACATTTGCTCAAAAATCACAAGTATCAATTTATCAACATATTTCAAAAGTTGTTTATCACAAATCCAGGATCCTCCGATAATATATCTCTACTCAGATGTGTGTACAATCGAGCCGGCGCCTTCCCGCGATCCTGATAAGAACCTGGAACACATAACACATACACGGTAAGCACGAAGCTTAGTGAGTTCCCAAAAATACTACATACAACAATTTGCCACTCGAGGCTATACTCTGTAAGACCCTCCGGTCTATGTGTCTCAGCGGGACCCTCCATTCCCGTAGCTCGTTGGACCCTCTGGTCCGGTCTAGCTCGTTGGACCCTCCGGTCTGGTCTGATTGAGAACCCTCTGGCCTCATATTTTGTTGGACCCTTCGGTCCGGTCTAAGCAACAAACAATATATCATACAATACATATCACACAATCATGCATAACTCAAGCAAGCACATAATGTCACACCCCGATCCTTGTCGGAATCGATCGAGGCGTGATATATTGTTCAAAGTCTCATGACAACTATGTTATAATATGATTAGATTCAATTAAGTACTAAGTATGCAAACAAGATCCACAACATACAAATACAAATCCAAATACGAACAGCATTTATTACATCAAATTTAAATAGTCTTGTGGATTTCTAAGGCACAACCTATTTTTCATCAACTTCATTCTTCAAATCTGCATCATGGGTAAAAACAGGTCAACTACGAGAGTTGGTGAGTAATCTAATTTTAGTAGAGAAAATTGTGAAGTTGAAACCTTTATAATTGGAAATTTGTTTTCTTTTGAAGTCGGCAAACAATTGTATTTGAGATAACGGTTTATAAATCAAAAATTGATTAACAAATGATAACAACAACAATAAGTCCTCACACTATATATACATATGTATATATATAAATATATATAGGATGGAGCATCTAATCATCATACACACTCAACCACGTGCGATCAATCACCTTAGCGTCCCAAGGCGGGGTGGTCAACCCAATAGCGCTATTATTGTCCATAACGTACCTCAAGAATACGGGCATAGTCATGGAGATTAGACTAAAAATGATAATGCACTACAAGTACATGTAGCGTAAACAAACAATAGTTATACAATTAATGACTCACGTATAAATGTCCCAACAATGTCTCAATTGTGATAAAAAAATAAAATGAAGTTGGAACATATTAGAACCACATGATACACCCCAAAAGTATTGAAAATTATAAAATATGGGGGAGATTACTCACATTAGTCCCAAAACGAAATGCGTGTGTCGTATGATAGACGGTTCGGGTCAAAATGGCGTAGAACCTAATATAATTAATAGTTTTGGTTTAGGAACTGCTAAACGAGAATAGAGTACTAATACAAATAATTAGACACATATTCTTATATTAGATGAATTAACAATAATTCATTTTGATTATAATATTAAGGTATTCATTTGTTAAATGAATTTTAAATTGAATTAATTACTTTGCATAATTAATTTATATTTTCAATTTAGGCCAGATTTTAATAATTTCTTATTAAAATAATAATTTGCCCAATTATAATTATTTACAGATTTTAACAATTATTTATATGAAATAATCATTAAAATGCATTTTTACATGCTTAAATACTTAGGAAAATGGTTTTAAATAGTAAACAGAATTGAAAAATTATGAAATTATTAGGAAATCATTATTTCATACAATATTAATTACTGTAAAATTTTTATATTTTTCTGAACTGTTTTAGTATTTATTAATACTTTAATGATTAAACAACAACAAAATTCGGGAAAAATAGTAAATGATTCCCAAAAATTCTGTAAAATGAACCATAGTTTTATAAGATGATATAGAGCCAAGTGTATAAGTTTCGGATATTTGTGACTATGGGAAGTATTTTTTATATATTTCATTATTAATTAATCAATAAAATCATAAATAATAGTAAACAGTAATATAAATGCATGAAACTTCATAAATTATGTTTAATCAATATATTGGTCATCCCAGAATTTTCTCAGAATTTATAGAATGCAAAAAGTATTTTATGTGAATTATTGCCCTACTTTATTGCAATAATTATAGTAATTCAATAAAAATAAGTTATTTTCTGAAAATTTCCAGAACTTCTTATTTTATTGATGGGATTCTGAGAAAAATCAGGTTTATGCATAAAATGAGTTTTAGATATTTTGGTGGATTTAATTTGTTTCTTGTATGAATTTGAAACTTTTAACAACATACCTTGATGAATGCTTCAAGAGGGATGCAGATTTGAGTATAATAGATTGTTCTTAGCTGGAATATGAGTATTTCTTGGATAAATTTCGAGATTGAGAGTGAGAGAAAGAATAGAGAAGGTTTAAGTGGTGAAGAGAATAATGTGTTGGGAGAAAAAGGAAAGGAAAGTGGATGGGAGGTGTGAGCGGGAGACCATGGGAATAATCTTTTTGCTTTTGGTGGTCTTCATAATTTCCCACTAACACAAGCATCTTTTACATAATTAATATAAGAGTTTTATAAAATTTAATGTAAAGTTTATAAAAATAGAGTTTTATAAAATTTAATGTAAAGTTTATAAAAATGGAGTTTTATAAAAGATGAGTTATTATTTGATTATAACAATCTACTTTGATTTGAAGTTTAATTATAGCATTCAAGTTTGATTCTTTTAAATTTAATTAGAGCATTATACTTTGATTTGATTTTAATATGGTATCATAATTTAATTTGATTATAGTTATAACGTTGTACTATACTATGTTGCTATTAACGTCAATTTATATCGTAGTGTATGAGTTTTGATCCTATTAGCGTCAAGTAATCTTGAGTAGGGTTTGAATGAGATTGCGAGAGGTTTCGTTTGTGATCTTTTTGAGTGTCCGGCTTCGCAACGCAAGGTCCATAGACCCCGTTAAGTCATGATTTAGTGTCCTACACAATCCCGATGATTGGGCAACAGTGTTTTATCGCTTTGGTTCGTTGTTTAGCACTGTTAAGGCTAAGGAATATCAAACACATGAACTTTCCAAATGATGTTTTCTCATTAAAATAGCGAATTGTACAATGATTACATAACGTAAACCCTAACATACAAGGGTTAATGGAGTTGACCGGTTTAACTTGTTGACTTTGTTTGACTTTGACTTGACCGAAATTTGATGGTCGTCACACATAAGACCCTCTGGTCACACATAATTACCACTCTAGGTAAAGTATAGTGAGAAGACTCACCTGACAAGCAGCAAGTAAATAACCTCGTACCCGAATATCGAACTAGCCTCCGCCTAACACAAGGGATGAATATCACTAATTAATACTCTTTTCACAATTCAAACAACCGAAGGCTATTCTTTCTCTTTCTAACTCTTTGAAGTGGATAAAAGACCATTTTACCCCTCCATGGTCCTTATTACTCATGTTGACCAGAACCCCCAGGGTCAACAAAAGTCAACACTCGAGTCAACAGTCCAAGTTTGACCTGACTGGTCGAGTGCACTCTTGCGACTCGTCGAGTTCCCTCGTATCCTCAGAAGTCTCAAAAGTCTAGCTCAACTCGTCGAGTTGACCCCCAACTCGTCGAGTTATCACTCAATCAGCCCATCGGGACAAACTCTCACCGACTCGTCGAGTCAGGCCATGGACTCGGCGAGTCCCGTCGATCAGATTCCTCATTCAAACGATTTAAGGCAGATCCATCACCCCAAACACTAGATCTACCATCCTAAGGGTCGATTGTCACGTAAAGCTGCAAGCTTTACATTTAAACATGGCATATAAGGCTCATAATGCCAATATAACTCTAACAAGGATGATTAACCACAATAACTCTTCCATGGTTAAATAAAGCTATAATCTTTGGACTCTCTGGACCTCACAAGGTCCAGATCTGAAGTCTAGGCCTCAAGAGAGACCTTATGCATACAAAGTCCCAACAATGGTGGAAGAAACCCTAATCTTCCATATTTACAAGATCTAAGCAAAATAACAAGAAAGGTGCAAGCTTTTACCTCTTACTCAAGCCCTTGCACGAAGTTACACCAGATCCACTGATTCTCTAGCTCCCTTGATGGGTGATCTCCTCTTCTCCTCAAGAGATGCACTAGTATACTCCAAGTTTTATCTTCTAAGACTCTCATGGCTCTCTATACACGTTTAGGGTTTTCTCTTAAGGAAGGGTAGCCGCAAATGAGGCTATAAGCTCCTTTAAATAGGTCCCAAACCCGAGAAATTAAGGTTTCTCTGGCCAGCACCTACTCGGCGAGTCAGTTCTCTGACTCGTCGAGTCCAATCATTAATCCCACGTGGACACTCGACTCTACTCGACGAGTTGGACTCACAACTCGGCGAGTCACTCCATAAATCTCAATAATAATCACACAATAATATACCTGAAAGTCCGGATGTTACACAAATAGCCAGAAAACTCCTTTTAATCGGAAGTTAGAAATCACAAAAACTGCCAGACCACGTTCCACGACCGTGGAATGATTTTCCTTGAGATTCCATGACCGTGGAATGAGAAATTGTTGTGCTGAGAGATCCATTCCACGACCATGGAATGGACATTGTAATCATTTCACGAACGTGGAATCCACTGAATAAATGTCCACTTCCAAATTTCTTGTTTTCTTTAATCTTGCTTTGGAAATCCTGAAACTTCGCAGTGAGCTTCCCTTGATCTTCCTAAGCATGCCAAAAATCCTCAAACGCCCCTGAAACATCCACAAAAACTATCAAAAGTAGATTGATCCTCAAAAGTGTCCCGAAAATGAAAAATGCATGCAAAGTTAGACTAAATTCTATGTGATACTTGAAATAAAGATGAAATGAACATATAAAAAGGTGTATTTTATACACCTAACAAAACTCCCCATGCTTGAACCTTTTCTTGTCCTCAAGAAAACATAACTCGAATCAACCTCGGGAAAGATAAAATGGAAATGAAAATAAGAAACAAAAAGAAAGAACGCCTCAAGTTATTCATCCCGACAACATAATCATGACTAAAGAGTTGTCAACCTATACCCCATACACACATAAATGTACTGCATTCCAAATCAAGACAGTAGAACACATGGAACACAAAGATTTGACAACAACTTAGCTTAAATGTATATAGTCATAGTATAAGGCATCTCTTAGTAGCTTTTACTGATAAGGTAGGTACATCTCATTCTATAGGGCCTACTCACTGAAACGCTCATCCACTCGTGTATGCACTCATTTCTCAAGATGTGTGAACTCACTCCTATCAAAGAATATACACTCGTTTATTTAAGGTGGATGGCACTCAGGCATCGGTAAGGCATATAACATTCTCCTTACTCTTCTCTCCATGCTCTTCAACAACTTGTAGTTGGATAATCTTCATGTCATCTTCCAAATCCCATGTCAACTCCTAACAGTCCATAATAGGAGATAAATCCATAAACCATAACAAGGGCATGAGAGAAATATGCAAAACTATGTATAAACACTAAACATACAAAACCATATAAAAAAATTGTTGGCTTCAAGTCTACTATCAATGCTAAGCAAGCCAATAATGTCAAATATCATCATGAGAAATCTAGAATAGCTTGGTTCGGTTCTTTTTTTTTTCATTTTTTTTATCATTTCATTTTTTTACTAGAAAGCAACATAAGTATGTACATAGATTCAACTTAAGTATTTACAAAACAGAAATAAAAACTAACAAGCTAATTTTTTTTTATAAAATCTTATATACAAAACTTGATAAATTGACTTTTTTTGAAGAACTCTTTTATAGAAGGCATACACACTTGTAAAGATTTGACTTTGGAATCCGCCTTTTTATGACTTCGTAGTTTTGACTTTAAGGAATAATTTGGTTCTAAATAGCAACAAACTTCTAAATATTTACAACTATTAAACTTTAATGAAAATAACAAACAACTTCAACAACTATCTTTTGAAAAATTGACTTGACTTGAAAACACACAAAGATAAATATTGAAAAAGATGCATAAATCCTTTTTTTTAACAAATATTTTGAACCAAGCGAAGAACATATATAAAATTCAACAAAATGTCAATTAATCTAACTAAAAAATATAAAATGAAACAAGACAAATATATACAAACAACTAACAATAGCAACTAAAAATAAACTAGAAAACTATACGAACTTCTACGCCACGCCATGAAAGAAAATGGGATACTTATCCTAATGGATACACACAATGACGTACGCATGTGTATTTTAAAATGCCCTATATTTATACCACCTACTTTGAAACGAAATATTTAAGAAGAGCTGCTTCTCATAAAATACATCAACGCACCGCCACTAAGTGAATTAGCAAATATGTGTTTTCAATAGTTCTAAAGTTTCACAAATTAGTGACATCACATGTATACGGGCTATAAGCCGACAAAATTTTGAACTTGACCGTGTATTGTGACAAAAAATTAAAGGTACCCTAAAGATGGGAAGAAAGAGTAGAGAAAAATGCATGAATGTGACCCTAAAAACCTAAATGTAAAGGTAAAATCAAATGAGATATTCAATTTTTTTTTTGTGATTTTACATTTTATTTATTTTATATATATATATAAATTTTTTATTTTTTTATGCAACGTAACAAATGAGGTTTTTTTATTGAATGGAATGAAATGCAATAAATCGCCCTCCCCAAACTTAAAATAATGCACCGTCCTCGATGGTTGGCGAGAGAGCAGGACAAATTACTAAGGAAGGTTTTGAGGGGGTATTGGGGGTATGGTGGAGGATATTGGGGTGGGTATGGATGAGGGCATTACTGTAGATATGAGGGTAGTAGGGTGGTCGTGTGGGTTGACCACCCAATGAAAGCACTCGATGCATATTAGTCATAAGAGTATCCACGTGCTGGATATATCTTTGTTGGTTCTCTAAAGGAGTAGAATTCTTCTCTGAACTCCACCATCTCATATCATCTTTATTTCAAGTATTGCATAGCATTTAGTCTAACTTTGCATGCATTTTGCATTTTCGGGACACTTTTGAGGATCAATCTACTTTTGATAATTTTTGTGGATGTTTCAGGGGCGTTTGAGGATTTTCGGCATGCTTAGGAAGATCAAGGGAAGCTTACTGCGAAGTTTCAGGATTTACAAAGCAAGATTAAAGAAAACAAGAAATTTGGAAGTGGACATTTATTCGTTGCATTGTTTGCCATAAGTGAAAAGTAAATCGGCTATCTCAATATGAGATGATAGATGTTGGTATGTTGTGTAGTCAAAAGATTTCCTTAATGTATGTTATGGCTAACTTCTCCATTTTATCCGTCTCCTCGATTGGCAGAAAATGTGATGACTTGGCCGTACGATCGATTACTATCCCAAAATGTGTCATACCCACCGGGTGTCTTGGGTAGCTTGGTGATGAAGTCTATGGCGAATTGTTCCCATTTCCACTTCGTTTTTTCTGGTTGCTATAGTAGACCTGAGGGTTTTTGGTATTCTGCCCTGACCTTAGTACATGTTAAGCATTTGTGCACATAGGTGGCGATTTATGCTTTAATGTTTGGCCACCAGTACGTCTTCTTTAAGTAAAGGTACATATTGTTAGATCCTGGGTGAACTGAGTACCTTGTCTTGTGAGCTTCATCCAAAACCAAACTCCTGATATCGCCGAACCTTGGCACCGAGATTCGATCCATGAAACATAGGGTTCCATCATCCTTGGACTCGAATTGCTTCTCCATTCCTCGCAAGTATTCCTCTTCTTTGTTTTCTTCCTTAACAGCCTCTAGTTGCGCTTCTCAGATTTGGGCAGGATTGTATTGTTAGAGTAAGTTCTTTCACTCTACGAGGTTTGGCTCGTTCCTTACTGCTTAGGGAATCGGCTACCAAGTTAGCCTTTCCTGAATGGTATTAGATTTTTCACTCATAGTCATTCAACAGTTTGAGCCATCTTCGTTGTCACATATTAAGTTCTTTTTGCTTGAAGATGTGTTGAAGACTCTTGTGGTAGGTATATATGGTATAATTTGTGCCATATAAGTAATGTCGCTAGATCTTTAAGGAAAAAATCACAACTTCAAATTCCAAATCATGGGTGGTGTAATTATTTGTAGGTGTTGGTCGTGTTCTTCTTCTGTTCATGAGTATATCAACATGTCATCGATAAATACAAATACAAATTTGTCTATGGTTTAGAAACATGGTTCATCATGGTCATGAAGACAGCTCGAGTGTTGCTTAGTCCGAAGGGCATAACTAGAAACTTGTAGTGGCCATAACGAGTTCTGAACGGTGCTTTTAGAATGTCTTCCTCTTGTACCTGAAGTTAATGGTATCCTAACCTTAAATCAATCTTTGAGTAGAAGTTAGACCCTTGGAACTGGTCGAATAGATCATCAATCCTAGGTAGCGGATATCTATTATTGATCGTTAGCTTGTTTAACTCTCGATAGTCGATGCACATATTGAAGGTTCCATCCTTCTTCTTGATGAATAGCACCGGGGCCCCCCAAGGTGAGAAATTTGGTCTTATGAAATCCTTATCGAGAACCTCTTGAAGTTTTCCAGATAATTCTTGCATTTCTAAGGGGGGCTAATCTGTGGGGAGATTTTGCTATTGGAGTTGCCTCTGGAATTAGGTCAATTCTGAACTCTACTTCACGAATCGGTGGCAATCCTAGTAAATCATCCGAAAATACATCGGGGAAATCACATACTTGGGGTATGTCTTTGATTTCTTTCTTCATGATCCTCTTGTCTATGACATGAGCTAAGAAACATAGTACTTCTTGTGAAGGTACTTTCTCGCTTTAATGCAGGAAATGATCTGAAGGATTTTGTTGGGCTTGTCCCCGTAGATAACTATAGATTCTCTATTAGATAGGGATAGGCGTACTGCTTTTTCGAAGCATAAAATTTCATCTCGGTGAAACGCTAACCAATCTATGTCAATGATGACATCAAAACTCCCGATGGTCATCGGCATGAGGCCGGCGTTAAATGTGTGTTCGTTTAGAGTGAGAAGGCAGTTTTCTAATATTTCTTGTGTACTGCCCGATTATCCGTTAGCCATTTTTACAATGTATGTTTCATCTAATTTTCTAGACTGATGGCCTATTAGCTTTCCAAATGTAGGTGCGATAAAGCTTTTCTCGACACCAGAATGAAAAAGTACATTTATGTATAAGCCCCTAACAGAAAATGTACCCGTCATGATAGTTGGGTCTTGAATGGTGTCCTTGGTATCGATCACGAATGCCCTACCTCTTGCATTCCTTCCACTATTCTGCAACATTGGACAATCTATCGTGATGTGTCAGTGATCCCGCATTCAAAGCAAGATCGATTTTTTTGTGTGATATGCCCTTTCCTATTGCACTTACTTCAATGCATACAGTTTCCAGAGTGATGAAGAAGGCATACGTTGCATTTCGGGTGTTTACCCGCATATTGTCCATGGGGTGCGGGGGTTGCTACCACGGTTGGAGTTGGAGTGGCGGCATAGAGTTTGACAGTCTCATGCCTCTTGCTTGATGTTTTCTTATAGTTTTCCTTGAATCCGTTTCCATAATTTTGCTTATTTTCTCCTGATTTTAAGGTGTCAGCTCTCTGAACCAAAGTGTGGTGTCTGATCTCCTGATTGGTTTTGTTGAAATATAACCTCTTTGCCCTGTCATACTTGGTTGGTCGAGAAGCTGTGACCCGTCCTAAGATGGGTTGGACTAATCCTTAAATGTATTGTTCCACGTTTTTGTTCTTAGGGGTCACAAAATTGGGGCAGAGAGTTGCCAAGTCATTAAATCAATTTGTGTAGGAGATAAAACCGGCATCAGTCATGGTAAAGTTCCACAATTCCTAATCTAATTTATGCATTTCTTCTTGAGGGAAATGCTCTTCGATCAACATTTTTTAACCTCTTCTCATGATAGGGAGTTGGCATTGGCTATTCCTAGAGTCTTGGTGTGACCATTCCACCAGGACAACGCTGTGTCCATAAAGGTGCAAGCAGCAAACTTATTCTCTGCAGCATAGACTTTAATCTGAAAAACAGATTCAGTCTTTTCTATCTATCTTATGAGTCCTACTGCTCCCTCCTTTCAATATAACATTTTAGGCTTGTAGCTCATGTAGTCCTTATAGGTGCAAGCCCTTGGAGCACCTCAATTTTGTGATTGGGAGCTATCACCTCCTACACCCAATCTAGATCATGTGTCGCGATTTGCTTCGAATGCTGCCATGACATTCGCAACTCGTTGAGCTACCAAGGCCTCTATGGCTGATGAGTCCATAGGCAGGGATGGCCCCGAGAATTTTGGAGACCCTGTGCGATTTAACAAAAAATAGGCCCTAAAATTTGAATAATTTCAAAATTTAAGCAAAAAAAATATAAAATTTAATTTTCTATTGCAAATACATAAAATTAAAATTTCATTCAAAATAATACAAAAAATAATCCGCTTGTACTTGAAAACAGCCATCCTCCTAATATTCGTTGAAATAAACTTTTCAATAACATCTTCATAAGTAACTTTATCCAACATGTTACGCTCAATCGTCATCAAAGTCAATCCATTAAGTCGTTCTTGAGTCATTGTAGATCTTAAGTAGGACTTCAAAATCTTCAATTTTGAAAAACTCCGTTCTGCGATGCAATAGTAACATGAACCGTCAACATAATTCTGTATGCAATAGATGTAATAGGAAAACAATCCAAACGTTTTAAAAAATTTAGAATATCAATTGCTATCATTTTTTCCTTATGCAAGAGATGTAAAAGTAATTTTAACTCAACATATAAGTCATTTCCATCAATATCCGATTGTTCATCTTTCTTGAGTGAAGTTTCAAGAGACATAAAACAAGTCTTTAAGGTTATATCATCTAATGAAAGTAATTTTTCTGAATTAAATAAAAAAAATATTTTATCATATTGTTGAAATATTATAGCTTTAACACTAGCAATATATATATATATATATATATATATATATATATATATATATATATATATTGTATTTTGTTTTTTTTTTTGTAATCTTAAACGCAAATCATTCCATGTATTTATATTCTTAACATGTTCCATACTATTTTCATGCTCTTTAATTCTAGTGTTAAGATGTATTCAATCCCTAAAACCCTAATTTGCTAATTGACCCTTTCCATACCCTTTTCGAAATATTTTACAACAAAAAGAAATTTTTTTTATCAATTTCTTTAGAATAAACAAGCCAATCTCTGTCATATTTTCCCCCGTTTGGTAAAGTTTTAGTATAATATGTTGCATAAAATCTTCTTAATTATTTATCTTTAAGACCTTTTGTAATGGACAAATCTCTTTTAGGACCTTTCAATTCTAAAATATTTATCATATTAGAATCAAGAGCATCCGAATTCTTGGATCAAATATATCAAAAGTGTGAAAGTCAACATTATCATCAAAATCAACATTCGGATTATCATTAACATCAACATTATCATTAGCATTATCATTAACATTAACATTAACATCAACATTATCATTAACATTAACAGCAACATCAACATTATCATTATTATCAAGATTAGCTTCATTAACATTTTGTGTTTCATTTTTCGGAAAGTTTTGTTTTTTTTTGTTATAAACTTATCCATAGATCCTGTTCGAGTTTTGTTATGTTCTTCAATTTTTTTGTTTCTTCTTACGTTTTTCATATCAAGATACATATTTTTTTTATTCTACGAGTCATAATAAATTATAGAAAAGAAAGAAATGACCTTATTAATGAGTTCCGATTTATAAATTCCTTCTTGGTTCAGATTTTCCATACTTCAAATCACCAAGAGAAGGTATCAAAACTGTAAAAATAATCAGAATCCAAATCAGAAATCCAATATCATATCAGAAAAAAAGTTAAAGAATAAAAGAAATCATATCAGATTAGAAAAGGACAACTGTATCATTATCACGAAAAAAAGAACAATGATATCATATCAGAAATCCAAAAATCAACTTATGATTTTCGACACTTCAAATCAAAAAAACAATGCTATGCTTCTAAAGAAATCAAAAAATTTGCAATATGAGATGATGTGTAAGGTCACACCTTATGACTTGAAGAGTCAAGCACTCTATACGCTGACAGTCAGCGTCAGCACCAACATCAGCATCAATATCATCGCCTTAAGTCTTATCAGCGTCAGCGTGTAGATAGTTATCTTATGTAATATTTGTATATTAGATAATTATATGCATATGTATAGAATAGATTGTATATCCGATATCTTTGTGATGAGGATCGGTTCTTAGTATAAAGTAGATACAATCCCTTCAATAAAGGGATACGCTTATATAGTTTAGTATATATTCAACATTAAGGTGAAACCCTAATGTGAACCTCTTTGTGACCATCTTTGTGACAACTCGTTTTCTTGGTGAAAACAAACTCTTTCTTGGTGAAAGACAATTTGGTGAATTCTTCGTTTTCTTTACTTTTTTTCTGTTCTTTATTTTCTTAGTTTAGTTTGTTTTGTTTTATTATACTTGAAGTGTATTCGATTGATACAAACCTTCAATTGGTATCAGAGCTGGTTTTTGATACACTCAAGTAGTTATGTCGACCTTCTACAATCCAAAATCAACTGCTTACAACAAGATTCCTCAATTTGATGAACTTAACTTCACTTCTTGGAAATCAATGGCCATGGATGTTGTCGAGATTATGGACTTTGACATGGTCGACATCATCAACAAAGGTCCCATCGCCATTATGCATCAATCATCCAATGATAGTGCATCTGATAGTAAGCTAAAAAGAAAATTTGTGCTAGGATACAATAAGGAATAAAAAAGGATGATGAATCTCGATGTAAAGGCGAGAGTTGCCAGTGGAAACTGACTCCCTTATTCTATCTATCGTTTTGTTCAAAATCGCTCAACTGCTCAAGAGATGATGATCACTCTATCATCTGATTTTGAAAAAGAAAACCTCTCAGATGACGAAGCTTCAAAAGGTAAGTGTTTCATGGACGAGATCGTTGAATCTTACGCTGACACATCAAATGACAATGTTGACACTCTTTATGCTGATCCTTCACAAGCTCGTACAGACCTTAAGGAATGGGACACAACCTCAGTGTACTAGGTAAAAAAATCTTGTTAACGACTTTTCTATTGTAAACAACAAAAAATTGACACAATTGATCACTTACATTTCAATTTATCTGTTTCAAACAAAGAAAGATATTCTCTCGGATTTGAGCTAAAAAACCTCAAAGAAAAAATCTCCTCTTTCGAAAAATATCTTTCTCTCTTAAAGAACGAAAACACTTGTAGCTCGCTGACTAACAATTTTCTTCACTTGGAAAATGGAAAAGCTGTTGATCATACTAGAAACATTCAACTTATTTTAAAAAACTAGGCTTCTTCTCACTATAATGTTACATGAATTATTAATGCTTAGATTCTGGATCAGTGTGAGAATATTCTTGGAGGTGATATAGAAGGTGTTGTTTCCTTAACAAAAAGTGTTGAGACTAAACAAATATTCTATAACGCTAATTGTTTAGAAAAAGACTTTAAGAGTAGATTTGTAAGTACTTATTTTATAAATCAAACTTTAATTAATACTCATTGCTCCACTAACTCTAATGGCAACACCAAATGTGTTTCTCAACTATCTGCTCTTGATCCATCCCACCAAGCTTCTCACTGTGAGTATGTTCTACCCTCCACTAAGGTTTTACTGAAACTTCCTATATGTAATGGTGAAGTTTATTTCGTAAACGAAATTCTTAGCATGTTTCTTCAGTGCTCCGTTAGCAACTCTGAACTTGAAGTTTAATCAAAGACTTCTATTTCAGATGAGTCTTTAATGTCTCATGGGCCTCATGACAAGTTATCTTATGAGCATACCGTCGATGACATTCCTTGTTCCAGAACTAAAACAAGAGCTCTTAAATAAAAAAATCAAAGTTCTTCAGATTCAATAGTTGAAAAGAAATCAAAATGTAATGTTAAAGGAAAGAATCTTGGAATCAAAGTTTGTTATCGATGTTGTGATGCTTCTCGTAAAGTTAACGAGTGTATTTTTGAAAAGAACTCCATTCGCGCTTACAACATCATGATTCGAAATGATAAGTGGATATAAAAAGGAAACTCTCTAAACTGTCTCCCTGATGATTGTTATCATATCTTTTCCTGAAGTGACCCATTGCAAGATGGGGTCAGTGTATATTAACTGTATATTTTAGTTTCAGGGTAAAGAACATATTTGGTATCTAGATAGCGGCTGCTGAAGATATATGACCGAATTCAAGTCTCTTCGGAAAGATTTCATAAAGAAGGATGGTCCTACTGTTACATGTGGAGATAATGGCAAGGGAGCTACAAAGGGACATGGAACCATTAAGTACAACTTTGTTGTATTCAAGAATGTCTCCTACGTGAAAGGTCTTCAACACAATCTCATTTTAATTAGCCGATTGTGTGACATTGATTATGAAGTTCATTTTCACAAGAGAGAAGGAAAGGTTGTTGATCAAAAGAATGTCATTGTTCTGACTGCTAATCGACAGAATGGAATTTATGACTTGGATATGTTCTCTGTTGACAACTCTCTTCGTCGCTGCTTCTTCTCTCGTGCCCAGTCTCATCTAAATTGGCTGTGGCACAAGAGGTTATCTAATTTGAATTTCAAGAACATATCAAAGATTTCAGGGAACCAGCTTGAAAGAGGAATTCCTAAGATGCAATTTCTCAAAGATAAGTTATGCTCGATGTGTGTAAAGGGAAAGAAAACCAAGTCTTCACTAAAGCCAAAGTCCTGTTCTTACATTATCAAACCTCTTCATTTCCTCCACATGGATCCCTTTGGACCAGTCCCAATTAAGTCAAGCGTTGGGAATAAGTATACTCTTGTTATCGTGGATGAATTTTCAAGATTTACCTGGGTAGTTTTTTAAGGAAAAAGATTCATACTGCTGATGAAATCATTTCACTCATTAAGCAATGGGAAATTCTCTATGATCACAAATTCAGGCAATTACATAGTGATCATGGAACTGAATTTAGAAACTCCTCCGTGGAAGACTTCTGCTAAATCTTAGGAATTTCTTAGAATTTTTCTGTTGTTAGAACTCCCCAATAAAATGGCATTGCTGAAAGAAGAAACATAACTCTCACTGAACTTGGAAGAACTATGGTTGTTGAAGCTGGTCTCCCTTTGTCATTTTGGGCTGAAACTGTCAACACAGCGTGTTATACCCAAAACCGGTCCATCATTGCTAAGCGTCATGGGAAAACTGCATATGAGCTACTTAAGGGAAGGTGTCACACCCCCAAACCGGAACGGCAGAAACGTTCGGGGGTGGATGATGTCATATGTAGTATCACAACAATTGCATCATAGTAATCACAGTAAACACAACCATTACATTGAATATATACGAATATATATTTACATATGTCTGATTCATGTTTATATACATCAAAAGCAACAAAATAAAGATGTGACTCTATCTGCTCCGTCTTCTCAAAAGTCTGTTGAGGTACCTGTCTACTGATTTCCTGAGAATACAAGCGGTTTTGAAAAGAGTATCAGCATTAAGCTGGTGAATTCATAAGCATGTTTTTGTAATGAAAATCCTGTCATTGAATCTGAAAAATGTTTGTATGCTTCCCAAGAAAATCCAATATTTTCTAACATATATATTTATTACTGTGTTCTGTACTAGTGTATAATGTATTAGTATGTATATCTGGTTACCACCAGCTGTGTTGTATAACGTTGTTTTGAATGAAAACCTCTTGTATGAAAATCCTGGCTATCACCAGTAATGTATAAAATGTTCTGTTTGAAAACTCTGGTTACCACCAGGGTATATAGTAGTTTCATTACTTAAAATAAAACTATGAATTGAAATCCCTGGAATCCTCCAGTTGTATTATGAACTAGTTTTATTAATGAAAATAAAACTAAAGAAGAATGAAATATCGTAAACAATAAGGTTAGTTTATACTATTGTGAGTCGTATAACCATGCTTAATATGACCTAGTGACCTTTACGACGTTCTTCAAGTGTTGGATAAATGACATTTGTCACCCTAGGCATGCCTGCCTAACTGTAACTAGCAGTTCAGGTGTGGGATTATCAATCCCAAATAGATCTATTCACAAATCTCACGCTCTCCCTCCAGGAGACTCTGGTTATACTATGAAAGGATTTAGCCTGTACCCCGAAAGGTACATTTGAAGAGTTGTCTCACAATCCTGTATTAACTAGTTTACGCGTAGCTCTGTATTGTTCTATTGTGCTTGAATCCGTTTGTATACTTTTTAGAGTAATAATTATACTCAAATAATTATTTAGTAATGTATTCTTGTTACCCGAGAAATATCATTGAATATCATAAACTAAGTTTGTCATAGTTTACATGCCTGTAAATCTAAAACCGTGTATTAAAATCCCAAACTATACCTATTATAGTTTGTATGTATGTTATGTACTTGGTTTGTGGTTTGATCTGAAAACTATGCAATTATGCTTGCAAGTTGAAAACGTCCCTTATGCTCAACATGTTACAAAAGGGATGAAATATCTAAATATTTTATAAAAATGAGGAAACCGTGTGGTTGTATCAATTGCATAAGTTTTAAGCATGTTGAAATCCTTTTGTATAAATTCACAAAATCATTTGTGTTTGGCTTGTACTCTCTCTCTGAAAACGTTAAAATAGTAAAAGTATAGGGGTATGAACTCACAGATAGTTGCGTGAAAGTGTTGGACAACAAAACTGGGAATGAAGACCCTCGAGTTGATGTACGAGGCACTCAACGGGATCCTAACAACAATTAATACATATAGGTATTTTATTAGAGAAACCATTTATTATAGTGTTGGAAAAACACTTGTTATTGGTTTAGGAATGTTACCGAGACTCGATCGAGGTGGAAAAGTGGGTTTGCGGCCAAGATTCACGATGTGAGGGAGTTTGCGGCCGTGAAGGGTTTCTGGCCGTGAATTGCCCCTTGAAGGGTTTGCGGCCATGAACGGTGTTCTTGAAGGATTTATGAATCTTTGAAGGGTTTATGGTCGTAAACAGTTTGCGGCTTTTGAAGATGTGAAGGTTTGAAGGGTGTACGGCCGTAAACTCAAGAACAATGATGTTGGATTCGATGAAAAACGCGTTTTATATGCTCCAAAACAACCTCCAAAGGTGATTCTTGACGATTTTCAGAAGAAAAGAGGGTGTTTTGGTGTTTACGGTTGAGATATTAGAGAGAGAATGGGGGAGTTTTTGGCCATAAAAGTTGAATTGAAGGTGGGAGTCCCGTATTTATAAGTTGGGTGTATGGTCGGTGGTGGGGCCACCTCTCACCAGCCGTAAACGAGTTTACGGCCTTGATCGGGTTCACGGCCGTGAACACCGGTCAGGCCGGAAACTGCTGATTTTTCGAAGGAAATTTGGGTTTTCGCGTGGTTTTTGGTTCCGACTCATAAAAGAAAATTCCATTATATAACTTAAATGATTTTCCAAATCATGAGAATTTGACGGAAGTAAATAAAAGTCAAATTTTATTAACGGAAATTGGCTAACGGTAACGGAAAGAGGTTCGAGTTGTCACATCATCCCCCCGTTAAAGGGAACTTCGTCCCGAAATTCAAACATAAAATACAAATCATGGACTCAGAAACAGATGATGATACTTCTGTTGCATTGAATCTTCTCGCTCCCAAGTGAACTCAGGTCCCCTCTTGGCATTCCAGTGGACCTTCAATATCGGTATGCGACTTTGTTTTGTTCGTTTGACTTCCCGATCCATGATTTCGACTAGTTCTTCCACGAAATTAAGGTTCTCATTGATATCGATCTCATCAAGAGGGATCACTAACGTTTCGTCGGATAAACACTTTTTAAGTTTCGACACGTGGAAGACGGGATGGATGTTGCTAAGCTCTTGGGGTAAACGAAGTTTGTATGCTACAGGACCGATCCTAGCGAGGATCTCGAATGGTCTAATGTATCTCGGATTCAGCTTTGCACGCTTTCCGAAGCGTATCATGCCTTTCCAGGGTGAGACCTTCAATAGAATACGGTCACCAACCTGTAACTCCAAAGGTTTTCGTCTCTTATCGGCATAGCTCTTTTGTCTATCTCTTGAAGCTTTTAGTCGTTCCCGGATTTGTACGATCTTTTCTGTAGTTTCTCGGATGATTTTTGGGCCTGTGAGCGTGCTATCGGGGACTTGACCTTTAAATAGCTGCGTGTCACCCACCTCAGCCCAGCATAGAGGGGATCTGCACTTACGACCATATAGGGATTCAAACGGCGCAACCTTGATACATGTATGATAGCTGTTGTTGTAAGAGAATTCGACTAGCGGTAAGTGGGTATCCCACGACTTAGCAAAGTCTATAACACACACCCTCAGCATGTCTTCTAGGGTTTGAATGGTTCTCTCACTCTTCCCGTCTGTCTGTGGATGGTAAGCTATGCTCATATCCAGCTTAGTTCCAAGAGCCTTCTGCAGTGACTGCCAAAATCTCGAGGTGAATCTGCTATCCCGATCGGAGATAATGGACACAGGCACACCATGCAGACGAACTATCTCTTGGATGTAAATTCGCGTTAGTCTCTCCATCTTGTAGTTTTCTTTGATTAGCAGGAAGTGGGCGGATTTAGTCAATGGATCGACAATTACCCAGATGGTATCGTACCCACTCGGAGACTTGGGCAAGTTAGTGATAAAATCCATCGCAATCCTTTCCCACTTCCATTCAGGTATTTCTGGCTGCTGAAGTAGACCTGAGGGCTTTTGATATTCTACCTTCACCTTGACGCAAGTCAGGCACTTGCCCACGAAGGTAGCGATCTCTGTTTTCATGTTCGACCACCAATATAGATTTTTGAGATCCAGATACATCTTATCCGAACCTGGATGAACGAAGTATGTAGTACTGTGAGCTTCGTTCATGACAACCTCCCTATACCCGCCGAACTTTGGGGTACAGATCCGGTTCATGAAATAGTAAACTCCGTCTCCCTTGATCTCTAGGTTCTTTTCCATTCCCCTCAAAGCTTCATCCGACATGTTCTATGGTTTTAAGGCTTCCAGCTGAGCCTCTCTGATTTGAGCGGACAGATGGGAATGGATGGTCATTGTCAGTGCCTTCACTCTACGACCTGAATAATCTTTCCGGCTGAGGGCATCCGCTACCACATTGGCCTTGCCGGGATGATAACGTATCTCGCACTCATAATCACTGAGTAGCTCTACCCATCGCCGTTGCCTCATGTTCAGTTCTTTCTGATCGAAGATATGTTGTAGGCTCTTATGGTCGGTGAAGACAGTACACTTGGTTCCGTATAGATAATGTCTCCAGATCTTTAACGCAAAGACCACTGCTCCCAACTCCAAATCGTGAGTTGTATAATTAACTTCGTGTGTTTTCAGTTGTCTCGATGCATAGGCAATAACCTTTCCTCGCTTCATAAGCACACATACTAGGCCCTGATTGGATGCATCGCAGTAGACCACGAAGTCCTCAGTCCCTTCTGGCAGAGACAAGATAGGTGCGCTACATAGGGCATGCTTCAAGGTTTGAAACGCCGTTTCTTTCTTTTCTCCCCAACTAAAGGGTACACCTTTCTGCGTCAGGGTGGTTAAAGGCTTAGTGATCTTGGAGAAATTCTGGATAAACTTGCGATAATAGCCAACGAGACCCAAGAATTGACGGATTTCTGTGGGTTTCTTCGGTGCTGACCAATTCTCAATTGCTTTGTTTTAGAAGGGTCCACGTGTATGCCTTCCTCACTAATCACGTGACGAAGGAAAGTTACTTTTCTGATCTAGAATTCGTACTTAGAGAATTTTGCATATAGTTTCTCCACCCTTAAAGTTTCTAGCACTAACCTCAAGTGCTGTCTGTGATCTTCCTCACTTCGGGAGCAGACAAGTATATCATCAATGAATACTATCACAAACTTGTCTAGGAAAGGGCGACACACCCAATTCATCAGATCGATGAATACCACAGGTGCGTTGGTTAGACCGAAGGGCATTATTACAAACTCGTAGTGAACATAGCGAGTTGAGAATGCTATATTGGGAACATCACTCTCATGAACTCGCAACTGGTGGTACCCTGATCTCAGGTCTATCTCTGAGAAATAGCCGGCTCCTTGGAGTTGATCAAAGAGGTCGTCGATTCTAGGTAAGGGATAACGGTTTTTGATGGTAAGCTTGTTCAATTCACGATAATCTATGCACATCCGAAAGGATCCATCTTTCTTCTTCACAAACAGGACCGGGGCTTCCCAGGGTGAGGAACTTGGTCTTATGAATCCTTTGCTGAGTAGTTCATTGATCTGGCTGGATAACTCTTGCATTTCTACCGGCACTAGACGATATGGGGATTTAGCTACGGGGGTAGCTCTGGGGATTAAGTCGATACGGAACTCGACTTGGCGTTCGGGAGGGATTCCGGGAAGGTCTTCGAGGAAGACATCAGAAAAGTTGCAGACTTCGGGGATGCTCTCGAGGTCCTTAATTCCTGTTTCTCATTAACAACATGGGCTAGGAATACATGGCACTTGTTTCGCAGATATTTATGGGCTTTGATGCATGAGATGATACGAAGGTTCGAGCTGAGTATATCACCGTAAATAACGAGGGCTTCGCCAGATGGCAGATTGAGGCGAGTGGCTTTTTCACAGCAAAGGATATCCGCACGATTGGGGCTCAACCAATCCATGCTGATGATGACGTCAAAACTTTTTATGGAAACTGGCATAAGGTCGATTGGAAAGGAATGATCGTTTAGGGTAAGGGTACAGCCTATGAATACGTCGTTAGTGCTCTCTTTCTTTCCGTTTGCCATCTCGACGGTAAAGGTTTCGGTTAAAGGTTGGGACTTATGCTTGAGAAGATGCTTAAATGAATGACTAACAAAACTTCTCTCCACACCAGAATCAAAAAGAATGCATGCATAAGAGTTGTCGAGGAGGAACGTACCCATAACAACGGTGGGATCAGCAACTGCCTCCTCCTGGCCCATCACTAGCACTCTCCCTGTGTTGCCAGCTATTGTTGCCTTGGGGCAATTCCTCTTGAAGTTCCCAATCTCCCCACAGCCATAACAGGCTTGACCAACACCCGCTCCAGGAGCCTGATTGGTTGGTTGGGCTGGCGTTTTGCAAAATCGAGCTGTGTACCCCTTCTTGCCACAACTGTTGCATTGCAAATCACGGCAGGGTCCGTGATGATGAAAGTTTCACTTGTCGCACCTTGGAAGAGTACCAGCATATCTACTGGCAGGTGCTTGAGCTGCAGAAACAACGGCAGGAGTGGTAGCAGCATGAACTGCCACTATTTGTTGTTTCTTGGAGGGCTCCTGCGAAGACTGGCCCTTTCGCTTGTTCCAAAACTTCTTCTTCCCACCACTCGCCTTTGGTGGTTCAGGAGCGGCTGCCACTTCATCAAGATCAACCCCGTGATCTATCAGAGTCTGCGCCAAGCACTTGGCGCTGTCGAATGTGAGAGGTTTAGCAGCCAAAACATTTCCTTGAGTTGGGGGCGTCATGTAACAAATCGTTATTTCAAACCTATGTAATAATATAGGTCAATGTGTATTTCTTTTTATAATAATAAAGAGAAATTTTAGCATAATGTGCATATTTACATAATTGGCCCTCAAAAATAAATTATTTAGCAATCTCGATTGGGATGAACCAAGTGATAGAGATTGTAACAAGGTTTCCAAAAACATAAAGAACAGTAAAATCCGAGTTATAACGAAGAAGTTATGACCAATCGAAAATCCGCGACAAAACCGGCAAAACACTGTTCAGTGTAAAAACTGAATTTTCAATAAAAGGCTTTTTAGCTTTAACAATCTAAATGAAAGTTGTAGTTTATGTTAAACCGATAACTTTCATAAAAAGAACGGAAAAATCTGACTTCGTATGAGGAAGTTATGATTTTTCTAAGTTCCAGTATAGCAGTATACAACTAAAAACTCGAAATAAAGATCGATCGATTTTAGCCGACACAACCTAAACGAGAATTGAAGGTCTCGTCGGTAGTAGTACAACCGTAAAAAGACAGACGAAAACGGACGTCGGATGAAGAAGTTATGAATTTTTAACGGATTCTTGTCCCGATCTTTTTAAAATAATAATATTAAAAATAAATTCAAAATTAGCCGACAAAGTCTAAACGAAAGTCGTATAGTATGATTTTACCTACGCGTGCATATAAAGAACGCCAAAAACGGAGCTCGTATGCGAAAGTTATGATTTTCGCAAGTTTTGGCACAAAAATAAAGAAAAATAGGAAAACCGGGCAATTTCGCATGTGCCACGTCACCCTCGCACGTGGCAGCTGCTGAGTGGACCGAAGCCATGCATGGAACCTCCTGATTCGACCAACTCCGTGGTCCAATCCTACTCGGACAGCCTCGCATGAGACACCCCGGAGACACACCTCGGATGCTGCCTTTGCACGTGTCCTTCTTCTATTGGACCGAAGTCCGGTCCAATCCGAGCCAGCCAGCAGCGAACCTGCAGTCCGAAGTAAGCCAGAAACCTCGCCACCTGTCCGACGCGTGTCAGCCTCGCATAGCCTCGGATCCGAGGCTTCGGCCTATATAAGGCATGCGAGGGTTCCGGATCTTTTTACACTTTTCACCCCTAAATTCATTCTCTTTCACATTTTCCACTTCCACAAACTCATATACAACCCCTAAAGCCCCGGTATCAAGTATCGAACCCTAAGCAAGCCTCGAAGCCCCGAGATTCCCGAGAAGTAACCTCTCTCTTGTCAAAACTCTGCCCAATTTGAGCCGAATTATCGACAAACAAACTCCTTTTCGTGAAACGAAACTCCGTCCAATTCACCACCTATCAAGTGAGTACATACCCCCGCATTTTCTTAATTTCTACTGTTTTAAGGGGGGGGGGGGGAATACAAGCATAGCACAAGAACTTTGTGTTATAAAAATCATGATTTCAAATCATGATAAAACAACATTAAATCATTAATAATACTAAAAACATAAACTCTTATCATCTTATATTTTTCCCCAAAATTCATATTTGTATATATATATATATATATATATATATATATATATATATATATATATATATATATATATATATATATATATATATATATATATATAACTAAGATTTAAAAGGCTTAGGACTGATAATTCATTCGGGGTCCTTTTCCTTGTTTGGATGTGGACTTAAAGTACCGGTTATTTGTCCAAATGTCGTTTAAATTTTACTTATATATAAAATTGTATATGTATATAAATATAATAGTTATTTCATGAGTTTAACTACCTTTGTAACATGCTGAGCAAGGGATTACATGTGAACATGGTTAAATACACATTCAGAAAGTACATATAAATTTTAATAGGTATGATTTATACATAGAACAATAATTCATGATACAAGTATACTAGAACACACAGTCTTACAAGAAACTAGGGTTTTGATACAGAACAAATCAAGGTTTACACTTATCAAATACATGTTTGGAATACTAATTCAAGAACATACTGTCAATCATTATTTCAGAATGATTGAGTTTTGATTCAAGAACATACTGTCAATCATTATTTCAGAATGATTGAGTTTTGATTCAAGAACATACTGTCAATCATTATTTCAGAATGATTGAGTTTTGATTCACGAACATACTGTCAATCATTATTTCAGAATGATTAGGTTTTCAAAACTAATATACATGTAACGTTTATATGCTTTTTATGAGACTCTATATTCAAGTTGTTTAATTCATTTTAGACAACATAGGAAAGTCCTGACATTATAACCAAAATCTCCAGCCGGGGATCGAAACAAGTGTGTGTAGATCTATATCAGGATTGACAACCCCGCACTCAGGCTGCTAGCTACAGTTAGATGAGTGGCAATTGTTATCACCAGTTTAAACGTCCACAAAGCGTTTGTTTTAGGCCATCAGTCATAGTATGGTTATAATAACTCATTAAAAAGATATTAACAATATGTTAGTGTATAAATAACTAAACGAAAGTACACCTTCAAAGTACCAGTTTACAGAATACAAAATACAAAGGTTCAATACAGTTTTCAACAACAGCTGGTGGAGCCAGGCACACTCTCAGTTACAAGTTTTCATAAGTAATACAAATACAAAACATTAATACACAGAGAACGGTTTTATGGGAATAAAACTACTTTTCATATACAACAGAAAATATAGGATTTTCTGGAACAAGTTACATATACAAGATACAGAGACATCCTTTAAACATAAATACTTATGCACTCACTCAACTTTATGTTGATACTCTCTTTTCAAATTACTTGTATTCTCAGGGAAATAATACACAGGTACTCCCCGAGCTTTTTGAGAAGATGGAGCTATGTTGAGTCATATCTTCTTTTGTATAATTATATTTTGGTTCAATATACAATGATTGAACACATGTAAATACTTATACCTTTTAAATACAACGGTTGTTTGTACTTTGATTACTATGATGCATGTGTTGTGATACTACAATTGAAGTCCTCCACCCCCAGACGTTTTCGCCATCTAGTTTGGGTGTGTGACACGTCAATCCCCAAATGTACCTCTCTATCTTCTTTCTTTTCGGAGTGACCATCCCCGGACATAGAAGAGCCAGATGGCAGAATCTAGCTGTGTAAGTGGCAATGTCGGAACCCTTCATCTTCAGGTTCCAAAGCTCGTGCTCTAACTTCTGCATTTCGCCCCTTGGGCAGTACTCAGCAAGCATGAGTTCCTTTAAACTCTCCCAACCCATGGCATTTGCTATCAGCAGAGTTAGGGATTTGACCCGACTTTTCCACCAAGTCAATGCTCTGTCGGTGAAGGTGCAGGTGGCAAAATTCACCTTGCTGGCCTCAGAACAAGCACAAATCTCAAAAATTGATTGGATCTTCTCGAACCACCGGGTTAGGGCAATGACTCCTCCATTTCCGTCGAAGGACTTGGGCTTTGCGTTCATGAAATCTGTGTAGGAATACTCCTTCTGGTGTTCCTGCCCACCATCAAGATTTTAGGGATGGGTACGACTTCCTGATCCGCTAGCACCACCAGGGTTTATTTGCGCCATCGCGGCAGCCACAGCGGCTGTAACTGCTGCCTGAAACGTGGCAGGATCGAACAGAGGAGGTGGTGGCGGCGGAGGGTCGTTGTTCTTCCTGTTGGGTCTCTTTCTGGGAGGCATCTTTTCTCTAAAAAGATACAAGGGGAAAATGACGATAAGCCTCCTATATGATCATGAATCGAATATTTTCGAGCAAGATATATCTTAATCCTACAACGATAATAAGACCTATAATGATAGCTACAAACAATAACAAGGAATTACAAGTCTTTCAATTATAAGGATTTGTACTAATAGTGATGACTCTGTGTAGTGTTATAGTACCATAAAATACTCCTATAGTATTTTAACTATGTGTTTTCATTAGTATAGGATTTGGTGAGTTTTAGACTTGTCGCGACACCACAGTCACTCCCAAACACATGTTGGTCATATATCGGACAAATATAGTTGATCATGTTATATTGGCCCCACATATGACTACATAACTGCCCATGTTTAACCGTAGTGTCCAACTCGCCCTAAATACTTTTATGTAGTTCTTACTGTGTTATTGCTTCTTGTACGTATATATACTTGTATACTTCTTGTAAAAATACTTATATTCTTAAAGTATACTTTTAGTTCCAGAGCATTTCGGTCCCTTTAGTGTTTATAGTCGTATACCATGTAAGTTTCGGTACACTTAGTTCACTATAAACAATAACTCTGATACCAATCTGTCACACCCCCAAACCAGAACGGCGGAAACGTTCGGGGGTGGATGATGTCATATGTAGTATCACAACAATTGCATCATAGTAATCATAGTAAACACAACCATTACATTGAATATATACGAATAGATATTTACATCTGTCTAATTCATGTTTATATACATCAAAAGCAACAAAATAAAGATGTGACTCTATCTGCTCCGTCTTCTCAAAAGTCTGTTGAAGTACCTGTCTACTGATTTCCTGAGAATACAAGCGGTTTTGAAAAGAGTATCAGCATTAAGCTGGTGAATTCATAAGCATGTTTTTGTAATGAAAATCTTGTCATTGAATCTGAAAAATGTTTGTATGCTTCCCAAGAAAATCCAATATTTTCTAACATATATATTTATTACTGTGTTCTGTACTAGTGTATAATGTATTAGTATGTATATCTGGTTACCACCAGCTGTGTTGTATAACGTTGTTTTGAATGAAAACCTCTTGTATGAAAACCCTGGCTATCACCAGTAATGTATAAAATGTTCTGTTTGAAAACTCTGGTTACCACCAGGGTATATAGTAGTTTCATTACTTAAAATAAAACTATGAATTGAAATCCCTGGAATCCTCCAGTTGTATTATGAACTAGTTTTATTAATGAAAATAAAACTAAAGAAGAATGAAATCTCGTAAACAATAAGGTTAGTTTATACTATTGTGAGTCGTATCACCATGCTTGATATGACCTAGTGACCTTTACGACGTTCTTCAAGTGTCGGATAAATGACATTTGTCACCCTAGGCATGCCTGCCTAAATGTAGCTAGCAGTTCAGGTGTGGGATTGTCAATCCCGAATAGATCTATTCATAAATCTCACGCTCTCCCTCCAGGAGACTCTGGTTATACTATGATAGGATTTAACCTGTACCCCGAAAGGTACATTTGAAGAGTTATCTCACAATCCTGTATTAACTAGTTTACGCGTAGCTCTGTATTGTTCTATTGTGCGTGAATCCGTTTGTATACTTTGTAGAGTAATAATTATACTTAAATAATTATTTAGTAATGTATTCTTGTTACCCAAGAAATATCATTGAATATCATAAACTAAGTCTGTCATAGTTTATATGCCTGTAAATGAAAAACCGTGTATTAAAATCCCAAACTAGACCTATTATAGTTTGTATGTATGTTATGTACTTGGTTTGTGGTTTGATCTGAAAACTATGCAATTATGCTTGCAAGTTGAAAACGTCCCTTATGCTCAGCATGTTACAAAAGGGATGAAATATCTAAATATTTTATAAAAATGTGGAAACCGTATGGTTGTATCAATTGCATCAGTTTTAAGCATGTTGAAATCCTTTTGTATAAATTCACAAAATCAATTTTGTTTGGCTTGTACTCTCCCCCTGAAAACGTTAAAATAGTAAAAGTATAGGGGTATGAACTCACAGATAGTTGTGTGAAAGTGTTGGACAACGGAACTGGGAATGAAGACACTCGAGTTGATGTACGCGGCACTCAACGGGATCCTAATAACAATTAATACATATAGGTATTTTATTAGAGAAACCATTTATTATAGTGTTGGAAAAACACTTGTTATTGGTTTAGGAATGTTACCGAGACTCGATCGAGGTGGAAAAGTGGGTTTGCGGCCAAGATTCACAATGTGTGGGAGTTTGCGGCCATGAAGGGTTTCCGGCCATGAACCGCCCCTTGAAGGGTTTGCGGCCATGAACGGTGTTCTTGAAGGATTTATGAATCTTTGAAGGGTTTACGGCCGTAAAGGGTTTGCGGCCTTTGAAGATTTGAAGGTTTGAAGGGTGTACGGTCGTAAACTCAAGAACAATGATGTTGGATTCGATGAAAAACGCGTTTTATATGCTCCAAAACAACCTCCAAAGGTGATTCTTGACGATTTTTGGAAGAAAAGAGGGTGTTTTAGTGTTTACGGTTGAGAAATTAGAGAGAGAATGAGGGAGTTTTCGTCCAAAAAAGTTCAATTGAAGGTGGGAGTCCCGTATTTATAGGCTGGGTGTGTGGTCGGTGGTGGGGGCCACCTGTCACCAGTCGTAAATGAGTTTACGGCCGTGATCGGGTTCACGGCCGTGAACACCGGTCAGGACGGAAACTGCTGATTTTTTGAAGGAAATTCGGGTTTTCGCATGATTTTTGGTTCCGACTCATAAAAGAAAATTCCATTATATAACATATATGATTTTCCAATTCATGAGAATTTGACGGAAGTAAATAAAAGTCAAATTTTATTAATGGAAATCGGCTAACGGTAACGGAAAAAGGTTCGGGTTGTCACAGAAGGAAACTAGACATCTCTTATTTTCATGTGTTTGGGTGTGTTTATTACATCTTGAATCAAAGAGGTCAGCGATCGAAGTTTGAAGCTAAAGCTGATGAAGGTGTGTTTCTAGGTTACTCTAGTGTATCCAAGGATTTCAGGGTATTCAATCTTTCAAGACAAACTGTCGAGGAAACTACTCATGTGACTTTCGATGAAGATTCATTCATTCATGATCGGATTGAACACCCTTCATCAATTCTGAATGAACGTACCTATAGTCCTTCAGATCCTATTCCTGAATTCTTGCCAAATGACACTGAGCCTGTTGTTCCCAATGTTGATGAAATTATCAGCTCGTAACCTATCTCTGAAGATCATCCTGTTATCTATGAAGAAGTTGAAGCATCTAACCAAGAAGATTATATTCCAAATAATACAAATGAATGCTCTAATCCTGGAATTCATCGAGATCATACTGAATCTCAAATCATTGGAGATGTAAATTCTAGGGTTCTCACTCATAGTAGAGTCAGCAACAACTTCCGTTTTTTGTGAATTTTGTATCAATGATTGAACCAAAGAATGTCGCTAACGCTCTGAAAGAAGCTGATTGGATCAAGGCTATGCAGGACGGGCTGAATGAATGTGAATTTCACCATATGTAGACTCTTGTTCCAAAGCCTCAAGAAAAAACCATCATTGGCACTCACTGGGTATTCAAAAATAAGATGTATGAAGATGGGATCGTCATAAGAAACAAAGAAAGACTTGTGGATCAAGGTTTTTGTTAACTGGAAGGGTTAGACTTTGATGAAACTTTTTCTCCTCTTTCTAGACTTGAAGCAATGCGTCTGTTTCTTGCTTTGGCTTCATTCAAGAACTTCAAATTCTATCAAATGGACATTAATACTGCTTTCTTACATTGAGATCTTCATGAAGAAGTCTTTCTAAAGCAACCTATAGGGTTTGAAAATGAAGAGTTTCCAAATCATGTACATCGTCTTGATAAAGTTGTCTATGGTTTAAAGTAGGCTCCTAGAGAAGGGTATGACACGTTGGCGAGCTATCTTCTTGCAAGTACATACAAACGAGGAAAGATTGACAACAATTTTTTCATAAAGCACTCAGGATCTCACATCATTCTTGCTCAAGTGTGTGTTGATGATATCATTTTTAGATTCACTGAAGAAAAACTAAGTTCAGCATTTGTTGAGATCATGGCTAAGAAGTTCGAGATGAGCATGATGGGTAACTTTATTTTATGGTCTGCGGCTTAAAAAAATAACTGATGGCATTTTTGTTTGTCAAGCTATATATATTGCAAATATGCTGAAGAAGTTTGGTTTTTATGATTGCAAGCCAACAAAGACTCCAATGTCCTCATCAACGTCTATTGGCGCTGATCCTATTGGCGCTGATGTGAATGTAACTTTGTATCGAGGAATGATAGGGTCATTTCTCTATCTTACTGCTAGTCGTCCTGACATTATGTTTGCTACTATATTGTGTGCTCATTATCGAACCAATCATAAGGAATCTCATCTTTTCTCTGTAAAAAGGATTTTTCGTTACTTAAAGCATACACCCAATCTTGGATTATGGTATCCTCGTGATTCTGAGTTCAAGTTGGTGGGATGCACTGAATCTGATCATGGTGGATGTGGTATTGATCATGAAAGTACTTCAGGAGGAGCTCAAATGCTTGGAGATAGATTGGTGAGATGGTCCAGCAAAAAGCAGACATCAGTGGCTTGTTTTGCCACTGAAGCTGAATATGTAGCAGCTAGAAGGTGCTTTGCTCGGATTCTATGGATTCATAATCAACTCTTAGATTATGGTCAAAACTTCTCAAAGATTCCCATCTGTTGTGATAACACCAGTGCACATCAGTATCCATCATCACTTCATCAAGGACATTGTTCAAACAGGAAAAGTGGAGTTGTTCTACATTCCATCCACTTATCAGAGGATTGACATTTTCACCAAGGCATTGGACGAAAAGACTCTAAACAAATTGATTGCAAATCTTGGCATGATTTCAATGACTTAATTGTTTTCTAACCCGTTTGAATTAACATTGCTTTTGTTTGCTGTTTCAAAAACACAAAAACAAGTGCTTTCCTTATTATAATTAACTAACTTCACATAGTTTCCTTAAGCTTCGCTTCTAATGTTTACAACTATTCTCTTTTCTCTCCTATCCACCTTTTCCTTTTAGAGTTAACAAGAACTAGAGTCATCCAGAATGTTCAGAATGCTCTAGTTATTGTGTCACACCCCCAAACCAAGGATGGCGGAAATGTCCGGGGGTGGAGGACTTCATGTATAGTATCATAACAACAATTGTAATAGTAATTCAAGCAAACACAACCAACATATATATAATTGAAAAAGTTACATCATTGTATGAATTACATGTTTACGAATCAATTACAATATGTTGACAAAATATGAAATAGTAGACGCCTTAGCGTCCCATCCTCAAAAGCACTTGGTTACCTGTTTAATGATTTCCTGAGAATACAAGTTGTTTGAAAAAGTGTCAACACAAAGGTTGGTGAGTTCATAAGCTTTTGTTTGGTATTATTAAAAGCCTTTCGTTTGTAAAAGTAGTATTTGTTTTAGAAAAATCCAATATTTTCCTTAAAATGTATATGTAGTCTTAAATCCAAAGACCGAAATGTATAAGTAACTTTTCTTACTTATAATAAATAATGTAAGTTTAAATCGACATAAACTCGTTTAATTTTAATGAAGTTCCCGTAAATTCCAATATTCATTAATACTTTATGTGAGTTTATTAAAGCCTTTTCTTGTAAAAGTAGTGTTCGTTCCAGAAAATCCAATATTTTCCTTAATGTGTAAATGTAGTCTTAAAACCCAAAGACCGAAATGTACAAGTAGTGTTCGTTCCTTATAGTAAAACAATGCAAGTTTAAATCGACATAAACTCGTTTGATTTTAGTGAAATCCCCGTAAATTCTATGTTTGTTAATACCACATGTGAGTTATTATAACCATGCTATGACCTAGTTGGCCTGAAACGACGTTCTTCAGGCGTCGGAAATGTTATGACATTTGTCACCCCAGACCTGTCGGTCTAGCTGTTGCATGCAGCTAAGGTGTGGGTTTGTCAGACCCAATATAGATCTATACACAAGTATCACCCTCTCCCTCGAGGAGACTCTGGTTATAATACAAGACTTATTTGTAAATTGAATCGAATGTCTCACAGAAGTCATTAATGGAATTACGTGTTATGAAAACTTGGTACCGTATGGCCGTACCTTGCTTAATGAAAATATCATTTGTATAAATGTACCCTTTTTAAATGTATGTATTATGTAATGTATCATAAACTATACCTATTATAGTTTATCAACCAAGGGTAGTACGTAGTAATGTATGCAAACTATATTCAAAATAGTTTATTAAATGTTTGAATGTATCGGTTGTACTTTGATTATAATCACTTGTTATTCTTTATATTTTATATGTCCAAATCCATTTGTAAACTGATGTGTGTCTAAATATTAAGATAAAATGTCATATATTGCAATAACATATAATCACATAAAGATATACACCTTGCTCAACATGTTACAAGGTGAAATGAAATTGACAGCAACTTTTTGTTGTATACAGTTTCTGTTACTGTTGTTATAAAATTTATAGAAAAATCATCAAAGCTCTAAATCCAAATCCGCAAATTCTGAGAGTTTGGAATATGAGTCTAGTTTGTTCTTAAATTTTATCATGATTTTTAGTGATCTCTAACAGAGGTGAAAATGTTCATAATCACAGACTGGTCCGGGTTTGCCTCTGAAATGATAGACAGTTTTGTAAAAATCACCATAAATTGTAGAAAAATCATATGGAGATGTGCAAGTAGCCATTTTAAAGCTAAGCGTTTGACATACTTGCACCTGGAACAGTTTTGAAAACTAAAATATTTAAGTTGACCAAAACAGTCCGTGATCGAAGTTCATCTTTTCTGATGTAATCTGATAGAAAAAGTTTAATTGTGTTCTTGATGATTTTACTTGTATTCCCCCCTTAAAACTTAAGAAAAACATGTAAATGTAGGGGTATGAACTCACCTTATGTGATTTCAGTAGATGAAAGTGAGATAGAGGAAGTGTTCAACCCAAGAACACTAAGAAGATGTCTTGATGATTCGAGAATCTAACACCGAATAAGATGGAATTTGTGTAAGATATCAATGATTTGAGTAGAATGGAGTTTAATAATTATGTGAATGATGAAGATACTTACTAATTGAAGAAAGAAATCCCTGGAGAAAGCCTTGAAGTTCTTGAAGTTGAGAGAAAAGATGAGAGAATTTTGGAGAGTGTTCTTGGTTGCTAAGTGTAGAATGAAAGGGCTTTTAAGGAGAATGAGGAGAGAGGACCAATCCTCCAGCTCTTAGAACGTGGGAAGAGCTGGAGATAGGGTGTAAAGGTCCCCCAAGGAGACAAGGGGTGGTTGGAAAGAATGGCTGATCATAGAGTGAGGTGGTGGTGGCTTGCTTTTGTCATAAAATAAGGAAAAACAAATATTCCCTCAATAATTAGTCCAACCACCAATTCTTTTAATACATTTTTATAAAAACCCTAGAGATTTATATATTTTGGGGCCTTAGTTTATAAAATAAAGTTTTGGGTGAAAATCCCACGTTAAAATAATGAAAAACGAAGTTAAAACGAAGTCGTAGTCGAAAAACCGGTAAAAAGGGGCCGTCTGCGAGGCCTCTCGGATGGGGGCCGAGACTTTGGACCCTCGCATGCGAGGCTGCTGTCCGAGGGCTTCGGATTCGGTCTCCTGAGAGGCTTCAGCTTCGGTCCTGATGAGAGGCTTCGGATCCGAGGCCTCGGATCAGAGGCTTCGGTCCTGAAGCTTCAGTTCCAGGTCCTTAAGGCTATTTTACCCGTTTTTACCCCGTTTCAAGCGATTTTTGACCCGGTTAAGGGTCGATATGACCCAAATGATTACAAAAAGTTAAAGTAACTTTTTGAGAGAGATTTGGGAGAGATTTCAAATAGAAAGAGATAGAGTGAAAACGATTTAGAGAGGTTTCGTTTGTGATTAATTTGAGTGTCCGGCTTCACAACGCAAGGTTCGTAAACCCCGTTAAACCGTGTTTTAGTGTCGTACACACTCCCGATGAGTGTGCAATAATGTTTTATCGTTTTGGTTCAATGTTTACTTAGGAAATTCAACACACGAACTTTCCAAATGATGTTTCTCTCATTAAGATATTGCATTGTACAGTAATTACATAGTGTAAACCCTAATATACAAGGGTTAATTGAGTCGATTGGTTTTGACTTGTTGACTTTGTTTGACTTTGACTTGACTCAATTTTGACGGTTGTCACATCATCCCCCCGTTAGAAGGAATTTCGTCCCGAAATTTGCATTTGACTGGGACATCAAGAGTTTGGGAAAAGATGTGGGTATTTTTGTTTCATTTGATCTTCGCGTTCCGAGGTGAACTCAGGCCCTCGTTTAGCGTTCCAACGGACCTTCACGATGGGAATACGACTTTGTTTCGTTCGTTTGATTTCCCGATCCATGATTTTGACTGGTTCCTCCACGAAGTGGAGATTTTTGTTAACTTCGATTTCGTCGAGTGGTATTACGAGGGTCTCGTCGGATAGATTTTGTCAATCATATTTTCGGGGTTAAAAAAAATAAAGTTTTATTAGTTACCTATAGCGACGACTTGTCGTCACCACAGGTTTAATCTATTACGATGACTTGTTGTCGCTATAGGTTTTTAACAAGAGCCAACGACATACCTATAGCGACACACAAGTCATAATTTGCATGTGTGAAGACTTGGAGTACTTTCTAACTGGTTCATGTGTGAAGACTTGGAGTACTTTCTAACTGGTTCATGTGTGAAGACTTGGAGTACTTTCTAATGAAAACTATGCTACTGGGGAAATTGGAAACTGGTACGTAGCTTCAAAGTCAAGAATATGCAGTAGGCATGTGATGCATTAAATGCATGAGGCACACAAGTCATAATTTGCAGCAACATATACGTATATGTGTGTGAATTGAAGAAGAAGGTTACGGCTCAAAGAATATATATATATATATATATATATATATATATATATATATATATATATATATATATATATATATATATATATATATATATATATATATATATTCATTTTCTCTTCATTTGTTAGATACACAATAACCATAACATCATAGACTATATATATTCAATTTCATTTGTAATTTTCACTAGCTTATATTCCGCGAGTGTTACCGGAATCATTTATCAATTTTTCAGAAGTGCTTAACTTGTTTTGTTGCATTCCCAACAATTTGCTATTAATTACTTCTCCCACTTTACTTATATAAATCATCACATTCTTACCGCGACTTTTAACTTCTCCCTCACAAATGGATCCACCTGCAGATCATCAAAACCCCATAGATGACCTCGATTGGTTTCAGTACTTTGATCATCAAGATCTTTTCAGGTATATATAAACGTCACTCATTACACCATCTTACGCATAGAAAAGTGATTTTGTCGACATTGATCAAAACATGGTTTGGATTTGTAGTGATCAAAAAGAGTCTTTCATCGTGTTGGATTTGATTATCTTGAGTTTTTTTTTTGCAGTGGTGACATGCTCAACCATCATGATTACGAGTTGTCGGAAAAATTACATGAAGTGCTCGATCAGAACGTTTCCACAGTACTTAACAAAGATCAAAACATCATTTCTAGAAATGAGTTTCACGATTTTGATCCCCTTGAAGATATAAGCTTATGGGATTGTTGGGAGGATGGTAATTTACCATTGGTTAGTTTCAGTGAAGACTGTAAATCCGGTGGTGAGGCTACATGTAGTTCTAGTGCTGCCACCACTGATCACGGTGGCCGGAAGGTGGCAAAGAGATTGAGACCATTGGAGTTTGAAGAGATAAAGAAGTACTTTGGGATGCCGATAATCATGGCAGCAAAGGAACTAGGGATAAGTTTAACAGTGTTGAAGAAAAGATGCAGAGAGCTAAACATAAACAGATGGCCTCATAGAAAACTTAAGAGCCTTCAATCCCTCATTGAAAATGCCAAGGTAAATTATGATAATAACCTTCTATACATTACTCATGCACTTGGTAACCAAAGTAGTTTTGGTATTTTCTAAAATTTTAATTGTTAGTTTCTTTATAACTAAACATAGGTCTTAGGCATATGCCACATCAAATCAATTGATTTACTACGATCTCCTGATTTATATTTATATAAACTTAACTCATTGTAAATTTTGTGAACTCACATGAAAAATATATTGCATCTACCTTTAAATTTTTTTTTTAGGAGTTGGGATTAAAGGAGGAGATAGAGACGTTAGAAGGGCACAAGAAGATGATGGAGAAATTGCCAGGTATGGAATTGACAGAAAGAACAAAGAAGCTTAGGCAAGCTTGCTTCAAAGCTATTTATAAGAAGAGAGGACTTAACAATCCTTAGCCATTTTGTTATAATTAGTGGATGTTAATCTACATTGTATGTGTTTTTCTCTTGATAGTTTGATACCCTTTTTAGTTTCATTTTATGTATTTGTCTATTGATTTTTAATGCAGAAAATTTTGTATAATTTGGGTATTATAGTTTGTATTATGTATTTAGCCATATTCTAGATTGCCGACACGACTACGCCGACGACTCTATACCAGAGGTCTATATAAATAGACTTATGAATTTAGTAGGAATAACTTGATTATAATCTTGTGATTTGTTCCATGTCTGATCCACTCCTAAGATTCACTTGACATGCCCCCAGTTATGTGTAATTAAAATTTTATTAGACTGTTGATCCTAATGAGTCTACCCTAAGTCCACAACCAAACAAGGAATAGGTCCTAAGGCGGACTCACCATTTCTAGGCCAATCATTTCTTAATTACACATAACTTCGAGGTACACCTAAAGAATCTTAGAGTTACCAGTTGTAAATTGTTTGTAATACCAAGTAGTGAGATTCAATGAAATAAAATACATGCCTATTTCATTGATAAACCTTTTAGTAAATATCCTTACCATTTATATACACATGTATAATTTCGCACTTTAGTGAACTATTCTTGGTGTTTCTGTTAACGTCTTGGAGACGGAGTTATGGTAGTGGGTAGAAGTAGGTTTTGTACGGGCGTTAAAATTTACACATCATGTTGCTCGTGCGAGAATAGGGGTAGAAGAGATAATTAATAGACGCCTAATCCTATAATTACGTATAGGGGTGATCCTTATTAATTACGTCTATAATCACGTAGTGCATATCAGTTATACATAATTTGAGATAGAATACACTTTCGAATAAATGACTCTACTCTAAGTCCACAACCAAACAAGGAACAGGAAGTAGAGCAATAGTCATAGATTCTGAGTCTATAATATCTTTAATTATGTATAACCTTGGCGTATGCACTCATTTATCATAGGCCTACTAATAGAGGTCTTTAGTTTTCACATAAGTTGGTTATAGTATCACCAAATACTCCTATAGTATTTTTAGGTGTTTAGATTCGATTCTTAAAGTATTCCCTGTAGGGTGTAGTTAGGTTGTTAGATTTGTTGCCCATTATGACTATCCCCCAGTATATGCAAGTCACTCCTCGGACATATATAGTTGATCAGGCTATATCCTTCCCAGACTTGATTTACATATACCAAGGCATACCCATAATGTACAACTCCTCTTCTTTTACTTTATGTTCTTCTAGTTATGACACTATGTGAGCATGTATGCATGTATTTATACTTTTAATAAGAAACCATTCATTTTCTAAAAGTATATTTATTTGAAAAATGAACAAATCAGAGACTATTAGTCCCAATTGTGTTTATAGTTTGTATATCTTATGTGGTTTGATATACTTAATTCACTATAAACTGTGCTCTGATACCAATCTGTCACACCCCCAAACCAAGGATGGCGGAAACGTCCGGGGGTGGAAGACTTCATGTATAGTATCATAACAACAATTGTAATAGTAATTCAAGCAAACACAACCAACATATATATAATTGAAAAAGTTACATCATTGTATGAATTACATGTTTACGAATCAATTACAATATGTTGACAAAATATGAAATAGTAGACGCCTTAGCGTCCCATCCTCAAAAGCACTTGGTTACCTGTTTAATGATTTCCTGAGAATACAAGTTGTTTGAAAAAGTGTCAACACAAAGGTTGGTGAGTTCATAAGCTTTTGTTTGGTATTATTAAAAGCCTTTCGTTTGTAAAAGTAGTATTTGTTTTAGAAAAATCCAATATTTTCCTTAAAATGTATATGTAGTCTTAAATCCAAAGACCGAAATGTATAAGTAACTTTTCTTACTTATAATAAATAATGTAAGTTTAAATCGACATAAACTCGTTTAATTTTAATGAAGTTCCCGTAAATTCCAATATTCATTAATACTTTATGTGAGTTTATTAAAGCCTTTTATTGTAAAAGTAGTGTTCGTTCCAGAAAATCCAATATTTTCCTTAATGTGTAAATGTAGTCTTAAAACCCAAAGACCGAAATGTACAAGTAGTGTTCGTTCCTTATAGTAAAACAATGCAAGTTTAAATCAACATAAACTCGTTTGATTTTAGTGAAATCCCCGTAAATTCTATGTTTGTTAATACCACATGTGAGTTATTATAACCATGTTATGACCTAGTTGGCCTGAAACGACGTTCTTCAGGCGTCGGAAATGTTATGACATTTGTCACCCCAGACCTGTCGGTCTAGCTGTTGCATGCAGCTAATGTGTGGGTTTGTCAGACCCAATATAGATCTATACATAAGTATCACGCTCTCCCTCGAGGAGACTCTGGTTATAATACATGACTTATTTGTAAATTGAATCGAATGTCTCACAGAAGTCATTAACGGAATTACGTTATGAAAACTTTGTACCGTATGGCCGTACCTTGCTTAATGAAAATATCCTTTGTATAAATGTACCCTTTTTAAATGTATGTATTATGTAATGTATCATAAAATATACCTATTATAGTTTATCAACCAAGGGTAGTACGTAGTAATGTATGCAAACTATATTCAAAATAGTTTATTAAATGTTTGAATGTATCGGTTGTACTTTGATTATAATCACTTGTTATTCTTTATATTTTATATGTCCAAATCCATTTGTAAACTGATGTGTGTCTAAATATTAAGATAAAATGTCATATATTGCAATAACATATAATCACATAAAGATATACACCTTGCTCAACATGTTACAAGGTGAAATGAAATTGACAGCAACTTTTTGCTGTATACAGTTTCCCGTTACTGTTCTTAGAAAATTTATAGAAAAATCATCAAAGCTCTAAATCCAAATCCGCAAATTCTGAGAGTTTGGAATATGAGTCTAGTTTGTTCGTAAATTTTATCATGATTTTTAGTGATCTCTAACAGAGGTGAAAATGTTCATAATCACAGACTGGTCCGGGTTTGCCTCTGAAATGATAGACAGTTTTGTAAAAATCACCATAAATTGTAGAAAAATCATATGGAGATGTGCAAGTAGCCATTTTAAAGCTAAGCATTTGACATACTTGCACCTGGAACAGTTTTGAAAACTAAAATATTTAAGTTGACCAAAACAGTCCGTGATCGAAGTTCATCTTTTCTGATGTAATCTGATAGAAAAAGTTTAATTGTGTTCTTGATGATTTTACTTGTATTCCCCCCTTAAAACTTAAGAAATACATGTAAATGTAGGGGTATGAACTCACCTTATGTGATTTCAGTAGATGAAAGTGAGATAGAGGAAGTGTTCAACCCAAGAACACTAAGAAGATGTCTTGATGATTCGAGAATCTAACACCGAATAAGATGGAATTTGTGTAAGATATCAATGATTTGAGTAGAATGGAGTTTAATAATTATGTGAATGATGAAGATACTTACTAATTGAAGAAAGAAATCCCTGGAGAAAGCCTTGAAGTTCTTGAAGTTGAGAGAAAAGATGAGAGAATTTTGGAGAGTGTTCTTGGTTGCTAAGTGTAGAATGAAAGGGCTTTTAAGGAGAATGAGGAGAGAGGACCAATCCTCCAGCTCTTAGAACGTGGGAAGAGCTGGAGATAGGGTGTAAAGGTCCCCCAAGGAGACAAGGGGTGGTTGGAAAGAATGGCTGATCATAGAGTGAGGTGGTGGTGGCTTGCTTTTGTCATAAAATAAGGAAAAGCAAATATTCCCTCAATAATTAGTCCAACCACCAATTCTTTTAATACATTTTTATAAAAACCCTGGAGATTTATATATTTTGGGGCCTTAGTTTATAAAATAAAGTTTTGGGTGAAAATCCCACGTTAAAATAATGAAAAACGAAGTCGTAGTCGAAAAACCGGTAAAAAGGGGCCGTCTGCGAGGCCTCTCGGATGGGGGCCGAGACTTTGGACCCTCGCATGCGAGGCTGCTGTCCTAGGGCTTCAGATTCGGTCTCCTGAGAGGCTTCAGCTTCGGTCCTGATGAGAGGCTTCGGATCCGAGGCCTCGGATCAGAGGCTTCGGTCCTGAAGCTTCAGTTCCAGGTCCTTAAGGCTATTTTACCCGTTTTTACCCCGTTTCAAGCGATTTTTGACCCGGTTAAGGGTCGATATGACCCAAATGATTACAAAAAGTTAAAGTAACTTTTTGAGAGAGATTTGGGAGAGATTTGGGAGAGATTTCAAATAGAAAGAGATAGAGTGAAAACGATTTAGAGAGGTTTCGTTTGTGATTAATTTGAGTGTCCGGCTTCACAACGCAAGGTTCGTAAACCCCGTTAAACCGTGTTTTAGTGTCGTACACACTCCCGATGAGTGTGCAATAATGTTTTATCGTTTTGGTTCAATGTTTACTTAGGAAATTCAACACACGAACTTTCCAAATGATGTTTCTCTCATTAAGATATTGCATTGTACAGTAATTACATAGTGTAAACCCTAATATACAAGGGTTAATTGAGTCGATTGGTTTTGACTTGTTGACTTTGTTTGACTTTGACTTGACTCAATTTTGACGGTTGTCACATATTGAGAATAATATAGGCATCCTGTCCTCTTCTTGTTGATAAGGCCCTCTTTCTCCTCTACTCACTGTTATGGATGCAAGGAGAAACCATCAATACAATGAGTCTTGTTTTCATCTACTGACTCATAATCCGATAAAACCTCGAATTCCCTTGTGTTGATCTTGGAAACATGATGGTTTCATGGATTTGCATTAGTTAACTCGTTGGTTGCAAAGACTATTCTTTGCTACTCTCTGGCTCTTGATGAACATGAAGCTTGGAATCCATCTGCAACACCTCATCGATTAATGACCTCATCTTTTATGGTTTATAGTAAGTTGTATTGTATATTAATGTATTTGCTCTTGCCTGTGTTTTCTTTTGTAGGCAGTGTTGATGGGTAGATATCTCGGAAAATTGAAGTACATTTATGGCCCTTCAATTCAAAAGATTTGATAGATCGAGTCTTTATCATGCTACTGAAAAACCTGCACAAATATTGCCTTAGAATATTTCCTTATTTGACTAACTCTTTTGTTTGTATATTAATTATTATTTTGTCCATATACCATTTTAAAAGATTTGACGGTGCTATCTCATAAGCCAAGATTGTAACTTTTGACAAATAATCGTCCCTAGAAGCATGTTGTTGTATGTGTTGGATTAGATGTCTAGGCCCATAACTATTATTGGTATGTACTTGACCCGAGAGTAGCATGGTCCATTTGGGTTGCATATCATCAGGACAATTTGTTAGGATGGACTTTTGAGAGAAAGTTATATACGATTTATTAATATATTATAAGTTATAATATATTAATATGAAATCATATGTTTTATTAGTATTGATCAAGAATTAATTTGGAATTAATTTAGTGATCAAAAGAGACTAATTAAATCTACGGGGACTAATTATGATAATTAGTTATATTTATATGTGCTGGGCTTATGATCCATGGTGGACCAAGTTTATGTATGGATACATAAAGAGTTGGGCCACATGAACCATGGATCATAAACCCATGGGTATGGATTTGGGTTATACCTATGACCCTTGAAATCCAACATATAAATACATGCTCTTAACCTAAAAAACGCCTACGTGCATGTTCTTGGAATTCATGGGTGTTTTTGGGTGCATGGAATTCTCTCTCAAGTTCCACCTTTGTCCATGATGTGTTGTGATTCTATTTGAGGCTTCCACACTATTGGGGCTAAGCTTTTAAAGGCCAAATTCATCAAGTTCTACAAGCTACACAAAGAGGTAAACTTCTAACTAGTAGTTTATATCATTTGTATGCTAGTTGTAGGCTTAAAGCTATGGAAACAATATTGCATGTATTATTAGAGAAAACATAGATCCAAAGCTTTTAGGGTTGTATGTGCACCATAGGATGTTGTAGTATACTAAAACCGAACAGTGGTATCAGAGCCATGGGTTGTTTTCTGTTATATTGATACAAATGTTTTATTTTCAAAGTTGAAAAAAAAACATGAAGTTTGTCAAATTTTAAGATAATTACTTGTTTTGTGAAAAACTAATTATTTATAAAATTTGAATCATTTTCTATATGAGTTGCATTAGGTCAAATTTAGTAAAAGATAAAATGATATGATTATTTTATTAGTTTTAAAAGTTTGATCTAAAGAGTTTTTTTTTTGAAACCTCCATAAGTTATGGATATGAAAGTTTTTTCAAAAAAATTGATTCAAAGTTTTTTATGGAGTTACAAAACTTGGTGTTAATGTTTTAAAGAATTCCACAACTTGTTCTTAAGTTATGGAACATGAAAAGTTTCATCATAAAACAAGAATTTAACTCCATAATTTATGGAATCCAAAAGTTTTCAAGAGTTACAAAACTTGCCCTCAAGTTTTGGAATTTGAAAAAAGTTTTTTATGAAAAAAAAATTGAATTCTAAAACTCTTGGGTTCATAACTTAAACAATTAACTAAATGGTTTTTAATTTTGAATTTAATAATTGGAATTATGATGTTTTGTTGAATAGTTCAAATTAACTCTTATGGACTTTATTAATAGTTAATTAAAGCGTTTAATTAAAAGAGTATTATTAAATTCATAAATATATTGTTTGAGTTTGATTAAATTAGAAGTCTAGTTTAATTAATAGATTAAACCACCAAGTATTTTAAATGTCTAAAATACACCCTTATACTATTATAATATTAAAAGTTTAATATATTGTATGTATAAGTAAAAAGTCGGTCTTACCGTTAGTAGGCCTCATTCACGAAGTCGGTCTATAAGGGGGGGGGGGGGGATAAGGTTACTGCCTATAAAATGGCAGTTTAATGGGTGTCCACTCTCACCCACCGCTTCCTTGACTAGTGGAGGGTCGTTAGCCGAACGGGTAGGACAGGACATTAATTCTCCCTTCATTAAAAGTATAATGATAAATACTAGGTAACTAAACTTTATTAAATTCCCAATCTTAGTTACTTTAGGAAAATGTGAATTTGTTTCTAACCCATGAAATTACACTTTGTACCCTGTTAAGTCGTTAGTGGAGCGTGTGTGGTTAACCGACACACTAATCTGGGACTGACAGTGCGTGACAAAGGGTAGGTTGATGTTAATCATAGATCAATAGAGCGTGCGTGTTTAACCGACACATTGATTAGGTGGTTGTAACATTAAGTGTACCAAGTTAATTTGCATGGTTATTCACTCCTTATCTGTGATCCTCGGCATCCCAGTCACAAGCCTGAAGGGCACAATCGAGATTTAAACATACCATTGAATAGTTCAATGAATCTCAAAAGATCTAGGAGTTTTAATTATTTAAAACCTAATGTTAAATTTTGTTTTTCATGGTGGAAATTGGTAAATCGTCATTTACCTACCTTCAAATATTTTGTAGCTTGGATTACGGCATCCCTCTTCCAAGTTATAAAATATTGTGTTGGGTCCTAGCCTTAATATTTCATATTGGGTGTTACATTAAGGACCAAAATCAACTAAACTTGAATTTCTCCTTCATAGATGTCTAGTTATGACAACTATGGTCTTCCATATCCTTTTGGATAAAGCTATTCTAATGAAGATGATATCCCAAATGGCGATCAAGGTGAAAGATTAATCCCTTTGATGTGCATTAATGGGACTAGAAATCATACTTCACTTCCTCCACCTCCTCCAATTATTATCCCTAACCCACAAGTTCAAAGACTTGAAAAGTTCAAGGTCACTCAAGCCCTATTGGCAATATGGAAAGTCTATGTGTGCTCACATCTTGGAGATGAAGTCACATATTGACAACCCGGGAGAGTTGGGTGTCAAAGTCTTGAGGAAGTTGGTTGTTGACTAGGTTCTTCAGTCACTTCCTAAGTCACATAGTGAGTTCTTTAAGGACTACTGTGTGATAGACCATGACATGACCCTTAATGATCTTACCTATTTTCTTGATGCTGCTGAATTAGAAATGATTTGGAGCACTGGTAAAGCAAATTTGATTGGAAGATCTACTTTCCAAACTTACATGGACATTGGCAATGGTAACATTGGAATTCCAGAAAAGCTTTCTCTTCTCAATGGAAAGGGATCGGCCATAGTCAACCCGGTTGACCAAATGGTAAAGAGAAAGACTAAGTCTGAGATAGTCCCATGTACCATTACTAAAGAGTTCATATGTTTCTATTGCCAAAAGAAGGGGCATTGGTTGCGAAGCTGCCTTATTTACCTGGAAGTTCACTAGGATGGTAAAAGTAAAAAATTTGACTATGCTTCAGGTAAAGTCCACTTTATAACTCTATTAAGTTCCTATTTGGAGATTCTTATTACATGATGTGACTAGGTCGCATCTTGATGTTTTGTAGAATCGAAAAAATGAAAGGGAACTTAAAGGAAGAGTAAGTTGATTCTGATCGCGAAGATGGATTTCGATCGCATGATTCGAAGATCAAAATTTTGAGTTGCCGCTTAAGAGTTATGATAAATTGCTTAGGAATAGATAACAACATACTTATCATTTGTATTTGCATTGTAAGGATAAGTTTTCCGCAAATTTTATAAAGAAAAGTTTTTATTTATTTTAATTATCCTTACAATGGCATTTGTGAAACTTGTTGTTTATATGATTTCATTGATAGCAATATTGGAAAATGGATTTGATTCTTTCGTTTGTGGTAGTGTCATAATTTACCAAATAAGGAAAGATTTTCATCACCCAAGTTTCAGTTGGATAGAAACTTGGAATCATGCAACTTGTATTGTATGATGAATGAGAATTTTCATCTTTGGGAAATTAAGACTAATTCCTTGTTCACATGTATATGTGAGTCAAGTGAAGGACTAGGAGATCCGGTACACTTGGTTGTGCGCTGATCAGGTCCACCACAAAGAACGATAAGGTTATTCTTCATGATTTACTAAAGTTTAGTAAATATGGTTATGCTTACAAGTTTAAGTATAATTCTGAAACATTGGTAAAGTTTCAATGTATGGCAGGATGAATGGGAAGAATCAAATTAGGCAGAAAGATAAAAGTTTCTCCAATCTGAAAATATGGGAGAATACTTCAGTATCATGTTTTATGATCATCTTAATGATTAGCAAAAACCATATCACAATTGATCCTCTAAGGACATCTTAGTGCAATTGTTTGACTAAGAAGATGAATCATGAACTGTTGAGATGGTTAAATCAAAAGATGAATCATAATTCGTTCCAAAATTGAGTCTTAGAGTAATACTCCAAGATTGTAACTTGAGTAACATAATCTTAAGAAAGGTTTAAAACAATTATCAAACATAGAGTAAAATGTTTTCTACTCTTGTACGTTTAAAATTGGTAAGTTGTGACGTCTTGGATTAGGCAAAGACCAACTAAGGCCAATTGTGTGAAGTTTTTGCCTTGATAAGAATCCGTACTAACTGATGAATATTTGCCTTGTCAAGGAATGGTTCTTGACAAGAGAATCTTATATGTCAAGAGGTCAGTGGGAGTCTTAAAGATCTTGAAAAGTCTCAAGAACTAATCAATGGTATTATTCATCACTAGCACACGACTTGAGGTTTATAACCTATCGTGTTGACATATTCTTGTTTCTGTGCCCATTCCAGTTAAAGTTGACTATGCATGTGAGTTCTATGAGTTCTCAGTTGTTTGCATAACTACTTGGAAGCAATGGTAGGCGCTTGTGCTGCCAGGAGGCAAGAAGTTAATATTGAACAAGTTCAGTGCATATGAGTTTGGATTTTTTGCTTACATTATCTTGTGATTATGGTTATGACAGATTCACTTGGATAGGAACACATACACCATAAAATCTAAGTGTCATAAGGTTTCTCTCCGATTCATGAAAATGATGGTGATGAAACGCTTTCACTAAGTAGATTTTAAGTAGATAGCAATTGTGATATTCACATTCTCAAAGTCGTTAGTGGAGCGTGTGTGGTTAACCGACACACTAACATGGACTTGTGAGAAATGGCAAAGGTCTAAACAATTGAGACTATGATTACGACATCCATTTTCATAGTTCTAAAAAATTGTTTAGACACACATGTGAGCTATCTAAGGAAAGGTGTATGATTTTGATAAAGTCTTATCAAAGCATCTCGTATCAGAAATCTGAACTTTGGTAAAAAAGTCAATAAAGTATTGATTTCTAGAAGTCCAGCTGATTTCTGGATACATGTCAAAGCTAGTGGGAGCATAAGTGTTATGCTAATAATTATCATGTTAGTGGGAGCATGATTATTATGTTAAGTTTTGCAAGTTAGCAATGTTAATTATAGTAAACAAAAGTTTCAATTTGCAAAGCTGCAGGGGTTTGAAAAGTTGTTTTGCTATAATTAAGGGAGAGGAAATTATACTTCATTTCAAATCTAAAATCTTAGATTGTGAGATTTTAATCAAATTTGGTCATGATTACATTACTTGCATTCTAAAATTCGATTATGATTACGACATCCCTTTTCATAATCTGAATTATGAGAACGTGGCAAATAGAAATAGAAGTATTATAGCAAAAGACTGGTCTAGTATCATGTCTTTATGTGAGACATCATGAATCATGTCCCATATGCTTCGGATATAGGATCGATTACATGTTTTGTAATATTCATTTGTTCTAAAGTTTTCTAAATGCCTAGGGAATTAAGACGGAAAAGTACTAGAACTGGATATGACTAAAATGATTAAGCAATTGTCGAGGACAGTCTGAGGTTTACCAAAGATTGGTTGCTCATGCACAGTTGGAAGTATAGTGTAAATTTTGGAAGGACCATATTGACATATTCTGAAAGGAGGCAACTCTTGTTTAGAAGTGATAGTCAAAATGGAATATGGAAATGTTTCCATAGGTAGAGGTTATTCTTTAAATCTGTGTAAGATTAGAAAACTTAATGCAAGAAGGATGTTCAAAGGAATGTACTTTGAATGTGAGACTTCGTTTCCATGGAATTTCTCTCCATTGGAACACTTTGTAATGTCTGTTGCTGAGTCTTTGTGACTTTTGTGCATAGTCATTACAAAAGGAACAATGCATATAAGTTTAGAATCTAACAGATTTCAGTAAATGGCAAAGAATCTTGTATTCTTACATTTGTGATAAGGATTTGGAATTGTGAAATGAGTATCATTTGAAATGTTGTCAATTGATCTATCCACAAACAAAGGACCATAGGTAAACATAGTGTGCATGCTTGGAGCATGGGGAAACTATTGTTTTGATTCAAGTATAAAGTTGATTATTCGAAACATTATACAATGAATAATGAGTAATCAATATGGTGATTAAATAAAAGGTGTTTTATTTACTCTCACAAGTATTGGGGCCATATAGGATTAGTATTATCCTTGTGTTTCACTTTGCATGTTTTGACTTCCCGAATAACTAGGTTATTCAAACCGTCCACGGTGGATCATACTTTGGAAGTAGGTATTGAGGCAAGACTGTCATGAATGGGTCTGTAGTATGTGTAGATGTTTTTAGACATAGCTGCAGTATTCATGAGTGCTCCTGGAATAAGATTCGAGTATTGGATTAAACCCACGCTCATTTGAATCGCTTCATGGATTTTATCACGAGTGATCATGAGACGATAATATCTTATATTCTTCAAACCTAGAGATATGATTTGTTGACTATGAGTTGGTTGTACATTGATTGTACGAAAACACATCAGTAACTTGAAGTTATAAAGCGTGCCTTTGTGTATGATTCAACAAGTAGTTAGTACAAGCATATGAGTCGAAGTTTATCCATTCCTTTTACCCTTGGAGGGATAAAAGCGATATCTGTGGGCCCCTCGATGATTTAGTGATGACAAAAGGTAAGTGCTCGGCCAGGCCTGGACTGATTTGATTTGTTCAATTAGTCAGTCGTCATAAATCAGAAATCGGGAAACAATAGATGGATAGAGAGAATGATTATAATCCATGTCTCAGTCCATATGATATCTAGAATGGAGGAATATATGATCCCTTATCTAATGGACATGTCATTGACTAGGTCAATGTTCGACAGCTGCTTTTAAGAGCTACGATTGCTAGTCGGGAATTTGGAGTCGTACTTGCAATAATAGTTTTAGACTTATCCAAGTGGGAGACTGTTAGATTAGATGTCTAAGCCCATAACTATTATTGGTATGTACTTGACACGAGAGTAGCATGGTCCATTTGGGTTGCATATCATCAAGACAATTTGTTAGGATGGACTTTTGAGAGAAGGTTATATATGATTTATTAATATATTATAAGTTGTAATATATTAATATGAAATCATATGTTTTATTAGTATTGATCAAGAATTAATTTAGTGATCAAAAGAGACTAATTAAATCTATGGGGATTAATTATGATAATTAGTTATATTTATATGTGTTGGGCTTATGATCCATGGTGGACCAAGTTTATTTATGGATACATAAAGAGTTGGGCCACATGAACCATGGATCATAAACCTATGGGTATGGATTTGGGTTATACCCATGACTCTTGAAATCCAACATATAAATACATTCTCTTAACCTAAAAAAACGCCTACATGCATGTTCTTGGAGTTCATGGGTGTTTTTGGGTGCATGGAATTCTCTCTCAAGTTCCACCTTTGTCCATGATGTGTTGTGATTCCATTTGAGGCTTCCACACTATTGGGCTAAGCTTTTAAAGGCCAAATTCATCAAGTTCTACAAGCTACACAAAGAGGTAAACTTCTAACTAGTATTTTATGTAGTTTATATCATTTGTATGCTAGTTGTAGGCTTAAAGCTTTGGAAACAATATTGCATGTATTATTAGAGAAAACATAGATCCAAAGCTTTTAGGGTTGTATGTGCACCATAGGATGTTGTAGTATACTAAAACCCAATAGTATGTGCCTAAATCTCTCTAAGTATCTCATCAGCGATACCATATGTTGAGATGACATTGAGTCACACCCTCACGCTTATTGTCTACCACCATCCAAACTTTTTATGTGAGATTGCCTGGTCCAAATAAAAATTTATGGAAAGTCTTAGGTGTTTATTCTTAGTTAAGTATATTGTCTGACTCTGTCCCTAGACGCATGCTTGTGGTATGCATTAAGTCTCATGTTCTGCTGAAACATTGAGCATAACCCAATGGCTTACCTTGATTGCATAGTCATCATCATAAATGTTACTAGTCTGGTCCTTAAATGACAAAGGGTTAATCCTATCCTTGACCTCCTAGTTTGAGGTATGGCATGGTGCCACTTCTATAACATACTGTTTCCTGCCATTTATGAGTCGTGGTCTGGAAGTCAATTGTGGAAGTATTTAAGCCTTAAAGAGGCCAAGTTTAGTCCTTATGGAAGGAGGTAATGATAGCTAATAGATTTAACCCATGAATTGTGTTTTGGGCCAAATGGTAAAAAGGGAAAAGTCATAGACCGGGTTCTTGCATGAAATATGGATTTTTGTTCGAGAAGTTTTTAGTACAAGATATTTATATACTATTGTAGGGCTCCTAACACCTTTCCGTGGATATAATGATCGTCGAAATCGGATTTGAAACAGAGAAGTTATGACCGTTTGAAGTTAGGACGGTGTTGGGTTAAGCTGTGTACGTAGGGTGTATGGGGAAGTACGCTTGGTGTACTAGGGCATCTCTACGTACGCTGGGCGTACACAATCAGTGACCAAACCCCATTTTCATGGGTTGAGCCCTATTTAAGCTCCTTAACTTCCCAAAACCTATTCCATTCTCATCCTCCACCTCTCAAACAACCTCCCTTGAAAATCCTAACCCTACTTTGAGCCTTTTGAGCAAAAGAAGCCGAGCTTGTGGGTTTTGGAGTGTTCTTGGTGCATCTTGAAATAGAAGGATCTCATTGGAGAAGTGTTGGTTGCATTGGAGCTTGTAGATCCAGACTTTTTTCACCTTGATCTTTCTTCTAGAGGTATACAGTTTGAATCTTGATGAAGCATTTGATAGATCTAGCTAGTCTTGGGTGTTATGAGCTTTTGGTAACTTTAAGTGCATAAAGTTTAGATCTTGAAAGTATGTGACCTTGTTATGGATAAAGTTGGAAACTTTATTCATATAAACATCATATTGATTTAGATCTAAAGGCTTGAGACTTGGACATACTGGATTAAGTTGGAAAAGATGCACTTTTGGTCCCTTTGAGACTGAAAGACTAGATCTTGGATGGTTGTGAAGGGTTTTAGTATACTACAACATCCTATGGTGCACATACAACCCTAAATACCTTGGATCTATGTTTTCACTAATTATACATGCAAATGGTTTCCAAGGCATTAAAACTATAACTAGCATGCAATTTCATATTACCAAATAAGATACTAGTTAGAGTAACATACCTTTTGGGTTGTAGCTTGATTCCATAGAGCTTAAGAGCCGAGTGCCTCAAGTGTGACACCTCAAATGGTTCACACAACACCAACAACAAATTGGAATAATTTGAGAGAAAAGTCCTTATGCTCAAATCGGCTAGCCCTCTCATATGAAACCTTACGACCGATTTCTTGAGCCATGGGGTCCTTATATATTGTGGCTATTAGGGTTACACTATGTAACTCATGTCTTTCCATATTCTCCATGCTCCATGGGTTAAGACCTCCATGGAGTATCCATGGGTTACTCCATGGGTTTAGCCCAACATGAAGAACTATGGATCATAAGCCCACATATATAAGAATGAATGATTTACACAATCAATCCCCATATATTTAATTAGTGTCTTTTGATCACAGAATTAATTCCAAATTAATTCTTGATCAATACTAATTAAATAATATGATTTCATATTAATATATTAGAACTTATAATATATTAATAAATCATAAATATCCTTTTCTCACAAAAGTCTATCCAAATCGTTCCGATGCCATGCAACCCAAATGGACCATGCCAAGTCGGGTCGAATACATACCATTAATAGTTATGGGCTTAGACATCTAATCCAACAGTCTCCCACTTGGGTAAGTCTAAAACTATTATTGCGTATGACTCCAAAACCCGACTAGCAATCGTAGCTCTTAAAGCCGTTGTCGAACTCTGAACTAATCAATGACGCGTCCATTAGATAAGGGATCATATATTCCTCCATTCTAGATATCATATGGACATAGACATGGATTATAATCATTCTCTTTGTCCATCTGTTGTTTCCCGATTTCCGATTTATGACGACTGACTAATTGAACAAATCAAATCAGTCCAGGCCCGGCCGAACACTAACGTTTGTCATCACTAAATCATCGAGGGACCCACATATATCGCTTTTATCCCTCCAAGGGTAAAAGGAATGGATAAACTTCGACTCATATGATTGTTCTACTACTCGTTGAATCATACACAAAGGCACGTTTTATAACATCGAGTTACCAATGCGTTTTCGTACAATCAATGTATAACCAACGCATATTCAACAACTCATATCTCTAGGTTTGAAGAATATAAGATATTATCGTCTCACGATCACTCGAGATAAAATCCATGAAGTGATACAACTGAGCATGGGTTTAATCCAATACTCAGAACTTATGAGCACTCATTAATGTTGTAGCAACTCTTGCTATGTCCAACACCTTAGACATCTACAAGCCAACTTCATGACAGTCTTGATTCATACCTACTTCCAACATATGACTGACTGTGGAGAATTAAATAACTTAGTCATTCTGAAAGAATAACCTAGCTATTCTGGAAGTCAAAACATGCAAAGTGAAACACAAGAATAATACTAATCCTCTATGGTCCCAAGAACCTTTGAGAGTAAATAAAACACATTTTATTTAAACACCATATTGATTACTCATTATTCATGTAATGTTTCGATTTATCAACTTAATACTTGAATCAAAACAATAGTTGTCCCATGCTCCAAGCATGTACATTATGTTTATCCAAACAATAGTTATGCCATACACCAAGTATGCACACTATGTTTTTCTATGATCCTTACTTTGTGGAATAGATCAATTGAACATAATTCCAATGATTCTCATTTCACAATCCCAAATCCTTATCGTAAATGTAAGAATTCCAAATTCCTGCCACTTACCAAAATCTGTTAGATTCTAAACTTATATGCATTGATCCTCTTGTAATGATTATGCACAAAGTCACAAAGACTTGTCAACAGACATTACAGAGTATTCCAATGGAAATCAATTCCATGGAAACGAAGTCTCATATTCAAAGTACATTTCTTTGAACATCCTTCTAGCATTAAGTTTTCCTAATCTTACACATATTGAATAACTTCCACCTATGGAAACATTTCCATATTCCCATTTTGACTATCACTTCTGAACAAGAGTTGCCTCCTTTCAGAATATGCCAATATGGTCCTTCCAAAAATTTACATCATACTTCCAATTGTCCGAGAGCAACAAATCTTTGGTAAACCTCAGATTGTCCTCGACAATTGCTTAATCATTTTAGTCATATCCAATTCTAGATCTTTTCCCCTCTTAATGCCCTAGGCATTTGGAAAATTTAGAACAGATGAATATTATAACACATGCAATCGATCCTATATCCGAAGCATATGGGACACGATTCATGATGTCTCACATAAAGACATGAGCCTAGATCAGTCTTTTGCTACAATATTTTTATTTGCCATGTTTTCATAATTCGATTATGAAGAGGGATGTCGTAATCATAATCGAATTTGAGAACACAATATATATATATATATATATATATATATATATATATATATATATGGAATTTCCTTATGTTGAACCATTCCAACATAAAATTCATATATATATCATTGACTAAAGATGATTAAAATCTCAATCTAAGCTTTTAGAATTGAAATGAAGTATAATTTCCTCTCCCTTAATTATCGCAAAACAACCTTTTCAACCCCTGCAACTTCACGAATTGAAACTTTTGTTTTCTATAATTAACATTTGTCACTTGCAATATTTACCATAACTAATTATGCTCCCACTAGCATAATAATTATTATCTTAATAGTATAACACTTATGCTCCCAGTAGCTCTGACATGTATCCAGATATCAGCTGGACTTCTAGAAATCAATACTTTATTGACTTTCTTACCAAAGTTCAGATTTCTGATACGAGATGCTTTGATAAAACTTTATCAAAATCATACACCTTTACTTAGATAGCTCACATGTGTGTCTAAACAATTTTTAGAACTATGAAAAGGGATGCCGTAATCATAGTCTCAATTGTTTAGACCTTTGCCATCTCTCACAAGTCCATGTTAGTGTGCCGGTTAACCACACACGCTCCACTAACGAATTTGAGAATGCAAATATCATAATTGCTATCTACTTAAAATCTACTTAGTGAAAGCGTTTCCTCACCATCATTTTCATGAATCGAAGTGAAACCTTATGACACTTAGATTTTATGGTGTATGTGTTCTTATCCATGTGAATTTGTCATAACCATAGTCACAAGACAAGGTTAGTGACAAATCCTAACTCATATGGATCGATACCACTAAAGGGTTTTAGTATACTACAACATCCTATGGTGCACATACAACCCTAAATACCTTGGATCTATGTTTTCACTAATTATACATGCAAATGGTTTCCAAGGCATTAAAACTATAACTAGCATGCAATTTCATATTACCAAATAAGATACTAGTTAGCGTAACATACCTTTTGGGTTGTAGCTTGATTCCATAGAGCTTAAGAGCCGAGTGCCTCAAGTGTGACACCTCAGATGGTTCACACAACACCAACAAAAACTTGGAATAATTTGAGAGAAAAGTCCTTATGCTCAAATCGGATAGCCCTCTCATATGAACCTTAGGGCCGATTTCTTGAGCCATGGGGTCCTTATATATTGTGGCTATTAGGGTTACACTATGTAACTCATGTCTTTCCATATTCTTCATGCTCCATGGGTTAAAACCTCCATGGAGTATCCATGGGTTACTCCATGGGTTTAGCCCAACATGAAGAACTATGGATCATAAGCCCAGATATATAAGAATGAATGATTTACACAATCAATCCCCATATATTTAATTAGTGTCTTTTGACCACATAATTAATTCCAAATTAATTCTTGATCAATACTAAGTAAATAATATGATTTCATATTAATATATTAGAACTTATAATATATTAATAAATCATAAATATCCTTTTCTCACAAAAGTCTATCCAAATCGTTCCGATGCCATTAAACCCAAATGGACCATACCAAGTCGGGTCGAATACATACCATTAATAGTTATGGGCTTAGACATCTAATCCAAAAGGTTGGACCATTCTAATGGATGAACTTGGAAACTTTATCCATTATGGAGATATTAGGAACCATAAAAATGTAATCTTGGACCTTAGTTTCCTTCCATGCATGAGCTAGGATGTCTTAAAGAGTTAAGAAGTTAGGGTTTTTTCTATTGAGAATTTAATGGCCATGCAAGACCATAAAGGATGTTATTTTAGTGTTGGATCTGGATTATGGACAAAAGAGCATAAGTATTAAGCTATTAATAAGAAAGGAATGAAGCCCTCGCGAATGCTGGGCGTTCCCCAGGAACGATTGGTGTTCGTGGTCAACCAACCTGTTTCTTTTGGTCAAGCCGTGTACCCTTAGCATACAAGATTAGTACGTTGGGCGTACTCAGCACTGTTGACCAAGTTTGAATTTTGACTTTTTGGTACTTTGACCAGAATTTGATCGAGTTTGACCTAAGCGGTATTTTGGGTATTTTGAGTTAAATTTGAGATTGGTCATTATTTGATGAATAGGTGGCGAGTAGAGTCGGTATTCGGAGTAGAGATTTATCCAACTATCTTTCGGACTGAGAGATGAGTTTTCCTCAATGTACTTGCGGGTAGAAGGCACCAAGGCCGGCCCATTCGTTTGATAACTTGTTATATATTGATCGATGATATGTTGAGTATGCGGTAAATCTATATGATTATATGATAGTTGATGATAGGCGTTAGACTGGTAGATCTTCAGGACTATCTGTGATTACTGTTTGTATGAGTATCTGTCTGCTGATTATGTTTGTTATTTGTTATATGTCGACATGTTATGTTGGTGTTGAGACTACTGCTTTGTGCTGTCAGTCAACAGACCGGGGAAATCCAACCGTAAGGTTGTGGGCTAGGGTATTCCAGCCGAAATTTTGTGGGCCAGGGGTAATCCTACTAGGAGATTGTGGACCCATTATGTATTGGGCATTCCAATCATAAGGTTGTGGGCCAGGGCATTCCAACCGAAAGTGGGCTGGAGCATTCCAATCGAAAGGTTGTGGGCCATGGGTAATCCAACCAGGAGGCTATGGACTCGATATTTGTTTGATTATATGTTTTTGTGGTGGTACTTTGGGGGAACTCACTAAGCTTCGTGCTTACAGTATCAGTTTATTATTTCAGGTACTTCAGATGACCGTGGCATGACGAAGGCGTGATTGCGCACATCCTTTGGTTTTATATTGTCTAGAGTTTGGGAGACTCTGATTACTAAATTAAACTTTTTAAAGAATGGTTTTGTAAACATTTATGGTTATGGGCTGTTTTTGAAAAGTTAAATATTATTGTGATTTTTGGGATGTTACAACTTCAAATTGATGGAAGATCAATTATTCTAGATTGCAACTAACTTTATGATGTAAGGATTAAACTACTGCTTGCTGATGGGTTATCACTATTAATGATTAATGCTGATTCCACCTCAACATGAATGAAACAATCTATTATCCTTATTTTATTCTTTAGAATTTTATGATTCAGCTTATGAAGCCAGACGCTGATCAGAATTCAAAAAATTTGTGCTGATGGGTATATCTTTGTAGATGATATATTACATGCACCGACCCACTCTTTCCAAATATTTCTTCTATTAAGAAGTTAATGATTCACTGTATTAGCCATACACTGATAAAACTTCGACACTCTTTGCCAATGGGTACATTTCATACCGGAATGTATTACATGCATCATACTACTCTTGCCCTTTTCTTCTAATAAAAGTGATTAATGAGTCAGCGTATGAAACCACACGCTGATGAAATCTTGCAATACTATGTCAGTGAATGGTAGTTCAAACCTACACTATCAAGAGACATTACAAACTTACTGGGTTCCTAGCTGCAACTCTGATACACCAAACGCTTCCTTCAAGTTTCATATTTGCTGCTAATGACAAAAAGGGGGAGAAACTTGCAAACTACCAAGTGTTATTGATCTGAAAAGAAGGAAAATATAAGGGGGAGCCAAGCTGATAGCTGATATCAATATCAATGTTCAACGTTCTATCAGCTCATTTATCTATTCGTTCGCTCCAACTCATAAATGCTGCCTCTACTGCTGATAATAAAAATTATGGAGTAATATACTTTCTCAGGGGGGGAATTCGTTAAAGATGAAGAACTTGAAGTTTCAATCTTAATCTCAGGGGGAGCACGAGTTGAAGAATCTATTGAAAATTATTTTTGACATCATCAGATAGGGAGATTGTAAGGTCACACCTTATGATCTGATGAGTTAAACACTCTATACGCTGACTGCCAGCGCCAGCGCCAACATCAGCATCAACGTCAGCACCTTAAGTATTATCAGCGTCACCGTGTAGATAGTTATCTTATGTAATCTTTGTATATTAGGTACTTATACGGATATGTATAGAATGAAAAGTAGATCCAATATCTTTGTGATTATGATCGGTTCTTTGTATAGATTAGATACAATCCCTGCAATCAAGGGATATACTTGTATAATTTAGTATATATATTCAACATTAGGTTGAAACCCTAATGTGAACGTCTTGGTGACCGTCTTTGAGACAACCCATTTTATTAGTAAAAACAAACTCTTTTTTGGTGAAATAAAATTTGGTGAATTCTTCGCGTTCATTACTTTTTCTGTTCTTTATTTGCTTAGTTTAGTTTGTTCTTATTTATTATACTTGAAGTGTATCCGATCGAAACTAACCTTCATGATGAGATCAAAATTGCTTCTTAGTTCTTACAAATCAGAATTGATCATAAAAGAAAAATCAGAATTTATGACTTATCAGAAATGAAAAAGCAGAAAAAGTAGAAATTTGAAATTAAAATTTACCTCAATTCCTTGTTCCTTTTGAGTTCTGATTTTTGAAAACTGATATCATTGTTCCTCCTGATTTACTGATTCCTAATTTGGAAATAGAAGAAAATGAATAAAAGAGAAACTGATAAGAAATCTGAAATTATCAAATTACTCAATTAGAAATAAAAAACCTATGTAAAACAAAACTAAAGTTTAATTTTAGTATTTGACCTTTGATTTCGAAACCTCAAGTTGTAAGATTTTGACTCTTCTTATTTCGAATTTTGATGGATCTGAATTCTGATTTTGAAGCTTCTGATTTCAAAATTTGATGGTTCTCAATTTTTATTTTAATGATTTCAAAATCGTTAGTAAGTTTTGTAAAAACTGAAAACGTTGGTAACCGGTTAGCTTCACTGCTTCAGACTTTTGACAGGAAAGAAAAAGTAAGAGTGTTATCACTTATTAGTAAAGAAGAAAAAAAAGATGTAATAAGTGAATGTAAATCAATGGAATAGAATCGACTGATAAGTGAACATAAATTGATGTTACCGTTCCTATAATGATGGTTCCTGTTACCCATGCGTGCGTTATCAATGAAGAATAAATCGGTGAGTTTTTTTTTGTTTTCCCAAAAATTCAGTTCCCGCTCCCTCCTTTCTTGCTTCCCGCGTCATCGGCTGATGCATAATAGATGTAATCGAATATTTTTGGGCCGAATGAACATAGGCTATTAAAGAATGCTAAAAAAATTGGGCATTCTGATTTTTTGGGCCCTGTTCATGGGAACTTGATGAACCTGCATTCGGTCAGCCTTGTCCATAGGAGGGTTGTTCTGAGCAAAATGGGCATCTTGGTATGGACGGTATCTGGGGATAGATCTAGTGAATCTTGGTGGTGCCATTTCTTGATCCTAAAGTTAGTATCGAGACGTGAGATAGTTGTTTGCATTCGTGCACGTGTTGCCCACGTTGGTGTGTTTATGTCGTTGTGAGTTATTGTTAGTGTTAGTTAAGCCATACTATAATAGCACAAAAACACATATGTAATACAACCCTAATATTATACATGCATCATATCATTTTTACAATTTAACCACCAAAACATGTGGTTAGTATAGGAAAAGCTTTACAAAAGAGGAATTATACTATAACTTGCGAGCTTTTTTTAGTACACTAACCTAAAAATGTGTATGTGTTTATCCTAGCTCACCTTGCTATGGAAACTTACCACCCAAAACATACAATCAAGAGTGCAATCAGTTGCGCTAACTATCTATACACAAAATCAACCCCAGTATCAGAAAAAGAGATCATCGCCTCTGCCCTCTCAAATTGTTGCTCCAACTTATCCGTGTGACTCATAACCTCCTCAATCACATGTCGCAGAAACTATACCTCATCACGAGCCTCCTAAGGATGATCTTGTACCAGTAGGATCCTCATCTCAAATATGTCTTGTTCCTCCTCCAGATAATACCTAATCAGTTAAATGTCTCAGTACCAAGAATGGTACATCATGCTCGATTGGCGTCTCCGTGATGGCGGATGGTGTTGTAACAGACTCCCCTACCTCAAAACGAATACCAAAGAAACCCTCATGTTTCCACTCTCGGATCTGTTAAATCTACGAATAGTCTATCTAGTCTTCCTCGGGTTGGTATTGACCCGAAGTCCATAAGTGCGTGGTCGATAAGATCTCTGTGAAGATACTGGTGGTGAAATCTCCACTAAGGTATCCATTTCCTCCTCATCCACATCCGACTCATAGAGCGAGCTAACATGTGCAGTCTCTACTAGGGTGTCGTCCTCCTCCTTATTCTCCATGGGCTCCTCTTCAGAAACCATAGGTGTGAGCATCGTTGGGACCATTGGGGATGGAATGTCCTCAGGGTCAGCAACACCAACTACTAGTGCCTACTTTGGTGGGGATGCTGTCATCCAAGATCTCATACTCGCCATCTCTCTCTGGTAACCTGCATAAGATATCAAACATGGAAGATGCTTATGAGATTTGTAAAGATCAATTAAATAAAAATAATATCCAATTATAAATATATAATAGATAGTACCCGAAACTCCTGAGCTTTCCTACTAGATTGTAAATCTTGACGAGTAGTCTTTAAGCCATGAATCCTCGAGATATCAAATCTCTCATTCGGTAATCCCAAGTTAGCTAATCCTTAAATCAAAAGAAAAGAAATGTTCTCTAAGGATAGTATTCGACCTAGAAGTCCTCAAGCGTTTAGCTTGCCAACCACCGTATCCGAGTTGATTCGTGTGTTGGTCAGACCATAATAAAACTTAGTTGCGCATTCTAGGCCTAGTTATGGTATAGTCGTTGTACTATACTAACTCTAGATAATGTTTTTGACCTAATATCTTGAGTTTGTGATTTCGTGGATTTGTGTTGTGGGGAGTAGATATATTTTTGAGCGTGTATTTATATAGCTCTATATCATTAAATTTTTGTTTGGTTGAGTGTATTTTATTATAAATTTTATTTTTTTGTTCTGTACTCAATATTATCAAGTATGTATTGGCCAAGTGAGAAGTACTGGAGGGCAGAACCATTTTAGGATATAGTCGTTCTAAAATCTAACAACCCAAGCGATAGTTCAAACTATACACCTCTCCCGTAAGTAGTCTAGAAGAAGTGTAATTAATAATAATACTTTTAATTATTAGGTTTAAAGGTTAAAACTAATTAGAGTGTATTCTATATGTTATAGTCGTATTTCCTAAGGAATTACTAATTCGCTATAACCTGTAGCTCTGATACCAATCTGTCATACCCCCGACAAGCGGCAGAAATGTCGTGCTGTGAGACATTAGGATGTTAGTGTTGGATTATGTTTCTAAGCCCATAACTATAATTGGTATTTACTTGAATAGCACAGTCCTTTTGGGTTGCCGTCAAACCTAGCAACTGGACAAGGAAATTATGAAAGGGGAGATATTGATTTATTATAAGATTAATAAATTGATATAAATGATTTATTAATATGTTAAAAGGTTAATATATTAATTAGAAATCATAATGTTTAATTAATAGTTAGCCAGAAATTAATTAGAATTGATTTTGGGGTTAATTGTATTAATTATAAAGTGTAGGGACTAGTTTGGAATTATCAAATAGTTGAATGGAAGGTTCCAGAACCTCCTTGGAAGGGGGTAGACGAAATCTATAGGGGAAACCATAATGATTTTGTCCAAGGGGCTTGGATAAGGCCTTTGGATAAGCTTAGGCCCTAAGCAAAGGAACATTAGGGTTTTCTTTAAACCCTAAATACCTCAGCTAGATAAGGAGCCTCCTGGCTCCCAAAATTAGCACTCCTTCACTTGAAGAAACCCTAGGCCGAAATCGCATACCCCAATCCTCTCTCCTCATAAGTTTCCTTCTTGCTAGCTCTTGGGTGTGATTCCATTAGAGGCATTACAATTGTGGTGCTAGGCTTCCAAGAAGATCAAGATCAAAGGATTACCAATTGTTTGCTATAACAATTGAAAGGTATGTAACTCTAAAACCCTAGTTGGTTAATTTCGAAAATAGCCTCTCTCCTTAGGGTTCTTGTTTTGCAATTCAAAGTTATATGTTCAATAGTTAAAACATAGATCCAAAGTAGGTTACATGTGAACTTAGGAATTGTTTTTCTAGTTTATTTGTTTCACCTAAAACCTATAAGTGGTATAAGAGCAATTGGTTTTTTTTTTATTTTTTTTAAATTGAATATCTATAATAGTTGAATTGCAAATTAGGGTTTATAGTTATTAAACCCTAAATGGCCATGGTTTCGTTTATAGGGTTTTTGGTTCAAAGAGTTTTTCGAAAAACCCTAGCCTCCATGAACCCTAATCGAAATTAGGGTTATGGTTTTGAAAAACCTAGCCTCCTCCCTTGAATATCTAAATTTGCTTATAATATTAGGGTTTTATTTTATTTTGGATAATTATTGCCTAATTGGATAATTATTGCCTAATTGGATAATTGAGAAAAATAAGGAAATTATCCTATACCCTAATTTTCGAAAATTAGAGGGATATGGATTAGGATTAATTTAATTGTTTAATTTGATTATATAATCCTTACAAGATTTAAGAAATTAATTAAAAGTTAATTAATAGATAATTATTAAATCTAGTTTTTTAGTTTATTTTAAATTAAAAAAATTAATGGTTTAATTTTCAAAAATTTTATATAAACCCTAAGGTTTTAAAAAGTTTAAAACACACCTTAAATATATTATAATTAAAATTTATATATTCTATATATATAAGAATTGGTCAGTCAAATCGCTAGTATGCCTCATTCACGAAGCTAGTCTATAAGGGGGTATGAGGAAACTGCCTATAAATGGTAGTTGAATGGGTGTCCACTCTCACCCACCGCTTCCTTGGTTAGTGGAGGGTCGATAGCAGAACGGATTTGATAGGACAACTAAATTTCATTAAAAGTATAATATTATTAATGAAGTACTAGAACATTATTTTACAAAAATCTCAACTCTAGTTACTTTAGGAAAAATGTGAAAAGTATGCTAACCCATGAAATTGCACATTATGTTTTATTGGTCGTTAGTGGAGCTTGTGTGGTTAACCATCACACTAATAGGCACTAATATAGAGTAGTAATGAGTATCTTATAATTATCATTTTGATGGAGCGTGTGTGGTTGACCAGCACATCAATAGAAAATAATAAAGACAATGAGGTTACCAAGCACATTTGCATGGTTATTCACATCTTATTTGTGATCCTCGGTATCCCAGTCACAAATAGAAGAGCATAATCCGAGATTAAAACATGTCATTGAATAGTTTCAATTTATCTCAAAAGAATTAGGAATTGCACTTCATTTAGTCCTATGGTGGAATTGGTGAATCGTCATTCACATACCTTTATAAAATTTACACTTGGATCTCGGCATCCCATTTCTAAGTTGTGAATCATCATAGTTGGATCCTAACCTTAATATTGTATCTTTGGGTTATTATATTGAGGTATCTTGAAATCTAACTAAAACTATCTTTCTTTTCAGATGTCTACTCCTAGAAACACTTCTACTTCATCATCCTCCAACCACAACTTCTCTTTGCTCAAAATTTGCTCCAAAGTCGTTATGGATGGCTCAAACTATAACGATTGGATGTGCAATATCAAAATGTTGCTTCGTTTTAAGGACAAAGAGTATGTCCTTGAAAAGGAGCTCAAAGAAATTGATGAATCCAAAGCCACTCCTGAAGAATATGGTGCCTACAAGAAGCACTATGACGATGCCACCAAAGTGGCATGCATCATGGTGGCAACCATGTCCCCAGAACTGCAGAGGTACTATGAGGACTACTGGCCTTTTGAGATGAACAAGGACCTTATGGAAAAGTACCATAAGCGAGCTCGTCAAGAAAAGTTCGAGGTAGTCAAATCACTTATGGCTTGCAAGATAAAGGATGGGGAGTCGGTTGTTAGTCATGTGCAAAGAATGAAACGCTACATAGAGCATTTGGTCAAGCTCGACATACACTTTTATGAGGAATTGGCCATTGATATGGTCTTGAACTCATTACCCGATTGTTATGGCCAGTTCATCCTAACTTACCATTTGAACAACACCGAGCAGACATTGGCCCAATTTCACAACTTGTTGCAGACAGTAGAGGCCGGAATGAAGGGTAAAAGTATAGCCTCCACTCCTAGTAGTGCCCCTATCTTGACTATTGGACAGGGAAAAGGCAAAAAGAGGAAAGGTACTCCTAAGCAAAACTGGAAGGGCAAGGCGCAAGCTGGGTCATCTAGTAGTGGGCCAAAGTCCAAGCCCAATGTTGTCATTCCCCATGTTTCCGACCCAAAAGATGCCGATTGCTTTTACTCCAATGAGAAAGGGCATTGGAAACGAAGCTACCCAAAATATCTGCAAGATATCAAAGATGGCAAAGTGAAGCCATCTTCAGCAGGTATTTACACTATTTCTTCTAATAACTCATTATCTTCTCGTTCATGGGTCCTTGATACAGGATGTGGTTTTCACATCTGTTTTGATTTGCAGGGGCTAAAAGAAAGTGAGGAGGTGGAGCGAGGGAGGATAAACTTGATTATGGGGAACAAAAAGTCTTCACCAGTGACCAAGATCGCAGTTTATCAACTTTTGCTTAATAATGATGTTGGATTAGATTTATTGAATTGTTGCTATTCGTGTGATATGACGAGAAACATTATTTCATTTCATGCATTGTTCAGACAAGGTTTTAAGTATTCTTTTAATGATTTGAATGGTTCAATTTCTGTTTATAAGAATGGTGTTTTTGTGTTTGAAGATTTACCTTGTGATGGTGTGTATGAAACAGTGACTTGTGTTGATAACTTATGGAATATTGTGTTTAATATTGACTTGTCTAATAGTGTAAACAAGGCATGCTTGTGGCATTGTCGTCTTGGACACATTAACAAGAAACGCATAGCCCAACTCCAAAAGGATGGAGTGTTGGAATCATTTGACCTAAAATCAGATGATATGTGTGAATCTTGTCTTTTGGGAAAGATGACAAAATCACCATTCACATGATATTATGAAAGAGGTGAAGGTTTGTTGGACCTCATACATACTGACGTGTGTGGACCCTTCAGATCAACCACAAGGGATGCTAATCGATTCTATGTGACTTTCACTGATGATTATAGCAGATATGGCTATATCTACTTGATCAAAAATAAGTCAGAAACCTTTGAAGAGTTTAAAGAGTTTAAAAATGAAGTCGAGAATCAATTGGGCAGGAAGATAAAGATATTCAGATTCGATAGAGGTGGAGAGTATCTTAGTATCGAGTTCAACGACTATCTAAAAGAATGTGGGATAGTCTCACAATTAACTCCTCCTAGGACACCACGGTTAAATAGTGTGGCTAAGAGGCATAATCGGACCTTGTTAGACATGGTTCGTTCTATTATGAGTCGTGCTTCACTTCCTGCTTCGCTTCCTATTCACTTCTGGAGGTATGCCTTAGAGACAACCACCCACATCCTCAATCTTGTCCCTACAAAGAAGGTTGCCAAAACACCTCACGAAATGTGGACGGGGAAAGTTCATTCGTTAGCACATATTAAAGTTTGGGGTTGTGAAGCTTTCGTAAGACGAGAGACTCAGGACAAGCTAGTAGCTAGAAGTGAGAAATGTGTTTTCATTGGTTACCCAAAACAGTCTTTTGGATATTTGTTCTACAGACCTAGTGAAAACGTGGTCTTTGTGGCAAGAAGAGGAGTCTTTCTAGAAAGAGAGCTCATATTCAAAGAGGACAGTGGGAGCACCATTGACCTTGAAGAAATTCAAGAGTTAGCCAATGAAGGAACCTTAGATGACACTAGCACTCAACCAGAGGAAACAGTTCCTGTTGAACCAGTTGATAACTCATTACCTCTTCGAAGATCCACTAGGGTGAGTGTGCCACCTGAGTTGTATGGTTTTCTTATTACTTCAGATGGTGACACATTCATCAGTGATAGGACACTGGTAAATTTAGATGAACCAGTTACTTACAAGGAAGCAATGACAGGCCCAGAGGCTTCCAAGTGGAAAGAGGCAATGAATAGTGAGATTAAGTCCATGTATGACAACCAAGTTTGGAATTTGGTTGATAGTGCACCAGGTCGTAGGACAGTTGGGTGCATATGGATCTTCAAGAAGATGACAGACATGGATGGAAATGTGCACACATTCAAGGCTCGACTGGTTGCAAAAGGTTTCACTCAAACCCCAGGGGTTGACTATGATGAGACCTTCTCGCCAGTAGCTAATATTAAATCTATTAGGATATTGCTCGCCATAGTTGCCTTTCATGACTATGAAATCTGGCAGATTGATGTCAAGACTGCTTTCCTTAACGGGATGTTGGCTGAGGATGTTTACATGAATCAGCCAGAGGGTTTTGTTGATGAAAAGTTTCCCAATATAGTGTGCAAGCTTGAGAAATCCATTTACGGATTGAAACAAGCATCTCGCAGCTGGAATCTTTACTTCCATGAGAAATTCAAAGAGTTTGGTTTCTCTAGGAGTGAAGATGAGTTCTATATATATATCAAGGCTAGTGGGAGTATAATGACTTTCCTGGTGTTATATGTCGATGACATATTACTCATCGGTAACGACGTTCCAACCTTGAAAGATGTTAAATCTTGGCTTGGAAAGTGTTTTGCCATTAAAGACCTTGGATAAGCTGCCTATATTCTTGGGATTAGAATATTGAGAGATAGAAAGAAGAGACTAATTGGACTTAGTCAGAGCACATACTTGGATAAGGTACTAAAGAGGTTTAGTATGGAAAATTCAAATAAAGGAGAGCTACCTATCCAAAGAAATACCAAATTGAGTAAGACTCAATGCCCGAGTACAAATGAGGAAATAGCTGACATGAATCGTGTACCTTATGCTTCCGCTGTCGGATCGATCATGTACGCTATGACATGTACTCGCCCTGATGTAGCCTTTGCTCTGAGCATTGTCAGTCGTTATCAGGGAAATCCGGGTAGAGCTCATTGGATAGCGGTTAAGAATATACTCAAGTATTTGCAAAGGACAAAGGACTGGGTCCATGTACTTGGTGGCAATGATACTTTGAGAGTAGATGGTTACAGTGACGCCAGCTTTTAAACGGATAGAGATAAATTTCGTTCTCAATCTGGCTGGGTATTTCTACTGAATGGAGGAGCAGTTAATTGGAAAAGTTCCAAGCAAGATACAGTGGCTGATTCTACTTGTGAATCAGAGTACATAGCAGCAAGTGAAGCGTAGAAAGAAGCAGCTTGGTTAAGGAACTTCATCGGAGATCTCGGAGTTTTTCCGACCATCCAGTAGCCTATGGAACTATTCTGCGATAACGATGGGGCGGTTGCCTTAACAAAGGAACCCAAAGATCATGGTAAAACCAGACATATCGACAGAAAGTACCATTTCATAAGACATAGAGTAGAAAAAGGCCATCTTGTTGTAAAGAGGGTATCATCTAAGGACAACCCAACAGACCCCCTCACAAAGGGTTTGAGTAGGGTTAAGCATACTCAGCATGCTCGGAGCATTGGACTGAGAGATGATATTAGTTTTAGTAGTTAGATTAGTTTTCTGAAACTTGTAACAAAGTAAATGTAATTGACTTTTGATGATTAAATAATAAAGTATTATTTATGAGTTTGTTTACTGCCTTTTGTCAATTGTTTATTATTGTGTTTCATATTTTGCATGTTTTACTTCCCGAATAATATGATTATTCAAACTCCACAATCACTCGTACTTTTGGAAGTAAGTAGTGAATTAAGACTGTCATGAATTGGATTGCAGATTGTCTAAGGATAGACATAGCAATAGAATTGCTGCAATGATTCATGAGTACTCAGAAATTGAGATTTGAGTATTGGATAAAACCTTGCTCGGAGTATTACTTCATGGAATTCTATACAAGTAATATTGAGACGATAATATCTTATAATCTTGAAACGGAGATATATGAGTTGTAATTTGCAAGTCGGTTATACATTGGTTATACGAAAATGCATCAGTAACTTGGTGTTATAAAACGTATTGTCATGTATAATTTGATGAGTAAAAGATACAAGCATATGAGTCAACGTTTATTTGTTCCTTTTGCCCTAACGGGAAAAGCGATATCTGTGGGCCCCTCGATGATTTGGTGTTGACTTATGTGCTGGGCCCAGCCAGGACTAAATTGATGTGTTCAATTAGAAGTCCTATATCATCACTAATCAGAAATCGAGAAACATAGATTCTGGACAAAGAGATTGATTACATTCCATGTCTTATGTCTAGTGATATCTTGCAGAACGAAGGATTATATGATCACTTATCTTAGGACACATAAATGACTGGGTCAGAGTTCGGCAACAGCTTTTGGAAGCTACAATTTGCTGGTCAAATTTAGAAGTCTTACTAGAAATTATAGTTACAGACTTATCCAAGTGGGAGATTGTTGGATTAGGTGTCTAAGCCCATAACTATAATTGGTATGTACTTGAATTGATAGCAGCACAATTCTTTTGGGTTGCCCTCAAACCTAGCAACTGGACAAGGAAATTATGAAAGGAGAGATATTGATTTATTATATGATTAATAAATTGATATAAATGATTTGTTAATATGTTAAAAGGTTAATATATTAATTAGAAACCATAATGTTTAATTAATAGTTAGCCATAAATTAATTAGAATTGATTTTGGGGTTAATTGTATTAATTATAAAGTGCAGGGACTAGTTTGCAATTATCAAATAGTTGAGTGGAAGGTTCCAGAACCTCCTTGGAAGGGGGTGGACGAAATGTATAGGGGAAACCCTAATGATTTCGTCCAAGGCGCTTGGATAAGGCCTTTGGATAAGCTTAGGCCCTAAGCAAAGGACCATTAGGGTTTTCCTTAAACCCTAGATACCTCAGCTATATAAGGAGCCTCCTGGCTCCCAAAATTGGCATTCCTTCTCTTGAAGAAACCCTAGGCCGAAATTGCATACCCCAACCTCTCGCCTCACAAGTTTCCTTCTTGCTAGCTCTTAGGTGTGATTCCATTAGAGGCATTACAATTGTGGTGCTAGGCTTCCAAGAAGATCAAGATCAAAGGATTACCAATTGTTTGCTATAACAATTGAAACGTATGTAACTCTAAAACCCTAGTTGGTTAATTTCGAAAATAGCCTCTCTCCTTAGGGTTCTTGTTTTGCAATTCAAAGTTATATGTTCAATAGTTAAAACATAGATCCAAAGTAGGTTGCATGTGAAGTTAGGAATTGTTTTTCTAGTTTATTTGTTTTACCTAAAACCCATAAGTTAGATCGTAGATACAAAGTCACATTGAATAGTACATAAATATTATGCAAACGTGAATTTTTATTCATCAGGTAAATTAGGTTACACAGGGACTCAAGGTATAGATATGATACGAAAACAAAGTACAATAATAAAACACATACACATCCTATTGTTGGTGAGTTCAGAGGTTTTGTATACTTTAAAAGGTTTTGTAGGATTTGTTATGTCAGCATTGTTGTTTTCCCTAAACTTTCATAGTTGAGTTGTGTTCTATCGCTACTTTCTTAGGTTTATTTCCTAGTAGTATCTTTTAGATAGATTAGTTTAACAATGTTACAGTGAGTTCCTATAATCGAGCTATGACTGTTGTTGTAGCCTTCCCAGAATATCGACGCTTCATCAGATGTCGTCGGTGTTTAGAAAGTTATACATGATTTGACACGTCGTCAGATTGTAGCTAGCAACCACAGGTGGAGGTGTCAAATCCGTATATATCTATACATATCTTTCTCGCTCAATTAAGATTTAACGATTATAGGTATGAGGCTTTACAACTAAAGGTTATTCAGCTAGGTGATGAATCGGGTCTCATCTAACACTTGTTTGTTGGGGCCTCCCGTGGTCAATCACGTTGTTGCTCTTCGTTGCATTTATATAAGACAATTATATATATATATATATATATATATATATATATATATATATATATATATATAACTAAGTTAAAGCGTTTTACATAGCTGGGTATTTGGGCAGAGTAACCACTAAGAACTAAGCTTTATCCAAATGTTGGCTATAGTAACGACTAAAGAAATGGCATTTCTTGGCAATTGGCCATCATAACAACTAGGTATGATGTTTTCTATCTGTATGAGTCAATATAAAAACATGTCATAATATTATCCTTAAAAGTTGCGCAGAGTATCTACCGACATAATATCATCCTAATGCTCTAAGCATAATCATATTACGAAGGTTATACAGTTAGAAATATTTATGAAAGTGATAGTTTATAATATGTATTCCTCCCGAAAAGGTTTGAAAGTAGTAAAGTGGGCCGTGAACTCACCCTTGATGCCTGAAACCGTTGATGTTAGGTAGAATTAGGTAGCATGGAAATCGGGAGACGCTCGGGAATCAGTGACACACATATCAAGAGAGAAAGAGCGAGGGAGAAAGAGATGTGTTTGATGTGTGAGGAAGTGGAATGCTAAACCCTGCTATTTATAGCCAATTTTTGAGTGCACGTTGCGCACTACGCACCATGCTATTGCGTGTAAGCCATAGGGGGCTACCAGTATCATCATCTCCTCGTGGCACGTTATCCGTATCCTGATAAATCCATGTGTCAGGTGCACGACACGCACCATGCGCAGGCGTGCGTGAGCGTGAAAACCAAACTTTAAAAATTCGTAACTCTCGTATATGAGACTCGTTTTCAGCGACTCTTATGTATCCGTGTAGGTCTCGACGTACACTACAACTTTCCTTTTGGTCGTTTGGGCTAATTCTAACTTTCATTTTCAGCCTATATTTTTAATCTTTATGATTTTATAGAAATCATAACTCTCTCATATGGTTTCCTTTTTAAGTGTTCTTTGTCTCAAAATTCCTACTTTGAGTAGTAATATGTTTCTCCTTTTGATGACTTCCGCCAAAAGTCGATCGTTCTCCTCGTAGTTTTTGACGTTGTAACTTTTCATGTGCGGTAGATTTTTATTTACCATAAAAACCATATCTCTTCTATACTAAGTTGGATTTTTACGATGTTTATATTTTTGGGATCGCGGTGACCCATATATTTCTAAAAATATAAACTTGCTCTCAAGGTGACTCGATCTTTCGTGCATAAATTTTTGAGACTAAATGTTGACGTAATTAAGAACGAAATCAAATACATTTATTTATATATGTCGAATGGTTACATGGTTGCCCTATTACATGTTGCTGAAGGTGTTACATGCTGCTGAAGGTGTTTGATTCTAACGTTAGTTGGTGACATATTTTCCGGGTTGTCATACTTATAGTCCCCAAAGTCAAGATATTGAAGACAATTTTTTTTTCTTATACTATGAATACTTTAAAAATGCATAGTTAATTCGTTTGAAGTCATATTGACATGTAGTTTTTTCCAACTTGTAGTTAGAGTATGTATATGATTTTAGACTATAATTTTATCATTTTTGGTTTAATATTCAATGACGTACAATCTCCCATATTTGGGATATGAAAGCTGGAAATTTTCAGCTTTTCAGTTATTTGTTTTCATAGTATGTATTATATGAAAATTTAAAAACATGTATATCTCATTTGGTTGAAGTAAGATTCACATAAAGGTTTTTCAAACATATAGTTTAGATTTTGTACATGAGTTTATATTATAATTTTATCATTTTGGTTTCTTATTCAATGACTTACAGTACCCAAAGACACGATGCTAAATTTGAAATTTTATCAAAGTTCAGCCCACTAAAGTAGTTACAAAAAAAGTTCTGATTTTGGCGAGTTTTCTAGTTCTAAACCCACTTTACCCGTACCGTACCCAAAACACGAACTAAACCCATTCGTATATATACGGCTCCTACAAAATCTCGTTAACCGATTTTCGGGTTTTCTGGGTTCGGGTCCATCCAGACTGGGTTTGAACCCACTTTCATCCCTAGATGCAATTAGAGAGCTAGAGCAATATATTTTCTTATAAATGTTCTTTGCTAACCTAAAGATAGCCCTACATTTTAGTTTTAGATTGTACTTGAAAAATGGTATAACAATGGCGCCTATGTGTGACTATTACATGTTTATATAGGGGTGAGCAAAATCGAACCCAAAAACTGAAAAACCGATAAAAATGAAATAGAAAATGACGATTTGGGTTTAAGTTTTTTAAAAAAATGAAATAATGAGTTTGGTTTCAGTTTTAGTATATGTAAAAACCGAAAAAAAACTAAACCGAACCAACTATTGAATTCGTAACATATATATATATATATATATATATATATATATATATATATATATATATATATATATACCTTAATAAGCATTTAGCCTTAAATGCTGAATTTTAAGAGGTACAAGCCTTTATGCAGTTTATACAATGAATTTATGCAACACAATCTTATTAGGTCAACAAAATGGGTCATTCAACTGCCGAGTCATTGCTCAACTCCAATTGAATCGGTCAAATGCCCAACTTCCCTTTTATCTTCGTCATCACCGTTCAACATCGCTTTCTCCATCTCACATAGTATAAAAAAAAACCCACCCCACAATCTTTCTCCGAATTGGGTATCAGCTATCAGGTTAGAGCTGCTACTCTCCACCAATACCAGCAACCATTGCAATCGTCAAGGTGTGTTCATTTGAGAGTGCAGCCCAATGTTTCAGCCCTCCGATGCCTTTCAGATCGAAAATTCGCTAATTTGCTGTCATCATCTGAGCTTCCCGGTCTTCCACGAACACCCTTTCGAATCAAAAGAGGTAAAATTCCCCGATTACCCTTTCTTTCTCTCTTTATCTGTGGGTGTGTTTGCAAAAACAGAACTAAACCTCTTTGATTTCGGATTTCAGTATATCACCACTTCATCACTTCTATAACCATCCCTCTCCCTCTAAATGAGAAATCTTTGTTGATTAGATCTGAAAAGAGGAGGAAGACAAAAGACATAATGAACCTCGGAAAAAATTGACCAGGTAATACTTTTCTTACGTTTTACTTCATATATGTTCTTCTGTTACGCCTACTCCACTCCGACCCCAACTTAATTTTCCAACATAGTTAAGGTTTCACATAGTTGCTCTCGACTTGTGTTTTTGTTGTAAATATTTTAATTAAACTACTACGTTGGTTGACATCTTTGATTTTTTTGGAAGATCCAACCTTCACACACCATGAAAGAATGTTCTCGGTCTGCTCTAAACTCTGCTTCATTGTTATATACAAATCGATTTCCATACCAAGATATGTACAAAGGATATATGAATTTCTGAGAAACATTTTACTAGGTAACCCACTTCGACCAATTCCCTCTTAAGAATTAATGATGTTATCTGGTTCTTATAACATGTACAAATCTTGATTTTTGATTTACCTCTCCCAACAGGTGATTTACGAGTTTTTTTGGCCGTATTTGGGTATGGGATAATTATATTTTTTTAACGTAGTGTACCAACGGTTGTTTCCAAGGGTCATATGTATACCTATGGAAAGTTTGACCTGGTAACATATTTTTTTATCTTTTCCCTCTTCAAATATTCTGTTTATTGGTACTCTTGGATTATACCATTCTTGACTTTTGTTTTTCTTCTTCTCTATTGGCGCCTTAGGTTTTTTTTTTTTTTTTTTGGCTTTATTTTTCTGTATGATATGATTCTTTTTTGTACATACAGGTATTTGCTTCTAAGGGACATGAATCCCACTTTTATTATGGATGTTTGACTGTTTACTACTCAGAAAGTCAGAAAAAGTTGACAAGGTGGAATGTGTTATGCCTTTTTCCCTCCTAAGATATGTTTCTTTGATTACTGTTGAAACTTAGTTCAGGTCCATATAATGAAGAGGGGATAGTTGTATTATGCAGATTTGTAATTTTAATTTTATTATATACTTGTAAGCTTTCATTTAATATTTAGTTTCTTATCATTAATATTATGCAGATTTGTTACAAACGCATTGAAAGCCAATTAGTTTTATTGCCAAGATATGGAATATACTATTAATATGGGAAAACTCCAATAATAAACATGGTATTACAATTCAAGATGGCTAATGGTCGACATTACAATTCATCTTACCCTACAAGAGTGATTTGTAAGTTAAAAAGCATCACATGAATGTATATATAGTATGAGATAGAGCAAATCTTGCAAAAACGGATGTGGTGTAACTAATTGAGTAGTTTACATATATTTCATATAATGTTTTAATAAGTGTTTCATTGAAAATTTAGGGTGCCCTGACTCCTAAAAGATGCTTGCTCATAGTGGGGGATGATACAGGTAATTTGGCCAATGAACTTTCTTTGTGTATCATCTTTAAGAAGTTATGTTAGTAGTCAATGCTAAAAAATTATCATAATTTGAAGGGAAAGAAAACAAAATAGATAACAAACCGATTCAACTATATATCTATACAAAATTAGCAATTCGAAAGAGGAAAGAATGACAAGAAATCGATGAGATCTGAAAAGAGGAATTAATGGGCCCGATTTGATGCACATGTATTGCAAATCATCTCCCCTCCCCCTCGCCCCCCCACCTCCCCCCCCCCCCCCCCCCCCCCCCCTTCCTTTAAAAGTCAGTCATAAAGATAAGGTTTCGCTTCAGTTTTTTATTCAAAAAAGAAAGTTTCTTTGAAGGTGTGCATATATGTTTTATGTGTATGTATTGTATTGATTTTAATAGTATCATGTCGCTTACCTAACTATTTCATATTTGTATTGGTTTAGATTTCTAATGTCTAAAGGGAATCATCAATGTGAAGTATGTAGATGGAGTTATGTTAAGCATTGATGCCATTGAAAATGTCGGTTACACTGGAAAGGTAAATTACTTTAACTTTCTTCATCTTCAATTTTACATGCCATTTTTGTCCGCTAAAATTTTATAATATTTCCATTACATTCTTTAGATTTAATTAATTAAATCCTTGGGAAAGTAGGATGCTGTGGTTTTCAATAGATGTTTCATATTGTTGAAAATTATAGCATTCTACATTGCCTTGTTGCTATTAGTCCTTGACAAACTAATAAGTTCATGTATAGAAATGCTCTTTATCCATGGAAGCCTGCATTTTTTGTGTGTGACTGTGTGTGTTTGTATGAAATCAATCTAATGATTCTTTAATTTTCATCTTTCAAGCAGTTAAATGAATTCTAAAGAATGGATTACTTGCATCAGGAGAGTTTAAACCAGTATCTTTAATTGCACCTCTGTTTCTTTTTTCTTCTTTTTGTTTTATTTATTTTTTTTGTTTTTTTAGACTTCGATTGCATTGTATTGTTGTGCATACATTTATTTATAAATTTTCTTGCCATTCTAATAAAAACATAACTTTTATAGCACAACTAAAAGTTAGTTATTTCAAATCATAATTATATGAGAATAAAAATAGTTCTCGATAACTGATAAAAAATGTCATATTTTGTATGTTAACTAAAAATAGAATAACATCTTTTAACGCAGGTATAATAGAAAATGATATACTAACATATTTTATCAAATAATAATAGAAAACGGTATAATATATATTGTTTTTGATATTTTGAATTTGTAATTTGTATGGATTTAAACCTTTGACTCATGGAAACTAAATTATAGTTATGTTCGATACACTTTGTAATCAAACGAGTAGTAAAGATAGATACAAATAACAAATTTTTTTGAATACCGGATGTGGTTTTATATAGACGAAATGTAAAACACATATATATACTGATACAGTATACTTTAAAGATGCCCTTGGTACAATATTGACGATCTCAGAAAGATTTTTTTCCAGTGAATTTCCATTACTGCCATATATATAAATAAAAGGCTAAAACTGAAAGTGTTGAAATTCCTAAATACAAAAATACAAAAGGTCATATTTTAAAAATATATTTTATACATTACATTCAATAATCACGAATGTAATATAAGAATTCTTTCGTGTATAGATACCGGGATTTAGGATTTAACCATCCAAGTAATCGTTGTTGAAATCAAGAGTTGAAAAGCCGAAATATCCATTTGACATTTTTTTAATTAACCCCTTTTGAAACTTTTTATGTTTTTTATTTCATTTTTTACATGAGAAATTAATTTTTATTATTGATTCTTATATCTTGTAGTCTCGTGATCATTCTTAATTTTTACCTGAAATAACAACATTCGTTAGAAGTTTGTGCAACCAAACATTCATATTCATATGCCTAATCTGTCAAGGATCTTGTGTATACTACAAGTTAATATATATCTAATTTTTCCCCTGATCTTGACCGAAATTTTCTGAGTTGACAGTGTTGGATCCGAGTTTGACAGAGTAACATAATGATTGACTGATTCTGATCGAGGTGAAGTTCACCGAGTTCGTACTTATGTTTGATAGAGTAACACCATGGTTGACGGATCAAGGTTTACATTCATATATTTAATCTAAAATAGCGATATACTTTTAAAGAAACATTTCTGAATGACAAATAAACACCGAAACAAAACGATTCGTCGAAATGTAACTTACATTCCTTAAAATATAACATGTTTCCGAATGGAAATAATTCCGACAACAAACTATTCGCACCCGTCGCTTGGCGCGGGTAAACGACTAGTATATATATATATATATATATATATATATATATATATATATATATATATATATATATATATATATATATATATATATATATATATATATATAGGAGGGTTCAATTGAGACAAAAAAAGTTGAGAATGAGGGAATCATTCTCAGCCAATCATTTAATCTAAGCATAAAAAGACACGGTGACAAACTTGTAAATATGATAATAACCTTCAATCTCAAATACGTAACTGTAGAGAATTAGATAACAGTTCAAACTCATTCCTAATCGATCGTTCATCATCCAAATTTCTCCTCCAACCTTCAACAATCATCCAAATTTCTTCAATTAAACCATCATCAACGTCATCCAGTGTTAATCAATCATCGATATTCGTCAATAACACGTTTATCAACACCATTCAATAGTTGACAACAAAAATTCGTTTTTGGTTCTTTTAATCCAACCTTCAATTTTGCTTGAATACGATCAGATCTTCAACATCTACGATTAATTATATTCCCAGAGTCATTAGATCAACATCATCGATAATATACAAAAAATCCACTTCATATCATTCATTCAACATCGATCATCAAATAAAACTTCAAAATTAAGGTTAGAAAAAGATCAAATCGTTTTTTTTTAAATTTCATATAATTCTCTATCAATCAGCTATTTTGTAAGATGTAAATAGTCAAAGTATTATGTTTTTAACATTTTTAAAAAAGTTAACTTGTATGCACTCCAACTGTTTGATGAAATGCCTAAACTAAATTACCACGTTATTATATTCACATATGAATATGTTTTCTCACCTGAATCAGTATATGATTATTAAAACAAAAAACAAATATGCAAGTATGTATGTTATTCATATGTGAATAACATATAAAAATTATATATATTTGTGAAAACACCTTCTAATATTCATATGTGAATATACTGTGTAATACTCATAAGTGAATATATCATCTAATATTCACAAGTGAATATAATATGTAATATTCACATGTGATATACCATGTAATACTATGTAATATTCACATATGAAAATATCATCTAATATTCACAAGTGAATATACTATGTAATATTCACAAGTGAATGCATCTTCTAATATTTAAATATGAATATACTATGTTTATTATATGCTATATTCATATATGAATGATACCTAAATTGTAAAAAAAGTTAATCATATTTTTTATTCATAAGTGAATAACGAATGTACTGTAGTAAAACCTGATGCATTTTTATTCACTTATTAATAACGATAGCTGAAAATATAATAAAAATAAATTTTTTATTTTATCTTAAAACTATATCAATATGGATGTCTATTTGTAGAGAATAAAAAAACATGAATTTTGGTATATTAAAAATATTTTTCGATAAAAATAGCTTCTTAAAAATTAAAAAAACGAAAAAACTATGTTTTTGTATATATTAAGGTAATGATTAGCATAGTTTAAAGAAACATGTTTTGTTAGAAAACACATGTTTATTCCTTTCCCATTTCTGCTGGTACGACGGAGGCTTTTGCGGCAAAAATAAATGAGTGGCTAAGAATGATTACCTCATTCTCAACCTTTTTTATTTTCTCAATTGAACTTACCTATATATATATATATATATATATATATAAGGTTTAATGTGGATGAACATCTATTGTGCGGATGTGTGTATACACTGCTATTCTATGAGAATGAGTAAGAGAATATGTTGTTTGGTCATGTGAATAGGTTCAACCTCAGACAACTATCATCATTATCATGTATTCTCACTAATTGTTTCTTTATTTTTTGTTCTCACACATCGTTTCTCACTCATTTTCATTCTTACAGAATACGATTATCAATAATACATTCTGACAATATTATGACAAAATGAGAATTATAAAAAAAAATCTATAATATCCTTATAGACGATTTAATTAGTGAGAATGCGAGATAATGACAATACTTATGTGAGGTTGAACATATTAATATTACCAAACAACATATGTTCTTAGTTATTCCCACATAATGGCATGCTACCTAGGTTTGAATCCAATTTTCAACATTATTGGTTTTATTTTGTTTAGCGCAACTTATCCCACATATTTGCTAAATTCTTTCTTTAACATTGGAACTTTTTCTCACATTGGATCCCATATGAAACCTACACCCCATTCATCTCTTATATAAGGCAAACCAAGTTCCCAATTCTCAAAGTTGGGTTTGGAATGGGTTCGGGTTTTAACCTAAAACCATATTAAAAAACTGAACCCATCAGTTTGGGTCTAGGTTTCGTGTTTAAAAATTTAAAAACCAATACCCTCAAATTTGGTTAGTTTTTAGGAAAAACTGACCCATATCGACCCATACTCACCCCTAGGTCTTTACGATAATTAATAGTTTATATCTGTTTTCAAATACATGGACAACAATTAGAGAGTAAATAACTTTACATGTTTAATGCAATTAATGATGTTGTACTTTGTTGATTTGTTGTCATTCAATATTTCGTTCGTTGATTTTTAGCGATTCAAACCATTTTCTAATTTGTTGACATTCAAGAAATCGTCACGTACATGGATGACTCCAAGGTTGTTATTCGGGAGGAAAATCTTAGATCAACATAATTGCTAAGTGAGTAATCAAAAAGCAAAATTTGCAATCAAAAAAGATAATCAGAATTTGCAATCCAAAAGGTTAGAAATCAGAACTGAGTAATCAGAAGGCGGAATATACAAAAACTGTCCATGTTCCAAATTGCAATCAAGGATCCGCCTTCGATTCCCTTTTTGCCCCATAACAGAGGCTGAAGTGATGCTTTGTTCTTGAACATAGATCGAATGCGGTGCAGAAGGAAGGGCTAATTAGATGCATGGTCATTTGAATATGTGTGTATATTGATTGCATGATATCGTGTCGTATATACGACTGCCTGCCTTAGATCGCATCCTACATATACGATATGGTCGGAACTTTTCTCAAAAGGGTTAGGATAATTAAGGGAAATACTGTCAATCTATTTTTTTTCTCTCTAAGGGTTTTTTAGGGGAAATACGGTTACTATATTTTTCTAAAATTAAATGATTGTAATATATGAAAAATATTATTTAATTGAAAAAAAAATTATTTTCTTTAGGAAAATATGGTATTTTAAATTTTAAAAAGAATAAATACAAATATTTAGATATTATCCTAGATAAATATAATATTTTATGTTTCACAAAGAAAGTAAAGTATTTATATTTGCAAAAGTTTCACTACAAGAAAAAAGGGTATTAGCGGCGACAAAAATCGCCGCTATTGCTCATCAAAGTCGCCGCTAATACATTTACCGGCGACACGTCGCCGCTACTGTCTCGTCATTATTGCTCAAAAAGTCACCGGTAATGCCACGTGTCGCCGCTAATGATAATGCCGCCGCTAATGCTACTTGTTGCCGCTAATGCTTTAGTCGCCACTAATGCCCAATGTCGCCGCTAATAGTGTCGCCGATATTGCTTTTTTTTTTCTTTTAAAACAGCCATTCTCGGCTATCCAAAAACCGATACGTAATAACGTTAAACGCAGAAAAACCGATTACATAACATCCAAGTTTTATAATAACATACATACACCAAAATAGATAACAAAATTCTTATAAATTTATGTCATACTACAATCTCTAATAAAAGATAAAACTAATACGATTGTCATCATCCCCGCCACCATTGTTCCATCCTATAAGTTCCACAGTTGACTCCGGATCGTTGGACATTGATCGAAGATTCTCCAACTACATAGTAAATAACAACATATAAACTTGTAAGTTAACCTATTAACTTAAACCAAACTAAAAATTACCAAATGATAAGAAAATTAACAATTACCAATTTATCTATATATCAACGAACTATCAAATTAACAAACCAGCTAACTAACATTAACCTTCTAAGTTAAACTAACAATCAAACTAACAAACCAACAAACTAATAATTACCAATTTATCTACAAATACACATTACATAGGAACTATTATAGTAATTTACTTTAAATAACATTTCAATAATAGTGTCCTACTTGTTTTTTGTTTCTTTTTTCCATTATGACATTGTAGTTTACACATTGTATACAAATACATTCCAAATTGCATACAAATACACACATATATACATACCTTTTATACACATAAAACAACCATCAACACACTCCAAATTGCACATAAATACACACATACATACATCATACACATATATACATACTTTTTATACACATTAAACAACCATACACACAATCCAAATTGCATACAAATACATACGTACATACATTATACACATATACACGCACATATATGAAATACACACAATTTTCACACACATATATATGAAATACACACACATATAACATATTTCACACATATATGAAATACATACACATATATACAAAATACACACACAAAACAAATTACAAAAAATGCACCTGTGGTTCCCAAAAACTTTTCCCTCTTTCAACTGGTGGTGGTAGTCTTCGGTGCTGCAACATCGGTGGTGGTAGTTGATACCGGTGACAGCAACAGCCGACGGTAGTGGTGGTGACCAGAGAGGAAAAGAGATTTTTGAAAACAAAAATGCAATTAATCACCAATTCTTATGGAAATCGACATTAAAATAGAAAGAAAAGAAGAGATGAAGAAGGACACACGAACCCGGGAGAAGGAAATTGACAGCAGCAAGAGTGTCGGTGGTCGGAGAGGGGTAGTTTTCAGTCGCCGGCGGTATCTCTTCTACTATATGTTGTTAAATGAGGGAGAATCGTTGGAGGAATGGAGAATCGTCGGAGCAAATGATCGAGAAAATGGAACAAAATGAGTGGAGATCGAAGCAGAAAGAGGAAGCAAGTGGGTATAATCTGCGTCGACCTTTAGCGGCGACACCCGATAGCGGCGACAACAGAAGCAATACCGGCGACATCCAATCTTTAGCGGCGACATACGTAGAGGGAAAAGAAGGCGCGTTTTTTTTCGACCTTTAGCGACGACAATTTTAGGTCTTTAGGGGCGACATATTGTTGCCGGTATTGGTTTTGTGTGTTCCACGAGTTTCTCAGCCATTGGATTACAAAAATGATCAAACGGTTGGCGGTCACCAGAACGTGAAAATGCGGATTCGGATAGGTAGGCATTACTGGCGACACCAATAGCGGCGACATGACCTTTAGCGGCGACTTTTCGATTTGTCGCCGCTAAAGGTATTGTCGCCGCTATTAGTGTGGCCGGTAATAATTTATAATCCAATAAAGTTTATCAATTAAGACTTGATAGGAAAAGAAAAAAAAAAGACGGGCATTAGTGAAATTGTTCGGTGTGTGTATGCGTTTGGTGACTGGATTTTTTTGAACGATCGATCTCTCGCCGGCGTTCGTTCAAACAAATTAATAGCATTTGCTTCATTCTCAGGCATTTCAATAACACCAATGGGTTATAACTTAATTATACTGTTTTACACATATCGGAAGATTATCTATACGACTATACCAATCCAACTTGGAGCACCAGCTTACTACAAATATGGATACGTGAAATTGTTCGGTTTTGGACTTTCTTTGAGGCGTTTCATGAGAAAACATCTTTATGTATAATGCATGAGGTATGGGATATTCTGGCCTTTACGTGTAAGTAAGCCCGATCTGTGATACTTTTTCATGCATATGAAACACAAGAACATAATTTTATGGTTAAAGTACAATAATGCATAACTTTATTAATTACTATTAGCAATGGAAAAACATGTTTATGCATATGAACACACTACAAGAAAACATTGTATGTATGTATTTTCATGGATACTCAGATTAGTTTAGATTTAAGAAGGATCTGAGATGGTTAAAGTAGAACAGTATTCTACCATGTCTAAAAAGCCAAAATTGATGTTGAAGGGTTTGAAAATTTATTCGTGGGGACCAACACGTAAGCATGTATCCACGCTGCTTATTTCATCAGGGCCCTAGAGGGTACTCGATTAAAAATAGTTAGAATTGGAGGATAAAATAATAATAATTAATAAGTCAATATCATGGCCTGATTAGATTAGTTGAGAACCTTTGTTTATCTTTATCTAAAGCCTAATATAGCTTAATTACCATGTTAATTAATATTGCCATTCAAGGAAACTGAATGATTGGAGGCAACTGATTTAGATGTGAAATGGTTGACATTTAAGTTGTGTGATAGCTTCATGAAAAATTTATGATCAACAAGATGAAACTGAGGGTACTAAGGTAATTTCACAGTTCCACAATAACTAATAAACCAGGCCCAACACTGGCTATTAAACTATGATCGAGTCAGCAACTCAAAGTTTAGATCTTTTTGTATCTTGAAGTATTCAAAGAGTACTTGCTGCTATTTATATATGTGGTTTATATTGTTTTAGCGTATAATTATTAGGAGCCAAGGATCAAAAGGTCTATTTTGTACTTTTAGGTAGGTTATGGAGTGATAAAGAAAGCGAACATGACATGAGGTATCTCATGCTTTCTTTATTTTTATTCCAAAATTAACTTTTTTTTTTTCTAGTTACAAGATGCAAATAGATAAAAACAAAAATATGACTATACCCTTCTAGTCAAAACTGATGTAGCAAATGACACACTATCCATGCTTTTGGGTTTGTGATTTGATTAATCTTTTGCTTACTCAATGAGATTTCTTTACAGTAAGTCAGTTGTCCTTTTCTTGCATCTTGAATTTTCGAAGATGATCTATATGATTAACAATTATACCCCCAATCTAGGATTCTATTTATCACTTAGCACATGGCACCACCAATGAAGTCGATTACTAACTACATATTAATCTAATGATTTTTTTCAGCTAATTTTTGATTAAAAACTCTTGTTTCACCAGAAGAATCTTCCAGAATGTGATTACTCCCTATCAAATAGTTTTCGGAGCTTAATATAAGCATAAACTCAATGGTATCTGATCAGGAGTGAGAATCTAGTAAACCATGCATGCTTTATGACTTTCAAACTTTTTAACAATTTTTTAAAACTGTGTTGTTAATCGTAAGTCACTAAAATATATCATACTGTTATTACATGTAGCTTGATGTTAATATTGATAAAAGGAAGTCACATATTGAAATGAAGATTTTAGCTAAAGATCCAATTTTCACATTTTGAACTTGTATGCAAGTATGAATGCTCTATTATTTAATGGTCAATGCCCATAGGCCATATAGGTTAACTGAAAGTGTTTGATTCGTTCAACCTTCTCTCTTAATGAAGAGCCATGTATATGTTGGCCATTCGTCTAGGGATTTAAGCATTGATTTGGTCTCTATTTAGGTGAAATATAGTAATTAAGAAAGTCAATAAACAATCTTGAAACAACTATGGAGGTGACTTTTCATGAACCCATCGAACACCACAACACATGAAATCTCATAACGAATGGGGTAAATGAGAGGTTACTTCTTCCATAGATAACCTTTGATACATGAAATCTATACGCCCACAATGGTGCCAATAAAAGCAAGTAAATATTATACAAAAAGCAAAATCAGGTAAAAGTACAAAAGGGCGTAGACTTCTTTCAAGGGAACATGCAGTTTAGAGAAAGATAAAATCTTTGATTTTAGGTAAATGTAAAAGCAGGAATGTAGTCACCATTAAACAAATCAAAATTGTAAGCGACCAACTCCCTAAAATATACAAAAAAACATCAGGATTCCAATTGAAAACCTCCGTTCTATCATTTTATTATATAAGAACATCAGTTTCCTTGCACAAGTAATCTTGTTACTAAAATGAGGTGCAAGTCATCAGCTAACCAAAATCTAAAGCACAAAAAGGGTTTATGGTCACCCGATGAAGATCAAAAACTCAAAGACTACATCATCAATCATGGTCTTGGCTGCTGGACTTCTGTCCCCATTAATGCAGGTAAGTTAATTAACATCATAAGCTATATGTGATAATAAGTTGTGTCATGACTTTTAGAGTTAACTTTATGGATTTATCAATATCACAGGTTTACAAAGGAATGGAAAAAGTTGCAGATTAAGATGGACTAATTATCTAAGGCCAGGATTAAAGCGAGGGACATTCACCGCACATGAGGAGCAGATCATCCTCTCTCTTCATGGCATGTTAGGCAATAAGTACGCATGTATTATGAATAAACTTTTTTGATTTTGATTTTTTACCATATATATGATTTGGTAAACAATTACTCTATTGAGCATCACCTCCATAGTTGATAAATTATGTATAATCATTAAATGCACAACTACCATAACCAAAAAGTAAATTAATTTAATAATGCAATGTATCTACTTTTTAATTTGTATCTTGGATTGATTTAATTTTTTTATTCTAATCTTAACTAGCTGCTAATTAAGATGGTGTTTTTATTTATTTATTTATTTATTTTTTTTTACTTTATGGACTTAACGTGCATAAAAATAGTTTGAGCTTCTAAGTTGATATAACAAATATAATCTGATTTATATAATTATGAGCGTATAAAAAATTTATATGTTATATTAATATCCTATACATCTAAGGAACTAATACGGGCACACTTCAAATTTCTCAGGTGGTCACAAATGTCACAACACTTGCCAGGAAGGAGTGATAATGAGATAAAAAATCACTGGCATTCTTATCTGAAGAAAAAATTTGCCAAATTACAAAACATACCGCCTTTAGGCACATTAAATAAAGAATCCTCTTCTTCTTCTTCGTCTTCTTTAAAGTCAACAAGAACAGGTTCAAGTATTGAATCAACTGACGTGGAGCCTTTAGATTATTCAAAAGTAACTGGTCTTAGAATCCCACCAAAGATTTTATTTACTGACTGGCTCTCACTAGATCAGTTTCAGTTGTTTAACAATAACAATTCTGATGAATTATCATTTTCCATTGATGCATTTAATCATACTTGTAGCTCTCAAGAAACAATTATAAATGGGGGATCATATAGGAGTGGCATTCAAGAAGGATCAAGAGTGAGTAATATGCAACAAAGCCCTGAATGTCAAAATGTGGAACATGACTTCTATGATTTGATCTTTGAAGAAATTATAGGTCCAAACTTTAACATTAATGCATTGTAGTACATGACGAGGACATGAGCCATCTAACTCATGATCTTTATAATCTTGGAGGGAGCTAGACTTAATTTTGTATGAGCTTTTAAGTCCACGAGTTGTCTTATCTTTGAAGTTGGACCAACATATTTGCAAATGTAATAAAAATTGTCATGTCATTTTATTTACATTATTCTTAGGAAACAACAAGATAATATGGTTAACCACAATCATTTATACAGAGTACATGGAGAGTAAATAAGGAAATACAATAATACATAATATATGCCAAACTAATACAGAATATATACCAAGTTATCTATAATCGCTAATACCCCCCCCCCCCCCCCCCCCTCAAGCGAACTGGTGGCGTTCTTAGGCGCAGATGATCTCGAAAAAAACTCAAAGGCTGGTTGAGGAAGCGGTTTGGTAAAGATATCTGCCACTTGGAGCATGGTATGAACAAATTTGGTATGAAGTTTCTCAGCTAAAACCAACTCGCAAAGAAAGTGATAGTCAATATCCATATGTTTAGCACGTTTGTGAGCAATCGGATTTGGCTCATACAAACACATAATAGAATAGGTCGACCAAACAGTAAGGCATTCAGATCACGCAAAAGGTGAGTGATCCAAATAATTTCAAAGGCCATTTTTGCCATAGCTTTGTATTTGAATTCAAAGGTGGATCTCGAAACAGTAGGTTGCTTTTTAGCGCTACATGAGACTAAGTTACCTCCTAGAAAAATTGAATAACCATACGTTGATCATCTAGTTCAAATGCGTCTTATGCAATCCGCATTAGAGTATCCAACAATAGAATCGTAACTGGAGGTTTGAAGACCAAACCATGCGAAAGAGTTCCTTTGACATATCGTAAAATCCTTTTACTGACTGAAAGTGAGAAGTTGTTGGAGCATGGAGAAATTGACAGCGTAAGAAAAGCCTGGTCGAGTGATTTTTAAATATTGTAGAGCTCCAACCAAAGATCGATATTAAGTAGGATCCGAAAAGCCAATACCAATTGAAGAGTACATATTGGTAATACTCATAGGGGTAGCGACAGGTTTAGAATCAATCAAGCTAGCTCGTTTCAAAAATTTCGAGCATATTTCGTTTGGGCTAGGAACAAGGCGTTTGATGTGCATGTGACTTCAAGGCCAAGGAAATAACTGAGTTCACCAAGATCTTTTGTTGTGAATTCTTTGTGAAGAGAATCACTGAAACGTTTAATGGAATACTTGTCATTTCTGGTGAGAATGATATCATCGACATAAACGTGGAGGTAAATTTGAAATGACCTTTAAGGAATGTAAATAATGATGTGTCAGCTTAACTACAAGTGAAACCTTGTTGAATCAGAAATGTGCTTAAGCGTTGAAACCATGCACACGGTACTTGTTTAAGACCGTACAAAGCCTTTTTTAGGCAACAAACATGATTATGAAATCAGTTCTGAAATAGATCCATCGACATAACCAAGCAACTGTATGTAACAACCGACTTTTAAACACAAGGTACACCAAAAAAATTCATTGTTTTATAAAACACATTGGCGTACACTTACGTTACAATTGTTGGATAAGGTGTATAAGTCCATAACTATTTCTGGTATGTACTTGACCCGACCCGGCATGGTCCATTTGGGTTGCATGGCACCATGCAATTGGATAAACTAAAATGAGAGAAATAACACTTATGGTTTATTAATATATTATAAGTTCTAATATATTAATAATATTATTTAATTAGTTTGATCAAGAATTAATTTAGAATTAATTAAGTGATCAAAAGATAACTAATTAAATATATGGGTAGATTATGTAAATCTTCCATATCTTATATAGTGGGTTAAGAGGCTCCATGGATTATCAAGTTGGGTTCCACCCATAGGATGCTCCATGGAGGCTCCATGGGAGTTACAAACTCATGGGTCATGGAAATGAAGAGTCATGCCACATTAGGGTTTACATGGTGTAACCCTAGATGTGACACACTATATAAGCAACATGTTCTCCACCAAAATCGGCGACACTAAGAAACAAGAGGGCTAGGCCGATTTTAGAAGTGTGTATTCTCTCTAAAGTCATTCCAAAAGCATTTGGTGTTGTGTGAAGCATTTGAGGCATCACACTTGGGGTGCTAGGCTTACAAGGTTTCAAGGATCATAAGCAACAACAAGGTAAGTTATTCTATCTTTCATGCAAGTTAAAATTTGTTCCCCATGTATGCTAGATAGGAATATAACCTTGGAATTCAACTTTGTATGATAATTAGACAAACATAGATCCAAGGTTATTAGGGTTGCATGTACACTTAGGAAGTGTTAGAATGCTCAAAACCCATCAGTGGTATCAGAGATTGGTTCGTTTGTTGTTGTTGTTGTTTTTTTTTTTTTTTTTTTTTTTTGTGCAAACAGCTTGAAAAAAAATCGTTTTTCTGTTTTCTGCTCGTATGAAAGTTTGCACATTTGTTGCTGGAAATGGACTAGAAACATTACCCTAAACTGTTTTGATGTTTTAAAGCTTGTTTTAGATGGTGTAATGTTTATGCTAACCCATTTACAATGGCAATTATTAAAATTACAAGTTTTTTTTAAGTGTAATTTTTGATTCTTGAAAGTGTTCATATTCATGTTCTTGAACTTATGAAGATTAGATGATCATAGGAATTGTTTGTAACCTTCATGGTAGTTTAATTCATGATCATAATGTGTTTTAATGGAGTCCATAACTTGTCCTCAAGTTATGGAAAACCAAAAGTCTCACTTTTATTAAAGCCATTAAAAGAACACAAGAGTTATAAAAATGAAGAGTCTTCATTTTTATTACTCAATTAATTCATAAGTTATAAGAAATGAAAAGTTTTGGAAGTTTACAAAACTTGCCCTCAAGTTTTGGAGCATGTAAAGTCTTGATTAAAACTTTAGTTCCAACCCTTAGAATTTTAAAAGTTAAAATTCAACCCTTATACTTTATAATATTATAAGTTACTAATATATATATATGTATAACGTCAAGTCGTCTTACCGCTAGTACGCCTCATTCACGAAGCCGGTCTATAAGGGGGGTATAAGGTTGTTGCCTATAAAATGGCAACTTAATGGGTGTCCACTCTCACCCACCGCTTCCTTGATCGGTGGAGGGTCGTTAGCCGAACGGGTAAGACAAGGACTTATAAATTCTCATTAAAAGTATGATGAATATTATAAAGTAACTAAATGCTTTTATTAAATTCCCAATCTTAGTTACTATAGGAAAATGTGAATAAGGTGCTAATCCATGAAATTACACTTTACACTTTGTTTAAGTCGTTGGTGGAGCGTGTGTGGTTAACCGGCACACTAACTTGGACTTAACAAGGTAGGTAAAGAGTGACTTAAGGTTTACCATAGCATCGGTGGAGCGTGTGTGGTTTACCGGCACATCGATTGACTGATAAACCTTGAGGGTACCAAGTGATTTACATGGTTACTTCACACCTCGTTTTGTGATCCTCGGTATCCCAGTCACAAAACTTGGAGGGCACACTCGAGATTGAAACATGCCTTTGAAAAGTTCATTGAATCTCAAAAGAATCTAGGAATTTCTAAGAACCAATTAAAAACCTAATATTTATATTTCGTTTTTCATGGTGGAAATTGGTGAATCGTCATTCACCTACCTTTCAAATATGTTATAGCTTGGATTACGTCATACCTCTTCTAAGTTATAATATATTGTGATTGGATTCTAGCCTTAATATTACATTTGGGTGTTTTATTAAGGACTCTCTTAATATCTAAACTAATCTTGTTTTCTTCTTTCAGATGTCTTCAAACAATGCTGCTTCTGGCTCTAATCCTAATGGCTCCTTTACCCTTATGAACTTGTGTGGGAAAGTCACTTTTGATGGATCCAACTTCAATGAATGGATCAGAAACATCAGGATGATTACCCGCTACGAGGACAAAGAATATGTCCTTGACAAGGAGCTTAAGGAGATTGATGAGACCACTGCAACTCCCCAGGAGATCGTTGACTTCCGGGCACATGAAAGGGATGCTACAAAAGTGGCATGCATCATGTTGGCCACCATGACAGCGGAACTCCAAAAGTCCTATGAGGACTTCTACCCTTTTGAAATGCACCAAGATCTGATGGAAAGATACCATCAAAGTGCACGACAAGAGAGGTATGAAATCATATGCTCTATCATAACAACCATGATGAAGGATGGGGAATCCGTCACGAGCCACATGCAGAAAATGCAAAGGTATGTAGATCGGTTGCTGAAGCTTAATGTGAACTTCACTGAGGAGCTTGCAATAGATATCATTTTGCACTCCTTACCATCGTGGTATGTTCAATTCCGCATGACATATCACATGAATAAGGAAGATGTCATACTCATCAAACTTCAGGGACTCCTCAAGACCGCAGAAACAGGTCTTAAGGGTAAGTCGGTTGTTAACACTCCTACTGCAAACTCCGCCCCGGTTTTGGCAATCAGGAAAGGTAGAGGGAAGAAGAGGAAGAGCTCTTCGAAGGGTACCAAGGCTAGGACCCTTGATGGCTCTTCTTCAAGTGGAACCAAGAAAGGTTTTGTCACTCCTTCTTCTGACCCTAAAGAGGCTGAATGCTTCTATTGCCATGAAAAGTCACATTGGAAACGGAACTGCCCAAAGTACCAGCAAGATGTGAAGGATGGGAAAGTTAAACCCAACCATGCAGGTATTTACACTATCTTATCTAATAACTCACCCCATTCTAACTCTTGGGTCCTTGATACCGGTTGTGGTATTCATATCTGTTCTGATTTGCAGGGACTAAGAAGAAGTGAGAATGTGGAGCATGGAAGAATAAACTTAATCATGGGGAATAGGAAAGCTTTACCTGTCACCAAGATTGGAGTTTATACTTTATCGCTAAGTAGTGGGTTTAGTTTAGATTTGAATAAATGTTGTTATTCGCCAGAAATGGCAAGAAATATTATTTTGCTTTCATGCATTGTATAAACAAGGTTTCACCTTTTCATTTGATAATGAAGTTGGTTCGATTAATGCTTTCTTTAATAATGTTCTTTATTTTAAAGCATTACCTTGTGATGGTGTGTATGAAACTGTATCTGTGGTTGATAACTTAGGAAATAATGTATTGTGTATTGATTATGTTAATGATAATAACTTGGATAAAGCATCATTATGGCATTGTCGTCTTGGACATATAAGCAAGAAACGCATAGGCCAACTCCAAAAGGATGGAGTATTGGAGTCATTTGACCTAAAGTCAGATGATAGTTGCGAATCATGCTTACTTGGAAAAATGACAAAGTCACCCTTCACAGGTTCTTGTGAGAGGGGTGAAGGTTTGTTGGATCTTATACACACGGATGTGTGTGGGCCCTTCAAACATGCCACAAGGGATGCTAATCGTTATTATTTGACTTTTACTGATGATTACAGTAGATATGGATATCTCTACTTAATCAAGCATAAGTCAGAGACTTTTGAGAGGTTTAAAGAGTTTAAATAGGAAGTCGAGAATCAATTGGGCAGGAACATTAAGATGCTTCGATCCGATCGAGGTGGTGAGTATCTTAGTTCAGAGTTCCTCGACTATCTTAGGGAATGTGGGATTGTCTCACAATTGACACCTCCAAGGACACCGCAGTTGAATGGTGTAGCTGAGAGGCGTAATCGAACCTTGTTGGATATGGTTCGTTCCATGATGAGTCGAGCTTCACTACCAATCTCATTTTAGGGGTATGCCTTAGAGACTGCCGCCCATATCCTTAATCTAGTTCCCACAAAGAAAGTTGCCAAAACTCCTCATGAGATGTGGACTGGTAAAGTACCCAAACTAGACCACATTAAGATTTGGGGTTGCGAGGCTTTCGTGAGACGCGAGACTCATGATAAGCTCGAACCTCGAAGTGAGAGGTGTATTTTCATCGGCTACCCACATAAATCCTTTGGTTACCTCTTCTACAGACCTACTGAGAATGTGGTATTTGTAGCTAGGAGGGCTTTCTTTCGAGAGAGAGAGAGTTCATAAGCCAAGGAGATAGTGGGAGGCAAGTTGACCTTGAAGAAATTCAAGAGTCAAGTGTTGAAGGAACTTCAAACCTTAGCACTCAACTTGGGGAGGAAACTTCTGTTGAGCCAATTGACAAGTTTGTACCTCTGAGGCGTTCCACAAGGGTTAGGAATGCACCTGAGCATTACTATGGATTCCATATTACTGCGGAAGGTGATACACTTATCAGTGATGAGACACTGATAGTTCTGGATGAACCTAACAGTTACGCGGAAGCCATGGCAGGCCCTGAGTCAGCCAAGTGGAAAGAGGCAATGGACAGCGAGATACAGTCCATGTATGACAATCAAGTTTGGAACTTGGTTGAGAATGTACCAGGTCGTAAGACTGTAGGGTGCAAATGGATCTTCAAGAAGAAGACTGACATGGATGGTAATGTACACACTTATAAGGCGCGACTGGTTGCAAAGGGTTTCTCACAAACTCCGGGAGTTGATTATGATGAGACCTTTTCTCTAGTGGCCAAGATTAAGTCTATTAGGGTTCTGTTAGCCATAGCCGCATTTCATGACTATGAAATATGGCAAATGGATGTCAAAACCGCTTTCCTTAATGGAAAGTTGGCTGAGGATGTTTACATGAGTCAGCCAGAGGGTTTTGTCAACACAGAGTACCCTAATAGAGTGTGTAAGCTTGAGAAATCCATTTATGGGTTAAAGCAAGCACCTCGCAGATGGAATATTTGCTTTGATGAGAAAGTAAAGGAATTTGGCTTTTCTAGGAGTGAAGATGAATCTTGTGTATATGTCAAGGCTAGTGGGAGTATAGTTAGCTTTTTGGTATTGTATGTGGATGACATACTACTCATAGGAAATGACATCCCAACTCTGCAGGAAGTTAAGTCCTGGTTTGGGAAGTGTTTCTCTATGAAGGACATAGGAGAAGCTGCCTATATTCTAGGGATAAGGATCTTGAGAGACCGGAGTAAAAGACTAATTGGACTTAGTCAGAGTACTTACTTGGATAAGATGTTGAAGAGATTCGGCATGCAGGACTCCAAGAAAGGAGAGTTACCCATCCAGAGTAATGCCAGATTGAGTAAGACAAAAAGCCCTAGTACTGAGGCTGAGATAGCAGAAATGAGTCGAATACCTTATGCTTCGGCTGTAGGATCGATCATGTATGCTATGACGTGTACTTGACCTGATGTAGCCTTTGCTTTGAGCATGGTTAGCAGGTATCAGGGGAACCCTGGCAAGGCACACTGGACTGCGGTAAAGAATATCCTCAAGTACCTACGGAGGACTAAGGACTGGGTCCTTACCCTCGGTGGGAGTGAAGACTTGAGAGTTGTAGGGTATAGTGATGCTAGCTTTCAGTCTGATAGGGATAATTTCCGCTCTCAGTCAGGCTGGGTCTTTACCTTAAATGGAGGAGCAATTTCTTGGAAGAGTTCCAAGCAAGAGACAGTGGCTGATTTAACTTGCGAATCAGAGTATATAGCAGCTAGCGAGGCAGCAAAGGAGGCGATATGGCTGAAGAACTTCATTGGAGACCTTGGAGTTGTACCAGCTATTAAAGAGGCAATGGAAATTTTCTGTGATAGTGAAAGTGCAGTTGCCTTAGCCAAGGAACCAAGGGATCACGGGAGATCCAGACACATCGACAGAAAATACCATTTCATCAGACATCGAATAGAAGAAGGACTCCTCGTGGCAAAGAGGGTATCATCGGATGAGAATCCAGCAGATCCCCTCATGAAAGGACTGACTCAGGTTAAGCATCTCCAGCATGCTCGGAGCATAGGGCTGAAGGATGATATTAGATTTAGTAGTTAGATAAGCTCGAAATTTGTAAAGTGTATTTGACATTAGATGATGAATAAAAGGTGTTTTATTTATGAGTAAAGTGTTGCTATCTCTTGTCGATCGTTTACTATATTTCTTTTGCATGTTTTGACTTCCAGAATAATTATGTTTGGTATATCATATTATTCGAACCTCCACAGTCGGTCATATGTTGGAAGTAGGTATGAATCAAGACTGTCATGATTGATTGCAGAGGTCTAAGGTGTTGGACATGGCTACAACAATCATGAGTGCTCATAAGTTCTGAGCATTGGACTCAACCCACGCTCACTGGAATCACTTCATGGAATTTATCTCGAGTGATCGTGAGACGGTAATATCATATAAGTCTTCAAACCTAGAGATATGATTTGTTACTTATGAGTTGGTTATGCAT